>NC_142131.1:19207500-20457500 GCF_024610735.1 Ursus americanus
ATTTATACGTTTAGTTTTATTATTTTTATTTATTTCGTATGGAGTGTTTATCCTAAAATGTGTTCAAATCAAAGAGATAATTGAAAGTGTGACAAATTTATCAAATTCAAGTCAGATTTCCTGCCCTGCAGACATTTGCAATGGAAAGTCAAGCACTAATCCGTGAAACTGTGAAATAGTAAGTCAATAAATGTGAAACTCTAGAAGATTAGAGTAGATAGGGTTAGTGGGGGAGAAGGCTTCCCAAAGGAGGTGAGATTACTTACTGAATCCTATTCAAATATAGAGGTGTCTAAAAGTTACCAAAATAGGTAGAGGAACATGAAAACATTACTAAAAGTGAATGAATTGCTATCAGGAACAAGTGAGGCAAATACACTAACTCATTTCTTAACTCTGGTTGTACATTAGAATACTCTAGAGTGCTATTTAAAATTCAAAGACCTGGGGCACCTGGGTGGCTCAGTCTGTTAAGTGACTGACTCTTGATTTCAGCTCAGGTCATGATCCCGGGGTCCTGGGATTGAGCCCTACCGGGAGCCCTGCATCGGACTCTGTGCTCAGGGGGGTGTCTGCTTAAGGATTCTCTCCTTCTCCCTCTACCCCTCCTCTCTCTTTCTCTCTCAAATAAATAAATCTTTAAAAATAAAATAACATCCAGACACCTAGGAGCTACCCTTGACCAATTTAAAAAATCTTTGGTAGAGAGACTTGGGGACTTGGGCAATGGAACTTTTAAAAGCTGTCTGGGGGATCCTAATGTGCAGACTGTGCTGAGAGTCACTGATAAAGCTGTGTTGGTATATCTGTGTTGGGGTCAAGTAGGAAATAAAATTGAGTGGGCACTATGTAGCCATAAAGATGGCAAGATTCTGTTGTTGGACTTGATGACATAGACACATGGGTATAACTGAAGATTTCTGGGCAAGAGGTCAATTCCGTACAATTCAACTAACAGGAACTGAAAACGTATGTATACAGAACTGTAGAGGACCATAATAGGATGAACAAAATGTGATCTCTGCTCTATGAGGTTTCATAAATACAGCATACTGGTAGCTGTATCAAGCATGCACGTGTTAAGGACTATAATATAAATGCAGAAATGCTCTGAGATTACTTAGGAATACCCTATTTCTGGTTGGGAATATCTGAAAATTAGAAAAAGAAGATAACATTTAAATATTAACCCAAAAGTAAAATGTGATTTTTGAAAGACACGAGGAGAAGGGCATTCTTGGTATAGAGGGAGCTCAGAGGCCTAGAGTTGATGTGGGTGAGGGCAGGATGGGAGAAATAGAAAGGAGCTGGATGAGAAGGGGAGAGGACACAAAGAGTAGAAAGGCTGTGGGGCCAGAGGTCTGGAATTCTCAGCTGAAGGTCTAGGCATGCCCCTGACGCGCCACGTAATGGACTCCATGTTTGTCCTCAAAAGACTGCCTGTCCTGCTCATGATAGAGGTGAGATGTAGCTTAAGATCAGTGGGAGGAGGAAATAGTAGGAGAAAGAGGGGTCTGCCAGTGCAGGACACTAAATGTGCTGGAAGGAATTATCTTCAACTGGCCACACATTCTTGTGACTGTTAGCATGACTCTTGTCGTCCCCTTTTCTAGCTGCTGATACCCTACCAGTCTTTCAGTTTCACCTTCTCCCTTAAGCTGTTCTCTGAGGCATTTTAAGGAAGACTTAATTTGAAATTTTTTTTTATTCTAATCACATTTTGTTTAAATGAGAGTTTCAGCATTTATTAAGTTTTATTAGTGTGTGAATATGTGTGTTTCTCCATTACATTGTGAGTTTCTTGAGGGAAAAACCACTTTACTGACATTTAATACAATGTGGACACAGGTGTACGAAATGGTAAGTAGACTGGCTTGTCTGGACCATAGGGAATATAAAATTATATAGTTTATAGTTCATATAGTATGTAGTCTAAAAGTATATAGTTTATATAGTATATAGTTTTAAAAAAAAACCCTCATATTTTAGAATAATTTATTGAGCTCTTATACACTGAACTTATTATTCAAATTAATCCTTTCCATAACCCTGTTAGGTAGACATTATTATCTTCATGTTTTTCTTTTGTATGAGGAAATCAAGGTTTAAAGTGTCCAAGCAACTTGCTCAGCGTCATATAATTTGTTGCCTGACTCCAAAGCCTCAACCAGAACCAGTATACCATACACCAGTGTTTCTTAGTTAGCAAGTATCAGAATCACCTGGAGGACCCAGCTTGACTCAAAATTAAGGGGTGGGACCCAGCAGGTGACATTGATGCTGTTAGTCTGGGGACCTTATTTTGAACTTGAGAGCTTTGTTTGGAGGTTCTAGCAGGGGAGCACAGCTACTCATATACCCTTGACCAAAGAACGGTCCTCCTCTATGGGGGAAGGTCGTCCTCTTCGACCGAGCGCGCAGCTTCGGGAGGCACGCACATGGAGCGGTGAGGGAGGAAGGGGACACCCGCCTAGCCAGCCAGATCAGCCGAATCAACCCTGGCGATCAATGGGGTGACAGATGTCGCAGCCAGATCGCCCTCACATCCTGGAGACCTTATTTTGAAAACCATTACCCAGAAAGTCTGATTTGAGATGTTGCCCAGAAGTGATGTATTTTTTTTTTTTTTTAAAGTATTCCTAGATGATACTAGTGAGAAGCTGGTAGTGAAGAGCACTGATCCTGATCATGAAAAGCCCTGAATCCTAATTGGATTTTATCATGGCATTGTTGACAAATGAAAGGCGTGCATGATGGTTATGCTTTCTGATTATGAGGGGAAAATGAATTGGCAGACATACTAGACCAGACCTATGAGACTAGGGGGGACACTGAAAGTGGAATTCCCCCCCCCCCCCCCCCCCCCCGTCATCTTGCACAGTAGAGCCAATCAGATGTTCCTAAAACATTGCTTTCATCCAGGTGTTATTCAGACAGGTATGTCTGAAGGCTCCCAACAAGCTACTGGCCTCACCTTTCCTTTCAAGCTGTGTTTTATGCCACAGTAACACTTCAATTCTGTTCAATAAAGCTTTTCACTGAGCCTGAGAATTAACACTGTACTTTTATGTCTTCAGTTTTCCTTGATGATTTTGTTGTGCCTTCCCTCCTCCTTCTGCCAAATCCTATTCACCCCCCTAAGCTCTCTACTTAAAAAACAAAACAAAGCAAACAAAGAACAAAACAAAAGCACATTTAAATTTAACACGTGGTAAAAAGCAAATAGCATGGACAGGCTCAAAAGAAGACCTAACTCTCCCTTGCTCCCTCACCTCCTTGACTACACCCCAGAGGAAAGAATCTTTAACCCTTTACGCTATTTAACTCTATGCTGGTATTTTGTGATGAACAGTTTTAGAAACTATTTACTTCCTGCCCTGAACGTAAGATAAAGGCCTCTTAAATTCCTTGTTTCTCCTTTCTATACTCTTTATACAGTAATATGATATTTAGTCAAGTCAGTTTTCATTATTATGACTGTGTGAATCTTGTTCTCTCCAGATCGAAGTAAATCACTATTCTCATTTTATTTTCTAAGTGTTTGCTTTTTCTGAAGTTTTGATTGTTCCCTTTTTTCCTTGTTTTCCTTGTTTTGATTTCCTTGTTTTTGAAGTTTTGATTGTTCCCTTATTTCTTTCTAATAATTTTTCACTTACTTTTCGAAAACCCTTTAACATATCAGATACTTTTTTCAAGTTTTTAAAATGTTTTTCTTCGTGTCCTCATGACTATTTTTTTTTTTTTTTTTTTTTTTTGCCATGAGGGATGGTTATCACCAAACCTGCTATAAAGCAGTAATCTTAGACTTCTCTCAATACCTTCCTGGTTTGAATCAACTGATTTTTTTGGATTTACTTTTTCAGCTATATCTTTTGTTTTTCTCCTTCCTTCTGCTATAGTGCATTCCCAAATAACTTCCCAAGAAAGGATGTGTGAGAGGAAAATTGTATGAGTTCTTGCATGTCTGATAGTGTCTTTATATGTACATACTTTGTTTGTAGTTTGGTTAAATTCTTCAGAAATCAATGTGGAAAATTATATCCCCTCAGAAATTTGAAGGCATCGCTCCATTTTCTCCCCCTAATGTTCAGTGTTGTTGAGAAGTGGCATTCTAAATTCCTCCATAAGAGAATTGGATATTTCTTCTTATAGGAAAATTTTACCATCCCCTCTTTTTTTTTTTTTTTTTAAGATTTATTTATTTATTTTAGAAGGAGAGAGAGAGAGTGCAAACTAGGGGAGGGGCAGAAGGAGAAGAGAGAGAGAGACTTTCAAGCAGATTCCCCACTGAGCATGGAGCCCAACATGGGGCTCCATCCCACAACCATGAGATCATGACCTGAGCCAGTTAAGAGTTGAATGCTTAGCCAACTGAACCAGCTAAGCACCCTGGAGAATCTCCTCTTTTAAATAGTGTTCTGAAATATTGTTAGGACATCTGGTATGACTATTTCCATTTACTTATTAATATTTTGTTCTTTGAGTAGAGTATTTGAAGGTAGAAACCAATCTCATAAGCTTTGGAAATTTTATTTTATACTTTTCTTTGATAATTTCCTTCTCTCCATATGTCCTGTTCTCTTTTTGTCACTTGTTCAATCTCCTAGATCACAATGTTTTATTTTACATAGATTCTGTCAGACTTTCCATCTTTTTTTCTCTTTTGCTTTATCTTTTCAATCTATATTTTATCTTTTAACCCATCATTTACATTTTTATTTCATTAGCATTTTTAATTTTAAGTGTTCTTTCTTGTTCTCTGACTTTTTTTTTTTCTAGCACCTTATTTATGAGTTATAAGCACAACATAATGATCAGGGGTTTAAGAAATGTTTTCAGTATTTGTTTTCTCTGTGGTCATATATCTGGGCTGATTTTTTGCTTCTTTCTTACACCTTGAACATTTGTTTCAAATCTGATGATCTTGTTTATATTTAAAAGAAAGACAAAACAGAAACAAAAACAAAAACAAAACAACTGAGTGGGAATTCTGTGTTTTTGAATGCAGCTCATGGACTACAAGGGATTATTATGAAGTTATTGTGTGGGGAGCTGATGCTTATGGCTGGAGAAGTGCTGTGTGTCAGAATGTGGTGGTCTTTCTCTGGGCTCATTCAGTTCTTCCAGAGGTGAAATATTCATTGTCCTTCCCAGAGTGTAGAGACCAGTCACTAGTGTTTTCTATAGTACATGGCAAATGAGTCTAGAGTTTGTGGGGGCTAATTGACCTCTTTATTAACTGCAACCTTCTGTGAAAGCTTTCTAATCTGTGGTTTTGTCCACATCAGTTATTATTTCTCTATCTGCTTAACATCTTCCATAATTTTGTCAAAACCTATTGTCTGCTAGTGGATCCTTCCAGATTCTATATTGAAAGCCTGGGCAGCACTGGAGGATCTTTCCTGGACATTCCCTCATCATGGTTTGGTCATGATTCCTGAATAAGTAACACTTGTTATAGGTTCATAATTTTCTATCGTATTGCTACTATTTAGTGAAGTCCTAGGAAGAACACAAGTGAGTTTGTATGTACAGTCCTGATCTTTAGTCCAAACTTAAGGCCCAATAGAGTATCAAATTCTTCTGTAAAAATCTTCCTTTCTTGACTTCTTTATCTACTCTGATAGATCTCTCCTCAAAATTGTTATAGTAAATCAATTTATTTATTTTACCACTTATAATACTTTATTTTTTCAATATGTTAATTCCTGGTTTTAGAATTTATGGCTATACTTCTTTTGAATCCCCCCAGCACCAAAACATATATGCTGGACATGTAGTGAATGACTTGAAAATAATTATTCATTGGCAGGATCGACGAAGTGAAGGAGAAAAAAGATACACCCATGACTGATAGTAGAAACCTTGGTTATTTGGTAAAATACAACAATATTGGCGAAGAGAGAAGTTGGGCAGGGAAGCCAATGAATGTAGTAGACATTTGTCAGACCTTTTTATTTGCATAGAATCTTTGAATACCCTTTCTAGTTTGATGCTATAACTTACCTTATTAGTCCCTCTCTAAAGTGAGGGCAGTAATTCACTTTCACAACTTCCCTTACAGATATTATGTAGTCATGTAATTGAGGTATCTCCAATCAGACAGTCATCCGTGAGGCTTCAATTTAGAAGATGAGCAGTGGGAAAAAGTAGGCACAAGGAGTAAGTCATTTCAGGTGAAGATGGTAGCAGAGACATCCGGCCTTCCAGAGCAGCAGTAGAATGATTTCTGGTGTCCTTTTCTGGTGCCCTAGGCTGTAGGTGGTGTCTTTTCCCAGTAGTCCTTCAGTTTGGTTTGGGCATTGCTCCTGAGTAAGTAATCTCTGAGCCTGACCCTTAGGTGATCTTAGACACTCTATAAACATTCTTTAAGAATCCTTCTGTGTCCGTTTGCATCTAAGAATTCTAAATGTTAAAGCAAACAAGAAATATGTGTGTGTGAAATGAAGTATAAAAGAAGACAGAAGTCGTAAGTCTCATCCTTTTTTTTTTTTTTGAAATATGTAAACATGTAACACATAATCCAAGAAAAACAGGCAAAAAGTGAAACCAAAAGTAAGAGGACAATAGACAGGTAAGTTTTACATTAGCCATGGTCAAAGAAAGGAAAGGAAACATGTTGTTTCCCATTATATAATAATACAAAAATGGAAGGAACAAGGAATACTTATCTAATTGGTTCTGCAGTGAAATGCTTTTATAAATATATTCATCGAAGCCTGAGTATTTGAGAACTCTTTGGGGATTGAGCATATTACTTCTCCAACTAATTCTTGTCAGGTTAATGTTGGTAGTAAATTATGTAATTGCTTATTGACATTCCTTCATTTGTTCTCCCAACTACTTGGCCCTGCATGGAAGAAACCATGCTCTGAGAAAAGGCAAATGCTTGCTTTCCACTTACCATGAGTGAGTTGCTTGAATTAAGGCAGCCAAGGAAATAAGTTGCTTCAAATAAACTTCTGTTTCTACTGTTGTATAGGAAGGCTTGGCTAACCTATGTAGAGAGAGGGAAAGATAAGGAAATTGGTATGCATGTCACTAGGGGAATATATTAGATAGAGTGTGGGGATGAGAGTATGTGTAAGAAAACTGAATTTAGGTTAGTTTTGGACATGTTGGAATTTCAAGGGCAGTATGGTAATGAGGTATAATTGGGAATTTGTACCTGAACTTGGGTGAAAATTTATACCTAGAGACAGATGAGAATCATTCATAAGAGATGGTAATTGAAGCTGGAGAGCTGATGTGATTTCCAAAGGAAGAGAGTAGAGAGACACAATGGAGGACCTGCTACTGAGAGTGGGAGGAAACCCCTATTAAGGGCTATTGGAAGAGGAAGAACAGCCAAGAAAGATAATGGAATGGTCAGAGCTGAAGTATGAGAAGCAGAATAGCATTTCTATGCTAATCGAGGCAAACCCAAGGAGATTCTTTAAAACAGCCCAGTGCTACAAAATGGTGAGATCCTCAAGAATTTTACTTTGTATCCCAATCCCTTTATTTCATGATACAGAGGAGAGGCTCAACAAATGTTTTTTGCATGTATAAATTTGGACAGAGAAAAGAATATATAAAATAAAATTATCTGAGGGGCAGAAGAATCCAATAAAAAGATTTTATAAATTGAAATAGATCTTTGTGTGACTAAAGGTACAGAGAAGGAACCAGTAGAAAGAGAGGAATTTAAAATATTGCAAAAAAAGTTTAAATGAAGGAAATGCATGAATCAAAAGTCTTTTTATCTGGGAAATTATAAAAACAGAATTTATAGATATATCTCTTTTGATATAATGCATGAAAAAGAATTGAGGTCTGATCTACTTCAAGTCACAGTGCAGTATAGAACCTTAGACCATAGAATTTTGAAACTCCAACAACACTCATCCCCTCATTTTACAGAAAAGATTCCATGAACTATATTTGATCTTAAAGACTGATTTAGGTTTAAGCATTAGCAAGGATTAGCCTAAAATCACTTTCTCTTTGATTTACTGATGAACTAAACAATTAAGACACACAAAGTCAAAGGCACAATGAGAAGGTGCAACTTCTTGATGGGTCCATTTTATCAGCTGAGGTGCAAGCTAATCTGCTATGACAAAGTGTACCAGATACATGAATCCAGTTAATTTGTAGGATACATAATTGACATACAGAAATCTGTTGCATTTCTATATACCAACAATAAAGCAGCAGAAAGAGAAATCAAGGAATTGATGTCATTTACAATTGAACCCAAAATCGTAAGTTACCTAGGAATAAACCTAACAAAAGAGGTAAAAGATCTGTACTCTGAAAACTATAGAACACTTGTGAAAGAAATTGAAGATGGCACAAAGAAATGGAAAACATTCCCTCCTCAAGGATTGGCAAAATAAATATTGCTAAAATGTCTATACTACCCAAAGCAATCTACACACTGAATGCAATCCCTATCAAAATACCACCAGCATTTTTCACAGAGCTAGAGCAAACACTTCTAAAATTTGTATGGAACCACAAAAGACCCCTAAAAGCTAAAGCAACCTTGAAAAAGCAAAGCAAAGCTGGAGACATCACAATTCCAGACTTCCAGTTATATTACAAAGCTGTAGTAATCAAGACTGTGGTACTGGGACAAAAACAGACACATAGGTCAATGGAACAGAATAGAAAACCCAGAAATGGATCCACAACTATATGGTCAACGAACATTTGATAAAGCAGGAAAGAATATCCAATGGAAAAAAGAGAGTCTCTTCAACAAGTGCTGTTGGGAAAACTGGACAATGTTCAGAAGAATGAAATTGGACCACCTTCTTATACCATACACAAAAATAAATTCAAAATGGATGAAAGATCTAAATGTGAGACAGGAAACCATCAAAATCCTAGGGGAGAACACAGGAAGCAACCTCTTTTACAGCAGCCATAGCAACTTCCTGCTAGACACGTCTCTGGAGGCAAGGGAAACAAAAGCAAACATAACTATTGGGACTTCATCAAGATAAAAAGCTTCTGCACAGTGAAGGAAACAATCAACAAAACTAAAAGACAACCTTCAGAATGGGAGAAGATATTAGCAAATGACATATTGGAATAAGGGTTAGTATCCAGGGGCACCTGGGTGGCACAGTCGTTAAGCGTCTGCCTTCGGCTCAGGGCGTGATCCCGGCGTTCTGGGATCAAGCCCCATATCAGGCTCCTCTGCTGGCAGCCTGCTTCTTCCTCTCCCACTCCCCCTGCTTGTGTTCCCTCTCTCGCTGGCTGTCTCTCTCTGTCAAATAAATAAAAAAATCTTTAAAAAAAAAAAAAAGGGTTAGTATCCAAAATCTATAAAGAACTTATCAAACTCAGCACCCAAAAAACAAATAATCCAGTTAAAAAAGGGGCAGAAGACATGAATAAACATATTTCCAAAGAAGACATACAGATGGCCAACAGACACATGAAAAGATGCTCAACATCACTCATCATAAGGGAAATGCAAATCAAAACTACAATGAGATACCACCTCACACCTGTCAGAATGGCTAAAATTAACAACACAGGAACCAACAGATGGTGAGGATACAGAGAAAGGGGAAATTTCTCACACTGTTGGTGGGAATGCAAACTGGTCCAGCCACTCTGGAAAACAGTCAAAAAGTTAAAAATAGACCTACCCTATGATCCAGCAATTGCACTACTAGGTATTTACCCAAAGGATACAAAAATAGTGCCCTGAAGGGATACATGCACCCTGACATTTATAGCAGCATTATCAATAATAGCCAAATTATGGAAAGAGCCCAAATGTCCATCAACTAATGAATGGATAAAGAAGAATATTACTCAGTCATCAAAAAGAATGAAATTTGCCATTTGCAACCATGTGGATGGAGCTAGAGTGTATTATGCTAAGCGAAATAAGTCAGAGAAAGACAAATACCATATGATTTCACTTATATGTGGAATTTAAGAAATGAAACAGGTGGGGACACCTGGGTGGCTCAGTCCGTTGCGTGTCTGACTCTTGATTTCTGCTCAGGTCATGATTTCCGGGTGCTGGGATCAAGCCCTGAGTTGGGCTCCCTGCTCAGCGGGGAGTCTGATTGTCTCCCTCTCCCTTGGCCCCTCCCCCTGCTCGCACGCTCTCTCTCTCTCTTCAAATAAATAAACAAATCTTTTAAAAAAGATGAAACAGATGAACATAGAGGGGGGAAAAAGAGATAGGGTTCCTGGAGAGGAGGTGGAAGGGGGTTGGGCTAAATGTGTGATGGGTATTGTTACAATGAGCACTGGGTGTTATATATAAGTGATGAATCACTAAATTCTACTCCTGAAACTAATATTACACTATATGTTAACTAACTGGAATTTAAATAAAAACTTGAAAGTACAAAAAAAATAAAAGATGTGTGTGGGTTCCAAAAAAAAAAAACCAAACCCAAAATATACCTGCTCCATAGAGTCTTAAGGATGATAGCAGGGGCGCCTGGGTGGCTCAGTTGTTAAGTGTCTGCCTTCAGCTCAGGGCGTGATCCCAGGGTCCTGGGATCGAGCCCCGCATCAGGCTCCTCTGCTGGGAGCCTCCTTCTTCCTCTCCCACTCCCCCTGTTTGTGCTTCCTTTCTCTCTGGATGTCTCTCTGTCTCTGTCAAATAAATAAATAAATAAAATCTTAAAAAAAAAAAGGATGATAGCGGTTCATTTTTCTCTCATGGAGCAGTGTATAGGTGATAGTGCAGTGCTGTCAGAGTAGCTCTGTCACCCAGGGTGGCTCTAGTCATCGCCATTCCACAGCCAGTGACAGGGGGACAGAGAATTCAAGGCAGTCTATACGAACGAAGGTGACTCAGAAGTTGTACTCATCCCTTCCATTCGTGTCCTGTAGGCCAAAATTTAATCCACACACTTAGCTACAAGAGAGGTTGGGAAAAATAGTTCATAGCTGGGCACCCATTACTGTTACAGCATTGTAAATTCTTTAGCGTCTAGGATAAATGTTCTTCCTCATAGCATTAGGTAGGTGTTTCAGTTGGGAGAACTGAGGCAATGAAACAGACAAGCAAAATGAATACTTAATGAAACATCACAACATATTGAATAAATATGAGAGAGATTAAATACAAATTTACAGAGGCATCTATTTAAAACGACAATTCTATTTGGGTGCCTGTGTGAGTTTCTACCATGCGGCATTTTGAGCCAGTGTGTGTCTATTGTCTCTGGGCAATTAAAATTATTCAGCATCAAAATCTTAGCTCTGGGACCAGAAAAAAGAATCTAAGAAGCATTCACTGATAGTCTGATTCAGAACAACTGCTTTTCCCTTTGCTCTATTCATGCATATTTCAGTCGGCATTAATGTAAAGTACCTCGTGGGCTCTCTTCTACATGAAATCCTTGTTCTCAAGTTGGCAGCAGTCCTGGCACTAGGTTCTAAATGGTCATTCTGGGATGGTAAATCAGCAGCCCTCAGCTGATGGGTCTAACAATGAGGAGATTGCTGGAGGCAGGTGGTGTTGTGAGGCGTAATTCTGTTGCCATTAAGTGACAATTCATATTTGCTACAGGAGCAGTAAATTGCACTGTTTTAAAACAGGAAGTCTGAGTTAAAAGCTGTGTAAAACCATTATACTGTAGCCAGCACTCCAGGCTTTTCTAATTAGGTCATTTGGAAAAAGATGACCTTTTAGTTTCTGTGCCTCTTTGCTGGGGACACATGTTTCTAATTATCATTTGTATTTTACTCCGCCAAAGCTGTTGACAAGCTGAGCTTTTTTTGAGTGCGTGCATGAGTGTGTGTGTGTGTGTGTGTGTGTGTGTGTGTGTGCGCTTGTGTGTGTGTGTATGCGTGTTGGCACGGGTGCTCACTCTATGAATTAATAACATTTCTGTGTTCTAGCACTAGGCAAACAGAAGAGGATGGAAACAATATGTACAGTAATTTTAATGTCAGAGCAACCAAAAATCGTATGGATTTGTGTGAAGAACACACTAAAGGACGTTTCTGATGTTCCCAGTGTTTGAGGCCAACTTGACTATAACTTTGTCTAGAATCACAGTATCAATATTTCTTCTGTTTGGGCTGGCAGATATGAACACACTGTGTAAGACCCAAGGAAGAAATGAACTTAGGTCCACAGTTGTTACCTGAAACATAACTGCTAGTCATGCTTGAAGTTCTGTCCAGCTCTGAAACTAAATATCTCATGATGGTCTTTTAAGGCTCACTTGTCCTTCTGCATGCTGTTTTTGGAATGTTTACAAATGCAAACAAATACTATCTTCGACTATCCCCCTTTTTGACAAGAAGTTCTGAATAAAGGGCCAACATGATTATCTGTGGTTCAAAAATACATTTCATGTTTTAGGAGATAGCTGAAGAAGCCAGGCATTCTCTAATGCTGGCTTTTCCACTGACTTCCTTTTCCGTTGTGGGGAAGGTTTCTCAGTGTTGTATTGGGTTCTTCATCTGAAATCATAAAGTCATAAAATCGCAGGGCTGGCAAACCTTTGAGAAGTCTTCCAGCTCACGGTCTGCCTTGAGGCTTTTCTGAACTTACACTCTACTGGAAATATAATGGTCTCCTATTTGCTTAGCAATCTCTCACAAGGGAGACTTGACAAGGAAGGATGGTACTATCTAAATGTTTAATATACAAATTACTCTGGCAGTTTGAGGAAAATGTATGGAAGATGATTTGAAGTTTATTATGAAATTGCTAATAATTTATTCAACTCAATTTTCTCTTAGAAGTTCTATAGTGGATAATGATGGGTCTCTAATGGAGTGATTCCAAGTCTGGAAAGGGAACTGGCAATCATTGTATGACAGAGGTTGGTGTCCTGCTGAGGTACTGAGCTGGAGTTCTGAGCAGCACAGGCTGGGTCAGTCCCAGGTGAAAGCATCATATAGGTGAAGGGTTTCTTGATTTAGGCACTCTAAAGTCTGCTAGTTTTCTCCTACTGCTTTGGTGATTCTAGAGGATTTGGCTTTTCTTTCTTTTAACTCTCATTTGGGTAGAAACTACTACTGAGTTGTTTATCAAAAATTACAGCATCAATGCAAGTGATTGAAAGGAGGGCATTTGAACAGATGATGGGGCTGAAAGTTGGTGTCCAGAGGACCCCGTCAAATAGCTGGAGAAGGTCATATTTGTGAGATGGCCATGATAATGTACCTAGCAGACCTCCCAGTGCAGTGACTTTAATATATGGTTCCCCAGCTGGTGCACTCTGAAATCTATTGCTGTGTTCACACCAAGGCCACACTTCCTAGCCAGTAACTGAGCAAGGCGGGCATACTAGGGGAGACTCATTCCTGGGAGACACATGACGCCTCTGACTGCCAACTTAGGCTCATAGACTTACCCACGGCCTTGTAGAACTTCCGTTAGGCTGTTGGGTGAGTGCACCAAACCTTCTTTCCCTCTTTGGCCCCTCAGGGAATGGCTTACATGTGAATATCACCACTTTTCCATTTTCCCCTGGCTCTCTCCTTACTTTTACCTGTCCTTGCCCGAATGAAATGCTTTGCTTGGTAATCTTTATGCCCTAACCACAACAAACACTAGGTTGTGGTGCTTTACAAAACTTCTTTTGAAGTCTTGAGGGTAGTATAAGAGAACAATAATATGAAAAAGGAAAACTTACCACTGGTTCAAACCTCATCAATTCTAGATGCCATCTGGCAGGTTCATCACAGGAAGCATCCTTTTGACTGACTCTGGTTAGCCCTTTGCCTATGATGACATTGCTCAGGGTCCTTTTATCTCCCTTAAAGGGAGTCCTCTCAAATCAGTTCTTTCTAGAAATCTGGGACATTTGTTCTTGCCTCCTTTTTCATTTCTCATCCTAGCCAAGGAATTTAAAATGAAGTTAACAACATACTGGTTTCCACAGAGATGCTGTTCATAAAAGCCATCATTCAACCTTAGTCTGAAATTCCCTGTTTCAGAATAAGACTTTGGTTTTTCTTTTGCATAAAACAAAGGCAATTAAGGTAATTTCCTAAAATGATATATTGCTTCTACCCCTAGATCAAGGTTTCTCAAACTCAACACTATTGACATCATGGACGTAATAATTCCTTTCTGTGAGAGACTGTTCTGTGCATTGTAAGATGTTTAGCAGCAGGCCAGTAGCATCACTGGCCCAGTCATGACAACCCAAGATGTCCCCAGGCATTGCCAAATGTGTCCTGGGGACGGAATCACCCCTGGTTGAGAACTGGGGCTCTAGAACAACAGGAACAAACTGAAAGCAACTTTTAAAATAGCATTTTTGCTTCCGTATGGGTGACTACCTGTGCTGCACATTGACTACAATGTTAACCAAAAAAAGTAAAGTACAAGGAAGATAGTGTGTGTGTATGTGTGTGTGCATATGTGTGTGCATGTATGCAGTAGTTTACCTCTATGATGCTGGGAAAAGTGAACTGATTACAATGTTATTGACTAATGCAGAAAAGATCACCAAAAATTCTCCACTCTCTACTAAACCTGCCACACAGCCAAAACATTGAAACATGAATAGAACTACGTATTATTTTTCAAAAGTAATCAAAATCTACTTCTACCTTTACATTTATTTACAGTGAGAAACTTGCTTATAAGACATAGGTACACGCTTTTTGAGGTCATATCTCCTGATGTGTCAAGGATGCTCTGTTGCCATCTTTGCAACACATACTATTTCTGGAAATAGATTATACCTGGAGGAATGAGGGCAGAGTCCACAGTTGACAGTGGCTGGGCATTGATTTTTCTTTGGTTATGACACATCACCACTGTCTGCTGCTTTGTAGAATCCCCACCACCTGGCCTTGGCTGATGTTTCAGCTTCATTGGTGAAATAGTCCACTTGCTAGAGTGGCTTACTTGGGTCATCTGAGTTTTGGCCTTTATTTTAGTCTGACTCCAAAGGGCAAACCATTGGGGTGACTATTGTGGTGGACGGGTAGAGGTGAAGCTCTGTCTATACTTCCTTGGGTCACTGGAGATGAGATATGAAATATTTGTGAAAGTGGATGAACTAAGAATTGGACAAGACATGAAGATCTTATTTGCCATGTAGACTTTTCCTGATGTATTTCATTCTTTGGTTTACACATATTTCTTCCTCTCCATGACCTTTCGATCAAATCAAAGAACCAAGACATGTGCAATGAAGCAGTTACATAATAATGCTATATTTTAATAGCTTATTATATTTGATGACCCCAAAGTGTAGATAATTGATTAGATTATAAAGATCAGAAGCCAAAAGCTGGGCGGCGCCTGTGTGGCTCAGTTAGTTGAACATCCAGCTCTTGGTTTTGGCTCAGGTCATGATCTCAGGGTCCTGGGATCTAGCCCCTTCTCTGGCTCTATGCTCAGCGGGCAGTCTGCTTAAGATTGTCCCTCTCCCTTTGCCCCTCCTCCATTCATGTGCACATATTTTCTCTCTCTCTCTCTCTCTCTCAGTCCCACCCCCTCAAATAAATAAATAAATCTTTTAAAAAATAAAGACCAAAAGCTGGAAAATTTTGGAGCCATATGCTGGGGGAAGGCAACTCTAATTTTTAAATCTTTCCACCTAGGTAAAGTGAGGAATTGGGGAAGAAAGGAAAACATTGTATTAGATCTCTCTATGAACAAGTGTCAGTTTAATAGTGGGTCGCCTTGTTGCCATCTTGTAGACACCTGATTGCCACCAACCCAAGGAATCACCTGCAGTGAACTGTAAAGACAAGATGCCTGGTTTTTGCATAAGAATCTCTTTCTTCCCTTGTGTTGCTGAGAACACTGGGAGGATTATCTTACACACTCAAGATGTGGCAGAAGAGTGCTGGATTGGTAGCAGCCTACGGGGACTGTTGTAAGTGGCTGGGGACTTTGGATGTCATGTAGCTTCTCTGCATCTCAGTTTCCTCTTGTGTTCACTGAAGCTGCTCCTCTCAAAGATCTCTTTTCTGCTCTAATTCCTTGCTTCACCCTCCAAACCTATGCTTCCAAAATTCTTTAATGTTTTCTATTTTATCTTAAAAATTTGAGACTTTTGCACTTGTCTGTGTATGTTTGTCTTAATATAAAAATAACATTTTATTTCTTTTTCCACAAGAGACCTGCTTTATTTTTTTCCAGCTTTATATACTTGACATATAACATTGTATAAATTTTAGGTCTACAGTGTGTTGATTTGATACACTTTTATATTGCAAAATGGTTACTACCCTAGCATTAGTTAACACCTCCATCACGTCACATAATTACTATTTTTTTTTTATAGTGAGAACATTTAAGATCTTACTCTCTTAGGAGCTTTCAAGTATAAAAATAACATTTAAAATTAACGAGTCCAGTGGATGCTATGACAAGATGAGCCTTTCTTATTTGGAGGCTTCTACAGTCTCCTGGTATGTAATAGTGTAACTGCCAACATTACTTCAGTTTGGGGAAGCAGGGGATTAACCACTTTAAACTCATTCCTGATTTTATCAGAATAGGGTAGGTTATAATCTTAAGATTTCAGTGGCTTAAAATAAAAAGGTTTATTTTTTTTCCTCATGGCAAATAGTCCCCACTCGTCAGCCGGGAAGTTCTGCTCATTCTCACTCAGGGCCCAGGCAGACGGAGGCTCCTTCTCTGTGCTCTATGGTCCATATTAGGCAAGGCAGGGCAACGGAGATGTGGTGAATTGTTCACTGGTTCTTATATCACGCACATTTCATTGACTAAAAACAAGTTACAAGACCATGCCTAGCTGTGAAGAAGGAGGGAATGCCATTCTATAAAGTTCCAGAAGGCAGAGAGCCAGAAGGATTTGGCAAACAGGACTAATGCTTACCACATCAGCTAAAATCAAGAATGGGGCAGAAAGAGCTGCCTAAGAGAGCCAAGGGGAGTTTTGGACATGTCACCAGAAGATTACCAGATGCCCTGGAGTCTCTTTACAAATGAACTCACACAATGGACTCATGACTAATTTGTATTTCCCTTTACTATTCACACGCTTGCTTCACACTATCTTTCTTCAAAGAATATATGAGATTTTGAGCACTACAATCACATTCTAGTCCTGCCTCCCTGAGATGACTTCTAGAAACTAAGGTGACTGGAGTTCTGGAATTTTTAGATCCCTTTGTTCATGCATGACAGTTTCCTGTTTGACTGTCTCTCACAGCTGGTTAAGTAACCATAGCCATTGTCTCTGGATTCTGCTGGTTTAAATGTCAAAGGGCCACCTTATCTCCAAGTTTTTAGAGGGTAACTTCATTAGCAAAAGAAGAGGGCATCCCTCCCTCTTTTGAATCATGTTTTGCTCCCCACAGAAGGAGGGAGGACCCTGCAGACAAAATCACTTTGGAGATGGACTCTAGCCAGTCTACCTAGGGTCCTTTTCAGTTGCCCTGGGTCTCTGACTTCTGGTTGGGGCATAAGAAAGTGTTGTGCCAGGTTTGTACTTTCTCCTTCCAGCCACAGATTGTCTGTTGACCATTGGGGAATGTTTTCTTTTTTTTTTGTTGTTTTTTTTTGTTTATTTTAATGTTTTGTTTTTTTTTTTTAATTATTATATTATGTTAGTCACCATACAGTACATCCCCGGTTTCCGATTGGGGAATGTTTTCTGAGCATATTCTTTGTAACATGGTGCCAGGAAATACAGAAAATCTGAGGCGAACTGAACCACCTCTCTCTCGTTCTCTCCCCCTCTCCCTCTCTCTCTCTCTCTCTCTGATGTTCCTGGGATATTAAAAAATAAAGTAATGCCAAAAAAGGATCATAGAAACTGTGATGAATTTAAAGTTGTTGGATGGAGTGCTTCTTTTTAAAACTCTTGCCAGTATGTCTATGAAAGTCTAGGTATAATCTCATTTGGAGATATCAAAAATCTAAATTTGAGTCTTGTTTTTGAATATGAGGCTTATGCCAAATGGTTCTCTTGGATTCTCCCATCCCTGCTATCTCCATGATAGGTCCTGGTAGTAAGTGTAAGATATTTTCTCTGCCCTTGAGACACTCAAAATCAATTTAAGGAGTCAGTATTAAAAATATCATATAGATACTAATACCGGTGAGTATATAATAAAGTGCTTAGTTGGCAGCAGATACCATATTTATTTTTAAGAGTTTAGAGAACAGAGGGATCATCATGGGCTAGAGTAGTCAGGAGTGTTTTCATGTAAGTGTTGGGAGAAAAGGACAAAAGGATTTTAGGAACAACAATGGCAAGATAATTGACTTCCTTCTATAAATCTACATTCAATTAAAACTGTCCCTGCTTTATCAATTTCATTTGTTGGTCCATCCTCAGTCAAAAAACCCCCCGGATCTGAGCTCTTCTGAAATCCTGTATAATTTAAGCCCTGTGTTGCTGTCTCTTTTAAGTAAGCTAATATGTGAACGAACAGCCACTGGGGATGCACATTTGAGGGCAAACAATGGACTTTGCTCACACTTCCCTTTGAGTCCAGGAGGGAGCTAATAACTTTCCTCCCTGGTTGTGCAAAACCTAGCAGGAGATGAGCAGTATGGATGGCAGAGTCGATGCAGGAAGGCCTTCTGGAGGGGCTTTTAAAGCTCTCTGCTCTTTAAAGCAAGTCAGGATACCGCATATGGAACTCTCCTGAGTGTAGTGAGAACAGATCCACAAAACTTTCTCACTGTAGTGGAGCTGTGAGCATCCCCTATGGCCTCCCTTTTGGACAGCAGGAGCCCAGGGGGCACACCCCATGGAGTCACCAAGTCTGCAAGAGGTGGGAGAACCATTTCCACTCATTGAATCCTGCTCCCCTCCGCGATGCTGACTGGAGGGGGGAGGCTCATCAGACTGAACTGTCTTCCGTTCGAAGACGATACTCCCCCCCCCCCCTCTTAAAACCAAAGTTAGAATTTTTGTTTGAAAATGAATTCTTAGACTCTGGTTTTAGTTAGAAATTTCCATAGGGAACAATAGAACTATAGTACATTTCTAATTTAAAACTTTGCATTGTTGATGAAGTCTTGAAAATAACAAGACCAGGCAACCCAAACATCTGTTACTTTCAATCTTTTCTCTCTCCACTTGCAGCAAGCTTGTGGCGCTAGTCTTGGAATGTGGGAACTGTCTCTGATCAGTATTTTGGGGGGTTTTGGAATGCACAAGAAAATATAGATAAGAGTCTGTGCTCAAAATTTATAATGCATTGCAGATTGCACTGTGGGTTTCTGAAACAACAAAAAATCATGGTGGGTTTTAAAGCAGTTTGGAGAAATAGCACAGCCCTTTGATGTAGGGTATTTAAATTAATGTTAGTCACAACATAAAGCTCAAATTTAAAATGTGTCTCCTTTCGATTACCACACATCAAACTTCTTGTAATAGAGACAAAATTGCATTTCTCTAGGGGGAAATGCAATGCTATTTTGATGATCAAATGTACTGGGAACAAAGGTTCTTGTTAGCCATACTGGATATGGTATAGGCAAGTTTCAGCCAACTTGGCTGTGGACCAGTTGTGATGGGTGAGCAGGGTGGTTTTTGTTATTAGCAGCCGCTGGTCAGGAAAGTGGGGCTGGGGTCTGGTGGAGGTAAAGGCCAAACTCTCAGCACTCCATGCGTTGAGGCATAGAATGCTCTAGCTGCCTGAGCCCTGTCTTTTGAGTCAAGGACAACTGGCAGCTCACTGTGCATAGGCTCAGGAGAGCCTTAGAGACACAGCTTACCTTTGGTAAAGGATTGCCATCCTTTGGTAATGGAACAAATCCCTATATGCCACTATTATTATGATAATCATGATAATGATCACAATGATTTTTTGGCAAAGGATTCTTAAAATGACTGTGGCGTTGAGATGCTTACTATTGAACAAAGTGCTATTATAGTGCAACCTACCAAGAAGTTACCATCTTGCTCAAAATATTAAAGGCCATTTTCTTCCTCTTTTAAAATTTCTTTCTGAAGTGCCTGTGTTGGGCAGCCTGTGGCCTGGCAGAGATAAGGTGGTGCTGAAAGGAGATTATGTTTACGGGAACAAAGTTTTTCCCTCTAACCTCTGAGGCTTGCTAGCAGGGTCTATGAAATAAATGAACAGTAGGCAGATTAATGAGAAAAGCTTTGCTGTATTTATTAATTTTTAACATTACATACATGGGGGTATCACAGGGAAAAATAAATATCTTCCCCAAAATGGTGAGATTGGAGAGTTTGTATACTGTCTTAAGAGGGGAAGGGGAGTGGGAATGTAGGCTACTTAACAAAGATGAATGGGTCCTTAGAATAGATAGGAGGTATGACAGTGACAAAGCTTGTCAGGGGGTAGTGTCAACTTCTAGTCTCTTCTGTGACCAGAATCAATCTTCCTTAGTCGTTTAAACTCCCAGAGAGGGGGTTTATAACAACTGAGTTCCTTTTGGAGGATCTGTCTTTAGGCAGATAGGGGAAGTTCAGAGAAAGCCTCTCTGTGTTTGCTGTTTTCCAGTGTCTTCAATTCAAAATAATCAGTACACCAAAGTGGCATATTTCACGGGTGGTGTGTCCTGAACTCCTTCCTTCAGTGCCCAGAAAGTAGCCTTACCTGCCATTTGCAGTGAGGTCCTGAGCTGATCTAGGTACGAATAAAGGATGACCATGCGAGCAGGCGTGCTCTGGTGCTATCTCTGAAGGACAGGATAAAGAGATCTCGGTGTTTGAAGTCAGATATTCCAAGGAAGCTTGGAGCTAAGGGTGGTAAAGCAATTGCTTCCAAGCCCGTGTGCTCCTATTTGATGCTTTTCTGGACTCACAGGTTCCCTTCTTTTTAGTGCTCTGTCTTTTGGGGAGACTTTTGGGTGTTAAGTAGTCAGGTCTGCTTGGTTCTTGAGCTTCATGGTATGCCCTGTTTTTTCACAATGGGCCATTTCCTCTTATTAAGGGGAGTGTTGGTCTCCCTGGGAGCAGCAATAGAGGGAATGTTCTGTTTTTCCCCCTCCCCCCCCCCGCCGCATTCTATAACATATCATTCTTGACACTTACAAAACTAAACTGTTTCTTCTTGACTCCTACGGCCCAGAGGTTTGTTTTGTTTTGTTTTTTTTCCTTCCAGCTTGCTTTTCTTACGAAATAATGGCTTATGAAATGTGTGCATTATAGTTCTAAATTAAGACTGGATCTCTATTAGTTTGGAAATCTTGGGTCTGACTTTTATAATTGCTAAATTGTTTTCATCTCAGCAGAAGTTCCTGCTTAGAATTCTACCATGTTGGATTTTTCCTAGTTGTATTCTTAGGATGGCTGTATCCACCTGCTAAGTCAAATATACATGGTGGCCTGTTAGGCTAGAGGATTGCTGGGACGCTCCAATAAAAGCAGTCCTTGTCTCTAGTGTCAGTGTGAATTGCTTCCCACATGAGCAGGATCTCACCCCTAGTACCTTAACTTGGTACCATTTTTCATGAGTATGAAAGGCTGTTGAAGTAGAAGTTTGCCAGAGTTTAAGGAGAAAAGAGAATGGCCAGCCCTCTTTCTCTTACTTTGCAAATGAAAACAGTGGTGTGGTTGCCCTGTAAATTGCAACCTGCAAATCCACAAATTTAAGCAGTCTTCCATGCAACTTCAGAAATATTTTAAGATAATTTCACGTTGAAATGTTGAATTGAGGGGCGCCTGGGTGGCTCAGTCGGTTAAGCATCTGACTAATGATTTCGGCTTGGGTCATGATCTCATTGGTCATGGGGCTCTGTGCTCAGCGGGGAGTCTGCTTGAGGTTCTCTCCTTCTGCCCCTCTCCCCACTCATGCTATATCTCTCTCTTTCTTTCAAATAAATAAGTCTTAAAAAAATGTTGAATTGAAAGGTGTAGAGAAGAACGGTGTATGTATAACCTGCTTCAGAGGATAATTTCTGGTGCCCTCCCGTGCCTGGGTGTCATCTTACCTGCATATGTCCTCTTTGCCCTTAGGCCTTTCTCTTGACTTTGCTTTCACAGATTATTCTCACGTAAGATTATATTCACATAACATACACATGTTCATACGTGTACATCATATACAAATTAATGTACTTGGCACTCATAAAATTGTGTTGAATCAGTTAATAAACATATGCTGAAGAGTGTGTGTGTGCTCACGGATGTGTGTGTGTGTGTGTGTGTGTGCATGTGTGTGTGCATGCATACACAGGGGATGGTTTGTTTTGCCTGGGCTCTGTAGATGCAGGCACCAGGAAGAGTTTTCTTCTGTCTCTGAAGTTTTTATTGTGTAGCTTCAGAGATTTTCCTTTCTGGATAATTCCTTTTCAAGAAGTTTGAAGAAAATTTGCACAGCAATTTTGACTTACCTGTAGGTGGAAAAAAGGATAATTTTTGCACTTTACAGCAATTTTGGATTTTTCACATGTGGATAATTCTGAGTTTTCAAAGCAAACACTTCAAAATTTCCTATCCTTTAAATTGAAATGTTTGAAAGTAATATTATGTTTGTATTTTGCTTTTCATAATTATTACTATATATACACACTTATATATTTATGTAATTAACATTACTATGAATTTGTAGTTGATTAGTTGCTCACCTAAAAAATGCATTTTTTAATCTTTCTGAAATCTACATACATCTTAGGCACAAAGGAAATACTCTTTTTCTTCTTGAAACTCTGGAAAATCCACTTATTTGCTTTTAGCACTGGAAAAATTTTTATGTATTTTTTTTGTTGTTGTTGTTGAAGTAGACATTTACTTTAAGCTGAAAAATAAAGCATACTTTTTTTTTTTTCTCTAAAAGTCTACTTTTATTATCACCTTCAGCTAAGTGTGATGGAGACAGGGTTACTGTCTTCCTCACCTTATCCAGTTTATTCCAGAGTGGTTTGCAGGTAGGTGGCATTGGTCCTTTTTATATAGGTGACAACATGTCCAGGAAATTTATGACGGTGTAAAGTCCTATGGAAATAGAAATTCTCTCTCTTTGAAAGTGGAATGTCCTCTACTACCGGTAAAAATGAGCCTTCTTTTTTTTTTTTTTTTTTTTTTTTTTTTTTTTTTGTATTGAGAGAACTTCAGAGGTTCTGCAATTTAGGAGGAAAATTCTCACACAGTCTGAGAATACTGCGTTCAGGAATGTTTGACTACTGACATCTAGAATGGTCTCCTTTTATTTCTTGGAGAAATAAATCTGTAAAAACTAAGACTTTCAAGCTGTAATAATAAAGACTGAAATTTAACTTACAATGTCTTTCAGTAATACTAACTCAACTCTAATTCAGTAGTATGCCCAGACTGGATTAAGTATTATTTTAAAGTATAGGGAACAAAACATGTAGTACACAGGCAAAATATTGTTATTCCATGCACATCACGCTTGACATTCCCCTACTTCTCTGGGTAGAATTTGTAACTACAATCTTACTATAAGCAGCAGCATTGCATTCCTGCCCATTTATATGTTCCCAAATTATCTGGGGTGGGTTGGCACACTAGGACTGCAGGCTCGCTCCAGTCCACCATTTGTTTCTGCAAATAAAATCTTTCTGGACACAGTCATGCCCATTTATTTGAGCCTTGTCTATGGCTGCTTTTGTATTAAAAAGCAGAGTAGAGTATTTGTGACACACACTGTATGGTTTGCAAAGCAAAAAATATTCTGACCATTAGAGAAAAAGTTTGCTGACCCCTAATCCAAGATACCAGATTGTGCCTCTTTTCCTCACTGATGGTATCACAGGAAACCTTAAATAATATATACTTATCCACTTGTGAATAACACTTCTCTTTGAAAGCAAAACTAAAACAAAAAGTACGAAAACAACAGTCTCCCCCCCAAAAAAAACAAAAAGAAAAAGCTCTTAGAAAATATAAGAAGTACTGATATAAATTAAACTCATAGGATCATAAAATCAGCTCATTAAAACATGCTGATGTTGATGAAAAATTTTATTCTTGTCAGGCAGCATATGAGGGAAAGAATATTGGTCTATGAATCAGAGGACTTATGTTCCCATTTCAGTGTTGCCATTCCCTAACTCAGGCATTGGCATCTTCTGTGGTGAAGGGAAAGTCAGTAAATACTCTAAGCATTGTGGGCCATATTTATTTTATTTCATACAAAAGAGGAGGTGGGCTAGACTTGGTATGCAGTCCCGTGATTTGACCACCCTGCTCTCAGGGTGGTAAGCCTGATAAGCGATGATCTTCATGGACTCCATTTTTAGGAGACCTGAAATCAGCATTTTCCAGTTTTAATATTTTTCTATCTTGTTAATGTGAATCAAAGTCAATGTTTACACATGGCTAAATTTTACATGAATCATTTTCTTACACATGGCAAGTAGAGTCAGAATAATACAGGTGAAAATAGTATGTGACAAGAAACTCAATTTTGACATTTCCTCGTATAAGATTCTCTATTACCTTGTAATACATTGATTCCAAACTTAAAAGTGTAACACAACAACTATTTGATCTTACTCTCAGTTTTGTGGATAAGAAATTTTGGAAGGGCTTGTTTGAATAGTTTTCCCTTGGGATTTCTTTTTCTTTTCTTTTTTTTTTTTTAAAGATTTTATTTATTTATTCGACAGAGATAGAGACAGCCAGCGAGAGAGGGAACACAGCAGGGGGAGCAGGAGAGGAAGAAGCAGGCTCATAGTGGAAGAGCCTGATGTGGGGCTCGATCCCATAACGCCAGGATCACGCCCTGAGCTGAAGGCAGACGCTTAACCGCTGTGCCACCCAGGCGCCCCTCCCTTGGGATTTCTTATGCAGTTTTTCTTAGATGTCAGCCAGGGCTGTGGTCATCTGCAGGTTTGACTGGGCTGGAGATCCAAGATACCTGATGGTTAATGCTGGTCATCAGCTGCAAACTTAGCTGTTGATGAGAGTACCTACATGTCTTCTTCACCATGGAGATCTTGGAGTGGTCAAACTTTTTACATGGTGCTTAGCTTACTCCATAGTGAATTTTCCTAGAGAATGAGGTAGAAGCTGCATCACCCATTCTGATCTAGCTCCATACGCAAAAGACACAGGTTTGCCCAGATTCAAGTGGAGAGGTAGACCTACCCAATGTGAGAAATGTCAAAGAATTTGGGGCCACATTTTAAAATAACCACACCTAGCTTTTGTGATTTTTAAATTTATAACTCAACACCAAATTAGAACTTCTGTATCCGCTATTATGTAATTAACCACATTTATTAAGGGTAAGATATTATGACTAGGATCTTCTTAGATTTCAAATGAAACTGATAATATATATACTATATATAACTGATTATATATATATATATATATAGCCATTTCTTATCCGTTTTTCATCCATCAACGGACATTTAGGAGATAGACAACACACACGTACACACACACACTGGAATATTATCCACCCTTAATAAAAAAGGAAATCGTGTCATTAGTGACAATATGGATGAAACTGGAGAACATTAATCTAAGTGAATTAGATTCAGGGCAGAAACTCAGGGCAGAAACTAGGGGCTGTGGGGTAGGGGAAATAGGGAGATGTTGGTCAAAAGGTATAAACTTTCAGATATAAGATGAGTAAGTTCTGGAGACCTAATGTATAGCATAGTGACTGTAGTTAATAGTAAAGTGTTGTATGCTTGAAATTTGCTAAACAAGTAGACGTTAAGTGTTCATCACACACATACACACAAGAAGAAAAGAGGTAACTATGTGAGGTGATGGATTTTTAAATTAGCTTCATTAATTATTTCAAAATTTAATCACCTCAAAATGCATATCTATATGAAAACATCACACTGTACATCTTAATATATGCAATTTTTGTCAGTCATAACTTTCTAAGCAAGTCATACTCTCTAATCAAGATGATTAGAGAAGTAGTGTGGGTGGGGAGTTCAGGAAGGCCTTGTCAGCCATGGGAAGGAGTTTGGCTTTCACTGAGTCAAGTGAGAAGTCAATTATAGAATTTAAGCAAAGGGGTAATATTCTCTGACTTAGATTTTTGATATCACTATGGCCCCTGTGTATATAATAGCCTATATTTTTAAGGGGGTTAAGGTGAGCAAGAATGGAGGCAGAAGGCTCTAATTGGAGACTTTTGTATGATTTTGTACACGAGATGTTCATGGATTGCAATAGAGTGTTAACAGTTTGGGTGATTAGAAAAAGTAAAAACAGAGAAGAGACTATTCCCATTTTCCAGATAAGTAAGTAGAGAGAGTTTAACCAATTTTTGTAGAAATGGTAAACTGGTATTCGAATCTACATCTAATTTCACAGATCAACTTCAGCCAAATGTCGTGTAGATTTGTCACATTTAAAATTAATGAAGTCCAATTAAATGAGGTTTTATTATAATTTAGGTGGATTAGGCTAAATTCAGTCATTAACCATGGTCCTATTTTTAGACAATTTCTATGATCATGCCTCTTCATTATCTCCATGTTCAAAATATTTAAAATATAATAAATTGGATGAAATGTAAATTATATCACCATTTTGTTACATGATTTTTATGGCAAGTGAGGAAATCTCACTTGATATAAAACCTAGAGCCTCATAAACACATTCTGCGTAGTCCTGAGGAACAAGGCCTAATAGTCAACTTAAGAAATCTTGTTATTATCAGTTCTGGGAATTGATAAATGATCAGTAATGTATCTGAAATTTGTTTTTCTTCAGGTTCAATAAGAGTGGAAGAGAGTATTGATCGTAATTTGGAAGCAAATCTAAGGAGTGCATACTTTTCCTTAGAAGGTAGATGTTACCAACTATTTCTCGTGGTACCTTAAAGAGCCTGGAGAGGGGCGCCTGGGTGGCACAGCGGTTAAGCGTCTGCCTTCGGCTCAGGGCGTGATCCTGGCGTTATGGGATCGAGCCCCACATCAGGCTCCTCCGCTATGAGCCTGCTTCTTCCTCTCCCACTCCCCCTGCTTGTGTTCCCTCTCTCGCTGGCTGTCTCTATCTCTGTCGAATAAATAAATAAAATCTTTAAAAAATAAATAAATAAAAATAAAGAGCCTGGAGAGATTCCCTTAACTGGATCTTTCTTCCTTTCCGCAAGGGCTAAGGAGACTCTTCAGTTCTATTCTTGCTGCGGTGCTTTAAAAAAATATTTATTGGAGAAGAAATTGACTCCTTTATCATCAAGTTCACGGAATCTTTTTGTATTTTCTTCACTACGTTTACCTCCTCTGTGATCTCTCCGAGTTACTGGCAAGGTGATTTACTTGTAGCTCTAAAACGTCTCTGTTCTTGATTTATAGGTTATATCGTGCTTCCTCTCTTCCACATGATCAAGATCTTCAAAGTAAGCATCTTTCAAAGGAGCGACAAGCAAAATACAGCTGCAGGATCAGTAACTCCCTGTTAAGCAGCTTTGCCTGCTGTCACTGTTGACTGCTGGAGGTGGTGATCCATGTCAGTCACTGAAACGACACCTTGGCAAGACTGCAATCTGCTCCCAGAGTTTCTGTGTATGGGAACACTTTAAATAATGAGATTTTCATATATTTCCAGCATCTCACACAGTGCCTGGAACATAGCAGGTACCTGGTATATATTTATTAATATTAAATATAAAATCATATTTTGAAGGCTTTGCTAACATGTTTTAGGTAGATTTGTTGCAGAATGGAGCAATGCAAGAATTTCCTCTTCCATTTTGAATAAATTTTATTAATACTAGAATAAATAACTCTCCAAGCAGGCAGAGACTTTTAGCGAGACTCAATGGATTGATATAAACTTATATTTTTAAGCCATCAAACTAAGAAGAGGTTAAGACTAACGTTTACTTATTAAGATAATTTCCTAATCATTCTTATAAGAACTTAATGAGTGACAAACTGACGCTGGATATAAATTTATGATTTCCCAAAATAACATTTGATTGGTTTGAGTGATGTCTTACATCAAGTAATCATAGTTAATTTTTGCTTCTGGAGAGATTTGACTTTACCAGTCTATCATGTCATCAGATGTATTTCAAGAATGATTTCTTTGTCTGTTGATACAGAGTTAAAGAATTCCTATGGAGATTCTTGAATCTATAACTTGTATTTTTATCAGGGCAGATGGGAGAAGTTCAGAATAGTGGCAAAAAAACTACATCTTTATCTGAAATATACTGCAAACACATAGAGAATGATTTCACATCGAAAAATATTTTTAGGCATATAAATCAAGGGTAAATTCAGGATTTTTCTCATATGCGAGTTATGGTGCAAAAAACAATGGATCACTTAAGTTTAAAGAAAGGTCAGTATATATAATATATAATTAAGGCTGAGACCTTAATTATATTGTAAATGTCAGCAGTTACAACAATGAGAGGATAGGCGTTATAAATTAAACATGCTATAAAACAAATGTTTTCTTTTTTGTGTACTTTTCTTGTTATATTTTTTCTTGTTATATTTATTTCCCTAATATTTAATACCTATAATTAAGACTGATGTTTGATTTTACCTCACAAAAATCATCCAGGTCTGAAAGAAATTTCAGAGAGTAAAAAAAGGAGATATGTGTGTGTATGTGTGTGTGTATATATATATATATATATATATATGTATGTGTGTGTGTATATATAATGGGATAAAAATGTTAGGTTTTACATTTCTGGATTCTTTTCTAAAGAGTGAATTTTGAATTTTTTTTTAATGACTAATCACCCTAAAAAAAAAACAAAACCCTAACATTAACATCACAGTCATAGAAGGCACAATGAAAATTGCGACTAGGGTAATCTTTCTGTGTAGAAAGAACTCAGGCAATATATTGGAATGGAGACTTACCCTGGGTGAGGTAAAAATGTTCTGTGTTATTCTAGCACTTGCTGCCAGGGCTGATATGTTGAGTCTGGATCTGGCTGTCTTTTGACCCAGATTCCAGTTCTTCCATGGACCAGGCACAGCAGTTCTTTCATGGTCTTTACCCTTCTCCCTACCAGTGGTGAGGGCTTATCCCAAGAGCCACTGCTGTTTCCCGCTGTACCCTTGCCCTGGAGATGTAGAAGTTAGCCTGCTGCACTGGTTCTCAAACCCTAGCTGCTTATTGGAGGCACCTGTAAGCTTTTCTAAACTATTCATATCCTGGTCTCTCCTCCAGAGATTCTGATTTAATTGGCCTGGATGGGGCTCAGGCTTTGGAAATTTTGGAAGGCTCCTCAGATATTGCTAAGGTACAACTGGAGTTGAGAACCTGTGGTCGAGAAGGAAGAAGGAAGAGATCACAATCTGAGGTTCTGCCTTAGTTCTCAACCTCAATTTAATGTTTTCCCACAGGTTGCCAAGAGCCTCACAAAACCCAGTGCAGCCTGTCTCAGGAGAACTCAGTGATGGTGATCCGTGGTTCCTGACTCTTTCCTATGCTGCTTTCTGGGTTCTCATTGTCCACAGTCTTTCTCAGGTGAGAAACTCAAAAGAGAGGTCAGAAAAGGATAAGGAGGGGCGCCTGGGTGGCACAGCGGTTAAGCGCCTGCCTTCGGCTCAGGGCGTGATCCCGGCGTTGTGGGATCGAGCCCCACATCAGGCTCCTCCTCTATGAGCCTGCTTCTTCCTCTCCCACTCCCCCTGCTTGTGTTCCCTCTCTCGCTGGCTGTCTCTCTCTCTGTCGAATAAATAAATAAAATCTTTAAAAAAAAAAAAAAAAAAAAAGGATAAGGAATCCTGATGATACTTGGCATCCTATTGGAACACATGGTGGAATGGATTCTTTTTACATGTGTAGTAAGTGAATTGGGAAGAATTGGAGGGTAGCGAATTGGCATACCAAAATACAAATATAGCAAAATTAAAGCAAACACTTAATTTTAACCAACAGTATCACAGTAAACAGGCATTGGTATAGGATTTGGAAAATCTCAGATTCAAGTGTTGGCTTCACCATTGCCAGCTGGGTGACTAGTACAAATTACTTACCCCTCTCTGAGCTTTAGTTTCTTTATCTATAACATAGGCACAATACCTGTGTGCTTTCCTTACATGGTTGTCGTGAGGATTAAATTAAATTACAGAAGTGAAATAACATTTTATATTATTAGGTGGTATATAAATGTTATTACTATGGGTTGAGCTACTTTAATATGTTTTTATATGAACACATTTCGTGGTTCACTTTTTCAGCAAGGGAATAATTCTGGGGAACAATGGTTATAAAACTGTAATGAAATCAATGTGTCACAGTCTTCAACTAATCTGCTTGGGTGGCAAGTTTATATAAAATAAAAAATGCATCTTTTATAAACCTGATGTTTTAATGTTACATAGGATATAATTGGTTATTGGTTTTGAAAAACAAAGTTCCATATAATTTTCTCATAATTTAAGAGATTTTATTTCAATAGCTATTGAGTACATAGTAAACATTAAAAGGGGGGAGCCCAATGGGAGTAGAAACATTTGTGATTCCGATAGGTTGCGGAAGAAGTCTTAGTTTTGTTTGAAACTGTAGTGTCTCGGTCAATTTGGGCTGCAATAACAAAGTACCATAGGCTGCGTGGTTTAAATGACATTTATTTCTCGCAGTTCTGGAGACTGGGAAGTTTGAGATGGGTTGTCAGCCTGGTTAGGTTCTAGCAAGAGCCCTCTTCTAGGTTGCAGACTGCCAATTTGTGTCCTCATGTAGTGGAAAGAGGGCAAGCTAGTTCTCTGGCCTCTTCTTATAAGGGGATTAATCCCATTCATGAGGGTTGCATCTTCATGACCTAATTATTTCCCAAAGGCCCCACCTCCAAATACCATCACACTGGGAGTTAGATTTCAGAATTAAAAAAAGTTTTTTTTAGAGAGAGAGAGATTGAGAGTGAGCCCCCGTGGGGAGAGGAGGGACAGAGGGAGAGGGAGAGAGAATCTTAAGCAGGCTCCAGGCCCAGCGTGAAGCCTGATGCAGGGCTCGATCTCATGACCCTGAGATCATGATCTGAGCCGAAATCAAGAGTCAGCTGCCTAACCAACTGAGTCACCTAGATTTCAAAATTTTAATTCTGGGGGGATGCAACCATTCAGTCCATAATATGTGACTACCAGAAATGGAATAATAGGTAATGTCCATTTCCACCATTTACTGAGCCAGTGCTATGTACAGGGTACCATGCTTAAGTCTTTGGATACTTCATCTCATTTAGCCCCCCCCCCCGATTTTTGTGTTAATTAGATTCCACTATTTTTATCAATTTTATTGCTGAAAAAGAAAATAAAAAAAACTCTGAGGCACAGAGGGGCTGTCATTTCCCTCATTAGCCTGAGTAGTCTGACTCCCTTTCCTTACTTTTAACAACTGACCTATACTGGCTTCCAGTAATCACTGTTATAAAGGTTTATTGGCAAATTAATTTGTGGGAAATTGGTTAAAGGAACTTGGAATGCAAATGAGGATGAAGGATAGTTTAGTGTTTCTTTCAGAAATAGTTACCTTGGTTCAGTGCATAGACCTACAATTGAACTCTGTGGAGGGTGGGGCTGCACATACTAGTTGAGAGAATTGTTCTCACAAGAAACTGTGGGTGACTGGTACTCAATTACCCTTCTCCAGGTGATGGAGTGTGACATCTTTGGGTCTTCAGTGAACTGGGGTTTTGAGAATATCAGAAGGCAACATTGTAGGTTTGGACATGAGCCTTCTTACCAGGTGCAGTTATAGTGGTCTCAAGTCATGGACCTTTGGCATTACTCAGGGCACCAAGCAGGAGAGGAAGAACATGATGAAGACCACACTGTAGTAGATTACACTTGGTCATGAGTAAGGCAACATTCCCTTAGGAGTTCCCAGTGGAAATCTGTGGGGCACTTTGTATAATCAAGGGGAAACACATCCCCGTAAAACACAGGTGATTTCCTGTGGATGTGACTTCACAGTACCTGTAGGCTGGGGTGGCCTCAGTAACAATAGGAACAAGAAAGATAACAATTAACTTATCATGTGCTCTTCTGAATGCTTTACATACAATTATCTCAGTCTCTAAAACAGTTCAATGAGCTAGACAGCTACATAATATTAATACCATCATTTTACAGATAAGCATCTTAGAGATAAATAAGTTGCCCAAGTTCACGCAAGTTAATCAATGTAAGGCAAGATTAAATCAGATTTTTCTGATTCCAGAGCCCATGCCATATATTTCACTTTGTTTTCTTCTTTAAAAAACTTAGCTGAAGAGGGTGTTGTACACCTTTTGATTAGAACTACCATGCATATTGGAAGTGGTTGAATGTCAACCAGACTGTTACACCAAGGGCATGAATAACAGGACACAGCTGGGGCTTTTTGTTCAGTATTGGTCATAGTATCTTCAACTGATCCTATGACCTGCAGAAACTATGCTAATCATTTAGGAACAGCAAGTGAAATTAATTACCCTCTAAATGCAGCTTAAGTCAGAAAAAATGCTTTGAATAAAAGGATTTTGATTGTTTGTTTTGCACTAGAAAGGCCAACATTGATCAGTGATTCCAAATTACAATCACAAACTTGTGTTGATCTCAATATCAAAAAAGTGGGTCTCTAATCCTGTTGGAGGACACTTCAATTTGAGATTTAGTTCCAGTTAGGAATATGAACAGATTCTATTTAATTATAAAGGACAGGAATGTTGAAATATTGAGAACCATCTACAAGCACTGAGAATGATAATGGGCAAAAGGGTTTCAGTGACTTTTTCAGAATATTAAGTTATAACATCAGCTGGCACAGCACACCATATTATTGTTCCCAGGATATATGGGCCTGCCTCATTTATCAGCCTCAGAAACTGTCTTCTTTCATCATCAGAGTCTGGTTGGCTCCTGGATGCAGAACTGGCCCAACATTCTAGCCCTCAGTACGAGATCGCCCATGCTGTCATTTTATCTCTGATCTTAAGGTTTAGTTATTTAAACTTTTTCCTTATTCCTGTGACTTTGTCCTACATTGTCTTCTAGCTCTGGTCCCCAGATCCTGGCATTTTCCTCTGTGCTGGAGTTCTGGCTTGGTAATTTGTTCAAGACCACAGTCTTTTTTTTTTTTTTTCTTTTCATAATTCGAATCTGTTCTATAGAAAACTCCAACCTGGTGGCTGGGAACCCACTCAAGATTCTCTCTTGCTGACCAGCTTCTTGTACAGACTTGTGACCATTTTCAGCCACTGGACGTTGGCAGCCACATGCGTGAAGAGGCTACTTGGTATTGCAGTGGTTCTTAAACTTCAACTTTCATTAAATCACTTAATGAACTTTTATAATTCAGAAATCTGGGCCACACCCCCAAGAGATTCTGATTCAGTCAGGCTGCAGAGGAGCCTAGAAATCAGCATATGTAGCAGCTTCCCTGGGTAGGACTTTGCAGGTGGGTAGAGAGAAACACTGCCCCATTGTCTGTTGCTACACCAGTGCTGGCCAACATTGGACTTCTTGTTCTACCAGATGGATCCCTCTTCCAGAAGTTCTTGTCACTTTATCCTACTCCAGTTGACCTTCAGATCTCAGATGTTGCCTCCTCTCATCTCCAAACACTGTTAGATGCCTCTTGTATTACTACTGTACATTCTGTCCTTATCCCATCCTACCACATACATCATGGTGTATATTTCTCTATTCACTTCTTCATATGAACTGCTAGACTATGAACTTTGAGGGGAAGATTAAGTAATGTTCACCTCTGAATCTTCACTGCCTAATGTAGTACCAGGTGCAGAGGAGGAAGACAAAAGCTAGTTATTGAATGGTCAGGCCGAAATGGGTATAAATAGTGGCTGGGCCTAGTCAGTCTTACTTAGCTGAGTTAGCTGGGCTACTTGAAGATCTCGGTTTGGATTGCTTTAGGGATGCTGGTCTAGACATGTTCCTGGGTGGGACAGAACTGAGGTTAAGGACACAATCCAGCCCAGTTTATCCTGTTGATTGCTAGATTCTGATACGGGTTTCAACACTGGTTCTCACATAAGGATCCACCTCAAGTACAAACATGGAACCAAGCCCATGTGGTTTCTTAAAATTCAAAATACTCGAATTTTCAGTGTGAAATAAAACATTTTGGACATAAAGCACTTAAGTGTTAGAAAAACTAGGAAGCCTTTATGTTGATTTGGGGCTGGATCTTGTGTTTGGAGGTAGTTGATACATTTCAGAAAGCAGCAATTTCCTCTAATTTTTTTTATCCTCTTCTCATTGGAGTTAGTGTCTGATTTCTTGCCAGTGAAACGTAAAATGTTAGAATCACTAAGTTCTGGTTTTGGAAAGGAGGACTTTTGAGATGATCATGTTTACAGATGAGGAAAGTTGGGTCAAATATTTCTTCAGTGTCTGCAGTGTACAACAAACAAAACAAAACTCAAACTGGAGGCTATCACTTGCTCAGGCCCACAGAGCAGGGTAGTTTTACATTTTGGCCAGATCCCAGATCTCCTGATCTCCATGACAATCCTTGCTCTGTCCAGAAGTTGCCATGCTGAAGTGGAATCATGAAGACCATGGTACATGCTTATCTGATTTGGTCCTGCCCTGCAGCCAGCTTTTTTCACTCTCCACTGAGTCTTCATGATTTCCTTTTATAATGCATTATTTTTTCCCAAGATCTTCTATTCTTTTTGTTGTTAGCCTGTTGAGTGTGTGTATTTCAGGGCTAATTATCTTATTACTTATTTAAGACACATATCTGAAATTGGCAATAAGGGAACATTTAAGTGGCGCTTAAGAAGGAAATGGAGGGCAGTTGAGAATGGCCATACTTAGGCCGTTAGATGTTTTTTGGCTCATGTTTTATAAGCTCAGATTTTCTGACTTTGTATATCTTTTCAAGTATAATTAAACTATTGCCAATTCTGATGATTTCCTCTAATGGAAGAAAGGCGAGGTTTGGGTAATATAAAATGGAGGATAGTTCAAAAATGATTAATATTTGACATTTGAGTGTTTTTTGACTCATTTTTTCTCTAGCAAAACTTTGCTGAGCATCTTTAAATGCCAGACACTCTGCTGGGCACTGGACATACATGTGTTCATCTGAATATAAACATGGAAGCCAATTTAGAATTCCATCTTAGAAAAGAATGTTAGAGGTACAATTTTAAACAGTAGAGAAGCTATTGAGAAGCTGTTTTTTGTCCTATATTTCATTTCTCCCAGAAGTCTGCTCTTGGTGGGGACTTGACTTTTTTTCTTAGGTTAATGTAAAATTTGCTTTCTCTCAAGCTGTCCCTGGAGGAATCCTCCTGGATTAGCTGGTATCTTTGTATGCAAATTGCATAGACAGACTTGGGATGTCAACAGAACTGTCATTATATAGATTAAATGTTAGCTTCTAATGTAATTTCTGAGGTATAATCTAAGTAAAGATACAACAAATGTTCTCAATACACTAGGAGGCAAATTCTGCCTTTGACAAGCCATATTGTCTGGTCGGGTGATTAAAACCGGATTGTACCATTAAGGAGAAATTTCAGTAAGTATGGAGAAGATTTAATGAAGCTGAACTAGTGTTCTTTTAGGATGGGAAGGGAGTCACACACAAACCACTAAATAGTATTAGATAACTCTTTTGCCTCTCAAAGCTAATATTTCTAAATGGTTACAGTAAGGATGTAAAAACATTTCTGATGCCTTTAATCATTCCAGAACTGCTGTGGATAGACAGTTTTCTTAAAGGTGAAAGCACAGAACACCAGGTATCCCTCCACTAAATAATAAATGGAATATCTAAAATGCAAACTAGTATCTAAAATCTAAAAGTAAAAGAAGACACAGAGGACCTATATATTGATGAAGGTTAGAGTGCAGAAGTAGAGATGTAGAAGTATTAGTCTTACAGACACACACACACACACACACACACACACACACACACACACAATTTGTTAGATGATAAAGAAGAATGAAAAATGGGTAAGTTTCATTCCAATCGATCCACTTTACCTTTTTACTGGACAGATTTAACTATTAGGTAAGCCCTACAAGGTCTAATGTCATGTAAGAGACATTCACCAGCTCCTCCTGCTTAAAGTATTATTCCTTTCATGACATTTGTATTACGACGTCTTCTTCATAAGGTCTCTGTCAAAATGTAAATAGAAGGGTGACATGTAGGGCATACTGACTATGTAACGCAAAAACGTTTTTTGGATTAACTAAGTGTTGCTCAGAATAAGGCAAAGTTATGGGAATTCTAGAAAGATGGGCAAGTTTGGATGGGAGCTTAGGGGTGAGGAATAATGGGAAGCTCCTATAGATGGGATACAGCCCTACAACAGATAGGTAAGCATTCTGGAGAGATGGGAATGGATGGGAAGACTTGGGCAGATGAAGTTCCCAGAGAGGTTCCCGCTCTCTGGAGGGTGGCCTGTAGCGCTGTGAGTCTACCTTGGTAGTGCTGTCACTGCGCACTTTCCTACTCATATTAAGTGGGACATTTTAAATTGCAGAGCAAATAGTACTACCTGCTTATGTAGCTGCTTTGAAGATTAAAGAGGTAATGCTTAAAAAGGGCTGGGGATGAAGGTTCACTATAAATGTTTGTGTACTGTGCCAAGAAGAGCTCTCTTTTAGAGCTGGTGTTTTTAAAATAAATGTAAACATCTAGTGTTCCTGGTGCCTCTAACCTATTATTAGGGAGCTACTACATTGGCAGCTGGACAAAACATTGGTATTTGATCCTCTCTGATGTTTTTCTCACAGTTTCCCTGGGATATTCTCCACAGGCATGAGCCGTGTCAGGTTGGGTCAGTCATTTCATACAAATGTAAAGTAAGAAGACAAGCACCCAATCCAGGAACCTCAAGCACGGCTACATTATACCATCATGCTCTGCACGCCAGCCCTTATGAACCCAGCAAAGCAAACACAGATACATAGTGCGCACATTAGTAGATGTAAGCAGAACCTAGTTTCATGTTTGCATACGTATGAGTGTAATTTTGAAAACTATAAAACAAGCATTCATGGTTTGGTATGGGTTTTATTTCTAATTATGCATTGGGGTCAGGGGTAGGGAACTGGAGAGTGCCTAGGACATCCAAGCTTCATATCCTGCCCTGGCCAGGAGAAATACAGTAGCTTTTCTTGTGGCTGCAGGAAGAAGTCAGGGATTCTAAGTGGGAAGATTTCCTGAGTGTCATCTGTAATTTTGTTCTTGCCTTTTTTTTTCTCCATGGCAGAGACATATGCTTGATCTATAATTGGGCGCTCAAAGAGTGAAACCTGGATCAAGTCACCAACTTGAATCTTATTTTCTAGCATGGCCTAATGGAACAGCAATGGTATAACTGGGGACCTGCAAAAGGAGTAGCAATTTGCCAAAGAGAATATGACAGAGGAGAAAAACCATCTTCTTATTTTACTGGGCTACAGTGAGCAGAAAAGAGGAAACTGAAGTGAAGAATAGGGTCTCCATTTCTATAAAACCAGGAAACAAAGGTGTAAATATTGTCTCGTAAGTGGAAAGAAACAGGGCTCTAGATAGAAGAGTTAAAAAGTTAGCAAATCTCTCCCTTCTTTTCTTCTTAGGATAAGATCTATTTTCTTTACCTCTTGCATTTCTCCTCCCAAATATTGGACTTTGCATTTTAAAATAGAATACCTAGAAATAATATAGCAGAACATTCTCCAGAAGGAAATTTCTATACCTGTCTTGCCTGTGCAGGATCCTAGATAATAAATCTGTTTAAATATATGACTAATGATATACCATAATTCTAAGCACTTGGGTTTCAGAGTGGGATAATGATTTTTCAGAGAATGAAGGAAGATAAAGAGGGAGGTTCAACATGGTAAAGGTCTTCTAATCCTGGGGTTGTTTGGAAGAGGGAAAGTGGATCTCTCAGTCTTCCAGGAAACAAAACCAGAAGGCCAGAAACACCTTTCCTTTTGTTCTTGCCAGTCTGCAAGAATCTCTGCTTGCCCACAGAAAGAAACTTGACAACACTTTGGCCTATAAACACCGGCATACCAACTGCACTAAATCTTTGCCTAGCTATTCTGGGTAAGCTAGAGGAAAAATAGCAGACTGCATAGGAGGATGCTTGGGGGCCCGCCAAGGCCATGACGTACAGGTTTCCAAACAAAGCTATGGCTGAATCAGAAAAAGCATGTCTGAGTCAGGCTCGAATACAAGGCCTCCTCTTCTCAAATTTCTCGGCTTCTTTCACAGGAAGAAGAGGTAGGGATTCACAGTAACTGTCCAACTCTCAGAGGTTATCCGAGAGGCCATCAAACTGTATTTTGTTGAAGTTTCATGAAACCTAGCAGGGGATGTTGGTGGAGGTATTCTTTGGAGCGTTTGCTTTTTACTTTGCCATTTGGCCATTAAACAACTCGTATACCCTCTTCAGTGAAGCTAAAGATTTCTAGTGGAGGAATAATTAAAACTACTGGTATTTTCTTAATACTGTTTAATGTTTCAACAGCTCTAATGACTGCCTACATAGCAATAGCTTTCACACTGCTGTTAGCATGGAAGATAAAGAGACTTTGAAAAAGTATTTTCCTTGTGTTAGGTTGTTTCCAGTATCTGATAGCTGAATGAATGGTTTATTTTTCTTATATCAGATGTGGATAGAATTGGTAGCAGGGTCATCTATTGGATATTGAATAAAATAACAAGAAAACATTTTACACTCGCATGTATAGAAATCTGGGGCCCTCTCTGTCCTTTCTTCTTTTTTCATTTTTTAAAATTAAAAAAAAAATTTTATAGGAAGGATCCAGGTTACATCTATCAGAATCTCTTGGCTTTTCAGAGAAATGGTGTTCTGTCCTAAGTGGCCAGGTAAATCTTGGGTGTGATTTAAACAACAGATGTTTTATATATAAGCATCTTAGGAGTATATTTCTTCTTTGTCCAGTGTATTTCTTCTTAACCAAAGCTCAGTAAGTTCAAAACTATTTAGTAATGATGTGAATGCCCATCTGAAAACATAGTGTTAACAATTTAGGCAATGAAATTTTGGCATAAAGAAAAACCATATTTTTAAGGCCAATTGTATTAGCTTGGGCTGCCATAACAAATGCCATAGACTGGGTGACTTAAACAACAAAAAATGATTTCTCACAGTTCTGGATCCTGGGAAGCCCAAGACCAAGGTGCCAGCTGATTTGGTTCCTGACGAGAGCTCTCTTCCTGGCTTGCAGACAGCCACCTTCTCCCTGTGCCTTCACATGGTAGAATGATAGAGCTCTGTGGTATCTCTTCTTTTTACAAAGACACCAGTTCTACAGGATCAGGGCTGTACTCTTATGACTTCCTTTAACCTTAATCACTCCTAAAAGGCCCTATTTCCAGTTGCATGGGGTCTAGTGCTTCAACATACATATTTTGGGAAGGACATAATTCAGTCCACAGCACCAGTTGTAGGTAGTGTGAAACCTTTTGATGTAAGTAAGTCTCAACTCAAGAAAACAGATCATTCAAGGGCCACAAAGAAGTAGAAAGCTACTTATTTTTAATATTCTCCTTTGTGGGGGAAGAAACCTAGATATAGAAAAGGGTACCTCCTTTTCCTGTACTGCCAATATGCATTTTGAATTAAAAATACAGGATATAAAATAGTCATCATTATAAGAACTTACTTGAACTCCATAATTAGAGAGAGACAAGGAGAGAGGAGGAGAGGGAGAAAGAAAAAGAAGAGGGAGAGAAAAGAGAAATATTAAAACGGAGAAATTAATGGACAAAAGTGGTCTCAGAGAAGGAAGGACACTCAGGAGAGAAAAATGAGAGACCCATGTAGAAGAGTAGATGATGGAAGTTCATAGAAGGATTTGTCAATGAGGGGCAAGATTGGAGGATGAGCCTTTGGATGTCTAGCATGGGGGTCACTAGAAGCTGTGGTATCACGTACCCGGGTTCGAAATCTACCCAGTTATTTACTGTGTGTCCTGGAGCAAATTAATCTCTCTGAGCTCAGTTTCCTCATTATAATGCTTATCTCACTCTGTGGTAGTAAGGATTAAGTGAGGTAACACTTAGTGTCCGACAAATGGTAAGGGCTCAATAAATGTGAGCTATTATTATTACTACTTGTTCTCTTTTGGCATGTGCTCCGTACCTGTTGCTGACAGCTCCTTACCTGGGGATCACACTCAGGTTAATTTGCTCTGTGACCTGGCATCTATTCTCCATGCTGATTATGGACTCGGAATTATCTTGTATATGATGTTATAGCAGGTATCTTGGTTTAATGTGGACCCCCCCACACAACCTACTCCCACCCCCAGATTACAGTTATTAAAGATAGTATTCTTGATGACAAGACTCTGGCTTATTGAGGCTCATTATAGCTGAGGCTCAATGAAGATCTCTTAATGGATAAGTAACATTTGATATATACATTCATGTCTTTAAGAGAATGATTTGGCTATTGGATTGGAAGTGCTTTGAATTTATTTGTGTTAAACCTGACTTGGGTAAATCATAAATTTCCTCGATCATAATTTTTCCTTTATTATAGGGGATACTCAAGACGTTTGTGAAATCTGATTCACCAAGTGAGTAAAAGCTCTAAGTGTGTTTTTGTTTATCTTCCTTTCTTGGCTTTTTTAAATCTCAAGTTCCTGTGTTTGGAGAGAGGCAGTTCCTTTTAAGACTTCATCTTTTGACCAGAAGCAGAAAGGCTCAGTGACCTGCTTTTGAGAAATTTGCAGTTCAGTTTAACAGATGACGTTTCTGGGAAGAGGGTCATCTAAGACAGACTTGAGAGATGCCTGTTACCCAGTCTGGTGTTCCTGAGACTGCAGTCCTGATGATGTGGCCCCGCATATGTTTTAGAATTTGTGAAATGTGTGTAGGTGACTGGAGTCATGACAACGAAACCCTGGTTTTTTTAAATTCACTGTCAGTCCTTCTTACTTTCTGTTCTCCCTTTTATTTCCTCATATTTCCTTTTTCTCTTGTCCTTCTTCTCCCACTTACTATCACAAAGAAAGTGGCCTGTTTGGATTGTCATGTTAGTTCTGAAAAGAGACTCATAACACAGGCAGGTGAGGGGAGGTATGCGGACTAACAATAAAAAGAAGGCAATTGGAGTACATATGAAACTGAAGCTATGCTTCTAGTTACTTTCTGCCTCTATTAGGGACTCTTATAGCAGACACTTTGTAATTGTATTTTACATGGCGATCTTCTTCCTCTTTGACTTTTAAATTCTCTCCCTCTTTCTGCTATTGGCCATACTCAAGATTACATATTCATACACTATTACCACGTCTAAGTGAATGAACGTACTCCAAGCTTCTGTTGTCTGATATATTACACCAGGGACCTCATAACCTGAATCTTATCTGGAAGGGCGGCAGGATGGGGGACTTAGGGGATAAACTTTGCAAATTATGGGAGGGCAGGGAAGAGAGTTTGGATTACAGAGCACTAGAGTTCCCTTGAGAACTGTTTATCCTCATTATGACTATTTGCATTTCCTGCAAAGCTTCCGTTTCTCCCTTTCTGCCTTTCTCAGTTTCTCAGCCACTCTGCTGCTAGGATTGGCCTGGCTATGGATTTCTGGGTTGTAGTTCTGTGCCTGTGTGCTTTTTGCAAGGAGTGCCTCCCTAGACTCGACTTGGTGGGCTCCGCATTCGGGGATGTGGCTGGCACACTTTCTCTCCTATTAGTATCCTGTTCAATTAGTGTTGCATGACAGGCCCTGGGAGTGTCTACAGTCTCGCTGGGGAGTGACAGCAGAAACCTGCTTTTTGTTGGTGACCCTACAGGGACTTCTCCATCAGGATTTGAATCTCTGGTGTACAACTCACTGCATCTCATTCTCTGCTAATTTGCATCTTAAGCGAAGCATCTTACTTTCTAGTCATCCATATTTATGATCTATCATAATACATGGGTGACTCCTTTCAGTGCAATTTTCCAATGCCATTAGTCTCTGTATTTCAAATTAGGGCCACCCTGATAAATAGGCAAATAGTTTAGCAGATTTCAAACAGGGATTAGATAAACAGGGGTAAATAAGAATAAAATAACACTTGTAGTGAAGCCAACTTAGAAAAAAAATGCACAATTTATGTCAACAATTGATCACCTTAAATGATAAATTAATAGTAATAATAAAAAGTGCCTTAATATTTGTATAGTATAGAAAAATATACCAAGCACTTTCATGTGCATTTTTTCATGCATGCCTCTCTAAAACCTGTGAAGTATGGCAGAATGGGAATACAGATGAGAGAACTATCGGAGAGATAAAAGACTTATCAAAAAGTTCCAGGGGCACCTGGGTGGCTCAGTTGGTTAAGTGCCTAACTCTTGATTTCAGCTCAGGTTATGATCTCAGGGTCGCAAGGTGGAGCCCCGAGTGGGGGCTCTGCACTTAGCTCGGGGTCTGCTTGTCCTTCTGCCCCATCCCCTCTGTCCCCCTCCCCTCCCACTTGCATGCTCTCTCTCTCTAAAATAAATAAATCTAAAAAAAAAAGTTCCAGAGCACACCTAAAACCCTAACCTTCTGTGTCCTAGTCTTATGCTCTTGTCACATAACAAGTTGTTTGGTAGAGTAATTTTAGACTGGATACGTATTTAGAAAATGCTGTTCAATCTAACAAACAGTAGTGGAAGCTCCATGCTAGGTATTGTGTTAGGTTCCAGGTACATAATGATAAATAAGAACTGAACTTTCACGCTTCTCCTGCTTACTCATTTCTGCTAACTAGTTTCTACTTAGGCAATATTCATACTCAGATTGGCCTGGGGCTGTACCATCTGAATACATGATTTAACATCGTATTTCTTTAACAATATTCCAAGATGGAACTGGCCCCCATGTTAGAGCTGGGGTTTGTATTTTCCACCAAACCGAGAAGAACTTGCATCCTAGCACACACTTTCTGTTCTTAGATGAACAGGGACAACTTTTCCATATATTCATGAAGACGAACCGTAAGGAAGGCTGGATGGTCTCGGCCATTTTGATGCACTGAGACAGATGTGACATACACTTAACATGTCAAACTTTGGCATGCCTCCACCAGAGAAGTGTGGCTCTGGTGGTGAGAGTGTGAGTGAGGGAGAGATTGGAAGGAGGGGGAGGGGTTTGAAGAAATTATGCTTTAGACTGCTCTTGAGAGATATTGTGTGATTTGTGATCATCTGTTTTTGGAAAGTTTTCCCCTACCTTGAAAAATGCATTTCTTAACTTGTTGTAGTGACCGTCTGATCTCTTTCGTTTCTTGTTTGATTGGTCTATAGTTCTAATACCATTTTTTAACCCTTAATTCCATCTTGTTAGCCTAAAATATGGCTTTCTCCCCTGCTCCTTTCTTATCTTCTCCAAGGTACAAAGGACCTAATTATTAAAATGAATGTCAGTATATTTTCTGTTCTCATCTTCTTTGACCTCAACATAGTAGACAGAAATTACTGAGCCCACTCTTCTTGAAACTATCATTTTTCTTTGGATTCACCAGTTTCTATTCCAAGCGTTTTTCTTTACTCCATCTCACCATTTTTATTCCTGCTGTAAGCTCCTAAATATTGGCACCACTAGATTCAGTTCTCTATACTATTTATACTCTCACTGGGTATTTCATTTATATCCATTGATTGAATAATTATCTATATGACAGTAACTTATAGATCAGTAGATCCTGCTATATCACTCTAGATAGATGATCTGCAACTTCCTCCAAAATACTCATATCTAAGAAGTCCCCCCAAATCCCCATTTAAAAAAAAACAAAGCCTGAAACAACAAAGTTAAAAAAAAAAGTGTTCTCTTTCCCTACCTAAACCTTTTCTTGTTCCTGTATTCTCTATCTTAGTTAATGTTATCACCATCTACCCCAAGTTAGAATTGAGACCACTTTAACTCCTCTCTCACACTCCAACTGGAGTTACTTACTAAGACCAATCTAGTTCTCAGGTGACTCTAAAGGCTCCCTTCATCATTCCTAGTTTACTGTCCTGCTCTGGGCCATCATCACTTTTTCTTCAGACTATTGCAACAGACTTCCAGCTATCCTACAGTTTACTTGTAACTTTTCATGTGGATATAATTCTGTTTCCAAGTGGATAGTTAGAATTCTTGTAAAAATATCTTACATTTCCTGTGGTAACCAGGACAGCTCCTTATATGTAGTAGGGACACAGTAAATATTTGTGAATTTTTTTAAACCACATTTGGGTTTCATCTGTGTTAAGAATGATCAAGGAGAAAGATGGATCTTTTCAGGAACAATTCTGATTGAATTCTCCTCTGCCTTCAGTCCTGGAGAACCTCCTGGCATAGAATCATACTCACATTAGACCTATGCAGGCTTCTTCAGTGTTGTGGGGAAAGGCTTGTTTACTAGGCATCTCCAACTGATAGCACTAACTTTTTGATTGTGCTATAATATTAGGCAAATATCAAGTTACATTATGGATATGCTCTATTTCTATGTGAAATCTTCTTTGAGGTTTAAATATTCATGTTTGTCAGTATTTACATATTTAAATCAAGTTGCATTATGAGTATGCAGTGCATTATGGGTATGTGATGCTTCCATGTCAGTTATAAATATGCAGATATAATCTACTTTGCACTGAGGTTAAGTGTTTCTTGGCACTACTGCTCTCAGTACTGCTCTCATACTCCTTGGGTATGAACATGTGCTAATAGAGGAGTGCAGTGAGTTTTAGGTACAGTGGATTCTTCTTTTATATGTAGATCAGGTTCTTAAATGAACAAGAGGGGCAAAAATTGCATAGAATAAAAACAACACTGTAATTCCCTTAAGAAGTTGTTACATGGGGGGCGCCTGGGTGGCACAGCGGTTAAGCGTCTGCCTTCGGCTCAGGGAGTGATCCCAGCGTTGTGGGATCGAGCCCCACATCAGGCTCCTCCGCTATGAGCCTGCTTCTTCTTCTCCCACTCCCCCTGCTTGTGTTCCCTCTGTCGCTGGCTGTCTCTATCTCTGTCGAATAAATAAAATCTTTAAAAAAAAAAAAAGAAGTTGTTACATGGGAGAGGCACATGAGCTATTGTCTCATGGGGTCCAAAATATCCACATTTTCCTCCTAATGTTTAAAAAATTGCTTTTTAAACATAAAACAATTTCTGGGGCACCTGGGTTGCTCAGTCAGTTAAGCATCTGCCTTTGGCTCAGGTCATGATCTCAGGGTCCTGGGATAGAGCTGAACATCAGACTCTCTGCTCAGTGGGGAGTCTGCTTCTTCCTCTGCCTCTGCCCCCCCTTCCCCCCGCACTTGTGTTCGTTCTCTCTCTGTCTCAAATAAATATATAAAATCTTTTTAAAAAATTGCTCTTCCCTTAGTTGAGAAACAGATGAATAGCTAACTCGTTTAGAGGACACACTAACCTCAAAATGCATACTATTAAACCTCAGAATCACACTCAGCATGATAGGATGCTCAGATTATGAAAGGCATAAATGAACTGTGATGACTGAAGGGACATGGAGCCACATCTTCCATTTCTAACATCCCAGTCTGTGTGCTTTTTGAGTGGAAGAGTGAGGAGAATCCCCTGATCCCTTTATTTTTTTAATTGCTAAATGTGTGTAATTAATTTTGCATAAGTTAAATGAGTTTAGGCCATGACTCCATTGAACATACATTCATATATGTATAGAATAGATTTTGGACATCGTGGTAATTTTTAAATGAAGTAATTTAATGCTATTTACTGTTTGTGTTCAGAACACTTCTAAAATCTGAAACAAAATTTAACTTTTCTTTATTAGCAGTGAATTTTGAACATAAAACGTAAAATCTAGATTCTCCCAGAAATTTAAAGATCGCATGGTCTTTATTTTATTATTATTTTTTTAATGAAGAGGGATGTGTTGCCTCGCCCCATCAGGACCTTGGTCACATTAACACAGACACATGATACTGCACTAAAATACTTAAGCTTCATCAGTTTTGAAAAGGTAGAATAACTATTGAAGTTACTTTCATAATACTGCCCGGTTTCTTCTGGAATATTGTAATGTACTGTTAAGTAATAGGTGTATTTTCCTTCACATCTCTGAATATGTTTGAATAAGTTTGTGGGACTCCTAAGGATGCAACATTCTATACTAAGGAATTGCAAATACACGATGAGTTGTAATTATCTAAGTAACGTTTTAACCTGGTCAAATTTTCTTAAAATAATTGGGTGTGAGTTTCAGCGGGATCAAAGGTAATTAATGTTTTCCAGCAGTAAGTGTGATAAATACTTGCTTGTTAAGTCAATAACATCAAGACAAAACTTGAATGTGAAGTAAGGGTGTACTATAAGTAAATTGCAAATAACATTCATGTGACAGATACACTAATTTGCCACTTATTATTCCAGCAAGATTTGAAAAATTAGATAGTTGAAGTTGCTGTAAGGAACACAATTTACTGCAGAGATGCCCCAAGAGAAAACTTTAGGCCTCGGCTTTGCCTATTGACTTTTGCCAAGTAGTCACGCGGGGTCTGTTTTGAAACAATCTGTGATCATTCACACCTAGGCAATAATTGTGCAGAAAAATTAGAAACAATTAAACACTCTGCTTCCTGGTAATATAATGCTATTTGCTTAGGGTCTGCCAGTTTTTGCTGTAGAGTATGATGGTATTGGCCTAAAATAAGAGTATAATAGGAAAAACTGTAGAAGAAATGACAGCATTCCCCATTGAAATGAAATTTAATGAGGACGGTGGCGAAATGTAATTGTGTGTTCTACCTGACTCAACTTTTAATTTAACTGGGATCTGTAATATGTGTTCTAAAGTTACTGGTACTTAGTAAAATACCAAGTTACAATTCTTGTTTCTACCCATTTACTTAGAGTTTAAAAAAAAATTCAACCAAAGGTGGAGAAATAAAAGCACGGTCCATACTTTCAGATTCACATTGTCAGAAGTTTTTAAGATGAGAAATTCAAATTATTTAAAAGTTAGTTATGGTTGGTGCTGGTGCAGGCGTCCCTTAGGGTTGGCTCGGCCGCGGCGTGCCCCACAGACCCCACCTCTGGGCCACTTGCTGGCCCTGGGAGCACCCTCCGGCGCCAACAGCCTCCGGATCTTTGGCTGCACACTCAGAGCTCCCGGGACCTCTTACTGGCTGTGCTTCCGAGGGGAGCAGGGCGGCGATTCTGAGGCCGCGGACGGTATCCTGGAGGCGTCGGCGAGGTTAGCGGACGCGGCCCAGGAGCCCTGAGCAGACGCGGCCCAGGAGCCCTGAGCAGACGCAGCCAGGCCGGGCCAGCCTGCCTGCCTCCCCCAGGCCTGCCCCTGCTCGCTTCCGCCCTCCAGGTGGCGCCGGTCCTGCCCTCCCGCGCTCTTTGCGCGCCCGCTGCGGCTGCGTGTGTTGAACCAGAGCATTTGAAGGACGGACCTTGAAAGAGGAAGATGGCGGAGCCAGAGCCGGAGGCTGAGGCTGTGTCACTTCGGCGGGAGCAGGTAGGATGGATTTTTTGGGGAAGATGAGGCTAGAAGGATACATGAGCGAGGCCCTGAGGACAAGAGCCCGGGTGCACTGGTAGTTTCGCGGGCCATGGGGAGCTGGGCCCGTTCTCCGACCGGACAGAGCTTCAGCGTCCCTGACGGGCCTGTTCAGAACACTTGCGTGCGCCACTCCCAGCGTTTCTGATGCATTAGATCTGGGGTGGAACGCAAGAATTTACATTTCTAGTAAGTTCCCAGGTGATGCTGCTGCTGCTGATCCAGGCATCACAATTTGAGTCATATATAAAAAGATGTTTACAAGGATATGCCTTATCCCGATAATCTTACTCTGAAGGGGGACCGAAGTGTGTGTGCTGGGGGACTTTTGCTATATGTGTCATGTTCAATTTTTTGGTAACAATGAGGATATAGTCATTTATTACTTGTGTAAAGACAAAAAAGTTAGTTATGGTTGGTATAATAATACCCAAAGTAAATATCACATGATTTATTGTTTCATCAATGGTAGGTCCTCTTGACAGTGTAATATACTCTTGTTTAATATTCAAATACCATGGTTTTCCCAGATATGGGTGTTTTCAACCTTTGGCATTTATTGATGAAGATATCGACAATGTTCGTGGAACAAAGTATCTCATGGTTATAAGTAGCTTTTTTAAAAAGTTTGATTTCCTATCCCAAATGCTTAATTTATTCATATGTATATGTATTTCCTTGGTATCTTATTCACATATGTACTTGCTTTTGATGACTAGGCTTAATTTTTAAAAATTAAGCTAAGGTTCCTTTTCTCCTGGGAATTGTTTAGACTAAGTTCTATGAAATAGTCTAGTAGATTCCCAGCATGAGTGGAATAATTTTCAAGACTGAAATTCTTACAAAAACATTCTAAAACGTACATAGTGTCACTGATAAAAACTAAACACATTTCTAGAGGAATGGGTCTCTCTCTAACAGGAGAATGCTTGAACAGTTCTGGCTATTAAGTTAAAAACACTGTCTCACAGATGCTTTTCCCTTCTGTTTCCTCCCCTTTCTCTCAAGCTCCTGCTTCAGAGTTCCCAATGTCACAATGTAGATAAGAAACTGAACTAGGACCAGGTAGGCCTAGGTTCAGATCCTGACTCCATCCTCTGCTAGTCACGAGACTGATAAGACACTTCCCCTCTCTAGCTAAAATGTACGTAGATCATACAGGGGTTGTGACAATAGCTCCTGGTTTACAGGGTGACAGCGGGGATCTCAAGAGCTAATGTTTGCAAAATACTTACCACAATGCTTGGCACACATAGTAAAAGCATACTAATAATTCCTTCTAGAATCAAGAGCAAGCCTCCTGCTTGTCTCAGTTTCATCAATTACCCAGCCTCGTCTGTATCGCAGTATGAATCAGTTCCACATCCTCCAGTTGGGAATGTAGGTAGAGAAAAATATGTCCTCTACACATTCCTTTCATTTCTCTTCTCAGTAACATATCCTTTATCTGAGTCCCAATTTTTCCTTGCCTAATTGATAATGATAATGATAATTGATAATGACTATCTTCAAAGAATTTTGATCTAAACTATTAACATATTTATTTTATTAATGAATAGCATATTTAAAGGGGTGAGTAAGCAATCTTTTTCTACTTTTTATAAATAATCAATATTAGGTACTACATGATAACAAGATTGGAAGTAGGATTGGAATTTGCATTTTTCCAAGACTGATACAGGATATCCATTTCTAAATAACAATAAAACAACACCAACAATTAACTTTACTCAGTGTTTGTGTCAGGCATCATATTAAAAACTTCATATGTGTTATCTCTAAATTGTTATGTCGACCCCATGAAGTAGGTACCGCTATTATTCTAGTTTTACTTAGGAAGAAACTGAGAGTAAGTGCCTTGCCAAAGGTTATGAAGCTGATGTGTGGGAGAGCCACATTTTGTCTCCAGATAATATCATTCCACTCTTAACCATTATGCTCCCCTGTCCCCCAGTATGTGTGATGATATGGATATATAATGATTGTGTATGGGTTGTATATTTTCTTAGCACTAAGCAAAATTTCAACAGCTGTCAGAAAAATCTTTTTTCTGTTCCTCCTCTCTATACTTTTGCAGTCACTGTCTGCTATGACCAGAATAATTTCATACTCCTCTCTGCCAGACCCCATCTCTTTCACTCTTCTGGTACACTTGAAAACATGACTCCAGATAGTCTTTCTGTACAGACCAGAAAAAAAAGGATATGGCCTGTAACTCTTGTTACCAGTTGCCCTTTGCCCAAAGCCATGAACTTAAGCCTGCATGCTTGTGATTTTCGCTTGTTTTCTGTGTAATGTCAGTTGCATTGTTGCATCTTTGTCTGCACTAAAATTTTTTCAAATCCTGAGTTTGATAAGGGGTAGGAAACAGGTTACTTCTTGGTGTCACTCTGAAGTGGGTTGCATGCAATAGGAGCGCAGTCAATAGTTTCTGACGATTTTATAAGCCTAAGAGGAGCCTAAACAGAAGTGGAAACTGCCTTAAGGATTTAAACCTGTGTGGGCCATCTGCATATTGTCTGTGTACAATTCCGCATACTAAGTGTTAATTTTGAGATTCCCTCTTACTCTGGAGGCATAGAAATGATTAGGTTGAGAATCACAACCCTGATAATTAGCTTAGAGATTCTGAATCTGGATGTGTGCTGCAAAAAAAGTGATTTTTTTGGAGCATTTGGCCCTAAGGGGTTGGATAACCAGCTGTCTCAGATTTTATACCTGCCAACATCTGGTTCGGTCAATAGGTACTAGGAAATGTAACAGAGCAGGAGGGAGTTCTAACTCTTTCTTGACCTCCAGAGAGTAGGACAAAGCCCTGATTCTCTTTGGGGAACATTTGGAAAAATATAGAATTATTTATATTGTATAACATTTACAAAGTGCTTCACAAGGATTTTTTTAAAGCTCTTGCTCTCGACTTTATTTGAAGTGAATGTGTATGTATCCCCCTTTTATTGAGGTGCAGAAAGATGTAATTTCTGTGCTTTGGTACCCAAATGAGTAAACAGCAGACCAGAACAAATACACATAAACTTCAAGGACAATTCTGTTTTTTCAGTTTTTTTTGTTGTCTTATTTCAAAGGCACATAAAACCAAGAGGGGAGGAGAATGGAAAAGACATATAGTAGAGTGACCAAGGAGGAAAGGTTAAAAAAAGATTATTTATGTACTTCTCATCTTTTAAAATCTCAAATGTGTGTTGATTCTATGGTGGTTTAAAGATATATTCATGGTCTATGAGATGGCCTAAGAAAAGATTACTTCTTTATTCTACAGCTCCTGTAATCTTGCTTACTGATATCTCCCCATCTGACCCCCACTGTGCTATGTAGTGGAGGAAAAAAAGAAACCCACTTAACCTATAATTTTAAACTTGTAGTGTTGTGGTACTTCAGACTCTTCCAGTTTAACTGAGCCTCTGATTAGTTAGTCCATAGACCTCTTTCTTTTCTCCCTTTTCTTTGTCCCAAGGTAGCACTTGGGTTCAGGAGAAATACCAATGATCTCAGGGCACGGGGGTACGAGAGGAGGGTCTTTGATCTTGTGCTGATCTTGTCTGCAGGGTAGCTGTGTGGCCATTGGTTGAGGATTGGCTGTTCTCTGCTGAGGTGCGGTTAGTTGGTAGTGTACTTAGCTGGTCTCTTGATGCTCTCATTCATACCTGGTGTGTACCTCCTATTCTACTAAGACCGTAATTATATTTGTGTCTGTATATAATTTATATGTATTCATAACATACATACATTCACATACATGTAAAATATGTACAGTAAACATAAACACTCATATATATGTGTGTGTATACACACATACACACACAGTTTAGAAAATCTGATACAATATGAAAATTCAAGCTCATAAGTGCCCAAAGTTGTGGGTTTGCTTTCTTAAAGAAACAAAGTAGATGAGATTGTGTGTGCGTATGTGTGTGTGTGTATTTCTTTCCGGTAAGACCTTTTTGTTTTTTTTTCCTGTGTTATTAGGGGGTCTTCATATTCACTAAGTCAGTTCTGATTTGGAGGTTTGCCAAAATAAAGTCCCCCTGACTACAAAGAAACATTGTACTTAGCTGATCTCTGTAATACTAGCTTTTTGAGACTCTTAATTTCCAATCCAAAAGATTTTGCCTAACCTTTTACAGATAGAAACACCTAGTTGGTGTAATGAAGAAGGAGAAATCAAAGAGAAAGGCAGTTACAGCTAGATTGCTATGATGATCTATATGACATGATGGATAAATATTATTCTTTTTGAATATTAATATCTCTTTCTACAAATCCCTGATGATTATACTTTGGTCAAAAGTAATGGTCTAGGAGAAATATTTTATTTAAATGTCTGTCAGATAAATAAAAACCTGAAAAAAAGAAAATAAAAGAAATAAAAAAATTAAATGTCTGTTAGAAAATCCACAGTATACTTCTGAGTCAACTTATTTGCAGTGAATGAAGATTCTCTAAGATACATATGTGCCCATTGGTATGTCTTTGAAGTGAAGCTTTTAATCTGTGCATTAATTTTAGAATTGTATCTAATGATGTTATGAGAGCTAAGAGAAAAACCAAAAAATAATTAAGATGCATTTTGCAAATTATCCATATATTCTTTTGTTTAAAAAAATGAAAAAAGTCAGCCATGAACACAAACTCAGGATTCCTGACATATCCTTTTGAATTTATAGTAATTTGACATTATATTGTAATATAGGGAACTTGGTTTCAAATGGCCCGAAAACCTCTTTTACACTAGTCTTTCAAAGATGGATATTTATGAGCCGGAAAAAAACTTCACTTAATTTTGGAAGCATCATGGAAGATCCAAAGACAGAATAATACCTAAAATGGTTGCCGGGCTTCAAACTCAGTTTCTTTTTGAAATTGAATCCAAAAGGAAGTTATGTATTGGCTGCATAATTTTTACCTGGAGGTTTCCTTTAAGATTTGTTGTATCCCTGAACAAACATAATTCCAAGATCTATTGAGATTAATAGTAAAAATAAATATTTACTGAGTGACAGCAATAAGGGAGATGTTGAAATCTAGTATGTCTTAATATTTAAAGGGAATTCTTTTTCATCATGGCAAGTTAGGCCTATCCCTTATTACTGAGTGAGAAATATAGCAGCCTCATGGGTTGAACTGGGAAAAATGCCAGTTACACACATATGTACAACTACCTTCAGGGCATCTTACACATTTTGCAATCCTTCTTGGGTTTTTTTGGCAATTTCTTTCTCTTTCCTTGATGTTTTCTAACCTAAAAGATAAGGATTTCTTACACTTGTTATTCTCAAACAATGGCCTAATTTTAAAGCTATGTGAAGTACTCAGCTTTATAACAGGATAGTTCCTTTGGCAAATATATATTTTTTTCTTTTTCTCCCTCCCTCCCTTTGTCCCTTATTTTTCTCTTTTTCTTCATTTATTGTTCTTTTCTTCCCATCTGGAATCCTCCCCCCACCACCATTAAAGGTAGTAAAATCTGCATTTTATTATTTAAACATTTGTGAGTTCTGCAATTCAAACCTTGCCCAAATATTTGAGAACTTTTTTCTATTAATAAATGGAAAATAACATATTAAAAGCATATTGTTTATCTATAGAAAGTAAAATACATTAAAAATAACTTTCTGCAATCTTTTGAATACCTTCTAGAGCACCGTCAAATCATGTCCAAATACTGTTCTGCTCTGGGGGACCATAACAATGGTAACATTTGTTGGTGTGTTTGAATGTGGACGATGGTAGTGTCAGGGAGTAGAATCAGTGAAGGAGAAAGTGAAGGCTGTATTGACAGAAGCAGCAAAATAACTTTGGAGGAGGCTGAGTTCAAGAATGCTTATCTATGGTGTTTGCTATAGAGTAATGTTTGTGTCCCCTCGAAAATCATTATGGTGAAACCTAATCCCTGATGTGCTGACAGCCAGAGATGGAGCTTTGGGAGGTGATTAGGTCATGAGAGGAGCCCTCAAGAATGGGATTAATGCCCTCATAAAAGAGACCCCAGAGAGCTTTCTCACCCCTTTTGCCGTGTGAGGATAGAGGGAGGAGACCACAGTCAATGAACCAGGAAATGGGTTCTCAGGAGACCGTCAATCTGCTGGCATCTTGATCTTGGACTTCCAGGCTTCCAGAACTGTGAGGAATAAGTTTCTGTTATTTACAAGCCACCCAGTCAATGGTGTTTTGTTATAGCAGACTGAACAGAGTAAGGCAGTATTGGAAGCAGCAGCTGAAATGGTGAGTCAACAAGGGTGTGGTAGGCAGTTGGAGTGCCTTCAACTGGTACATTATGGTGTTGTCCTCATTGAGCAGTTGCAGGCAGTCGAGTATTAAAAGAGACGATGACAGCATGAAATGGAGGTTACCACATGAATTAGTGTATTAGCTTTAATTGCTCCAAGATTCTTTTTTCTACCACAATTCGTGCTACACCTTTAAATTTAAATGTAAACACTGGGGCAGTACTCATTGTTATGGTTTTGTTAGATTTATGAAATGTCCACAAAGTGCTTACATCTAAGCTGGCTTTACTTTATGTGCAGAGTAGTAGGTAGAAGTCGGCTTTAAGCAAATCACTGAAAATTGCAGAAAATATTGCAATATGTCAAGTGATTTAAGTTGTCAGGAAGGATCAGAGATTAGTTCAGTTACTGAATTTCATGCTTCGTTTTTTTTTTTTTTTTTGCCAAATAATACTGGAAAACAGAGGTTAGCTATTACTCTTACTTTAATACTTCTCTTCTTGATTGCAATTGACATTTTAATGTGGACCACAAAGCATTCAAAATATAGGCATATTCTTTTTTTCTCTAAAAAAAAGGTTACATCAAATGAAATTCAGGCCATACACCTGTTTCTATTTCTTTTACATTACGATGCAGGCAGCAGAGCATCTGTACTGATTTCTTATAGAAGATAGTTTTAGTAATACCTCTTCATCCTGCTGGAATACATTTATTTAATAATTATTTTTGAAATGTCTACCGCATGTCAGGCATGCCAGTACATGGTGGTTGGGATACATTATTGAATAAAGAAGACAAGGATCTCTGCCCTCAAATTTACATTTTTAGCAGGGAAGGCAGATAAAAACCCAATAATAAGTAAGTAAATTATAGAATGTTAGAAAGTGATGAGTGCTATGGATAAAAGAAAAAGTAAAGCAGGGTCAGGAGGATTGGGTTATTATGTTAAGTCCAGCCCATCTCCTCACTGAGATGACATTGGGAAAAAAGCTTGAAGAAGGTAAGGAATATGGCCATGAAGATCATTTGGGGAAGAATGGGGCACCTGGCTCAGTCGATAGAGCCTGTGACTTTTGATCTCAGGGCCGTGAGTTCAAGCCTCACATGGGGCGTGGGGACTCCAAGATGAATGAATGAATGAACGAATGAATGAATGAATGAAAGAAAGAACGAACATCCCAAAAAGAATGCCCACGTGGAAATGTGTATTGCAGGAAGAGCAGGGATCCAAGTGTTTCACCACGTCCAGCATGCCTTGTCATCTGACAAGGTCCTTCATTCAGTAAATGCGTAACAAGTGCCTGCTGGGCTTTGGGGAAGATTAACATGTATCTTGACTTCTTAGAGTTTATAATTTATGGAGAAAGATATACATTAAACACCTAAAAACCTTCATTATACCTGCGAGAAGTTTTCCAAAGTATGAGGATGCCACAGAGGAATATAATAGGAGATTTAACTTAACCTTACACTCAGTATTGATTTTCTCAAGGAAATGACTTTCTGGTGAGATGTGAAGAATGAAGAGAAGTGAGCAGGACTTCTGAAAATTACTCATTCTGAAGATGAGTATCATTTCTATGCTAGAGGAATTAGCCTGTACCAGAGGGACTGAAGTGGGAAAGAGGCCAGCAAGTTTATGAAATCAGGAAAAGGCCAGTGTGACTTGAGCATGGAGAGTAGGCGAAATGGCTTGAGTCGAGGCTATGGCCAGATGATGCACGTCCTTAGACCATATTAGAGAGTTTGGACACTATCCACAGGGCCAGATGAAGCCACTCGGTGGGTTGTCAGGGGTGCTGGCATTATAGAAAGAGCAGCTAACTGGGAATCCATGGACCTGGATTCTAGTGCTGGCTGTGGTACTAACTTGCTGTATGACTTGAAGAAGTGAAAAAAACCTCTGGGCCTCAATTATTTCATGTGTCTATATTTATATCTATATCCTTTTTAATATTTCTATCCATGTCTATATCGATTTGCTAGATTATTTTGTCTTTACTATATTGTCATAGGTTGAATTGTGTCCCCCAAAAAGATATGTTGAAAGTCATAACCCCCCAGTACTTCAGAATGTGACCTTATTTGGAAATAAGGTCATGCAAATGTAATTGGTTCAGTTAAGTTTAGGTCATACTAGAGAAGAATGGGCCCTTAATCCAGTATGATTGATGTCCTTAAATGGAGGGTGAGATTTGGAGGCATGCAGAGGGAAGACAGCCATGAAAAGACAGAGGCAGAGACTGGAGTGATGCAGCCAAGGAGTGCTGAGGATTGCCTGATTAACTAATTACATCTCCAAAGACCCTGTTTCCAAATAAGGGTCATATTCACAGGTACTAGAAACTGAGACTTGAGTATCTTTTTAGAGAAAACACTTCAACCCATTGTCCCACCTATTGTTCCTGTTCGCTGAAGAATTGTCTATATTCATCATTTTGAATTTCTTATGATCTTATTTAATCCTACCAACTAGTTGCCATGAAAAAAGTCACCAATAATCCCCTAATTGCCTAATCCTTCAGGTAATTTTTAATTCCTATCATACTTGACCTCTAAAGGGACATTTGAATCTGTTGGCCACTTCTTTTTTCTTAAAGCTTCCTCATCCCTTAGTTTCAAATTTACATTCATAATTTTCATGTACTTCTCTAAATTTTTCATTTTTTGTGTACAGTATTCTTCTGCCTGCCTTTTATTGACTGGTTTCCCTTGAGTCTTATGCACTTCTTCTGGTTCATTCATCCATTCCTATGTCTTCACTCATTGAGTGTAAGTTGATGACCCTCACATTTCCATCTTTAGGCAAGACCCTTTTGAATTCCAGATTACAATGTTGAAATCCTACTGGATATTTCTGCTTAACATATCCAAAACTGAGCTCATTATCTTTATCTACTAACTATTCCACCAACTCTATTCTAGCGAACAGTATTACCTTCTACTCATTCATCTGAATCAGATACCTGGAAGTCGAATTAGATCCCTCTGCTACTGCCATTCCTCACCAATCCTTTTTGTTCTTTTTTCATCTTCATTGCACTGGTATTAGTTCTTGGAACATAGCTGCTTCCCCCATTCCCAGTTTGCACTTTCTCAGTCTGCTCTCCATCATCAGAGAGATCTTTCTCAACAAGAACCTTAAGATGTAAATCTTTGCTTAACCCCTTGAATTTTTTTTTATTATTATTTTTTTTATTGCTTAGAGAATAACATTCCAACTCAGCATGGTATCCACAGTAAGCCTTCTGCCTATAGCCTAGCCTGTTTTTTACCTGCCAGCCTCTAAATGATGCTTCACTCACACCCTGATGACTGTCCTTCTCCAAACAGGCCAGGTAGCTTTCACAGCATTGCTTTTACTCATCCTCATCCCTTATAATAAAAACCCCTTCCCCAGTCTTCCTGAATGTACATCCTTCATGTTTTTTTCAAGTCTAACCTCTAGTGTTATATTTCCTATGAACTTTCTCTGATTGTCCCCACTCAGATAGATTGCCCCCTATCTTTGAGGCGTATCATCTATGACATTTTATGGTTTAATGTGCATGCATCTGTTTCCTCTTCTACACTGCAAATACCTTGAGAGTAGGGACTACCTTTATTGATCTTTTTATTTCCAAGGCCTAGAACAGTGCCTTCCCATAACTAGTGCTTAATGAATGCTTTTTGAAGGTACAGCATATGCAGTTTCCAAGTACTTTATTTTTAAAAGGAGCACGGTGATTTTAGGATTTTGATTTCTTTATGTACCAAATTATTTCTCCAAGTTATTAAAAAAAGCCAAATCTTAAAGAACTTCCAGGAAAGAAAAAAAAATCCAGCTAAATATGAAGTCACTTCATGGAGCAATAATGCAATACTGTACATTGAAATTTTGCCATGGTCTACATTCCAGTATGTTTTCAATATGTTTTGTGGTTAATCACTTTTGCTTTAAAAATTCTAAAGTTGATCAAAAGGTAAAATAGGAGGGAAACTTTTTTTTTTTTTTTTTTTAGCGGGAGAGAGAGCACACGCTGGAGCACGTGCACAGGGTGGGGGGAGGGGCAGAGGGAGAGGGAGAGAGAGCATCTCAGGCAGGCTCCTCACCTAGCGCAGAGCCCCACCTGGGGTTTGACACAGGGCTGGACACAAGGCTTGATCCCATGACCCAGAGATCATGATCTGAACTGAAACCAGGAGTCAGAAGCTTAACCAACTGAGCCACCAGGAGCCCTGAGAGAGACTATTTCTTTAAGCCATTAGTGGTTGGTGAACTGGTATGTATTGTCTCCAGTGGAAAAGAGTTAGTCAACTTTTCCTTGTTTCATCCCGTAGGACAGAGGGAGGTAGTGACTGTAAGCAGTAAGCAATAAATTCTGTTTAAAGAGGGCATGTCAATAAAGGTTTCCCTACAGTGAGGAAGCTGCTACTAGCTCATTTTGAATGCTTAGTGCTTTATTATGTTGTTTCTGGATGGCTTTCCGTCTTTCTTTTCCCACTCCTTGGGCCCCCTCCTCTAGGGCTCAGTAACATGGTAGAGATGCTTTTTGACAGACAAGAGATAATCTTACACTTGACTTCCAATATCAAGGCATTTTAACTGGCACACTTTATATTGAATAATTCATGGGTATTCAAGCTTTAGTTCATTCCACAAAGAAAGTGCTTTCTCTTAGCAGCCACACTAGATATGAGCAGCTAATTCATTATTTAAAGAGATTAAGTATTAGCAACTGGTACTGGCTCTTCAGTGCTCTCTTTATTCCCTTTGCTCGTGTTATCCCCAGCCTCTCAGCTGCCTAGAACAGTTTTTAGATTGATTTTACCATATTTAAGTCTTTTTAAAAACAGATCTACCCCAAAACCTCACTATTTTCAGACTGCTTTGTCCTATTTTAAAAACGTAAAGCAATGTCTGTTAGAACTCTGTGAATCTCTGCAGGCTCACGGGAATACATACAATTGCAACACTTTTTGCTTTCAGTTAAGAAAATGTGGCAGGTGGGAGGAATGTAAGAAATCTGAGTTTGTTCAAATTTACAGACCACTTGCTGCAATAGGCCAAGGAAGGCTTGGACATTTTAAACAGGTGGTGAAAGTGGATGAATTCTCAACTTTCAAGTATTGTTCCTCTGAAAGGAAAAGTCCCCATGGAGAACTGTCCTCTTTATATTTTCAGAGAAAAAGAGAGGAAGAAGGGTTTGAAATGTCTGTTTCTCTTTTGTAGACAGATCCTCAGGTTGGATCTCATTCACCATAAATTTTCACTCTTTCATTACCAGTTAAGAAGAGAGAGGAAAATTTGTCAAGAGGTTATGAGGTTTTTCACTTTTTGTAAACCTTGCCAAAGGGTAACATAACAATTAATCAGGTCTGGAATGACAAAATAGTGAGAAATGTATACACACAGGCACCCACACACTTATATGAGAAACTTTTTTTAAAAAGTGACTGATTCTAAGGAAATATATTTTCAGAATATGAAATGAAAGAAAACATTGAATATCATGTTGCTTAAAGCAGTAATACATGCTTTTCTCAATTTTATATTTTAGATTAGTAAGTTAGCCTTTTCTAGGAGTGTTTTGAAGTAGATATTCCATTAGAGTGATAAAAATAAGTTGATGGTTTTATTTCTCCCTTACACGGCCTGAAAAAAACTGGATGCCTTTAAAACTAAGGAACTTTTAAATTTGTATAGCTCTCTTTTTACATTTAAATTATTGAACAGTATAGATTGTAAATGAACTCCCTATACCTCTAGAATGCTCTTGAATTTTGGGTAACTTCTACTTACTCTGTAGGGAATATATTATGTGCATATTTCATTCAAAAATTTCATGAATTGGAAAATGGGAAAGAAAATGGGAAAAGCATATAATAGATGATCAATAAAAAATGTGTTTCTTGAATGACTAAACCCTAAATAAGCCCAGATTGGGCCCATCCTGTGAAAAGCCTTGCTTTGAAAGGGAGAAAAATGTGTCTGCCTCAAAGAGTGATTGCCCTTTAATTGTGTTAAAGGCAAGGTCCTGTGCGTTGACAAATATTCAGATATCCTTACCTCATAACAGTCCATGTCTACACTAGCCTTAGAGCCATCAGAGAATAGAGAGGTAAGACCTAGGAGGCAAGAGGATCACCAAAGTTGTTTCTACAGCTGAGATTCTGCAAGCTCTTTCATCCAGTATGCAAAAAGGAGGCCAAATTGAAGATTTTTCACACAGAAGAGTACACAATAGTAAGTAGCTTGGGTTTTGAAGTTAAAATGACCTATGTCTAAAATATAGTTCTACCATGTAATAGCTGTTGCAACCTTGAGGAAATGGTGAAATCTCCCCAAGCTTCTTTTTCTCACCTGTAAAATGAGGATTTTAATACTATGTACCTCATAGGTGTGAGAATTAATGAGATAATGCCTGAAAATTGCTTAGCATAGTGCTGAGCGCATAAGAAACATTCAGTAAACCTCTTTTCAAAAAGTGTTTTTGGAAAATTAACCTGCCACTGACATAGAAATTTAATTTGCAGTTGAGATTGTGGAAGTTTGGGAAATTGCTGCATTGTGAAAAATTGGGAGTTTTATGAAATGCTAATGTATTTTGTCCTAATTTAAATAGGCATTCCAGATCAGTTGTGGCAAAAAGGAGAAAAAACATTCTCATACTAATCTTGGACATAATTACCCATAGATAACAAGAGAGATCTGCTCAATATGATCTGGTAGCTACCGCTTTCATTGGGGTGCTTTTACATGTCTTCATTGAGGTAAAACATGTTTTAAAAGAAAAATAAATGTAGCTTTGTCCTTTGCGAAGTTTTGTAAACATTTTGAAGTTTTCATAAAAGTTTGATAGCATGTGTTATGTATTGATTATTTTAAGCATTCAACTGGGAATGAGATTGGAATTGGAAAATTTTGTTTCTTGAATGGGAAAAAGGATTGGAGAATGAAGGCCCATCTATTATTATAACCTAGCTTTAAAAACTTACTTAGGAATCTGAATTGTGAGAGATTGAGACGAGTAGAGCATAGTTGGACACAAAATGTCTTCTCCAAGAATCAGAATTTAGATTGTGAATCCCAGATTTTAAGATTTATTTATCATGTCATCTGTCGTATAGAATCAACATCTTTCTTCTCCTGGATTTCTTCCAGAGACCTTTTTAAACAATACCACTTTTTTCTAACACACATATACATACATACACATTTATAAACACAAAACTTTCAAATGTAGATAGCCACCTCCACTTCCTCTGCACTGATGAAATCTCAATAAAGAGAAAAAATAAGACTAAAATGTCATGTATGTATAAAAAATTTATCATTCTAAAACTTTATAAAAGTAAGCTATTTTTTTTCCTTTGTAAGCATGCTTACTTTAATATGGATTAAAAGTGCTGACAGCCAGTCTGGAGGACCAAATTGTGTTTGGCAGTTCTCATTTGCAATTAGCGAAGGGAGACCATTCCTCAATGGTAGGGTCACCTAACCGATGCCAAGTTGAATTCCACCCACAATTATTGAATGCTGACAGTGTGCCCTCCTTGTGCCATATGCTGGGAACTTAAATAGGAACTAATGCTGGAAACTCAAAGAGCTAACAGTCCCATCAACATGTTTTCAATTGAGGGCAGATACTAGAATATTTGTATTATTTTGGGGTGTGTAGCAAGTACTCTGTTGCTAATCATACTCAAAGATCTAAAGTTTGTGAATGATATGAATTTTTCATCTGTCTAAGAGGAGTCAAGATTATTCCTCTAATGCTATCACTTGCACTCATGCACTCATATGTATTTAGATATGATTTTGAGAAGGGTGAGAGAAATCACGAGTAGAGCCAGAACTACACAGCACCCTCTAGTGACCAGCCATTAGTGCTCTATGACTAATAGTGTGCTTGGAGTGTTTTTGTAGAATTTGTGAAATATGACATTACAGTTGCTTTGGTTGCCTTTATAATTTTACCCATGAACACATTTTTATTGAAAAGGTGAGACCAGATAAAACACCGGTGCTTAGAGTTTTATACAATTAATTGTCTTATTGTGAATGATGTTCTTTATGTAAAAATATGTTGCAGCCTATACATTATATGTAGTAATAAAAAATGAATTATATTTATTTATGAATATCCCTTAGTGTTACATAGTTGCTCAACTTATTAATACTATTTGTTAAGTAAAATTCTAAGAAGTTCAAAATTCATATTTAAAAAATGTGGTTTAATATTAAAGAAAATATTAGTCATTTGTTTTTCCCTATGAAAACCATTTTTGACATCTTTAAAATATGATTTAATTTTCATGTTTTATAAGTGCTTTTTTGAATGCTGTGCTAATGAAAATAAGATATTAGTACTATTTGGTTTATTTTCAGATTTTTTTCACTTTTTTCTTTTCCTTTTTTTTTTTTTTTTTTTGGTTTAAACAAATCTAGTTTTGCCACTGAATTGTATGGCTCTTCTAAGCATTATCTGACATATAGAATACAACGGGAAAAAAAGAAAGTTGGGACACAGTGGCCTAGTGGATTTCAATTATAACTTTTCTCCAAGTGTGTGATGGTCCTATAAACACTATTGCAACGATGCTTGAGATTCATTCAACTTTCAATACTTGGCCAGCTACAAATCTTGCCTTTGATACTTTTAACCTGTCCATGTTCCAAACCTCAAATTTCCTGGTTTTTATTATATTCCTTTTTGGGTTAAGATTGCCCACTTCTTTGGGATGCTAATATTAGGGTTGAGAAACTCTTTCCAATTATTGACCAGCCCTGTCCAGACAGGGTAAATGAGAACCCTTTCCAAATGCTCTTTGGAAATAGTTATGTTTAATGCCTCAGTTTTGATTTATCAATCTCATTTCAATTGACTGCCTTAACCGTCTAAATTCCATATTTATGAGAAACAGAATTAGCATATATGGGGTGATTCAAGAGCAGTAAGATATTTCAAAATTTCTGCAAAGAACAGGTGTGTTTTAAAATAATATAAGCCTAACAGGGCTGAGAAAGCTGCAAGTGTCTAGAACTATACAGACCCATAAGGAAATAAAGGTATGTTGGTGGCCAACCTTGGTGCCAAGATTGTGAGTTTTAAAAGGTAAGTATCAAGATAAAACCTCAGAAATTATGTTATAAAAGAGGAAAGTAAGAGAACTAAATCATCTAAATTCTTTTGGTAATTTTTAAAGTACTACACTAATTTCCTCTCTAAAGACACAAATAACAAGCAAATTTGACAAATAACAATTGATTATAGGAAGGAGTGTCTTTATTTTTATTTATTTATTTTTTTATTTTTTAAAAGATTTTATTTATTTATTTATTTGACAGAGATAGAGACAGCCAGCGAGAGAGGGAACACAAGCAGGGGGAGTGGGGGAGGAAGAAGCAGGCTCATAGCAGAAGAGTCTGATGTGGGGCTCGATCCCATAACGCCGGGATCACGCTCTGAGCCGAAGGCAGATGCTTAACCGCTGTGCCACCCAGGCGCCCCAAGGAGTGTCTTTAAGATGACGTTTTTTTCGATTATTGATATTCTGTCTTCACCCATTAATATTTAGCTGATTTGGGTTTGAAAAATATCTCTTTCCCTTTTTACAACTTATAAATTTTTGCCACCTCAACTGTAGACAATTAAGAACAAATGAAAACCATTTTTATTTACTGTCCCACAGGTATCATCTTTTAAGTAGAAATTCAAACCATGGATTATAAAAGCTTGAATCAAAATGGGGCAGCATGTAGTATACTCAGCTTTTGTCTCTAGAATCTATGCTATTACCCACTAATTCAAGTTAATGTAGCTAAGTTTTGGGTATCTTATCACTGATAAGCATTGTTTAATACAGTTAAAAGGTCTAAGGAAGCTGAGTTAGAATTACTTCAGAATTTCATAATTTTGATGGCTGTATTTGGATCAGCTGTGTTTTTTTTTTTGAAGTTAAATTAACTCTCTATTATCCATCTTGTCAGTGACAAATAACATAGATATTGTGGAATACATAGTGCAAATTACAGTTATACTATGCTTTAGGAAGTATTACATGGATTTCTGTTGCTGGTTATTATCTATTTAGAAGATTTCCTTTATGTATGATTACCAGATAAAAAGCAATAACAGCCAAAATTAAAATTTGGCCATGTATAAGCCACAAGATAAATTATTCTGAACATGGGAAATCCAAAGTGATTTCTTCTGTGAATTTGAGATACAACATGTAGAAAGAATTTTGTCAGACCCTAGGCAGCCATGCTACTAGAGTCCCAGGACTCAGATTATAAGAGAAGAAACACTTTGCCTTCCAGAAACATTTGTGTATGGGGAATATGGCAAATGAAGGCAGATGTAAGATAAAAAACCTGAAGGATTTAACCCTTGAATTCTTTTCTTTAGTTTGTTCCAGTTCCTGAGAATGACTGAATAAACCTTGAAATGTCTATCATCTATCCTCTATCTGTATATCTACCACAGAAAATTTCAATGTATACAAATATAAATTAATTGATATTGTCAGGACGTACAGGATTTCATGTAAATTCATATGACTTATCCACATAACTGAAGCATAACTCTATGAGAATTACATTTAAAAAATAAACAATCTGAAGAAAAATATCTTCAAATTGATGATAATTTGAAGAAAAATTTCTTCAAAGTAGAAAATGTTTCTCTAGCTTCCTAAAAAGAATACCCAGGACATAATTATTTCCACAAATTCAGAATTAAAAAATGCTTTGGGTCCTAATACACTGAAGCTTGAGAGAGCCCCACAAATGTTTTGACTCCTCCCTGAGCAGTTCATAGGGCTCTGGTATGTCTACTCTTATACTTTTTTTCAATCACACTTTCAATCTTTATTGCTGTCTATGAGCCTACGTTTCAAACAGCCCTTCTATTGATATTCTCTTTTCTCTACCATAATTTGTATATTCTGTACAACCTGAGGCTGAGAGTCTTTGCTTAATAGAATTTTCTCTAAATATTGGTTTACCTAGACTTCAAGGAATCTTTTTGGGAGCTATTCGATGACTATAAAAATCAAAACTATTTTCACGTGTAATGTTATGACTGAACATTTATTGAAACTGTTTTGATCAGGGCTCCTAGAAACAAATACATGTAAGTAAGATTTGGGCCCTTCTCTGATCAAATATACAAATAGATCACACTTTGTTTTGTTAATGTTCTTGAGAAAACATTGCTTGTAGGCCGTAAGGGCAAATAGGGCACGATTAGAGTTGCTAAAACTCTAGAGATCTTTCCACTTAGCTTAACATATCATTATGAGAGACACAGAAATTCTGTTTTGAATTACTAACGTATTACTTTTAAATTTTGTGTAGTCAGATTTCTCAGGGTTTCCATTTAGTATTTACTAAACTACTTATAAGATTTCCTTCTGAAACTAGCAGAACTCAGCTCTGGCAGGGACCTGATAAAGTTCTAGCCGTGGATGAGAGTAGGAAATAAAATCTCTTTGCATTCCTGTCTTCCAGAGAGGGTAGATAAACAAGTGCCATAAAAAATGTATGTTCATTGTATTATTCTCTTTAAGAGGTTGGTTGGTTGCCCCTCCCCCACTGCAGTGCATTTTGAGAACCTAATACCAACTACTAAAAGTTATGCTGTACTAAAAATAGAAGACCTTAAAAAAAAAAAACCAACTCAGGTGTAGCTAGCATTCAAAATGCTAGGTTAATTTGAAATTAATTTCAGTTGCATAAATATCTAAACAGCTCTTGATCAACTGGGTTATATTAGTTACTTTAGACTATGCTCAAGGTATAGGAAGGCAAACATACAGTGATGTTCATTTATCTCTATAAAATACCTTTGGCTTGAAATTATTAACCTATACGTCCAATTCAAATAGATGGCTGGAGAACTGAAGATGTCAAGACATCCCTTCTATTGTACATTTATTTTGGTTTAGCTTCACAGAATATAATTATTAATAATAGCAATACTCAGAGCTGATGACTTACATAAAAGATTTGCATTATATATATATTTTTAATAAACATACCAGAATTACAGGATTATAGATTTCCAAAGAATTTAAAAATTTGCCTATTGAAGTTCTCTCTTATAAGAATTTAAAATCAATTTAATTAACATATAGTGTATTATTAGTTTCTGAGGTAGAATTTAGTGATTATCAGTTGCATATAACACCCAGTGCTCATTACATCAACTGCCCTCCTTAATACCCATCACCCAATTACCCCATTTCCCCACCTACCTCCCCTCCAGCAACCCTCAGTTTGTTTCCTATAGTTAAGAGTCTCTTATGCTTTTAGGATTTGTCTCCCTCTCTGATTTTGTCTTACTTATTTTTCCTTCCCTTTCCCTATGTTCATCTGTTTTGTTTCTTAAATTCCTCATATGAATAAAATCGTATCATATTTGTCTTTTTCTGACTGACTTATTTCACTTAGCATAATACCCTCTAGTTCCATCCATGTTGTTGCAAATGGCAAGATGTCATTCTTTTGATGGCCAAGTAATATTTCATTGTATATATATATACCACATCTTCTTTATCCATTCATCTGTCGATGGACATCTGGGTTCTTTCCATAGTTTGACTCTTGTGGACATTGCTGCTATAATCATTGAGGTGCATGTGCCCCTTTGAATCAGTATTTTTTTTATCCTTTGGGTAAATACCTAGTAGTGTGATTGCTGGATCATAGGGTAGTTCTATTTTTTACTTTCTGAGGAACCTCCATACTGTGTTCCAGAGTGGCTGCACCAGTTTGCATTCCCACCAGCAGTGTAAGAGTGTTCCCCTTTCTCCTCATCCTTGCCAACATCTCTTATTTCCTGAGTTTTTAAATTTAGCCATTCTGACCAGTGTGAGATGGTAATCTTATTGTGCTTTTGATTTGTATTTCCCTGATGCTGAGTGATACTGAGCATTTTTTCATGTGTGTGTTGGCCATTTGTATATCCTCTTTGGGGAAATGTCTGTTCATGTCTTCTGCCCATTTTTAAACTGGATTATTTGTTTCTTGGGTGTTGAGTTTGAAAAGTTCTTTATAAACTTTAGATACTAGCCCATTTGTCTGATAAGACATTTGTAAATATCTTCTCCCATTCTGTAGGTTGTCTTTTAGTTTTGTCGACTGTTTTCTTTGCTGTGCAAAGCCTTTTATCTTGATGAAGTCCCAAAAATTCATTTTTGCTTTTGTTTTCCTTGCCTTTGAAGACATGTCTAGCAAGAAGTCACTGCGGCTGGGGTCACAGAGGTTGCTGCCTGTGTTCTTCTCTAGGATTTTGATGGATTCCTGTCTCACATTTAGGCCTTTCATCCATTTTGAGTTTATTTTTGTAGATGGTGTAAGAAAGTGGTCCAGTTTCCTTCTTCTGCATGTAGCTGTCCAATTTCCACAACACCATTTGTTGAAGAGACTGTCTTTGTTCTATTGGATATTCTTTCCCTCTTTGTTGATGATTAGTTGACCATAGAGTTGAGGTCCATTTCTGGTGATCTCTGTGTCTGTTTTTGAGCCAGTGCCATACTGTCTTGATGATTACAGCTTTGTAATAGAGCTTGAAGCCTGGCATTGTGATACTACCAGCTTTGGTTTTCTTTTTCAACATTCCTCTGGCTATTCGGGGTCTTTTCTGATTCCATACAAATTTTAAGATTGTTCCAGCTTTGTGAAAAATATTGATGGTATTTTGATAGGGATTACATTTAAAGCGTAGATTGCTTTGGGTAGTATAGACATTTTTAACAGTTATTTATTCTGCCAATCCGTAAATATGGGATGTTTTCCATTTCTTTGTGTCTTCCTTGATTTTTTTCATAAGTGTTCTATAGTTTTCAGGGTACAGATCCTTTACCTCTTTGGTTAGGTTTATTCCCTGGTATCTTATGGTTCTCTCTCTGCTTTTAAATAAAATAGCATTTCAATCATTTGGGAAAACTGTGTTCTTAAGAAAATTCTCTTGAGAAATAGTTTTTGTCTCAGTAGTTTCCAACTAACATATCAAACTGTACTTGTAGGTTTCACACATGTAATGGATTGTTGCCATTACAATTCCTTAAGTTGTAGGCAGAGGTTTGGGAGGGGCTCTGGAGCTGTGTTTGGGAGGAGTGATCTTTATCTTGCTGTCAGCCTATTGGTTTTTTGGCAGTTTCTTCCCCAGCTCCACCTGATAAAAATTTAGGAAAATGAGTAGTTTTCCTTTCCTTTTCTTTTTCTTTTTCAAAAAATGAAAGTATAAGTTACAGCATTATATTAGTTTTAGGTGTACAACATAATGATTTCACATTTGTATACATTACAAAAAGTCTAGTTACTGTTTCTCATCATACAAAGTTACAGAGAATTTTTTTTCTTGTAAACTTGTAAGATTTACTTTCATAGCAACTTTCATATTTACAATACAATGTCATTGACCAAAGCTAGCCACCATGCCATGCATTACATCCCCATGACTTAGTTATTTTGTAACTGGAAGTTTGTACTCAGACATTTCACCCCCCCCCCCCCCCCCGGCAAACACCAATCTAGTTTCTGTACCTGTGAGTTCTGTTTTGTTTTAGGTCTGTTTGTTCTATTTTTCTGAAAAATGCCACTGGAATTTTAATAGAGATTGCCCCGAATCTCTAGTGCTTTGGGTAGTATGGACATTTTTTATAATATTAATTTTTCTTATCCATGAACATTGGATATCTTTCCATTTATTTGTATTGTCTTCCCATTTTTTCATCAGTGTCTTATAGTTTTCAGTGTATAGGTATTTCATTTCCATGTTTAAATTTATTCCTAGGTATTTTATTTATTTATTTTTTTGATGCAATTGTAAATAGAATTGTTTTCTTAATTTCTGTTTCTGATAGCTGTTAATTCGTAAAAACACAGATTTTTTTTTTTTTTTTGTATATTAATTGTGTACCCTGCAACTTTACTGAATTTGTTCATTAATTCTAACAGTTTTTTTGGTGGGGTCTTTAGGATTTTTTGTATGTAATATCATACCATCTGCAAATATGGTAGTTTTACTTCTTACTTACCAATTTGGATACCCTTTATTTCTTTTCCTGATTAATTGTTCTCCCTGGGACTTTCAATACTATAATGACAAGAGTGGGTATTCTTGTCTTATTCATGATCTTATAGGAAAATCTTTCAGCTTTTTGTTGTAGAGTATGATATTAGCTTTCAGCTGGTCATATGTGGCCTGTATTATATGAGGTATGTTTCATCTGTACCCACTTTGTTAAGAATTTTTATCATATGTCTGAAACTAATGAGGTACTATATGTTGGCTAATTGAATTTAAATTAAAAAAAGAATTTTTATCATAAATAGATGTTGAATTTCATCAAATGCTTCTTATGCATCTCTTGAGAAGATTGTATCCTTAATTTGTTAATGTGTTACAGCGTGTTGGTTGACTTGCAAATGTTGAACCATCCTTGCTTCCTGGAGTTAAATCCCAGGATCATGTTGTATGATCCCCTTAATGCATTGTTGAATTTAGTTTGCTAATATTATGTTGAGGATTTTTGCATGTAGGTTCATTGGGGATATTGGCCTATAATTTTCTTTTTTCATGTGTAGGTTTATTGGGGATTTGGCCTGTAATTTTCTTTTTTCGTGGTGTCCTTGGGTTTTGATATCAAGGTACACTGGCCCTGAGTTTGGGAGCATCTCCTCCTCTTCAGTTTTTTTGAAAGAGTTTGAAAAGGATAGGTATTAACTCTTCTTTGAATGTTTGGTAGAATTCACCAGTGAAGCTGTCTGGTCCTGGACTTTTGTTTGTTGGGAGTTTTTTGATTACTTTTTCAATCTCCTTACTAGTAATCAGTCTATTCAGGTTTTCTGTTTCTTCCTGATTCAGTCTTGGAAGATTGTATGTTTTGAGGAATTTATCCAGTTCTCCTAGGTTGTCCAGTTTGTTGGTGTGGTCTCTTATGATCCATTGTATTTCTTTGGTATTAGTTATAATTTCTCTCCTTTCATATCTGATTTCATTTTTGTACCCTTTATTTTTTTTCTTAATGAGTCTAGCTAAAGTTTTGTCAATTTTATCTTTTCGAAGAACCAGCTCTTAGTTTCATTGAGGTTTTCTGTTTTCGTTTTTGTCTCTAGGCATTTATTTCGCCTCTTATTTCCTTCCTTCTACTAACTTTTTTTTAAAGATTTTATTTATTTATTCGACAGAGATACAGACAGCCAGCGAGAGAGGGAACACAAGCAGGGGGAGTGGGAGAGGAAGAAACAGGCTCATAGCGGAAGAGTCTGATATGGGGCTCGATCCCATAATGTCAGGATCACACCCTGAGCTGAAGGCAGACGCTTAACCGCTGTGCCACCCAGGCACCCCTCTTCTACTAACTTTTGGTTTTGTTATTCTTTTTCTAGTTCCTTTGAGTGTAAACTTAGATTGTTTATTTGAGATTTTTCTTGTTTCTTGAGGTAGGCCTGTGTCGTCATAAATGTTCCTCTTAGAACTGCTTTTGCTGCATCCCAAGCATTTTGGACCATTGTGTTTCCATTTTCATTTGTCTCAAGCTATTTTTTAAATTTCTTCTTTGTTTATTGACCCGTCGGTTGTACAGGATCTTGTTGTTTAATCTCCACATATTTGTGATTTTTCAGTTTTCATGTTGTAATTGGTTTCTAGTTTCATACCATTTTGGTCAGAAAAAGATGCTTGATATGATTTCAGTCTTCTTAAGTTTATTGATACTTGTTTTGTGGTCTAGCATATGATCTATCCTGGAGAATGTTCCATGTATACTTGAGAAGAATGTGTATTTTGCTGTTTTTGGATAGAACATTATGTATATATCTATTAAGTTCATCTAGTCTAATGTGTCATTTAAGGCTGATGTTTCCTTTTTTTTTCCATCTGGATGATCTATCCATTGATGTAAGTAGGGTATAAAAGTCCCCTACTATTATTATTGTTGATATCTCTCTTTAGGTCTGTTAACATTTGCCATATATATATATATATATATATATATATATATATATATATATATATATATAGTAGTATATATATATATACTCTCTCTCTCTCTCCTATGTTGGGAGCATAGATATTCTCATTTGTTATATCCTCTTGTTGGGTTGACCCCTTTATCATGTAATGCCAATCTTTGTCTCTTATTACAAATTTTTTCTTTTAAAGTCTGTTGGTCTGATATTAAGTACTCTTACCCCAGCTATTCTTTTTTTTTTCCTCCACTTGTTTGAAACATCTTTTTCTACCCTTTACTTTCAGTCTCTGTGTGTCCTTACATCAGAGGTAAGTCTGTTATAGGCAACATATAGTTTTTTTTTTTAATCCACTGAGCTACTTTATGTCTTTTGATTAGAGAATTTAGTCCACTTATATTTAAAGTAATTATTGATAGATATATACTTATTGCCATTTTGTTGTTTTCTGGCTGTTTTGTAGCTCCTCTGTTCCTTTCTTCTCTTGTGGTTTGGTGACTTTCTGTAATAGTATGCTTAGATTCCTGTCTCATTATCTTTTGGTATGTATCATAGGTTTTTGTTTTGTGGTTACCATGAGGCTTACATATAATTGTCTATTTTAAGCTGATAACAAATTAAGTTTAAACACATTTATATCTGTATTTAAAAAAATAAAATAAACACATTTTAAATCTGTATTTTTACCCCCCACCCGCATGTTGTGTTTTTGAGGTTACATTTTACATCTTCTCATTTTGTGTATCCTTTAACTAATTATTGAGGTTAATAGTTATTTTTACTGCTTTTGTCTTTTAACCTTTATACTAGTTGTGTAAGTGAGTAATTTACTTCCTTTATTACATGTTTAACTTTACTAGTGAGATTTTTACTTTCATATGTTTTATTACTAATTAGTGCCTTTTCTTTTCAATTTAAAGAAGTCCCTTTAAATTTTCTTACTGGGCTGGTTTAGTAGAGACAAACCCGTTTAGCATTTGCTTGTCTGAAAAATCAATCCTGAATGATAACCTTGCTGGGTATGCTTTCTTAGTTGGAAGTTTTTTTCTTTCAGCACTTTAAATATATATTGCCACATTCTTCTGACCTACAAAATTTCTGCTCAGAAATCTGCTGATAGTCTTATGGGGGTTCTCTTTTATGTAACAAGTTGTTTTCCTCTTGTTGCTTTTAAGATTCTCTCTTTAATTTTTGGCATTTTAATTATAATGTGTCTTGGTGTGAGTTTTTTGAGTTAATCTTGGAACTCTCTGGGATACCTGGACCTGCATATCTATTCCTTCCCTGGGTTAGGGAAATTTTTAACCATTTTTCTTCAAATAAATTTTATACCCCTTTCTTTCTTTCTTCTCCTTCTGGGACCCTATAATGTGAATGGTATTCTACTTAATATTGTCCCATAGTCCCTTTAATCTGTCTTCATTTTTAAAATTCTTTTTTTTTTTTCTCTTTCCTGCTCTGTTTGGGTGAGTTCTACTGCCCTGTCTTCCACATCACGGATTTTTCTCTTTCCTCTGGTCTTCTATTAAACCCTTCTAGCATATTTTGCTCTTCAGTTATTATTTTCTTCAGCTTTGTGAATTCTTTTTGATACTTTCTTATATTTTCTGTCCTTTCCTCTCTGTGTTCATCCCTCTTTCTTCCAAGTTCAATGATAATCTTTATGACCATTATTACTTTGAACTCTTTATCAGATAAATTATTTATCTCCATTTTAGTGAAGTTTTTTTCTGGAGTTTTATCTTGTTCTTTCATTTGGAACATATTTCTCTGTTTCCTCATTTTGCTAAACTGTGTGTTTCTATGTGTTAGGAGAAATAGCTATTTCTCCAAATCTTGAAAGGACGGCCATGTGTAGCGAGATGAACCTTATTGCTTAACCTTCCCTAGTTCTTGGTTGTCTCTTGAACTGTTACTTAGATTGTTTTAGACCCATGGGTCTCGGAAATTCAATCCCTCCTGGCCACCAAAGTCCAGTGTTCAAGGGGACTGTCTCCTGTATGGTCTCTGCATGTGTACCCTGGCTTAGAAGGTCCAGGGTGGGGGGCAAGGCACTTACCCATTGCCTTGACAGGAGTGGGGCATGGCAGCAGCACATTGGAGAGCACTAGCAGGTTAGAGCAAGTGTGCAAAAATGGTTCCCACCAGTGTCAGCACTAACAAGGTAGAGGGAAAATGTGAAAATGGTGCCTGCTAGGACCTCCATCTCTATAGAGAGTCTCAACAGACTTTTGCCCCTCTGGCAGATGCTTTAAGATTAGCAAATGAATCTTCTTCACATATGGTCTCAGCTTTTTTCCAACTGCTGCTTTTGCACTGGGTCTGGGGGTTATTGGGTTTGCACAGGAGCCCTTTAAGAGCATAATCTCCATTCTCTACAGCCCTGTGGTTCTTCTGGATGTTAGCCCCATTGGTTTTCAAAGCCAAACAGTTTGGAGGCTCATCTCTCTGGTACATATCCCAAGTGTTGGGGTGCCTGATGTGGAGTGTAAAACCTCACTCCTCAGGGTGGAGTTTCATGTTTGTGAGACCCTTCCTGATGGGGGGGGGGTCACTGTGCTAGGAGTGAGCTTTTGGCAAAACCATCTCTCACTGTCCTACCATCTTGATCTGACCCTTATTCTTTGTTTTGGTGTAGCTGTTTAGCTCGTTCTCAGATTCTTTTCATAGGTAATTGTTCCACATGTAGCTATAAATTTGTTGTGTCCATGGATAAAAGTGAGTTCAGAATTTTTCTATTCCACCACCTTAAACTGCCTCATCCTTTAATTAAAAAAAGGGGGGGCGAGGACCCCTGCTTTATGTTGTCACTGGGAAATTTCACTTTCTTACCACTTTTACACGCTGTGTTCTTATCCAAATCCATTCTAAATTCTTTGTGCTTTAACTGAGTCCTTTCTGGTCCTCCAAAGAAACAGGGGAAAGCTGCTCTGAATCACTGATAGCACAGCTCTCCATGCAGTTGATGACTTTTGGCTCATGGCTGATTTGCTGTGACAGAAGCAATGTGTGACTCATCAGGGGCTGCTCTTGAGTCAGTGAGTGATAAGACAACTGACTGTATCTCTAAAATACTCCTCAAGTCTGACTCTCACACTCACTGGCTTAAGAGCACAAGAATTAACAACACAGGATAGGATTCTTGTCCTCATTTGAGTCTTCAGATGACTTCATTTTTAATTCAACACCCCAAACTCAAATTTCTTAAAGGTCAAACCACTTGCATCCTGATACATAAAAGTGACTTCTAAATAGTACTGCATTTACTATGGAGGGAGAGGCAGTACCACATGATGAGTGATATGAGGAATTCCAGGAAAATCCTTCCATCAATATCAAGTCATCAGAACCAGAAATTCCTTGGGAAGGAGCAGAGATTAGTGAAAAGAGTGTTGGAGACAGACAGCCCTGGACTTGAATTTCTGCTCTTCCACTTAATAGCTGATGGGAATGTGGGAAGAAAAAGGTTGGAGATAACAGAGCTAAGGTACTTAGGACTGGGGGGAGGAGGGTACCATGTGCCAGCCTGGACGACCTTGGATATATATATGTGTATATTGGGGAAAGTTGGATAACATGAGATCATAGAAAAGATAAGGTGAGATTACCCCAAACACAAATACTAAATACTTTCATAATGATAACAATAAAATATAAGATGAGAGAAAAATTTCAAAATTTACCTAGTTAAATTTGTTGATACTCAAATACAGTTAATTAGATTTATTCATTCTCTCTCGCTCTCTCTCCATATATATATGTAAATTTATCATATATATTATATTACATATAAAAATCTATCTATCTATCTGTCATCTTTCTATCTCCTCTGAGCCTGCAGCACAGCAGATACTGTGTTAGCTATTGGGAATACAAAGGAAATAAGTCATGGTCTTAGTACCTTACATTTGCATACCACTTTGTATCTTTTACCGTATTCTTGCATATATTAGCTCATTCTGTGTCCTCAGACAGAGAGATAATTAGTGTTGCTAGGTCATAAGAGTCTGCAGGGGAATGTTGTAAAGAGTCATGTCCTATATCTTGGTCTGGCACCTTTCCATGTGACTTTGGAAAAAATATGGAACTATAAAGTCTAGAGAAACCATGACTACCACAGGTAAGAATTATTGGGTCCTAGAAATAAATTATGCAACCTCATGAGTGTTGAAGGAGAAGGTGTCTTCATTCATCCCTTTTCTGAAATGTCCTGTGCCCTGGGAAAAGAATCCTGTTCCCTTGAGGAAATGCTAAGGTATCTGTGAGCCCATCTGCAGAATCATGGTAGTTGCATGGGCTCCCAGTGGGGGTGGTTAGATAACTCTCCTGAACAATTATGAGGCCTACTGTCCTTCCAGGTGGTAAAATCAGGATCTTATAAAGCACTTCTTTAGGCAGGTTATAATGTAGGAGTCACAGGGTGAATGAACATTTACATTCTTAAAACAAGCTAGGTAGACAGATACTCAGGAAGGCATTTTTCCAAATGAAGGGAAATGGAGAAACAAATTTTGAAAAAATGTCATCAGAGATCTTATCCATTATCATTAAATATAGATAGACAATATAGAATGCAGTTAATGTTATTTTTGATTCCTGGCAGAACTTGAGACGGTGGTTTGTCTGACTGCTATAGGACATCAGTGAGTGGGACTGGGCCTCATTAGGGAGGTGAAAGGAAGAACAAAAACTGCCAACGCAACAAATGGAACCCCTTGGTGCAGACAGTTAATGCACTTTGTCATATTATAGTGGGAACTGTAGATCTCCGTGGTCATGATGAGGATAGGAAAAACAGAGCTCCCAGCTAGGATGTGTAAGGATCTAAGTGGTTGTGAGTTTATGAGAGTTCAGTAAGGAGTGATCTTTGGAAGACAGCCATTAAAATTAGTATCACTTTAACACAAACAGGTTCAAACAATAAAGGTTGGTGAAACCTTTATTTTAAGTGCACTATGGAAAATTTCAGAGCAAATAAAATTTAAGTTAGCAGTATTTATTTAATTTTGTTTAAGAACAAAGAAAAATATATCATCTATAACTAGGGCAGATAAATCCCCTCTTTAACCCCCTTCAATGGCTTCTCAATGTTCTGAGGGAAAAACCTTACTCTGTATCATGGCCTCTGTATTAGGTCTTGGCCAGCCCAGTCTTGTTTCAATTCCTTAATATGACAGTACCCTTCCAGCTTTAGAGGATCACCTTCTCAATCTCTTTTCAATCTATGTGATGCATCATTTTTCAAATTTTAGCTTAAATGTCACCTCTTCGGGAAAACTTTATTGACTAAATCAGATCCTCCCCCTCACCTCTCCTGCTGCTTCTGTTATTCTTATTTTTAATCCCGTATTTTTCCTCTAGTACTTCTGACAGTTTTCCTTATTTTGTTAATTTTGTTGCATATTTTACCTGTTTTTTCATACAAGAGTATAAGATCCATGAGAGAAAATGCTGTTTATTTCCCCCACCATGATATTTCTGGTGTCTAGAGAGTAACTGGTAAGAGTAGATACTCAATACATGTTTGATAAAGAAATGAATGAAAAATTTCAGTTATTCATATTAAACTTAAAACGTTATGAGAATACAGGGAACCTAGTTTCTGAAATTTCTTCATTGGCTATAGTTAAAGCAGACATAGAGTTTGAGGAGGTGGGCTAGGCCAAAAATGGTGCTTTGTGTACATTGCAATTAATATGATGCTACTGGTGTGCTTATTGAAATGTTTAATAAAACTATCATTACAAAAACTCTGAGGAAGTTTTGGGAGCTGATTTAAAAACAACATATAATGCTACTTTAGATACGCAGAGTCTGTTACAATAAATTACTTTAAGTCCAGAAGGAAACTGTGTTTACTTGCTGCAGGTGTCATTTCTCCTTAGTTCACTGCAACACTTGAGAAAATGAAGAGTAATAGTGTGTAGAAAGCACCCCATCTGGATCCTAATTTTGCTATAAAGTCTTTGCTCTATATGATAAGCACTGGCAGTACAGTGATGAAGAGAGACAGGTTTCTTTGCCTCATGGAGCTTATAGTCTCAATTTTTATTGGGATTTTCCTCTTAAGCCTTTATCAGTTGCCAAATTGGGCATCTTCTGAGACATAAATTGCTCTGTGAATGCCTGTGGTCATTTCTCAGTGAATGTCTTTAAGCATTTCTAGTCTAGTTTCTCTCCATACTTCTTCAGTGTTTGCCTTTGTCCTCTTGCACTATTGCTACATGTTTAGTAACATTTTAATGGAAAAATGGACCCTGAAAGAATGGAATTCTTATTTCCAGCATTTTGTTTTAGATTGAAGAACTAGAATAACTAGTTGTGTAACATTATATCTTGGGGAAAAAATGATTCTGGTGCAATTTCTTTTCATCAATATGTCTCCCTTCCCCCACATTAGTGTAAAGCACTCACATTTCAGACAACCACAAAAATAAAACAAAAGCCACTCTACTTTTACATCTGAATGCAGTATATATCCTATAACTTAAACCTGTTGATACTGCCACATAGAAATCACTCAGTGTGATTTTATTTTCATGCCCTGTTTTAAAAATAGAATATGCTGAACATATCATTATAAGAATCACTTATTAAAACGTTTTTTAATTTATTATAGCCTCCAGGAATTTTGAGATATGAAAGATATTTTTATTCTTTAACAATTCTTTAACAATACACTCATTTTTTTGCTTTGCATGGTTTTCCTTTCCATGTATAATTTTGTATTTTCAGTATATTACCAATATTGCCTATAAGCGTTCCTTTTTTTTACTTCATATTTATTATTTTTAGTCTGTGATTTTTAGATACCAGATAGCCAAATATGTTATGTTGTCCTTAAAGGAAGAGTAAGCTCTTTTTTAAAAAAGATGTATTTTTTGAGAGAGAGAAAGCTTGAGTGTTGGGGGGGGGGGCAGTATGGGAGGGGCAGAAGGAGAGGGAGAGAATCTCAAGCAGGCTCCCTGCTGAGTGTGGAGCCCCTGTAGAAGCTTGATCTCCTGACCTTGAGATCATGACCTGAGCCTAAATCAAGAGTACAAAGCTTACCCAACTGAGCCATCCAGGTGCCCCAAATAAGAGTAAAGTCTTGAATGAAGGCATGAAGTTCTTTTGCGCCTGAAGTATACAAAACTAAAAACATGGATTTTGTTACACCACTCTTTTTTCCTTGGAGACCTTTATATACTTACTCTTTCTGGTAAAGTTGTATTCTGGACAGTTGAGTTCATTAGAAGACGAGTTCTATACAGGAGGCACATAACTGTATTTTAGCTCTCTACTTCTCTTCTCTTGGTTTTTGTTCCTAATCATTTGAGATCAAAATCAGCTCTAATCCTTTTATTCATCTCTCACGTGAATGATTCCAAATACTATCTGAAAAAGTGGTACATGAAACCAGGAATACACTCTCCTTAGTAGTCCTCCAAAATTAAGCAAATCATCTTTGCTTTGCATCTTTTTTGGTTGTATAAATAAAAGTAAAAAGAAAAAAAGACAATTTTAGAACTTTTCAACAATGTGAATACACTTAATGCTGCCGAAGTTACACTTAAAAATGGTTAAGATGATAAATTTTATCTTATTTATATTTTACTACAATTAAATAAAGAAAAAAGGAATGAGAAAATAAAAATAAAGGAAAAAAGAAAAGAAAAAAATCACTTGAAAGCTGTCATGTCATTCCACTCGAGGAACCACTCAAAAAAATTAAAAAAAAAAAAAAATTAAATAAAAGCCAGCACATTCCAGAGAGATGTCAGCATTGATTCAGGAAGACAAAAATAAGGAAAAACAGAAGTAGTAATGAAAATAGCATGCAAGCAAGACAACCCTAATTATTTAATTATGGAATTTAGAATAATGCTTTAACTACATTATTCTGAGTAACTATCAAGACAGTAGCAATTATTTAACCATAGTGTCCAGAATCACATTATTATAGTATTTCAGTGATGTTGGAAGTTTATAAAAAGCTGTACAATACGTACAATTTTAGAAAAATAAATAAGGTTTATTTCTCCTACAGGTTTAATGGGAGAAGAACACAACTCAAATTTAGAAGGAGAAAAGAAAGTTATTGGAAGAAGAAAGGGTGAAATGTTACTGCAGAATATTTAATTCTTGATTCTTCTTGCTGCCAGTAGGGACATTAATGTTACAATAAGGAAAGTCTTTAAAAAAGATAAAATGACAATTAAATACAGAATTAGGAACAACTTTTGAATGAGAGTTTTAGTCATATCAAAATTAAAAAAATTCCCTTTCCTACATTAAATCCCTCTTTTAAAACTTCTAATTTTCAAATATCTCCAGACTTTAAAAACTCTTACAAAAATGTATAAAGAGTTCCTTCACCCATCTTCACCATACAATAACATCTCACAAAACTGTAATACAAAGGTCAAAGCCTGAGAATTAACCCTGATCATGGCACCTTAGTCTTTTCTAATTGGGCCATTTTCTCAGTCATACTTTTTCATTTGTGATCTTAACATCTTGAAAGAGTACTAGCCAGTATTTGGTAGAATAAATCTACTTCAAATTGAATTTGTCTGATGGTATCTCCTGTTAAAGTTGATATAATGCATTTTTGCCAAAAATAGTGGAGAAGTGATTTTGTGTCCTTCTCAGTGCATCATGTCAGAAGACACTCTTTAACCTCTGATACCATTTCCCCTAGCCCAGCCCTGGTTACTTTTTTTTGAAAATGGTGTTTGGAAAAAAAAAATACGGTGTTAAGCATGTTCATTACTATTGGGTAAAATTTCTTCTAGACACCTTTTTTTTTTTTTTTTAAGATTTTATTTATTTGAGAGAGAGCACGAGAGAGAGCAGAGAGCACAACTGAGGAGGGTGGGGTAGGGGCAGGGGGAGAAGGAGAAACACACTCCCTGCTGAGCAGCGAGCCAGATGTGGGGCTCATCCCAGGACCCTGAGACCATGACCCGAGTAGAAGGCAGTCGCTTAACTGATTGAGCCACCCAGGCATCCCTCTTCTAGACACTTTCAGTGGACAGAACTAGGAAAGACACACACACACACACACACACGCATATACACATACACACATATGAACATAAATATATGAAAAAGATATATACACACACACATACACATGCGTGCATACATCATACACATTTGTATCTATTTCTAGATCCAACTATTAAAAACAACAATAACAACAACAGGGTTTATATTGATTAATCCAATTTTAATCCAAATCACCAGGTCCATTCTAGCCTTCTCTTTTATCCTATTTATTAATCTTTACTCTGACAATGAGATAGCTGTCTCTTATACCACAACATATTTAATTATTTGCCAAATCCTAGATGACACATAAGTTAGTTTCACAATTGCTAGTCTTTTACAGTCCTATGAAAAACAAACTTATTACTTAGAGGTACAAAATTTGTGTCTCTGCTCTAGCAAAGTACTGCTTTACACAAGTACTTAGGTTAGTTTTCCCAACTCCAATAAATTTAATACATTATTTCATATCAAATAGAAAAATTTCATTTTGAGAAAGAAAAACACAGTGTGATCATTTACATGTAAAAACAGTGAATGTGAGTGGTTGGGGCTGTAGCAAGACCTTTCTTTTGTATTTTTTGGTTTTTAATTTTTTTGCCTACTATAGTGTCCCTAATATTAGATTCCATTTTGACAAAATGTAAGCTCTAGTGACCAAAAATTACATTTTCTTATTATTTTTTATTTTTATTGTTGTAATTTGGAAAGATATTTTGCAGATTAATTTGGAGAACTGTGGCAGGAAGCAGGAATACCATTTACGTATTTTTAAAATGTGCTTCTTTTTAATGTGAAAGTAATAAATGTTCATGTATAAGATGGATAAAGAAAAACAGTATAGAAGACAGTAAAAATCATTTGTTATGTCATTATCTAGAGATAACAACTGTTAAAATCCCAGTGCATGTCCTTCACTTTTATATATGGGTATATGAATAGCCTTATGTATAGTTTTTAATTCTGTTCTTTTCATTTATTACATTGTAAGCATTTTCCTTGTCACTAAATATTCTTCAAAAAACATGATTTTCAGTAGTTGAATTTTTTTTTCATCAAATTCCATAATTTACCTAGTTGTCCTAATGTTGGTGATTTAGGTAGTTCTCAATTTTTGTGCTCTTGTAAAAAGAACTTCATTGAATGTTTTGACCCTGTTATAAAACATTATATGTAGTTGATGGTGAATGAAGGGTTAGTGCCAATAAAATGTAATAAACAAAATTTAAAAGGTGGTCAGAAGCTCTTAAGGAGAAAAGAAGTGGCAAGACTTTTGTGAATGAATGGAAGAAACTGAAGAAAGTGGTAAGGAAAAATTCACACCAGATTCAATATACAGGAAGGATCTTCTGCACTGAGAGGTTGGGTGGTAAAATGCATTGACCCTTACCACAAAGTTTCTGTGAAAGAAATTTTACTGGGTCTATTAGTGTTTGCTATATAACAAACCACTTCAAAATTCAGTTGCTTAAAACGTTACACTTCAAAATTTTTCCCCATAATTCTGTGCACTGGTAGGGCAGTTTTTCTCATCTGAGCTGGCTTTGGCTTGGATTAGATGGTCTAGTCCAGTCACATAGCTGCTTTAGAAGAGAAAGCTGGATTCTCTCCACATGTGATCTCTCATCCCTCAAAGAAGCTATCCTGGGCTTATACGTAGTATCAGAGGAGTCCCTGCCTCTTCAGGAAAGTTTCTTTGAATTTCTCCCATAGTGCCTATCAAAGAGTAGGTAAAAGTAAGTCCTTAAATTGTTTGGTGGGTAGTCTGTTCATGGAATTGTTCTATTTCAGTTGTTTTAAGACTTTGGACTCTTTGGACCACCTTTTGGAATCACCTTTGGAGCGTCTAAGGAAAAAATCTGGTATGTGAACTTCAGGTGCACAGGTTCTTCTTTTTTTTTTTTTTTTTTTTTTTTTTACAGATTTTATTGATTTATTTGATGGAGAGCAGGAGAGTAAAGCATGGGGAGTGGCAGAGAGAGAGAGAGAGGGAGAGGGAGAAGCAGGCCCTCCACTGAGCAGGGCGTCCAATGTGCGGCTTGATCCCAGGACCCTGGGATCATGACCTGAGCTAAGGTAGCTGCTTAACTGACTGAGCCACCCAGGCGCCCCGGGTCCAAAGGTTCTGATTCAGTAGGTTGTAGCGGGGTCTAAGAATCTTATTCAAAGTAAGTACCCTTAGGATTTTCTGATGCAGATAGGCTAGATTTTGAGAAAACTATTCTAGGTTATGATTTAGTGTATTACAAAAGCATAAGGAAAATTCATGAAATACACGTTGATGAGAGATGCAGCAATTTAAAAATTGATATCCTAATTTGAAAAGAATAGGTTGTGTCCATTGTGTGCTTTTATTAAAAAATTCCTTTCCTCTTTTTTCTTTTGTTGTGGCTGGCACTTCTATAACTGAAAGATGGGCTAGACTGAGGAAGCCTTGAATCTAGAGAGTAGAAGTGGTTCAGAACTGAGTGAAAACCAGGGGTCCAAACTCAAGAGCAAGACCAGAGGTCTGTTTGTTGTTTTGGGGAAGTGCTTATGGGCTTAAAACACCAAGGAAAAAATTCCAAAGTCAAAATACAAACAAACAGACACATATAGGTGAAGCTACAATTAACCTGAGGACTGCATAGGGTTCCAGATATGGCATACAGAAACAAGAGAGAAAAAAAATAGATGATGGATGGTGATCTAAGCATTAAAAATGCTAGACTAAGGTTTACAGGTAGATGTGAAGGATGCAGTTAGTAGGATATCAGGAGTCAGGGTTAGAAAATCCAATAATTTGTGGAATGTAGTTCAGATATCTAGTTTTGGAATACCAAGGGCAGGGTAGAATTAAAAGTAAGAATGGTTCTTGGTCCTGATCCAGCAAATTACTGCCATAAGGCTTTTTATAACCTCCTCAGACCAAAGTCTGACTTCCATGATGAGAGAAGCACAGGAAAGAAAATCATCAGGAGTGACATTCCCTGGGGGTATTTGTCTAAGTTTTGTTTCAGGTGTATGACACTAATCACGCGAGATATTAAATCTGCCAAATATCGCCTTTTCTTCTTTAATCAATTCTCTCTACCCTTCCCCTAATGTCAAGTAAGAACAGTCAATAATTTTTTTTTCTGTTGTGGCCAGTATTGCTATTTATATTGAGCATGGCCATTTTTTCCCCATGACTTATTTCACCTGGACCCTTCATTCCCTGAGACTGGGAGCCTTATCTATCTTACCTTCCATTGCACAACACAGTTCCTTGAACATAGGAGATATTAAACAAATGTTTTATGAATATGTGAATGAAGAGATTAATTTAAATAAGGGAACTTTAAGCTTTGGCATCTGAGAGCTCAAAAGACTCAGGGCTTAAAAGGAAGATCCTCAAAATGTATGAAATATTATTTGGTTAGTCTCTTTGGTAACATATTTGTTCAAGTCTTTTGCACATTTTAAAACTGGATTGTCTGTCTTTTCGTTGATTTGTATTTATATATCCTGGTACAAGTCCCTTGTCAGATATGTGTATTGCCAATATATTCTCTCATCCTGTGTCTTTTCTTTTTCAGTTTCCAGACATAAAGGGGTATATATTGTATGATTCTATTTTATGCAGTTTGAAAAGTAGGCAGAACTTAACTTATTATAGTAGAAGTCAGAACAGTGCTTACTCTTTGGTGTATGGGAGGGGTGGCAATGACTGGGAAGATGCAAGAAAGAGGCTTCTGTGGTGTTAAATAGTATTTTACATTCTGATCTGGATGGAGGTTCCATTGACATATGCTTTTCAAAAGTTAATTAGCTGTACATTTAAGATTTATGCAGTTTATGTTGTATCTCAATAACAAGTAAAATAAAAAAAATTAAATGCATGAAAGAGACTTTTAAAACAACATCTACTTCTAGACACTGTCAAAGGAGGGAAGCATAAGTCATTTAAATGAGGAAAAAATACGGCTTCTGCTTTTGTCAGTGAAGAAACTGAGGAAAGTGGAAAAAACAAATTCACACCAGATGGAATATACAGGAAGGTTCTTCTGCACCGAGAGGATGGGTGGTAAAATGTATTGACTCTTATTACCACAATTTCGTGAAAGGAATTTTACTCAATCTATCAGTTTTTGCTGGGTAACAAAAGTCTTTTTTTTTTTTTTTGTATGAAAGGTAGTATATCTTTATGGATTCATATTATATATTACCAGAATGAGGCAAGTTTTATACGCCTTCTATTCCTATTTTTTGTTTTTGTAGTTGAAAACATTGATAGATATTTTCAACTAAATAAGTAGGTGGAAAAATTTTTATAGTGTTGTCACTATGTTAAGTTCTTTATCAATCTTATGTTAAAAATCATATGGGGATATATTATTAAAATTATATTTCAATTGTCAACTTGATAAGGATCTCCTTCAATTTCCTTGTAAGCAAAGAATTAGACATCATCTCTTTTGCAAAAGAATTTATTATCTAGTTATTAGTCTTGTACTTTTTCAACAACATAAAGGCTTTCCCAAGCCTTTTCAAGTGGCAGTCATTTCTATTACTTTTTCACATAAAGGCACCTTGCTTAACTGAGTGTATTCAGAAAGGGTTAGTGAAATAAAAATATCATTTACTTTAATATATTTATGCTAATTTTTTATAAAGCACTTTTTTCTTATAAAGTATCTTATATTTATTTCTATCAAAATTTAGTTGTAGACTTAACTCTTTCAGTTCATGGAAAATGCCCATCTTAAACTTAATTGGAAAGTTCAGTTTCATTGTCAAATGAATCAGCCAAGGCAGGCTGTCACAGAATGTCCAACTTCATTTTTAAATTTACAAAACATTGATATTTTTCTCATGGTAACCACATCACATTTGATTTCCAGAAGTGATTCTGATGGGTAAAGCAGGGATTGAGTCTTCGCATGAATTTGCCAGTAAGGTGGCTGCACCTTTAATATTTTGTGCCTGTGTGCCTACAGGGCTCTCCCTCAGGGGTAGTGTCAATAGGCAGTGAAGGGACAAGATGGAGTAGGCAACAAAAATTGTCTTCAGTCATGCTGCCCTATTCAGAATTTACCTAAATTCAAATGATTCCAATGTGGGCCAAATTACCCTGTCCTTAATTTCACTTTTAGCCCTTAATGGAAAAAGGTATAATAAATACAAGGATGGACACAAAGCTATGGCATGCGTATATTGTGCCTTGATTGAAGAAGTCTTCACAGATACCAATATTTCAAATTGTTCCTTTGATGGGCACGAGGGAAATGTATACTTCAGTGCAGTGTACCATTGTGAGATTCTAGATGAATAAAGACAAATATGCTTTTTCTTTTCAAAGTGGGAGAAAAGTGATTATCAAAAGGCAAGTGGCAGAGGAGAATATGTTTGATTCCTGGGCTGATTTCTCTGATAATAGGCTATTTATTTCCTGTTTGAAGGTAATGTACGTATATACTCAAATGTACAGATGTATAACATGTATGAAAACAAAGTAGCTGAAATGATTTTGTTGGCCTTTTTAGTAGTTACATTTGGCAGATGAAAGACAAAGCTTTGTTATTTTTTAAATGGATGAGGAGGCGTGCATTTACTTATATTTCCTTTTTAAAAAATTTACCTGTTCTTTAATGATTTTATATTTTTAGAGCAGTTTTAGATTCACATTAAAATTGAGAGAAAGTTACAGAGATTTCCCATGTACCCCTGCTCCCACACATGCAGAGCCTCCCCCATTATCAACATCCCCCACCAGAGTGGTACATTTGTTACAATTGATGAACTTAGGATGACACATCACTGTCTCTTAAAGTCCTTAGTTTACATTATGGTTCACTTGGTGTTGTACATTCTGAGTTTGGACAATTGTATAATGACATGTATCCTAATACACTGCCCTAAAGTTCTCTGTGTTTTTTCTATTCATCCTCTCCTTCGTCCTCCCACTCCTCCACCTCACAACTACTGATCTTTTTACTGTCTTCATGGTTTTGTACCTCTTTTCAATTTTGTATGTGCCAGAAAATCCTAGGATGCTGTAAGATTTCAACAGATCTGAAAGGAGAATGCCTTGCAGAGTTAAAATTAAAAATCCTGTCTTTTCGGAAAATGTTACCTACCGTCTAGCGGGAGAATAAGGTAGGAGATTTCGTAGAAATAGAATCTCTTTGAAACTTAAGTCAGGAAATCCAAACGGCATTGGTTATAGTACTTTGAAGAATTTAGGTTATGAATGAAAGGGAAAAGAGCATGATGCAACTTTTGCCCTTTTTCATTTAAATTAAAACAAAGTCTTAATTCCATGCTTGATTGGAGGAAAAGGAGAAGAAGAAAGTATCAGAAGAAGACAATGCAATATTTGTATGAAGACATGGGCTATTAATTTAATTGCATGATGCTGTTTTTAAAAATATGCTAGTTTAAAAGTAAAATTTATACAAGTTCATTTAAAAATTAGGAAAAGAGCATAAAGAAGAAATAGATATTACTCATAACTATAACATTTAGAAGCAGTCATATAATACCTTTTTTCAGTTATTTGTCCATGCATTGTCCATGCATATTTGTCCATATATTTTTGTATAGTTGAAAATTATATTACATATATAATGTGGCTTGTAACACCTGTCACTTTTAATATTTTGTCATATAACTAAAAATCCCAGAAACCTAATTTTAAGGACTCTATGGTATTCCATCATATAGATGTATCATAACTTAAGGCATTCTCTAGAAGCTGAAAAAGACAAGTCTCCTAGAGCCTCCCGAAAGGAGTGCAGCGTTGCTGACATCTTGATTTTTAGCTCAGTGAGACCTGTGTCAGAATTCCGAACTACAAATTATGCTCATAAATTTGTGTTGTTTTAACTCACTAAGTTTATGGGGATTTGTCACAGCAGCAGTAGCAAACTAATACATAGGCAAATGCTTTTTTTTGTGATTCACTATGGTCTGGAATATTAAAACCTGCCTTTATTCATAAAATTTTCCTTATTATCGTTCAAATTTCAAATGCTTTTTGCCAAAACACCAATTAAAATATTTACTACAATTAGTTTTTTCTCCACTGACCTTAATAATATTAAACAGATGTTTATTAATGTCACTTTACATTTTTCATGCACATTATTTATGATTTTCATTTTAGGAACTGATCAAAATCCATTACCTTTATTGCTTTAGTTGCCATTTCTGGGATTGGCTCACAGCCCTAATTTTATTTCTTTCCATTTTTACTGCATAGAGTTGGAGAGCAATATCTCAAAAAATATAGGATAATACTAGTACTTTTCTCCTATAGTGAATCAGCCCAGATTATTTTTTAAATAAATATTTCCATTTAAAAAGCCGTGATATTTGGATCTCTTCAGGGTCTGAATTTCTTTGAAAGTCTGTATTAATAGATTTTTTTCGTTCATAAACATTTACCGAGCATTGTAATATGCCAAGTTTTTGGTAAAATGTTGATGGTACAGAGATAAGAAACCTGTTTCTCCTTTTAGGGATGTCACCATTTTATCAAGACAGAAGCAGAAGGGTAGGATAATGGTAGGCTGTACTTGTGGTCAACTTGAGAAAGGAACACATAGGGAACCCCCATTATCTTTCCTCTGAACCATGTAAAATTTTAACTGATCTGCCAGCTTCCCCCCTGGTCCCACTATAGTCCATTCTTAAGACAGAAATCAGACTAATTCATTTAAACCTAAGTCCCGTCATGACACTCTTCAGCTCAAACCCCTCAGAGGCTTCTCAACTTACTCTGAGTAAATGCTGGAGTTCTCAAGGTCTGTTAGGTGAAAGGCCTCACATGTTTACCTGTATCTCATCAGCACGTTGCCGCAGTCACAGAGCTCCAGGCATGAAGGCATCCTTCCTGTTCTTAACACATACTGAGCATGTTCCCCACCTCAGGCTTTCTGTACTTGCAGTTCTTCCAATCGGGAACATTCTTTCTCTGAATATACAGAGGTTGGTTTCTTCACTTCCTGGGAATTACTGCCTAAATGCCATTGTATCATTAAGGCTTTCCCTGACCTTCCTATTTAACAGTAATTACCCTACTGGTCGGAATGTCCTGGCTCCCCCAGCCTGCTTTATTTTTCTGCCATCCTGTGTTTTACTTTCAGTTACATGTCTTATTATTCCCTGTGGTATATTAGGTGTTTTCTCTTTTTCCCTTCATTAGGAGCTAAGCTCCAGGAGAGATTTTAGTTAATGTGATCACTGCTTTATTTCCATGTGTAAGACAGTACTCAGCACATAGTAGGTCCTCATATATTTGTTGAAGTAATGGTCAAATGAAGGGAATTTGATTCAGTCGTAGGATGTCAGAAGTATTTTCCTATGGAAGTTACCCGTGAAATTGGTTTTGAAAGATAAGTGAGAGTGACTGTGAAGTGACTGCTTATGCTAAGCAGAAGAAAAGGGAGCCAGCAAAGCAAGGTCTTCCAAAGGATTAGCCTCTAAATGGATTGAAGTCATACCAAGGATATTCAGTCTTAGAGGACTCCAAGAGAACTTGTAAACCAGCTCGTGTGTATGTCTTATCTTCCCAACTCAGACAAATTCTTTCCATTACCAGTGGAAAGAAGAAGAACGCTGAAGATGGGTAGACAACTGCTTATCCAAGACAAATGGAAGTACAGCGCTATTTTATCAGATGAATGCAAGCACTAACCCTGGTCATACATGCTCCCAGTAGTATGGTGCTTGTGTGTAAGAACCTTACAGGGATGGAAACTCTAACTTGGGAAGTTTTCCTTTTATTTGGGCAAAATATTTGTTCTGCTTCTGCCTCAGTGTTTTTGTTTTCAAATTTCAAGGTAAATTTTGATGAAAGCTCCACGTTAGGCTGACTTTCCTTATAAGTTTCATAGACATCCATCTAGGGGATGGTAGAATGTGTCAGTACCTTACACAGATGATAAAGGAGAGGGTATCTTTGAAAGGCTGTCATCAAAGGCTGGGAGTGATAGATGCAGTGTTAGACGACATATAGAATTATAGAAACATAGTCTGGTATAATGATTGCCTTAAAGATACTTACAATCTGATGAAAGGAGTAAAATGAACAATAAAGTTGCTGTTATCAAAGCCGCCATGTCCAGGCACAATGATAAGTGATTTCATAATCATTTAGTATCCATAGCAACCTTACTATTATGTTTATTTTACAGATGAGATAAGTGAGGCTTAGACTAAGTAACTTGCGCAAAGTTACAAAACTAGAAAGTAGAAGAGCCACTTCTTGAACTCAGATCTGCTGACCTCTAAGCTCATGCATCATTTTCCCTGAAAGCACAAAATTAAGTATTTGAAAGAAATGTATTAATAGAGTTTCATATGGGAATATATGTATATATGTGCAGTAAAATAATAAAATAACATAAGCAACTAGATATGTATATGTATATATGAGCATCTACATATGTATATATATTTATACATATCTCCACTTGTTTATAATATTGGAGCAACTAAAAGCAAGTAAATTAGTCTTTGCTGTGTGCACTTGGCTAAACAAATACCAAAATGCAGAAATTACCAACATTCCTCTACATTTAATTATATTTTAGGGGGTGGGTGGAAAGTTTTAATGGTTTTATCAGACTTTTATTTTCCTAAGAAGCCAGAAAATTAAAAATAAAATTATTCCCAAAGTGTGTTTACTTTTCTTTGTTACTTTTATATTGTTAAGTAATATCTGTCATTAAGGAATCTAATGTATATAGTACTCTAGGTTGACATGTATCTTTTAAACTAAACCACTTTATAAAAAATTTGGCATTTAAGAAGTGCATTAACTTTTTCAGGCCCCCATTTATTGCTCTGCTGGAGTAATTCATTGGTCTGTTGTACATCCTGGAGTACTTTGTTGGCAAAGTGAAGAATGTCATCTGTTAAACTCCAGAGAATACACTGGCTTCTGTAGAAGCGTAATGACTTATTAAAAACAAAACAAAACCACACAACTCTGGAGATTTTGCCGAAGGTTTTGCAAATAATCCTCAGTACCTCTGTAAAAATCTCCATGTTTCTGAAATTCCTAAAAGTTCAGTAAAATCTCATTAACTTGATGTTGTTAATTTTAAAACTAGTTCTAATTTGAAGAGCAATTCCCAAGTCACCTAAATTACATTATCTGTACAAATACAAAAGTTGAAAATGTGGTGCTAGTGCAGTCTGCCTCTAGAAACAGCTAATATCAAGCAACTGTTTTTAAAACTCTGAAAACAGAGTTAGCTCACAATTTGTAAGGCACCTAACAAAAAGCAGAAAGGAAGAGGATAAAGCTCTGTTGACATTTTATTTTTTCCTTGGGACTCTTTTTTCTAATCCCTTGTCAAATAGTCATTTGTGTCACTAGCAAATGGTTTGCCTAAAGGAGAATCTCTTTATGTGTTTGCCTGGCTCACTGAAGATCAAATAATGTTGAATTTATGTATCTTTAATTCACAGGTGTTTCTCCTGGGTCTCTGTTATTTTAGATCATTAGAACTTTACTTTCTTAAGGTAGAAATAGCATGAATGGATTTATATGGATGAAAAACAGACTTCAGTTTTTTATTTCATAAAATCAAAGTTTTAATCTTTTTTTTTTTTTTTAAACCAGGATCTTCTTCTGCCACTTTCTCTTGACAGCACCTGAATGAGCCAATGAACTCAGACTCAAGGAGCCTCAGTCTTCTTTGAATCTTACTTTGTTTTTCTTTTCTACTTCCATCTAACGAGTGGCCAAATCTGACTTTTCTTTTGCAACACTTCTCATTGCTTTCTATTTTTGCATGGCTGTTGTCACAAACCAAGTTCAGGTCCTTACTGTCTAATACCTGCAAATATGGTGAGGGTGTTTCTGTTCACAGCCCCAGTTTCAATTTCTTCAGCACATTCCCTCTAGAACACTGATTAATTTAACTTCCTGCTCAAGAACCAATGATGAGTCTCATTTTGAAAATCATACTTGAGTTCTTGGAATTCAGTTAAGCTGACCCCAAACCTACCTTTCTAGTGTTGTTTCTACAATTTACCATAAATGCTTTAGGAAAACTGCATGATAATGTTCTTGGTAAATGATATGATTTTTTATAGGTCACCTTTCCTCATATCTTGAAAGTAACCTTCAACAATTTCAGATATATGAGCATATATAAATTACCCTAAGTTTATATAGATCTGGAATATAAGCCTAAAAGCAGAAATCTTGCTTTTAACCACTATGATATTATGCATCTATATTTGTTTAATGCTCAAGGAATGAATCACACCATTTTTTCCCCTAATAAATGACAACACTGTAGCATCCTGTGAATGAACATTTTGGGTTAAATCTACTTAAGAAGAAACCCCTACTATCTGCCTAATAAACTTTTGAGGTAGTACATAGAATGAATAAGAGGATGGACTCTGGCCATAGATCACCAAAATTCAAATCCTGACTGCTACTTGCTGTCTCCTTAAATCGAGCACATTATTGCACCTCGCTCTGTCTCTTCATTTATAAATTCTATCACATGTTTATAAGGAGGATTAAATGAATTAACATATGTAAAGCACTTAAAATAGTATCTGAAACTGCAAACTAATAGAAAAGTAAAGACTAGTTATTAAAAAAACAACAAATATATTTCAGAATGTCAGAATTTAGAAACCTAAAAACCAGTTTTCTCTCTTACCTCTTTAACTTGATTTGTATCCAAATTTCTTTACTGGATATATTTCCTACAATCAGTTGCAACTTTTGGGCATTATAAAATGAGAAGACCCTTTCTCGTTGTAACCCCAGTGAAAAAAGATATGTGAATTGGGGTAAGCTGTCCCTTGAAAGCTCCACAGCCAAAATTGCTTCTGCTGACCCAGAGACTTTCTCCACATTGTTGCCATAGTCTTTGATAATGCTGAAGGTCAGAAGGATTGAAAACCTTTGAAAAGAATTATAATAGCTATTTAAAATAGTTAAGATCATTGATCAATACTATATGCCAGTCACTGTTTTAGGTATTAATCATTTCAGCTCCTTTAGGTCTGATAACAAGCAAATGAAGTAGACACCATTATAATGCACCCCCCCCCTTTTTAAATGAAGAAACTGAGGTAGAGAGGGAGTAAATAACTTGCTTATGGTTGTACAAACCGAAAGTAATGGAACCAAAATTTGAACTGAGAAGTCAAACTCAATCTGTCTGATTTCAGGCAAACCCCTTCTCCTACCACTTTAACCTCTAAGCATTTTATTGCCCCTTAATAGCTAGTATAAATATTTACCTCTTGTATTAGTTTACTTGGTTTGCCATAAAATACCACAGACTGGGTGACTTAAACAACAGAAATAAATTTTCTTAGAGTTCTGGAGGGTAGAAGTTCAAGATCAAAGTGTCTGCAGGTTTGGTTTCCTCTGAGGCCTTTCTCTTTGGCTTGCAGATGGCCGCCTTATTGCTGTGTCCTCGCGTGGTCTTTCCTTTGCTCATATATCTCTGGTATGTTCTATGTGTTCAAATTTCCTCTTCTTATAAGAACACCAGTCAGATTGGATTAGGGACCACCTACCTTAAGGGCTTCATTTTAACTTAGTCACCTCTTTAAAGACCCTGTGACCCAAATACAGCCTCATCCTGAGTACTGGAAGTTAGGGCTACAACATATGAATTTTGGAAGGATGTAGTTCAGCCCATAACACCTCTGTAATCTGTGACCCCAGCAACCCATATCTGTAATGAGTTGCATTTAAAAAAAATAATAAGCTTCAGGCAAAAATTTCAATCTTTCATCATACTTCTTTCAGTTAATAAGCATCTGCTGATTTTGTCAGCACTAATACTTACTCCTGTCCTTTCCTATCTTCAAACATTCCCAATTCTTGGGAACTTCTCACAGTTTTATCCCATATGGCGCCCTCATCTGTGTCTACCCGTCCCTGCTGTTTTGCTCACTAGATCCTGTCTTTTCTCAAGGAGTGGAACTTCTGGGAGAAAAGTTGTTTGTCCCATGGTCCTCTTTTGAGAACTTGCATGTACTAACTTAGTACTCTTTTCCCGTGCAGTTTCCCACATGATTGGCAAAGAGGGAGAAGTAACGGTGTGGACCTTCTCATGTTCAAAGCCTCTGTCCTACCTCAGTAGCTCTAGTTGAACACTTGCTCTGAATTGAAACACTTTCTGTGAGAAAGTGTTTTATATCCATTCGTATTCTTTTCAGTTTCACCTGAGTTTTATATTAGCTAAATTTATTACCCCTATTTACAGATTATTACCCCTATTTGCTGGTGCTTAAAGAGATTATTATAGTTACTAAGTGTCACAGAGGTAGTAAATGGTAGAGCTGGAATTTACACTTCAGAGATCGGCTTCTTGACCCTGGTGATACATAGTGGCCTGGCTTTTATTACTGATCAGTGTTTATCATTGTATTTGACATTGCTGAGCAATTTCTCTCTTTAATGGTGAGAAATTTGTAGAAACTCATTTAAAGGGGATTATTCCAATTATGTAAGTGTATCACTTTCATCTTCATGATTATCAGATATTAGAGTATGGAAATTATCAAACTGAATAACTTTAAGTTACAAAATGGCTGTAAAGAAATTTATACCTATATGTAAAAAGCCCCTCCTAGAGCCCCTGGGCTGCATGCAGGTGCTAAACATAAATGGAACCCTGATAGGCTCTGAGAAAAAGAATCCCATGTTCCAAGTGTAAGTAGGAAAGCCAAATATTGCACTGATTCTGGCTCTGGGAAAAGTACATACTGTTATATTCCGGCACATCAGAATTTTCCAGGGATGTGCCTGGTGTCTTGGAATTAAGCCAATGTGATTTTCCTGCCATCTAAGTCTTGCTTCTTTATAGGTCTCTGTGCCATGTTCATTATGTAAATCATAGCTTCCTGTCCCTGAATTGTGAGACTTTTCTCTTTCTCTATACAAATGGAAACACCCTCACCATTTTCCAGAATCTTGCAGATATAATCATCATTTGTCCCTTTATAGCTACAGGCTTTACTTTATACAAATGTATGAAGGACAGGACTGATGAAGGGAAGTTGTTCATATGCACCCATACTATTCAATAATTATATCTTTTATTTATTGATATTAATATCTAAATAACAACCCCTAGGCTGTTTATTTTTGGCAGAGAGGGGAATATTTTACTTTTATATTGTTTTGCTTGTACTTAAAAACTTAAACACAGGTTTAAAAAAATTATGTTGTATGTAATATTCAATTTCAAATACATTTTACTGGTCCTCAATCTTAGTTTGGTCTGACAAATCCTTTTAGGATCTTCGAGAGATAGTGTAGTTTTTCAATCAGTTTAGAAAAATCAACAAACCCAACATCAGCAACTCAGTAAAAATAGAAATTGATATTATGAAGAATCACTGAAAACTACATACCTAAGATTTTTAAAATGTCATTTAATTAGAAGAATAAAATGTAAATATTGATTTATTTTCATTGAGACTTGGGGTTAATTTTTAGTGTAATAGATTAATAGAATCTAAATAAAGTAATATTTAAATGCCTACCATTTTATATAAAATTAAAAGAGCAAATGGATTATCTAGGTCCTAAGGACTATGTATCCAGTCGACATAAAGTCATTCAGAAAAAAAATCTTAATATTGCCTAAATAACATGATGAAGTGATGGCTTGACTCTCAAATTTAGAGAGAGAAGCATTTTTTAAAGTCAGCGATAAAGGGGCAAATTCTTTAATTCCAGTCATAAGATTTTTGGTAGGATTTGTATTTCTTGAAAATCCTGAACCTTACTCTCTGTAAATTTATATGATCTTCCTTGTAATTACTAGTGGATCACTTCTGAAGACACAAATTTATTCCCATTATTTTTGATGATAGACAATCTGTTATCCAAACAAAGTTTAGGAATCCAGCAAGTTTAGGAATGCAGACATACCACAAAGTGTGGAATATGGCAGAGAGGGGAATAATATGGACATATTTTAGCAGGCTTGGCGAGCAATCAAAAAAGCCTGCAAAATGGCTGGGTGGGTCTCCAAATTCTGATTAGGAATTCCAGTGCGGATAAATGGGGATCTGAATGAAATCAATACATTTCTTTGGAAAACTTGAGGGTCTCCAAGATCATTCTCAGGCTTGAGGATTGAAGGACATATAGGACTCAGAAAAGCTGTTATATTCACAGTGATGGTTTATTACAGGAAGGGATGGTTATAGGTTAAAATCAGCAAAGTGAGAAAAGCTTGTGGGGCAAAGTCTGGGGAAAAACACTGACAAGCTTCTGGGGTTCCCTTCCTGTGGCTTTGGATAGGAATGTGCTTAATGCTCCTGAAATGATGTGTAACAAAATATGTGAAGTGTTGCCAGCCAGGGAGGTTTGCTCAAACCTTGGTGACCAGGGTTTCTATTAGGGATATGTCATGTAGGCATCCTCATGACTGGCCTCAGCTAGTCAGACTTCAGAGCCACCCCAGATCAAACTGAAATAAGAGTAGCCCAAGGCTTCAGTCATAAAAAAACATTCTTATCAGGCAGAATATTCCCAGGGTTCAGAGGTCATCTCCCAGGAGCCAGGCCAAGGGCCGGTCTTAAGACAGTTTTTTCTTTGTAATTGGGCAAGATTTGAAAAGCCCAACCCTGGTAAGTTTATAGCCACAGAATGGTAGATATATATGTTATTTACCTACAGTTTTATTCAAACATGTTTTCTCAAAGTAATTAAGGAAGTTGTAGGGTTCATGATGATAAAAAGTTCTGCTTTTTATGGGAGGAACTACTATTCTGAATCTTTTATTAGTGGAGAGTTTAGTATATCATCTAGAGTTCTATCTAGAAAGAGACCCATATAACTCAGTATCCTTTAATAAAGGAAAGAGTACATTTTACATCAAATCAAATATTTGCATCTTTTTTTAAAAAATATTTTATTTATTTATTTGACAGAGAGAGGGGCAGTGAGAGAGGGAACACAAGCAGGGGAAGTGGGAGAGGGAGAAGCAGGCTTTCCGCTGAGCAGGGAGCCCGATGCGGGGCTCGATCCCAGAATGCCAGGATCATGACCTGAGCCAAAGGCAGACGCTTAACGACTGAGCCACCCAGGCGCTCCCAAATATTTGTATCTTTTTGACACAGATAGATACCACAAAGTTGGTATCATTTTGTCTGCTTAATAACCAGTGATACAAAAGTTGCATCTGTGGTAAGTTAAAAATAATAATAAAACAATGCTCATTTTCTATGCAGTGAAATATGCATCTTAAAGTTCCCCAAATCTCAATATAGCTACTGACTATAATTGATTATTTCATTAATATGTTACTCTATTTTTACCAACATATCTCTGGATAATAAACATATATCACCTCTAAGAAAAAAATTATATCTTTTTCCTTCATAAGAATTCATATTTCTTTGGAAAACTAGAAGAACAAGATATAGAACCCCAATGGTTTCAAATAGGAGTGTAATATTTTTACAGTGAGCACTGATTTATAAGTCCAACCCCCAGAGGTGCACACAGGTTTATCATCCAGCTATAAATGTCTAAATGTGTAATGGAATACAAGGTCTAATTTCTAAAATGTACTTGGAGGATGCATTGCTCATTGATAAATGCAGCTGAAGCCAAAAAAAAAAAGTTCAAGTTATTTTTTTTTAAAGGTTGGTCATGCAATGCATTAATAAGCTTTTAGATAAAAGGCAAAAATATTATCTAATGTGATATTATGGGGGAAAGATGGAGGGACATGACCATTTTTATTTGTTTGTCTGCTTTCTTAGTTTTTTAGAACCCTCATAATCCCTTTCAGTTTTGGAGCAAACACATCAAGTGGGGACAGAGTATTGGTGGTTAATATTAGAATCAGGGTATCATGAGAAATGTATATTATAGTTAAGATACTGTTACTTTTTGCTAATAGCTCATGCTGGCATTAATTAGCTCTAACATAAAAATAATAGAAGCCGTGCATACCTCTTAATTTTATGCACACTTTGGAGGTTCTTTTCTTCCATGAAAATGATTTGCTCAGTTAAATCTCAATAACCATAGACCTAACACCCTTCATTACAAATTCAGAGCGGCATATATGCAGATATATTTTAAAATAGCCAGATTGCTTATGTTATTTCAAAAAACAGTAGAACTTAAGTTGACACAAAAGAATATGACTGGTTATAATTATATCATAGCTGGAAAAGGAAATGTGATAATAGTTTTTGGACAAAGAGCACAACTAAGGATAGTTCTAGATTCTACTTCATTATAGGATATAGTGATGGGAATGGGATTGCCACAATTGCCACATTTCTCCCAATAAAACTTTTATAAGATAAAACCAAAACTTAAGCCCAAGAAATCCTGAGTTCAGAGCTCAGAGAAAGATTGCTAAAGGTCAGTTTCAGGTAAGGAAATAAAGATAGGCGTTGATAATCTATAGAGCATTTCTTAAGGACTCTATTATCAAAAGGCCATTTTACTACTGCCCTATGGTTCTTACTGGTTCTCCTTCTTTTAGAAGTTGTTTTTCTTATCGTACTTGACAATTTTAGATAGAATGACAATTTGATTGACAGCTTGACATTGCTAGATAAACTAATTCATTTTTTGAATAAATTCAATGTCCAGTGTCTCAGAGGCTTCATATTGAATATGTCAGAACTTTGTTCTTATTTAGTAAGTGCTTATACTTGTATGATTAACAATAACCTAGGAAGATAGAATTAGTCAGAAGAGTTTTATGATAACTTATTTTTTGTAACTGTTTCTTAAATTTGAGTATTTTTAAAAATCTAGGGTCAGTTCAAACTCTATTCTTAAGTAGTACTTTCTGAAGTAGTTTTCACTGGAAGACATCCCAATTTGCTTTTTAAGGAATCCAGATTTTCAAAAGTATAAATGTACAATGATTTTATTTTTGAAATTCAAATGTAACATTCAAGTCAGTTTACTTTTAAATGAAGACTTGCCTTCCCATTGGAGAAGATAGATTGATAAATAAAATCTATTACTTTATTATCCACGTTCCCCATAGTAAAATATAACTCAAGTATGTGACATATAATTTTGCTAAAACTGTGTGATCATAAAAATTGTAACAGCTGTCTTCCAATACTTCCAAATATGGAAGATTAGCAAAACAACAACAAAAATTCAGTTAAATTCAAGACATACTTGTTGAGGTCTAACTTAGTGGAAAACACAGTATTATATCCTTTGAGTGATACTAAAACAACTGAAGTGTTCCAGTACAAGGAAATTAATGATTTTATCATGGCAGGTAAACGTAACAGCTATTTTTGTAAGTAGAGGCAATGAAGTGTCCAAGAATTCTTATGAAAAAGAGGACACTAGTATGAGCTCAAAGATCTGGAGATAACTCCATCAAGGAAGTGGTAAGAAAAACTGGTCTTAAGTGAGGGATACAATTTGGACAAATGTAGGGAAGAAAACAGGAAAGCTTTGGGGAAAATTATAAATAAATAAGAAGGTTGGAATAACCAAGTTAGGGCCATAAGGATGTCTACAGTATCAGACATCAACAATTTGCAGGCTTGATCTTGGCTGTATTGAATTAATAAGGAATTCCATAAAGCACAGTGTTTTTGTACTTTCAATTTCCAAAGAAAATCTGAGTATTGTGTTTATATTCCTCCTACATTTAGACTCTCTTATCTCCTTTTCAATGCACTTTGACCCTAAATATTTGGATGTCTAATGATAACTCTTTAGGATTTAAGGAAGCCATATCTTGAAAGAAATTCATATCGTGAAGGAAACTCAAATATCTATTATCCTAAATTTTATTCTAAAATTTCTAGAAATACTGCAAACTTGAAGAATAATGGAAGAAATGTAACAAGAGTTCTAATTGAAGGGCCCCTTTTCTAGTCCTTTTCAGGAGGCTTTCAGGTGATTCAGCTTTCCTTCCTGATCCCCCAGTACAGCTCTTCTCAATATTTCTGCTCTATCTTCATGTCCTTGTGACATTTGTGATAAGGAACCATAAGGTATTAATTCATTTCCATATGCTCACAAATCAAAGGCATTTTATTCCTTCTGGTGAGTCATTTCCAGAGTAGTAGTAACTGGGGTTTGAGATCAGGGTCTGGAAACACATTAAGCTTCCCTAAGTAAATGGCTTCTTTTGCTGTTTTTTCAATTCTAAATTCTGGTGGCTGCAAACAAGATTTGATGGATGGAGGTGAAAAAGTAGATTTTCTAGAATTTATTAAGCTGGGATGGATGAAGTGAGAGAAGAAGAGAGAAGGAAATAAATCAAACCATAGGTTTGATATGGTAAATCAAGCCATAACCGGCACTTCAAAATGTTTCCTATGGTTGCAAACTGCCACTTTTTCTACATTGCATAAAGGATAGAGGGTAAAAGTCTCTCAAGTAGAGTGTCTGGACCTAAACTCTTGACTTGACCATTACCTAACTATATCCTCGGGGCAAGTTACGTAACCTCTTTTTCTGTAAATTTGGAAAATCCTAGTATGTATCTCAGAGTTGTGCTGATTAGTAACTCCGAAATGTGTACTGGTAGGTACTTGACAGGTATTTAAAGTTGTGCCTGGCTTATAGTAAGTGCTTAATAAATCCTAGAAATTATTATTCAGTAGAGATTATTATTTCCAGTGTAGCTCAGTGGACTTTATAATTCTAAAATATTTCAGAATTAGAATCATCATGTCCCCTGATCTTCTACAGAGTGCCATATTGGAGGCATTTGAACTATGTTTGCATATCTAAGTGGTTTGTGATTTACAAGATAGCATAGCAGGTAGTTCATAGAATATCAATCATTAGAGTGTACCGTAACAGATTACTTCAGAAGACAGAATGGACAGAGTGAGCAGACAGAGCCATGGAAAGCAAGTCGTGATTGCTTTGGGCAAAGGTCATGTTTAGCAATCTGTGTGACATCTAACATTAATAGATGAGACAAATATTTTTAGTTGAAAATGTTAAAGGTTAATAAAAATTAATAGTTGCAGGTTAATATAAATTAAACTGGAAGGTTAAAATAAAAGATGTCAGAACCTCACCCATGCTGCAGTCAGTAGCAGCACTTTAGCATCCCACAAATCTCTATCAGCATACAATTTGGCAAATAGAGTGTGCTTGCTCTGAAAATTTGCCTTTAAGGTAAATGACCTAGCTCCTTCTTCCAAGAAATTGCTATTTTTAAAGTATTCTTATGCAGGAATTCTAAAGCCATTGCAAATTACAAACACCGTCTTTGTGCTGGTAGAAGACATCTAATACCCTTTCACCCTTTGCTTTTTTGGTGTGCAGAAAGGAGATTTCTACAGTACTCAGTGTAGCAAGTGTAAATCTTAGAAAGGTTCATTCGATTTTCCAGTGTGGGTGTCTGAGAGGTATCTATGAATTTACTTAAGTGTTTCCTTTTCCAGTTGAATTAGGAACCAGAATAAAGTGTGATAGACATTACTATGATTTATTAATATCAGATTCTCCTTTTCCTTCTCAAGAAAGGCCATACTTTTCAGTTACCTTGCAGTTAGGAGAACTAGTTTCTAATTCTAACCAGTGCAACATGAACAAAAGTCATGTGCGATGCTCCTAGTCTGAGGCTGTGCAGGGTCCTCCTGGCATCCCTAGACTCTCTTCTGTCTGAGGGATTGTGGAAGCAATCCCTGGGATCCTAAGGAATTGAGATGGTAAACCACAAAATCAGATTAGCCTAGATTTCTAGGTTTTTAATTGGGGGATAGCTGTGTCAAGAGTTGCCTGGGTTTGTAGCTGGCTTAGCATAATAGAAAAAATAAACTTTTATTGTATTAAACCACTGAGATTTTGAGCTTGTTTGTTATCACAGCATAGCCTTTCATATCTTAAGTAATGTAAAGGGGTTAAATAGCACTTATTGTAGAAAAAAATGATTTTTGTTTGGGGAAGATTAAATTACTCATATTCAGAGAAAAAAATGCCAAATAATAAAAAACTTAGAATCATGGTATTTCTTTATCTATCTATCTTCATTCTTCCATTGCTTTCAAATTATTATTATTATATGTATGGGTGAAGCAGGGAAGCAGAATTCAGGCTGGTAAGTAAAGTTGAGTTTCCATTTTTATTATTGATTCTATATATATATATATTTGGTTTTGGGGAGGGGGAAGTGCTAAGATTTCCCTCATAATCCATATTTTAGGTAATTTTCCACCTTGCTGAAGATTACTTTGTGTTTCTGTAGTTTGTAAAAGAAAACTGCTTCAAACCCAACACACTAAAACGTGCTTATCTAAATTAAAGAGAAAAAATGAAACCAAGGCCAGGCATTACTAAATACTTGTTCTCTTGTTAAGGAAATTTTGGAAACTAGTGCAGAGTGAATGGTGTAGGGTGTATGTGTGGGGTGGACATTTGAAAGAGGGAAGCAGGAATTATTTTGTTGGCATCACCAAAAAGTTGGTTCAAAGTGGCCCATATTTCATTTCATTTTTTCTGCACAATTAATGCCTTTGTTTTTTCTGTTCTCCCCAGAAGACATGCACATATTAATATAGTAGCCTTAGATTTCTTGTAATGACTAGTAAGTATGGTGTGGCAGATTTCATTTTACAAAGATAGTTGCATGGGCATATATCCCAGCCCATGTGCTTTTCTTACAAAGTAACATTGATACTCTGTCACTGAGAGGTAGGTTCTATGTTCTTCCCCCCTTTATCCAGGGCCAACCTATATAACAACTGCCTCTCCAAGAGAAAGTGGTGAAAGTAATGTAGCATGATTTCAGAAGCTAAATCAGAAAAGGCTTCTGTGTGTTTCTCTCTTGGAATGTATGACACAGGAAGCCAAAATTGCCATGTAGGAAGTATGGCTGCCTTACAGCTCCCATAGAGACAGAGGATCTCTAACTGTTCCAGACCTGGCTCTGCAAGTCTCAGCCCAGGCATCAGATGTGTGGGTGAGTGAGCCTCCAGATAACTCTAGATCTCAGTCTTCGAGCAGGACTAGCCAGCCCAGACTTCACACAAAGCCCTGATAATCTTGTGGATTTGTGAGGAAAATACATGTTATTGTAGTTTTAAGTCAAGTTTTTAAAAATGAGTTTTCATTGAGATATTTTATTTGGTTACATTATATTAATTATATTAGTTGAGATATAATTCACATGCTATAAACTTTACTATTTCAAAGTATAAAGTTGAGTGGTTTTTAGTATATTCACAAGTTTCTGTAACCATCACTGCTGTCTAATTTAAGAGTATATCATCAGAAAAAGAAACCCTGTATCCATTAGCAGTCACTCCCCATTCTTCTCCTTTCCCTATCCTCTAGGAAACATTAATCAGTTTTGTATTTCTGTGAATTTGCCTATTTTGTATATTTTATATTAATAGAATCATACAGTATGTGGCCTTTTTGTGGCTTTTTTAACTTAGCATGTTTTTAAGGGTCATCCATGTTGTATCAGATATCAATATTTCACTCATTTTATGACTGAATAATATTCCATGGTATAGATATACCACCTTTTTATTTATTTTATATTTATTTTTTATTAATTAATGAACATTTAGGTTGTTTTAACTTTTTAGCTATTTTAATGTCAAATGGTTGGGTCATATGGCATGTGTATGTTCAATGTTTTGAGGTACTGCCAACATATTTTCCAAAATGGCTGTATCATTTTACATTGTCATCAGCAATATACGAGGTGTCCAATTTCTCCACATCGTTACCAATAGTTGTTAATGTGTGTGTGTATGTGTGTGTGTGTGTGTGTGTGTGTGTTTTATTATAACCATCTTAGAGGGTGGGAAGGAAGTCGCTAGGTTTTGGGGTCCTTTGTTACTTAGTCATGCTAACTGGAACATATGGTTTGAATGAAAAAAAGCTAAATTAGAAATCAGAAGACATGAGTTCAAGTACCATCTTTATAGCTTGTAACTTGATCTTTGCAAGTCATTTGCTCTCTGGGGCTCACTTTTTTTGCTTACATGATGAAGCTATTTCTTTCAGTTTTCAATATGTTTTAGTACATTTTTTTTTCTTTCCATACCATTAAGTCAACTTATCTAAGTATCTATTGAGATTTAGGTAAATTTTGCAATGGACATTTATCTATAGCATGAAGATGCACCTGGGTTAGTTTCATTTTTTAAAGTTAATAGATAGCGGTCTAATAATCAATGGTCAGTTACATGTCGTCTTGATTATAGAAAAGACTGATGATAAATCGGTCGTATTTAAAGCCAAGGTGAATGAGAGTCTTTATATGGGGTCTTTGGACTTACTGGTTATCTGAATAACTTGAGCTGTATAGACTGATATAACATATGACAGACAGATTGACTTATGGAAAGTAAACTCAGCTAGCTTTCATTGTCCGTTTGGATCCTGTCACCCTTAGAAAGACATTTATGGAACCATTTTATGCTTCATGGCAAATACATTGATAGGACCAGTTGGATGAAAGTGGATTTTCTTTGCAGCTCTAAAATGTTGTCAAGAATTTGAGGTTACATCACAGAAAATAATTTAGTGTTTTTATTGGCCATTTAGAACATAGGTGCATTAGGAAGAAATCCATGTCATTCAAGTAAAGTCAACTCAGTTCAAGTTCTAAACATCATGGTACAATGTAACCTCCCTTTTATTATTCATGATTTGAAACTTAAAAAGGAAGATGGATCCAGTATATAATAGTAACCTGGAATTTTTATCTTATTCACTTAATCTGCTTTATACACTTTGACTTGCCTACACAATCATTCAGTTGGATTGGGTATACTTTAAAGAAAAAAAATGTCAGAAAACAATATTTTTTGGCCTGCATAAGAAGAAAATTTTACTTCTTAATTTTTTTTTCATGTATGACTAACATGTCTGTAACCTGTGTCACTGGGAAAGAACTGATGAAAGAGAAGTGAAATTGTACATGCAGTATTCTTAAAGAAACTTGATATGTTTCTGTTTGAGCACATGAGCTTTAGGAAGATGACATTGTTCTGTTCTATTTCTCCATAACACTTTGAACAGTACTCTACTTGGAATCGTTTCTTTATAAGTGTTGATTAAATGATACATATTTAATCTTAGAATACAAAAGATTTGCCTACACTGTGCAGGTTATGATGCAAAGTATTTAGTTTTATATCTGGAGTTTTGTACACTTAAGTCAGTAATTGTGCACTTGTTAATTGTTAATTAAAACCCAAACTATACATATTGTTGGAATGGTTAAAAAAGGTGATGATCCTATAAATATAGCATATTACAGTGGAATAGCATTCGTATGAGAAGTTGCAGTCATGGGCGCCTAGTGGCTCAGTCAGTTAAGTGTTTGCCTTTGACTCAGGTCATGATCCCAGTGTCCTGGCATCAGGCTCCTTGCTCAGCGGGGAGTCTGCTTCTCCCTCTCCCTTCTGATCCCTCTCTCAAATAAATAAATAAAATATTAAAAAAAAAAAGTTGCAGTCAGATGCCAAACTTCTGCTTAAAAATGTGTCTCTAGTAGCAAGTCTCTTGTTAGATATCAATTCAGAGACCTGGGATGGATCAATCTGAATGAAATCTTAAGTACAGACTTATACTTAATTTATATGCATTTAGAATGAATAAGTAGACACAACAAGACAATATAAAGAAAGATTGGGGATATTTCAGTTAGATCCCTGTGGCTTTTAGAATATGTATGGCTCTCTTCAATTCTGGATTAACTGAGCTACTGTAGCCAGGGTGTTGGCCTTTCATTTTTCTATTTTTTGGTCCAGGGTTGCTCGGGTTACATGGCGTGTTATATTGGAACTCAAAGTATAAAGAAGACTTAAAACTAACCATTGAGAATTTATCCTCTTACAACTTTAGAGAGATCCAAAATAGAATACACCTGCAAGAGAAAGTAACTGAATTCCATTAAGCAATCATCTGCCAATATTTGAATTTTGAGAGGATGGTATTAAATGTCTTGTTAATGTAACTATGCTCCTAACACCAAGTTCTGAAATTGTGTTGAAATAATGTTAAAATAAACATGAAATAACTGAAACTAGCATCAGAGACACATTGAAGCATATATGAAAAACAGCACACGAATCTATGTAGCCTGTTTATGTCACCCTAGAGATTTAGATAAAGAAAAACAAACATAACCTTTTCAGCTGTTTCTCACAAGGGAAAAAAGAAATGAAACATTTGATTATAATTGTTTTAATGAGCTGTGATTCAAAATGATGAAGTTGTAATGGTTTGGGTAAAAAATATTCTGTTAATGAGCTTTTATTTCTATCCAAATCGACAAGATATAAAACTCTCCAAGGATAAAGTTTAGTGGCAAAGCAGTATTTATTTTCTGAAAATTAAAATACCTAATATTTATCTGCTCTATTTGCAACAAACATACTTATCAATTATTGGTATTAGCATAGAACACGGAGGGTTCAAAGAATACAAATAAAACTGTGCAGTGGACATAGAGTATGTTTATGTTACTAGTTTCCACATTGAACTTTAGCTGTAAGGTAAACTGCTTTGCCTGAAATTTGGGAGTCTCTTAGTTTTTAAAAATAATTTATATCTATATTGCAGGTAGGTACAAAGTAGTCAAAAAGTTGTTCCACATGAAACAGTAAAACCATCAGATTCATTTAAAGTAGGGCATTATAAACTGACTCTTGTTTTGGATATCCACTATCACTTCTTACTAATGCGTGTTTCCAAAAGGAATACTCTATCCGAAGAAATACTGTGTGGTGAGCAGATGTCTGCTATTGACTGCAACTTTTTACCATGACTCAAGATAAAACAAAGCAATGTAGGAATTAACAATCCTTATTATTACAAATTATAAAGGATTAAATATGACCAATTGTCTTCACATTAGAATTCTAACTAGTTGTCAGTGAGAGACAGAAAAGAAAGATATTTCATCATCACAAGAATTTAATGAATATTATGTTTTAATCCTCATTTTACTAGTGAGAAGACTGTGGCAGTGAAGAATTAAGTAGCTTACGGGGTGCTGGATGGCTCAGTCAGTTAAGCATCAGACTCTTGGTCTTGTTTCAGGTCATGATCTCAGGGTCCTAAGATAAGGCCCCGCATGGGGCTCTGAACTCAGTTGGAGTCTTCTTTTCCCTCTCCCTCTGTTCCTCCCCCTGCTCTCTCTCTACAGTAAATAAATAAAATCTTAAAAGAAAGAATTAAGTAACTTGCCTAAAGTCAATAGCAAATGTCAAATTGGAGTGTCCTAACAGAGGGAAAGATTAATTTGGGGTGACAAGGCAATTAAGCTTATCTCATAGTTACTTTATTCAGCTGAAAATGAGGTAACAAAATGATGTTTCCATTACATGTTTTTAAACTGTTTACTACACGTATGAACTATAGATATTATGTAGTGTAGAATATATTTCTAAACTTTCCAAAATAATAACCATTTACTTATTCACTTAACAAATATTTATTGAATCGTTACTGTTACCTACCAGGATGTTCTAAGCACTGGGAATAAGATAGTAAATTTCCTGCCCTAATTGAGTTTATATCTAGCATTATCATATTATACATATCTTTCAGCAACTTGCTTCTCTCAATATTGTGTTTTTAGGATTAATCCATACACACATAAATTAAGTTTTTCTGTATTTTCAGTTACTATACCATTGTATAAATATACCACAACTGATCAATCTCACTACTCATAACATTGAGATATTTATCACTTTCGTATTATTGCAAAGATTGCATCAAAAATGCATGTCTCCTTGTGTGTATGTGTGAGAATTTTTGTTTGATGTGTGTGTGTGTGTGTGTGTGTGTGTATATATATATATATATATATACACTTATGTATTAGGGTAAGCTATTTGTGCTGCCGTAGAGAACTCTCTCGTAATCTCTGTGGCTTAACACAAAAGAAATTTGTTTCTTATATAAAATCTGTTATGGATTCAGGTGACTCCCCAGGGCAGCTTTCCTCCCTCTCTTTGGCTCAGCATTCCCCTGATTGCCTTGATCTTATGTTCCTATCACATTAGCATATGCTTCCAGGATCATCTTGGCAAGGCAAGTTGGAGCTTAGAGGTCTTACACTCACAATTATATATCCAGCAACATGTAACTTCCATTTCTGTCTCCCACTTGTTGGCCAGAACTAGCCAGACCTAAAGACAAGGGTACTGAGGACTATAATCCTTCTATATCCCCAGAAAGAGGAAAGAATAGTTTATATTCATAACGTAGCCATGAAATTGTCTTGTCATGGGGTAAGCACATTCTGCATTTATAAGATATTTGCAAATTCCTCCCCAAAGCGATAGCTTCAAGTTTACATTCCCATCAGATGTATAAGAAAATCCTGCTTCCCCCAGGATTCACCTGGGCTTTGATACTGTTCGAGTTTGTAATTTCTGGCCAATCCAATGTATGCATATTGTTATCTCATTATTTTAATTTGCACTTCCCTGGCTACTGTGAGATTGAGCATTTACTGAAGGTTTCTGAAATAGAAATCTATCTATAGAGTTTGCCTTTAGGGAGGAAGGGAGTGAAATGGGAATAAGAGGTGGCTGTGGAGGACTTTAAGTTTATCTGCACTGCTTTATTTCTTTAAAACATGACTGGAAAAAAGATACAGAAAAATGTGGGTGATGTTAATTTTAAATAAAGATATGTTAATAGGAGCCTTACTTTTTTTTGAATCTCGCATTATAAAACAAGTTTAACATTTTTTAAAAAAAGATTTATTTATTTGAGAGAGAGAGCATACATGAGCAAGTGCGTGCTTGAGTGGGGAGAGGGGAGGTGGGGAGAGAGAGAGAGAATCTCAAGCAGACTCCCTGCTAAGTGTAGAGCCTGACTCGGGGCTTGATTTCAGGATCCTGGGATCATGACCTGAGCTGAAATCAAGAGTCAGATGCTTAACCGACTGCGCCACCCAGGCACCCCACCAGTTTAACATTTTTAATTGTTTTTTTGACCCACAGTCTCTTACCTCCATTGTTGGTGCTGTATTTTACTGTAACTCTGGTGATAAGACATGTCTAGATTGCCAATAAGTGCTCTCAAGACCTGGTACCTTTGTCCAGCTTCAATTTAACCGAGGCTTTTGGGATTTGGCCGTTAAGAGAAAGAGCATATTTGCTTTAATTCAAGTGAAAGTCAAATTATATCTTGAAAACCCATAAATGTGAGATTCTCTAAGAGTAGAGATTATCTTTCTGAAATCATAGTTAGGCAAGGATCATTTAAAGAGAAAGCAGGTCACTGTATTTGAAACTATCTTAAAGAACACATATAAAATGAATTAAAATTGTGATAGTTTATGTAGGTAATTATTTTTAATGTCCTTTTGATTTACATGTGTGTCTTTAGACGGAAAACGTAGCTACAATTGCAGCGTTACAGGTTAATTTTGCTAATTGGGCTACTTCCCAGGTAAATATATTCTTTATTCTTTAGTCTTAAATCTCTTGGTCATTGAGTTTGAAACCAAAATGTACCTACTTCTTATTTTCCCTAGAGAATTTTTGTTTTAGTAATGGATTGATTTTTTGTGAAACACACATTCATACTGGTTGATTTGAAGAGTTTTCTTGTTTTTCAGTAAGCAATATACCCTGAATTCTGACTTGATAGTTTACTTTTTGTTTTCCTCTGGCTTTTTGTTTATAGAGTTTCAATGTGTGTTGTCCACATCTGACCTGAAAAGCAAATTTGGCCTTGCATCTTAGAGTTCTAAGTAGTTAAAGGCGCTATGTTTTGGAGTTAAATTATTCTTTCTTTTTTTCTTATCTGTGAACATTCCCAGAGTTTAATTCTTGGCCATTTCTCTTTCCTTTTTATATACTTTCCCTGGATCAACTATGACTCATGGTTTTGACTTTCACTTCCCTGTTGATGGCCCTCCTCTTCACAGAACTTCTTCTATTTATAATTTGGTCAGGTTCCAAAAGGTTGGTTTAAGTCTGTTTGCAAAGTGACACTTAAAATGAGTAACTGCTAACACCCTCTGATGGTACTAGGCAGAGTTGATTATTTTTTTCCTCTCTTCTGGCTCATAGCTTTGTCTGAGTCATAAGAGAAACTTTTGTTCCATTTACCCCAGCTTCAGAGGTCTCTATCTCAATTGCTTTTGGGACTTGTTCCCTTGGTGGACTATCTCCTCAAACTACACATTTTAAAATTCGAGATCATTTTCTTTACAAATAAACTCTGCCTTACTCCTTTATATATATATATTAAAAAAATGTTACCACTGAAGTCACCAGAACTCAAGGTCTATACCCTCCCATCATTTTAATCTCATACATTCATTTTCCCCAAATGCTATTTATGCTATATGAAAGGTCTAAACTTCCTCTGATGTCTGTACATTCTTTGCTATTACTGTTATGAATAAACTAGTTTCAAAAGTAATAATCATGTGCTTTGAAGATTATAGCAGAGTACTCCCTATTCTCAAGACCTCGAGAGCTCTTGTCTCATCTACACACTGCCACACCACTTGTCTTCCTACAGCTTTACATGCTAGCCCTTGGCTCAGTGGTTGATACTGATCTGCAATTTATTATTAGATAATGTTACAAATCCTCAAATGACATCAGATTGCTCAGTAATCTGGTTTCATGCTAATAGCTAAAATTTATTTTCTGTCTTTCCAAAGGGAATCCTGTATTTCATCAAATTAAGACATTTCCTCACAGATGCAGTCCAAACATTCTCTACTCCAAGCTTTTACTCCTAGGACTAGCCCTGGATTGACATTTCCTCTTTCATATAAATCTTGCTAATATTTCAAAATCCAACTTAAATCTTACTGCCTCTTGAAATCCTTCTTCGACATCTTCTGTTTTCAATGATCCCCCATTTAAAAATCTTTTTTTATTGTGACATAATATAGACTTTAAATAGAAGATTTTGAAAGTTCAAAAAGCTTCAAAAAGTTGAAAAAAAACCCACATGTAACTATGATCTAATGCTGTTTTATTGACTTTGACTTTTATCATTATTTTGATGATTCTCCTTGAGATACATCTTAAAATCCAGGTTCAGTCTCCTACCTTCAATTGCACATAGGGCTTTTCCATTTAGATGGCCATAAACTCAAGCAACTATTACAATTTGGCATATGTTATTCCAATCTTTTTTTTTAAATGCATTTTTATGTGTTTAATACTTTTATATCATAATGTTAGGTGAAACATTAAACAAAACTTTTGATGGCTGTATATCATTCTAATATATAAATCTTCCTTGCATTCCACTATATTTATATATCTTTAATAATTTTAAATATTTGTTATTTCTTGTTATAAATGATACTGAAAAAGGGCATATTTAGATATAATCTTTGTCCAATTTCAGAAGATTTCTGTAGGTTAATCCTTTAGAAATGGAATTATTGGGTTGAAGGTATGAAACTTCCATGGTTAAAAAAACTCGTGTTGTCAAATTACTTTCAAGGGCAGTTTTATTAATTTACAATCCCAAATCAAGATTCCATAAGAGAGTGCCTGTATTTATTTTGATGAAATAGTGACTGAACAGTCTGTTTTTTTCTAGTGATTTTAAATGGCTAAAGGTAATATAACTTTATTTTATTTTTAAGATTTTATTTATTTATTTGACAGACAGAAAGACAGCCAGCGAGAGAGGGAACACAAGCATGGGGAGTGGGAGAGGAAGAAGCAGGCTCCCAGTACTCCCAGCGGAGCAGGGAGACCCATACGGGGCTCGATCCCAGGACCCCGGGATCATGCCCTGAGCCGAAGGCAGACGCTTAATGACCGAGCCACCCAGGCGCCCCTAACGGTAATATAACTTTAGGAAAATTATTTAATCTTTCTTGTCCCAGAGATCCTCCGTAAAGTAGCGAATATAATAGGATCTTCCTCACAAGTTATGAGGCTTTAATGTAATAAAATATTTTGCATGCTGCTGATACAAAATGCATAGTCAGGGGCGCCTGGGTGGCTCAGTCGTTTAATCGCCTGCTTTTGGCTCAGGTCAAGATCCCAGGGTCCTGGGATTGAGCCCCATGTCAGCTCCCCGCTTGCAGAGAGTCTGCTTCTCCCTCTCCCTCTGCTCCTCCCCCCTGCTCGTGCTTGACTCTTCCTCTCTCTCTCAAATAAATAATCTTAAAAAAATAAAAAAAACAAAATGCATAGTCAACAAACAGTAGTTATTAGGATTATAAGTGCCTATGTATTACACAAATTATTATTCCATTTATATATTTTTTTACTTTAGACTTCATATATTTGTTAGCAAGAAGGAATTTCCAAAATGGTTTCTTTAATTTAATGTTAACTACTGAGCCTGGGTGGCTTAGTCAGTTAGGTATCTGCCTTCAGCTCAGGTCATGATCCTGTGGTCCTGGGATTGAGCCCTGTATCGGGTTCCCTGCTCAGCAAGGAGTCTGCTTCTCCCTGACCCTCCCCCTGCTTATGATCTCTCTCTCTGAAATAAATAAATAAAATCTTAAAAAAAATGTTAACAACTTCTACATATTAAAAGTAGTTTTAAATATAGATGCCCTGAGGGCACCTGGATGGCTCAGTTGGTTAAGCCACTGCCTCCAGTTCAGGTCATGATCCCAGGGTCCTGGGATCAAGCTCTGTGACAAGCTCCAGGCTCAGAGGGGAGTCCACTTGTACCACTCCCCCTCCCCCTGCTTGTGTGCTGTCTCTCAAATAAATAAATAAAATCTTAAAAAAATAAATATAGATGCCCTAAACAGTCAAACAGGGGCTCCTTTAAATTATTATAGGTTTCATTGCTATGTCGCCCAGGCCAAATTTCTTCTTTAGCTTGAAAAGTCTCCGAACCTCTACCAGCACCATCAGTCAGCACCTCACCGCTCTTGCAGTAGTTCCACACGGAAACATGTGCAAGTATTAAAATTAAACTTCGGTGAAACTTCAGTGGAAGATGATAGGGATGCATATCTAGGTTTGTGGAACCTAAAGGTCATACCATTTTAGAAAAATTTTTAAAGAAAATAATACAAATTGTGAATTAAGAAATTGCCATCTTCCCTGCAAGATCCCTGCGAAAGGATGGGAGGAGTGCTAAAGTTACATTAGCTTCATGCGAAATCAAGCAGTGCGCCTTTGAGTGCCCTGACACACTTTTCAAAGTACCTTTCACACAACAGGTGCTCAATACACATTTGTTGACTTGAATGGGAATTGAGACTTGAATAGGAATTAGAGAATTATCACAGATGCTTTGATATTGTGTATAGATAAAAAGGTTAGCTGTATGGGGCACCTGGGTGGCACAGCGGTTAAGCGTCTGCCTTCGGCTCAGGGCGTGATCCCGGCGTTCCGGGATCGAGTCCCACATCAGGCTCCTCCGCTATGAGCCTGCTTCTTCCTCTCCCACTCCCCCTGCTTGTGTTCCCTCTCTCGCTGGCTGTCTCTGTCTCTGTCTAATAAATAAATAAAATCTTTAAAAAAAAAAAAAAAAAAAAGGTTAGCTGTATTCACAGTGATCCCCCACATAGCTGTGACGTAGAAATAGAAATTTGCTGACAGCATGTTAAATATAAAGTATAAAATCCACCCTTGATTTGTCTTCTGAAACCCATTGTAGCCCCTTGAGGTAGAGATGACATAGAGAATACAGCCAACTCTAAGAAAACTTACTTTATTTCTGCAAGCCTTACAATTGGAGATATCCACTCACTAAGTTCTTTTTTTATGTTCTTACTCTCTAAAATTATTCTAGTGGAAATAGAGAAGTTGACTACCAGTTTTATTGATAGAATTAAAACTGATCACAGATTTTAATCAGAACTAACAATATTTTAATGGTTAAAGAAAAGAGACTTGCTCTCTTCAGTAAGGGCCACTTTTTTTTTTTTTTTTTGAAGTGGGCTCCATGCCCAGCATGGAGCCCAAGGTGGAACTCGAACTCATGACTGAAATCAAGACCTGAGGCAAGATCAAGACTCAGACACTTAACCGAATGAGCCACCCAGGCGCCCAAAGGGACCACTTTTCAAACTGTTTTGACAATTTGGGACAACTGAAGATTAAGTCTGTAAGATCATTTCCCGGCAGGTTAAGCCCTGTCACTAGAAATAACAGTTGTTCTCATGTATTATGAAATCCAGACAGGTGAAGTCCTGTTTGTAGTTTTGATTGCTGAAGGACAACAACAACAACAACAAAAGTGAGGTGAAGGGTACTTACTGGTATATGCTAAATATGCCTACTGGCAAGTCGAAACCACTTTAAATCGAGGCGAGTTGGTTTCTGTGTCCGGCTGTGACTGCATTCTAACCGTAAAAGCTTCTTACTTTGGAAACTAAGGTTTCAGCAGGCTACCCTGCTACAGTTCTAGTGGCTTTAATTGCTGCCCTTTCATAAAGTCCACTTCTTGTTTATTCCTTAACAGAAAGAACTTCAGTTTAGAGTATGTATCTGCATCTTCACAGCCACTGAACCTCTCTTTCACCCGAATACCTTGTTGAGAACTGTTTAGGAGCCTGGCTTCATACTTCCTTTACAATAAAGAACAAAATGTTCCGGCACGATAATTCTACTTAGGAATGGATAGATTCTCACATACTTAAATTCTGAAAGGTACACAAGATGGTCTGTTCTAAATGACAGGTTGCCATGGTTACATTCTTCTGTGGCTCAGATGGGGATAGGGGACAATTATCAAGTTTTGTTTGGTTGATTTTAAGTAGTTTGTTACCTAGATACTCAACAAATAAGAAAACTGGAAAAAAAGACTTGTTTTCTTCTCCCCTAGAAAGTAATAGTCATCGTGGAAAATAAAAAAAACCACCCAAATTCTAAACAACATGGTAAATTATTAGTTCAGATAAAGAGTTTCTAAACTGTTGACTTTATTTAGAGACTAGCACAAGGCCTGTGAACAGAGATAGCTTTAATTCTATGAATTGGATTTTTGTTAACTAGGTTGATCCTATAATACCAGCTTTAAATAATTTTCCTCCTTTCCAAATTTGTCCTGTGCTTCTCAAATTTGTATGTGTGTATTTTAACAGTTACTCCTTTTGTCAGTTTTGCTGCTTGGCCTTCCCCCTCCCTCCCATGGTGGAAGTGAGATTGTTAATTAATGATATTCCAGAGGCAATTTCTGGAGTGACTATTGGAAAACCCTCCTTAATTAACAAAATGATAAATTCCCCACTGCAGCAGTGCTGCAGCGAAGTTCATCTCTGTCATTCAAAATCCATGATTCTAAAACACCCTCCAACATTTTTGTGAGGATGTTGGGCACTTAAAGTCTGGGTCTTTTATCAAAGGTTCCACAGCAAGCTGGAGAAGGAGAAATGAAGAGTGAAAAGGAGAAAGAAGAACTGGACAAAATTAAAATGCTATTCTGTCATTGTAATAGTTCATATGGGCACTGACAGGAGAGCATTTTAATTTTGTCAAGTGTGTCTGCTACTCATTTATTCCATCTCCTGCTTGTTATCGAAGTTTCAGATTAAATGTAAAGATATGAATGTATTGCCATAATAAATTTATAAGTGGATATTTAAAGAGCAGAAATTTGAATGACACAAATGAACCTCGGTATAGCAGTAAAGTAGATAGGATTTGTAGAAAGATGCCACAGAAGTCAAAAATGACTGCTGGAATCGCCTTAATTAAAAAAAAAAAAGGAACTTGAGCTGCATGAGCAACCACAGAAGGTATCTAATATGAAATTAGGCTTACTTTACATTATTTATGCCACTCTAAAATAATCTAATAAAAGCTTTAGAAAATCTGATTAAACTGTATTATTCAAATGTAAGGCAAATGCTTAGACAATGGATAACTAAGCTGTTAAATTTGGGGGCAGAAGGTAAGATACCAGACAAAGTTAAAGCAGCATGTAATTTTAAAAGTATGGATTTATTTGTAAGATATCTATAAGGTATAATTAATTTTTGAAATTATTTTTTCCTAAGTGATTGAGAATCTAAATGAAATAAACTATAGAGGTAACACTTTCTAAGGATGCCTTATTTTGCTCCCCATAAGAGCCTTTGTATTTGTTCAGATGTCCCAGCAAAACCACAACATAAGACACTCTTGAGGGGTTTGCCTAAAGTTGGTATTCATAATAAGAGAGAAAGTGATACAAGGAGTCACCCGGCTACTATTACATGATGTATGGTTAGGACCCAGAGTGCAGGGCTGGGAAGAAGCAATGGGGAGTTAAAATAAGGACACAAGGATAAATTATTTGACATGATCCTGAGCAGACCTGACTTTTGTAATGACTCTCAAACAGCAGATAACCCTGAAGGCAGTCTGGAAAAGAAGAAGGTGGTCATACTAGCAGTTATGAAAGGAGATGAGTAAGCTTTTCTAAAATGTCTGAACCACTATTGAAAAGCATGTCCTTTGATTGTGACCACTACTCTTTTCTTCTCATGCCTGCTGCCTTCCGGCTAATAGAAGGATTCACTTTTGCTTATCTGCTTTAACACAGAGGAACCCCAGAGAGGATTAAGTTATAAGGATTGTTAAGGAAGAGGGAAAAAATGCATACAAAAATAGCAATGGAATAATAGCACAAAAAGACCTTGTTTAGGCTGGTTTTCTGATTTTATCCAAGTAAATATCACTTTCAAAATATTATCTGACTTGAACTTAAATGGAGAGGAAGAAAGTGATAAAGTTCCTCACTTAGCTTGAGATCCACTGTTTTGTTTTCAGTTGAGTATAAATAGTAAACCTTAGAAGCAGTTCATTTATTTTCTCTAATACTTAAAAAATCCCTTGCAGGACTAGCTCATGCTTTTAGTAGACCCATTCAGTAAGTTGAGGTGCAGGGAGAATGTTGGGCACTTTAGCAAATGACTTATGGCAACAGATTTTGCCCAGTAAGTAGATTGTATGTGGTAGATGCCCTATCAAACTTTCAAACAATTAAAATAGATTTTATTATAAAGTCAAGTTAATATTAAGCACCATTATTTTTTTAACTAGATGTTATTGGTTACGTCTGCTCATACAAAGTGGGAAAACTCATTTTGATGTATGGCATACATCTTTGATAAACAGTATATAAAACTGAGATTTCCAAAATGTGGTATGTAGCTGAGGTCACAATTCATAAATTGCAACTGAATTGTGTGGTAAGTAATCTTTCTCATGACCACCCCTATCTCTGAGTAGTGTGCAGGGAGGGGTGGTAGGAAGAAATCTTGACAATCAGTAGTCTCCTGGCCTCTTCATATTTAAGAGTCTTTTTTTTATAACAATGCTAGTCCTCTGAGTTTCCTCTTCTACCCATCTACCCCCAGATAGTATCTGGGTAGGTTGATGGCAATGAGCAGAGTGTGAGTAGTCCCATATATGGCTTCTATGGTTGTCATGAAGGAAGCCACTACTGAAGTCCATCGTCCCACTTATTTGCATACAAGAATATTAAAAGCTCACTAAAATTTCTTTTCTTTTTTTTTTTTTTCATTTGTTTATATTTAAAAGGAAAGGCAGACTCCCATATGCAGTGCCTCATTTGGATGCGTCTGGAGTCTTGGAAGCTTGACTACCCTATGTTCTCTTACAAATGGGCATCAAGAGCTTGTTTGGAGGTTCTAGCAAGGGAGCACAGCTACTTGTACTTGAAGAACAGTTTTCCTCTCTCAGAGAAAGTCATCCTTGGGGTGCCTGTGTGGCTCAGTCGTTAAGCATCTGCCTTTGGCTCAATGTGTGATCCCAGAGTCCTGGGATCGAGCCCTGCATTGGGCTCCCTGCTCCGCTGGGAGCCTGCTTCTTCCTCTCCCACTCCCCCTAGTCGTGTTCCCTCTCTCGCTGTCTGTCTCTCTCTCTCTGTCAAATAAATAAATAAAATCTTAAAAAAAAAAAAAAAAAAAGAGAAGGTCATCCTCTTAGACCAAGCACGCAGCTAATGGGAAGGATGCATATGGAGTGGTGAAAAGAGGAAGGGGGCACTCACCTAGGCAGCCAGATCAGCCACATCAGCCCTGGAAACCCATGAGGTGACAGATCTCACAGCCAGATTGCCCTCATGTACTAAAATTTCTTGATCTTGATCGTAGGCCTCTGCTATTTCACCTTTCCCCTCAGAACCCTTATCACTCCTTACCAAGGCATGCAGAAGCCCCTACATGCAGACCACTGGTAACTAGAAGCACTGTCTCTGGCTCATGTCTCTAGCCACCTCTCTTTACTGGTGCTGTACTACCTTTCCTCCTCCACACTGCCCAAGACTTGCAACTTTTTCATATTCCCAAATTCCTCATAGATATTTAGAGTTTCCATATACCCCTCCTCAAGTCTGATCCCTTTTTGCTCTACCTTTGGCTCTCATCTCGATTCTTTTTTTTTTTTTTAAAGATTTTATTTATTTGAGAGAGAGAGAGAGAAATCATGAGTAGGGGGGAAGGGTAGAGGGAAAAGCAGACTCCCTGCTGAGCAGAGAGCCAATGTGGGACTCGATCCCAGGACCCTGGGATCATGACCTAAGCTGATGGCAGATGCTTAACCAATTGAGCCACCCAGGTGCCCTCTCATCTCGATTCTTATTCCACTAGGGCCACCAGGGGAGGACTTTCTGCTTTCTCTTTATACATGGAAATAATTTACTGTAAGTCAACACATGAGGGTTTTCTACAGAAGCAGAATCAATAGTATCTCTCCCTCTCCCCACCCCCAGCTTTCTATCCATCTATTTATCTATAGCTATAAAGAACTTTATTATAAGCAATTGGAAAACAAGAGTGTGGAAGCTGAGAAGTCCCACCTCTGCGATCTAGTAAGCTGGAGAACCAGGGAACCTGGTGATGTAGTTCCAATCCTAGTCCAAAGGCCTCAGAACCAGGAGAGTTGATGGTATAACTTCTAGTCCAAGTCCAAAGGCCTGAGAGCTGGAGAGCTGATGATATGTATGTAAGTCCCAGTCCCAGGGCAGGAGAAGACCGATGTGCCAATTCAGTAGTCAGATTGAGAGAATGAATTCTCCCTTCCTCCACATTTTTGTTCTGTACAGGCCCTGACTGGATTGGATGATGCTCACCCACATTGGGGAAGTCAGTCTGGTTTATTGAGGCTAGCAGATACAAATGTTAATCTCATCCAGAAGTACCTCCACAGACACATCAAGAAATAATGTTTAACCAAATATCTGGATACCCTGTCACCTAGTCAAGTTGACGCATAAAATTAACAATCATAGTTCTATACTCCTTTTCAGTTTCACTACATTCTTCCGATTTTATCTAACTCAAAATTCAACCCCTCAATCCATACAGTTCCATCAAGCGCCCTGTGAACTTATCCCTCAGCACCTCTCTGACCTCATCTCCTAATAATTTTCCTTTTGCTCATTCTGCTTTCGATACATGGACCTCCTCATTGTTCTCCAAAAATATGAAGGGGCTGTAGCCTAGAGGACCTTTTATTTACTATGTGAAAGTTCACATGTACCAGATATCAGCATTGCTGCCTCCCTCATCTTACTTAGGTCTCTGCTCAAAGATCATCTTGTGATACACTCCTTTCCTTTCCACTTTTGGTAAAATGGGAACCTTCCCCCTAATATACTCCACACTCTGTTCCCTCTATCCTTCTTTATTCTTTCTTCATAGTACTAGCCATCTGAATATTATGTTTTACTTGTATACATATTTCTGTTATTGGTCTCCCCCTACTAGAATGTAAACGCTATGAGAGTAGAAATTTTGTTTTATTGAATGTTATATCCCCACTAGTAGAACAGTATCTGGCACATAGTAAGAAATAATGAATATGCACACATACATATGTACATATGAAGTCAACATGCATACACATATTTGTCAGATGAGCAGATGATAATGTTGGATGATATGCAGGAGGATAAACTGATTTACTGAAAGGAAATATGTGTGGGGAGATATTTCCAAAAATACCACTTACAACATAGAGGTTGGTTGTATTTCATATGCTTTTTTTCCCCAAAAAGAATTAGTTTAACATAGGAAATCTAGTTAATGTACCAATTAGTGTAGTGGAAAAATACCAGATAAGTCATTGTGTGTATAAACAGAACTCCTAAATATTTCTTTTCTTTTTCTTTTCTTTTCCTTTCCTTTTCTTTTTCTTTTCTTTTTCTTTTCTTTCTTTTCTTTTTCTTTTCTTTCTTTTCTTTCTCTCTTCTTTCTTTCAATCAGTTATTTCAGAAAAACAGTTCTGAGATAAAATATATATTAAAAAATAGATCCATTTCACAAGTGTTTTATATTCTAAAATGTAATTCAATATAATTTACCCTAATTATTAAATAGCAATTACATTTTAAGCAATGTCTTAGGCTCTGGCAATACAAAATTAATAGTCATGTATTGTGTGAAGAATGATTTATAAAAATAGTGGTTTATTTTTGTGGAGTTTTATATTTTACAGAACACTTTTACGTATATTCCTTTTTTAATGTTCACAGCTATTTCTGAAGTAGCTTGTTACCCCTACTTTTCAGAGATTTTAGAGGTTAAGAGACTTGCCCAAGGCTTCACAGCTAGTAAATAATAGAAGCAGAAAAGTTAAATTTAGGCTTTTATTTGTCAAACTTGGGATATTTGCTTTCCTTCTCATGGTTTATATTTTTAGGCAACTTCATGATTTAAAATATGGTTTATATACATTATCTACTTAATAATAAAAACATTCCTGTGGGCACATTTTGCCAAGGAAAGTGTGCTTTATAAAAATCTCACTAAGATGGTCAAAGTTATATACCTCATTTGTGGCAGAGGCAGTTCTTGATTTCATGATTTTTTACTCAAATATCAATGCCTTCTACATTATCCATTTGACCCAAAAGTTCAGAGGTATAGTTACTGTCAGATTAAGAACAAATCAAAAATAAATTGAAAGGAAAAACACTGAATTTTAGAATAAAAATTGGAACATTTACCTGATTAAAAAAATCCCAGTTAATTAAGCAGCAAAAAATACATCTGCAGTTCATAAACTTTGAGGTGTGTATTTTTATTCTATGGGCTATTATTTATTTATTTACTTTAGTTTATTTCAGACTTAAGGCAGTTTATAAAGTTCCATAAAATTAAGCAAAATAGAAAAATTTTGAAGTAGTCTTTAAAAAATGAATGAATGAATGCACGAATGGATAAATAAATAAATAAATAAATAAATAAATAAATAAATAAAAATTATGTTTAAAAAAAAGGAAAAGGGCACGAAATAGCATTACCTGCCCTGGGTGAGCCACATTTCACTCTTACTCAAAAGAGAAGTGTAATCTGTTCCACAATTCACTTTATTCAAAATATACAGACAAACCAATGACTTAGAAGAAACAAAGATTTCTTTGAAATAAGATCAAAAAGAAATTACTTTTGAGAGTCTCCATAAAATGATATATAATATCGTGAACATTTTCAGCAGTGTTGTTAGAATTTTGTGAGGTTGTTTACGGTGTCTCTCCGTATGAGATTAATGCATCACATCAAAACACAATTCTTAAAAGAAATTCACTGGCATTTATCAGGCTACTATGCCTCCAACAAACGTAAAAAATCATGAAGCTGAAGAAAAAGAGTTGTTAATACATGAGTTCAAGCGTTGAGTAAATCCTTAGGAGCCTATGTCCTGCCTTTGGGCTCTTCATCTTGGTATAGATTCTTCTCCTTGTTAAGGGAATTTGATGGGGTCATGTGATTTATCCTAGGGCATTGCTTTTACAGATATTTCTGCAGAGATACTTCCAATGGTAGCTGTAGGTGATAGTGAAGACATTTTTGGTGAAAGGGTAAAATGAAAGAGATACCTGTGTGAAGGTTAGAGACAATAAAAGGCAACTCAGACTCTCACTCATGAAAACCTGTATTTGTTATGTTATTATAATTATGTATATTTCCCCAGTGCCTGAACAACATTGATGTTCCTGGAAGATGTGACTTATTTATGTGACTTGGATGAGTCCCCAGCACAGTATTGTATGCTCCCAGGGTTCTGGGTACCTCAGTTTGGATAAGCAATACCTAAGGCAATTATGTTAAGATAGAGGCCATTTTTATCTCTTTGTTCTCTTTTTGAAGCTTTCAAATTTTTATTTAAATTATGACATATTAAAAACATAAAAAATTATAAAGATTAATGCAATGAACACCCATATAATTACTCACCAAATTTTAAGCATCTTAATAACTTGTTATTTTAGTTTCAGACTTCAATAGAATTACAGATAAAACTGATGGCCCCTTTGCTGCAGTCCTTGCACATGCTGTTCCCTTCCCACTCTTGAGTCACCACTCTCCTTAAGTTGGTTTGTATCCTTCCTAAAAATGTTTTTCCTCTTTTTTCCTTTGACTACTTATGTATGAATTTATGAAAAACAGAATATTGTTTGTATACTTGAGTATTTTTAGAGGTGCAATATGCATTGTTTTGTAAACTCCTTCATTCAACATTATGTTTTCAAAATCAATCCATTTTAATACATCTGTTTTACTAACCTTAACCCATAGCGTCCTGTTTAGAAATGTTCCACTGTGTATGTGTATCATTATCCTACTGATGGATATTAACTTTTCAGTTTTTCTCTATTACAAAAAGTGCTGCAATGAACATCATTGTTCAAGTCTCCTTGTACATACATTTAGATTTATTTTTAGTATATATGCCCAGCAGTGAAATTCTCGGACCTAACGTATATACAACTTTAACTTAATGAGATATTGCCAATTTGTTTTTCAAATTTACACTGTTAACTACATTGTATACTAGATCCTCTTTACCACACTCTGACCCACTCCTAGATTTAAATTTTTTTGTCAATATTTTGGGGGTAAAATATGTTATTTTTAACTTGAATTTCCCTCATTCAAGTAGAGGAGGTTGAGTACATGTTCATATATTCATTGGACATTAAACTTTCCCCATTTGGAAATGTACATGATTTTTGCCCATTTTTCTATTTGATAATTTTAGTTTTCTCATTTTTTGTATTTTATATTTTATAGATACTTTCATCTTGTTTGTTACACACGATACAATTATGTTTTCCAAGCATATGTCTAGAAAATAAATGAATGTGTCTATTAGCTAAGATTTGGAATCTGTTGTCATAGCATAATTTTAAACTTTAATATAGTCAATTTACTCTCCCACCCTGTTTTATGGTTGTTATTTAAGACATATTTTTCTTTACTATGACCTTAAAATATTCTCTCAAATTTCCTCCTAAAAGTTTTCAAGTTTTATCCTTTACGTAATACTTTCTTAAGGTGTCTGGAATTGATTTTGTAACTGGTGTGTAGAGGGATCCATTTCCCTTATTCTACTTGATATTCCTATCCATGGAGAAATAGGAAATTGTTTTCCATGTAATTATCAAAGTGACCTGGCATTTTTTATCAAATAATCTGTTCTTCTCTCACCAAAGTGTTATTAATATTTGGTTTATGTAAAGTTGCCATTTGTGCACACATACATTTCTGGGCTCTGTATTATGTTCCATTGTTCAGTAAACCCCTCTTCCTCCGCTTTCTTCTTCAGAATTGCCATAGTTATTTTTCGCTCTTTACTCTTAGGTATGCATTTTAGAATCCTTTTTTTTTTTTTTTTTAAAGTTTCACGAATAGTTTTGTCTTCTTTGGAAATCATACTTAGTTAGTCTCATGAAATGAGCTGGATAGCCTTTTCTCTTTCCAGGTCTCTCGAACAGATTTCATAAGATAGGAATTATTTGTTTATTGAAGGCTTTGTAGCATCACTTCTAAAATGCCTCTGGTTCATATCTTTTTCATGGGAACTGCTTTTGGATTAATGATTTGTGTTTTTGAATATTCATGACCCTTTTAAGTTTCCATTTATTCTTTAGTCGGTTTTGATTATGTATATTTTTCTAGAAAACTAAATTTCATTGAAATTTAAAAATGTATTGTCATTTATTTGCTTATAGTACTATGATGTTAAAAATCTCTACTCTTCCAATGGTTATGTTCTATATTCATCTTTCTTTAAACTTCTGATACTTGTAATTTTTTCTCTTTTGATTAGTCTTCTAAGTATTTTTCTACTAGTTTTTCTAATCTACCAACTTTCACTGAAAATTTCTATGATTTTTTCTTTTAACTGTTACCATCTTAATTTACCATCTTGCCTATTTCTTTGATTTTACTTTGCTCTTTTGCTGATTTTCTGAATTCTCTGCTAATTATTTTGAATTGTACTTACTTTTTAACAAATCTATTTCAGATTATAAACTTACCTCTAAATTTTGCATTAGATGAAGCCCGCTAGTTTTTTTAATGCAATTTTTTCATTGCCATTCAATTTTAAATATTTCATAATTTCCCCTATACTTTTTAACCAGTGCATTATTTCATGACTTACTCTTTATCATATGCTTAATTTAGAGATTTATTCTTTAACCTAAGAGCTATATAGAAATGTGTTTTCAGTTTTCAAACATATACTATATGTTATTTTTATTGTTCATTTCTTATTCAACTATGGTCAGACAACATGGTCTGTGTGGTAGTGATTTTTTTTTTTTCTTATGTTCATTGAGATTTCCTTGTGACCTAACTCTCGATCAATATATGTAAAAGTTTCCATCTGTGCTTTAAAAGAATATGTATATGTTTTGTATTTTGGGGAGTACAGTGTTCTAAATATATCTAATAGAGCCATCTAAATGTGTTGTTCAAATTTTATATATCTCTTTTACTTTTTTTTGCCTGTTTGTTTCGTCAGTTTCAGAAAGAAAAATGCTAAAATATCCCATTTTGATTGAGGTTTTATCAGTATTTTTCTTGTAATTTTGTAAGTATTTTTTAAAAAAAATCTATTCAAGGTTATCTTTTTAGGTATATGTAAAGTCAATTATATCTTATTGGTGAATTGTTTTAATATTATGTAGGTTCCCTTTTATCTCTATTAATACTATTTTCCCTGAATTTTATTTTGTCTGCTATTGATCTTGCAATGGCAGCTTTTTTTGTTGTTGTTGAATATTTACTGTGAATTAACAGTATACCTTCCTTCTGAAAATTGGCACATTTTCACATTTATCTAGCCACTGGCTGAGTCCCTAATCTGAAGTAAGATACCACTCGCTCTATGATATTGCCAACCAGAATATTTCAAATATTGCCTCTTCCTGATGTCATGCCCCACTCTGGATGTGAATCATGGACTGCCTTTTTCAGGGTTAAGTTCTACATTTGGATTTTTTCGAGGTGGTTCTGCATTCTTCTTGTGGCTCTCCGTGAAGGTTCTTGGATGGTTTGTAAAGTCAGCTAGCGTCAGATGTGAAACTTTTAAACATCCTGTAATCAGTTAACCAAAGAATAATGTATAAGAGAATCTGCAGATTGATTGCATGAAGTTTAAGGTGAAGCTTCCCTGAAGAATTTGGAAGTGAAGGAAATAAGATTGTCCCTAGAAACTTAAACAAAAAACTTTTTTCTGGCAATTTGCTTTTTTCACTCAATTATTATTTTTTAAATTTTAATCACCCAGTGCTCATCACAACATGTGCACTCCTTAATCCCCATCACCTGTTTCACCCATCCCCCCACTCACCTCCCCTCTGGTAACCATCAGTTTGTTTTCTATAGTTAAGAGTCTGTTTCTTGGTTTGCGTCTTTCTCTGTTTTTTTCCCCTTTCTTCATTTTTTTTCTTAAATTACACATATGAATGAAATCGTATGATATTTGTCTTTCTCTGATTGACTTATTTCACTTAGCATTATACTCTCTGGCTCCAACCATGTCGTTGCAAATGACAAGATTTCATTCTTTCTTATGGTTGAATAGTATGCCATTGTTTATGTATACTACTTCTTCTTTGTCCATTCAGTCAAAGGACACTTGGGCTGCTTCCATATCTTGGCTATTGTAAATAATGCAGCTATAAACATAGGGGTGCACATATCCCTTTGAATTAGTGGTTCTGTATTCTTTGGGTATTTACCCAGTACTGTGATTGCTGGATTGTAGGGTCATTCTGTTTTAACTTATTGAGGAAATTCCATACTGTTTTCCAGAATGGCTACACCAGTTTGCATTCCCACCAGCAGTGCAAGAGAGTTCCTTTTTCTCCCTATCCTTGCTAACACTTGTTTCTTGTGTTTTGTATTTTAGCCACTTTGACAGGTATGAGGTTATATCTGCATTTCCCTAATGATAAGTGGTGATGAACATCTTTTCATGTGTCTGTTAGCTATCTGGATATCTTCTTTGGAGAAATGTCTATGTCTTCTGCCCATTTCTTAATTGGGTTATTTGTTTTTCGGGTGTTAAGTTTTGTAAACTACTTATATATTTTGGATACTAACTCTTTATTGCAGTTGTCATTTGCAAATATATTCTCCTGCTTCTTAGGTTGTCTTTTAGTGTTTGTTTCCTTTGCTGTGCAGAAGCTTTTTATTTTGACGAAGTCCCAATAGTTCATTTTTGTTTTTGTTTCCCTTGCCTCAGGAGACAGATCTAGAAAAAAGTTGCTACAGCCAATGTCAGAGGAATTACTTGCTTTTGCTCTTTTTTAGGATTTTTATGTTTTCAGGTCTCACATTTAATTTTATTTTTGTGTATGGTGTAAGAAAGTGGCCCAGTTTCATTCTTTTTCATGTTACTGTCCAGTTTTCCCAACAGCATTTGAAGAGACTGTCTTTTTTTTCCATTGGATATTCTTTCTTGCTTGTTGAAGATTAATTGACCATATAATTATGGGTTTATTTTTGGATTTTCTGTTCTGTCCTGTTGATCTATGGGTCTGTTTTTGTGCCAGTACCGTACTGTTTTGATTACTGCAGCTTTGTAATGTAACTTGAAGTCTAGAATTGTGATACCTCAAACTTTGCTTTCCTTTTTCGACATTGCTTTGGCTATTCGGGGTCTTCTGCAGTTCCATACAACTTTTAGGATTGTTTATTCTAGCTCTATAAAAAATGCTGGTATTTTGATAGGGATTGCATTAAATGAGTAGTTTGCTTTGGGTAGTATAGAGATTTTATCAATATTTGTTGCACCAATCCATGAGCATGGCATGCCTTTCAATTTCTTTGTGTTGCCTTCAATTTCTTTAATCAATGTTTTATAGTTTTCAGAGTACAGGTCTTTCACCTCTTTGGTTAAGTTTATTCCTAAGTGTCATATTATTCTTGGGGCAACTGTAAATAAGATTGTTTTCTTAATTTCTCTTTCTACTTTCTCATTATTAGTATATAGAAATACAACAGATTTCTGTAGATTGATTTTGTATCCTGTGACTTTACTGAATTCGTTTATTAGTTCTAGCAGTTTTTTGGTGGGGTCTTTCGGGTTTTCTGTATATAGTATCATGTCATCTGCAAAAAGTGCAGACTTTTCCTTACTAATATGAATGCCTTTTATTTCTTTCTTATTGTCTGATTGCTGTGGCTAGAATTTCCAGTACTATGTTAAATAACAGTGGTGAGAGTGAACATCCTGTCTTATTCCTGACCATAGGGGAGGGCTCTCAGTTTTTCCCCATTAAGGTTGACATCAGCTATAGGTTTTACATATATGGCCTTTAGATGTTGAGTTATGTTCCTTCTAAACCTACTTTGTTGAGGGTTTTTAACATGAATGGATGTTGTACTTTGGCAAATGCTTTTTCTGCGTCGAAGTGATCATATGGTTCTTATCCTTTCTCTTATTGATGTGATGTATCATGTTGATTGATTTGCAAATATTGAACCACCCTTGCAAACCCAGGAATAAATCTCAGTTGATCGTGGTGGATGATGTTTTTAATATATTGTTGGATTCAGTTTGCTAGTATTTTGTTGAGGATTTTTGCATCTATGTTCATCAGCAATATTGGCCTGTAGTTCTCTTTTTTAATGGTATCTTTATCTGGTTTTGATATCAGGGTAAGGCTGGCCTCAAAGAATACATTTGGAAGCTTTCCTTCCTTTTCTATATTTTGGAATAGTTTGAGAAGAATAGGTATTAACTCTTCTTTGAATGTTTGATAGAATTTGCCTGTGAAGCTATCTGGTCCTGGACTTTCATTTGTTGGGAGTGTTTTGATTACTGATTCAATTTCTTATATATCATTTTTTTCTTTATCTCTTTATATCTTATTTCCTTCCTCCTGCTGTTTTTAGGTTTTGTTTGTTGTTCTTTTTCTAGCTCCTTTAGGTGTAAGGTTAGGTTGTTTGAGATTTTTCTTGCTTCTTGAGATAGGTCTGTATTGCTAAAAACTTCCCCTTAAGAACTGCTTTTGCTGTGTCCCAAAAGTTTTGAACCATTGTGTTTTCATTTTCATTTATTTCCATGTATGGGTTTCTTTTTTTTTTTATTTCCTAGTTAGCCTATTCACTGTTTTCTTTTTTCTTTTATTTCCTCGTTAACCAATTCATTGTTTAGTAGCATGTTGTTTAACCTCCATGTATTTATGGTCTTTCTAGTTTTTTTTTTCCCCTAATGGTTGACTTCTATTTTCTTAGTGTTGTGTTCAGAAAAGATGCATGGTATGACTCCGATCTTTTTAAGTTTGTTGAGGCTTGTTTTGTGGCCTAATATGTGATCTATTCTGGAGAATGTTCTGTGTGCACTTGAAAATAGTATATATTCTGCTGTTTAGGATGGAATGTTCTGAATATATCTGTTAAATCCATCTGGTTCAGTGTGTCATTCAAAGCCACTGTTTCCTTTTTGATTTTCTGTTTAGATGATATGTTCATTGATGTCAGTGGGGTGATTAGTTCATTTATGGTTGTTATTAACTGTTGTATGTATTTAGGTGCTCCTATGTTGGGTGCATAAATATTTATAATTGTTCTATCTTCTTTTTGGATTGTCCCCCTTAATTATTATATAATATCCTTCTTTGTCTCTTGTTATAAAGTCTATCTTGTCCAATATAAGTATTGCTACCTTGGCTTCATTTTGACATCCACTTGCACGATAAATGTTTCTCCATCCCCTCACTTTCAATCTGCATGTGTCTTTAGGTCTAAAATGAGTCTCTTGTAGGCCACATACAGATGGGTCTTGTTCTTTCATTCATTCTTTCACCCTGTGTCTTTTGATTGGAGCATTTAGTCCATTTATATTCAAAGGAATTATTGATAGATATGTATTTATTGCTATTTTATTACTTGTTTTGGGGTTGTTTCTGAAGACTTTCTCTGATCCTTTCTTGTCTTTTTCTCTTTAATGGTTTGCTGATTTTCTTTAGTGATATATTTGGATTTCTTTGTCTTTCCGTTTTGAAAATTTATTAATGGTTTTTGATTTGTGGTTACCATTAGGTTTGTATATAAATTTTCTGCACATAATAATCTATATTATGTTGATGGTAATTTAAGTTTCAACCCATTGTTTACTCTTCCCCTAGGTATATGATGTCATATTTTGCATCCTTTTATTTCGTGAGTTCCTTGACTGATTTTTTACAGAAATATTCATTTTTACTGCTTTTCTGTGTCCTAGCTTCATACTGACATTTTTGGTCTTTCCTTTCCACTCAGAGAGTCTTCTTTAATATTTCTTGCATGACTGGTTTAGTGGTCAAGAGCTCCTTTAGTTTTTGTTTGTCTAGGAGACTCTTTGTCTCTCCTTCTATTCTGAGTAATAACCTTGCTGGATATAGTATTCTTGGCTGCACATTTTTCTCATTTAGCATTTTGAATATATCATGTCACTCTCTTCTGGCTTGCAAAGTTTCTGTTGAAAAATCTCCTGCTAGCCTTATGCATTTTTCCCTTGTAAGTTTCTGTCTTCTTTTGTCTTGCTGCTTTTAAATTTTTTTCTTTGTCACTATTATTTTTCCATTTTAATTACAATATGTCTGCTTTTGTTGATTTTGATGGGAGTCCTCTGTGCCTTCTGGATCTGGATATCTGTTTCCTTCCCCGATTAGGGAAATTTTCAGTGATTATTTCTTCAAATACATTTTCTGCCTCCTTTCATCTCTTTTCTTCTTTTAGGACTTCTGTTGTATGAATGTTATTATGTTTGATGGAGTCACTGAGTTCCTTTAGTCTATTTTTGTTTCACACAGTTCTTTTCTCTCTCTTTTGTTCAGCTTTATTATTTTCTATTGCTCTGTCTGCTAGGTCACTAATTCATTCCTCTGCTGTTCATTCCATCAAGCATGTTTCTCATTTTGTTTATTGAGCCCTTTATCTCTGCTGTGTAATTCCTTATCTCTGTGTTAAGGATCTTACTCATGTCTTCCACTCTTTTCTCAAGTCTACCAAGTATTCCTTATGATCATTGCTTTAAATTCTCTACCAGGCATGTTACTTATATCTGTTTTGCTTAGCTTTCTGGCTTCAGCCTTGTCCTATTCTTTTATTTGGGACAAATTCTTCTGTTTTCTCATTTTGTCTAAGTCTCTGTGCCTTTTCTATATATTAGGAAAGTCAGCTACATCTATTCTTTTGAGGGTAATGGCCTTGTGAAGGAAAGGTCCTGTGGTGCCCTGCCATGTAGTATCCCTTGTTCCCCAGGGCCTGGCACTTCCAGAGGGTCTTTAATGTGTGCTGCTTGCAATCTGCTATTGCGTCCTGGGTGCTTTATCCTTAGGCAAGTCATCTGCAGAGGCTCTCTTTGCCTGTTGTGGGCAGTGTTTGGTCCCTGGCCTGAATGTGGTGCATTTTAACTAGGTGTTAAACTAGGTCTTATTGTGAAATGAGACCTGTTGCTGCTGCCACCAGAATCGAGGCCTTGTAAAACTCCTGGTTCAGGAGACACAGGAGTGTCTGGGCTGGTCTTCTGGGGGAGGGGGCTTGCTGTGCTGAGACTAAGACAAGTGTGAGTAGGAAGGGTGGTTCTTCCAGAGTGTGGGGATGGGGGGTTTGGTCTAAGCAAGTTAGGTAGGGAGTATTGATGTTGCACTGATTTCCACAGGTCTTTCCACAGTATTTCCACTAATACTGAGGGGCAGGAGAGGGAAATGGCACCTGCCAGTTCCTTTGTTCCTGGAGGGGGTCTCTCTGTGAACACCGCCTGTCTGGGACATACTCTGAGATAAGGAGCTAACCTCCCCACTGTGTGCCCCTGGCACTCTTCATATCATGGTCTCCATGCTTTATGTCTGCAGGCTGTTTGCCCTGCCTTTTCTCTAAGAGCAGCCCCCAGGTCTTCCCAGCTCTCCCAGAGCCAAGCACACTGACCTTTAAAACTACAGGCTTTAAATGCCTCTGGTTGCAAGAACTTAGAAAATTCATTCCTCTCACTTTCCAAGCTAATTGCTATGAGGATTCATTTTCCCATGCACTCCCCTCTGTGCTAGTCTGTCTCTTTCCCTTCTCTGTGAACATGGCTCCCTCCCCACCACAGCAGCTATGATCCATTTGTCTCCACACTTCCTACCTTCTTCAGTATGACCTCTCTGTACCTTTAGTTGTGGAGTTTGTTCTGCCAGTCTTCAGACTGATTTCTGGAGTATTTAGGATGATTCGATGGTTATCTAGCTGTATTCGTGGGACAGGTCAAGCCTAGAGTTGTCCTACTCTGCTACCATCCTCCCCTTGCCTTCTAAACTAAAATTTTTGTATAACTGCATCAAAACTGGGAATGCCAAGTTGCTTCAAAGATACACTGTAGGAAACTCTATTTGTGAATGAAGGTATTAATGAAAGAATTTGTGTAACAATAAGGGTAGTATTTGGCTGTGATGTTTAGGGAAAGGAAAGTCACAGAGATAAACTTTGGATGTCCATGTAGTTTTCCCAAGGGAGGGAGCCTTCCTTGGCTAAAAGGCTTTGATGTTGTTTGTTCCCATTTAGTAAACCATAATTTCTGAGGGAAAGACTACAGTGAGTTGTAGTTAACAACAACCTTCGTGTACTCAAGACCATCTCCTTTATCTACAAATGGAGACATAAGGTTCTCTTATCCTAATGCCATTAAACATTGATTTAGCTAACTGAATTCTCTTGTTCTAGTTCCATACTCATTGAGCAAGCTTTTAATTATTATTTGGTTTTCTTTTAGGGAAAAAATTGGTTATCTGGACAAGAGAATTCTGATTGCTGAAGTAAATGTATTTCTCACTGTAAGTTAATAACTTGGTATTCTGATTATGATTTTACTTCCCATGTGTCTGTTTTAAAAGGCAGTATTGCATATAAGAGCTTTTTGATTTGTAATGTATAGTCATTTCTTAAATGGTTGTATAGTTTTCCATTTACTTTTGTGTGTAGGTGTGTCATCTTTTTTTAAATTATTTTTTAATTGAAGTATAATTAACATATGGTGTTATATTAGTTTTAGGTGTACAGTGATCATGTAATGATTCAACAATTCTATATATTACTCATTGTTCATCACCATAAGGGTGCTCTTAACCCCCTTCATCTAGTTCACCCATCCTCCAACCCGTTTCTCCTCTGGCAGTCACCAGCTTGTTTTCTGTATTTAAGAGTTTGGGTTTTTTGTCTCTTTTTTTGTTTATTTACTTTAACAAACATGTCATTCCTTTAGGTTTTTTCCTATGTTTTGTTGTACAAATAATGCTCTAAACATCTTTTTTACATACTTTCTAAACACATGCAATGATGTCAGTAAGATAAATTTAAGAAGTTGCTTTCCGGGTTTCTTAGTTTTAAGAAAGAATGTGTCTATCATGTTCACATGAGTATTATGGCACATGTAAATGTGTGTTGCATTTGGGTTTATATCACACTGTATATCTATATATCAAAAACTATATGTGAATATGTGATGTTATGTTGCACTGAAGCTTATATAACAGTCTCCTGACTGATTTAGAGGGGGAGTTAACATGCATCTGCTTTAGAGAGATGACTTTGCTTTCAGGCCCTGAAAAAGTTAAGTGTTTGAGCCTGCAAATCTAAGGAACAGGGCCTCGCCTAAGGAAAATTCTCAAAGACAATCTATGTGATTCTGAGGCTTCCCATGAGAACTTACCCAGGTGACATTCTGACATCACTGTATACATTAATATGTGTACTATTCCTTCCATTGTCTATTTAAGTAGATGAAAGATAATTTTTTAAAACTGCTTAATTCTCCCTGCCATAGTTTATCTCCCAATACTCTGATTCCAGCATAAGTTTCTGACTTTCTGCTTAATTCACAGCTAACTAAGTGATCATGTAACTCCTTCATTGCTTATTGTGATTGCTCCCTGGCTGTACTTCTCCCTCACGTGGCCTTTGAAATCTGTGTGGTACACAAGGATGATGGTTGAATTTATTGCCTGCCACTTTTCTGAACATTGCTATTCCCCTTCAGCCCACCTAGTAATTGCAGAGGCAACCATTTGCATATAATGTGCCTCTAGTCACCTTGCCAAGTTGACTGGCCCAAAGTTAGGTATATTACCCAAAATATTTAATCAGAGTGTTTGACTGTGGACTTACACCTATTACATTGTGGCTTCACTCTGACTGCTTTTTTATAAAATCAGGAACTGGAGGGAACTTTTTTATTTAAATGATTTCAGAAGCCAAGAGAGTTAGTCTAGACTGAGATCTTGAATAAACATTGGTAAAAAGATGTAGGTAATGAGAGATTAGAAGACGTGACTTCCCAAATTATGTATAACACTTTAGTCCTTGCTTTCAGTATAGTTCTTCCTGAAGCTCAGCTGCATTTCTGTTCTTGAGTTCCTTTATCCTTATATTAAATTTCACCTTTTTCATGAGGCTAGCTTAAAAGGTTTTCTGTTAGAACTATCTGAGCAACCACATGGTCCATTCTATCCTTTTCCTATTACTGTGTCTTGAATACAAAGCTGTGACCCTCAGTCAAAATTTTTCTCCAAAGTCTTCCAACCATGTACCAAAGAATCAAATTCTAGGTTGGTTTATGAAATATGAAACTCTTTGTGCTCTTTGTGAAGTTATTTATTTCATGAAATGAAAGCTTGATCACTTTCACTGAAAATTAATTTCCATGTAAAATATTGCAATATGTTTTATACTCATAGATTTTTTTAAAGTAAAAACTTCACAATTTTTAAATAACTTGGAACATTACATATTTGTCTATTTTTATAATATATATGCATATGTATACACACACATGCATGTGCACACACACACACACACACATACACACACACACACATTTTCTTCTCCTAGGCTAGACTTTCAAGCAATTTGGTGTGAATTTTAATGTTCATAGCAAAAACTGAAGCTTTTTTCCCACTTAAGGAGTTACACTCTTACCTTTTAAATTTTCCCAGTAGAGTTTCACAGAATAAAAATGATTCTTTTATAGAAGAAAAAAAATCTCTTCTCTTTTCATTTTTATCTGTACTATAAACGTCTATTTAGTTCCCATGGAAATGCAAACTCAAGTTTAAAATATCTGTGTGCATGTGTTTGTATATGTGTATGAGGAAAATCATGCAAAGAGTAAAGCACCAGTCATATAGGCTAATATTCTGTTTCTGATAATGAAATCAGATAAGTTTGGCCAGAAGACCCTTTTATCCTTGTGGAGCAAGCTCAAGGGGCTAGGGTTATTGGAAGTTGAAGCATAATAAGGGAAGATTCTCCAGAAAACATGTGGTATATTTGAATTATTTTAATGCATCTTCTGAAGTTTTCATTCTTTGAAAAATTATATATGATTTCCTTCACTAGAAACTTCAAAAATAAAAACATAAAATTAGAACAAAAGAAGAGTGAAGCTGATGTCTGGACAGACTCAAATCCATCCATGCACACTTCTCAGGTACCAGACAATTCTCATGAGGATGGTGTCTCAGCCCTAAGGGACTCATTATGTTTATTTGCAATATTTAAAAGCCCAAGGGGATCCCATGGCCATAGACTCCTGTTCTGATTCCTTATCAGAACTCTAACTGCTGAAGAGTCCCAGATAAAGCTCTATCTATTTTTTCTTGGCCTTCTTTCAGGAATGGGTAGCATAGCTAAATTCAGACATTAAGTTCCAGCCAGGGTCAAAGAGCAATTCATGTCATCAACTAAAAACACTGTGTGTGTGTTTATAAGAGTGTTGTCAATACAGATGAAGATGCCACTTAGTATCTTATGTTTGGCCCTACATTACTTATATTCATTAAAATTCACAAGCATTAAGTTGGTAAAAAGTTCCAAGTAAGAAAACATGCCAAGACCAATGTACTTGTTCTTGTTACCTTTGTTTTGTATTTGAGAAAACAGATAGGTATTGATGCCTTGAAAAATTTTAAGAGCAAATAGATGGTTGCTAGGGCACCTGGGTGGCTCAGCTGGTTAAGTGTCTGCCTTCAGCTCAGGTCACGATCTCAAGGTCCTGGGATCCAGCCCCGTGTCAGGCTCTCTGCTCGGCGGGGAGTCTGCTTCTCCCTCTGTGCTCTCTCTGTCAAATAAATAAATAAAATCATAAAAACAAAAACAAAAACAAAAACAAAAAAAACCCAAACCAAAACATGATTGCTATAGGAATTCCTTTTGTTTAAATACTTATGGAATGATAAAAATCTTAGAGATGGCAGGTCATGTAATTCAAATAACCTTTCTAAAATAGAGAGATTTATCAACTTCTCTAATTAATGTCATTGAACTTTGGCTTTCCTACTTCCAATATAAGGGAATTTAGCAAATTAGAAAGCAGTCTGTTCCATGGACGGCTAACTTTAACAGTTTCCTTCTTAAAATGAACTATACTTATTTTCTGCATAATCAGGTACATGTTACTTTCACTTGACTATTATCCCAAATTGTTACAACATATTACTGAACCTAATCATCCCAGGTGCTTAAAATCACATAGGCATGTATTTTCAAGCAGATAAATGAAGAAAAATAAGCTTCTTGCTTTTGGTTAAGATCCTTATAAATTTATACTTTGAGCACCAGAACACCGCAACAGAGAGCAATGATAGATGAAAATCGATTAGACAAAGTTTGAAAGACCCTGCCTTTCTCAAAGGTACACATCCCAAGAAGCAATGTGGCAAATGGTGCTAAAACTGTGAGCTCATTGGGTCTAGTACCTTTCCAGACAGATGCAAACAAACAAACAAAATAAGACTAACTGCTCCTGTGTCAAGGAGGAACAGGAATCAAACTCACTGGATAAAGTTCGAGGTTAATATTAGACTCTCCCTTTACCCATTCTTCCCTATCACATGAAAGATAAGTAAGAAAAAATGACCAAAGCCCTCTTTGTTCCTTTAGGATCCATGCAAATTGAATTCTTCTGTGCTTTTTTTCATATGCTTTTATCAACTCTACAGAACTCCTCACTTCCTTTTTGTGTCCTACTATATCCTGCACAGATGTCTAGCACAGCACCCATAGCACGATTGCCTCTACTGGCCTACAGGTTTAGCAACTGGAACAGGTTGTAAGAGCTCCACAATGTCAGGGACCATGGCTTATTCAGCTCTGAATAGATGGTACGCTAGTTCCTGACCCTGAAGAGGTACTTAATTTAATTTATACTTATTTCTATATATGAAGAAAGGAAAGAAGAGGAAACATTCCCTTATTGCAAGACACTTGTTCCTCTTCCTGAACAGCAACTTCTTTCAGATAATAATTCACCTTGATTGGCTGGAACTCTGTTGTTGAAATCTTGTCTCTCAGAGCCCAAAACATGAGTATGACATGTAAATCAAATTCTGTAAGTAGATCGAGCCTAGAAGTAAGAAGATATCCTTCATTGTAGCTTGTTTTATGAGTCTGATTTATTGTTCACCACGGCAAAAAAAGTGAAAGAATCGTACAACATATTGTATATAACCATTACTACTGAAGCAATTGGAATTGCTTTCTGTGAGTACACTGTCACTGATCTAATTTTTACTAAATGTTAAGCAGGTTTTTGTGCTAAAAATATATTGAGCTGAAACAGTGGATTAAGAAAGATGTTGTTCTAAATCCCATCTTGTAATTTTCATTTAATGGGTCTAAATTCCTTGAAGTCTCAGACTTTAAAATTGACTTGCAGAGATCTTAAGTTATGGCTCTGAATCCCTTTGGAGGAGGTGCTTATGAATATTAACTGTACCTTAGGATGCACTATGTTGGTACAAGACTCATTTGAGCACAGAATTAGTGAGAGGTGAATGATGAATAATGGGCTGTGTGTGGAATTTAAATATTCGAAAGAACAGACTCTGTATGGTATTGTAAAATGTCTTGTAGCTTCATTTCTGATTTTGAAATGTTACAGTGCTTGCTTATTGTCACAGCATGATCTTCAGCACAGTTGGGTAGTGCTTTTTTAAAGTAATGCAAATGCATGAATGTCAGAAATACCTTCAAATATCGAAGACTGCATCTTTAAGGAGTGCATTTGGCATTAAACAGCCTTTTCCAGCTAATGAATTTCTGAAGTTACAAGAATAATGGCCTTTTTAATCTTAGCAAGAGTAATTAAACAGACATTTGTTATTAATGATGTTGTTAATGGCAGAAGATATTGAATTCTCACATTAGATATTATATTGCTTGAGAGTGATTATTTTGAATATCAGACGTATGAGTATATGATGGTTTTAAAAGTATAACACCTCCTTAAGAGCATTGTAAGTACTAGTTACTTTAAGTAAAAATAAAAGTATCTTAACTTTGATTAATACCAGGAAAACTAAGTATTTCCAAACAGGCAGAACTAGCTCATAGGGACAAAGAACATTTGTTTGATTAGTTCTACTCATCAGTTGAAATGGTGTTTTTCTCCTATTGAGATAGGTATGTGCAGCCCACAGCTTGAGAAAAAATTACTTACTCAAAGTCTGCTTCAAAATAGAAAGGCAGATTATATTTGTTGGCTGCTCTATGTCTAGCTCCCTTTCCTAACAAGTTCCTCAATTTTGTTCAGAAATTCACCCTATCCTCACTTCAGAAGGCCATTTTAATTAATCAGTTCATTCAGTCATTAAACAAATATTTACTGAGTGCCAGTTATGGTCAGGCACTGCTCAATGTACTGGGAATATAGCTATGAAAATAGAATAAAACAAAACAAAACAACAAAGCCAAAATATCACAAATAAACAAAAGCAATATAAAAAGACAAAACTACCTACCGAATATGATTGGAGTAAATGAATTAATCAAAATAAAGCCAATCTGGCCACAACAGCCCTCAGTTATTCTCATGGTGCACTGACAGTGGTGGGTATGTTGACCAAATGGCCTTAATCAGACTGAAGAGCAAGGCTTTTATCTCTGCTTGCAGGAAAGAAAAAAAAAATGTTTTTTTTTTTCTTTTTCTTTCCCTCTAGACATAAACAAAACAGCAGCCCGGCCCAGTTGCCACTGGCAGCCATTTTGGGGATGTGAGGGGACCAGGCTTAGGATGAATCAGAACATAGGACAACCATGGAGGTATCCATGGCTTGCTCTAAAAGTATCTGAACAAATACAATTTTTTGAATTAAAATTAAATACTTCTATGGCAAAAATGAATGGCTGTGTTCTTTATTATAAGTCTATGATTGAATGGCTTGATCTTAATGCCATTGAGGGCAAATAAAAGATACTTTGGGAATTTGAGGATCAGGGTAAAGGGCATATTTATAGCAGTCATATTGAAGGAACTGCAGGGATGAGCTAGTGTGTACTGGTAGGAGCCACAGGGTTGGATTTTGAGGGTGTTTGATCAAGCGTGAAGGCAGTGATGGCTCATAGTTAGTAAAATAAAATGCCCGAATTGCTGGGGTAGATGGTGGAGGAAGGCTCAGGGAAGTGGGCATGCTGGAATGTATATATTATGTGAGGTCAAAAGACCCACCAGAGAATTATGTTTCAGGGAGGTTCCAGGGGACACCCCATTCACCAAGGCCATCAGAAACTCATTGGTGAGAGGAATGTCAACATCTCTGAGAGGGTTAGTGGTGGCTTTTCTCTGTAGGCTGGGGCTGATGGCAGAAGTCATTCATCTGGGATCTTCGTGAGCTCATGAGAATGTGTATAATAGTGAGAATACTAACGATAATAATGAGTCTCTGAAACAATAAGCAGTGCTTAACCACTAAAAGCCAGGGGTGTCACAATTATTTTAAGAATTGGCAAGGTAAGAGGGGTTACAGCAAGTTAAGGGGCTAAGGAAGTTGTCCATAGGGAAGGCTGTGGTTGAAAGAACATGGCTTTCTTGGGTCAAATAGACAGCTATTATCATGTGAGCTACTTAATATATGCTACAAAAGAAGACAAGAATGGATGATAAGAAGGTATCTGATGGTGGTTGCTCTAAACAGAAGCTGTATTCTCTTACCCAATTTTGGCACCTGAGTTAGTTTTTGGACATAGAGCCCAGTGATTGATGAGGGGGCTAGATCCCTCAGAGAACCCTTGGCAACACAGTGTCAAGTATATACTGTAATGATTCCTCTAATCTTTCTCCAAGAGGATCTATGGATATTTACTTGAGTGCCCATGAACTGGGGAAAGGGAAATGCCAGATATTTCCAGGGCTATTTGACACGGGGTCTGAATTGACATTGATAATCAGCAGTTGTAATAACACCAACTGAATCCCTGGACTATGCAGTAAGAACTATTACAGTGGAGCATACCAAGTCGAAGCCTTTGGAATTGCCTCCTCCCACCACCAAGACAGTGAATCAAAACTGTTGACTTCTGGGAGGGATTAGAGATTAGAATCACCCTTAAGGATCTTAAGGATGCAGGACTGGTGGTCTGTATCATATTTCTATTTACAAGTCTGGTCCCTGCAGAAACTGTGTAGACCTTGATAAGGACTATAGAATGCTACAAACTCAACCAAGTATAGACCTGAGTGAAACTGCTGTGCTGAATGTGCTATCTTTGCTTGAGTAAGTGAATACATTCTCAAGTATATGGCATGCTGCTTGATGTAGCAAATTCATTCTTTTCTATCATAGTCAAAAGGAGGATTGGAAATAGTTTGTACTTATGTGGAAAGGACAATAATGTACGTTTGAAGTTTTGTTCCAGATAGATATTAACTCTCCCACTCTCTGTCATGATATAGTCAGAAGATATCTGGAACATCTAGACATGCCACAGAGCATCACATTGGTCTGTCTTGCATTAATAATATGTTGATAAGGAAGAATGAGAGAGATGTGATTGCATGCTGGAGGTCTCAGTAAGATACATGTGCCTCAGAGTGTGGGAGACAAACCCATCAAAGATTCAGAGACCTGATGTGTCTGTAGTTTTTAGAGATATAGTAGTCAAGGGCATGCTGGGATATTTCATCTAAAAAAGACAAATAGCTACTTATAGCCCCTGCCACAGAAAGGGCATAACATTTGGTAAACCTCTTTGCATTCTGGAGGCAATACATTCCGTATTTGAAATAATGTTCTAGCTGATATGTAAATGATACAAAAGGCTTAGCTTTGTGTGGGGCCTAGAACAGGAAAGGACTTTGCAGCAGATTAAGGTTATAGGGCAAGCAAACATCCTCTTGGGGTATAGTTTCTAGCAGACTCTAGGATGCTGGAGGTGTCAGTGGCAGGAAAAGAAGCAGTTCACAGCTTAGAGCAAGCCTGCTGGGAGAATCATATTGAAGGCCCTACAACTCTAGAGCAAAGCCTTGCCATCTGCAGTGGGGAAATAGCTCCTGAGATGTTACTGGATCCTGACAGAGACCCCTATGAGCTGGGTTCTGTTGGATTCCTGAAGGCTTTAAGTTGGGTGGAACTGTCAGAATAAATGATAAATTTGTGTTGAGCCTGAGCAGACCAGAAAGCACAAGAAAACTGCCTGGGCAGGTAGCTTAGATCTCTCCCCCATCGTCTGCACCAGAACCCTTCCTCAGCTCATATTTGTGGTCATCTGGGGATGTCCTTTACACTGCTGAAGGAAGAGAAAAAAATCCCAAATAATCAATGGAGTCCTCACTAAATAATCAAATACATTGGTTCATCATGTATGTGGTTGCTTTGTAAGCTATCCTCAGACAGTAGTTAAGAGACAACTTTTCCATTGTTAAGAGTTTCTAGTGGTGGGGCCCCTGGGTGGCGCAGTCGTTAAGCGGCTGAGGGCGTGATCCCGGCGTTCTGGGATCTAGCCCGGCATCAGGCTCCTCTGCTGGGAGCCTGCTTCTTCCTCTCCCACTCCCCCGCCTGTCTTCCCTTTCTCACTGGCTGTCTCTATCTCTGTCAAATAAATAAATAAAATCTTAAAAAAAAAAAAAAAGAGTTTCTAATGGTGCACCTGGTTACCTACTTTGTGTGGAAGAAGTGGCCAGAGGCGTTCTTGCAACTGAGTTCTCTATGGTAGAGATCCTGGTTCCTAAATGGAACACGGTCTTCTCAGGGACACACTCAAGCATGGAAAGAAAAAAGCCACCCATATTCTCATTTTTCTGTGCGATTAAACATAATAACCCCAAAGATACAGACGTAGTGAAGAGAAGGGCCATATGCACCCCAATGTTCATAGCAGCAATGTCCACAATAGCTAAATCGTGGAAGGAGCCGAGATGCCCTTCAACAGATGACTGGATTAAGAAGTTGTGGTCCATATATACAATGGAATATTACTCAGCTATCAGAAAGAACGAGTTCTCAACATTTGCTACAACATGGACGGCACTGGAGGAGATAATGCTAAGTGAAATAAGTCAAGCAGAGAAAGACAACTATCATATGATTTCTCTCATCTATGGAACATAAGAACTAGGATGATCGGTAGGAGAAGAAAGGGATAAAGAAAGGGGGGGTAATCAGAAGGGGGAATGAAACATGAGAGACTATGGACTATGAGAAACAAACTGAGAGCCTCAGAGGGGAGGGGGGTGGGGGAATGGGATAGGCCGGTGATGGGTAGTAAGGAGGGCACGTATTGCATGGTGCACTGGGTGTTATACACAACTAATGAATCATCGAGCCTTACATCGGAAACCGGGGATGTACTGTATGGTGACTAACATAATAAAATAAAAAATCATTATTAAAAAAAAAAACACATAATAACCCCAAACTGCCTGGCCAATCATTTAGTCTTAGCAGAAGCTCTGTCTTCTTTTGTGGCATTTCCTGTGATCCCTTTCTCTTTCATGAGTTAATTTTCTGCATCGGGAATAAAGGGCATATAGTTAGGTGTAAGGAGTAAGGGGGCATGACCTTGACTTCATTTTCCTTCTCTGGTTCATGTTATGTTATGTTATGTCCCTCAGTTGTCTCTGTGGCCGCAGAAAGGTACAAGTCAGGAAGCTCTGGGTCTAACAGTTCTGCTTGTGTGTAGAAGTGGCCTAATTTCTTGAACAGAAGGCTTGTGGTTTACACTTCTGCAGCTGAAGGAACAGTGCTGGGCACTGGGAGGTACTGAGCGTATACTTGCTCTACTGACTGAACTATGTAGTGTGCTGTTGCCGAGAAGTGATTGTCTTCAGCATCTCAATAAATGACTCTGAGCCGCTGTTTAGTCATTCTTGTTACAAATATGAATTGGATTGTGGACTGACTTGGCAACCTAAAAGAGATTTCTTTCAAACCAGAGATTCAGTGGGAAATTAATTTTCAGTGGAAGGGAAGCACTTTAATCAAACTTGGGGGCAGCTTCCACAGTGACATAGTGTGTGCTGCTTTTGGCTTTTAAATCTTTATTTCTCCTGAAGAAAAAAAAAAAAAAAAGAACTTGAGCAAAGCTTTAAAAAAATCTACCAGGCTCTACAAAGTAGAATTTACAGAGAGCTGAATTATGTGGCTTTTTGAATCCCTGAATTGAAGGTTCCAGCCGATGCCTTTTAAGAAGCCCTGGTCTGCACTGCATTTTCTCATCAGGAGACTCAGCCATCTTAGTTTCAGGGTCATTTGAATCACATGGTTAACCTGGTTCTTTTTTCATTTTCCAAAATATCACTAATAGGCTTTTTTTTTTCTTTCTTTTTTTTCTTTTTTTTTTTTAGGGGAAAAAAGAAATCTGGCTTCAGTTGTTAATTTCCTCTGTTCTGTCAAGATTAGGCTAGTAGTTCTGAGTAATTCTGATTCATTTTCTCAAGGGAGAAGGCCTGAAATAATCCAGTGTTTATTTTTATACAAATTCTCACAGTGCTACAACATTTCAGTGACTTCCTGGGATGTTTCTAGTTTTTCACAGGCCAAGAGGCCATTCTCAGAGGTAACTCCTTCATGTAAACCTAAAAATGGCACTTTCCCACATTAGAGTTTATCAGGAAGTTTAAAGTTCAATAGTCCTCCTCTTTTTTCTTTCTCGTCACAGAGAAAGGAAAAAATAAGGGGTGGTTCCAGCATTTTAGCTCATTCCAGCACGGTCATTCCATTTCAGTATTTTGGAACCTGGGAAAGAGGCAGGGAGATTGTAGTGTATCTTGGCTAAGAGATGGCTGGACTGGGAAACAGGACTCTCTGTCATTCCCTGTGTCACTCTCTGTGTGACCCTGACCTCTTCCCAGCATTCCTGACCCCACCTCTGAGTTGGGGAAAATAATGCTTGTCATGTAACCCTCACAGCATTCTCCCAAAGCCATGAGATACTGTGCTGAAAAAAAATGGGAATTGTGTTCAGAAGGCCAGCCCTATATTCTGCACAATGGGGTCTCAACCTGCCTTGCTGGATTTGCCCTCCACTACTCTTTCTCAGGGACCCTTACTTTCAGCCCAGGTGGTGGACTCACTGTCTATTCTACATAATGTGCAATTCTACACCTTTCTTCAATGTCTGCTGCACTTGCTTATCTGCGTATTCAATGTTTAAGCTCAATCCAAACCCAGCTCTTCAGTTCAGCTTCACTCTTTTCCTTCCTCTCAAATGCTGTGACTCTCTTCACTTGATATTTCACTTGCATACAAATTTCCTGCTGCTGTGTTTGTGGATTGTATTAAAACAATTTTTTGGTATTCTTTATCTCTTCTAATATAGAGTGAGTACTGGAAGCACTTAAATAGTCTGTTTCATTGACCAAACAATCTTTACATCAGCTCCTTTAGCTATTCAAGTTGGGTTTTAAAGATGTCATGACCCTCTGTGGGTACACACATTGTTAAAGTTGCACACCAGATGTGATTAAGGTATATGTATTCATGCATATGAAGTGGACAGTAAAAATCTGTGTGAAATATTTAGCCTAGCGTGTTAAATTCGATCCTAGAAGGCAAAAATCACTTAGTTGTGTCAGGTCCAGAGCTATATTTAAGTTTATTGTTTCATAACAAGTCTGGTCTATTTCAGTGTATTGTTTTCTGTACAAGGTCTCCCCGTAACTATGCATTATAATAGACTGTTGCCAGCATTCTCAAAGTTTCAGAGATGGATTCTTGATTACTTGCTTCCTGCCCCAGGGATTCTTGCTGTTAGGATTGTCATTAAACAAAGCAGCCTCCCTGGCATTGTATTCTGAACAAATAATTTGCACCTTTGTAAACTGATTAACGGGATGAGTTTGTTTTGATAATTGATCCTTGACTTGTATTCGAAAGGACAGCAAAATCTTAGAGGCCTTCTATATTTGTTACAAATGCTTTTCCTGGAATTTTAAAAATAATTTAGAAACTCCAGTAAAAAAAGAACATAAAAAACAAATGAAGTCTGGAGACCATTATTTCAATTATTCTGGATGTGAATTACCATGGTGACTAGCCCAGCTCCAGACTTTATCTTCTTCAAGTCATCTCCCTTCCCCCAACCCAAAGCGAGTGACTGAGATCTTTGGCACAAAGGCAATGGCCCATATGCGGTACAGCACACAGAGCAAATTTTATAACCTAAAGTATTATTACTGTGCACTACTCTATCCGAAGACCAAATAGGAATCTTTGTTGATTAACTGGCTTTAAAAAAAAATGCTCCATATTGACAGGTGTTCTTCATTTCATGCTCCAAGTCAATAATTCTGTCAGTCATACAGCCTTTGGCAAGTAAAAGGGAAAATTTCTCCCAATAAATCTATTGTAATCATGGGATAATTTGACAGCCATTCTGTTTTCTGGTGTTTAATTACATTTTGTTTGTTAGGTTTTCTTTTTCTTTTCTTTTTTAGGAGCTTAGGGGAAATTCATACAAATATCAACAGATGTCAAAGAGTTCCAAATAAAAAAGAGAAGCTAAAAGTAAAAGGAAGGATTAGGGATAGTAACTGACACACTGAGCCCTGGTAGAGAATTTGGGTGACTGATCATTTTGGTGGTCTCATGAAATCTAGTGTATAGCTGTTATTGGTAAAGAGCGTATTTTTAAAAATTGGTACAACACATTTTAAAAATGGGAGGGAGATTTTTAAAGCTATTGAGAGTTCACAATGTAGCACTAGCCCTTATATTAAAAAAGACTACTCTTTCTATTCTAAAAGTGACTCTAGGATTGGAGTCATATTCAACAAAGAATGGGGAAAACCTGTCATACATAGTTGACAAGTCAACATAGTTGTCAACAGATTTAAAATGACAAACACTGTACCACAAAAAATTATTTTTGGTGTTTCTTGAGGTAACAGAAAGAAGAAAAGAGATTTTCTTTCTATATGGTATAACATTTTTATAAGGGCTGGAAAAATGCATGATTCTGACATCTTGAAGTCTTAAAATTCCCTTAGGAAATAGCCAGAGATGGATTTTGATAGAAACAAATTCCCGTTTTAAACTCTATAAGCATTTTCTTATTATTCAGGTGGTAGCCCTTTGGGCATTGCTTGGGAAAGCAGAGTGAGAAAGTATATGTTCTTAACTGGTTAATGAAAAATTGAGATAAACAAAAGAGTTGCTTAAATATAGATTTTTCTCCTCACATAATTTGTCTCATTAAAATGCTTTTAATATTCTGTATTCTGATTTTCCTTGAAGGAAATATTGTTCTACAAAATTCCAATGAGACAGGCTAAAAATAATGTCTGTGACAGAAATGTTAATTTCCTATCTAAATAATTAAATTTAAAACTATTGCATTTTATATTTCAAAAAAGATCATTAGATCCTTTCCCTTAAGGGAAAACTGAGACCAAGAGAGCATAAAAAACTTGCCCAAAGTCACAGGGCTAAGGATCGATAGTCAGGGTTGGGTTGAACCCAAGTTACTTATCTCTACTCTCATTCTCTTTCCATCATGCTGAACCATCACTGTGTATTTGAAAGTCTGCCTTCTTTCCTTTCATTGCAAGAAGGAAGTCTTGTTGAAGTCTGCATACTAGACATGCAGTGTAGTAACTTGATAGAATGTTAGCTGCCATGTAGGGGTCCAGTAAACTAGATTTATGTTTGGGATGTTATTGAGTAGATTTTTATTTTGTGTAGGTTACAATATTTTATGTGGGCTGCAAAATACATGATTAGAATTTTATTGTTATTAATCTAGGGAATCTGAAAACACGACTGTCTTTGTATCACATTATGAAATAAATAAAAGTTTTCTTTTGAACCTTCGATTTTTCTACTTAATGTCATTTCTTTTACCTTCTCTTAGTGTCTTTCATTTGGGATCTACTACCCTTTCATTTACTTTTGATCATGTCACTTTGAAGCCTGGATAATATCAATCATTTTAAATTTATCGTGAATTCAAATGATATGCTACCTCTCCTTAGAGTATTTGTATTTTGACATTTTCATTGTAGAATAAAAGGCCATCTCTCCAATTATAAAAATGAATTCAGACACTAATTAAGAGGTTTAAAAAAAAGTTTTCTCAAAGGTAGAAGTTTATTCTGTTCCCTTAAAATCATGCAACTTATGTAGTCATCTACTCTATTTTTTTTTAAGATTTTATTTATTTGATATATATAGAGAGAGCACAAGTAGGTAGAGCAGCAGGCAGAGAGAGAGGAGAAGCAGGCTTCCTGCTGAGCAAGGAGCCCCACATGGGGCTCGATCCCCAGACCCCAGGATTATGACCTGAGCCAAAGGCAGATGGTTAATTGACTGAGTGACCCAGGCTCCCTGTCTACTCTATTTTCCCCTCACCTTAAGACTTCCTTTTTGGCATTTTTTTCTTAGAACCATAACCACTGGCACTCTGCCGTGTATCAGAATTTGTAAAAAAGTGTTATTGGCATCATTTTTATTAGTTACATTTGTAAATATTTGTTAATCTACTCTGTGTAGGTACTGTGCTTAACACTGTGAGGAAGAGAAAGTTGAGTAGGACATTGGACTATCTGGAATGTTCTGAAAGATCTGGATTGTTGAACACCACATTTTCTAATTTTCTATCTTCATAACTCAAAACATGGGTTTTAGGTCTTTCTCTATCAATTCCATGCAGCCATTACCAACTGATCCAAGTTTATATGCTATTTGAAATCCATTTGTCATCTCTATTGGACAGCACAGTGCAGTGATTCAAACTTTTTGGACTCAAGAGCTTTTTAGAGACTTAAAAATTGTCGAAGATCAAAAAGACCTTTTGTTTTTGTGAAAAGTATCAATATATATCATATTAGAAATTAAAGCTAAGAAAGCTGAAAACTTTTATTAATTTATTTAAAAATAACTTTAAAGCCATTACTTGATATAAGTAAAAAGTAGCATCACACATTTTTATGAGAAAATACCTATGTTTTTCAATACACATGCACATTTAGTGAGAAGGATGGCATTCTTTTTCATATTTATAAATAACTCTAATGTCTGGTTTAATAGAAAATATGCTTGCTTCTTCATTCAATTTGTTGTTATATATTGTTTTGGTTAAGTTATATAAAGAAAATCTAATATTATACACATATATAGTTAGAAAAGGGGAATATTTTAATAGCATTTTCAGATAATTATGGTTATTTTTTTTTAATACTACACCAAAACTCAACAAGTGCTAATAATCTTAAAGGTCATTTGCATTGTAGAATCTGAAAGCATGCCAACAACTTTCTGTACTTATTACATTAAATTCTACTGGGCTGTCTTATACTTTAAATTTATCTTTTACCCATATATGATTTTATAACATCATTTTTGATGATTTAGAAAATAATGGTCTACTAAGTTATATATTTACCAATGACTGACACATTTTATTTTACAATATCAATAAAGCACATTCATTAATGTCACCAGCAATTAATCAGAAAAGTCTTTAAGTATTGGGATGCTATCATGATGACAAATGTAAATTTTCCTAAGTTGTAAGTTCTGCTTGAAAGCTTAAATTTTACCTTTGGCAAAAAATAATGTCCAGATAGTTTTCCAGTTGTCCAGAAGTGACAGAGTCATTTTTGTCAATTCCAAGACAATGTCTGCCAAATAAGCAAATCTGAAAACCAGAGTTCATTCTTTCAAGTAAAAAAATTGTTCCATTAAGAGAAGTGGCTAGTTTAGTGGAAGCTTGAACAATCACATTGCGCTTTTCCCAGTGATGACCATTATCCTTAAATATGCAGTACGGATTTAGGTATGCTTCCTATTTTGTCACACAGAATATTAAAAAGATGTGTACTCAAAACTTGAAATTTAATGAAACTGGCTTTTTCTTTGTTTTTTTTATAGTGAGTGTGGCAGTGATGAATATAAAGACTACTAGTAGAGTTTGGTGCCACTACTTTCATTCAAAGATGCCAGCAGTTTTATCTGCTATTTCTTTTGCACCATTAGAGCAAATGTCAATAGTTAATAATAAAAAAATAATATCTTAGGATTATTAGGAAACTAGTTTTGAGTTCATGGACCCTGAAAGGAATTAGGGATTCCCTGAGCTCTGTGGGCCATATTTTGGCAACTGTTGCTAAGGTGGACAGAACAATGTAGGCTGATATTTATTATCTGTCGTGATTCTGCAAAAAAAGAAGTTTGCTTTTCTAGGCCTCAGTTATTTCCGAAATGAGGAAAAGTGGAAATCTCTAGCCCTTAAATGCTATACTTTTCTGATTTTCTTTTGTTTGCATCTATATTGCCACCACATGACAGGGCAGAACAATTCTAAGTCCTGAAAATAGCCCTTTGCCCGTTAATCAAGCTGTAATTTGTGTCAAGGAAGGAACTAAGAATGTTAATTTTAAATATTTTCTTACTGGTGTGCCATTTGTGGATAGGAATGCCATTTCTTTCTGATTTTTCTTTTTAAATTTGAAGTAATTTTTGGACTTTTTAGTTTTGTGTGATCATAATTTTTATACTTTTATATTTTTGTATTATTTTAATTTTTGTACAAGAAAATCAGGCTTGTGAACAATAATCATGGTTACCATTTATTGAGCAATGTGTTAGGCAGTATGCTAGCTACTTTAAGGTTATGACTTTATTTAACATTCTGAAGCAGTCAACAAAATACTCAGTTCCACAAGGTTCTTCCTAAACTAATGGAAGTGAATTACCAATAATGTGAAGAAATAGGACTTACTTTTTGAAACTATAAAACACAAATCCTTTACATGTATAATTCCAACATGCAATAGGTGATATGTTACAAGACTATTTTTCTTAGCTATGTTTTGTGACTTGAATATTTAGAAACATGTTTGATACATATACAAACATGTTTGTTACATATATATATAACACATAAACACATAAATGTGCTTTATTAAGCAAAATATCAAGAGTTTTGCAAGACAAACAGTAGTAAGCAGGTATTTCAGGTAGATAGAAGTCAAGTTCATTACAAACAAATTTGGAAGTAATTTTAAAAACAGAATTGTGCTGCATTTCTAGTATATGCAGTTGTGTTTATTATAGGATATGATCTTTTTCTTAGTCCCAGAGGAAATTGACATCTGTATTTGATTTAATGAACTTCTGTTTGTTCATAACCCCATGCAAAAGAAAAGACCCTAGTGCATCTATGAACATACCCAGCTTTTCAACTTTGGTTCCCAGAACTCAAAGTAGGCACTCTGAGAAAGAACTCATAAGTTTCCACATGTTTTGACAGACGGAGTTACTTAAAGTTAGCTCCCCTTCGAATCCACATTTATCTTTAGATTGATGAAAATAAGTTTTTTGTTATAATTTATTATTATTTTAAGCAAATATGAGAATCTTTGCATGATTTGCATTAAATTATGTCACTCAAATCTAAGTTCTGCTCCCTTGTTTTTTTGGGTTTTTTTTTTTTTGTCCCGAATTCTAAATAAAGATTGAGAAGGAACATAATAACCACAGTAGTATGTCAGGGAATCAATAGGTGTGATTAGATCAAAATCAATCCTGTGCAAATACCTGCCATTGAGTTTTACCTTTCTCCCTGTAAGGGATAGCTAATGCACTGTTAAAAAGCTCTTTACTAGGAACATTTGAAAATGTAGTTTTGTGCTGATGCTAAACTTTAATAACTAAGGCTTCTTTCCATGTTTTTTAAAAGCCTGACAATAATGGCTCAGTAATTACTGAACTAATGTTATCAATTCCAACAGATATCACATTTATTAAACAGAAACTGCTATGTTGCTGTTCATCAGTTAGAAATGTGTGTAATTGAAATATGAAAATGAAGTCTGTTGGAGTATGTGATTCATCATGAATTCTGCAAGCCCTACACTAACTCTCCTTTTCCTAATTAAACTGTCAAATTGAAATCTTATAATTAATGCAACCACATGCCTTACACTAGGTTTTCCATCCACATGTAAAGCTCAATTCAGCAGAAACTTTGCAAGAGCCTTCTCTAGGACAAATGCAATTCTTTTCTCTTCTGATCTAGAGCAGAGATCCTGCCCCCTCCCCCAGCCACAGAATATTGTGTAGCAGGAGATTTTTGTTCTCTGCATGATTAGGAGTGGAGTGGGTTGACAGGTTTGTCTGGGGAGCTGGTAATCCCTGCTTTGAGTTTTTCATGGTGAGGCAGGAGAGAGGAAGTTGAAAGCTGGAATGAGGTCTTCTGTATTCCTTCTGGCATTTTATATTTCTATACCATGACTAGGCTATTTGTTGGTATTGTTAAAATTTAGAGACTGAGGTGGATTTTTTTCCTGATTATAGCCTTGAGGGCACCTCTGGTCTGTAACACTTGATTACACACAGTGATTGACAGGAATTTATTTAATACTTGGGATAAAATCTATACACATATAACTTTGTATTATACGTGGCTGCAATACATATATATCCCAAATATGTTGGATTCTGCTTTGGCAAGGAGATATCTTAGAGATGTTCTTACTTACAGAGAGCTTATTTCTGCATATCTCCATGCAATCACTTAGGTGGTAAAAAGATTTTATCTCTTGTGTTTTAACTCTGATCCATTGATAGTTGCTGCCTGGGCTGTCTTCTTAAGAAGGATTGTGAATCACTCAGGAAACAACAGATGTTGGCGAGGATGCAGAGAAAGGGGAAACCTTTTACACTGTTGGTGGGAATGCAAATTGGTACAGCCACTCTGGAAAACAGTATGGAGGTTCCTCAAAAAGTTAAAAATAGAACTACCCTAAGATCCAGCAGTTGCACTGCTAGGTATTTATCCAGGGGATACAGAAATAGTGATTTGAAGGGGCACATGCACGCTAATGTTTATAGCAGCAATGTCCGCAATAGCCAAACTATAGAAAGTGCCCAGATGTTCATTGATGGATGAATGGATAAAGAACACATGGTGTGTGTGTGTGTGTGTGTGTGTGTGTGTGTGTGTGTGTACACACACACACACACACACACACACACACACACACATATATAATGGAATATTACTCAGCCATCAAAAAGAATGGAATCTTGGGCTCCTGGGTGGCTCAGTGGGTAAAGTGTCTGCCTTCGGCTCAGGTCATGATCCTAGAGTCCTGGGATCGAGTTCCACATCAGGCTCCCTGCTCTGCAGGAAGTCTTCTTCTCCCTCTGCCTTTTACCCTACCTGTGCTCTCTCTCACTCACACTCTCTCTCCCAAATAAATAAATAAAATCTTAAAAAATATGAAATCTTGCCATCTGCAATGATGTGGGTGGAACTAGAGGGTATTATGCTAAGCAAAAGAAGTCAGAGAAAGACAAATATTGTATGATTTCACTCATATGTGGAATATAAGAAACAAAACAGATGAACATAGGGAAAGGGAAGGAAAAATAAAATAAGATAAAAACAGAGAGGGAGGCAAACCATAAGAGACTCAACTATAGGAAACAAACTGAGGGTTGCTAGAGGGGTGGTGGTTGGGAGGATGGGGTAACTGGGTGATGGGCATTAAGGAGGGCACTTGATGTAATGAGCACTGGGTGTTATATGCAAGTGATGAATCATAAATCATACCCCTGACACTAATAATATACTATATGTTAACTAAATTTAATTTAAATAACAAAGTGAAAAAAAGGATTGTGAATTTATCACAAACAGGGCAAACAGGGCTGGGATCAATTAGTAATGTCTGATATGTTGAGGTAATAGGTACTGGCAGCAAATTGACTCTTAATTCTATTCCTGGGTTTGTCAGACTTTAGAGATGTCTTTGTCAATGCCTTTTCATCATGCGTGATGTCTCTAGTCTTTCTGTTTTTTATTAGACTCTATCTCTGGTCAAACTTGAACTTGTCTTAAGTTTTGCTAAGAAACAAGTTCTCAACTTAGTTTCTGAATTTAATAATCAATACATTTGATCAGCTGGGCTATTCTTTTTCTTGGTTTCTACAAAACAGTATTTTATTCACTGATCTCATCTTCTATGTAGATGCAGTTCTCTTCATTCTCTGGTTCATTTGGACCCGTAAGCCTAACTACATTTTAGGAATCTCTGGTTCTCAATTTGGTCAATTAATGTGCACAATTATACTCATTTTATCTCTCTACATAGAGATAGGTGGTATATTGTTTGTTAGTATATCCCAGTCAGGGTGGCAGGGTAGAGCAGTTCATGGAGAGTCATGAAGCATCAACATTAATAGTAACAGTTCAACTCAGCCTCTCTATAAGTCAATGAATATGTGAGTGTCTAGAACACTGTGCTGTATGAGTGAGTAGGACTGATAGGAGGAGCTAGTGAGAAGAGAGCTGCTCTCTTTTTTTTTCTTAAGTAGGCTCCACACTGGGTGTGGATCCCAGTGCAGGGCTTGAACTCATGACTATGAGATCAAGACCTGAACCAAGATCAAGAGTTGGACACTTAACCAACGAACCACCCAGTCCCCCCAAGGGGCTTTCTCTTTTTATTTTATGATATTTCTTATACCAGCATATATTTCTTTTGTAATTTTTTTGAATATTATAAACATTATACCATTATATTTACAAACATATGTAACCTGCATACCAGCTAGGACATCTCTACTCTTTATGATTTAGACAAGATACTCTTGAACCCCTGTTATCTGACCTGGAGTAAGAACATACCACCTCCAAGACTTCTGAGTATTGCTGGTAGGCTTACATTTTCATGGATCTGGCTTCCTTGCTTCTTTTTATTTTCCTCATTTCTCTGTATCTTCTAGCTGCTTCTTTATTTCTGCCCTGGCTGCAACCAAAGCATGGAACTCAGACCCTTTTCTTCAATCACACGCACCCATACCTACACCACATACCCTCTACATACACACTAAGTTTTTGTGTAGAGCAGATGTTTCTGCAAGTTTGTGAAGATAGAGTATTTGATGCCACAACAGCACAAGCAATTTAAGATGAAATTATTTATTATAGTTCCTAGGAGTCCTTTGGCTCTAATACCGCATTTCTCTGCCTTTTTTTTTCTCTCCCAGGAACAAAAATTTTACTCTCAAAAAGAAACAAGTATCATCTGATTTTATTATATAGAAAAATTTTGCTTCTCCAGGTCCTTGTCTGAAACTGAGAACTGAGTTTTTCTTCACATATGAAAAGAGAAAGTAATGCACTTTGCTGTTCAGGCCTCTGCCAACAATGGGTTTAATAACCTAGGTTTCATCCTTTCTTTCCCTCACACAGTGTAGAGATTATACTTCCCTAGACTTAGGCTTTGTTTTAGGGTTTATATTTGCATATTGTGCATATATGTATTTGCAAAACATATACAAGTATATATAGGTCTGGCTTTTTGTGTGTATATGGGGGTGTATTTTCTTTAGCCATTCCCATGTTGGTTAACACGTAGTTTCACTACTAGCAACAGTGCTGTATGCATGTCTTTATTAACTATGAGGTTTTCTTAGGGATAGATACCTAAAAGTACAATTAAATTTTTGACAGATAATATTATTCTGGTCCTCAAAATGGATGTTTCGAAGTATAATCCACTAATCCAGTGTATGAAGATCTCCATTTCACCACAGCATTGCCAACCCTCCATATTTTCTAATTAAAACAATTTTGTTAATCTTCCAGGAATCGAAGTGGTGTCTCATTATTTAATTTTCACTTACTCAGTTAGTAGTGATGTTGAACCTTTTTAAAATATTCATGTATTACCTATTTGGATTACTTCTTGGATTGCCTATTCTTATCCTATGCTCCTTTTTCTATGCACCCTTTCTATTTTTCTTACTGTTTTGTGAGAGTTTAGCTACGTGCTAAGAATGTCAGCTGATTTTTATGCATTAAACATTACAATTTGTCCAAAAGTGCCACTTATCTTTTATGTTGTTTATTTTGCATCCCAGAAATTTTAGATTATATTTTATTTTTTAATCTATGACTAATATTCTTGGCGGTTTCACATATGACATCAAAAGCCATTTCCACTATCCACTACTTTATTCTAATTTCTTCATAGATTGACTTCATACATGTGGATCTTTATCAAATTTACTTTTTTGAATGGTGTGAGGTAGGAATCTAATTTCTTCTTTTTCTTACCCTAGTTATCTGAACATCACTTATTAAAGAGCTCAACATTTAAAGCTGATTTGAAATGCCACTTTCTATACACTGAATATATGGAAATCTATATGCAAGGATTAATTTCTGTATTCTGTTGCTTTAAAAATATTTTGATACTCTGCATAATGGTGCCTCTCATTATATTTCATTTTCAATTAATTTCTGGCTGTTTTTCAAGTCACTAACACATATTCAGTGATTTCTTTTTGGGCACCTTGGCTGACTTCCTCCATCCATTCTCTGCCACACAGGGGTTGCTCAGGTGCTGGCTATGTCTATAAATATCAAATGTCACATTTTCTTTCCCAATTCCATGAAGAGATGAAAATAAGAAATTTCCATTATCTTAAACTTATGATAAATCTTTCTTTCTACTTCTGACTAAATGCCAAATCCCTAGGCATACAGTTTTATTAAAATCATTTGAAACAAACAGTAATCTTGTTAAAAAACAGGAGTTTATACTCTTTATTCAAGGACAATATAGTAGACTGTATCTTTTTTTTCTTTCAATTTTCTCATAATGAAAGTTATGCATGTGATTTTTAGAAAGCATATATGTATATATATGTGTGGGTATATATAGTATATATACACACATATCTATGTCTATGGGGCGTCTGGGTGGCTTAGTCAGTTAAGTGTCCAACTCTTGATTTTGGCTCAAGGTGGTGATCTCAAGGACGTGGGATCAAGCCCTGCCTTGTACTCCATGTTAGGTGTGGAGCCTGCTTGTGGTTCTCTCTCTCCTTCTGCCTCTGCTCCTCCCCCCATGCATGCATATGCACACACTCTGTCTCTCTCTTAAAAAAAAAGTTTTAGAAAGCATATATATGCAAAAAATAAAATTAATATGCCATCTCATCATGTAATGATAACTATTATTAACTTTTAAATGCTTAACTTTGCCTTTCTTATGCATGTTTATATACATCCTAATAGTATGGCAAAAATGAGCCCATAATGTGCATATTGTTTATTTACTGCTTTTTCATATAATATGTATTATGAACTTTTTTTAAAAGAAACTAATGCTTCTTTTTAGACATCATATTTATGTCCTTGTATGGATGTACCATGACTGATTTAACCAATCCACTATGTGGGAATTTGCAGTTTGTTTTCATTTATTTTTAATACTCTAAAAAACACTGCAAGGAACAATCTTTTGACTAAACTTTGTGTGTGTTTGTGATAACGTTCTTTGTGAATTTGCAGAATTGTTAGGGCAAACATTATATATATTTTAAAAAATTATTATATCCTGCCATATTACCCTCAAGAAACCCCAACTAAGGCAGCATTTATGTCTCTACACAGAATAACAATGTTCTTTAGTGTATGCATGGGGATAGAGTTCATTTAACTATAATCCCACTTGGGCATCTTGGAGAGAGCACAACAAGGGGATGCTGAAAACAGAGCTGGAGACTGCGGGCATTTCTCCAGTTCACACTCTTGGAACTGTTCTGTGTCTCTGCATGGTTGTCTGTCCAAAATTTAAATGGATTGACTTAAAAATACTTTCTGGCTGGTGGCCAGTTTTGGATAATGTTGGATGGGAAGGGATTCTCAAAGGAGAGATTATGGGATGAAAAAAAGGAATAATCACTTTCTCATGGGACTCAGGAAGATGCTAATGCTCTCTGATAAATGAAAATACCACCTGTATGTGATGAATTATTGTCCGTTCCTAGTCTATTTCAACTTAATCTAGCAGAGTGGTTCAGAACATAGCCAATGCAGTCAAACAGGGCAAGTTCTAGGCTTGGCTCTGCCATTTACTGTCTGTGTCAATTTGAACAAATGAATTTCACCTTTCTGAGTCTCAGTTCCTAAATAGTTGTAAGATTTAAGTGAGGTAATCCATGTAAACCCTTTGAAAAGCACTTAGCAAATAATACATATTTAATAACTGTCAATTAATATTATTAGCTAATGTTGGGGTAGAAAAACTGTTTTTCTGGTATCACAGAATACCTTTTATATAACAGGTGGTTAAAACATTTATCTTCTCCTGTTTTCCTGTGGGATCTACTGCATAAACCAAGTAAGAGGAGAGGAGGGAGAAGGAGAAATCAGCTGTGACAGAATTATGATGCACTCAGTTTCTATTTGGAAGATAAGCTGCTTATTTGGACCGGCAGGTAGAGAATATCAGTAGCATGCAGAGGACTAGAAAAGAGTGAAGCATATATTTATAGACATTTGTATGAATTTAAACTATTTTATATAAACATATATCAATTTGTGTTAACCTTATATTGCTCAACACATTCCTTACTCAAATGAGGCCATCTGGGTATTTCAGCTGCGCCCACTTCTCACACAAATTATTGTCCATGTATTCAGAATGGATGTTTTCAACTCTGTCCTGTCAGAATTTTCGCCCCTATATTCCCAAACTACTATTAGTAGCCCATTCTTTTGTGGCCGATTGAGTCTTACGTTCACCCTAATTGCCTTTAGCTTTAATTTAAATCTGTTTCCTTTTCTTTCTCCTTCATAGACAGATAAAAGCTTGACATTTTCATGATAAAAATGTCTCCATATATGTGAAGACAATAATTAACTAATCTCTTAGAGTTTCTATTTGGTAGACTAAAAAACTCGATCCCTCTAACCTTTCCTTTCAGTTCGTTTGTGGAAGAATTGGCTTAAAGTGCTTTCAGACTTTGTGTCTTGAACTCTCACCTCTTGAACTTGGCATTTCAGTCAAAAAGGGTGTGATTTTCTTTTGCTAGGCCACAATATGATTTAATTATAATAACGCTTAACAATAATGTAATGATTACAGACATCAACATAAATTCAAGGATGTCTTTTTAACATAAATAGCTCTTCATTCATTTAATACACTATTGTTTACTCTGTGCCAGGCTAGGTGCTGGGGAAACAGTGTTAGTTAGCTGTGACATAAATAGTCCCTGTCCTCATAAAGTTTATAATCTAGTGGGGAGGAAAAAGACAACAAATAGAAACAAGTAAGACAATATGATTTCAGATAGTGATAAATGATCCCCAAAAAGTAAAGCAGCATAAGATGATAGAAACTAGAAGGAAGAAGGTCAGGGGCAGTTTTAAAAATGGTGGTCACATTTGAAATGATATTTTACAGAGAGCAAAACTGTGTTAAGGCCATACAAAGATCTAGGAGAGAGCACTTCAGGCTGAAGACTAGAGTGGTGCTCAGATGTGGAAGAGCTTGGGGATGAGGTAAAGAGTGATGTCAGCTGGGCTCAGTGAGATGATGGAGGCCAGGTTAGTCAGATGGCATCTGGAAGGTGATGGTACTGAGTTTAGATTTTTCTCTAAGTATGAACGGAAGCCACTGAATGCATAAGATCTAGACAGAGCTGTGATGCAATACCTTACAAAACCCCTGTGGGCTGTGTGGAAATGGGTTATTGAAAAAAATAGTAGAAGCAGGGGAACCTGTTGACAATATGGTTTCCCTCATGCTCCATACATATCTCTTCATTCCATATGTCTTTTTTCCCTCCACTGTCCAATTTAAGGATCCGAACAAGTAAAGAGGACAACTATGGAATGCTGTGTTTTTGCAGGTCTTGAAAACAAGGGATATAAAGTGTCTCAAGGTAGACCTTTCTCATTGGTCAAATGTGAGATGCAGTACAAGATCCAGGAAAGCTTCAAAGTGGTCATTGAACTAATTTTTTTTTTTTTGATCTGAGAGATAATTTCATTCATCTTGTGCCCAAAGAGGATTGAAAACTACAATAGGTTTGGAGATTGAAATGAAATGATTGGTAGCTGTGGTTCAACCTCTTGTTCACAGAAGACACATGCCAAATAAATACACTTGTTGATGATGTGACTTGCAATTATCTACATATGATTGGCTTGAATTTGATCCTTTTGTTCTTTGCAATATCAAAACCCAACTCTTAAATTTAGTTTCCTTCATAGAGACAATGATTATGAGTCTTTTACCGAAATCTAGTATTCTTTCATCACTTTAATTTTCAGCTTTCCACCTTGAAAAAAATCAAAACACCAGTTCAAATGTTTTTCTTTTTATAGGATTATTAGTATTCTAAGAATATTGAGTTATACAGTTTTCACCACAAATATAATATTCACCATTTTAAATACATCAAAATGAAATTAACCGCCCTTGGATAGCTTAGAAATCTAACCCCCACATATGATATTCTTCCCTTATGGTAAGACACATTTCGAGCTCACTGATTTACAAATGTGCTTTTGGATTTCAAGCTATTTGCAAAGATGGAGACTGTATTGTGTGTACTGCATAGAGGAAACCTGAAGGACAGATAAAGAGCCAAGTGAGGTTGATGAGAAGCAATGAAATATGTACTGTGTGTTTTTAGTAAGAAATGGTTAATGTTTCCTCTGCTTTCACTTGAACCTGACTCATCTGCTGCTTGATATTTACTGAGACTAGAGGAGTTTTTTTTTTTTTTTTAACCTTTTGAGCAAGTTGGCTCTGTGTGCAATTATGCCCTAAAATGGAGCCCTTAAGCTGTGTTTTGAGGGGTAAAAATAATCACAGCAGAACAAAAGTGATTCACCTCTCACTTTGCCAGAGAAAAGCAGATGAAGAGAGCAAGAGAGTGAAAACGTATTACGACCACTGAGAGACAAGCTTGTTGGAGGCAACATTATTTGGTCTTATGATTTTTTTTATGCCCCCTTTCTTCTTTACTAGAGCATCAGTCTTGTTAGCATGTATCCAGAAACCTGCCGCAGTCTTTTCCCATAATGATTTACTTAACTTGTCATCTCTTCAGAAAACGAAGTCCATATATTCCTCAGTCCCAGCCATTGGGGCAAGTGATTTCACCATCCTGAGCAATGAGAGCTTCATCTTCCTTGGCACTGTAGTGCCCAGACTCCATGAGGCTTTTACCTCCCTGGATAGAGGGGCATTGTTGCTGAGTAGGCCCTACTGTACATATTACCACAATTATACTGGATTAAATGGCAGTATAATCGCATAATAAGTTTACTTGGCTGAAGGGAAAGTGCAACTTACAGAGAACTGTGATTTCCCGAGGGGCTCACAAAGCAGAGGAGGCATTTGAATGGTGGAAGCAGAGATGAGCACTGTTTTATTCCACAATCCCTGGGATAGTTACAACTTGCCAATAAATAAGAGCATTTTGATTTGTACTCTTCATCAAGATTCTTCTGCCCATTTTGAAGTTTGATTTAGGTTATTCTCTCATTTGTCAGTAAATGGGAATTGACCAACTTATTCCTGTAGCTTTTAAAAATAAATATCCCCTTGCAGGACTCACATTGTTTTCTCCTTTCTACAACAATCAAAATGCAGGAACACCTTGAATAATTTTCATAAAATAATGTGAGTTTCTTCACAAAGATACCAACTACAGTTATGTTTCCTTTGGGGTTATTATTTCAGAAGCCACCTGTGCATACACACATTTAATCTCTCATTCCTGTAGAGTGGGCAATAAGTAATGTGTTTAGTGTACAGACTCAATGCCAATGGCTAACACCAAAAGTGTATGCCAGAAAATTGAGGGGTATCGTGTACCTCAGGAAGACACCAAATCTTTATCCAAAGTGTCTAAATAGATAATTTTCCTCCTAAATTTGTCGGAAATAATATTTTAGAGGAGGAGCCTTCTTAATTTTCATGTTTGGCTTGCCAGATCTAGGAGCTGTGGTAAGAAATCTCTGAAAAAAGCCAGAGATGAGATTTTTAATTTCAATTTCTGGCAAGAGTTAACCACTGGGAAATGGTGTTCAATTTATTTGGTCTTACCATTCTATTCTCTTTTTCTTGGCTTAAGAGAAATACGGATCTTATTTCATTAATATTAACTACATTAATTCCAGTGATCACTATCTGAAATCAATGTATTTTGCTTAAATGAAAATCTGCTGTTAAATAGGGGAATATTTCTATATTAGAAATTATACTGATTTTAAATACAATCCTATAGAAACTTGAAAAATCAGCTTGCTATGGCAGGTTTTTTTTGAATATATATACATACATATATATATATATATATCTGTATATGTGTGTATATATATGTGTGTATGTGTGTGTGTGTGTGTGTGTATTGTGATATATCTTTCCCAAATATCTGTTTTATTCAGAAGAAAGATTCTAAGGAAAAGGGTTGAAACTTTCTCTTCAAAAGTTTTTCCAAGGTAATAAACTTTTACTTTCTTTGAAAATCCTGTTTTTACACCATTAACAGTTTCAGAATTAATCTTTGTTTTTCATTTTCTGTAAGTCAAAACACCATACGAGGTGTGCTTGTGCAGGAAAAGAAAATGCAAGGAAGGAAACAAAAGACAATAATTTCCTCCTTCAGCACATTCTCTTTTTACTTAAACATTTGTGGAAGTGAGAATGTGTCTGTGTTTGGAGCACCAAGCTTCAGTCTTGATGGCTTCGTGCTGTAAGAACCTGCTCCGAAACCTGCTCTCTGTGTAGCAGCTCAGATGGGAAAGACCAAAAGCATGTGTAACTCTGCTGGCTCAGCTGCAGGGCAGCAGCACTCCACTACCCCACACTGTGCAAGACTTCAGGCGAAGAGCTCAAATGCCAACCTCGGGGCTCACCAGGGTTCCAAAGACCAATTGCTATGATTCCATTCTAGAATTTAAATAATATTTTGGAACGTTTCCTCTTTCTCTGTCTGACTCTTTTCCTCCCTTTCCTTCTCTCTCTCTCTCTCTCTCTCTCTCTCTCTCTCTCACTCACACACACTCACACATACATTTCACCTTTCTTACGAAGTATTATCCTCTGGACAGAGAGGGGAAAATTGTTCAAGATATGTTTTAACATTCTATGAACAGAAACTCTGATTTATATTAAACGATATTCAGAAATAATCCTAGCTTGAAAATAACCCACCAAGTTCTGAGTATTCACAAAGCCTTGTTTATCCTGAAACATGGAATATATTGACTCTACTATTGCTTCTTGGCTGCATTTTTTTTCATTTTACATTTTATTAGCACATTTATTGAGGAAAAGAATGAAGAGAACAAGTGATAAGCTCACTGTAAATCTGTGTATGGTTAATTGTTGGTTGTTTTATAAATGTAAATTGGAGGAGTTTAAAATTAATATGTAGCGTTAATGTTTGGAGACACAAGATTTCATGATTCCGTAACTGAGAGTTCACTGTACCTATTACGATTTCAAAGGAAATCTACGAAGAAGTTTATCTTTTACATCTGATGTTGATTTGTTCCACCCTACCTAGCTATCCTGGATGCCATCTCCAGAATTACCTTCTACAAAAACACTGAATTAATGTCCTCTGGATGCTTAAGATTTCTGATTGATTTGTTCTCTACCCAAATTCCCATGTCCCACACCTGACCTTACTGATTGATTCTGTAATCCATGTGTCAGGCCTAGATAAGTGACAAAGGTGTGTCTGGCTATGTGCTTAATAGAGAAATTTCAGTCAGCCAGAGTTCTGTTTCCCTGTTACATAACAGGCAAACTTTTCTCCCCAGTATATATTTGACACTCTAATTAAGGGAATTTCGTATGGGAGGGGCTTGTTGTTGTTACATCAGGTCATTGAAGGGCATTTTTGGCTAAATTAAGACTGACTCCTTAGTATCAATACGATGACAGCCTTGATGATCTACAGTGAGGTCAGCCCTAATGACATCTGCATGCTTATCGAATGGTCCTCATAAATATAACATGTACCAGAAGAGAAGTTCTGATACCCCATCCTCACACCTCAGTTAAGCAGTTTTCTTCTTTCTTTCCCATCTCAGCAAATGGCACCACCATTTTGCCCTCTTTGCTTCTTGCCTTTTCTTCAACACATATGATACATCAGAACGTCCTTTTGATTCTATCTACAAATGATATTTAAATATGACTACTTCTTTTTGTTTTCATCACCACTACCCTGGTCCACATCTCTCTTGTTTCTCTTTTAATATCTACCAAGTATCCTTGCTGGTTTTTTCATAGTTCTCTTATTTAACTTACTTCAAAGACCAGATCATTTCCCACCCAACGATCTCCATTACTTCTAAGATAAAACCAGCTTCTCCCCATGGCCTCCCAAATCCTGCATCATCTAGCTTTTCTGTCTTGCCTACTCATGTTCCTCTAACACACGAAGATCACTTTGATGTTTGACAGCATTACCTCGTCTTCCTGGAATGCTCCTTCCCAAAGTTTCATGTGGTTGACTCCTTCTCTTATCTCTTGTGAATCACTTTGTTTGTTTGTTTATTTATTTATATTTTTAGAGAGAGAGAGAAAGTGGGGTGGGGGGAGTGTGGGGTGGGGGGAGGAGCAGAGGCAGAGGAAGAGAGAATCTTAAGCAGGCTCCATGCCCAGCACAGAGCTTGACATGGGGCTCAATCTCATGACCCTGAGATTATGACCTGAGCCAAAATCAAGAGTCGGATGTTTAACCGACTGAGCCACCCAGGTGCCCCTCTTGTGAATCACTTTAAATGCTCCTCTTTAGAGATATTTCATGCCCACCTATCTGAAAGCCCTATCCAGAGGGCTCTGTTCAAACCCCTTCTCCCAGTATTAGTTTCTATTATTTCATTTCACCTTGTTATTTTTCCTCTATAACCCTACACAGTCTATTATGTATAACTTATGTCTACCTTCCCCAAAGATGTAAGCTTCGTAAGAACAAGGACTATGCCTTTTCACCATTGACTATCCAGTGCCAGAACAGTGCCTAGCACAAAGCAGATACTCAATAAATATTGGTTAAATTAATGCTGCTACAAGAAATAAAGCTTCATATTCTGGCTTTATAGTAATGAAATTCATGAAGACATTTGTTTTCTTATAGTTTTGAAAAAATCCTATAAAACAAAAAAAACCTGATAATAAAAACCAATATAATAATTCCTCTCTGTGGAAGTATAGTAATACTTGCCTCTATGTGCAAGTAAAATGGAAAAACTCATCATACTTAATGACTCATTTAATTATGAATTTAAGAATGAAAAGTTATTTTGCAGTTTTAAATGACTTAGTACACAAGCTTATTAAACCTCAAGTATTCAAGAGGTAAGTCAGTAATTCAAAAATCTCAGTAAAGACCAAACCAAGTACATGTGAACCCAAAGTTCCTTAGTCGTATTAGTAAAAGCAAATATTCATCGAATCATTTCTGTATGAAATGTTTAACAGTATTATTTTGTTTGAATTTCACAATGCTGTGAGCCATGCATTGTTATTTCCATTTTGCCGATGAGAAAGCTGAGGCTTGATGAGGTTAGGGGATTCTACCAAAGGTGCCACTTTTCGTAAGTAGTGGGAGCTTGGAAAGATTGAAACCCAGCGTTCCTGTAAATGAATTTGAGCTCTTCATCTGCCCCTTTGATGTCTTTTTTTTCCCCTTTACGTGCTTCTGATGGGAGAAACTTGTTGATAATATAAAGCCCTATCATGACTTTCTTAAAAACAGTATTAAAGTGTCTTAAGTTTATACTTCAGATGCAGGGGAACAAAACTTGGCAGCGTATTGAATACACTCCTACTGCATTCCTCAGCTCTGGCTTCTTCCTACTATCTTATAGGCTGGAATTTTGATCAAACTGGATGATAGGAAAAACATATATCCTTCAATAACTGGCCAAAATAATAAATGTTCAGAACTGGCATGGGATACTGTGGAGGAAGCGCCATAAATTTTGTGCCGAATCAGCTTAAGAAGGCAAGCTGAGGCCAAAGAATCACAGCTGTCATTTGGCTGTGGGAAAGAGTTCAGAGGTCCCTTCTACTGTTCATTCCCATGAACTTGAGGTTCTCCAAGGGGCACTCCAGGAGGTGACGCTCCATTTTCTGTAGTAATGTGATTCAGAACATGACAGATTGCTAGTAGTTAATCAACAGGTTATGATAAAAGTCCAACCTGATTTATTTCTTTTGCTATATTTTCACATACATACAAACACATGTGTGCAACTTAACAGATCTAACAGTAACCAGTCTAAATTGTCCAATTGACATTTCCAACTAATGTTTTATTCTCTAGAAAATTCGTAGGAATTATAAGACATAATTAAATATTTCAAGTTTCCAAATAGAAGTGACCTCTGCACACAAATATAATTTTTATTTATGTGGTATAAAATTTATGTTAAGATTTGAGAAATTAACTCAATTTAGGAGAAATTTCTTTTGTGATGGAAGGATATGACTTAATCCAAATATGGAATATTAAAGATGATCATGAGAATGGAACTCTGAGAAACACAGAGTTCTGGTATTACTGTTAAGATCTTTTTGGGTTCCATGATCTTGAAATATTTGATTAGTTTAGGAGTGTCATGATCAACAATTTGTGATAAACCTTACATTGTTGTGAAGTGTGATGATGAAAGAATAATGATGATAATAAAAATAAAACAACATCTAACAATTATCAGGTCCTTCTGCTTGCCAGGAACTGTTCTGAGGGTTTTGTACTTATTAATTAAAAAAATCTTTATAACAACCCTATAGCATAGAAACTATTATTATCTGTATTTCATTGGTGGGTGAATTGAAGCACAGGGAGGTTAAATAATTTGTGCAAGGCCTAACAGCTTATTTGTGATTACAAAAGTTATTGGGAGATAATTGTGATAAAGGAAATGTGTTCTGCTCTTATTTCATCAGGAAAAGAACATATGGGAGGGCACAGTTAATGGAGAGAGGAATGCTAGTTTTTCCACTAGATTTGCTGAATAGTTGATATCCTTTAAGTCAGAAGACATAAATTTACAGAAAATAAAGAAAAAGTAACACTTTTCCACATTATTGCATTTTTGTTAAGTTCTTTAGGTCTTGATATATAGTGTATCAAATATATAAATATGCCCCTTATTTATATCCTGCTTGTGGCCCATTTTGGCATTTGATTTACTATTTTTAAAAAGCCAGAGGTTCTGGTAGAACCACAAACTTGTTGATTGGAGGAGGAACAGAAATGAGAAAGGTGTCCGATTCTACAGGGCAGTGGTTGATTTATTTTGACTGTTGTCTTTCTGTTGGCATACTTTTTATTGGTACCATCTCAGAATTGGAACACCAGGAAAAGGTTGGCTTTTAATGCTACTCAAATAGAAGAACAGTAACAGCAGAAATTAGAGTGCAGTTTTTAGCAAATAGCTTGAAAATCTAATATATTGCAAATGAAAACAAACTTTTTGGTCTTTAAATTATAACAATAGTGAGAGAATCAGAAACAGCTGTGGCACTTCAGGAAGAAGAAAAATACTCAGCTGTAGTATAGAGGGGTGATACTGAACTGTAAAAAATTGTCATTGGGTTTTATTACATGCTAGCTAATTAATGATAATGAATCTTATTTTTTTTCTTTGTACATTTGGTACATATTTCAAGATGAACAGGCAGACTACTCCATGTGCGTTTCTATGCTAGCCTTGGCATCTGAGATAGTTTCTCTGTTATTCTGTAAAATGCAGTATAGAAGAGACTGTCTTTACTTTAAGCCAGTAACTGGGTTGATTCGTAGGCTGGCTCTTATCATTTTTATGTAATTCCTCCATCATGTAAAACTTTTAATTTTCCCCCATGGCCATCAGTAATGCCTGCAGTAACTCAGCATTGTGGGACCAAAAAATTAAAGTGAAAAAACTTCTATACTCTGTGGCTGGGTCATTATTTTAGAATTTAAATAAATGTTGGTTACATCGTTACAACCGCATATTGTGAACATGATTTTTCTCTGTCTCTCTGAAGCTAAGAGGCTACTTTCTGTGTTTTATTTGTATGCTTATTTGTATTTTTATATTTATGTCTCTTAGTAAACAGGTCCTGGAACAGCAAACAGTTACTTGGTATTTTGGGAAAGCGTTCATTGAAAATGTCATGGGGCTGTTTTTGCTGTATTTCTGTGCACGCATTGTATATATGGTTGGGAATATATGTGGCTTTCTAATTTCAAAAACCACTTATAGGGGTGTGGGCACTGTGGTCGGAGTCATGGGATCCAGATGAGTAGATAGGCACCCAAAAGTCATTAATTCTGTAGTTTTTCTCTAGTGGCAGGGCTGTGCACATGTTTATGGTAGTGATGACATGACTACATTTATTAAGATTCAGAAGGCTTTCATTTTCTGGACTTCTGCAGCAAAACCACAGTGATACTTTCGAAGGGGACAGTCCCCTGCCCTCACCTCAGCTGCTCTTTTATTCACCACAGCCTTAGGGACACCCTTGATTCCTTCTGCTCATTAAGAAAAAGGTATAATTGTTCTTGTTTACTTATCTTTTGAAAAACATTAAAGAGTTTTTCTAAAATAAACCCCAAAACTAGTCTAGAAAATGCCTCAAAAACATGGAGCCTTTTAGTAAAACAGGTTAAACCAGAACTATATTTGGTCTTTAGACTGATACTGTGGCATAGACAAAGTAACATTTCAGTACTTTGAGGTTGATGTAGAATTAAGGGTTAAAGGAAAAAAGGAAAGAATCATTGAAGTTAGGCAGAAGTCAGAGAAGAACAGATCAGACAGTAATTGTAGGAAAGAAAAACTTTTCCTTTTTTCCCTTGTATGGTCCTTGGCTAGTCGTGTCATTAAATTGACATAAGACAGATTAACAGGAGATGGGACACCTGGGTGGCTCAGTCGGTTAAGCGTCTGCCTTTGGCTCATGGTCATGATCCCAAAGTCATGGGATCGAGTCCCTCATCAGGCTCCTTGCTTTTCCCTCTGCTTACCACTCCCCCTGCTTGTGCTCTCATTCTCTCTCTCTCTGACAAATAAATAAAATCTTCAAAAAAAAAGAAAAAAGATGAACAGGGGAAAAACAAATTTAATTTTGTACATACAGGAGCTCATAGAGGTATGAGACTCAAAAAAGTGACCAACGCAGGCAACTTTTATACCTTTTAGCCGAAGAAACAATAGATTTGTGAAGAATTGGTAAGAAAGAAGTTCGGGCTTGGAGTAGTAAAATAGTGAAGAAGTAACAGAATTTATCAATATAGCCTTCTTGGCCCTAAGTTCCTTATCTCTGGTGCTAAGGATGTCTTTCTCCTCGTTCAGAAAGGATACCTTTTGCATGGGTGACTTACTTCCTGCTGGCAGAGGGACAAAGGAGGGTCAGTGTGTCCTTCTTGCATTGGTTGTTTCTTAAGTAATTTAAATTCAAAATAATCAGTATGCCAAAGTGGTATATTTTGGGGAGGACTGCCCTGAACCTCATCATCGTAAAGTGACTGCTTCTTTTCCTTTTAACTTATAGGGACGTTAAAACTTCAAATGGACCAAAATCACTTTCATATTCCTTTGTCCCTTCATTTCTGAGGTTGAACACTTTCAGATCTTTACAAGTCACAAAGTGCCTTCCACTCTATCAGCTGGTCTCTGAAATAAGCTAATTTTTCAAAATTTATTTATTTACTTATTTACTTACTTGCTTATTTAGTTACTTACGCCAATTCTGCATCCATGGAGATAAATCTCTATTGACCTCATAAGTGGTAAAGATTTTAAAATGGAGAAAAGCCTAAATCAGTTATTGGCAAATATAGTACGTGAAGGGGAATAACATGTATATGAAGGCTAGAAATGATTTCCATTATGTGCGTGGAACTAATAGAATAAAATTGCAAAATTAAGGATATTGGCAAGAAAAATAAACTAATAGTAAAAAATAGGTAAATGTGATGATAGGAGAATTGAGTAATAATTAAAACCTGCTAATAAGTTCCTGCAAATCAAGACCTTGTGATCGTTTGGGTGGGGACTAGTTGACCCCTACTTTTGTTTAGCAGGAGGTAGTGGAAGCTAATATTTACACATTTTGGAAGTGAATATAATGTTCATACTGACTAGAAATAAAGTGTTTTCCAGCGTATTTATGCATTTAGCAGCATCTTTTAACATAAAACACATTTGATGATGTTAATTATAACTTAGTCCTACCCATTTGTTTTAAAAAAAATCTGCTAAGAAAGCTAAGTAGATATTTGTTAAAAGGAGAAGTGTGCATTCAGATTTAGATTTTACTGCATAAAGTAATCATTTAGTTGCTAGGGAAAGATTAGATGTTCATTAAAAAATACTTTTGATAATTCTGTAGGAAAGGTACTTATTAATAATCCAAGTGCTGTGAATCTTCGATGAATATCTATTTGGAAAGCAAATGTTGTAATAAATGCAAGGACCTATATTTATAATGTTATCATCTTTTGCAATGCTTATCTCAATATTTCACATTTAATTAATTCCTTTATTATATTATAAAAATTTCCTCTGATTTAAAATAATATATCTTCATTTTAGAAAAATTGGAAAATAAGACTGCAGAGAAGAGAAAATAATTTTAAAATTGTCTGTTATTCCCCTATAGGAATAATCATCTTCCTTACTGGTGAAAGCTTTAGTGTTCTTACTCTCCTCCTTGTATCGGGTGTGTGTTAAATGCATGTATGTGTCTCTCTGTTTGCATTCTGTTACATAGTCCACCTTACATTGTATATGAAAACTGTTCTTCTAAATTAAAAACACATTTTCAGATGTTTCTTACATTTTCTTGTCTTAATAAATAAAATCTAGTAAGGAGAACAGTTGAAAAATAATGCTTTGCACAAGTAGCAGGCTATCTGTTACTTTCAGGTAGGCTGGTAGCACTGTAGACAAGTCAGAGGGGCTAATCTGAAGTTATTCATCAGTAGCCCAACCATATAGACCACATAGATCAGGATCCAGTAAGACTGACGAATTGAAAATTTTGTATTTTTCAGTCAACCAGCCCTCCAGTTTATTGTATGGATTCTTTCATCATCCTTGAAAACCATTAATAGAACATTAATTCTTCATCCTTCTCCCTGTGGTGTGGTACCCTTTACATGTTTGACTCTGATCATAGGAGCCGCTTTGGATTGTAATAGATGTGGGCTACGGTGAAACTAAGAACAAACAAGTGTAAAATTCATCTTACAAAGTGACAAAGATCCTGCTAATAGTTATAGTCAGTTCAGTTTTTACAACCCATGCTTTTGACCTAGTTTCTGTTTTCCACCTTTGTCTTATTTTTAGTGTAAATCATTGCCAACAAAAATGAAGTTTCCTATCATAAAATACTAGTGCTACTTCTTTGTAACTTATGACAAAAGTGTGCCTTGCGAGTTTCTGAGTACCTTCCATCTATGTATATGGAGATCTGGAAGACAGGAATATGTTATGTGGGACAAGAAAGCTATACTGACATAATAAATAAACCTGTAAATGAGGTTAAGAAATCTGAAGCTTAATCGAAGGAAGGTCTGTTTCTCAATTTCACTAAGTCTGATGCAATTCAAGGGACACTTTCTTTCTAGGACTCAAGGTTACAGGCTGCTTCTGTCTGTGGCTTTATCATCTACACATGTGGCCTCTAAGATTGCCACTGACAAAGGAGGCAGAGGACGCTTTTATTTTAGCTCCCTCAGTATGCAAGTGACATGTGTCCATTCTCACCTCTTAGTCCATATGCCAAACTAGTCACACAGCTTCAACTTAATTGCAAGGGGAGTTGAGGAAATCGTGTGGGGTCTATCAGTCAGGGTTTGACTAGAGAAGCAGAACTAGTAGGAGATATAGATATCAAGAGCTTTATTATAAGGAATTCGTTTATAAAATTGTTGGGGCTGGATAGGCAAGTCTGAAATCCACAGAGAGGGACAGTAGGACGTGGAGATCACAAGTGGGCTGGAACTCACAGGTACAGGCTGAAGCTGCTATTTATAGGAGGACTTCCCTTTCTATCTCAGGGAAACCTCAGCTCTGTTTTCAAAGCCTTTCAACTGATTAAATTAGGTCCACCCAAATTATCCAGGATAATCTGTTACTTAAACTCAGCTGATTGTGGCTTTTTAAATTACATCTACAAACTTCCTGCACAGCCACACCCACTAGTGTTTGATTGATTTACTGTAGCTGGCCAAGTAGAAGCAGGAGAAGAATAAGAGTAAGAATAAAAATAAGAATAAGAAGGAGGAGGAGGAGGAGGAGGAGGAGGAGGAGGAGGAGGAGGAGGAGGAGGAGGGGAGAAGCAGGAGAAGGAGAAGAAGAAAAACATTGCAAAGAAGCATATGGAATAATAGGTGAGCTCTGTCTCTGTCAGAATATGAGATCATTATACTGTGTCTCATGAGGCATTACACATTAACAGCTACAACAAAAAAAGATATGTGAATCAATGGCCCTGTGAGTTGATGTGTAAGGAGAAAGAGAACAATCATTTAATTATATAATATGCACATTTCATCATCTAAGTTGAACTAATAGATTATTGAAGACATTTAATCTAGGAAAATTTTATCCAATTCTTAGAAACCTATCAAGAACCAGCAAACACCTCATCATACTAACTTATCCTAGCTTGAGGTCGTTTTGGTATTTGGCTTAATTGTGTTACTAACTATGTTTTTATAAATCCTGTTGTTGTTTTTCCATTCCAACTACTTTGTTATGCTATATTATTGTTCTTATCGCCTAAGCCTCACGTATGTATTTGTTAAATTCTTATTACGAGTCATTCCAAACTGGCCTGTTCCTTAATTGTGATGCTACAGAATTTAGATTTTACTTGAAGTTTAAATACTGTCTCTTAATTATCTTCCTTCCTTTTCTTATGCCTGTTGGCATTGCCTTTTATTCCTCTTGTGCTTCTCATTAGCAGCCCACTGAGCTGCATCATCTTCTCACAGTAGCAACAAGCAAGAGAGCTTCAGTTTAGTAGCTCCACATTACCGCCAGCCAGTTGGTCCTCCCCATTGCCCAAGTCACAGCTTCCATCACTGTTGTTCGTGTCACCTGGTAATGGTGGATGGTATTTCACATGTTTCCCTGTGCTCTGAAAATAATATTTGCCAAGAGTTGGCCAGACATGATAGTGGACAGAATCAAGCTAGTCTTCCATCTGCTGCCTGCATTTGCTGTCTGTGTAAACCCTGCATATTACCTGAGCAGAAAAAGAGACTTGCTTCCACAGACATCAGTTCTACCAGGTGGAGCCAAAAGCAAGCCCTTTCTGGCCAAGTTGTGCTTAGCCTTTCTCTGTTGGAAGTTACTCTTTGCCAGTCAGGCAATAAGTCAGAACTAATAGCTGCAGGAGACAGACAAAGTGATGCAGAATTAATGAACTTCTTTGTGCCAAAGTACAAAAATAATATTTGGGCAGTAAACATTTTTGTTTTAAGGTCAAAGTTATTTCACCTTGGGACCATTATTAGATTAACAAGTGATTTATCAGGCACAGACAGGACTGCTTTAGGTGGTCCTAAAGGAAAGTATTTGTGCTCACTAAGCCAAACTGTATACTTCTCCTTTATTATCTATTGGGTCAAGATCTCACCTTATCATAACATACCTAAATCTGGATTTTCATTGCAGAATATCATTAGTGCATGGTCTGAGTAAGCAATATGCATTTTTAAAATTGTCTGAACACCTCTTTACATGCCAACTCTGGCGATAATTACCAAATGTCTATATCTAGAAAAACAGGCAATTCAGAAATATCAATTTGTGCTATTATTTATGATACACATTTGCTAGTTTTCCCTAAATATAGACATTTGGTAATTATCACTGGGCCTATTTGTTACAATTCCAAAGTAGATACCAATGAAATAGAAATAATTTATTTGGTAAAAATGTAAATGCTGAAGAATTCTCATTATCTTTTTGTAGAGTACAGTTCTTAGTTTCCTATTCATATTTCATGTAATAATTTTGGATTAGCCATCTGGTTTGTTGAGGGTTGAAAATCTGTTTAACACCAACGCAGAATTTTTGTTAAAAAATAAAACAAGTCACACAGAAATCATAAATGTTTTTCAGGTATTTCACAATGCTAATAATGAATAACTTTTAGGAGATGGTATGTAAATTTGCACTTTTATCTTTAGCATCTTTTTCTTCTTCTTCTTCTTTTTTTTTTCATTTGTGCAATTTAGATTCACCTGCAGCATGCATTTGAAACCTATTTTTCAGGGATGTGTCAATCTAAATGGTTGAAAGATAGCAATTCTTACAAAAAAATTGTGTTGGCCCACCCACGTTATTCTAGCACCACTGCTTTCCTTGTCCAAATGGTTAGCTCAGTGGATTGGATATAGCATTTTCTCAATGATTCCAAGTCTATATCCCTGAGACTGAATTACCTTCTCTCTGCCCCATGTCAGCAAAGAGACTCCAACCTTCTGTTACTTATCCTGGGTAGATGCGGTTGGCCCACACTAGGAGACTGGGAAGCAGAATATGGATCGATTAGTACAGTTCCATTGCTTCATGTGTGTAGAAACCCTGAAGTGTGTACTGCATAAAAAGTGGGTTTGTAGTGTTATTTCTTCTTTATCTTGGTATACACCATTCTCATCAGTGAGTTTCCTTCCAACTATAACAGGAAACAGGCTGATACTTGTGAATATGGGTGTCTGTAACTCCATCCCAAATCATTGACCCCCTACACTGCAAAAATGGATTCTGATGTATCTTAGTGAATTATTTTTATAGTCATATATTATACCCGAGGTGTTAGAACATCTGGATAAAGTGTTTCACCCATCCAAGTATCGAGTAGGGTGGATGCGGGTTGACAACTTATCTCTGGTATTGGACTCTGGAGGCTAAATTTTGGCTCCCACAGCTTATATGAATATGCTGTTAGAAAATATTCAGGGCCTTTCAAAGGAAAGTTGTAGAATTCTGTTAAGTACTCGTTCAAACACCACCTGTAAAGAAATGGCAGCTTTGAAGAGAAATGCTTAATGGAATTTGAGGAAGATTTTCTGTTTCTATCAGGACTGAACCCAAAGCTGTGTAAGACAACCACAAGAAGCATGCTTCTAGATGCCCAGAGAAACAACTGGGAGGAAGCATGGCTCTTCATTAGGTTTTGAAATGAACCATTAGAGACTGTGGACTCTGGGAAACAAACTGAGGGCTTCAGAGGGGAGGGGGGTGGGGGATTGGGATAGGCCGGTGATGGGTATTAAGGAGGGCACATATTGCATGGTGCACTGGATGTTATACGCAAATAATGAATCATGGAACATTACATCAAAAACTGGGGATGTACTGTATGGTGACTAATAAAATAAAAGATTACTATAAAAAATGAAATGACTCCTGATTTTCTTTTGATAGGGAGAAGAATGTTCAGCTTTGCTTCATGATCTCATACGTAATCATCTAAACTCTGATAAGGAGAAGGCCAGGGAAGTACTTCTTCCCTTTACAGAAGTCTGCTAAGGTGTAAGGGTGGAGGGTTTTTTTTTTCTTTCTTTTTTTTTTAATAATTTTTTTTATTATATCATGTTAGTCACCATACAGTACATCCCTAGTTTTTGATGTAAAGTTCCATGATTCATTAAAGGGTGGAGGTTTTGAGAAAATGTGTATATAGCTATATAGGACATTGAACAAGAGATTCAGAATACAGACCTAGGTACCTCTCAGTCTTCTCAATTCTTTTCTTTATTTTCTCCCTAAACTTTTTAATCTGGAAAGGAATGAAAAATGATCCTTATATTACTTACAGACCAGCACTTATGGTGCTCTTGGTAAGAATTCATTTTTGTTGTTGTTGATGTTAATTTGGCTAAGGTGGAAAATAAAGGCTATCATGAGTTAAAAGGCTAATAAATGGATGTATGTGCAGACAGAGCATTCTTACCCAAAGCTATGCACAGGTAGTGAGGTGTTGCAGACAACACTGACTGTTTGATGACAACACTGAGCAATTAGCACTAAATTAGTCTCTTGCTGCAAGTAAAGACACATTGAGTGCTATAGGCATATTGAAGTCTAACAGACCAGTGTAGCAGAAAATACCATAAATAGCCTTGGTCAAATCAGAGAGGAATATTCTAATCAAAAACCTATAGAATGTTTATATTCTAATCTCTTTCACTAGAAAAAATGATTCTTGTCTCCGTTGCTTTTATTGGGGATAATTGTTGTCACTAACTGATGAGGAATATGAAGATAAAAGTATTAAGAATGATATGATTAAGGCTTATAAAATCATAGGTGGTGCTTAAGTATATTTGGAAATGGATCTGAAATGGATTCTGCCCCTCATTCTTATCAGTTTTTTGCAAGGGATTTGGTGTGAGTAACCTGAATTTCTGTATCAGCTTCTAGAAGATGGTATTCCTTTTACTTAAGTGATGGAAAGAACTACAGTAGAAAGGGATGGAAATGGCTGGGTGGGGAGCAGCAAGAGTATTCTCAGACAATATAATTGCAGTTTGGAGCAATGCAACATAATTTTCATGGGCCCAATAATTTCTGAATCTTAATTTCAAGGCTGAATTAAAAGATCTCAGCTTCAAGGAAGTGATTCAGTGATTCTGTCTTCTGGATGTCTTCTTGCTTCTTATGTCTACTTTCTACCCACTTTTTTGCTGTTCTTAAAAACATACACACCATGTTTTCTATACAGTACAAACAGTTCTTTACATACTCTGTGCATATTGAGGCACAAGACAACTAAGAACATTGTTTTCACGTGTAAAATTTAGGTTGCTCTTTTACCAAGTCTGGGGTGCTTAATTTTGTGTAACTCTTCCAGTCTGACTCTGGGATGTGTCATTTTGTGGTCTGTAATGTCTACATTCAGCTGGTTCTCCAGGGGCAGAAGGCCCTCAGCAAAGTAGCTCTCCCTACAGGTTCTGCCAGGTTAAGTACAGGCAGCCAGCTCTTGAGACTCCAGCAGGAGAAAATGCTTAGAAGTATCTGTATGCCAAAATATATTTTTAAAGCTCGTCCTATTTATAATCGGTAATCCTTCATCTCAGGGCTGTTAGACACTACCTTTTTTTGAAAGCTGTCCTTTTGAGTGCTGATGTTAGAACCAAAGTCTCAAAGCATCACAGAAGCCACTCCTTTTCCTAACTACAAGCTTTACGGTTAGTTTTAATAGCATGCCAGTTGCAAGGCTTCCCTAGCTACTGCAGGCTACGGCTAATTCCAAACACTAAATAAGGTGGGGAATCCCATTTGGTGGGATTGTATCATAAATCCACAGTTGTCTACCTTTTCATGCTCCTGTGCTTAGCATTGTGTTGACAATAAGAAGAATCATCATACATTTTTCATAAGAAATGCAAAGCTCTTTAAAACGGTCTTTTTACAGCATCCCTGTGAAGCATTCCCTGAAAGTACCTTCCTCTGGGTTTCTCCAACTGAAGACACTGATCTTCACCAAATCAAAACATGAAACAAGTTCCCAGAAGTCACACTTTTTAACTCTGGGATGAGGGTTCACTCCGCTTAGGAAAACTAGATAAAAACATCATTGTATCATCCTGTTATTCTAATCTTACAATAACTTTTATGATTCTGGAAGATTCCTTTTCTAAAAAGAAACACTGTCTTTTTTCTCTGAATCTGTTTAAGTGTTCAAACTAAAATCTAAACAGATTCCCGAAGCAAAAGCAAAGCCTAAGCTAACTTTGAATAATACTGATATATTGTTTTAATCAGATATAAATACTCTTTAATTTTGTCTGGCTCCTCTCCTTTTTGGAGATAAAGTTCTACCTATTTATGATTAAAATGGCCAATTCTTGGAGCTGCCCAGGCAAGTCATAATATGACATAAAGAAGACTCTTCTGAGGAGTGTCTGTGTTCAGACCAAATTATCAGAATGTTCTTTATCCTCTCATGTGTCTTTAAATTGAGTGCCATTAATGCCTACAATTGGGAACCTCAAGAGGCAGCCTATGCTAGATAGGGATTCTGCTCCCAAGGTACTGCATGATTATGTTGTGAGATATTTGCAGAGAAGTTTATTTTGGGCTGGGTGAAATTAGCATCTTTGTTTACAAGAATACCATCTCACTGATCAAGTTAAAGTACATGCCTAATAACCAGCATTTCTTAGGCTTTTATGTTGCCCTTAATTAGACTCTTCAAAGTTAATTAGGGGAACAAATGGTACTTTTTGTTCTTTTAAGTCCCCTTTAACAGCTTTCTCACACTTAAAATGTTCCCACATTTATAGGTAGCTTGGCTTCTGCTTTAAACCCACTGGTTAACTGCTCATTGGTTAACTCCTCCTTCATTCACAGAGTGCAATCCACTCTGTTTTCTTGGGTGTCTTTGATCCTTTTTTTTTTTCTTTTTCCAATTTTCAACTGTTAATATGGTTTATTTTTAGATACAAAATTACTCATTAATTTTTGTTGTTGTTTTCCTGTTTGGGAACAGCGTTTTGCTCAAGGCTTAGAAACTGGCAAACTAAATTTGTGGAACACTGGCACATTCAGGACAGCTTTTGCCTTATAAAATTGCACAGAAAAATTTGAGTTTTCCATACACCTACCCCTGAGTGTGGAGTGGTGGTGGTGGGTGGGATATAACACTCTTCATTTGAATTAAAGTAAAAATGATTGACCTCATTTGATTATTTTTCTTTATAAAAATATTTTCTTTATTTTTGTTTTTACTAAAGGGCTTATTGGATGCAGAAAGCTGGCAGTTAATATAATAATCTAATACCAAGGATGTAAGATTTTTCAGCCATGATGTCTGTCTGCTTTGTGCTACTAATGGGAGCATAAGACTATTAGAAGTGAACCGAATAAATGAGAAATAGTCTTTGCATTAGAGCAGGAGTCTGTCACTCTTCTGGCAACCCTGTGGAGAGCTACACATCAAAGCCACCACACTGTGCTAATAGTGTCACTTATCCCACAGCCTTTACACTGTCCCATATGCAGTTACTATGCAGGGGGTGTGCTCATGAGGGTGAGAGGGGAGTTGACAATGTGCTAGAAGAAACCGTAGGAGATAAACTGAATGTGATTTATCACCTCTAATCCTTGCAATGAAAAACATTTAGGAAGAACAAATAATTGAGTTCTTTCAGAAGTATGTTTTTATTGTAAAAAAGCAAAAAACAAAAAACAAACCCCCAAACCTTGAATTAATTAGCAACCTAAAAATGGAGGAATAAAAATGTTTTTTTAAAAGTCATGAGAAAATTCTCAATATGTTTATATAATTGTAAGAAATTAGTCTTTAAAGCAATCTCCTTAAAATTATATACCTGAAAAAAATTATATGCCTGAAAGAATGTAAAAAAAAAAAGTGTTCATTATTGTTTTTATATATGGCAATCCCAATTGCAGGTATCTACATAATTCAAGTTGCTGAAACAAAAATATTTCTTTCTTTTTTTATTATGTTCAGTTAGCCACTGTATAGTACATCATTAGTTTTTGATGTAACAAATATTTCTTTTATACTGAAAGCAATGAGTGATAATGTATCTATATTCTACTTATCGTCGTTTTCCTTCCTGGGTTAATATTGTTTTTGTTGTATTTGATTTTTTGGCTGTTGTTGAGTAATCACTGAGTGGTACCAGATTGACAGGCTGGGAGGGTGAGAAGAATGCAGGCAGCCCAAGTGGAGTCAGGGAAAGCCCCTCCCGGCCCTGACACTGTAGGCAGAGCTGTGCCTCCCATGCCAGGGAGGTGAACTCCACAGAGCACGGCTGGTACCTGCTGCAGGATTTCTACCAGGCCTCGGCTGAGGATGCCAGCTTCATTTCTAGGTCAGTCTACTCCGTTGTTCTCGTAGGACTGAGCTAGATGTAAATGCTTCTCCTAGAATCTTTTAAACTATCCGAAAGGTTTGGGAGAAATGGGAGGGAGAAATTTAAATGGCTGAGTTGAAGTTTGCCTGTATATTTCAAGCATGTACTGAGTTGGTATAAAAAATTATCCAACAATGTTGGTGTGGTCTAGGAGACTATGAAATGAGCATTAAAAAAAAAAAAAAAAAGAAAAGAAAAGAGCATTTCATGGAAGATAAAGCCAATAGACAGAAGGATTAAAAATAAACACCCCATTCCTTCAAATTACCCCAAGGCCTCTTTTGCACATTTTGGCAGTTATACCTCTTATTTGGAGGTCAAAACTGACAATTTCAGTTTATTGGGCTAGAGCTTTTAAGCAACCAAGAAAGAAATCATAGCAGGGATGCCTTGAATTTTCCACATTTTAATCTAGAGACGTCCCTGAATCCATCTTTTTTGATCTTCGTTTAATCTCCTAATTGTAGCATATAGAGTGATTTGATTTACATGCCATTTTGGATCTTTGACAACATGAAGGTAGGACGAGTGACAATCTGTCAACAAGGACCAGGACAGAGAAATTTTTAAAAAGCAGAAAAAGGAAAAATTGTAAAATTTGGTGGGGGTCTTCAGGGTAGGCCAGGAATCTTGTGATTTAACACTATGCTTCTGCATGAGGGTAATATAATAGAAATGAAATGAATTTTGCTAACTCTAGAACAGCTAGAGTTAACAGCATCACAAACTACTCAGTTTGTGGTCTCATCTCAGTTAACAGCATCACGAACTACTGAACCTGGAAACTTCTGAGTCATCCTCAGTCCTTCCTTTACCCTTCCCCCTCCTTCCTTACTCAATTAGCTACATCCTACTGATTCTCCCTCTTAAGTAGCTCCTCATTTTGGGTCCCTGTCTTAATATCCATGGCTTTATTTTTGGATTATTGCACATTTGAGACCTTATTCTTCATTCTTCATGTTTCGTATCCAGTCCCATAGATTAGCTGTAACAAAGAATGTTCACGTATAGGCTGTCAGTGCTTGATAACAAGGGCATTGTGCGTCATTGTTTTCTGGGTACAAGTGCCTATCACTTAGTCTCCCCAGTTTTAATCTGTCCACACTGCCAGATGTCCTCTCTGAAATCACAAGGCTGATCCTAGAGTGTGCCATGCTACCATTACATAATCTCCAGTGCCTTCTGGGAGAACGACATTCATCATGATGCCTCCCCAATCTTTCCCCTCCACAAACCCTGCCACCCTCATCTCTTCTCATCTCCCACATGCCCCCTACGCTTCAGCCACAAGGAACTTCTCACCATTCTCTGAATATGCCACTCTTTCAAACTTTGTATTTTCCCATATGCTGTTTCTTTTCCTGGAGTGCCCTTCCCTCCTTTCTCTGCACGGCAAACTCCCACTCATGCTGTAAGACCCAGCTCAAATGCCATCTCTTCTCTGAAAACTTCCCCACTTCTGCAAAGAAGAACTGCCATTCAGAGATCCACTAGCTTTTTGTGGACACCTCTCTTAAGATAATCATAGATAGTGCTACCCCCAACTGTGGGCTAGAAGATCCCTGACTTAAAGGTCTTTGACCATCCTCCAGCTTGGGAGAGGTCCATGTGGTCAAAAGGATTTTATCCGAAGCCCTAACCTCCCCCTTTCTGAGTTATGCTCTGGATACCTGGTACCATAAAACTTCCTGCCCGGATGGCCCCAATATAATCCTAGAAACTGCCAGGGGTCCTTTCCCTGGGTCTTTATATCTGAGAGGAGTCCATGCAGTTGGTGTGAGCACCACTAAGTTTGAGGGTTGGGTGGAATGTGATTGGAGCTTGGTCTTGTTGCCTATGGCGTCCACACACACGTGCCCAAGGGCCCTTATGGTAAAAGACAGAGCTGAGGGTAGTGTGGTGAGAGAAGGTAGGAAAGTTACAGGCCTGGGGCTGAAGGACAGCCTCTTCGATGACAATGATCTCCAACCTGGAACTCGAGGAATTCAGGAATTCTAAATTTGAACCTGGTAGTCCATGTTGTTAAGAAGGCATATTTGACAAGGTAGAATAAAAAAACATTGTATTCAACTGTTTATAGCTTAATTTATGATTTAAAAAAATATTTAGACATTAGGTATGTGAACCTCCATTTGTGTCCTTGCTCAGGTTAGGAATGGGCCTGCTTATAGCATAGTTATTTCTTGACGTCCTTATCTCCTTAACTAGGCTGTGAGTTCACAGATGGCTAAGATTCTTTTTTTTTTTTTAATCTTTTTACTTCAGTGGTTCAATATTTTGCTTGAAAATATATTTGTTGATATAAAAAGTTCAAGTATTCAAAATACTTGATTTAGAGAGGCAGGAACATGTATAACACAGTTTAAAATACAGTATATAAATTGGTTAAAAAAAATAAATCAGACTTTCTCTGGTTGAGAAACAGACTCATGAGCCTTGGGTAATCATCAGTCCCTAGTAGAGAGCAGCACAGTAGAAATAGAGATGTTGTAGGCTTCTGAACTTCTTCCTCCCACAGACACTGAACGTACAGACATCCATGGAGCAGTTCCCTCTGTGAGAAATTCAGAAACTAGCTGTATGAGTCCTACACATTGGGCAAATGAGAAAATACACATATTGAAACAGGTAGGAAAGGTTGAGAGACACACTCTTGCCATATACTCCATCCCTGACACAGTGACGTACAGTTGGGAGAAAACCCCAGTTTCCAGATTCTTTCTAAGCAGCAAAGAGTTTGGACTTCACTTCTAGTGCCCCACTTTTAAGCTCCCACTGCAGGGATGGGCCCCCACAAAACCAATTTCTGAAAGTACATGGGGCTTGCCTTCACGAAGCCTCATAGGACCTGTAGTAAGCAAAGAAGCAGGTCTTAATGGGTGTGCAAGCAGTCCCTGTGACTCTCCTCCCAGGGCTCAGGGCAGAGGGGAGCAGGCAGCAAGACCTGTCCCCTTGTCTTTCCCTGGGAGAGGTTTGAATGCATAGTTTATAAACTGCTGCCTGAGGGTCCAGCTTCTAATTTGCATACAGCTAGAGGCTGGTGGTGATTCTCCCAGAGAGCAGGGAAGCCAGTGTACATTTCCCCTACCTCTTCTTTCTGGCTTACTCCAACAATAAAACCAAGTTTCTTATATGAACTTGTCCAAATATCTCGTGTCCTAACTTTTATAACTGCCACCCAAGTGATGGGTCGCTAAATCACCTAGCTTTGATAGTCAGTGGGGCTTGTGTTCATGACTATAGCAAAAAAAAAAAAAAAAAAAGAAAAAAAAGAAACAATTTTTATACAGGAACAGAAACACCCCTTTCCCCCACCTCCCCTGCAGCTATATACCTGGACTCAGTGCAGAGGAAGCAGGTGAAAATGCCCATCTCCCAGTTTTTCTCTGGAAAAGGCTTCAGTACATACTTTCTCAGCTAATGTCTGAGGGTTCAGCTTCTCATCAGCCTGCATCTACATACTGAAGTCCTTTCCTTTGGGATACTGATGGGTCTTGGCACACCCTCAACTACTTATCAGCTTAAAATAGACTGTTGATAAGATAGTTTATGTAAGTTTCATGGTAACCACAAAGCAAAAACCTGCAGTAGATACACAAAAGGTAAAAAGAACAAATCTAAGCATACCATTAAAGAAAATTATCAAACCACAAATTAAAAAAGCAAGAGAGGAAGAAAGGAACAAAAGAACTACAAAACAGCCAAGACAAAACAGCAATAGTAAGTGTATAACTATCAGTAATCACTTTAAATGTAAATGAACTGGAGTGCCTGGATGGCTCCAGTTGGTTAAGCATGGACTCAATTTTGGCTCAGGTCATGCTCTCATGGGTCATGTGATTGATCCCCCTCTGTTGGGCTGGCCATGTTCGGAAGGGAGTCTGCTTAAAGACTCTCTCCCTCTGCCCACCCCCCACTTACACTTGTGCATGTGCTCTCTCTAAAATAAGTAAATAAATCTTAAAAAAATAAATGTAAATGAACTAAATTCTCCAATCAAAAGACATAGAGTGGCTAAATGGATTTAAAAAAAGACCCAATCATATGCCTACAAGAGACACTTTGGTTTTTAAAGACACACATAAAATGAAAGTGAAGTAATGGAAAAAGATATTCCATACAAATGAAAACCAAAAGAAAGGCTTCTTCTATCAGGTGGAAAAAAAAAAAAGCGCCTTTAAACCAATGGCTGTAACAAGAGATGAACAAGGTCATTATATAACAATAAAGTGGTCAGTTCATCAAGAAGATAAAATAATTGTAAATATTTATGCACTCAACTTTGGAACACCTAAATATATAAAGCAAATGTTAACAGATCTAAAGTGAGAAATAGACTAGAAAGACAATAGAAAAGATCAAACCAAAATGAAACTAAGATGAAACTAAAAGCTGATTTTTTTTTTAAGATTTTATTTATTTATTTGACAGAGAGAGACAGCAGCGAGAGAGGGAACACAAGCAGGGGGAGTGGGAGAGGAAGAAGCAGGCTCTTAGTGGAGGAGCCTGATGTGGGGCTCGAACCCAGAACACTGGGATCACGCCCTGAGCTGAAGGCAGACACTTAACCACTGTGCTACCCAGTCGCCCCTAAAAGCTGATTTTTGAAAAGATAAAATTGACAAAACTTTAGCCAGATTTACGAAGAAGACTCAAATAAATAAAATCAGAAACAGGAGATATTACCGATGATACCACAGAAATACAAAAGATTATAAGAAACTACTATGAATAATTATATGCTAACAAAACTGGACAACCTAAAAGGAATGGATAAATTTCTAGACACCTAAAACTACCAAGACTGAACCATGAAGATAGAAAATCTGTATAGACCAATTACTAGTCTGTAATTCCCTCTGAGAGGAATAGAATCAGTAATAGAATAGGAAATAGAATCAGTAATCAAAAACCTTCCCACAAACAAAAATCCAGGAATGTATGGCTTCACAGGTAAATTCTACTGAACATTCAAAGGAGAATTAATACCAATCCTTCTCAAACTCTTCCAAAAAATAACAGACGAAACTTCCAAACTCATTTTATGAGGCCAAAATTTACATAAGACCAAAACCAGGCATAGGCACTAAAAGAAAAGAAAATGACAGGGTAGTGTCCCTGATAGGTAGGACATTGATGCAAAAATGCTCAGCAAAATATTAGCAAACCAAAACTTTTAAATACATTAAAAGGATCATACACCATGGCCAAGCGGGATTTATTCTCAAGATGCAAGGATAGTCCAGTGTATGTAAATAAATCAATGCAGTACACCATATTAACAAAATGAAGGATGAAAAATCATGGTTATCTTAATAGATGCAGAAAAAGCATTTGACAGAATTCAACATCTTCTTGCGATTAAAAACTCTGAATAAACTGGATGCAGAAGGACGGTACCTTAACATAAGAAGGGCCATATATGACAGGTCTATAGCACATATCACACTCAATGGTGAAAAGCTGAAAGTTTTTCCTCTAAGAACAGAAATAAGATAAGGATGCCTAATTTTGCCCTTTTTATTCAACATAGCACTGGAGGCAGAGCAATTAGGGAAGAAGTAAAATAAAAGGCAAAAAAAGTCTAAAAGAATGAAGTAAAATTATGTTTTCTGATGACATGATATTATATATAGAAAACCCTAAAGACTCCATCAAAATTCTGTTGCAACTAAAAAATGAATTCAGTAAAGTTTTAGGATACAAAATCAATATATAAAAATCAATTGCTTTTCTATACACCAACAACAAATGGTCAGAAAGGGAAATTAAGAAAACAATCCCATTAATATAGCATCAAAATGAATAAAATATTTAGGAATAAATTTTACCAAGCAGGTGAAAGACCTGTACATTAGAAACTATAAGACATTGATGAAAGAAATTGATGAAGTCACAGATAAATGGAAAGATATTCTGTGCTAATGGATTGGAAAAATTAATATTGTAAAAATGTCCATACTACCCAAAGAAATCTACAGATTCAGTGCACTCCCTGTCAAAATTCCAATGGTGTATTTCAAAGAAATAGAAAAAACAATACTACAATGTATGGAATTACAAAAGATTCTGAACAACTAAAGTGATTTTTAGAAAGAACAAAGTTGGAGGCACTGTACTTCCTTGCTCTACTAATCAAAACAGTATGGTTTTTATTGGTATAAAAACAGATCATTGGTCAATGGAACAGAACAAAAAGCCCAGCAATAAACCCATGCACATTTAGTCAATTAATTTTTTGAAGATTTATTTATTTATTAGAGAGTACACACATGAGCGGGGCTTGGGGGGGGCAGAGGGAGAGGGAGAGAATCTCAAGTAGACTCCCCACTGAGCGCAGAGCCTGATGTGGGGACTCCATCTCACAACCCTGAGATCATGACCTAAGTCAAAACCAAGAGTCGGATGCTTAACTGACTGAGCCACCCAGGTGCCCCTTTAGTCAATTAATTTATGACAAAGGAGCCATGAATATACCATGGGGAAAGGATAGTCTCTTCAATAAACAGTGTTGGGGAAACTGAACAGCCAGATACAAATGAGTTATACTGGACCCTCTGTCTTACACCATACAGAAAAGTCAACACAAAATGGGTTAAAGACTGGAATATAAGACCTGAAACCATAAAACTCCTATAAGACAGCAAATTCCTATAAGATTAGAATATAAGACCCAAAACCATAAAAGTCCTATAAGACAAAATGCTCCTTGACATTGGTCTTGGCAATAAAGTTTTGGAATTGATACCAAAAGTAAAGGCAACAAAAACAAAAATAAATAAGTGGTACTACATCAAACCATAAAGCTTCTGTACAGCAAAGGAAATGATCAACAAAAAGGCGACCTATGGAATGGGAGAAAATATTTGCAAACTGTATATCCAATAAAGGGTTAATATTAAAAATAAACAAGGGACTTATACAACTCAATAGCAGAAACACAAATACACAATGAAAAAGTGGACAAAGGACCTGAAGGGACATTTTTTTCCAGAGATGGCATACCAATGGCCAACAGGTACATCAAAAAGGTGTTCTACATCACTAAATGTTAGGGAAATGCAAGTCAAAATCACAGTGAAATACCAACTTACAGTTGTTGGGATGTCTATTATCAAAAGGCAAGAGATTACAAATGCTGATGAGGCTGTGGAGACAAGGAAACCCTCATGTGGGAATGCAAACTGATACAGCCATTGTGGAAAACAGTATGGAGTTTCCTCAAGAAACTAAAAATAGAACTTTCATATGATCCAGTAATCCCACTTTTGGGAATATATCCAAAGGAAACAAAAGCACTATCTCAAGAAGATATCTGTCCCCCCATGTTCATTGCAGCATTATTTACAATAGCCAAGGTATAGAAACAACGAAAGTGGGGAGCCTGGGTTGCTCAGTCGGTTAAGCGTCTGCCTTCAGCTCAGGTCATGATCCCAGGATCCTGGGATCCAGCCCTGCATCGGGCTCCCTGCTCACCAGGGACCCTACTTCTCCCTCTCCTGCTCCCCCCGCTTGTGCGCACTCTCTCTCTCTGTCAAATAAATAAATTAAAAAATCTTAAAACAAAACAAAACAACCTAAGTGTCCTTCATCAGATAAGTGGATAAAGAAGTTGTGTCTGTACATACAATGGAATATTATTCAACCATAGGAAAGAGGCCTTAAGTCCTCACAGTCCAAGTCAGTTCTCAGGAATGAATCTGAAACTCATTTAATAGCAGTTTCATCCTTTCATTCATTTACTTATTCATTCATGCTTATCACTCTATAATACTTTTGTATTTTAATAGAATTCAAACTTAAGAAATTACATTCCAGAAGTGGAATTTTAGATAATTCCCAGTGTGGGGTGCAGGAGTCAGAATGCTGAAGGTATTCAAGGAGACTAGTTCAAGGAGTAGCAGATCTGCTTGTGACATCTTGATATCCCAAGATATAAATGGTTTACTATTCTGCTCAAGGAGAAGGTGTGCCAAGTACACTGGATGACATTTAGTCATCTTTAAACTTACAAGTTCATACATAATTGATGAATTTTGGGAGCATGGAGTTGTAAAATATTTTTGTTTTAGGAAAGACATATTAATAGCAAATTTTTATAAATATCAATAGCAACACATAGGGATCAAAGCAATTGAAAATATAATCTTATACCTTTATCACACAGTATGCAGCTCAGATATGACACCAGAAGTAAAGTCTTTTAGGGAATTTTGTCATTAAATTTGAGAGAAAACACTTCTTTCCTACTAGATACCTAAAGGCTGGAAAGAAATTGAGGCATGTTTTATCAGGATGAGATTGAATGGAGAAATAAAATCTGATTTTTCATTTTGTTATAACCCTTTTCCTCAAATGTACTTATGAATATTCTTTCCTACTCCTATAAGTTTAGAGCCAACATGATTCAGACTTTAATGATTGAAGATATCATGGTGCCCAAGATTATTGCAGAATATGAAATTATCCTTTTCCAGTAGTGCAGCTATACATGTAATGGAGAAGAGGTTGAGTTGACTGATTATTGACACCCAGAACATACTCTGGAAATTACATGCTGATGTTATTTGGTTTTATCGTTCTGTATCCCTTTCTTAGAAAAATAGTATGCTTAGGCATAAAGGTGATTCATAATTATAGGTGCTAATTAATGATCAAATAATTGAGAAATGGGTACATGCACATAAATATATGTATATATTTATGTAAGCTCTTTACAGGGTCTAGTTTAGTGTTCTTTATATGGTACACATGCAAATTGTTTCCTGAAAGATTAATGCTGTCCTATCTGCATGGTTCCAGTTCTTGTCCCAATGCACCAAAGACCACAAATCTTGGTGATTGACAGTGTCCAAAGTAAATTCATGCTAATTTGTGTCTTTGACAAACTCTAGTCAAAGAGAATGGCTATTAGACCTGGGTTCAAATTTTGATTTTGTCATTTACTAATATTTGGTCTTAGGCAAGTTACTGAAATCCACTGAATCTCAAATGCTCTCAGCTGTAAAATGCAATGAATAATACACACTTCATAGTGTTGTCCTGAGGATTAACTAAGATAGTGTATGTAAAACAACTGAAATGGTGTCTCTCCTGGTGTAGATGTTTAATTGTTAATCTCTCTCCCTTTTTGTTCTTTCACAGAGATGGCTGAATATGCATCCTTAGGCATCATATCCTTTATTCCTGATAAGCTTTGTAGGTTTACTGCAGTAGAGTATTTGCGGGCAAAGGATCCACTTAAGAGCTAATTAATTGCATTTTTTATATTCTTACTTTTAAAATCATGCTTTGATTCTGCACTGTCAGGGAACAACTATCCTATTCATAATTTTACAGTTACCATAAAGATTAATTTTTCTTTTTTCAGCTTTATTGAGGCATAATTGACAAAATTGAAATATATTTGAAGTGTACTACATGCTGATTTGTATATATAACAAATATATATGTGTGTGTGTGTGTGTATATATATATATATATATATATATATATATATATATATAGTAAAAGGATTCCCACCATTGAATTAACATATCCATCACTTCACATATTTACCTTTTCTTTTTTGGTGAGAACACTTAAGTTCTACCCTATTAACAAATTTCAGTTATTACAGTATAGTATTATCAACTATAGTCATCATGGTTTACACTAGATCCTTAGACCTTATTCATCTTAACTGAAAGTTGCACCCTTTCCAGCTTCTTTCTATTTCCTCTCCCCGGCCCCTGGCAACCACCATTCTAACTGTTTCTGAGTTGTATAATTTAAAATTTTTTTTTTTACATAATAGTGATACCACGCAGGATTTGTCTTTTTCTCTCTGACTTATTTCACGTAGCATAATGTCCTCCAGTTTCATCCATGTGGCTGCAAATGTCAGGATTTCCCTCTTATTTATTTTTAGGATTTTATTTATTTATTTATTTGAAAGAGAGCATGAGCAGGGGGAGGGACATAGGGAGAAGGAGAGAATCTCAAGTAGACTCCCCACTGAGAACAGAGCCAACATGGGCTAGATATCATGACCTGAGCCACCTGAGCTGAAACCAAGAGTCAGGCACTAAACTAACTGGCATGCCCCCCCCCCCTTTAAAAACAGAATTAATCCTGTTTCTCAAATAAAGTAAGTCAGACTAAGCTTAAGAAGAAGAAAAATTCTAGGGGACATAGAGTTACAAAAAGGGTAGTTTGAGGATTATTTGAGAAACTAGCCAAAACTCAAATTTTCAAAAGCCTTGATCTAAGTGACTATGTTTTTACATAAATGATTATAGATGAAACATTAATTCTGGCAAATATATGCCATCTGTCACAGTGAGGGGGAGCAGTGTCTTCTGGATAGGGAAAGCTTCAGTATCAGCCTCTTGGATTAGGACACTTATCATTTCTAAACCCGATGTCCCTCCTTTCCTTTCCTTTCCTTTCCTTTCCTTTCCTTTCCTTTCCTTTCCTTTCCTTTCCTTTCCTTTCCTTTCCTTTCCTTTCCTCTCCTCTCCTCTCCTCTCCTCTCCTCTCCTCTCCTCTCCTCTCCTCTCCTCTCCTCTCCTCTCCTTTCCTTTCCTTTCCACCTAAATTCTATCCCTCCTTCTCTGGAAGGACGCAAAGTCCTTTGATAGTTCCCTCTTGGGTCCAGGAGGGAACATGCTAAGGGGGAAGAATACAGAATAGAGGAGTGCATGTAGCATCATCCTCTCAAAGTCTCTACTCAACTTCCTCTTGCTCTCTTCTCCCATACCTTTTTTTTTTTTTTTTAAGATTTATTCATTTATTTGAGAGACAGAGAGAGAAAGGGGTGGGGGAGGGCAGAGGGAGAGAATCTTCAAGGAGACTCCCCCTGAGCATGGAGCCCTACAGAGGCTTGATCTCACAACTCATGAGATCATGACCTGAGCCGAAACCAAGAGTTGGACGCTCAAATGACTGAGCCAGCCCGGTGCCCCTCCCTATCTTTTTTTTTTTGTTTTTTTAAGATTTTATTTATTTATTTGACAGAGAGAGAGAAAGTGAGCATGAGCTGGACAGAGGGGCAGAGGGAGAAGGAGAAGCAGGCTCCCAGCTGAGCAGGGAGCCTCACATGGGGCTCGATCCCAGGACCCTGGGATCATGACCTGAGGCAAAGGCAGATGCTTAACTGACTAAGCCACCAGGACACCCCATCCTCCCATATCTTTTTTAATATGAAATTTGTAAAGTCTCAATCTGTCTCTCTTCCCCCCCCAAAAAAAAATTAAAAAAAGACTTCTGGGTTTAAATTCATTTAATAGGTGACCTTTTTGATCCAGTAGCTCATGGACAATGTGGCAATGAATGTGACTTAGCTCAAGCTTCTATAACAAAATACCATAGACCCAAGTGGCTTAAACAACATGACATCTATCATTTGTTCTCAGTTTTGGAGCTGAGATGTCCAAGATCAAGGTGGGCAGGTTTGGTTCTGGGAGGACCTTCTTCCTGGCATGCAGATAGCTGCCTTCTTGTTATATCTTCACATGGTAGGGAGTGGGGGGAGGGGGAGAAAGATCTGGTGTCTTTCTCTTCTTATAAGGGCACCAATCCCATTATGGAGGCTCCACCCTCATGAGCTAACACCCAGTTACCTTCCAAAGGCCCCATCTCCTAATACCATCACACCAGAGGTTAGGACCTCAACCAATAAGTTAATTTGGGGGACCTTGTGTGTATACATATGTGTAAAATATATATAGCATGTAAAATTTTATATACATGTATATATAATATATAAATTTATGGTGATATATGTATATTTAAGGTCCTGGGACATGTTTGAATCAACTTGACTCTAACCCTATGGGATACAGGGGAAATAAATTATTAATGGAAACTCTTTGTCTTCCTAGTGTTAAACTATATGGACTTCCTCTTTGCCTGTTCTACTCTCAGCATGCAGTGAGTAGTTTGAGTATCCACAGAATTATATTGGACTTTCGATTTCATTTTTATTAGTTCATTTCCCTAACCTTCTTTTTTTCTTCTTTTCAAAATCTTTCCTTATTTTTCTTTTCCTTTTTCATGTATTCTTACATTAAATCTTATTCCATAAGGAACAATTGTCAGTCTTGACCAATATTCTGTTTGATACAGTGTCCCCAAAGGATAAGGCATGAATATGAATTTATTATCTGAGAATCTATTTCAAATCTTTGAATCTACTCGAAGTTTAATGATAGAATTTAAAATCTTAAGTAACTTTTAGAAATCATCAACATGTTATATCCTTCTTACACAGACGAGGACTCAGAGACATAAAATCACTTTCTGATGATCATATACTGGGACTAGAATGCCATTTTCTTGGTTCCAGGACAATATTCTTTGCCTAGTCGTTATTGCTATACTTTGTTTCTCCATAACGTTTTTTTTTTCTTCCGGAATTGGCTTCTACTTCCATTAGGAAGCATTGAATTAAGTCTGAGCTTTAGGTGCAATTCTGCATGGATAGATCAGGTTGGACTACATTAGTGATGAAAATTAGCACTTGTGTGTGCCTTGAGCTTAAAATAAGTCAAGGCTAATGGAAATCATCCAGTGGACCTAAAAGCAATTTAGCATTCCTTTCTGTTTTTGCTTTAGTTTTAAAAAGAATCTGTATATGTGGGGAGTTCTGAGTGGCTCTAAAATAGGTTCTTATATTTTCTGAAGCCACGTTTTAAATACCAAACATGGCTGATAAAATACAGTCTTATTTTCCATGGGGTAGGGGTGTGAGACAGACATATATTTCTGTTTATTTCTGACTTCATTTTCTCTCATGTCCCTCATGCTTACTGCACTCTAGATATATTGGCCTTCTTACTGCTGTGTGTTCGCTTGTCTGGGGTCACATGGTTTACACTCTCATTTTCTTTAGGTGTCTACTCAAGAGTCACTTCCTCAGAGAAGCCTTTGTTAGTCAAACTCTCTAAAGTGCACTCCAGTGCTCTAATTCCTTCTCCGTGCTTTATGGTTTTTGATAGCATTTTTCACTAACAGGCTTTAATACAGTGGTTTGCTCATTTGTTTTTGTCTGTCTTTTGCATAAACTGTAAGTTCCATGAGAACGGGGACTTTTGTTCTCTGCTTGCCTCTAGGGCCCAGAACAGTGCCTCTACTAAGTCAGTCCTCCCAAAGACCTTTCAAACAGATGAATGATTTCAGGCTTTCATCCTCTCCACGTCACCTTCCTAGAGCACCTGCAACATGCGGAGACAAGTGCCTTTGAGGGAGTGCTGGTTTTAAGCTGAGAGACCCATTCTTTTTCCGAAACTTCTTTTTCTCTCAAAGAAGTTGAATCTGAAGAATTTTGTAACTTTGGATTCAGTTTTTTACTATCAAATTAAAGCTAAAACTGCTGCCAGGAAGGAGGGAAAGCCAGATTGGAGGGGGAGGAGGCGAGAGGTAGAAGAAGGGGAAGCAGAGAGTTGGGGGAGAAGATAGCTGAAAGATCCAGGAAACCTGAGGAGAGGCAACAAAAACCAATTAAAGTTAATGAACTACAGCTAAGCTTTTTATTTTAGTTGTTTTTTTCCCCCTCACAGTATACCAGCCTCAACTTGGAACTATTTTTCTTGGAGAGATACTTGCAAAAAGTAGATTATTTCCTCCCTACCCCCACGCTCAGGGAAAAAAAATAATATGACACTTTAATCAACAAAAGCATGAGGGTATGTTTTGTGCAGCTATCTAGTGGATTTGTCACTTGGCCTTCAGCCTTGGTCCTACCTCCCACTGAATTCTGGCAAAATCCCAGAATGTCACAAATCTTGTTCTCCTCTAGCTTCACATAAGCCGAGAGAAAGTCGGCCCTACTGAGTAGCTATCTGGAGACAGGAGGCGGAGGTCCAATTGTAGTATCTAATATTAGAAATAGAGACGCCTCCAATGGTTTTTGGCAGACTGAGCCTAGAAAGAGTGGCTCTGCTCTCCCACTCAAACGTCTTAAATAGTTTATATATCTCTTTGATTAATTTGGCTGGAAACATGATTGCAGTTAATGTATTAGGTATAAAAGTTTAGAGGAAGATTCTTATCTCAATTATACCCATTCTCTAGAATAACTTATTCTATCACTGCTGCTGTGTTTAAATGATGAGTGCTAATAATAATGAAACACCATCATATTTATTGAGTGCTCTTTATTACCCACAAAACTAAAAAATTTGAATATGAATGAAATGTACTTCACTAACATTTTCTATTCATTCAACATTTTGGTCAAATATCACATTCAAATTTATGATTCCATTCTAAAACACAAAAAGTAGTATAAACGGAATAAGTTACTTTAAAAGATACTTAAAATCTGAGCTCTGGACAATCAGGTTTCCAATTTGAAATGTGTTTTCAAATACTCTGCTATTCACAATAATCTCTTCCTCAACCTATTATCTTTACCTCAGGCTTGAAATCAGAGTTTTGTCTATTTATTTCTCAGCTTTCATTTTATTCCATTCATTCCTTTTTTGATTCCATATATATATTTTCCATATATATATTCCATATTCCATATATATATGTGTGTGTGTGTGTGTCTGTGTGTGTGTGTGTGTATATATATATATATATATATATATATATATATATATATATATATAATTTGTCTTCTTTCATACAATTTAAGAATCCTAGAAGTAAGAGTGGCCTTACTCAATGTTTGTCTGGATGCTAACTCATCTCTCTGTCACCCCAGTTCCTTTTCCTCTATACTTAAAAATCCTGGGGTGCTCACTGTTGCTTGAGGCAGCCCTTTCTTTGTTGGGAAAACCTCCTGATTAGAAAGGTAATCCTTATGTCAACTAAAAACATATATGTTGAAAATTATACTTGTTTTAGCACATCAGTTTTACTCATTTGGTGATTCATTCATTCACTCATTGATACATGCACTTAATAATTATTTAGTTATTTGTTGAGGTTCCATCATGTGTAGGGGCTATTCAAGCTCAGGGCCCTAGGGTACAACAAAACTAGTCTACTTTGGTATATACTTTTTCTTATATTTGGAAAGAGAAAAAACTACATTGTAAATATAAATATCCTCACTTCTGCTTTTCCTGACACAATATAATTTTAAACTGTATTCTGTTTCTGATTACTGTCTTCTGACAAACCTTTATATGTCAATATCCCCTCTTAAAATGTACACTTAAATTTGAGGGGGATTTTTTACATTTAAAAACCAGTAAAATTATTATCTTCCACATTTGAACACATGCCTTCTCTTAATATCACTTTTTTTCCCCATATATTTCAATGTTGGTCATTATTTATTTATATTATCTCAAAACTTCAGATTTTGAAATTGAGATGAAGTGCAATTAAGTCAGGAATTCATCTTGTGCTTGGATGTTTGTGTGTGTGAGAGAGAGAGAAAGAGAGAGAGAGAGAGAGAGAAAGGGAGAGGGAGGGAGTGGGAGATTAACTCCATTTTTCTTTTTCTTTTTCCATATTAAAGTTTACCTTGTCAAAGAATTATTCTCCCTACTTATATAAAGAGTGTTTACAAATAATGTAAATAAGACAGACATTTTTACTTACCAAGAGAAAAACATATGACAGACAATTCACAAAAAAGTGAATGATGTCTAAACATACGAAAATTCAGCCCTCATTTGTAATAAAAATGTAAATTAAAACCTCAGTGAAACAAATATTTTTAACTCATCAAATTGCCAAATGGTATTTGGTTGTTTTCAAATTTTAATTCAATACTCATGGTAAAGAAGGATACAAGCTTTCATTTATTATTGGTTTGGGTATAAATATAGAGGAAGGATTGAACATTAATAACATTTCCTGAGTCATAAGGAAATAAATGAGAAATAGGATTAATGATTTATGCCCCAAATTGTTAAGTGTTAGTTATGACAATGATATTTTAAATTATGTAGACATCCAACAATAGGGAAGTGGTTAAATGCATCATAATACCATTAATGAAACATTATACAGTTATTTAGTATCATTTTCAAAAAATATTTAATGACATAAAGGATGCTTTCACTGTAATTTTAAGTGAAGAATATGAAGTATTCAAGTATATGTAGACTGTAACTTTTAGAAGTTCAGGAGTATTTGTCTGTTTTATTTATAGCTGACTGTCCCCAGTGCGTAGAATAGTGCCAGGCACTGGCAGGCATGCTGTACATATTTGCTAAATCACGTAATGAATGAATACGCAGTATGTTTCCACTTAAAAATACACATACACATATATACACACAATTAAGAAGAAAAACCATCAAAATACTAGCAATGTCAATCTCTGTGTTGGTCATTACATTTTATTTTTATATTTTCAGTAATTTCCAAACTCTCTATAGTTTATAATCAGGCGAAATTTACTGAACCAATAGCCTTGTTATCTTCAACCAATAACTCTAACTTACAGAGATATTCTTCATTTCTGCTTCTATAGTTCAATTCTGAAGCCATGCCCAATAAATTTGGCATATTTGCCTTTCTAGTGCATACTGAGCAGGATGGAATCCTTTACTGTATGAGATCCTTCTCTCCAGTTTGAATACACTTTGAAATAATGTTCTAAATGATTTTAAACCTACCTCCTGTCAACTGTGTTAAAATGTGCGATCAGCCCATACCCTTCTATTTTGTTCACCAGTGGCTTCTTGGTAGCAAAGACCTGCATCCTGACCTGCATATCTATCTACTAACTTCTCAGAAAAAGAAACAAGGTTAGTTTGCTTTGGTTTCATCTTAGCGATCCTTGCAGGGATTTTTTTTTTCTTCTTAAATTCTCATGACCTAAATATTTGAAAATCGGTTTCAGAATTTTGTCTGTATAATGTCAAACTTATCTTTCTCTTCTAAGATCTACATTTTTTTTTTTAAGATGAATGAAAACATCTGCTTGTCTCCTGAGTAGCACCTGGATATCCTTGACTCTGTGGTCTCTTTGAATTCCCCAAGGATAGATTGACTTTCACATCTGCAATTGTTAACCAAGTTGCTTTTCCTGGCGAACTTTAGAGATGCCTTCCAGTTTGCCAAGAAGTTGCTCTTTAGATTTCAGTGTTTACATACATTTTAAATGGCATGGTGCTTTCTACTATGCCTTTGCATTTTTCATTTTCTAATTCAGTACTGATTTTGCATTTTCCTGTAGATCATTCTCATTGATAGAGAGGATCATGGCACCTTTGTTCTTGCTTCCCTATGACAACTGACAATAACACCATTATCTCCCGAGGTTTTTCTTTAACCTTCCAGAGGAATTTTCTGTGCCATTGTCTACATTTCCACCAAATGGGGGGATGTGTTTTTTTTTTTTTAGTTTTCCATCTTAAAATAATTTAAGATTGCAGAAATACTGAAAAAATAGTACAAGTGTTTAACCTTCATCCAGCTTCCCTGAGTGCTAATCCTTTCCCCACCACCTTTCTTAAGCTGCTTGAGAGTAAGTGCAGGTATGTTGTCCCTTTACATCTAAATTCTTCTGTGTGTTTTTTTCTTAAGAAAGAAAGAAAGAAAGAAAGAAAGAAAGAAAGAAAGAAAGAAAGAAAGAAAGAAAGAAGGAAGAAAGAAAGAAAGAAAGAAAGAAAGAAAGAAAGAAAGAAAAGGAAAGGAAAAAGAAAGGAAGAAAGAAAGAGGAAAGGAAAAAGAAAGGAAAGATAAGAAAAGAAGTGGGGTGCCTGGGTGGCTCAGTTGGTTAAGTGTCTGCCTTTGGCTTGATACTGATAGGATTTAGGACACACTACCACAAAATATGGCACCTTGGCATATTGAATATCTTAAAATGAGTGAGTTTGAGAAAACAGAAGCAGGAAGGTAACTGACCTCTCCCTTCTTGCCTTTCTTCCTTGAAAGGAGATAAATCTCCCCAGTGTAGGTACACTCCCAGTACCTAGCACCAGAAACAAGAAATTAACAAATCTTGTTAAGCTAACCCTTACCTTCCCAGAAAGTTCTTCACCATTCACTCCTTCTAGCCCAAAGCCTTTTGTCTTGTCAATTCTTCATAAATTTATGGTTTCTTTGTCTAAAAGGTATGGAAGCTTCCTGCTTTGGTCACCTCTTTGGGTCCCATTCTCTTGTGAAGGCTCTTATGTACATTTAAAAATATGATAAAATTTGTATGCTTTTCTCCTGTTAATCCTGTTAATTTAATTTTGAGACTCAGCCAAGGACCCTAAGGATTGATCCTCCCATACATCCAATCCGATGTTGTTATAGTAAAAATATAGAATAAATAATAGTAAAGAACTTATTCAAATATTGCCAGGTTTTCTAGTAATGTTTATAGCAAAATTTTTTTTTTTTTTCTGGTCTGCAATCTCATGTTGCATTTAGTTGCCATATTTAGTCTCATCTTTAGTCTCCCTTATTCTGGAATAGTTTCCAATTTTTCTTTGTCTTTCATGACCTTGATGTTTTTAAGGAGTGGAGACTAGTTATATTGTAGCATGTCTCTCCACCTTGGTTTGTCTGATATTTCTTCATGATTAGATTCAGATTATGCATTTTTAGCAGTGATGTGTTCTCAGGAGGCAGTTGATGTCCATTTGTGCCATTACTGGTGAATTAACTTTGATCATTTGGTTAAGGTGGTGTCTGCTAGGTTTCTCCCATAAAGTTACTATTTCCCCCTTCATAATTAATAAGTATCTTGTGGAGAGATACTTTGAGACTTTGTAAGTATCCTGTCTCATCAAATATTCACCCTTTAATTTTAGTATCCATTGATGATTTGTGTCTGAATCAAATAGTATCACAATGATTGCTTCCATATAGTGAATTTCTAATTTGATAACTTTTTTTCTGTATTTATTAGCTGGTATTTTTATATAAGGATGACCTTTCCCCCCTTTAATTATGTATTTACTTATTATATTAGAATGGCCTCAGGGATTCTTATATTCCATTTAATTCAGTGGGTTATATGCTGTTCCTGTCATTGTTTATTTTGATGCACAATTTGTCTCAGATTGGCCAGTTAGAGCCCATTCAAACTGTGTGTGTGTGTGTGTGTGTGTGTGTGTGTGTGTGTGTGTGTATTTTGACATGTCCTTATTTGGGGGCAAGGCAAAAATTCTTTCTTTCTGGACTCAAGATATTCCAAGAACATTATATATTTTCCCAGTCCCAACCCTGGCATCAACCAATTAGCCAAGAAGCTCAGTTTCCTGTTAGTTGGAATTATTATTATCCAAACCCAAGGTATGGATGCTAGGTGTGGTCATTGCTATTGCGGTATTATTGCCTCTAGGTTTTTTTTTTTTTTCTTTCAGAAGGCACAACACACCACATACATACATACATGTATATATATGTTATGTACACATAGTTATATCTATTCTCCTATCTATCTATCTATCTATCTATCTAACCTATTTATATTGATATTTCCAGTTTGTTTTTTTTTTTAAAGATTTTATTTATTTATTTGACAGAGATAGAGACAGCCAGCGAGAGAGGGAACACAAGCAGGGGGAGTGGGAGAGGAAGAAGCAGGCTCACAGCGGAGGAGCCTGATGTGGGGCTCGATCCCATAACGCCGGGATCACGCCCTGAGCTGAAGGCAGATGCCTAACCGCTGTGCCACCCAGGCACCCCTGATATCTCCAGTTTGAAATCAACGTCAGAGTTCCTTCCTTTCCATAGTTGTAACTCTGTTCTTAGACTGAGAAATCTGGCTGGCTATCTATATTTTAATATGTTAGAGAAGGCCAGCTTTTCTACTTAAAAAATTCTGACGAGTTTTCAGGGTTTTTTTTGAAAGATTTATTTATTTATTTGATGGAGAGAGAGAGAGAGAGGAGAGAAAGAGCGCATGAGTGGGCAGAGGGGCAGAGGGAGATGGAGAGAGAATCTCAAGCAGACTTCCTGCTGAGTGTGGAGCCCAGTGCAGGGTTCAGTCTCATAACTCTGGAATCGTGACCTGAGCTTAAATCGAGAGTAGGATGCTTAACTGACTGAGCCACCTGGGTGCCCCTATAGTTTTCAGCTTTAAATTAAATCACTGAAAACAAGGCAGAATAAAGAAGTACAGTACATTGAGTACAATTATTGAGAACACAGATTTTCCTGGACATTTTCATGCTTTCTTTTTATTGAGAGAGAGAGACTGAGAGCAGGCGAGGAGGGGTAGAGGGAGAGGCAGAGAGAATCTTAAGCAGGTTCTATGCCCAGTGTGGAGCCTGACATGGGGCTTAATCTTAGATCGTGGCCTGAGCTAAAATCAAGAGTCCAATGCTTAACCAACTGAGCCAACCAAGTGCCCCTCTCACTCTCTTTTAATATATTGCCCCCTTTACTCCCTGCCATACTTTTTTTTAACCCATTAGGTTTTTTAAACATCCCTGTACTTGGATTATCTTGAAGACTATCTTCAGATAGTGGTCTTACTTTAACATTGGGAGGGCCTTTCTCTGCTGAATAGCTGGTTTGAGTCTTTGCACTGTGTCGTGAAGTCAGCAGTAATGTATCCTGGGCAATGGTAGCACCCAGACCAGGCACAAGTGGTAAGAAGAGACATGTCTGTAAAAAAATTTTAAAACAATAAAACCAAATAAAACCAGTCTCATTTATATTATAATCATGCATCAGCAAATTTAAACATTTTTGGTGATAAAATACTCTTTCCTTTGGGTGGAATATTCCTGTCTTGTCCCACTGTTGTATCACTTAAGGTTAATCACATTGATCCAACTGATACTGCATGAATTTATAGCTAGACTTTGCCATTGTCACTATGTTCTATGTTGCTTTCAAATTAATGTTTCATATTTATTTAAACTTTTTAGTGGAAAATTCATTTCTTTTTTTCAGATTGATTGGACTTTATGCATTAAGTAAATTGCTGCAATTATTATTTCTCAAATGTGAATGATGGACTGATCCTTTTTAAAAGGAAAAGACATTCTGGGGGCACCTGGGTGGGTTGGTCAGTTAGGTGTCTGACTCGAGGTTCAGGTCATGATCTCATGGGTCGTGGCATTGAGCCCCTTGCTGGGCTCCGCACTCAATGGGGAGTCTGCTTGAGATTCTCTCCCTCTGCCGCTCCCCGAGTTCTCATGTGAGCACACATTCTCTATCCCAAATAAATAAATAAATCTTAAAAAAAAATAAAAGGAAAAGATTCTCATAATTTGTTTGGATGTACATTCTTGAACCCTGGTTCAGGAAAGAATGACTTAAGAAACACATACATGTTCAGGAACTCCTGGGTGGCTTAGCTGGTTGAATGTTTGACTCTTGCTTTTGGCTCGGATCATGATCTCAGGCTTGTGAGGTGGAGCCCCCTATCTGGCTCCATGCTGGTCATGGAGTGTACTTAACATTCTGCCTCTCCCTCTGTCCCTCCCCTCTTTAGCACACACTCTCTCTCTCTAAAATAAATACATAAATAAAATCTTAAGAAAAAAGAAGCACATGTTCAATCTTTGAAAATAGTTTCTTTATTCAATTGTGAATGATCATCTCAAACAAGTTTCTTTATAACTGATTAGTTTTTTTTTTAATTAACCATCACAGTCACAAATAATAGACAATTAAAATATTCTTATGGACGTTCTGATTCTTCAGAATACATTCTTGGATCCCAGTTCAAGAAATCCTGGGGTAGATTTTTAAATTGTCCTACTGTGTCATTCAAAGAAACATCTCATACTTTTTATTTTATTTTATTTTATTTTATTTTATTTTATTTTATTTATTTATTTATTTATTTATTTATTTATTTAGTAGAGATGCTTTGGATCTGAGAACATCTGCAGCAGTCTGAAACATGTTTTCTCCAGCATTGTGCTTTAATCTTTCTATAGATATCAGACATTCTCACAGATTCAGTGATATATTAGTTTTACTGAGTAAACACCATTTATACCTCTGTCTTGAGTAGTGTCACTCTGAATTGAGAACATGTCAACTTTGTTAGTATCCTTAAATTCCTTTTTTAAAATTGAGAGGAATCCATAAAAAGAGATTGGGTCATGATAGAAACCATTTTAGAATAAATGACATGATTATTAAAGTTTTGGAAGAAATGCACTCAACTAATGGTAAGAAGCAGGTCCAGGTTATGTCTTTCCACTCACTAGAAAAGCACTATGTGAAGAATATCTAGACTCTGTCTTCCAGATAGGAAACAAAAATTCCAGGTAGAAGATTTCTTACTTCCTATACTATAAATTGAAAAATTAATATTAAGAAATGATTAACTGAATTCCCACAAATTTAAGCTTCTTTCTTCTTTATGCTTTTATGAAAATAGAATTCTCTGAAACCATCTCGGACTCTTAACTGCTCTTTTGTAACAAAGAGCAAAAATGAATGATTGTTCTGCTTATAGGTAAAAACTTATTAACTAGGGCTTTGGTAAATTTGAGAATTTATTTCATTTGATTTTGGTTAGAGATACAGCTTAACTTGAATATCTATCTAAAATGGATGTGTACAGTGTAAATTCTTCACAGCATTTTTAGCATTTTTAAATGCTACTTAATTAAAAATATTCGAAGAGTTTACAACATTGTTTGGATGCCAGTGGAGGTTGTGAAACAAAGAATCTGTACTAATTCCCACCAACACTTTTTTTTCTTGTTTTTTTTTTTTTTTTTTTTTTTTTTACTTTGTAGCAGCCTGCATGTTTTACTGCCTGAAGACCTGGGTTCTAATCTAATTCTATTAACAAGCTTTGTGAGGTTGTGGAATTTATTTAACCTCTTTCAAACTCCATTTAATTGTGTAAAATAAAAATGTGAGTGCCTCCTCGGGCCATCTCACAATAACATTGAGAGATCAAATGAGATAAATACATTTGAAAGTGCTTTGTAATTTGCAAAGCACTATATAAATTTGTGTTTTTTTATTATTGCATATGCAAAATATTTTGTGTCTCTGTCTGTGTTTGAATTTACTACCTCCTAAAGATGATTATCTAGAACACTGTTTCTTAAACAAGAGTGTGCATCAGAATAGCCCGGAGGGCTTGTTAAAACACTTTGCTGTGCTCAGTCCCAGAGTTTCTGATTAGATAGGTCTGGGGTGGGGTCTGAGAATTTGCATTTCCAACAGATTCCCAGGAGATACTGTGATTGCTGGTCCAGAAACCATGCTTTAAGGACCACTAATCTAGAATTCAGGGCTGTGTTTTTCCCATATATAACACATACCTAGCAAATAATATCATGATGTTTACCCTGTTAAGTACTTGTTACACTTTTCTTCTTGAGTTTTATCTCCATTTCCAGTAAAATAATAGCCCCACTGAACCAGACTCAGAAGTGTTAGTAATTTATGATAATCCACAGCATGTTTTCTGCTGTAGCTTCTTAGTTCTGATGGTGAGACCATTCTCAATCGAGCAGATTCCATGGCTGAGAGTGTTTGTCCCAATAGTTACTGCCATCCGAACACAGTAGTGAGTCTGTAAATATGCACTTTACTTCCTTTGTGTGCATGTGACTTTTTAAATTAAAAAAAATCATAGAACACTCGGTCTTTTCCTAAAATTCATATGCTTTCCAAAACAGGTGATTTAAACCACAGTAGAGGAGAATGGGAGAACTTTATTACTCAAATATGATTCCTTATACATATATAAAGAATACATATGCTGTGAATTAAGTTATTTTCAGAATATCTTGCTTTTTCACACTTTGGGGAGGCCATATATATCTTAATAAATCTCTGGAAAAATTATGGTAAATTTCTTTGAAACTAAACTTATCATTGGAATAGAAATTATTAATAAAGGAGAGTTTTGATGACAAATGAAAGTGAAATATACCTGAGTTTATGCAAGGTACAATAGAAGCGTGTAGAAGGGATCTACTTAAATTGTGTGAGTTTCATTGACCTTATGATTAGTTTAAATGTACTGTGTTTACTTTCCATCAAATGATCCTTAACGTACGGAGAGCAAAATGACTTGGATAGTAACTTTTGTTTAAGTTTTCTTTTCTTTTTTTTTTTTTTAAGATTTTATTTATTTATTTGACAGAGATAGAGACAGCCAGCGAGAGAGGGAACATAAGCAGGGGGAGTGGGAGAGGAAGAAGCAGGCTCATAGTGGTGGAGCCCGATGTGGGGCTCGATCCCATAACGCCGGGATCACGCCCTGAGCCGAAGGCAGACGCTTAACAACTGCGCCACCCAGGCGCCCCTAAGTTTTCTATTTAAAAACCAGATTCTAAGATCAAGGCTTTCAGGAAGTTGGCTAAATTGGATGATTTCTTTTTTTCCTTTCTGTATGTATTGTTTTACCAGGGACAGATTCCTTCTTAAATTAGACTAGTTCTTTTCATACAGTGTCTTCAGGAAGTATAGTTGGACCAAATGGCAAGAAATATCAGCCAGAGAGTTTATGCATGTTGAAATGTATGGCCAAAAGAAAATCCATTTTGGCTATTTTTATGGCTTTGAAGGAAAATATCCCTTCCGGTTCTCTACCCTTAGCATGAATCATCAAAGGGAGCTGAAAAAAGTAATGGTTGAAAATATTACAAATGTTCACAGAGTATGTGATTGTCTCTTGAGGGACCACTTCACACAAACATTATGTGAAACACTTGGAACATAAAAATCACCTGTTTTAAACAAAGATTGAATGAATTTGAAGTGATTTTGACTTCATTTCAGAAATTATATTTCTTAGACAAGAGGTGTAAGTTATTGTAATTTGAGCAATACAGAGATCCAGCTTTGTTTTTGAGAAATCTCAGACGACAAAGATTAAAATCCAGTAATTCATCTTTGTTAAACCATTTTGGAAATTATCTCGATAGAATATAAGTATACTACATTAATCTAGGGAGTGGTCACTAGACACTGTAGCAATACATTGCAGTTTGAGTTGCAAAAAGATAAAATTCATTCTTCAAAGAAGATTCTCCCCCTTTCCAATTTAAGAAATAGAAATTTAGTTATTATATCTCCAAACCCATAAAATCCCCAGATTTCTCCTGCTGGAAAAAAACTACCCCTTGTTCTAAGGTGCTCAACTTAATGATGGTCTGCAGGTAAAAATCAAGAAATATATTGAAACCAGGGAAATGAGTCATATTTAGAATGCCAAGCAGAATTACACAAAAGGTACGAACCAAAGAATCCCTGCAGAGTTACAGAGGAGGAGAATCTGGCCTGTGGCTCAGGTTAGAAAGCAAAACATGAAACAGAGAAACAAGTATCATCTGCTGTGCGATAATGAAGAAAGAAGTTATGTAATGGCAGCTGAAGACTGTTTTTATTGTTCTCACTTACATGTTGGGTCCAAGATTCTCAATCTGTTCTTGAATATTTTTTAAAAGCAGGTAATTACTAGGACTTGTGACCCCCTGTTAACAAAGTGGAAGGATCTCACAGATATCAATCTTTCCTGGTGGATTCTTGTTTGAAAGGAAAATCTGACTTGAAGTGGAGTTTCACTTAATTTCTTTGCCCAACTTTGTAAAAAATATGTAGTATCTCTGGGCACCAGACTGATGCTTAAATATCTTTGTGTTTTTCTTTTCGACAAAGAAATGGTTCCCTTCTATATGTGTGATTAGATATTATATCTTATGACATACCATTTGAAATCTCACAGTTTGAGCATATGTGTGCTATTCCTCTTCTTAGAATCTCCTTCTTTTCCAAGTGATTTCTCTTAAAATTTGGATGACATGTGCTATTGCCTAGTTGACAAAGGAAATGAGTTAGAAGGCATCTTTCTTGATTACTACATAAAGATGGTTAAAGGTAAATTATTCGTACATTTGTATTCCATGTTTGATGATAAACATCAAAGGCCCATTTTCTGCTTCTGTTTTTCTGCACTAATAATGATGACCATCAACTTTCTGAACTTAGAATTAACCTTCAAGGTGATTCATTAGGAGAATCAGAGCTACCTATTACTGAGGCACCATTGATTAAATCATAACCAAATTGGTTTAGGTCCTTAAGATCAATTATTTTATTGGTGAAATTTTGGTTTAACCCTTTCATGGTTACTTATATTTGTAATTTAGAAGATGCTTGTGAAAAATAAAGTTCAAAAGTTCGTCTTTAAATACTCCAACTGTCAGTACCCTCAAATCTTGCCTTTGGGTCATTAATATTCTAAACATCTATTACATCAAACGTAAATGGGCTTCATTATGTCTATTCTGAATTGACTCTGTAATTTCCATTTCTGTCTATTTTTCTGTCTGCACTAAATTGGGTTGATATATACACCTCCCATTCTCCTTCACATTTAAATTAAATTCCCTAATTGCAAAATTTAAAATTAGGCCTGTCCTATTTTTGATTTTAAATGTCAGATTCTTGAGAAGATATTGGCCTAATGGGCCTGTTAGTAATCACTCACTCAATCAATCTATACAAGTTTCCCCGTCTTTATTGTCAGTTTAGTTTAGAATATTAGAACTTCTCCCCTTCTCTGAGGTTGGGTAGCACTTCCTTGGTGTTTAGTATTGATCTGTGCTTTGTTCACTCTCTTCTTGGGGCATTTGAGAAGGACCACCAAGTAGCAATCAGATCACGATCCCTCAATTGTGGTTAGAATGGATTAGGTGTTCCCAGTTACTGTTCTGATAATAATTCTCAGAGGGTGGGGCTCATTTTGCGAGGCCTTCTTAGGTCCTGCCAGTCACTGTCAGGGAGTTTTAAATAGAAACACTTTTCAACACTTCAGAAGTTCCCAAACAAGCAAACAAAAAAACCCCCAAAAACCAAAAACACAAACATTTTTCTTTTGTTGTCTCTTTAGGTTTTTCACTGCTAAATACTGCCAAGATGTATAAATGGAGTAGTTTAGCTTAGAGAATTTATCTGAAGTTTAAAAAGTCTCCTGCCCCATGACAATTTTTTTTTTCTCATTTTGTGATTGAGTTGGGACAGAAAATATAAGATAGGGAAACAAAGGATCTCTTTTAGCTAATACAGTGGAACCACCAGAGAGTAGATTCCTTAAGAGAACCTCCCCGACTGTTTTATGGCTTGAGACCCAGAAACTCAAACACTTTGGGAAAGGTGATTTAGCCCTGCTGAGATTGAGGAGGAATGTCTGGAATTCTTAAGAACAGATCATATCTGGCCACCATAATTTATAGAAATGAAAAAGCAAAATGAATTCTGGAATTAGTTCCTGTATTTTGGAATTTGCAAAGAACTGCGGCTATCATATTAATAATCTGTGAAGGGTATGGTAAGAAATTAGTCCTAATTTGGAGGGACTTCCCTGGTTTAGCACTGAAAGTTCCTTGTTCTGGGAACCTCCCTCTGTCCAGGGCAAGCCAGAACAGTTGGTCACCCAAGGAAGGGGTATGGGAATAGTGGAGCTGCTTTTTATTCTCTTTCTTTCAATGGGCTTCCCTTGAAGTGAATGCAGATATGTGCCTTAAGCGTTTGAGTACATATATCCATGTTATATTTCCCTTTTATTCAATCAATTTTTTTAAAATGGTCTGGTAGATATATCACGGGAAAAGAGAGGAAGTCCAGAATATCCATATGCATGGTGTATGTACTCCAACAGCCACTTTCATGGGTGAAATAGAACAGTTCTCTTTGTAGCAAAGTTTTAGAAAGTAGGTCAAGGCATGCTTAAACAGAGGATCATGGGTATATCCACACTCATGCTTAAACTGATAATTATTTTCTTAAAATCATTGTTCTACGATCTGACCCAATAGTGGGCAAAGGCAGGTGTGACTTTGTCTTGAGAAATGCACAGAGCGAACAATCCACCTCGAAAGTTCATCTTATATGTTTATCGACATGGATGATATGTAGCTATGTTTACAAAAGTTGGCATATATGCAGAAACCAAGATGGGAATTTAAATCTCTCTGGAATTTTGCTTAGATCAATTTAATAAAATATTCATGAAGATACATTTTCTGTTGAGCTCCTGATTGGGTTGAATTGAGTTGATGCAGTGTACTGTTATAATGCAGAGGAACTGAGTAATCAATAGTGGGGGAAGTAGTAGAGCAAGGATATTCAGGGTCCAAATAGGACAAGTGAAACTTGCTTAAGATAGTTTCTTATGTAATGCTGTCATCATAAGAATAGTGGGAATAGTAGGTTTCCGGACTCATGTGAATTATGCTGTGCCTAAAAGGAGGAGAATTTTCAAACACCTGTGGTGAAGGTGGAGAAGAAAGAAGTGCAGAGAGTTGCAGCAGAAAGACTCTTTATTGCAGTAGACTGATTATAGTATTTCCATACACCAATTCATTCCATCTGTTTAATTTTTATTTTACATTAGGCTTTGCCATCAAACTTATAAATTAGTAGTAACTCAGATAATACAAAGACACAACAAAAAATGGTTTCCACTAAATGCCATAACCAAAAATCAAAATTTGTTAGTGCTGTAAAAGAGACTCTAATACCATTTGGTGGGATTAGGAAAGGTTTTGCTAAAGATGTAACGGATGAGATAGATTTTTTTTTTTTTTTGTCAGAGAGAGAGAGCGCGCACAAGGATGGGGAGCAGCAGGCAGAGGGAGAAGCAGGCTCCCTGCTGAGCAAGGAGCCCAACGTGGGACTTGATCCCAAGACCTGGGATCATAACCTGAGCCAAAGGCAGATGCTTAAGCAATTGAATCACCCAGGCATTCCTAGTGAGATAAATCTTGAAGGATAGGAAGACTATGAATTGGAAGACAGGGAGAATATTTTGGCCAAAGGAAGTGGTATTAGCAAAAGTCCTGGTTTAGAAGAGCACAAGTAAGGATGGACAATCCAGTTTTCTGAATTGCAGAATAAAGGTAGGAGAGAAATGAGATACAAAAGTAGAAACATGGGCTAGGTTTATAGTGAGGAAAATTCTAAGCGACAGAATGAAGATGTGGTATAGTAGGCAAAGGGGGAAATTAGATAGATTTTAAGTAAGAAAACTGTAATAGGTATCTTGATTTAAAAACAATTCATCTGGTAGAGGTATGAAGAATGGATTGAGTAAGGAAAGACATCTCTTTCATGTCTTTGCTACATACTGTCTAATGGATTTTTAATGAAACCCTAAATACATCTTCGCCAGCAGTCAGCTCTGTAGATAAGCCCTACAGTAGTGGCATATTTTCTAGCTCTATCCATGTTTGTGATGATACTGGAACTCTTTGGTAAAGAACTGTATTAGAAAGGACAGTTTAGTCCATGCAGTAACAAATATACCCTGTAATCTCTGTAGTCTAACACAACAAAACCTAGTGAAGGGTAGCAGAGGTTCTTCCTCACACAGTGACTCAGAGATCCACTCCATTTTGTGCTTCCACTCTCTCAACATATGGCTTCCAAGGAGGCCGCCAAAGGGAAAAAGATTTAGAGGAAGCACTGTGCTCTAAACTGCCTCAGTAAGTTTAACTGCCTGGTAAGTGTCACTTCTGTTTATAGTACTTTGGAGGCCAGAACTAGTCATATAATTTTAATCTAACTGTAAGAGAGGCTGGGGAATGTAAAGAGCCATATGGATATTTGTGTTCTGCCACAATTCAACCTTCCAGTCATGAAATATCCCCTTGCTACTTTCATCCCACTCATATAACAAACTCAACCCCTCCCCAAAGAGATTATCTAAAATTTATTCAATCACTGAATCCAACTCATAGTCCAGGAACTCTGGATTCATGATAGCCTCTGAATTAGGTCTAATTGTGTCTTCACTTTTTCCACAGTCCCACAAACTTGAAGGACAAATTATATCTGCCCTCTTCTGCAAACACAACAATGGCATTTTCTAATTAGGAAAGGGGAAGGATTGGAAACAGACCACAGTCCTTGGCTCATAGCAAATGTGAAATCCCTGTACAGATAAGGTGAAGGCCCCTACCTCAAGGAGGCAGGGAATGGGTGGGGATTTCCTTAATTAGGTCATGATTCTGCTCTATTCCTTTTCTATTGTTCTCAGAGGTCCCATGTGAAGTGGATGCTGAGAAATGTGCCATCTTAAACTTAGCACCTTTTTCTCAGCCCATTTCCTGCTCTTAGAAGGCTGGGGGCCAAAGAGTTGTCTTAAATTTTAAGAAAGCAGATGATTTTTCAGTTAGTCATGTGGTTTCTTAGATAATGCAGATGCTTTAGAAACTTAATAAGCTTCAAATCTATTTGTTTCCAGTAACTTTCATGTTCCACCCCAAATGCTTTTTTAGACAGTATCCTTTAATCTGCTAAATGTTTTTGATCCTAATATCTTTTTCAATTTTATAGTGGCTACCTTGAGGCTATTAGACCTAAATTAAAAGGCCATATCCTTAATTTGATTTTTGCAATGAATCATTTTATTAACTTAGAATTTTTGCTATATCATAAATTGGAAGCTGTACATGTGCCCTGATACAGGTTTTAGAAGAGACAATGGATTAAAATCATCTATATCCATGGTTTTCAATGCCTTCCAGGGAAGACTGTCAATGTCTGGATGTATTTTTGATGTTTATGACTGGAGGGAGTGGTGGTGCTTGTGCTACTGGTATTTAGTGGGTAGAGGGCAAGAGTGCTGCTAAAACATCTACAGTACACTGGGAAGCCCCACTCAACAAAAGATTATCTGACTAAAAATGTCAAGAGTGTCAAGGTTTAGAACACTACCTCCCAACACACACAGACATATTCCAGAACCTCCACCTTTGGTTAGCCCAGAACTTTTGAGCAGTTTCTAGGTAAACTGACAGAGCCATTCACCTTCTTCAGATTTCTTTGGAATTTCCAGGATTAATATTCTGGGGGATAAAGCCAATAAGTGATAGTTCACCACCTTGGAAGAAACTAGCCCAGCTATACTTATTTTATATATTTTGATATAGATATATTATATGTATCCCTAACATAACTCTAAGCCCGTAGCAACTACCTGACATTATTCCAGAATAAGCTATTCCCAGTGGTTTTTGCCATTAGAGGGTAGCTTCTCCATTATGTTCAGTTTATCCTTTAGAACAAATACAAAGTCTAAAAACTTGTCCAGATATGTCTTTCTGGAGGATGAAAATCTTAATGGTAAAATGCTAGAACTATAATTGGCCGAATGCAGTAGTTAATATAGGCAAAAGTAAGTAACAAAGCAAAAATTCCTATAGTTTTCAAGAGAGGTAATATTAAATTATATTCCTGGGGAGTTAGTGACGTTCTGACATATTTTTTATCTCTATTCTTGAGATGGCTTTGAGCAACTGATAATTAATCAACATTTTCCTTAAGAAGAACTAATATTGTTGTGGAAAGTTAACTTCGTTTTAGAGTGTATTTAGTACTTAGTGAAAAAGACTAGAAAAAGGCTATAAAATGAATCATTTTCTATTAATAAGCTATTGCTTAAAATTACTAGTCTTATCTGCAAAAATATATATTTTTTTAATGTTACAGGATTTATATCATGTCACTCTTCTCATCCATTATCAATACTTCCTCCATTTTTGTTATGTCTCCTTCCTTCTGGTACTCATCTAATCTGTAGAAAGAAGGAATGTTTGAAGGAAATGCCCTTGGAATAATATGTTTGCTCTCCAACGCATGTCTTCATAATAATCATAAACTTACATTGCTCAAAAATCTGAGGCTGGAGGGGAAGGTTCATTACAATCTGCTACATTTCTTGTACTCCTGTGTCTTATTTCCATTCTGCCAGTTTGGATAGTTTTAGATTTGAGGCACATGGATTATCATTTATTTTAAATGGTATATTCATTTTTGCAGAGAAAGAAAAGCAACCAAAAATTATAGAAATTGTTCAATTTCTTATAAATGAGAATGTCACAAGTAGAATGCCAGATTGTTCACCTTGTCCCTTGCCCTAACATCAAACTGTTCTATTCTATGTCTTTTTTGTAGTTATGAGTAATACCCCAAATATTTTACAGCACAGTAATGAGTCACTAAGTAAGGAACTATAAATACTCTTGTTCTCCAGAAACAATGAAGCTTAATCTATTCTTTCACATTCACCCACCTCATATGCTCTTTCATTTAAGGTTAAGCTTTTAAAAAACCCCAACTTTTCCCTACTTTAAACATTTAATCTCCAGTACAAGTTGTGTTTTCTAGTAAATTGTTTCATTTTATCTACTGCTTCATAAATGCTTCTAAATCTAGCTCATCATGTACTGCTAGCTACACCTAATCATACACACAGGTCTGAGTTACTCCACTCCTATTTAAAGCAAAAGAACAAAAAGTAAGAATGGCAGATGTGTTCATAATTAATATCCTACTGGGTTAATCAGCAGATCCCTGGGAATGCTCTGAGACTTTTGATGTATTCAGAAAATCACGGCCTTGATGTATAGACCTCTCTTTAAGCACAGACATACAACTGTTAGAATTTGGGGAAGATGTGATCCTTGCAAATAAGGTAGTAAATAACATTAAGTCACAAACTTGTCTCTTTGAATAACCTAATTCCATGCTTGATTTTGAGTATTTCAGTGAGGCATTTATGTTTAACATTTATATGGGTACTATGTACAAGTGTTGCAGTTTACTAATATTGCATTCAACATTTCTTGTAGGTAATTCAAACGATGTGAAGTACAGCTCTTCTAAAACTAAGTAAATACAAACAAGATAGGCTTTTTTTTTAAATTTTGAAATGGATATTTCAGAACTGTTGGCTTATGGAGTACTTCTGAATGTGAGGATATAAGAGGCATGGTAATTCAATGAAGAAGAGAAAGAAGGGGGAGAAGGTGATTTATAGGAAAAATTCAAAGTCTTTACAGTGAGACAACCCTGAATTGAAAGCTCGGTCTCCTTTTGTGCATCTCCCCTGATTACCTAACAGTTCTGCTCCTCAGTTACCTCATCTACAAGTGTGGAAATCTGTCTTAGAGTGTGAGATGTTAAAGAAGATGGAGCAGTATTTAGGACATTAAAAATGCTAAATTTAAAAGTTCGGTTTCATTGGGAACATGGAAATCTCATTGTAAAAACACTGTACTATTTAAAAAGCTGAGTTTTAGTTATGTTGTGGTTTGCATTTTAGCTTGGGAGTTAATGTATTCAGGTATGTGACTGGCACATGGTGGGTACTCAGTAAATGCTGAATGAGAAAATGTTGGCCTAAACAGAAATCTTGGGATTTGACTGGGAATTTAGTAAAAGGAAAAAAAAAGAACAGAATTGGAAGAGATTCATCAGCTCTCTCTTGATTGTCTCTAGATCTAGGATTTGTGAGGTATTTCCTGCAAGCTGAAGGATGCAATACACGGTCATTTTAGGTGTATTACTCCTTGAAAATTATGTTTCAAATACTTTCATTTTGTGTTTGATTAGTCAAGGCATTACCCCTCCACAACCTAGTTTTTCCATTGAAAGTGGTATTAACAGTTTTTTTGACTCAGAGAACTTATATCATCTTAGTCTCTGAGGGGAGTCAGGGGTATGGGGATGTGTGGAGTTGGGCCTCACCACCCTGTTTGGGGATGGAGGATGGTGCTAGGTGTCCCAATGTGTTTACCTAACAAGTATCTCCATGCCAGAGAGAGTGAGGCATTAAACAGCAAATAAAAGACATCGTGACAGCTTGAGATTGAGGAGGAAAGCAAAATGGGTTATATTTTGGTACTTTAGTACTTTAAACTGCATTTCCCTCCATTTTTTAAAAATAAGAAGCTTCACGTTTTCATTTTGCACCAGGTCTTGCAAATTGTGCAGCTCATGCTGATATATGTTGCTGAATCTTAAGAAGCTTAGTGACTTCGCCTGACTCACCTTTGCCTTCCCCTCAGGCTGCACCTGGTAAAACTCATCTTCCTCATGCTGCCTTTCATCCTCACTGGTCTTCTATCTGCTTCTTCAACATGTTTCTTTCTGTTTCTTACTTCAGAAACTATGCTTGCCAATGCTTCCTCCCAGTACACCTTCCTCTCTCTTATCTTTTCTCAGCCTGAGAGTCACTTCTTCAGACAATGCCCCCTCAGCACTCTAACTAAAGGGGCCTCTCTCCCAAACCGCTTCTCTTCTCTCATAATTCCCTTTTTTATTGCCTTTAAAAACTTAACTACTATTTGTGATTTATTTACTGGCCATTTTTGCTCAATCAAATGTAAACTTCCATGAAGAGACCATGATGTGTGTATCATTCAAAGTGATACACTTATACAAAAGGGTAGAGAAGGTCCTAGTGCATAGGTGTTCAATAATTTCTTGTTAAAAAAATAACATGCTATTCATTCATCCTAAAAATATGAAAGGTCTACTCTGACAAAATACTAAGATTTTACAGGGATATTAATATGGCTCTTCTAGGAGGTTTTAATCTAGTCAAGAAGATGGAAGCAGATATACAATTTTAAAAATATATAATAACTTGTGGGCACCCGGGCGGCTCAGTTGGTTAAGCATCTGCCTTCAGCTCAGGTCATGATCCCAGGGTCCTGGGATTGAGCCCCGCAGGGAGCCTGCTTCTCCCTCTCTCTCTGCTACTCCCCTTGCTTGTGTGCTCTCTCTCTCTCTCTCTCGATGTCAAATATATAAATAAAATCTTTAAAAAATAATATCCATCATAAAAAAGTGTATAATAACTTGGATGGTCAAACTTAATACTACAAAATTACCACATTATTTTTTATGTGGCAACAGAAGAGAGTGGTTTGGAAACACAAGACTATGGGAAATCTGGCTTCTGTATGGTTGTCCTTATAGCAAGGAGGTCAGATACTCAGGGAGAATAGCCTATAAGAATCTTAACTGAAAGGAACTCATCACAAGCTTAAAGGTTTATGGTAGTGGAATGGTAAGAAGGGCTTAGTTTTCAAAAGTGCATTCTGGGAGTCAGAAGAAAACAGATCAATTAATCTTTAAGTAGGTGGATAGAGTTTCATCCTCCAGGTATGTGAAAAATAGCTCTAATTGTAAAAGGTCACTACTTATCCCCAGGTCATGAATCTGTGTACTGTGTGTCAGTGCTTCCTGATACTGCATCAAGCTCAGCCCTGAATTCACTCCCCCAAACTTCCATGATCCATCTCTTAACCCTATTATAAACTCTTTGCTTTGGAATTTATTTTTGTCTTCTTGGACTAGACTTACTCTGATTATTTCTTTGATCTGGAGGCTTCTTCCTATCAAAGATGCTCTCCTCAGTTACTCATAGGGCCATGACATCCATAGGTCCACAAATCTTGAGGTCGTGAGTCTCCACCCTACCAACATGACCAGGTTCCCTTTTATTCCAGAAAAGCAACAGGTACATATAGAAGCTTGGCCAAGGCATGAAGCGGTGGACAGGAAATTATTTTTATATTACCAGGCTGGATTTCAACATCCATTTTTAGCTCCAGTTGGGCGTAGCAGACAAATAACAGATTTTAGAAGGAACATCCCACAGTCTAAAATTTTGGAGTCAAACAACCAGTAAACTGGGTTATGGCCACTGATTACAGAAAAAAAAAATCCATATCCACATACTCTCTTTTGGTTTTAGGCATTTTCTCTAGATCATCTCCCAGAGAAGTAGAGCCTACCTAAGACAATGTCTAAAACTAGAAGGAGAGTATGTATTCAGGAGAAATTTCTATGTGAGTGAGAGAAGAGGATAGGGAGGGGGGAAAAGCTAAGCAAAGACTTGGTTTTAGGTTTTCAACTTTAGCCTGATCTCATAGGGAAGCACAGGAATATAAATTACACCAGAGAGTCTGTCCCACCTTGAGGCAGTAAGGCTTTTGTATCCACATTAGTTACTCACTTGCTCAGAGTCACCCAAAGTGGGGTGTTTCTCTCAGGTATGTTTGGTTAGGTGATCCCAAGATCCTGTCTGAGGAGGTAGAAGATGTGAGGTAATAGCAGCAGGCAAAAGGGATCCATGTATGTCTGAGAGGGTCACCTATAATATCTTCAATGGTCATTGAGCTGGTAGAAATAAATATAGATACAGGTAAGTGATTGCAGCCAGAGCATAGAGTCTTCACAACCTCTGGTAGTTATTTTTTTCAGAAGAGCCAGCATGCAAGCTATAAATAGAGCAAGGACAATGCACATATTAAATTCTATAAAGAAGCCAAAGGAAATGGGTAGATATTGGAAAACTTCAATACCTATATATTTATTAGATTTGTAGGCACTAATGCCTCAAGGAGTAAAAGGGTAGTGAGAAATTGAGGAAAGGGGTAAGACATCCACAAGAATAATCTTCAATTATTCATTCATGTATTTGAGCATCAATTTATAGAGTAAAAAAACCTGAAACTGCCATGATCCCATGGATCCCATGGCATCACATGGCGCATGACTGTGATCAGGAAATGTAGGTTTGATTTTCATCTTATTGTGCACACTATTCATCACTTTCATGTATATTATAAAATTTAAAATCTCTGTGAATGGACAAACTATGAGAAGATGCACACAGGCTAAGCTCACTCCTGAGAAGAATAAAAGGAATTCATTTCAGAAAAGTTTGGCTCTAGATGAACTGTGTAAAAAGTTTAATATTTTAGAAAATCACCACCTATTGGGTGATGAATGGGATGTTTCTTTGTAGCAACAATTCAAACCAACCATTTGGGAAATGGCTACAATAAAACTTTCTGAAAAAGAAAAATCATCATAAACAGAGGGACAAGTTTAAAGGATGGATCAGAAGAACCATCATCATTTAATCATTTAATAGTAACCTTGACCAGGGGTGCCTGGATGGTACAGTCGGTTAAGGGTCCAATTCTTAGTTTTGGCTCAAGTTGTGATCTTAGAGGTGTGAGATTGAGCCCCCTGTTGAGCTCCATGCTGAGTGTGGAGTCTGCTTGAGATTCTCTCTCCCTCTCCCTCTGCCCTTCCCACTCGTGCACACTCTCTTTTTCTCTCTCTCTCCAATCAATCAATCAATAATAAATAAATCTTAAAAAAAAATTAGCCTTGACCAGTATTTGTAATACTGAACACACTGAACGCATTGTATTTTTGAAAGAGGATGCATTTTGGATTTAGATGCAGTTGGTTTTAATTTGCATCTTGTGTAGTTTTGTGTGTGTGTATGACCTTGGCTAAGTTACTTAAACTCTCTGAGTTCATTTTCCTCTGTTCAATGGCCCTTGACAAATTTTTCTGAGAATTAATATAGTGACATTAAAACAGTACCTGACATATAGTCAGAAATTGTTAGAACTATTTCTTTTAGAGAACTACTGGGGGCAGTACTTGAGGTCTTATCTCCTTGCTCCACTAGGTATGTGCCATCTTTGCTCTAAATCACTTATTTCATCTCTGCTAGTGGCAGAAGGTATACCATAGCTTCCACCTTGGAATTGGTGGCTATCAAGTGGAGGATAAACAAGGCTAGATTTTTTAGTGCTCCTAAAACGGTTTGTGAGTGAGTGAGCAAATGAAGGAGCAAGTTGATCAGGGGCACCCAAAGGTTAAGGGTGTAGTAAAACCACCATGATTCCCAGTGAAAGAGCTCATCAAATATCCATGGATTCATACATAATACATTCTTTAAACACATAATAGAATCATAATGTTAAATTAAAAAATAGACTTACATGTTATACAGAGTTTTCTTTTTCCCTTGAGGTCTAAAGTATATATGACATAATCTCTAATTTTACCTTGCCATTTACATGCAATCTTCAACAATTTATTTCCAGCATTTTATACAAGGTCCTTAATATTATATTTTTCCTTCATAATTGAACCACAGTTGACTGGATTTAAATCTAATAAGAGCCTGATTGAGGTTAAAGATGTGCCATAATGGGAATGACTAATGATTTCATCTTTGTTTCAACTGTATTAAGCTTATGAGACCTATGATTTTATCACCATTATCAGCATTTTCAATGTTCATTTTCCACTCATTTTGGCAAAATAATAAGGGCAAAGAGCAAAAAACATTCAAATAATTACATAAAGCCTGCTCTTACAGACAAAGATGGCATGACTGCCCAAACAGAACTCTTGGCTGTCAGGCAGTGCCACCACACATTAGTGCAAAATGTTCGTTGATCTGCTGATGTATGAAAGTCTGGATTTGGCATACAAAAGGCACTTTGGAGTGTCGATGTATAATGCATGAAAGTGTTGGCTGTTCAGAAGCTGAAAATATGAGAGTCAGGGACAGCCTGTATGTACATGAACAAAGAAAAGGAGACAGATATAGTAAGCCATGGCTGACTTTGTCCTTTAGGTGTTAAGGAAGACTTCCCAGTAGAGGTGTCTCGAGTGCTGTCCTAAGAGGTAAGTATACTTGGATCTGGGACTGGCCCACGGTCTAACTGTGCACCCATCTTGGAACCGTTAAAGAACATGGCGTGTTCAGGACGTCTGAGTGCAGAACATAGAGTGTGGGAAGAGACAGAAGGAAGTTAGTTTGGAAACAGAGTTTGAAGAGCCCTGAATGCTATGTCAAGGAGGGAACACTACTCTATTTTGTAGGTCAAAAGGTCTTTTTATGGCTTTGAAAATGAACTGATAAGTTAGGTGATTTCAATAAAAATCCAGTTTTCATGATTTTCTTAAGAAAGAACAACGAGCCTCTATTCCTATGAGGCAATACTTGGCTGGAACAGGTTAGCTGCTGCTTTTTTTATATAGGGCTTCTGCTCTCCATATTTTTTCTTTCCATTGGTAGGCTTCTTTCATCTAAATGACCACCTGGGCCTCGTAGGCATTTAAATCTGGGCCCTGAACATGGTGGGGACCATCAGAGGCTTTCAAGGAAAAAATTAATCAGAGAAATCCACTTAAAATTTTTATCATCATTTGGGTACTGTGTTGGGCTCTGTACAGTAGCAATATGGGTCTGGGAACAAAAAGAAGATGTTTGGGGTGGGTTTGCCAGGGACAGAATGGGGAGAGAGGGAGGAGTGAGGGAGAGAGAGAGAGACGGAGAGTGAGATACTAAGAAGTTCTTTAGGAATTCCAGGTGAGAGGTGGAGAAGAACTGAGTATCCTCTGTATTTTTGTGAATTCCACAGCACTTGACATATTGCCTTGCATATATGTATTGGGTACTCAGTAAATGCTTATTGAATTAGCATATATTAACATATTGATAAACATTTAATCATTGTGTGGACTTTTTCATACAGTCTTTGGGCCCTAGTTCATCACTTACTAAATACAAGTAGGGAAATAGAATTCAGTGACAGCTCCAAGTAGAGACTGAAATTAGAGGATTTGTTTAAGTTGTTTTCAGTGTTTCACGTGGTGCAGAAGGATGATACATTATGGAATCTCCAGTTTCCAGTTCTATGCTGGTTTTGGACAATATTACCTTTAAAATCAATTGTATTGACTTTGTGAGATTAATAAATCCATTCACTTTATGTTAATACTTTTAATTGTTTTATAAAATATTAAGTAGATTCCAAGAAATATTTATAAAATATAGGTAATGTAGAAATCATTATTCAAAGAATGCTTATGTATGGATCACAAAATTACAAAATGGAACATTATGCCTTTGAAATCTTTTGTGTTCCTTTTTCTGAACCCATTCCATTCCCATGTAATTCAGAGAAAATCACTAGTCTAAATTTGTGTTTATCATTTGCTTGCCTTTATATTTTTAACTATGTTTCTAACGTTAAACTATATATTGCTTGCTTTTGCACATTACTTTTAACTTTTTTAAAAAAGATTTTATTTATTTATTTAGAGAGAGAAAGTGAATGCATGCAAGGGGTGGGAGAAGCAGAGGGAGAGAGGGAGAGAGAGAATCTTACGCAGTCTCCCACTGAGTGCAGAGCCGTACATGGGGCTCTGTCTCATGACCCTGAGATCACAATCTGAGCCAAAATCAAGAGTCAGACACTTAACTGTCTGAGCCACCCAGGTGCCCCTTTAACTTTAAATAAATAGAACGATACTTTATGTATTCAGTGATTTGCTTTTTTCACTCAGTATTAGGTTTCCGATGTTTAGACATTGATGCGGGTTAATGTAATTAACTGACTTTTTAGTGCTCTCCAGCATTCCATTGTATGATCACACCCTGATTTATTTATTATATTTTTAATGAGCATTTGCTATTACAAACTGTGCTATCATGAGCATTCTCCTGGTACATATGTATGAGTGTTTCTTTAGAGTTTAAACCGAGAAATGGAATTTCTGCATCAAAAGAAATGTGCGCATTCAAATTTGTCAGATTAGGTCAAACCATTTCCAAAGTAGTTTGCCGGTTTGCACAATGACCAGCAGTGTATACATGTATAAAATATTTGTTTGGATAACATGCTTGCCAACACTTGGTGTTGTCAGACAGAAGGTTTTTTTTTGTGGTTTTTTGTTTGTTTTTGTTTTTGACCATCTAGTGAGTATATAATGCTTACCTTATGTAGTTTTAATTTACATTTCCCTGAAAAATAATGCCGGATATTACTTTTTCATTTCTTTGGATTTCCTTTTTTCTGAAGTATCTGTTCAATTCTTTGCTCATTTTCTCTTCTGTTTTCTTATTTATTAGCCATTCTTTAGAAATTTTGTATCCTAATCCTTCATTACATATGTTGAAAATATTTTCCCTTTTCTCTGGATGGCATCATTTGTTTAACAAACTGCTTAATCTGAAAGTGTTTCAATTTTCAATCCTACCCTGTATGGATGGATTGCACTTTTTGTATGGGGTCCTTCTGCTGTTTATAAAATAGTGTTCTATATTACCTTTTTAAAGTATTATAGTTTTGGTTCCCATAGTTAGGTCTGTATTGATTTTTGTGAAGGGTATTGGGGTAAAACTACAGTTTTATTTATTTTTTCCATTTGGATAACCAGTTGTCCCAACACTATTTGTTGTAAATTCCATATTTTTACCATTGATCTGAAATACCACCTTTGTCATAAATCAAGTTTCCTTGAATGTGTGGATATTTTTTCTGGGATATGTTGTTTGAGCGAACTATTTTTTAGTCTCTAGCAATACCACACTCTTAATTTTAATAAATTAAAAATAATTCTTGATACTTGGTAGGAGATACATTCCAACTTGTTATTCAGGAGAGTCTTAGCAAGTCTTAGCCCTTTACGTTTCTACTTTTAATCAGCCTGTCAAGTTAAACTTAAAAAATTTTATTTAGAGACTGTTTAGAATTTTATTGATAAATTTGGGGAGATTTGAAATTTATGATAGTAAATCTTCCAACCTATGTACATCACTATTTAAGTCTTCTTTAATATTTAATAAAATTTATAATTTTCTCTACAAAATTTTTATAGATTTTTGTTAAATTTATTTCTCAGACTTCATATAGTTTTATAAAACATTAAATAACATTTTAAAATATTGTACATTACAAATTTGTGGCTGAGGTTTAAAAAGTGTAATTGATTTTTGTGTGTTATTTTGTATCTTATAAACTTGCTAAACTTGACTTCTAATCAATTCTAATAATGTGTATATAGATTTTCTTAGGCTTTGTAGCTAGGCAGTAATATATCCATGATTAATGAAAGTTTTATGTTTTTCATTTCTTTTGATTTCTTTTTCTTGCCTTACTATGCTGGCTGTGACACCTAGTACAATCGTGAATAGAGGTGAAGATAATAGGCATTGTTGTCTTGTTCCTGATGCTGTAGGGAAAGTTTTCATTATTCTACTACTAAGAATAGTGTTTACTGTTTTTCCCCCAAAATACCTTTATCCAGTCAAGGAAATTCCTTTCTATTTCATGTGTGCTGAAAGGTTTTTTTTTTCTTTAATCATGCATAATTCCTGAATTATTAAATGTTTCTAAACCACAGACGCTATCATATGATTTTTCCATGTAGTCTATTAATGTAATAAATTACAATATTTTGTTTTTGAAGGTAAAGATAACCCATACATTTCTAGGATGACCTAATCAGTCATAATTTTTCACACATTTCTAGTTTTAGTTTGCTTATATATATATTTAGATTTATGCATCTAAAGATTATTCGACATCAGCTACAGTACTTTCTTTCAAGATATGTCTCCAAAGGCAAGTGAAACAAAAGCAAAAATGAACTTTCGGGACTTCATCAAGATAAAAAGCACAGCAAAGGAAACCATGAAAAAAACTAAGAGGCAGCCCATGGGATGGGAGAAAATATTTGCAAATGATATTACAGATAAAAGGCTGATATCTGAGATACATAAAGAACTTCTCAAACTCAACCCTCAAAAAACAAATAACCCAGTCAAAAAATGGGCAGAAGACATGAACAGCCACTTCTCCAAAGAAGACATACAAATGGCTAACAGACACATGAAAAAATGCTCAACATCACTAGCCATCAGGGAAATGCAAATCAAAACCACAATGAGACACCACCTTACACCAATTAGAATGGCAAAAATTAACAAAACAGGAAACAACAAATATTGGCGAGGGTGTGGAGAAAGGGGAACCCTTTTACGCTGTTGGTGGGAATGCACTCTGGAAAACAGTATGAAGCTTCCTCAAGAAGTTAAAAATAGAGCTACCCTATGACTCAGCAATTGCACTACTAGCTTTTAGCCCAAAGATACAGATATAGTGAAAAAAAGGGGCACATGAACCCCAATGTTCATAGCAGCAATGTCCACAATAGCCAAACTGTGGAAGGAGCTGAAATGCGCTTCAACAGATAAATGGATAAAGAAGATGTGGTATATATATACAATGGAATATTATTCAGCCATCAGAAAGGATGAATACCCACCATTGCGTCGACAAGGATGGAACTTGCGGGGATTACGCTAAGTGAAGTAAGTCAAGCAGAGAAAGACAATTATCATATGGTTTCACTCATATGTGGAACATAAGCAATAGTACAGAGGACCATAGGGAAAGGGAGGGAAATCTGAAGGGGGACAAATCAGAGAGGGAGATGAACCATGAGAGATTATGGACCCCAGGAAACAAAGGGTTTCATAGGGGAGGGGTTGGGGGAGGGGGTAACAGGGTGATGGGTATTAAGGAGGGCATGTGTTGTGATGAGCACTGGGTGTTATATGTAACTAATGAATCATTGAACACTACATCAGAAACTAATGATGTACTATACAGTGGCTAACTGAACATAATAAAAATAAATAAATAAAGATTATGAGACTGTCTTTCTCATATTTTACTTGTCTGGGTTTTTATCCAAGATATCCTAGTCTCATAAAATAAGTTGAGGAATGTTTATTTTTTACTATATCCTACAATAGATTTTTAGGGTTTTAATTATAGGGTCCATTATTGCTTCATCAAACTCACTGGTAAACCTGACCAAACATGAAATTTTCAGTACAGGAAGAATTTATCTACAGATTTAATTTATTTAAAGGTTATAAAACTCTTTAGATAGTCCATTTCATCTTTAGACAGTTCCATTAAGTTACATTTTTATAGGAATTTCTCCATGTAATCTTGTTTTTTTAATATTTATTCATATAAAACCGATTTTCAGTCTTTGTGGAGTTTATTATAATGTAGCCCTGCCTCATTTTTATTTCTATTTTTAGAAACTTACCTAATTTTTAAAAATTATTGTGCCAGATGATTGGGAACTTTATGATTGTTTTAAAAAGTGAGAAATTTGTTAATCTATAAGGATAAAAAACAGAAGTTGATGAAAGAAAATACACCTACAATAGAATGAATCAGTAACTTTTCTTGCTTTCTTAAGGTTTATTTTTATATTCTTCTATCTTATTTGATTATTTGACTTCTTTATTAAAATAGACAAGTAATTTTAAGTTCCTTTCTAAATACGATTTTAATTTTATCCCACAATAGTGATACATAGTATTTTATTATCATTTGGATTTAAATATATTATTATTTCCATCACGTTTTCTTTTTTGAATCATGATTATTTGGAATGCTGTTTTTAAAAATTTTAAGTATGGTTATTGTAGTTATCTTTTTTATTTTTAAATCTCTTTAAAGATTTATTTATTTATTTATTTATTTATTTATTTGAGAGAGAGAGAAGGAGAGAGAGTGTGTGAGTAGTGGGGGAGGGACAGAGGGAGAGGAAGAGAATCTCAAGCAGACTCCCCACTGACCATGGAACTCCATGCAGGGCTCTTATCTCACGACCCTGAGATCATGACCTGAGCTGAAATCAAGAGCTGGACACTCAACAGACTGAGCCACTCAGGTGCCCCATGTGGTTATCTTTTTTTTTTTAATGACCTTTAATTTAATTACACTGTGATTAGCAATATGGTCTGTGTACTTGCGATCACTATACCCTAGACATTTAATATGAATATTTAATATACAACCATCTAATATTAAACAATAGCTTTATCTTTCTTCCAAAAATATGAGGACCTTAGTATTATTTACCTCTAGTATCTCCTATCCCAAAGTGTGTGATTTCGGGATTATGGGTTTTGAGTCTACATTTTCCAACTCCACAATAAATTATTACTATTGTTGTTAAGAATACTCAGTTCATGAAATTAATTGTTCACAGTTATTTTCTCCATCACATTGAATATATAGTTCCATTGAATCCTCTAATTCATTGTCAAATTAAGTCGACTATCAGCCTGTCCTTCACTCTGTGGAAAATAATTTGACTTCTTAATTCTCAGAAGATTTTCTCTTTATCTTTGGTGAATCTAGGTGAGGACCTCTTTTTATTTTTTAACTTGGAAATTTGGAGGCCTTTTGAATATGTGGATTCATGTCTTTCATTTGTATTGGATAATTTTCAGAAATTTCTTTTCAAATACTGCCTGTACCTTAGTTTTTCTTTTTCTTCTGTATGTGTTTCTATAAATTCAAATATTAGCATGAGTTTTTCAGAGCACTCCAGTTGTGTGAATTAAGGCTGCGAAACCATGTAGAAGCTGGCTTTTGTTTACTTAAGTTTTAAACTTTGTCTTTACTATGAAGACTGGACTTTTTGAATGTCACAGATTTTAGGGGTTTTCTCTAAGACCCTCATCTGTTTACTAATGTATCCCTGATATATTATTTTTTATGTATCCATATCCCTGATCTATTATTTTTTAAAAGATTTTATCTATTTATTTGACAGAGAGATAGAAAGAAAGCTGAAGTAGGCAGAGTGGCAGGCAGAGGGAGAGGGAGAAACAGGCTCGCTGCTGAGCAGGGAGCCCGATGCAAGGCTCCATCCCAGGACCCTGGGATCATGACCTGAGCCAAAGGCAGATGCTTAATGGACTGAGCCACCCAGGCACCCCCCCCCCCCCAGTCTATTAGTAATTCTGTCTGGTAAAATTTAAACCTCAGTTGTTTTTTATTTCCATAAATTCTCTTTCATTATTTTTTTAATCTGCTTGGTCAATTTCTTTTAATCAGTTACCAGTTTTTTTATTTGTATTTTAATATTTACCTAAAAATATATATGTTTATTTAATATTTTATATTCATAAATCTATTCCTGCTGTTTTTGTGCTTGTTTTCTCTTTTGATGTCTTGGGGATTTGGTGAGTTATGCAATTTGGAGCAATGGCCTTATGTTTCTTGGAATCTCAGCTGTGGGAAATATTTCAGTCCCGAGTGAAGATAGGTGCTCAAGAGAGAATTTTTATTTGCCTCTGTGTAGCATCTGTGTCTATTACCTAGTTTGGAAACAATGTAAATTCAGATTTTTGGCTTGAGATTTTTGAAGTACCCACATATATGAATTTAGGCTGTAAACCCATGTGAAAACTAGCTTTTGCTTATGAAATCTCAGGGAATATCTTTAACTTCACTTCTGCTATGAAGGCAGAAACTTCAGGGACATAGCTGTTTAAGAGTTTTCCCTTAGACTCCTTCTTGACCAGAACTTCATCTATGCCTCTTGTCTCTTGAACCCTTGAAGGCCATGAAAAGGAAACTTTAATTCTACCTTGTTTAATAAATCTCTCAAGGTGAAACCCGACTTCAGAAAGTCTCTTAACACTATTTTCCACTTTTACTTATATTTCAGTCTGAATATTCCTTATTTTCTTTTGAATCAATCAAGGCATTTAAGAAGATATCTTATTAACATTTTTAGAAGTTTCTTCAGTGGAGAGGTGGGTGTACCATATTGCTAGAAATGGAAGTCTGACTATGCTTTGACTAGCAAATATTGAAGTAAAAGTTAGAGGAAAAATAAAAAAGTTACCATTGGTTTTAGTAATTTTCTCATCCTGGGAATGGTCTCAGCACAGGCAAGCCAAATAGGAGAGTGATTCCTGACTGTGAAGAGTAGTTCAGGATAGAGGCCAAAAAGCTACTCCTATGGAAGAGGTTTGTCTTAGAATAGGCTGGAGGGAGTTTTATTGTCTAAAATTGGAGGGACAAAGTCAGTGTGTGCATCCCAGATAGGGCTGCCAGATTAAGTACAGGACATCTAGTTAATTTGAATTTCAGATATGTAGTGAATATTTTTAAGCATATGTCCCAATTATTTGCTTTCATCCAGCCATCTCTCATCCCAAGTATCTAAGGTGATATTGGATATCATGGAGTGTATGATTTATAAGCACTATTTTGACTAAATCAAAGCCTTAGAGAAGTACTTTGTAAACTTTAGTGTGCAAAACATATCACCAGGAGTATCTTGCCAAACTGTGGATTCTTATTTAGTTGGTCAGGGGTGGGTGATGAGTTCCATCCTCCCTCCCACCCTCCCTCCCTCCCCCTTTCCCCCTTCCTTCCTTCCTTCCTTCCTTCCTTCCTTCCTTCCTTCCTTCCTTCCTTCCTTCAGATTCTGCATTTCTAACATGAATGGGTTCTGCTCTAAATGTAAACCTGCCATCTCCTCTTCAGATAAGAGAAATTTCAAGCAATAATCTCTCCTCAGTAGACAAGAACCTTCTACTGCTCCCTCCTAGGACCTTCAAGTCAGAAATACTTTTTTCAGCTTTTGAACTTTGTTGTTAGCATGCTTGTAAATATCACTGATAAAATGTGCCTATGGGTTCAGTGGGCTCAATTCTTGTAGGTAGTCCTTATGAAACATATTCTCAGAATACTACCTCATTGTTAAAATGCTGAAATACTGGAACTCACTTCTGCTCCCTTGACCCACTCATATAGATATATGTAGTTCAGGATGCTTCATAGATGACCAAATAAATATCAGTGTACCATATGTGATATTCCCTAAAACCCCAAGGGGAGGAGCCATTTTGAATAGACACATTTCCAAAGTAGGTAACAGCTTATTCCTTCATGTTCCCTTGTATTTGAGGTAGAATCTGAACTAATGTTAGGAAACACATTAGCTTCCATTTTACCAACTGCATTGAGGGGAGTTTTATACCTGAAATTTTGCATGAACTGCATGTAGATCTAAATGGGTAAACAGTAGAGTAACAGGGATAGAATGATAGAGACATGCTAGGATAATTTCTATATGCTTACCTCCCTTTCTTCTCTAACCTCTGGTCAGTTCCATACTACATTTACAAAAAGAGATCGGAATGCCTGGAGTTAAGTGGAAGTCTAGGGTTAGATTTTCCAACATTTTGTTAGAGACTAGAAATGTTCTCTTCCTCCTTTGGAATGCCTGTTCTCAATTTTTCTGTGAGATAAGTGCATCATTCAAATTCATGAGTTTAGAATATTCAAATGGTACAATATAACATGACTAATGAGTGTGAGTGCTGTATCACCTTATCATCCTGGCTGTTGTTATCTGTATGTGAATTTTTATGAATTTTTAAACCTGCTTCTATTCCCATGGTATTTTGATAGTGGTCAATGTTTGCTGTTATTCTGAAATTTTGTTTCATTTATTCTTTTCCTAGAATTGCCATGAAAATAAATATAGATCATGATGTGTTTAAAGAGCGACAATTAAGAAAAATTTATTCTTTTCTCCTAATTCATCAAATGTTGATGCTTTTGCATGTGAATGGTTATATCTCATTAATGGCTTCTGTGGTGTAACTCTGTAATTAATATTTATATATTAGCTACAGTATCTGTTCTTATGGAAAAAAGAATTATATAGTATAAAATTGAATGTTTTAAAGCATTCAAGTAAACCAAAAATATTTCCTCAAAAATGTGTTGAAAGGATGTAACAATCCAGCATGTGATTTTAATTAATGTCCAAGTAACTAAAAATGTATTTAGTTCATAAAGAAAACATATTGACATCTAATTATGGATCATAGAATTTGGTGCAGTGAAACCGTAGTGCATCTGTTCAGTGAAAACATAATCATGGAGAATACTAAATGGCACAATATATAATGAAAAATTGAAATAATGCACAAATAAGACCATTAAAAAATCACAGTGTGAAACTAAATGGAGTTGGAATTTAGCAAGAGAGGTCTGGTAGTTCTAGATTTACTGATAACAGAGATTGTCAAATTCATACAAAATTTACTATGCTAATTTTAATGGTTGTGCAGCAGAATCGTCTCGCTTCTCTCCTTTAATGGAATTTAAATTTTTAAAGTAAGAGAAAGTTAGTGCAATTAGCCCACTTTCATATTTTCAGACTATATATAAATTGAACTAAGGGTTATCTTTTTGATAAATCATTTTTCTTCAATTAATGATGGCAAAGACTAACAAATGCCAAGAGTGTTGACTTTATTTTTCACAATATTATTGGCTCAACCCCTTTATCTCTATTACCACTGATTTAGTACAAGCCGTAACTTCCTCTCATATGGAATTTCAATAGCTTTCTTGATAGCTTCCTAACTGGTTTACTTGGTTCACAGTGGACCCCACACCTCCCAGTCTCTCTCCACAGACCCCCAGTCTATTCAGTACTTACAGCAGTGGTTCTCAAATTTGAGGTTGTATCCAAATCACCTAGAAGGCTTTTGGAACACATAACAGCATCCTTAGAGGTTCGAGTTCAGTTAGCCTATGAAGATGCCCCAGAATTTGCATTTTGAATGTTTCCCAGGTGATACTGATGTTATGAGTCTATGGACTATATTTTGAGAATGATGCTTGGACATCTTGCTAATTGCTTTAAAGCCAGTCTTGCCCCAGTGCTCCCATTTTCATAACCTCTTATTGGTTTCTTGTGGTCCTTCAAATCTGGCTCAAATTTAGCAAGGTATTTAGGGATTTCTACCATGTGGACCCCAATCTATCTTTTCTGCTCATCTCCAAGTTGTCTGTCCCTGAGGACTTGATGCTTTAGCACACAGAATAACTCACTATTAAAGAACATGCCCAAATATTTTTGTACCTTCATGTTTTGCTTTTCCAATCTACCTGGAAAGCTCTTAGCTCTTCACTTCCGTATTTCAGTCATTCAGTTCTCAACACAAATGACCTCTCTGCCATGGAACATCTCTGATTCTGTCATTTACGTAGGTTGCAAATAATGACACACTTCTCTGAGCTCTTTGCACATTTCCTTTCTCTTTAATTAATTTCTGCTTTCTCTACTTTTTATTAGGTTTTCTTGAATACATATCTAAATTATTCCATTAGCTTATAAGTATTTTGAAGCAGAGCTTGAATTTTGCCCTCTTTTTCTAGTGCAGTATTTTATGAATAGAAATTACTAATAAATACTTGTGGATTTTTAAAAACTTATATAATGATCATGAAAACAGCTATGATAAAGATAATGATAAGAGTAAAAAGACCATCCAAACCTACTCTGTAGCTAGACAGGATTCCCCCTTCACACATTATTTCATTTCACTTCCTCATTATTTCCATGCGATTATTTTCATTCCCATTTTATAGGTGAGAAAACTGAGGCACCAAGGAGTTAAGTAATTGTCCATAGTCACATAGCTGGTAAGTGGAGAAACTGGGATATGATCCCAGGAGGTAAATATCAAGAGCTTAGTCTTCTAACAGCTTATACAATGAAGCTTCTTATATCATAAAAATGTAAACACTTAAAAATGGACACCAAAAGGACAGATAAGTCTGCAAACTTTATTTTGTGGTTAAAAACCTGACTGAACAATGATGATCACTAACTCATATTCAGTACCAGAGTGGTCCTGAATATTCCTCCAGTTGCAGGTCTCTAAAATTCTCCAGTCATTTCTCTGACCCAGTCATTTATTTGCATGGCACAATTACAAGGAACAAATGTAACCTTTTCTTATTTTCACAATATCATAGTAAAGTATGTTTCTCTGAGGGTAGACCTGGGACCGCCTGCATCGGTACTACCTGGGGTACTTGGGGAAAGTGCAGAGTCTTAGAATTAACCAAGATCAAAGAAATCAGAATTTCTGGAAGAAGTGCCTGAGAATCTGCCTTTTCCCCAAGTACCTGGTTGTTCTTAGGTACACTGAAGTTTCATAAGTACAGTTCTCTCTGGATATCAAATCAGTCAATGTGATTTATCAGCATTCATTTAGTGTGTGTGTTGTGGGGGTGTGGGGAAGTAGATTCCAGTTAGTGACAGCTCTGAGTTTAGTTGCATATCTAGGCACAAAACACAGGGGGAAGATTAGTTTGGATTACCAACGCTTCTTTAAAAATGATTTTAACTATTTGGCGAGTTTGTGTACATTAGTTAAATCAAGTAACCAAGTCATCTTCCCTTTAACCCATATAGGGCTCAGTTATTTAGTATTTCTTAATCTTAGATAATTTTTCACCACCTTTTAAAGAAAAAAAAAAGAACAAAACAAAAAACACTTTTTTGACTTTAGAGTTGACTTAAATTATATCCAATATAAAGTTTCTTAAATATTGTATAAGCATAAAGCAAAGTATAATGCACCATAATGTATAAATTAAGTCCAAACAAAACCATAAAGATGTACTATTCAAGTTACAAATATTAAAAATAAAGATTTTTTATTGAGGCTCTATGTTTTATGTTGTATTTTAAAGTAATGAATGTACTTCTTTTTTACCATGTCACTCATTGTCAATGTAATTTTTTTTTTATTTTGAACACAAGGTACTATAATTTGATTCATCATTGCTTTAATTCTCTTTTTTAAATGAATTTTTAATTTTAACAACTACTCTTATTTTCATGGGCCAATCAATTTAAGAATATGTACAAAATGTAAAATACAATCATAAAAATGATAAATGAAACATTCTCCAGAGCATATTTGTTTTTATATACACTGATAATGAACTATTGCAAGATGTTCTCTAGTCAGACTAGGATGTGTTGTCTGTCGGGCAGGTTTTTTCTGGTCAGTGTATTTTCACAACTATAAGCTTCCCCCCCCCCCAAAGATTGTTTATTTATTTGAGAGAAAGAGCACAGTGAGAGAGAGAGAGAGAGAGAGAGAGAGAGTGAGCCCTCACACTGTGTAGGGAGCCTCATGTGGGGCTCCATCCCAGGACCCTGGGATCATGACCTGAGCTAAAGACAGACACTTAACTGACTGAGCCACCCAGGTGCCCCACAACTACAAGCTTTTTGATGACAACTACTGTGCAAACTTCATTCAGAAAGCATGCTGGATGTCATTTGGCCTTCAGTTCCTTAGAATGTGATAGAATGTAAATAAGGTATCTGGTCATAAGGCAGTCATGTAGATTGGATGGAATATACTAATATCAGTACTCTAAAATTCTTTTAGAAAAGAATACATAACATTAAAAGCATTGAGAACAACAAAATTTCCAGAGCTTCAAAACCAAAATGTGTAGACCCTTGTTCTTGAGATCCTTAAAAACCTGTAACTATTCTTTGGTGCATTGGTTTGTCTTGGGAGTATAGAGTGAATATGGAAATTAGCACAACAGAAGAGAAATTTTGCATCATGAACATGAACTTTCGCAGGTTGGTGGCTTGTTAGATACTCAAATAAGAGAGGATTTGAAGAAAGGAAGGATATTGTATGGAGAAAGTTGCAAAAGTAATAGAAGCCATTGGCACTCTTCTTTCTTGCTTTGTGTTCTGGTACTCTCCTTGCAGACCATTCACGCAATTCTGTATCATGTAAAAAGTGACTTCTGATACAAGTAAATTAAATACAAAAGCTTAATGTGCTCAGGTTGAGTTTTTGGTCTCCAATCTGCAGCGTGTAGTTGATAGTCCTGCATGTATCACATCTGTCATTAGGCAGTCTTTGCTCTGGATTTCTAATTGTTCAAGCCCTTTTTGGTTATCTTTATTTACTGTGTCAAATGATGTCACTCACAAGAACAGAGGAATGAAGTCCACTTTCCTGACTTCTTAAGCATCTTTTGCCAATACAAATCGTAATTAGTTCTAAAGAGCTCCATATTAAAAGAACTTAAAACTGTTTTCTTCAAGAAACTTATTCCATTGTGTAACACCTCACATTTCTGTGTAGACATCCTTATCCGTATCTAATCCAAACCCTCTGTACTACATTTTATTCTTTCTCCCTTTGTCTGTCTTTAGCATCAGAAGAACAGATGGCCATCTTTTGTCAGTACTTGAAGATTGTTTCTAAGAAACATTAAGTCTGCATCAGGCCTCACTTGTTAGACAAAGCTCCTTTTCAGAACAGAAGCTGGACAGTCTTTGAATTCGCCAGGTGTGTCTTGAAGCCCAAGTTCCTGTTTTCCTCGCTTTAAGTCACTTAATAGCTTCAGGCTTTTATTTTTATTTTATTTTTTTTTTTACTTTTTTCATCCTTATCTTCAGATATATAATCATGACACTTATTTACATTGAGGTGTAAATGGCTGCTAAAGCTTAAAATGTAAGCCACTGGGGATAGGTATCTTAATTTTAACAAAGAGCATTTTTTCTTAGATTGAAATTTTAATCACAGGGTTATAATATCTATGACTTGGATAAGGGAGGGTGGGAAGAGGGTAGAGGATAGCTGTCAGAATTGCTGTAATCATTCTGTGCAGGCAGTTAGTAAAACGTTCCACGTGTGAGCAGCAGCTCTCTTCATTCGTGATTCATTCAAAAAATATTTGTTGGTTGTCTAGTGTCTGGGGCACTTGGAATCCAGCAGTAAATAAGACAAAGTCTTATAGAACTTGTTCTTTTGGGGGTAGAAAAACAATAAACAGGGGTGCCTGGGTGGCTCAGTTCATTGAGATTCTGATTCTTGGTTTCAGCTCAGGTTGTGATCTCATGGTCAAGGGATGGAGCCCGTGTGAGGCTCCTCGCTCAATGGGGAGGCTGCTTGAGATTCTCTCTCTCCCTCTGCCCCTACCCTTCCAGGTGCGTGTGCTCTCTCTCTTTCAAATAAGTAAATAAATCTTAAAGGAAAGAAAGAAGGAAAGAAAGAAAGAAAGAAAGAAAGAAAGAAAGAAAGAAAGAAAGAAAGAAAGAAAGATGAACAAACCAACAAAAACAAGAAAATGCCTGATGTGAAAAATTTTACACAGAGAGTTAGAATAGGGTAAAGTGAATAGTTAATGGCTGGCTACTTTAGATTTGGGAGTCAGAAAAGGCATTTCCTGGGGGAAGTGACATCTAAATTGAGATCTGACTGTAAGACAGGGCCAGCCCTAAGCAAAGGCACTGCAGGGAGAGGTAAGAACAAGTGCAAGGACTCTATAAATGGAGATAAAATTAGCATGTAAATGGCTGGCTCTCTTTAGAAAAGAAGGAGTCCAGAGGACGAGGTTGGGGAGAGAGGGAGGGACCAGGTCGTGTGGGGCTTTGATATGCCAGTATAGAGATTAAAGATTTTATTCTAAGCAGAGTGGGAAGACTTTGGAGCCAGATCTGATTTACACTTTTAAATATTACCAAGTCTGCTGTGTGTTATAGCAGGAATGGAAGCAGGAATACCAGTTATGATATTGAGTATCCGGGGTGAGAGAAAATGATGACTCAGGACAGGATGGTAGAGGTAGAAACTTGGAGAAAAATTTAAAGAGGTTGGCAGGGCTTACTAATGATGGGTTGAATGTAGAGTGGGAGTGAAAGAGAGAGTCAAGAGTAATGCCTAGGCTTAAGGCTTGACTAATTGAGTGGTGAAGGTTTCTTTATTATTATGGGGAAAACTTAGGGAGAAATAGGTCTAGAGATAAAACCAAGATTTCATGGTATAACCTGCAATAGTAGTTAGGGTCACAGACTTTGAGGTTAGGCATACCTGAATCTAATTCTTGGCTTAGGTACTTTTGAACTCAATGGTCTTGAGCATAAATGGAGATCAATATAAACATAGGGTTGTGAAAATGAAAAAAAAAATAGATACTTCATAGAGAATGCTTAGGTACATCAGCATTATTAACTGAATTTGAAGGTTAGAATCTGTAATCTATTTTTTCTATTTTCCAAATTTTAATATTCTTTGCTAATATTTTATGCCATGACTCCAAGATGTCTGCCCAAATTGCAGAGTTTAAAAATTAAAACAGTAGTGTTATTGTTTGATAAACTTTTTAACTAACAAGTTTACTTTCTTTTAAATATACCACAGTGTTGTTTTAACCATAGTAATGTATTGCTTTCTCATGGTCAGTTGTCTAACACTCATGGATATTTATACCACTGATCAGTACAAACATTGGTCATTTTCACATCCTTCATTATCTTATGTGGTTTTTTTTTATAAAGACTAGGAACCAGCAATTATCCACTTTATTCATATACTTTTAGCCTTTTATTTAAAAAAATCATAGTATATTCTAGCCTTCAACAAACACTACTCTTCTCTGTTCGGTGTCTTTATCAAACAGAATTCTCTTGCGTTTTTCCAGGTTTCTGATGAAAATGGAAGTCTGGCTTCTGGGCTTATAATAATTTCTTTGAAGGGGGTATAGTAGGAGAGAATAGACAAAGTAGTTTTTTCCAGTTTTGAGGAACTTATGTTTATATATAGCTTACAGTTAAGAGGAAGGGGGCTTGAAATAATACTAAGGTCATTTTAAAAATCATTTGTACAGAATCCTTGTATAGAAGAAGTCTATTTAAGTTTTGAACACCAAGAATTAGCAAATGCTATTGATTTGTCAATATTCTGTGGTCCCACATTAGCTACCTTGGACTTTCTAGACAGATAAAGAAGAGAGAATAATTTTCACTGATTAGGAGGATACAAGCCTTTGAGGAAAAGTAGATGGTGATTAGTACTTTGTGTATCAAAGTTTTCTTTTTTAAAGTTTATTAATAAAAATGCTGATGAGAGAAGAATCAAGAAAGAAAGGTAATTACACATACTTCTTCCTCTGGAAAAATAATACTCTTAAACATGGCTCATTAATTTCTGGCCTGGTGGTAATATTGATGATGTAATGATAACTCCTATGAGAGTAGCCTTTGCATTTAACACATTTAACTCATTCATGTTTAACTCATTCGATATGATCAATTTATCAATATGAATAAGACCATCAGAGAGTCTATTATAGAAATATGCATACTTTCTTCCTAATGCATATGCCTCTTTGCTAGGCAGAAATGATTTTGATGGGCTAACTCAAGAAATCCTGAATGAAGGTACAAAATGAAGATTTCTAGAATAAGTAAGAGGTACTTGTGGTTGAAAGCATTGTAGGGTCCAAAATTCTGAGTAAAGAAATCATTTTATATTTACTTCAGAGAGACACTATTTATCTCTGTTGGCCAACATACTTTGAAACAACTATTTGGTTTTAATGGATATATAGCTTGCCACTCTGCCATCAGTAATTTGAACAGCTTGAAATACTGTATGTCATCTTACATTGCTTTCTCTTTGAAGCAAACACAATTGCTGGATTGTTTTTCATTGATTTAAAAACATTGACTTGCTGAAGTATGAGCCTGTGCGTAGTCATAATTCTTGTCTTTTCTTCCTCGGAAAAGCCTGTGATAATTCTTTGAGTTTCAAGCAGGTGTCATGCATCAGATCCAAGTGCTTAATAAATGCACCAGAAGTATATTTTCCTTAAGGCCTTGTGTTTATCCCATTTCCATTTATCTTGTGAAATATCTTCAAATGCTTTTTTAAAATCCTGGGAAAGAGCAGGTTAGCATTTCTACTTGGCAAGCAGAGCTAGTAAGCGTAAGGCTCCCTTGTCTGTTTTGACCTTAACCAACGTTGGTGATTCCCAGTCTGTGTGCCAAGGGACTGTGAGGAGTGATGGAGTTGTTGGACAGAGCCCACCAATCCATATGCACACCAAACTTTTTTTTTTTAGTAATCTGAAAAATATTTCTAACATGAAAATATACTGTGTTTTTTCCTAAATGCATATAAATATTGCTGTGATCAATAAAATACAAATACATTTAAAAGAGCTCTCAAATTCAAGATGGCTTTTTGCCACTATGTCTTCTCAGTTAATGGATGGTACTGGGTTACCTGTATTTTTTACGTTGTAATTGATAGTGCTCAATGCATTAAATTTTAAGATGACATTATTGACCATAGGTACCTTACTGATTCCAAACTGAAATGAATTTTTATCATATCCATATTGTGAGTTGATCATCAGCAATTTTACGTTCATTTTGATTAACACCACACTAATACATTAATGATAGTATAATTAAGAACTCTGATAACTCTTCTGTTGCATGCAGAGAGTCATTTAGTTTTTACAGGAACCCAGTGAAGTAATCATTATTATTATTCCCTGTTTGTCAAGAGGAAACCGAGGCTCAGAGAACTTAAGGATATTGCCCTAGGACACTCAGTAAACTAATAAGTAATGTGGACTTTAATTCAACTAGGTTGGCCATCTGACTCTAACCTCCTTGCTCTTTTGACTCTAATGTACCTCAGAGCAGGATGACAGGTGAGACATGTGTATCAAAGTTGTTCTTGACTCTAGAAGGCATATATTTATGGAATGGATATAACTGGACCTGCCATAAATTTTGTTAAATCTAAAAAATTATGATTTTTTCAAGAATATTTAATCTAGAAAAATTTGTTTACGAAATCCATGACATCATATTAATGCTATTCAAATGAAACAATTACAGCAACTACCCCTTACTATTAAACCAGCAGCCACCTACTAAATATGACCAATTTTGACCTACTATTTCAAATATTAGGTAAAAGGAGGAGAAAAAACAAGTATGGAGATTTCATAACTTAAGTGAAGGGAAGAAAAGGAGGGAAAAGCTACATGTAGTTCACGAATTCTAAAAAGTGAAAGATCTGGGGCCTCATCAGTAGAGTCCCTGAAGGGTTTCAGCTCGTTCTTTTAATTCCTAATTGCTCTGGTGAACTAGGTGTTAGTCTTACCTAATGCTTCTCTTCTGTATCCTTCTTCTCATTATTCTCCCTTCCACAGTGGAAAATCTTACTGTTTGTTTACAATCCAGAGTTTTAAAGAAGCTGAACTAAAATTGGCTGCTTCTGGGACATCCCTGCCAATGGATAGGTTCCAAATTGGCTCTGCCATGAAGAGGCAGCTATGCCCACATAAGGATATTTTGGCTTAGTACTTCTGTCATCTTGTTGCCAGGCAGACAATCATCCAGGAGTGGGAAAATACAGCTGGGGCAAATGTTTATAGCTAGAATGGTCAGCTGGTTGGAGCCCTAGTCTGAAGGAAAGGCTATCTGATGTTATGTTTGACTCCTCATGAGAAGCACTTAATGTTGGACTTAGCCTCTTAGTCCCCAGTCAGAGATGGACATGGACCATAGTACATATACCTTCTATCTGCCCGGGCATATTTCTTAAAGCATTCAGTTTATTTCTTTCAGTCCTCACTGTAAAGGAGATAACAACTTTCTTTTCTAATATGAGAACAGGCAAATAACTCTTTGTAGCTTTTCTAGTGTTATAGTCAAGTTTAGGAGAAAGAACAATTCTCTCAGCTCTGGAAGAAAAGCTTCCCTTTAAATGTGTCTCATGGGCTAATATATTACCTGAAGATGGGAAAACAGGGTGTGTGTATAAAAATCACATGTAGAAAGCATATGTGTAAAACATAGATGTATATACAGTATTTATGTAAAGATGTCTTTATCTAGACATTCCAGCATAGCTCCTAGTTAAGCCACAACTTTTATAATGGGAAAGCAAATCAGATTTGACTACATTGGCTGTTTAACTGAAGGAGCCACACAGATGGGAAAGAAGCACAGACAAATTGCTTTTGGCTCTGTTTTCCTTTATAACAACATCAGATATATTTAGTTTCTTTTTCTTTATGCGTTGTGCATGTTTCTGCCTCATATAGAAAGTCATTGCACATTGTCTTCATCAGTTTTGCCACTCTCTACTAACAGGCCCATTTAGCATTTAATTTACCTTTAAAATTTTTGAGATCCGAAGATATGAGAAAGTCCATTTTCAGATGTAGATGATGGGCAGCTAGGATTACTTAAATATCATGGAAACAATTCTTTTTAGGAGAAAGGAGAATCTTATATTTTTGACCTCATGGTGGGTACATATTTCTGTTTAGCACAAAGTTCATTTCCAAGCTGGGTGGACCTGTACACACACCTGAGTTCCAATAATTTGAATAGATTTTTCTTGACAGAACTTGTATTAACATGATGAACTGTGAGGTTCATTAAAAACATTTAATTAGTTCATGTGAACTTTTCATAAGGTGGTCACATTGTTCTCACTCTTTTGAACTGTCCCAGTCTGTAAATGGCAATAGTTGTTATTTTCATACCCAGGCTCCTTGTGATGTTGCAGTGTCAGGTTGGAATAAGAGAAGTATGATACAGGTTCCATCAAGTATCCCAGTAGGCTCTCCAGTAATTGTTATTATCCTCCAAAACTAGTCTATGAGCCAGGAATTAAAAATATATGGCTCAAACAATGTGGCAACTTCTTAAAAAGTTAATCATGGAGTTACACTTTAATTTCACTCTGAATTTTCTACCCCGAACTTGTGTTCATATAAAGACTTGTCAAACAATATTTATAGCAGCATTATGCATAATAGCCCCAAAGTGGAAACCATCCAAATGTCCAACTGGTAAATGAATAAGGAAAATGTGGTATATCCATACAATGAAATACAATTCAGAAATAAAAAGTGACAAACTGCTTCTGATACATGAAACGACAGAGGAACCTCAAACATATTATGCTAAGTGAAAGAAACCAGACACAAAGACTACATATCGTGTGATTAAATTGATATGACATTTCTAGGAAAAGAAAATCTATGAAGAAAAGACACAGATCACTAGTTGCCTGGGGCTGGATATAGGAGTGGTGATTAACTGCAAAGTCCATGAGGCAACTTTTTGGGGTGATGAAAAGTTTTAAAGTGGTTGGTGGTGATGGTAGCGCAATTGTATGTATTTATTAAAAATCCTTGAACTGGCACTTATAATAATTGAATTTTATGGCATATAAATGAACCTGAATAAGGCTATGATTCTGAAAGTTTATCAGTTTCTATAGCTCTATATCCACATTATTCCAATTTTGCATGCTGTGTATTTCAGGGCAATCAGAGAGAGAAAGAGAAAGAGAGAGAGAGAGGTGTGTGTGTGTGTGTGTGTGTGTGTGTGTATGTGTGACAGGTACTCTCCTCTCCGATATATTCCAGCTATGATGGAATCCTATCTGTTTGTGAATATTTGCCAAATTCTACTCTGCTCCAGGAAATTCTTCTGCTCATACTTTCCCTGGAACGTTCTTTCCTGAACTTGTCAAGCCTGGCTCCTGTTCTTGCAGATTGTTGCTAATGTTACCTCCTCAGAGAAGGCTTCCCTGTCTTTTTAAAGGAGATTCCTGGCTCCAATAATATTTTTGGTCCCTTGTGAACTTCTTTCAAAGCATTTAACCCAACTTTGAGTTAGTTTCATTTACGTATGCATGCATGTTTACATGTATATATTTAGTCTCTTCCCTAATAAAATATAAGGCCTCTAAGTGGAAGTACATCCCAGCACATGCTACAGTGGGGGTGTTTAATATTTTGTGAAGAATTAATAAATCAATGATAAGCATATTCCCTGTATTAAACCATGAAAAGTTAGAAATATCCTAAATAATGTAGGTGGGTCTGCATGTAGTTGTGAATGGATTTATCTCATCTAGCAAATATTGGTATTCCTGGGAATATTCTGGAATTAACCTGATATTTTGAGCAGTGAGCATGAGTTTAAGTCTTAAGTGGTAAAGGATTCCTGTATTAGTGAGGGACACCTGGAACTTTGTCAGGTCGATTTCCTAAAATCTCACATGATTCTGGGAAGCGTAGAGGCTCCAGATTTATTCAGTGCCTGGGAATTACCAGTTGCTAAATATTGTTTTTTGACACCTCATCAAACTCTTTTAAAAACCTATTTTTACAATTGAATTAGACCTCCCAGTGTGCAAACCATAATACAAAACTAATGTACAGTTAACTGTGGCCTAAATAATGAGGCTTCCCCAAAACCTAATCTTCCTCCCAGGAAGTAGCTTATACTTTGGAAAAATCTCACTCATTACATAATCTGACAAAATAATATAATACAGTTTTAATAGCTACAGTTAATACATTAAACATATGGTTTCTTCAATAATTACTAATTTTTACATTTCTCACTACTAATTACGGTATTAAATCGTTCACTCCTTAATTTGTTCTGTCATAAGTTTTTATTTATTCCAGGCTAAATGGTGATAGAGTTGAGACTTTTGCACTTCTCCCATTAGCTTAACATCGCTGATATAAAGCTGCTGTGTGTTGTAATGGTTTATTATCATATTATTTTTGGTGACTTAATTTTCCTGTGACTGTCGTCTCAATTTAGCCATTCCAGATGTGAAATAGTTTCAAAGGATATTTTAAAAACTTATCAAGATTGTTGTTATGTGTAGTTTTATATAATTTTAATGCCATTTTGATAACTGCCTATTACAATTGCCAACTGCCTCCAGCTGCCCGTTTGCTACAGGGTAACTTCACTACTGTAGTATTGTGGGGGCAAACTAGGCAGTTGGCTTAAATAGAGCCAAACGACCCCTCGGAATATATTCCATATATATATGTACAGAGAGAATAAAATCAGTCTTTCCCTAAATTACCCCTATATTAATATAAAAAAATTGGAAGAATGAAGAAAATATAAAAGTTCATTTGAAAGCAAATAGTGATTCGTATTCATCACACCATTGATGCTAACTTTTTAGGAATATATTTAGTTGACTACTCTGCATATTTTTTGAGACTGCAATTGTTGCATATCTCCACAATTTTTTGGACCCCATTGTTACGTGGCTTGATATTTTGTTTGCTCCAGACTCTTTTAAAAATGCAGTGTCATATAGAGGTGGATTCTTATGGAGTGTGGCAGAGTTGAGTGGCTGGCTTATCACCTAAATATGACTTTTGAGTCTTAGGAAGCTAGGTGTTTCAAATGTGCTCTCCACTCTGTCAAGTGGCTGTTTTTCTTCCCATACATCTTGTACTACTGAGATTCCAGGTAGGGTAGTATCCTCCATACTTTTCATTCTGTTGTTCTTCTTTTACTCCTCCCTGCCTTTGAAGGTCCAGCCAGGAGATTAGGCACACTACCCTCCGTGTTACAGTCACTTACAGGAAGAACCCTCTTATTCCTGAGTATTGCGCTTCACAGTCATTTTTTTTTTTTTTTAGTTTTAACCAGTTAGGTAATATACAGTGTTATTTTAGTTTCAGGTGTACAGTATAGTAATTCAGTGGTTCCGTACATCACCCTGTGCTCGTCATGACAAGTGCATTCCTTAATTTCCATCACCTGTATTTAACCTATGCCCCCAGCCCCCTCCCCTCTGGTAACCAGCAGATTGTTCTCTATAATTAAAAGTCTGTTTCTTCCTTTGACTCTCTCTCTCTCTCTTTTTTTTCCCATGCTCGTTTTGTTTCTTAAATTCCACATATCAGTGAAATCACAAGGTATTTGTCTTTCTCTGTCTGACTTATTTCTCTTAGCATTATACTTCCTAGCTCCATCAATGTTTTTATCCAAAGAATACAAAAACACTAATTTAAAGGGACACATGTACCCCTATGTTTATAGCAGCATTATATACAATAGCCAAAATATGGAAGCTGCCCAACTATCCATTGATTGACAAATGGATAAAGATGTGATAATGGAATAGTACTCAGCCATTAAAAAGAATGAAATGTTGCCATTCGTTGTCATTCTTATCAACCCTACTCCCTGCCATACTTCTTAGTGATTTCTATATCCACAGAGATGATATTCAGGCTTTCACCTTCTTTTTTTTAAAAAGATTTATTTATTTATTTTGAGAGAGAGAGGGAGCAAACATGAGTGGGGGGAGGAGCAGTGAGAGAGAATCTTCAAGCAGACTCCCCACTGTACACAGAGCCCAGTAGGGGGCTCCATCCCGTGACCCAGGAGATCATGACCTGAGCTGAAACCAAGAGTAAAATGCTCAACCAACGGAGCTACGCAAGTGCCCCAGGCTTTTAGCTTCTTGACCTTTTCAAATTCATTAATCTATTCCCTTGCCTTCCATGAGACATTTACTTCCAAGATCATACCAATTATTGCATTCCTACCATAATCTCAGTTTTAGGCATACTACTTTTTGACCACCTATGGTTCCAGCTGTTAACCTGACTCCAATACAAACAAACAAACAAAAAACTCCCCCACACTGATCCAGTTACATTTTACTGTCTTCCCTTATTCTGTTTCATATTCTCACTTCCTTCCTTATCCAGTTTAGATTCCATGGTTTGTAATTATAAACATTACTTTACTTTTACCCTCATTTCCCTTGTCCCTCTCTTTTTTCTTTTCTTTTCTTTTCTTTTCTTTTCTTTTCTTTTCTTTCTTCTTTTTTTTTTTTTTTTTTTTTTTTTTTTTACTTAGGCTCCAAGCCCAATGCGGGGCTTGAACTCACAACCCTAAGATCAAGACCTGAGCTAAGATTAAGAGTCAGATGCTTAACTGACTGAGCCACCCAGTCACCCCCCTGTCTCTTTTACTAACACAGGAGTCAGGGTTTAAACCCAATGAGACTAATTCCAGTGTTTGAGTTCTTGATCACTCCAGTATACATTTATTATCTCATCTGAGTCTTACAACACACCTGTAAAAATAAATCAGAAAATAGAAGCTTGGGGAAACTAAGTAAGTCTTTTAGGATTATATAGCTTATAGTGGGGGAGTAGTACTTAAACTCTGCCTAATTTGTGCCTACACCTAAGTAGCTGAACCTGACTCAGGAAAAATTCATGCTGACTCATCTTATTTCATTTTAAATTCATGATCATTTCAATGGGAGCTTATTGTTGTCAGGCATTTTAGCTTCCTTAGTCTGTTTTATTTTCCCCAATTATCTCTACCCTCTTTTCAAGACTCATGTCCTTTCTTATTCCCAATCTCTTCTGATAATCTTGAGTAATATTACACTGAGATCATAGTAACAATTTGAAGAGATTGTTCCCATTGTCCTACCACCACATCTAACACCCCATGTGCAGGGAGAGCCACAGATTTGACATTCCCTGTCCTTAATGCAGCCCAGCTGACTGTACTCCTATGCATATATAACTTTTTGTTAATCACTAGATCCAAGTTCATTCAAGTAATTGACCCTTGTCTCTGTTATATCATTAAGTTTTCCCTCTTCACTGGGGCATCTCCAGTGCTGTAATTTCTTCCAGTAAAAGAAAATAATAATAACGAAAGTCATCATTAGGCAAATAGATCAATGGAAGAGAATAGAGAGCCCAGAAATGTACCCACATAAATGTAGTCAACTGATCTTGGACAAAGGAGCAAATACAATACAATAAATTTTTAAAAATAGTCTTTTCAACAAATCATGCTGGAACAATTGGTCATCCACATGCAAAAAAATAAAGAATTTAGACATAAAGCATACACCTTTTACAATAATTAACTCAGTATATCACAGATTTAAATGTAAAGTGCAAAATTATCAAACTCCTAGAAAATGACAGGAAAAAATCCAGATGCTCTTGGGTTTGGTGATGACTTTTTAGATGGCATATCAAAAGTACAATCCATGAAAGAAAGAATTAATAATCTGGACCTCATTAAAATTTAAAACTTTTGGGGCACCTGGATGGCTCAGTTGGTTAAGCATCTGACTCTTGATTTCCACTCAGGTCACGGTCTCAGATTTGTGTGATCAAGCCCTGAATTGGGCTCCAAGCTGGGTGCGGAGCCTGCTTAAGATTCTCTCTCTCCCTCTGCCCCAACCTGCACCCTTCTCTCTCTTAAAAATAAATAAATAAATAAATAAATAAATAAATAAATAAATAAATAAATAAATAAATAAATAAAACTTCTCCCCAAAGACAGTGTCAAGAGAATAAGAAGCAGAACCCCAGACTGGGAGAAAATATTTCCAAAAGGCACATCTGGTAAAAGACTGTTATCCAAAATATTCGAAGAACTCTTAAAACTCAACAATAAGCAAACAGCTTGATTTTTTAAAATGGACCAGAGACATTAGTTAGTAGTTACCTCACCAAAGAAGATGTACAAATTGCAAATAAGGATATGAATAGGTAGATGCTCCATGTCTTATGTCAGCAGGGCTTTGGAAATTAAAACATAATGAGATATCACTACACACATATTAGAATGGCCAAAATCCAAAACACTGACAACACCAAATGCTGATGAGGATGTAATGCAACAGGATACATTGCTGGTTGGAATGCAAAATGGTGCAGTCACTTTGAAAGACAGTTTGACAGTCTCCTAAAAAACTAAACGTACTTCTACTATATAATCCAGTATTTCTGGTCTTTGGTATTTACCCAAAGGAGTTAGGTAAACTTATATCTACACAAAAACTTGCACATGGATGTTGGTAGTAGGTTCTACGTTTAGAGAAAAGATAAAAATGCTGTAAATAATTACCAGAGCAATAACTGTCATAGTATTTAATGAGTGCACAGAACACTGGATACTGAGGGGGAGGGAAATCAGTTAAAATTACATGATGTAGACAGAGAAGATCTCAGAGAAACAGCATTTGTTCTGGCTAATGGAAGGTGAACCCTGTTCTTTGAATTGTTTCCTAGTTTTCTACACTCCTTTAGTCATAATAATGGACCTCACCAAAGGCAATATGCTGGCATTTGTATATAATGATGATTATCTTTCATTTCTTTTCTAGTAATAACCCCAGATCTCTTCCAGGTTGAGATCTTCATTGGCCTTACTTATGCTTGAGTGCCACAAATTTGCATTGTGGTCAGTAAAAAATAATGGCAATAAAATTTGTAACCCCAGATTCCTTATTTTGACCAGGAAGATTCTCAGGTTCTCACATGACACATGCAAAAAATGCTGTCCCCCTCTTTGAGGTACACTATCACTGGGGAGGCAGAGTTCTGTGCAAATGCTGGCCAGGTAGTGGTAGCTATTACTGCACAGATTTTGTGTCCCCCACAAAAAGGTGTATTATATTGAGTGAGTGTGTATGACAGGTATATTTACTCTAAGTTAGAGAAAAATTAGTCACTCCTGAACTACAGCACCTTATTATTATTAATAAATCACTTGTAACAAAATGTCTTAAGTGACCAAGGTAAATTACTAGGCTACAAAAACTGTAGTTTAAAAACTCTGTTGTATTTATTGGATCCATTGACTTTCCAGAAGATGTAAGGCTTTTTTTTATGATTTCAGATCGTATGTTAATCTTTTAAAAAAATAACATGATGTATTGACAAGAACATAACATTTAGACTCAAAAGGCTTCAGTCTGGTTCTGTGTTCCAAGATGTATCAGTTATATCATATTGAACAACCCACTTAATAATACTGAGCCTCAGGTTTATTATGTGCACCATAGGAAGGTGTAAACTACAAAATATTCAATAGTTTTGAGTTGTTATTATTATAACAGCAAAATCAAGGCACAGTAATTGTCTTTTTCTACTTCCCCTTTCTCTTTCATTTTCTTTCCTGAGTCGAGATAGCTCCACAGTACTTTTACAGCTTGCTTTTTCTAGTTCATCATGAGCTTCTCTGGTGAATTGGGATTTTTACAATTGAGTAGTTAGGATACAGTGTATGATCAGGGACTGCTGAATTACTTAGAGAGTTTTTCAGTGTTGAATTATCATTATTTCAAGAATATCTTCTATTTTTAAAATCATATGGGTGTGGTTAAGTGACAAGGAAGGACCAGGTTGACTATGATATCTAAAGAGAAGTGGAAGAGATGGGGAGTTGAGGGAGGCAGCAGGGAAAAGAAAACATCTTTAGACAGTACAAGGAAAATGTTCCCTGAGGAGAAACTCTGAACTGATGGTATACATATGTGATTAGATGGCTGCACACTGCTCCTATAGAGAAGGGGGCATGGCTGTATCCTTGCTCCTGGGGAACGACTGGGAGGCCAGCAAAAGGACTGAGGCTCTTACACTGTTGCCTCCAGTACCAAGGGCGCTGCTCTAAGAACAGCCAATATAAGAGCAGGGTTTGCAGAATTTGAGCTTCAGGTAGAGACTGGGGGTTGCACGAGTTTCATCTGTTCATCAGTTCCACAAATATTTATTTAGTGTGAACTGTGTGACAGGAATAGCAATAGACAAAACATACAACGATCCTGTCCTCAAGGAGCTTATACTACAGAGAAGTCTAAGCCTTTGTTGTGAATAAAAATCTCTTCTAGTTGACTAGATTTTTACTCTCCTATTGCCCCCCACTGGACTGTTGGGATATCAATATAATAACCTGAGCATTGTCATTGTATTTTTATTGATACAGGTTGCCATGTTAGAGGCACTGATGCAGTGGAAAAAGTACCAAACTGGGAATCAGACTATGTGGTGTCATCCCATCTGCCACTAATGAGCTACAGGAGCTTCAGCTTATCACAGAGTCCAAATTTTAAAAAGGTAGGTTCTTCTCAGTCTAAAAGATTTATGCTCTGGGGCGCCTGGGTGGCTGAGTCGGTTAAGTGTCTGCCTTCGGCTCAGGTCATGATCCTAGGGTCCTGGAATCGAGCCCCACATCAGGCTCCTTGCTCAGCAGGGAGTCTGCTTCTCCCTCTGCCTCTGCCTGCCACTCCCCCTGCTTGTGCTCTCTCTCTCTGTCTCTCTCTCTCTCCCTGTGTGTCAAATAAATAAAAATAAAATCTTTAAAAAACAAGATTTATGCTCAATCAGGCAAAGGGGAGGAATTAACTTCAGCATAAAATCATGCCTGCTTTTGTAACTTGCTCTCATTTGTGGCACGAATGGTGGTCACAGCTAGCATCCAGGCTTCTGTGGCACACAGACTCTTCAGTCAGAACTTCTTGGATCTGAGATCAGAATGTGCCACTTTGAGAAAAATTTGTCAGAAAGTTAAAACAAAAACCTATTCAGTGTCTTCCAGCACGGGCTGTTTTACCATGTTTGGGATCAGGTGTTTTGGCTAATCAAAGAAAGCATTTTCTGCGTCCTAGAGTAACAGCAAGACTGAACTTGGGTCAAACACTAAAAATAGTTCAAAGTCTGTCAGAGCCTTGTAGATGTCCCCAATATCTATTTCTCCTTTTTCCTTTGTAACAGAACCTTCAAATTGTAGTTGGGCACATGGCTACCTCATGATCAAAGCAGTATTTTCCAATCTGTCTTGCATTTTAGAGTGGCTAAGTGACTATGCTCTGGTCAAAGGGATGTGATGTGAACAACTTCTAAATAGTGCCCTGAGTGAAAGGGCATGTTCTGTTTTATACTCCTCCCCTGTCCAACGCAAATTTCCTACACTGGAATGAGGACGCAGTAGACATGGTGGTGAGCCACCGTCAACTGCAGACAGGCAGCACTCCAACGATCCTGTCCTCAAGGAGCTTATACTGGTGGTGATGAGACATTAAAGAAGGATGTAGGGTCTCTAGCTTTGTGGAGATGCCACACTAGCCTTGAACTACTATTCAGAACTTGTGTGTGTGTGTGTTTGTGTGTGTGTGTGTGTGTGTGTGTACACCAGAATGGGCGGCATTTTAGGGATGACCAATAAGAGTGTGGTTTTTAAAAAAAAGTCATTCCTTTTCTTTGTTTCTTTTCTTTGGAGTACAAATTTTAAAAATGATGAAAAGAGCAACATTTGAGTGAACATTAAATTCACATGATTTTTATAAGTTTTAGTGAAGATTCCGTCATCAATAATAACTTTGTTATAATCCATGATCATGGAAAGTCAAACTAAAATAGAGAAGGCCTGAAAAGTGCATAGAGAAGGTTAAAATTATTTTGTTGTGGATATTCTGATACTGAATTTCCTGATATTAGACTTCTATTTTCTCGGTAATAATAATACATCCATGCTTGCGTTGGTTGCCAAATTTGTTTATAAAAAGGTTGTGAACAAACAAGAATAATTAAGCCCCTCAATATTAACTAAATAATATCTTGATGAGGATTTTAAAACAGTTTGGCTAGCATTTTTTCCTGCTTCGAAGTGATGTCGCTGTGAAATGTGAAGATAACACTTCATGTGTTACTATTTGTTGTGAAGTGATTTAATAAATGTTTAAACAAGTCATTACCACGTTGACAGCATTTCTTATCATGGAGCTGTAATTTTGATATTGATTGTCATGCTAGGCTTCCCACCCCCCTTCCTCTGCCCTGAAAATGTGAGGACATGTAAGCATGACCCTCGGAGAGTGCTAACAGACTGCATGGTTATGTCTGTTCTTGAGTCTTCCTCTCTTCTGTGTCAAAGAAGGAAAGACAATCAGCCGTACTAACCACACTGAGGTGGTAGTGTACATGGAAGCGATAAATTGTGTGTAGTATGTATTCATCTGCTAGGAGAGCACCAAGCTGGAATCTTTAGAAGATAATAGTTTTGCTCATATATGAATCACTTCAGAAGAAGCAGCGGACAGGAAGCCCTTTCTCACCTTGTCTAATAGGTTTCAAACTTGCAGTCAAAGAATATGTGTTGTTTAGCTTTCTGGCTCCTCCAAGTGAAGGCCGCCATACCTTCATGGATAAGGGGAGTGAAAGTACATTGGTGACATTCATTTCTTCATCAATAATTATTGAGCACTTACTATGTGCCAGGTCAATAATGAGCTAAAGCAGTGCTATTTTCGTCCTCTTGAAACTTACTGTCTAGTTGTGGATCTGCATCCTTGTTCTCAGGTTTCATTTTATGTATTTTTGCTGGGTGAGTTTCCACTCTTCTGTGATCCTCAGACTGCACTACCAAGAACTCTTCCTCATGAGTTTGATCAATGAGAAAAGAAATTGTGACCTGAGTATGGTGTACTATCTTCACTTATACAATCTTAGCAATAGAAGGTCTCCTAGTTTATCTGCTGCATACATTTTCTTGTAGAAAGACTCCTAAGTGGGTGGCATTCAGTTTGTGCTCCAACACCTTTGAAAAGGATATCATTCCAGTTTTTATCAGATTTCTTGCAGTTTAAATTCAGTATTTTCCAATTTATTTATATGGTCATAAAAGAAGTCAGTATGGCACAGTCTGACCTTAATGGACCCATGTTTAATCCTAGTGACTACCCATTTCTTCCTAAATTCTGACAACTTAAGGAAATATTTCAAAAACTTGTTTTTTTGGGGACAAGATTTTCCACACAGATTTTCAGTATCTACCTTTTTCCCTTATTGAAAATAGTATAAGCTGCTCATCTCAAGTTTTCTGTCATTTTCCTCATTCTCTCTGTAACTATGAGACTGCACATTAAATATTCTTTTCTATGTCACAGATGTCTTTCACATGAGTGTTTCTACTATATCTTGGACTTTTTCTCCATCCTCTATGAGTAACAGGTAAATGCATGGCTTTTTCTTGTACAATCCTAGAAAACAGTTATACTGTAAAATACTCTTCTCAACCAGTGGTGATTTTTACCCCTAGGGGTCATTTGACAATATCTTGGAGACATTTTTGGTTGTCACAGCTGAAGGAGGAGTTGTGACTGGCATCTCATGAATAGAGGCCAAACACACTTGCTAATAATCTTACAATGCACAGGATATCACCACACAGCAAAGAACTAATGATCTTGAGCTTGAGATAATTTGATTTAAAACAATTGAAATATTCATCTTCATTAAGATGTTTTCTTAATTTTTTCTATGTCTCCGCTTGTATCCAGTTAGAGAGGCTACTGGTAATTGAAGTATTTTAATATGCTTTCTTTCTTCACTGATCTGTTTTTCTATACACACTGGAATATTTGTCCACACTAGGCACTCTAGGTAATATAAAGATAAACAAGTCCTTGTCTCTGGTTTTATAGTAAGAAGTCGGCATCTGTGAATGAAGATAATTATAATTAAAGTAAAACTGATTAATTATGTCAGAGCAGACAGAAAGTACCAGAGGAAGTTGGAGGGACTGGTTATTTCTGGCTGGAGGGCTGTAGATGATGTAATGGGTAAGTTAGCCCTGGAACTGGGTCTTAAAGAATAGTCATGATTCAAACATGCTGAAGTGAAGGAACAGTTGGGAAGTAACAAGTGAGAAAGCACACGGAACCAGGGCAGGCTCAGGGCGCTGTCAGTGGTGGCCAAGCTTGCCTTGAGGTAGAGCATGTGAAGAGATGTGCTTAGGAAGTTCTTTCCTCCTTTACCCAGATGTTAATGGTATAGGCTAGATAAGTGTTTGTTTTTGAAAATATGCACATCAGGATCCTTATAGCAGTTTTTTACCTTTCTGAGCAAAAATTATGTCAAATTTTCATATTGTATATTGAACAAATCAGAATTTTTCATTGCAAGCTGAGGTTGTTTGCATTTTCCTGAGTTTCCGTCCATGGTATTTTTATTGCTTTTCCATCAGTTGATATTTATTGTAATCAAGAAGTAGAAACTTTTTTTTTTTTTTTTTTTTTTTAGTCTGAAAATTCACCTTGAATAAGCACATTCTCATAACTTCTTGGGTCACAGTAACCCAAGAATGCATAATTCAGAAGAGGATTCAGTAATTCATTCCTATAGTGCAGAATGAAAATAAGTTCTAGCCTGAGATAATAAAATTTGCTATAAAACATCTTTGGAAATACCCATCAAAATGTGGTGTTAGAATGGAGGAGCAATGGAGAGTTGACTTTCCTCCTGTGGCCTGGGAAAGCCCTCAGATCCCCCCTCTCCCCCCCAGGGATTGCTTTAAACTGCTGATTCCTAGATTCCTCTCTGTATTGAAGAGATTGAACCAGAATGGAGAAGGAACAGGATGAAATTTCTTTTTTCATTTTTTTTTTTTTTCTTACAAGTACCTTAGGTAATACTTGTGAAACTAAAGGTTAATAACCATGGTTCTGTAGATTGGAAGAGTCCAACTACTCAGGCTGTGGTTCAACATGTTGTGGATGCAAGAGTCAAACGTGTAACCAGAAATGTGGTTTTGTGTGGATAAGTGAGGCCTAGGACACTGACTGAATTAAGTATACAAAAAGGATGCAGATGGGAGATGCTATAGAGAATAAAAGTGAAAATATTTATTTGTCTGTGATTAGCATTATCAAGGGAGAATTACTATAGTTTAAAGAAATAAATGTATTTATTCTGTAAAAGTAGAGACTGACAGGCCTAATCATTAATTACCTAGTCAATTTGGGGAATCTGAGTGCACATGATTATAAAAATGCCTTGTTGTTTTAGTATTCTCAGAACAAGGAAAGTTGAGAACATGAATGCTACTCATTTCCCTTTTGTTGAGCTACTTAAAAATATTAAGAAACCATATTAGTTTAGCTAGAGATTCCACCTACCTTTGTCCTCTAATGTTATAGAGCTTTAAGGTAATGATAACGTGAATGGATTTCTTTCTATTTTTCCTATTCTTATTATATATGCATAAGTTTCATAAATTCTTATTTTATGGACTGTAAACCTTTTTCCATTGACTTGGGTTTTATTCATGTTTTATTCTGTCATTTTTAAAAGTATGCATGTCCTAAATGTGCCTATATGATTGTCAACTCTAAAGGGGCTATGTCTGTATTAATTCCTGTCACATATAAATGAGTTCTTAATAAATATTTTTGATGATGAGGACAACACTCTGTATACCTGGCTTAAAGGATCAAATTCACTTGCAATCTGATATTTATGGCCTTCAGCATAACATTATTATTCCTTAGCATGGTTATTTTTTCCTCTGTAAAATCAAGCAGCTGATGCCATCCGACTCTGTGTTGAGATGATTCTATGTAATAATTATGTAAAGAACTTAGCCTGGGAGGTGCCCAATAACTCTCGCTCTTGTCTTTTCTTGCTTATATAATAGAATTGACTAAAATAATTCTTGGCCTTCCTCTACTTTGTGCAAATTAGCAGTGGAGATTACTTTGACTTGCTGTAGAAGATTGGAACATTTCTACTGTAATCAGTGTTTCTCCCTGTGGACCCCCTCCTAGAGGAGGCTTACACAGCCCTGCACTGTTTAACTTAGGCATCGACCAGTGACTAGCAGTGGCAAATGAAATGCGAGTGAAAGCAATGAGCCACTTCCTAGCAGAGGTTTCTGAGCCAGTGCATGACTCAGTGTTCTTTCTTCCCTTTGCCTTAAGGACAGGCAATGCTTCATTCACGACTGCTCTATCAGCCTGAGTCCAGGGAGAATGCTCTCTGAACCTGGAGCAGAGATAAAGCTGACCCACAGTGAACACAAGTCATGAATGAGAAATAAATACTTGTTGTTGGAAACCGCAGAGATTTTGTGGTCGTTTTATGTCGCATGAATAATCCCCACAAGGAATTTCGTGAAGAATAAATAGCAAGGAATACTTGATCAGAGCCTCTTTGAAGTGCTACCTTACATCTTAAGCCTTTCCCAGCCATTGAAGTAGGTCATAAGAGTTCCTTTAGCCTCTCAAGTCTTGTCTGGCTCTTAACTTGACACCCTGTCATAGCCAGCTTTGAGATATTATAAATTGTTTGAGGGAATGTGTGCCCCTTTGTAATCTCTACACAGATGATATATACCAAACAGGTTCTGCAAATATAACTGTTGAGTGTTGAGTAGATATATTCTCTATTGGAATGTAAAGCAAGCTGTGGTGGATGAGTACACCACTGGTAAATGGACACAGCTGGACGGAGTGTGTAGTATGTTCCTGCCGGAACAGGAAGGAGAAAGTCGTACCTAATTTAGAGGCCCAGAGGTTTTGGGGGAGGACTGTTGTTCCTAGAGCCCAGGAGAAGTCATCTGTATAGTTCTATCAACAATGCCAGGTTCAAATGCTCTTTTAAGGGAGAAAACATTTTTATAATTTTAGCATTTTCCAAACTGTTCCCTCAGTGAGTCATAGTATTTAACCTAAGCCATTTGGGTTATGGCAATAGAATTCTTCTGAGAATTTAAAGAAAATCTGAATGGATTCTGAGCCCACATTCTTATAAACAAGATGCTCCCATTCTATTTTAATTAGAAATACTAGTTTGGTACAAAGAGGCTCATTAAGAAATATTTATCAGCTTGTTAAATGAGCTGCTCTTGTTACTTCCAGAACAAGTGTCATAAAAATGTTCAGAATTTCGCTAACCATTCAGCACAAGGGATTAGGGCACTTTTTATCTGTTTCTTTTCCTAAAGCAAGGCACCAATACGTCTTAAATATTTCTCTGTATCATTAAGTGTGGGTGAGCTTAAGAATACTCAGATATTTTTTGTGTTAGATTTTGATGAGAAAGAACCTGGACAAATGGATATATTTCATGGTCATTTGACAGAGACTGATGAATACTATCTTGACTGGATATATTATTGAAGGATTGTCTCTTACTGTTTATTCATTCAGAAATGTAGATTAGACTCTGACTTTGTATCAGATGCCGTGAACATTGTGTGTCACCATAGTGAAAGAACAGCTTTTTCTGGGGCATATATTCAGCTTTTGTCATTTGTATTAAAATCTCTTGAAAGTTTTTCCTGCTTGGAAAGTTTATTTTAAAGCCAAAACATAGCAAAATAACAGTGAAACAAACAATAAACCATATATTTTGCGTTAAGCGGACCAGAAAAATTGGGGTGCATAAAGGTATTATTAATCTAAATTATCAAACTAAAGTCAGCTATACTGGTTTTTGGATATTGAAACCCAAGCAAACAAAATACTAAAGTAGCAGCAGTATCAACAAAAGAAACTAGAATAAGTTTTTGGATAATGTTCTAAGAGGGAGATTCTCAGATTGAGGAGACATGAGCTGTTTGGTCTGCATTAATCTCTCCCTTGGATTTGCTACAAGTGACATTTTATATTATGAATTCTCTTCTATAACAATCCTATTTAGTAGATCTTAAATTCTCCTATAGATTAGGATGTCAGACTTAAATTTGCGTGCCAGCAATTGCTTAAAGCTGTCTGGATTGTAGTATTGAGAACTCAGAGGGCATATTTAGACTCAGCAGGAAAAAATGTCCTGACAAATGAATGTTATTTACTATGTTTGGGGGAGAGGGGTTGCTGTTCCGTGTTAAGGAAGTATCATAAGTACCACAAATTTGTCATCTTTGTCTTAGAACATTTTATAATTGGGAAATCATATGTAGAAGTAGATTTTTTGCTTCCTCATGTTTTCCAGGAAAGATTACAAGGTGATTACTTCTTTGATTCATTACTACAGTCATATTTAATATTGCCCAAATCTCCTTTATTTTCCAAGATGTTGGTGTTCCCCCATCTTGGGACAATTTCAAATGGTGGTTTACTAGAGAGGCATATAAGACTATAATAAGAACTCAGGATATGGCTGAAAGAAATCTTGAAGAAAAAAATACTTAAACTCATTCCTTAACAATATTGCTCAGTACTTATGGATGTCATCTATAATAGTGATGGGAGTTGGGGAAAGTTTGGAATGAAAAGAGATTTTAAATGATAATGTAAAGTTGAAAGAATTTTGAATCATATAAAATTATGTGAAAACTTACTCCTAAGTATGGTATGGAGATATTATATTCCTACCCCACAATGCCAACAGGCTTCGTGAGATCAGTAGGGGCTAGCAAAATGCAAATGCAGATTTGTATCACATTACTCTGGACCTCAGGAATCAGCTCTTAGTAGAAGATCCAAAGTTCTAATATTTCTATTGATATTTCATTCTTATTGCATGGTTTTTTTCTTTTTGTTTTCTGTAGCTTTATTTATTTATTTATTTATTTATTTGTTTGTTTGTTTGTTTGTTTGTTTATTTGAAAGAGAGAGATAGCCAGTGAGAGAGGGAATACAAGCAGGGGGAGTGGGAGAGGAAGAAGCAGGCTCCTAGCAGAGAAGCCTGATGTGAGGCTCGATCCCAGAACTCCGGGATCACGCCCTGAGCCGAAGGCAGATGCTTAACGACTGCGCCATCCAGGCGCCCCATCTGTGGGTTTTTTTGCTATTTTATGATTGCCCACTTTTCTTGAAGGGAGGTTGAATTAGGCTATCCTTCCATCAACACAACTTAATTACTATCAACTCTCTTAATTTCTGTATTTGAATAAGTCTTAAGATCTGCTAGTAAGCCACACTGTTATATTTGACTGTCATATAATTTCAGAGTTGCCGGTGAAATTTTCTAAAGTCAGAACTTTATAAAATGCTATATTCATCTTTAAAGTTTCACTATGACACAATTTTTCTTACCTGTGTAACAGCTTTCTCAGTTATAACCAATTTCATAAGGATACTATGAGTAACATTTATTTTTAAAAACACTGCCTAAATCCTACTAGTGCTACTCTTACTACTGCGGCTGCTGCTGCTGTTCTTTGTACTACTATCTCTAGTACTCCTGTCATGGTGAAAAACGGCTTTAGGAGCACTTTTAAAGAAAAATAATGCAAGGAATTTAGCCACGCTCCTAAATGTGTCAATGTATTTTTCATTCAAAAAGGACTAAAAATATCTACTGCACATTAGTCCATTTGAATTTTTTTCATTCCTACTTAATGTATATTCTATGAAAGTAGTGAACATCCATAAATAGTATGCAGGATTTATTTGTCAGCTTAATAGGTATATTTTAACAGCATCTCATGTTTGTGACCAAAATCTCAACTAGCTATTTTTGTTTGATCAAAATGTTGTAGAGAAAAAAAAAAATAGTTCATTATGTTCCTACTAGCTGTTTAAAAGGGTTCAGCCTTCCCTGTGCATGGTTTCTCTGTATAACACTTGGTGGGATTGTAATGCTTTTACTGTCACCTCTAAATATCACTACACCTTAGAGAATCTGCAGAGTTATGTAACACTGTGATTAAACAGAATCACACCCCTTTCATAGCACAGACTTTGAGTTTTGCTGATGTAGAAGATGCAGAATCCTAAGATATCCAGCTGTCTTACCTAAAGTTTATAGGAAGGAAGAAAGATGAACCGACTGAAGAGAAATTAAGAAAAACCCCTCTTGAAGCACGAATGAGTAAGAATGGACAAAAATAAATCAGGCTTCCTTAGCTTCACTTATAGCCTTTTTAACCAACAATATTTTCTTTCATTCTTGGTTTACTGCCATGAAGGAATTCAGAACTTGAATACAAATTGATTATTAAAAAGATAGACTTAATTCGGAAACGAGGAAGGTAATTAAGAAAGAACAAGAATATTTCTAATCCCTGAGATTTTCAGAGGAGTAGAGGAAACCAGATTTGTAGATCATATGGTTATAGATCATATGGTGCCTCAGTGAAAAAATACACAGCAGAAAAATTATTCTTTGTTTCAGGGATAAAAATGCCATGTTTTTCGTAGTTGACATCTCTGTCACACTCAGGTTACTGAAGCAAATACCCCTTTCTTCATTACCAATGAAAGGAGTTCACATCAGAGCTCAGCTATTTAAGCAGTGCAACAGACATCAGTTAACACAGGTCAATGACAATCTCCAATAATTAAAAACAAGAAGGAAAATGTTCATAGTTTCACATGACACTGTCTAATTTGGTGATTTTCACACATTTCAAAACTGAGACTTGAGACTGAGTGCAAAGAGTACACAGGCCTGGCTGACACATCCAGAGTTCCTGTGAATGCTGCTGGAGAAGTCACTAACCTTCATCCCAGAGCTGACACCCCACTTCTGGAGAGCAGACTCACCTTCTACCTGCATCTCAGAAAACTCGCCCGTCATGATTATGTCTGTGTTGTTCAATACTGGTCTTATTTCACATTGGAGAGTCAAGGGGTATTTAATGAATAATTATTTGCTGCAATTTTTTAAATTCCATTTTCAAGTTTCTACTTCTGCTTCCTAAGCTTAGATTTACTTTCATTGTCCTCTGCTAATTATGGAGGTTATCAGATGCTCTAACAAGGCAGGTGTGACAGGTCTGCTCCCAGTTAAGGTGAAATCTTCAAAAATATTCTTCAAGTACACAGAACTGCTGCAACTCAATGTTTCCATCCAACAAGTATGGACTTATGGGGAAATGCCATCAACCAATGTTTCTATTTAGAGTTGATCTTCATTATTTATTTTATTTATTCCTATGTGTACATGTGTGTGTACCTATTTTCTCATGTATGTATTTTATTGCTCACTAAGCAATCAATTCATTCAGGGATTCCCTGTAACCAGCACCATGGAAATAGGGGAAAGGATCGTTATGTCTGAATGAGTTCAACTGGACAGGTTACCAAAGCTTGGTTAAGAAATCACCCTGTGGTGTTTTTGGTTGTTTTGTTTTGTTTTGTTTTTCTCGTTCATTTGCAGGAAGTGTTCTTGTTACTTACTTTTCATCCGTCAGCCTGACTCTGCTATTTTGGAAAGGTCAATTTAACTTTTCATGTAATGTATTTCTTTGTTAATGCTGTCACTTTGTACCTTCTGTCACTGGCGATCTATGATTCCTGTTAATTATCTCGGAAGTATGAATTCACCCATGCGAATCAATTTTCTAGCATATGCTTCCCATGCTTATGTGAAACCTCCCACAAATTCACTTAACTTTAAATTTTTATTCCTATAATCAGAAAAATTGTGGTTTTCTTGTATTTGTGCTTTAAGTAAAATTAAGACTGCAAACTAAGATTTAAATGACTGCTGTGTTCTAGGCACTGTCACTTACCATATCTGATATATGTAACCAACAAAAGATATATGTTTACATCTTTTAATGAATCATTTTATTGTACCATTGAATAATTTACAAAACTGAAGCTCAGAAAGGGAAAATTATTTGTCTAAAGCCACCCATTGAGTAATTGTTGAGTACAGAGTTCTGATGCCACAGCCTGCACAGCCTGCTTTTGTACTATTCCTTCCTTCACCAGCACAGACAGCTGACCCCTGAGTACTTCATATGTGTCAAGCCCTGTGTTAAGAGCTACACTATTTCAGGGTGCCTGCTTGGCGGTTCAGTCCATTGAGCTTCCATGGGACTCTTTTTTTTTTTTTTTTTTAAGATTTTATTTATTTATTTGACACAGAGAGAGACAGCCAGCAAGAGAGGGAACACAAGCCAGGGGAGTGGGAGAGGAAGGAGCAGGCTCCCAGCAGAGCAGGGAGTCCAGTGCGGGGCTTGATCCCAGGACCCTGGGATCACGCCCTGAGCTGAAGGCAGACGCTTAAGGACTGAGCTACCCAGGCGCCCCTCCATGGGACTCTTGATTTATCTCAGGTCATGACCTCAGAGTCATGGGAAGGAGCTGAGCAGGGAGTCTGCTCAGGATTCTCTCTATCCTTCTTCCTCTGCCCCTTCCTCTCACCTCATGTGCGCACACATTCATGCACACACTCTCTCTCTCTCTCAAATAAATAAATAAATAAATAAATCTTAAAAAAAAAAAAAGAGCTACATTATTTCATTCAAACTTCACAGCAGTGTGAACATGTAATTCCCATTCTATACATTTAAAACAGGGCAAAACCCAAACCAACTTCATGTTTCAAGAGTTTAAGAGACTTGTGCACACTTACTAGCCAGAAGCACTGTAAGATTCAGACTTGGGCCCACATAAGGCCACAGCCCAGGTTCTTCCTGACTATGCTAGAGGACTTCCCATTAGTCATCAGGAAATGAGAAATTTTTCTAATGGATTTGGGATTCTAGTCCATGGTTCTTAGCCCTAACCTTACACTAGAATCATCTTGAGGTGTGGGCTCCACCCCAGATCAGTTAAATTAGAATCTTGTAGGGGAGGGGCTGAGTATATTCTCAAAGGTCAGCAGGTGACTATAATAATGTGCAAGCAGGCTGAGAACCATTGTTTTGGTTGTATTTCAGTCCTGTCTCATTTTCCCCCTCCTTTGCCATCAGTTGGTGAGTTCTGTCTGCAGACCCAGGCCTGTTCTGGTTCCAATGCCGACCTCAACATAGGCAAGCATCTCCACCTTAGTGTCCAACGAGGTGATGTAGGTACATTTACAAGTGAGTTAGTAAGTGATACAAAAATCTGGTCTTTACTGGAGTAAGCAAAATACTGTTTAATTGGCTCTTGAAAGCTTTCTGGTATCAGATGTAGCTTAAATTTGGGGTTCATATGATATCACATGGTCTCATCTCTTCATTTCACTTCCTCTAGATGGCACGTTCTTAGGATTATTATCAATGCCCTAGCTCAGTAGAAGAGAGTCCCAGTAGCTGAAATCCAAGCCCGAAAATTCAGCCTTGTGGACTCTGATTGGCCTATCTGGAGTTCTGTGTCCATTTCTTTCTGCAGCATCCTCTGTAGATAAGGTATTCTCTGCATGAGGGTTGGCTTATCCTAGGCCACCAACTCTATTTCTGGAATCAGAAGGAAGAATCGGCTTTAAACTCAGCAGGGATTTGGGGGTAGGGAGGAGTGGTTCTAACAAAACAAAACAAAACAAAACATTAACATAGTATTGCCTTAAGAAAGGAAAAGAATCCGTTCAAACTTTCTTCAGTGTGCATATTTTATTTACCTAAGGCCATTTAAAAATATACCCAGCCCCACCCCCCAGCCCCAAGAAATTCTGATTGAGCCTTAAGTGTTCGCCCAGCCTGGAATGGTACCATCTCCTTTTGTTTCCTCCCCGTTTTCCATCTTCTTTCTGGGATTGACCCTCAACAATAAAATCCAGCTTACTTGGCTAGAAATTTAGTTCCTTGTTTAAATTTTGTTAGCTTTTTCTTGGGGAAAACAAAACAAAAAAAATATTGTATTGAATTATCTTTTGAAAATAATTTGTGACGAACAGAATTACCAAACCAAATCACTCTGGCCCATCTACCTACCAGATTTAGAAACCAATTTCTCATTAAGATTTTGGTTAATTCCTTCCCGCTTTCTGGGCCTCAAATTGCCTATCTGTGAAGTAACAAAATGATGCACTGTGATTCTAAAGTCTCTTCCAGCTATGAAATTCTATAAATTTTTCCTAACTTCATTCTACTTAGCCTGTTTTTTTCTCGATAAATTAAAACATATTTAATGAAATTTAAGTGACTGGGAGTTTTCTTGTTACTGCTCAGGTTTTCAACTTTGCACTTGGGAAATTATTATTTTTTTTTTAAGATTTTTTATTTATTTGTCAGAGAGAGAGTGAGCACAATCAGGTGGAGCAGCAGGCAGAGGGTGAAGCAGACTCCCCACTGAGCAAGGAACCCGATGCGGGACTCCATCACAGGACCCTGGGATCATGACCTGAGCCGAAGGCAGATGCTTAACCGACTGAGCCACCCAGGCATCCCTGTTTTGTGAAGTTATTGTGTCATGGTTATTCTTAGAAATTTCCTGTTTTGTGATAGTCTGTGGTCATTTTAAAGACCTGTTATTTGAGAAGACATGATGCCATCTTGCTTTTACTACTAATAATTAATATTTATTGAGCAGTTACCATGTGCCAGACCCTACTGTGAGTACTTTTGTAACTTTTAACTTACTTAATCTTCATAACAACCTTAAGAGCTAGGCACTATTACCAACACCATTTTATAGATGAGAGGAATGAACTTCAGAGACAAGAAACTTCCTAAAGATCACAAAGCAAATAAGTGATAGAACACTATATTTTCTCACCTCTCACATTTAATATATTTATTAACTTAATTAAAATTAACAAAAATAACATTAATGAAAACCCTAGGGGCGCCTGGGTGGCTCAGTCCTTAAGTGTCTGCCTTTGGCTCAGGGCGTGATTCTGGAGTTCTGGGATCGAGCCCCACATCAGGCTCCTCCACTAGGAGCCTGCTTCTTCCTCTCCCACTCCCCCTGCTTGTGTTCCCCCTCTCTCTGGCTGTCTCTGTCAAATAAATAATAAAATCTTTAAAAAAAGAAAAAGAAAAAGAAAACCCTAAATCAATACTTATCAAAGTTTTAGAACTCAAATAATACCTATTATTACTAATTATGACCAAAATTGCAATCTGGAAGATGCCAATTATGAAATCTAGTGTAGACAAAAATAAGGAATAGTATGGGGAAATTTATTATATCATACATCTAATTTATTTCCTGAGGGGAAAAAAATTCATAATATTGGCTCTCTCACCCCAAATCATACAGTTTTAGTGATAAAATTGGGTCTTTTATATAGTGTATATATATATATATATATATATATATATATATATATATATATATATATACACATACACACAAACATAGTATATATTAGTATATACTAATCTAATTTTATCACTAAAACTATATATTTGCACATATGAGTATATATACACACCAAATGATAATGGATAGATATAATAGTAATTTTGATACAAGATGGGCCTGTATATATATAATACATATATATGGAACATCTTGTATCAAAATTTACTAATAAACTGAAGTGATATGTATGTTTAATAAAGGCTGTATTTTTCCCTCCATTTTTGACTTGATTTCCAAACTCCCCATTCTCAATGGTATGGAAATAGGTATGGAAATATTTCAGTTGCTATAAAGTTAATGATTTTATTTTCTTTTTTTGCCTTTTTGATTTATGTATTTGTTTTCTTTTTGTTGTCCTTAAAGCACTAAATATTATTAGAATTGTATACAAGTAAATTTCTTAGAAAACTGTTTTCTCAATCTTTTTTTAAAGACTACTGTGTGACAAACTTGTCTGATTCTAATTATTGCCTGGGGGGCCCCAATCCAAATCTGCTGCTTTGACTTTCTAGGGGAGAGGCCTAGTAATTGCTATTTTTGACAAGTAACACAGATGAATCTTAAGATCAAGATCTGAAGAACATGCATGTCTGGGAAGCACTGTTTAAGACTTAGAATGGTTTTTGTTTTATTGAGTAGAACACAAAGTCTGAAGAAACCTTGTTTACAAGGCTATTGGATAAAGTTTTAAATTGCACAACAAAATCCATATAAAATGTTACAAAATAAGTTTTTGTACTGGCAAATATCTATTTTTGAACTCTGGGAGTAGATTCATATTTTGGGGGACTGAATCTATTAAAAAAATAAACTTGGTAATCAAGTACACGGTGAACTTGAATTTCCCAGAATGCACTCGCTCCTTTTTGATAACTTGAATTTACTGGCATTAATTCTCATGGTAAGAAATAGTGCCATATCTATGTTTTTCTCTAATGATTTACATGAAAATGACTAGAACTATATTTATTTACCTACTTTTTTAGTTTTTCTAATATTAAATATGAAAATATACATTCACTTTCATTAAACTTGTTAGAAAACAATTTGGAGCATCTTTGTATATTTTAACAACACAAATTATTTTGTTATTGATGTGATTCTCTAAAACTGTAAATTTTGTCGCTTTTGCCACAAAGTTACAAGTCTGTCACATTTCTCAGTGATTGACAGAGAGCCCTTGATTTAGGCCAGCTGTTGGAGTGCTGTGCACTTAGTGCTGAAGCTTTCTGGAGGCCTTGGCTATCACATTTTCATCGAATGTGAATTCCTTTTTGTACGTGTACATATTGTACAGAGAACAGAAGAGCTCACAGCAGCCCCTAAACGGCATCTGTTCTTTATAGTGAGATGAAGAAGCTGCAGAAGGTTTGTAGAAACTTGCTGAAGCTTGTTGTCACTTAGCAGGAAGTGTTTAGAAGTTTGCGAAGAACAGAATTACAATTTGTCAAATGTTGCAAACTTCACAGTGAGCACACAATGTTTGATTTCACCGTTGCTCTAAATAGGATTGCATTTTATATATTTCAAAATGACCAACTTTCTTTTTTGGTAAAATACTAAAAATTCTAGCACAGGAATTCACAGGCTCTCAGGTGAGACACATTCTTCTTTAACTTTAACCTTTTTTTGGTGCGGTGGGTGTTGGAGGTGGTAGGAGTTGGAGAGAGTGGGCAATGTGGGGAGAGTGGGGACAATATTGTAGAAGTCACAGTCACAGCACCTGGCACCTGCTGACTGGGATGAAGAAAGTCTTTTGGGTTTTGTTTTTTATAAACTTTACTTTCAATCTTAGAGGAGATAGAAGTCAGTGAAGTGCTAGAGTGAATGCTTTTTTATCATGTGAATCTGCACCTAAGAGCCCTTTGTTTAAAGTTCTCCACACCTCGTCAGGATTCTTCCTTTGATCATTATATATGCTGAACCCGCTAGAGTCAGCAAAGACTACACTGAATTCCGAAAGTTTACCATTTTTATTATGGCAGCACTTCCTTTTCTCTCCTGATACATGTGTGCTTCTAATTTCCTTGTCATTTTTTCTTTCAGTCTATCCACCATGCATTTTTATCTTCGAAGGGGGGAAAGTGCTCTCTTTTCTCTGTTCTATGATTTGCTTGATTTGATTTGGGAGAGGATAAGATTGTGTTGCTTTGGTTAAAGAGGAATTTGATGGGTGTTTTGGAGTTCGCCAGAAATAAGTTACTACGACAACAACCAAATTAGTTGAAAACTAATTTACAAGAAAACTAGGTTACAGACAACTTTTTCTGTGATTTAAAAAGCCAGGTGCTATAACGAGTTGTTTAAGTCCTAAAGTCTTTTTTTTTACTTTTCAGGCTAAGAGTACATATACATGGAATGTAACAGCAACATTTGGAAAGTCACCTGCTGACTAAATAGGCCTCTGGAGTTTGGAAGGATTTCTCATCTTTATTTTTTTCTCTTGGTACATGTTGTCTCTTTTAAGAGAGCCTCGATCTAATACATTCTGTGTTTTCTCCTTAACTTAAATTTTATGATTTCCTATTCAAAATAACTGAGGCTTCTTCTGAGGTGAGAAAACAATATATATTTTATTGTCCTCAGGTCTTTTCTGAAATATTGTCTCATGTTTTAGCTGTTCTTATTCTTGGATTAACTCTCAGATGTATGTCTCTGAAAGTCCATGCCAACAGGTTTGGAGAGAGATCCTCTTGCCTTTTAGGAATGGAGTTTGAGCAAACAGAATGGAGTGTGCTGGAATGTGCTAGGGCTGGTCCTTGCAACATCCTCCCACCACCTTCAGCCCATTTTCCATACCATGGGTCTGAAATGGTGCTGGGTTCCTGTGAGAGTTTGGAAATAACTCGAGGGCTCTTTCATCTCATTTACTCACTATGTTAAGAGACATACTTTCTTAACAGGGTTTCTAACATGCAATGTTGAAATTTGTTTATATCTTTTTCAAAAGGGACCCTTTCTAATTATTTTTAAGAAGAGTCCTAATTTCACAATTCATTTGAAAATCTGATCCTTTTGGGGTTAAACGGGGCCTGCTCTGTTGTTTACCTAGGGAAAATTGGAAAGAAGGAAAGGATCATTTCTGTAGGTCTCTGGCATACTAGTTCTAGAGTGGGTATAAATGACCATTTGATGAGTTGTTTCAAAGGAACTTTATAAGCACCCCCAGAACTGATGAAGAAACTCATTAATTCCTCAGGAACATTACCTCCCTTAATGAAAGGGAAACAGCCTATTGGCTCTTTAATAGTAATCAAGTGAAATGCAGATACTTCTAGGCTTTTATTTTCAATCACTGTTTATAGGCCTCAGTTTTTACCATTAAGTCTAACCGGAAACTATTACAGAACAGTTTAATTGTAACATGGATCCTTTTTTCCTATAAAGATTTCATTCTAACTTGGGGGATTACTTTATCAAATAATTCTGAAATCTTACTAGCAGTCTATCATAAAAATAAGCTTTTCAACTACCTACTTTATGTCTCTAAGTGAGGAATTGGGAAGAGCACACCTGTCATTTGTACCACACACCGTACATATACCTTGCCCAGTAGACGCACATAAATAACCTCAAGAGCATAGATAATACAAAAGTAAAATAATTAGAAAATGATATATTTTGAATATTTATTACATTTGCTTATAATTCATTCATTATGTTTCTATCATTTAATTTTTAATAATGGTCATCTAACAATTGGCTGCAAAATTTCTGACACTTCAACAATTGTCCTCACAAGCTTGTACAAACCAGGTCTAGCACACCGCTGCCTAGCCTTTTTGAAGCTGCTTCTGTCGACTTCAAGCATTCCTTTTATGATGAGGTTCTTGTATCTATGGATGGCCTTGCTCAGCAGATAAATCTCCAGTGTCTTCCAAATATTCCATTGAAATGTCAAAAATTGTGTGCAATGTATTATACTTCCATAGCAACTCATGATGTGTCAAATGTAAGATCAGGTTCACTATTTCCACCTTTCTTCATCTGTCTGCCCACCCAATACTAGTTCTCTTTCTCATTCTTTCCCATATATGTTAAATAGCATCATCTTTCTTTCCATTCCAATATTCTTAGCTTTGCAAAATGTAATGATGTTAAAGTTGCAATTTGCTCTCCTTATTTTCCCCAAAAACTGAAACCCGGCAGTCACTTGGAAAGAAACACCAGCCTTGTTAAAACTTTGAAGAATTATGTATATCTGTATATAATTGTCCTTAACCTGCAATATACCGGAAAAAAGAGTCATTGTAATTTACCATCTGTGTCCATTTGACCCTTTTTGTTTATGTATTATGTCATTTTACGAAAAGTAGAGAAAAAGTGAAAAACAACTTTATTAGAAATTTTAGTAACAATTTAAGTAAAAAGACCTCTTTGAGTCAAGTAAATTTTGGCATTCAAACATCAAAACTGATGAAAGCTGACTGTCATATGCCTTCTTATCTAAACTAGATAATGCAGACTTTTTGTTGCAAATGTTACATAATGAAGTTCTTTCTGTTGACTAACTGAATGAGAAGACCATATTTCCTTTTTTTCTTGAGAAATATATTGTTCATTGAGATATCATCATTTAAAGTCTCATATTCCAAGATCTCTGAGATCTTTCCTTCAGACTACCATTGCATGTTCCTCTCTAGATCTCATCCCTTTCACAATTGGACCTTATAAATGCCCACACTCTATGACCTAGAAGTAGGGGAAGGGAGGAAAGCCAGGGTAACTCACCTTGCCACCACACTCAACTGCTTTATCCTGGGAGTAGCTTATATTTTCTTCCAGTGAATTTTGCCGTCTGGTAACAATCCACCCATTAATACTGACAGATCTAGGTCTTTCTACACTAACCTTGAATTCTTGATTTCTTCTGATATGGTGAGATGAATTTCAAGTTACATCTTGACTGCCTAACAGCTAGGGAAAGGCAACAAGCTTTCTAAGATAAGAGAATGTTATGACTGAATGCTCATTATGAATTGACAAGGAAATTTAGCTCTGGTGCCTTAACAGAACTCTGATATGTAAGTGGGGAGACTAAAACACTCCTCCAACTCTATTTGTAAATATCTCAAGTATAAATTAATACATATGGGTCTATCTTGTCTTTCCAATTACATTTTGAGTTATTTAAGGAAATCTAAATAACTTTGCCTTCTCCTTCTAATACGTTCTACAGTGATAAGCATTCATTAAGTCTGAACTGATTCAAAACTGCAAGTTTATTGAAATATTTGAGAAAACTTATTTAAACTTTAAAAAAATGTGTAAGCAAAAACAAACACTTTTTTTCCCCATGAGGGAAAGTGAAAACTAAAAACATTTCACATTCGCCAATATATAAGCATTATAATGCATTTTATTATTCTATTTCTTCTTCTTAAATGATTGTCTGACTCTTACTCTTCTAAATTTCTGTCTTTCAACTGAATGGCAACAATACATTTCCTTAAAAACCATCATTACCAATTATTCTGCCAAATGTAGGTACTGCTGTCTTGTGTAAGACAGTCCATGTGTACGCAGCTGCTTTGGAGCTCACTACCTGCTATTGAAATGGTTTCATAATTCATTTTGAAGCTGGTATATTAGGGTAGAGGAAATTCCAAGTTATCATCAAAAATGTTTCCAACTTTCAAGCAGACCTATGCCCTGGGTTTTGAAAAACACGTTGAAAGGAAAATGAGAAATGCTGTCTGGGCCTGAGTAATATCAACGTAAACTTTTTTTTTTTTTTTGAATCTCTACCCCAACACAGGCAATTTTGTTTGAAGCCAGGGCAAACCATTGTAAAGTTGTGGGACCCCTTTGCTCAGCTATGAACAAAATCTGCACGTGACATTTATTTCAGGGAAGCAGAGCTTTAGAAGGAATTGAGAGCCAAGACGGGACAAGCCTGCATGCTGCGAAGTTCTGTAATTCGTGGCTCATTTCCTTTCAAGCATATGCATGTTAACGTTTCTTTAGAACTTCAGAGAAGAACTTACTCATGCTTTTCCATGCAAGTAACACGAGGTTCAGACAAAGAGTCTTATGATTTGTACAGCACAAGACGCACAGCGTTTTGAAAATCCCAAGATAGCTTATGCACTTTTTTTTTTCTTCACAATAGGAGTAGAACTGGAAGTTCTGAATCAGGAGTGTAAATGCATTGCAGTGTAACAAAAATTTGAGAACTAGTAAAGGAAATACAGATTAATTACCTAGGATTCTATTAGCACATCCCACTCAAGTTACTGTTAACCATAGCACTGCAGGTAGTTTATTTCAGGTCTAGATACCTGCTGGTTAGAAAACTAAAAGAGATACAAACCATCTCAAAATGTTACACTGGATAGTATAATGAGGTCCTATTTTTATTGAATTATTCCCAAACCTGGATCAAATGTATACAAACACAGCCTAATTATTCAGTAGTAGTATAAGCTTCCTCATTGTGCAGTTCTGGAAACAGCGGTCAAAATGGATTGATCTTTTATTTATTCATTTATTCATTTATTCAACAAACAAGTATTAAATGTTTGCTCTCACAATTCAATGTTATAATAGCAACAATGGATGCTTTTGCATGGTGGTCCTGCCAAAGAGGAGAGATTAAGTGTGTGAGTTAGTGTTGGACTTAAATGCTTTACTGACCCTCTTGGGGCAATAGCTGGTGACTCCAAACTCGTTATATTCTTTTCCATTCTGTCGCATAGCTTACATTTTTTGGATTAGAACATGTAAATTGTATTCTATATTGTTTGAAATGATGTCCTTTACTAGAATAAAACGTCCTTTAGGGGCACCAGCTTAACTTTACTGTGCATTACGGAACCGAACTACTTTTTATTATAAATACATCTTGAAGAATATTCTTGAAATTCTGTTTTTCGATGCCACTGAAAAAACAGTGGTCTACTGGCATCATATGTCTACTGTAACGAATTCAAAGACAAAAGGAAAATATGTCTTTTTGTTGTTTGCAATGTATAAATATAGATTTATTGAAATTATGTGGCTTACATATTCTGGAATGTATGTCAACGTAAGTTTTTTCATATGAGAGAGAGCTGGTGAAATGCATTTTAACTTACAAAACCATGTGTATCAGTTTATATCTTATGTTGAAACACTAATCTTCATTCTTTTATGTATAGATTCCACTTTTTAAACCTTCAAACAGAACTGTTTCAGCATATTTTCCTATGGACATGGTGCTCATAAAATAAAGTTGAGGTGGCATTTTTCTGTTTAGTATAACCCCAGACCTGAGCAAGTGAGGCCCTAGCCTTATGCTTTAGAATGCCTCACTGATTATAAACACACACACACACACACACTATTTATTAAGGAACGAGGCACCTCGGATACTTGGGATTGGGCACTTGGTGCTGGCACAGTTGTTTAAATATCCCTAAACATTTGCTCTCCTGATGAGTATACTTCAGGGCCCAAGGAAATGCTTTTTAACATCTCCCCGCCCTTTTTTAGATAAAAGGTAACTGTGTCCAAATGAAACAAAGGGTTTTGTGTGGTATCACTGCCCAACAGTTAGAATATGAAAGGGTTTGACCTGGAGTTACCTAGATAAGAAAAAATAACAATGTATTGTTTCTCATTTGCATCAAGCATCCATTTTCTTGCTTCTCTTTGTATTTCACTGTGTGATTTTGAATTTGCAAATGTGGACAACTTTAAAATATTGAAACACTATTGAAAAGATAGAATAGATATTGCACATTTAAGAGGTTTTAGGTTAATTTATGGTATGTGGGTCTTATTAATACTCTTGCTTCAAACCCCACAAATATTAGGGGCATGCCTGCTTCTATTTAGAATTTAACTTGCCAAAAAAGGATGGTGTCTAAACTATGCCAAATACTTGGAAGATAACAAATTTCAGTTAGAAACCTGAGATTGGCATTCACGATACTCCGTGATATGATCCTGGATATTTTTTCAGCCTTTTTTTCCAGAACAGATCCTCAGACAAGGATTTGTGTGCATGGAATGTATCAAGGCAGAGCTCCCAGGAAAATCCAGTAAGGGAGCGAGGGGAACAAGACAGAGAAGGGGAAGAATCAAAGTGAGGATATATAAATAATGTCAGACAGGCAAAGCCTCAAACTGATTCCCCCATGGGGGAGCTTCCGAGTATAAATTACATAGCACCATTGGTGCTACTGTCAGCAAAGGATCTGGCTTCTCCACACTCCCGCAAGGCTCAGTCACGGAGGGTAGGGGTCAGGGCAAGCAGCGGGGAGGGGCCGTCAGGGAAGGAATGGCAGTATAAATTCCCAGAAACTTCTCCTTCTTTATCTTTGCTGGCAAAGCACCTCCAAAACTTGAGGTCAGTTTTCCAAAGGTAAACGAGGTAGATGTTGGTAGATGACCAACAGCAGCTGCTGTATCCCTAGTACTTTCCCTTATGCCATTGTGAGAAAGGCTGAGTCTCTTCTCTCTCTTAGAAGATTTGGCTACACAGGAACACACAAAATGCTCTACGAAGGCCACTCTAGGATTTTTATGATTTATTTCTTGTTTACACAACAGTGTGCTCTCACCTTTCTGACAATTTATGCTAGCCCCTTTGTCTGGAATATAATTTTCTCATTAGGAGAAATACTGTAGGAAGCTTTATTAAAATCTCTTGTGTAACACATATCACAAACCACAGAGGTTTCTGCATTTTTTTTTTTTAGTTATCTATTTTTTGCATCACTTCCTTGCTTTCCTACTCCCTCATATCACCTACAAAAGAAAGGTAGTATTTAGCATTATAATACCATGTTTAGAATTACTGCAAGGAACAGCTAGACATGGATAACTAATGATTGTATATTAAATTATATTAAATTGACTTAAACATTGATTAAAATTTTATACTGATTTTTTCCCTAATTTTTCATATGGATGTCTGGGAAAGGAAATTTTGAATTTAATATCTATACTCAATATTTCCCAAGCCAAGAAGAAATATGCTCAAACACAGTTGAGCTTCTTTAGTAGGTAATGTGCTAAATCAAAGTGGTAATCTAATTCTGAAGAAGTTATCAACAGCGAACACTGGAAAATGGTGCCAAAGAGTAAAGTATATAGACAGCTTTTAAAACTATCTATAGTGTATATTGAGGTAAGAATGACTTAAGTAAATGTTAGCCTTAAGATATCATTGTCTCTTAAAAAATTTGAAATGCCTTTTATTTATTTTCAAAAGAAAAAAAATCATATATAATTTGATGATCAAAGTTCATAAAAGGCAAAGCTTTTACATGCTTAATTCAATGATAAAACTCAAAACATATAAAAAATATAATTTTCAGGGATAAAATTGAACAAAATTGCTAAGGGGGAATATTCTACCTTCTATTTTTATTCTCAGTTTATTGATGTAAACTTCATTAGGACCTGAGGTTTTTACTAAAGATTGCAGGCCATGCAGTCTGCAGGGATTTGCCTAAGAAATGGACCAAGAAGTCAGCAATGGCCTGAGGAGACGGAGTATGCCACGGCCTCTGGGGAGTACTGACCCGATGCACTGGTGAGGAGCCAGCCACTCCTCAGCCCAGCTCCTGCAGGTGTTGACTTAATTCACCTCCTCTCTAAGGACCTCATCTGCTCCTATGCCTTCACTGTCACTTAGGTTCATGCCCCCCAAATCTAAATCCCCAACTCATAGAGACAAAAGTACTATGTAGTTAGTTGTCAAAGTTTTCTGCCTTGGGTCTCTCAAATTCAAAATATTCCCAATCAAACACATTAACTTATCTAAATACTGTTTCTACCTTAGCTCTTTTGGTTAATTTTCTTGCTACCTAGAAACATTTTTTTAAAGGTTCTGATTCATTTCTTTCTCAAATCCCACATCCAATTTGTTTCATATTCTCTCTTTCACTTTCTAATCTTGTCTTTCCCTCTAAATGCATAACTTTTCTAGTCCAGGCCCTTATCTATTATAAAATATTATAGAAATCCTTTTAACTGGCCACTCGACCCAGTGTCTCTCCCCTCAAATTGATTTTTTTTCAGTACTCTCAAGGTTATTTTCTCAATACCAAGATGAGTTTGCTTAAAACAAACAAACCCATGAGTACACCGCAAACACCTTGGATAGCTTCTCCCTGCTTATAGAATGAAATCAAAACTCTGCACACTTGTGTGGACAATTTTTCTGTCTTCTCATCCACATCGTATCTCTTCTGTCATATTAGAAATCACTTACATTTTCCAAATATTTCCAAGTATCCTATATACTTTGATACCTTCACACTCTTACCACTACTTAAAATGATATTCCATATCTCCTACCTCCATCTGGTGAAACCACACTGATTTTTTAAGATGCAGGTAAAAATTTATTTTTTACATGAAAACTTTCCTGATCAATCCATCTCCTCTGATCCTAAACCATTTTGCTTATACCTTTAAATAGTACTTGATTTATATTAAAGTGAATTACATTCCTATTTTGATCTTATTCATCTTTGTATCATTAGAGCTCAGTACATGCTCAAGAAATTTTTATTGAACTAAATTATTCAACTTAAATCAGGAAGAATGTGATTAAGTAGAATATTCTTGCAGAATTGTCTCAGTTTTAGAAAGAGGTGAGTGAGTGGTGAAATTAGTTATCCCTTTAGACTAAGGTGATGCATTTACCTAGAGCCATAGGGTTTATTTCTCTATTCCTACTGATGTCAAGTGAAACTCACACTTTGGATTTGTCTCAGTTAATTTCCACAAGTATTCATTTCGTGGTTAAAATTTATTGTGATTCTACTATCCATAAAATAAAAGTAAAAGGTCTATAGAGGTGCACTCCCAAAGACATTTGCTAGAGTTCTTGTTAGAGATTTGTTATTCGTAGGAAAAAAAGAAGTTTCTATGCGTGCTTTGGTAGAATAGCCCTCATCTAAAATACCTCATATTTATAGTCATAATTTTGCACACAACTCAGGAAAAAAAAAAAAACAAGCAAGTACGCAATCAAACATATATAAAAACAATAACAATGATAGCTACAAAATAATGCCTCCCCTATACGCACTGCTCTTTTCCGAATCACCCAAATATCAGAAGAAAAAATAACATATTTTCCCTAATATCTCAGATGCAGTCAGATCCTTCTACATCCCTTTCAGCTGTGCACACCGGCTCTTTAGATGAAATCGTAGGGTCAAGCCTTTTGCCGTGTTTAAAAGACTGACACCATTCTCTTCAGCAGATTTCAAACACAATGTAAAAATCTCTCTACAGTGTGACAATTGACATTTTTCAGCACAGAAGAAGCCATTACCATCTGTCATGTGACTGCTCGGAGGATAATGAGAAACCTCGGACATGTGGGTTGGAAAGAAATGACTTTATTCCAAGTAAAATAAATCTAAATAATACAAATGCAGTGGGAGTGTTGCTAAATATTTCTGGAGACTCTTGAGGCGCTTTGGGAGAAAATGAATCATGTTAGTAATAATTTTTGTTCTCTTTCTCTTAACTCTGCCAATTTAAAAATATCATACAGGCAGGATCTGTGTTTTAAACTCTACCTGTACTTCCAGAAGGGTGTCCTCAGGGCTTTGCCTGCAGGGAGGTCACCGGGAGTCAATGCAAATCAAGCCACTTGCCTCACTGGCAGCAGCTTACCTCCAGGACCCTTACGGCACAGGCAGATTTTAGAACAGCAGAAGCACTCCCAATGTGTTGAAACAAAACAAAATAAGGTTGTTTATTATCCTGTTTAAAAGGAGGGCAAGATTTTTCTCTAAGTCTTTAACCCTCTGCTTCTGCCCGACAAATGTGATCATGAAACTAGCAGGCCCTGAGTCTATGTGGGGAGTTGCATTGGGTTGAGTTAAAGGGAGGACGGAGTCTTCACTCTGAAGTTCTGCCTTCTGTCAGACCTTTTAATGTAATCTTAACATCCATTCTGTTTAATAATCTTTTGTCCAATAGACACAAATAAAGCATAAATATGTGTCTGACTGCAATGAATTAGTTTTGTAACAGAAGGAATCCTTGCCAAGATTCTGCAGCGATCTGGTCAATGTAGATAATGTGGTACATTAGAGCAGAAGCTGGCAGCTCATTGTTCTATGAATAGATATAGATTTAGCATTTATGGGAGCCTTTGAATAGGATGAAACAAAGCAATGAGTAGCCAACAGTTCTTTGTGGGTTTGATTTTAGCTAGTAATTTCCTATCAGGTCAGTAAATCTTTTTTTATGACTAGGAAAAATGTGTGTTCAAATATCAAAAAGTAATACACATTTCTTTGCATGTGTGCTTTTGCCTAAAACATTATTAGTCATATATATATATATATTAAGTTATATATATATAACTTAAAAATAATTTAAAGCCCTATTTTCACCCTGTTCATTAATTTAATTTTTTTTTTTTTTTGAGTGGAGGAAAATGTTTGTGTTTTCCCTAGGAAAGTTAAATCTCCTGAGATTATTGAAAGGCACTGACATTAAGACTGGAGTCTTGTGTTCTGGTCTTGTTGGAGCCATTAGCTTACTGTGACTTTGGACAAGTGACTCATTTCCTCAGGTTTATAGTTCCTTTTCTGTATTTGAAGATTTGGGATCCCATGATCACCAAAGTTCCTTTTGTCTCTGTAATTCTATGAAAAAAACCACCAAGATAATCCTGTCTTTCACCGTCCTGAGTTGGTTATGCAAGGCATTCAGGCCTCTTTAATATTGTGGCTTGTACTTATTAGTGATTCTTTTATGGTACTTGATTTTAATCAAGTTTTCAAAGTTATTTTGATTAAGGTTTACTTGTGTTTTCTTGCTGGAGTTCTATAGCTGATTTGAATTCTCCCTGTCTTCTAATGATTGTTCACTTTCGTCTTCTGTCTAGGTCCTCTTTTAAGGTCAGGCTTGAATATCAGCAGCACAGATGTCTCTGAATAGTTCCTAAAGTAATTAGGGACAGTTTCTACATCTACTTGAACTACTTCTTTCTTCTGCTCACTTTTCTTTCTGCCTTACTGTTTCCTCATTTTTCCCCCCATTTTCCTTTCTGTAGCCCAAAGTCCAAAGCATTTCTGATTCTTAGAAGCTTTGAGAGGACTGCTCAACAGCAGGACTTTGCTGTCACCTGCCCTAAAATTAACATATGGAAAGTGCTTTAAAGAATGCTCAGCCCAATACTGGTCACAAAACCATCAGTCAATAAATGGAGATTCTTTTCCCCTAAGGGTAGATATTTCTTACTCTATTGTTTTCTATTTCAACTTCAATAATTATGAGTCTTTCCAAGATTTACAGTAAGATTATTACTCAGGACTGAAAAGTGGAGTGAGTAATTGTACCAGGCACACTTGAGGATTTGTAGTACTTTTTTGTCTCCATTATTTTGGCAGCTTGTCCTGTCTCAGGCACCACCGAGGAGACCAATTCTGCTTAGACTCTAACAGACTACATGCAGACATCACTTGACCATACATCCTCTTATGATCGTGTTGAGGATTTCTCTTCTTGCCCTCTGGCTTCCTTGATACTGAGGCAGAAGACCCCGATAGAGGAGCTTAGCATTTATACAAGTACAATCCAGAAGTGCAGATGGGAGGAGGGAAGGAACAGAGGGCTAGTGGCCGGAACTCTTTACTCTGCAGAACAAAACTTTGACCAATGGAGAATGGAACTAGTAGATAAAATCTTCCCCTTTTGTTGACCAAGAGAGACTTTCCATTTTGATAGTGAACGTGTTGGGTCTTCCAACATTCAACAACCAGTTGTACTTGATACCAGCTCCATAAAATACCCAATTTTTAGCTTATGTATTTTTCCTAGCCTCATTCTGCTCTCTCACTTATGCTTCCCGGGGTTTGCATCCTCTAATAAGATAATAGTACATGAGGTTTTGTTTCAGCCTCTGCTTTCTGAGGGACTAAGACTTGGTCAATTTAGACAATAGTTATGAACGCATAGAATCATTCGTGGTCTGATGAACTGTGATAGAGTGGAATACAGGAGAGTGGAAGATCATGGAGGTGATGGGCATTAACTAGTTACCTCTAACTCCTGTAGGTCCTCCATGACATTCTTACATTTATTGTGCCAGGTTGGGTAGGAATGGACTGGGAGGGAAAAAGCAGCACATGTAAGTTCACAAGGATTCTTTCTGTTCTGTTTTGTAGATGAGAGTCTTTTCCCAAGTAAGAAGGGCAAAAATGCTATTGAAACCAAATCTGTTTTTCAGACTTATTTTAAAAGATACACTCACTCGAAAATGCTGCTTGTTATTTTGACAGAGATAGAAAAAGTTTTCAGAAATACGGTGTTACGAAAAATGTTACAAAATTAATGTTAGAAGACAATTCATATCTTTGTCTCTCTACACAACAGTTTCTACTTTACATTCGCCATCCTCATCTAAACATATATTTAGGGGCATCTGGGTGGCTCAGTTGATTAAGTGTCTCCCTTCCGCCCGGGCATGATCTCCGAGTCCTGGGTTTGAGCCTTGCCTTGGGCTCCCTGCTCAGCAGGGAGCCTGCTTCTCCCTCTCCCTCTGCTCCTCCCCTCTGCTCATGTTGTCTCTCTCTCTCTCTCAAATAAATAAATAAATAAAAATCTTCTTAAAAAATAAACCTATTTTTAGAGAAAACAGGAACATAGATATTCATGTATTCAACAAATATTTGTTGAGCGACCAATTTGTGCTAGATACTGCTTTAGGTGCTAGAAATTCGGCAGTAAATAAGATAAGCCAGATCCCTGCTTTCATAGAGCTTTATATTGTAGAGGAATGACATAGACAAAGATAAAGGAATACACAGAAAAGTTAACAAGATAATTTTTAAAGTTGATAATTTGGTGAGGATAAGAAACAGTGATATGGTATATAAAGATTAAGGGAATCTGCTTTAGATTAGGTAGTCGGGAGAGACCTCTTTGTGGAGATGATGTGAGCACTAAGTTTTTCCTAGAAGCTGGCTTTGAACACTGAGGCTACAGGTTTCCAAACCAAGAGAAAACCAAGGGCAAAGACTCAATATGGAGTATGAGTACAGATAAAGAAAAGAAAGAAGCTAGTATGGCTTGAGAGTAGTGCCAAGAGCTGTAGTGGTATGAAATGAGATAGGAGAGGTTAGAAATGACCAGCATTTTATTTTAGGCTGCATTAATGAGTTTGAGTTTATTCTAAATGTAGTGGAAATTCATTAAAGAGTTTTAATAACATGTAAAAATATATAATCCATTTCATAGAACTCTTGCAAAATTTGGATACTAGTGTGAAACATTTGCGAATGACTTTTTTAATGACTTTCTTTTTTTTTTAGAGCGCTTTTAGGTTCACAATTGAGGGGAAGGTACAGAGATTTCCTGTATAGCTGTGCCCCCCACACAAGCACGGCCTCGACCATTATCAACATCCCCTCACCAGAGTGGCTCATTTGTTACAATTCATGAACTTACACAGACACATCAGAATCATCCTACATCCACAGTTTACATTAAGGTTCACTGTTGGTGTTGTACACTCTATGGGTTTGCAGAAACGTATAATAACATGTGTCTCTCTCATTGCGGTATCATAAAGAGTATTTTCACTCCCCTAAGAACACTCTGTGCCCTGACTATTTATCCGTCCCATGCCCTTACCCTCTGACAACCACTGATCTTTTTGTCTCTGTAGTTTTGACTTTTCTGGGTCGTATGGTTGGAATCAAGCAGGATGTAACATTTTCAGAATGTCTTCTTTCACTTAGTACTATGTACGGAAGGTTCTTCCATGTCTATTCAGGGCTTGATAGTTCATTTCTTTTTGGCGCTGAATAATATCCAATTGTCTAAATGTACCACCGTTTATTTATCCATGTACCTAATTGAGGACATCTTGGTTGCTTCCAAGTTCTGGCAATTACAAATAAAGCAGCTGTAAACATCCTTGTGCAGGTTTTTGTGTGAACATGTTTTCAGCCTCTTTGGGTAAATACCAAGGAGCATGATTGCTGTATCATATGTTAAGGTTATGTTTAGATTTTAAGAAACCAACAAGCTGTCTTCCGAAGTAGCGGTCCCGTTTTGCATATCCTCCCCCAGCCCCCCAGCAATGAACGAGGGTTCCCACTGCTGCACAACCTCACCAGCATTTGTTGTTGTCAGTGCTTTGGATTTTGGACATTCAAATAGGTGTGTAATGGTATTTCATATTGTTTTAATTTGTATTTCCCTGATGACATATGATGTAGAGCATCTTTTCATATGCATAGTTGTAATTCATGTATCTTCTCTTTTTTTATTGAAGTACAGTTGACACACAATGTTACATTAGTTTCAGGCATATAACATAGTGATTCAACAACTCTATACATTATGCTATCCTCACCACAAGTATGGCTACCATCTGTCACCATACTATGCTATTACAATATCATTGACTATATTCCCTATGCTGTGCCTTTCATCCCCATGACTTATTCATTCCATAACTGGAAGCCTGTACCTCCCTCACTCATTCCTCTTCATCCATTTTGCCCATCCCTTCACCCCTCCTTCCCTCTGGCAACCATCAGTTTGTTCTCCGTATTTATGGGTCTGTTTCTGCTTTTTGTTTGTTCATTTGTTTTTTTAGATTACACATATAAGTGAAATCATATGGTATTTATCTTTCTCCGTCTTGACTTATTCCACTTATCTTAATGCCCATGAGGTCCATCCATGTTGTCACAAATGGAAAATTTCATTCTTTTTTTATGACTGAATAATATTTCATCATGTATATATCTATTTCTTTATCTACTCATCCATTGATGAACACTGGCTGTTTCCGTATCTTGGCTATTGTAAATAATGCTGCAATGACTGTGAGGGTGCATGTATCTTTCAAATTAGTGTTTTTGGTTTTCTTTGGATAAATACCCAGAAGTGGAATTGCGAGATAGTTTATTTTTAATTTTTTGAGGAAACTCCATACTGTTTTCCATAGTGGTTGCTCCTATTTACATTCCCACCAACAGTGCACTAGGGTTCCCCTTTTCTCTAAAACATCACCAACTTTTGTTATTTCTTATCTTTTTGACAATAGCTATTCTGACAGCTGTGAGGTAGTGTCTCATTATAGTTTTGGTTTACATTTCCCTGATGATTAGTGATGTTGAGCATCTTTTTATGTGTGTGTTAGCCATCTGTATGTCTTCTTTGGTTGTATATATTCTTCGGCAAGGTGGCTACTAAGGTCTTTGGTCAGTTTTTAAAATTGGATTGTTCATTTTCTTATTGTTGAGTTTTAAGAGTTCTTTGCATATTTTGGGTAACAGTCCTTTATCAGATGTATCTTTTGCAAATATTTTAGTCTGTGGGTCCTCTTCTTCTCTTGACACTATCTTCCTCAGAGCAGAAGTTTTAAATTTTAATACGGTCCAGATTATCAATACTTTCTTTTGTAGATTGTGCCTTTGGTGTTTCTTCTAAAAACTCATCACCAAACTCAAGATATCTGGATTTTTCATGTTATTTTCTAGGAGTTTGATAGTTTTGCATTGTAGAGTTAGGTCTGTGATCCATTTTAAGTTAATTTTTGTGAAAGGTGTAATGTCTGTGTCTATATTCATTTTTTTAAATTTGTATGAGGATGTCCACTTGTTTTAGCATTATTTGTTGAAAAGACTTTGTTTTTCTCTGTTGTATTGCCTTTTGCTCCTTTGTCAAAGTTCAGTTGACTATATTTATGTACGTCTGTTTCTTGCTCTCTGTTCTTTTCTATTGATCTATTTGTCTATTCTTTCACTAATACCACACTGTCTTGATTACTCTAGTTTTATAGTAAGTCCTGAAGTCACATAGTTTCTGTTTTCCAACTTTTTTCTTCTCTTTCAAGAATGGGTTGGCTATTCTGGGTCTTTAGCCTCTCCATATAAACTTTAGAATTAGTTTGTTGATATCCACAAAATAAATTGTTGGCATTTTGATTGGGATTACATTGAATCTATATTGATAATATTTAGTCTTCCTATCCATGAGTATGGAATATCTCTCCATTTATTTAGTTTTTCTTTGATTTTATTCATCAGAGATTTGTAGTTTTCCTCCTATAGATCTTGTGCATATTTTGTTAGATTTATAACTAAGTGTTTCATTGTTTGGGTGCTAATCTAAATTATATTTTGTATCTACTTTCAGTTTCTACTTGTTCATTGCTGGTATATAGACAAATGATTGACTTGCAAATTGACATTGTTTCCTGCAATTTTGTTATAATCCCTTATTAGTTCCAGGAGTTTTCTTTTTCTTTCTTTCTTTCTTTCTTTCTTTCTTTCTTTCTTTCTTTCTTTCTTTCTTTCTTTCTTTCTTTCTTCCTTCCTTCCTTCCTTCCTTCCTTCCTTCCTTCCTTCCTTTCCTTCCTTCCTTCCTTCCTTCCTTCCTTCCTTCCTTCCTTCCTTCTTTCTTTCTTTCTTTCTTTCTTTCTTTCTTTCTTTCTTTCTTTCTTTCTTTCTTTCTTTCTTTCTTTCTAGATTTATTTATTCGAGAAAGGGGGGGCAGATGGAAACATTCCTCAGATTCCTCTCTGAACACAGAGCCCTATACAGGGCTTTATCCCAGGACCCTGGGATCATGACCCGAGCTAAGACCAAGAGTTGGACGCTGAACCAACTGGGCCACCCAGGTGCCCCAGTTCCAGGAGTTTTCTTATTGATTCTTTCAGATTTTCTACATAGATAATCATGTCTCCTGCAAACAAAGAGTTTTATGTCTTCCTTCCCAATCTGTATACCTTTTATTTCCTTTTCTTGTGTTCTTGCCTTAGCTAGAACTCCCAGTACAGTGTTGGAAAGGAATGGTGAGAGGGGACATCCTTACCTTGTATCTGATCTTAATGATCTCTTAACTAATCCTGAAATTATGCTGTGTCTGGATTTCCTAAATTTGTTAAATAAGCTTTTTGTTGTTTAAGCTAATTGAAATCGGGATTTCTTGTTACTTTCAGCTGGAGGTAAACTAACTGAGCAAGTTCCCATATCCAAAAAGAACTTACAAACCAGAGTGCAAGCAAGGTGAAAATGTAATTCCGCACTATATTAAAAGTACTTAAAGGAACAGTGAACTAGAATGACTTTTTTTTTTTTTAATTGGGGGGAGGGACAAAGGGACAGAGACAGAGAGAATCTTTTTTTTTTTTTAAAGATTTTATCCATTTATTCGACAGAGATAGAGACAGCCAGCGAGAGAGGGAACACAAGCAGGGGGAGCGGGAGACAAAGAAGCAGGCTCACAGCGGAGGAGCCTGATGTGGGGCTCGATCCCATAGCGCCGGGATCATGCCCTGAGCCGAAGGCAGACACTTAACCGCTGTGCCACCCAGGCGCCCCGAGACAGAGAGAATCTTAAGCAGGATCCACACCCAGCATGGAGCCTGATGCGGGGCTCCAGTTTCAGAACCCTGAGATCACGACCTGAGCCAAAATCAAAAGTCAGATGCTTAACTGACTGAGCCACTCAGGCACACCCTCAAGAAATACTTTAAGTTTGTCGGCCAAATTATATGTATTTCTTCCATCTAAATGTAGTTTACCTTTTCTGACATTCCATAGCACTGTGTTTATACTTTACCTATGCCATTTATGTTTTGAATTGTAGTTGTATATGACTTTGTCTTATGTTTCTAGCTTGTAATCTTGGAGGACTATACTTTTGCTGTTTGTATAGGTATTTAATTTTATACCAGTAGGAACTGAGTAAGCATTTATTGAATTAATAAATAAATAGTGTACAGGGTTTTAGGATGGTAGAAGAAGGTGAGGTCACTAAAGGGAGTTCATAAATACAGTTGAAGTAAGCAGGAAAAGCATCAAAGAAGAATTTTAACTGTATCTTAAAAGCTTAGTGGGGTTTGCTTAAGTAAAGAAGCCAGGGGAGGATGTTTTAGAGGGAAGATGAAGCAACAAAAGAAATATTAAAATAAAGTTGTAGAATTGTCTAACTGTCATGACATGTTAAGTTAGCTGAAAAAGTAGAGTCAAACTAAGGAGGATCTCAAATGTTAAAATTAAGAGTTTATCATCACCCTCTAAGAATTAAAGAGGAACTAAAGTTTGAAACAGAGACATTAAGTTATATGAAAGTGTGTTTTATAGGACTATTGATCTAAAGTTTCTCCTTCCTTGCCCCTTGCCATATGAATATAAAGGCCTCTTTACAACTTTCCTTTAGGATTGGGTACCCTTCTAGTTGCACGCTCCAGACCATACTCTGCCTGAAAAAAGTTATTTTGACTTAGATATTTTTTGAATATATACTATCTCTGATGAATATACATGGTCATAAGATTCAATATAGCATAATTCAAATAACTATATTCTTTATGACCCTGCTTCTCCCTTTTGCCTGCATCTTTTCTTCTGTAGCCTCCTTTTCATTCCAGGCCACTCATTACTGGATGAGACTCAGGGCATTTCCTTTTGCAGTGTGAATAGAGCCAGCATTGCCATCAGATACGTATGGGTACAGAGCAAGGAGAGATTAATAGTAATGGAGTGCCAATGGAAGAAGAAGTGTTGCTTTCAGAAATCTAATAAGAGCAGCAGTTTTACAGAAGATAAAGTGCGCATTTTAACAATACTACTAAGTTTAATATGAAATTTTGGGGAAAAAATCAGGGCTGTATAGAAAGTATAGTTCAAATGTGTACTTCTCCATAGTATAGGTCTTGTGGAGTTAAGTGATATTAAAGCATGTTCAGTAATGGTTGGTAGGCTAAGCAATGTAGTCTGGTCACAAGCCCAAGAATACCTAGGCATAGTCCCAAGAGAAGTTTGTAATCAAATGCAGCTTGCAGAGAGAGTTTCAAATCTTACATGATTTTCATAATGAGTGTTTTGGATTATCACAGTATGTTTTCCTATGCTCATTTTCATCTAGATGGAGGGGGGATTTCAAGAATCTATGCCTTATACTTTTTATTTCAGTTCCTTAAGGTACCCAGAATTTCCTTGCCAGAAGGATCCATGTAAAAATTAGAATCCATTTTGAAATTCAACTAAAGATTGCATCCCTAAGTTGTTTCAAAAAATTGAGAGCTGAGCATATTGTAATCCTCAGAGCTGTCCCTAGACAGACAATATTGCAGAAGTTTTTGCCCATGTGTCTTTGTTTTGCAAATGAATATGCAACATTACATTAGAGCAACAAAAAAAAATTAATCTTGGAATTGAAGAATCTAACAAATGCTGAATTTAAAAACAAGTTAGTTAACCTTAGAGAAAGAGAAAAGAAGCATTTAGTAAATTTATTAATGCCTCAAATTTTATAGTGATTTTTTCCATTGACCATTAAGAGAAAGGGGAAGGAACTAGAGACTGCATACAGTATTAAATGGTGTTTTAAATGAATATCTATTATTGTTCCTGTAAATACCATATAATAAAGCTAAATTATTTAAATATTACTTAGAAATGTATTCTTATAAAAGGCACCAGGCACATAGCCAATATCATTGCAAAACAAAGAGGCAACAAAAAATAAAATTTTTTACAGAAACCATGGCTTACAATACCTCTCATGACTAGAATTGTTAGAATTCTGGTGTAAAAATCTGGTGGAATTATTCTTTGCTTTCTCATGCAGATATTGCAATGATAATACTTCTTGTTTAGTATGGTATTATGAACAATCTGTGAAAAAGTTTATTGTATATCCTTTGGTGAATCTATTTTTGTCTCTTTCAAAGTTGCTTTTTTTTTTTTTTTTTTTTTGGAGAAAGAGAGGGAGAGAGAGAGAGAAAGAGAAGGGGGAAGGGGCAGAGGGAGAGGGGGAGGGAGAGAGAGAATCCTAAGCAGGCTCCACCCCTAGCACAGAGCCCAGTGTGGGGCTTGATCCCACAATCCTGAGATCATGACCTGAGCTGAAATCAAGAATCAGACACCTAACCAACTGAGCCACCCAGGTGCCCCTCAAAGTTGCATTTTAAACAGCTTCTAGTCTTCTTCTTGATCAATGAAAATACATTGAGCACCCTTGATTTAAATGATAAAAAGTCATGACTGAATTTTGTATAAAGTTGAAGATTAACAGCAAAGAGACTTGAAAAATCAAAGTAAAAACATTTCTTTACTTCATAATTTAGTTTGAAATGTTTAAACTAAATGTTTCTTCTTGAGGAACATTATTCCAAATAGCTTGAGAAAGAGATCTTTTAATAAATAAGTTATGTGTAGGTAGATATCTAGATTGAAGATGGTTGATTAACTGATAGTTTCATCTTCATAATCTTGGGAAAGAAAACCATTACATTCTGCCTAGTAGTGTCAGATAGCTGATGGTAGAAATGGTTGGACTGAGAAATTATCTCCATCCTTTCCACACTCCATAAATGAGGTCAATTGGCTGTCAAGTAGGTCTCCTGTCCCTCCTCTTTATTCCCCTCCCCTCATCTAATTTTTCTCATTGCCAAGTCTCTTTTAGTATGACTACCTCTGGTAATGACATTTTGGACAATGAAGTGTGCTGTTGAAATTTATTCTTGTTTAATAGGAGTTTCTTCTATAATTCATTCAACTTCCCAACCTGATTTCACTATATACCATAATCCATTACAATGAGAAAAGTGGCACACAGACAGGTTCAATGTTTTAGTCCCAGAATTAGTGACCAAGATGTGACCAGAATTCAGTTCTCTCACTTTCTAACATGACTCCCTTTCCATGGTAATGCCCAGCCTTCAGTCACATGAACTGAATATATTTTGTTAGAAAGACGTTTTTTCAGGAAGAGCCTTATCTTCAGCTCTATCTGTTGTTCAGCATAGCCATGCTTTTCACGTCATTTCCAGTACTCTTTGAGGCAAAACAGCATTGATTGTGGCAGTGAAGACACAGCCTGGTGACTGAGTTTGAGGTTGTTCCTTATAAACTAGAGAAAGCCTCCTTGTCCTAGACTTTGCTGGAATCCTTTGCCCTTTTAGCAATGACTTTCTTTGAGTCACCAAGTTCTAAGTTAAAGTTGGTTGAAAAATTTAAAGAGGAGGGTGCTGGAGGTTTGTATATTTTAAAATATAGTGCTGTATATTTGATATATGCATTGATAAAAGAATGCATATCTCAGAAATGTGTATAGTTTTTTTGCTTCTTATAGCATTTAATGTGTATGTGTTTAGTAAAACTCTTTATATTTATTCAAACTAGTGGTATTAAATGGCTTCAGATTATTTTCATTTTCATCAATTTTGTTGAACATTTTGGAAAGAAATCCACATCCAACTAAATTAATCCAAGACATTATTTATTTTCTCTTACAAACATTACTTTAAAGTTTAAACATTCTCTAGCTAATACCTGTAAACTCTTGGGGATTTAGTAAAGTGTATTTGTCAGTCTTTTCATATTTACTGTGCTTATGACTCAAAGAGAAATCAAATAAGGAGCAAACTCCAAGAAAATTTTGTGTTAGTAGGTAAGACATACCATTCTAATTTTTATTCTTCTGCATGGTTTACTGGGTTGTTGTGTTTTGTTTTGTTTTGTTTTGTTTTGTTTTTGTGTTGTTTAGTGATTTTTAAAAATTTTTGGTAACTCCGTTTGTTCGGTTTTGAATTGTGTTGTTATGGTTCTTTGTAGGCTTGAGAATGATTTTTAAATCTAAATCTCAAGTAACAATTTTTTAAATTTAAAAAATTTAAAAATTTTAAATTTTTAAAAAAACAGAGTTCTCAAATTTTCTTGTAATATCTAGTAATTTTATATGCATAAATTTTACTTAAATAATTTAATTAAAATAGTTATTAATTTTTAGGAGTAAGCTTTTTTATATTCTAGAACTTACTCTTTATGCGAAGTTCACTTGAAAATAATTATCTGTAGTGCTTGTATGACTAATCTGCTTATTTTTCTTTCTTTGTTAGCTGATGTGTTAGAGATGTGATAAATTGTCTTTAGGAATAAAATCATGTATTTGTGTATCTACCTATCTATCTACCTATCTCCTAAAGAATATGCAGATTCTAGATATTAATAGACTCTTAAAATTAGTTAGTTGTGAATGAGGTTTTCATTTTTCTAACTTTAATCTAAATTCCTACAGAACATTTGGAGAGAACTACAAATCTCATTTGCTCTGAAAGCACTCTATGGGCCAAAAATTTCTACTTTCTTTATCTGGCAAACTATTTGGCGGCTAGAAAACTGATTTCTCTTTAAGTCTTTTCTCCTTTAGAGTAAAAAATTTTCCCAAATATTGCAGCAAATGACTATTTTCCTATAATTATTAAAAAGGCTTATTTTGACTGACTTCTTTTTAATTTTTAATTTTTTTCAACTAAACTCTCAAATTTATTAAAGTTATATGTAATATACATTGTTATTTTTTCCCTTTACTTTTCATCTTTAAATATCAGAAGCCTTGTACTTTCTTTCTTGAAGTGGATTTAGAAACTGAGAAACAGAAATGGTATAATTATTGGGGCATCTGCATGGCTCAGTCAGTGGAGCATCTGCCTCTTGGTTTTGGTTCAGGTGATGATTTCATGGGACATGGATTTGAGCCCCGAGTTGGGCTCCGTGCTCAGTGGGAAGTCTGCCTGAGATTCTCTCTCTCTCTGCCCCTTCCTCTGCTCATGCTCTCTCTCTCAAACAAATAAATCTTTAAAAAATGGTATAATTACCTAAAATATATTGACAGACAACCAAGGATTACAATGTTAGTCTCTGACATGTAGTACAGGAATCGTAACAAAACCATCAGAAAAAGAGAGGAAACAGATGAGGAAGAATAAAACTTAAAAAAAAAAAAGTAATATTTTAACCATGAAACAGGAATGGGGTACTGCAAAAATGGACAGAGCAAAAAAAAGAGCAGTTGAAAATATAAAATTTGAGAGAAAAAAATAGTAATAAAGCATTGGAAGATAAATTTAAGAAAATCTCCCAGAAAGTAGAGCAAAACGCCAATATGACTAAAAATGGGAGAGAAAAGATAAGAAATTTAGAGGACCTGTCCAGAAGGTCTAATATCTGAAAAATAAGTATTCCATAGGAAATTTAAAGAAAAAAAGGAAGTAAAACATTAATTGTTTTCTTGGAATAAGTCAAGAAAATTTTCTTGCAGATTGCAGTTGTTTCCTGAGTTTCTATATATAAAAGTAGAAAGCAGAGTCATACCAAAGCATGCCATCACAAAATTTCCTAACTACAGAGACAAATGAAAAATATATATATATAAATCCGGGGAGAAGAAAAAAACAGGTCTATATGATCAGAATAACTCTGGACTTTTCAAAAATGACATTGAAAGATAAGAGGCAATAGAGAACTGACTTCAACAAAATTCTAAAGAAAAATAATTTCTAATTAGAAATGTACGTCCAGGGGCACCTGGGTGGCGCAGTCGTTAAGTGTCTGCCTTCGGCTCAGGGCGTGATCCCAGCGTTCTGGGATTGAGCCCCACATCAGTCTCCTCCGCTGGGAGCCTGCTTCTTCCTCTCCCTCTCCCCCTGCCTGTGTTCCCTCTCTCGCTGGCTGTCTCTCTCTCTCTCAAGTAAATAAATACAATCTTTAAAAAAAAAAAAAAGTGTACGTCTAGCGAAGCTATCAGTGATGGGAAAAATCTAAGGATATTTTCAACCATTCACCTTCTCAAGGCATGTATTTCTTTAATAAGATGGGAGAATGTGTGCCACTAGTCAAAGGAGAAAAACAAGGAAAATGAAGACATGAGATTTGCAGAGCTGGAGATCCACCAGCATAGATGGGTAGTGAAGGGAAGCCCCCAAATGAGAGCTGTGTACTACCTGTACATGGAAATCTGCTCAGAAAGAATAAGGTCAGAGGCTCCTTAGGAAGAAAACTTCCTTTTTAAGTAGATGAAATTGATAGCGTACCTGATACAGCTGAACCTCTAGAGTGGAGATTTAGTAACTGATAAAGAGTTTGGAGCTGAATTAGTAATAAATGTAAAAGGAACCAAGCAAATGAATAAAACAAGAAATATGTGATAACTATAGGGAAAACTACAGAAAAAACTGACATAAATAGTCTATCATATGCATCAGCTTTGAGTTAAATTTATTGTCATAATAATATATACTTTGAATATTAATCTAAACAGGTTACAATATAACTAAGGTGATATGGGACATAGAATGATTCTGAGTTGGGGGTAATAAGGGAGTGGGAGGAGAGAGTTCTGAATACTAATCTTATTTAGTATGTAAGTAAATAAATGATACCTAAAACTCACTCAAAAATTAGCAAAAAGAAAAATCATGTTACTTAGAGATATAGTGAGTTTTATCAAACTAATCATCTAAAAATACCAATAAGAGCATATTAGAGACATGGTGACAAGTGACAACATAATCAGCTAAAGAGATAAAGAGATAAAAATTGTCACCACGAGGAGGGAAAAACATGGGAATAGGCGTAGGGGTCTGCTGTTTTTCATAAAGAACTTTGTAGAACTATTTGACTCTTTTAAATTCTTTGGAATTATAGACTTTATTAAAATTAAAACAAGAGAAAAATAAAAATGCTAAAACAAAACAAACCACTACTGAACCACATACATAATTGGAAGGTATTTTTTAAAAATATTTATTTATTTATTTATTTGAGAGAGATAGAGGATGAGTGGGGGGAGGGACAGAGGGATAGGGAGAGAGAGAGAATCTCTGGTAGACTCTCTGCTGAGTGGGGAGCCCAATGTGGGGCTCCATCTCATGAACCTGAGATCAATACCTGAGCCAAAATCGAGTCAGACGCTTAACCAACTTAGCCACCTAGGTGCCCCCATTGGAAGATGTTCTTAAATCTTACAAAGTAAAGAAAGGAAATCGGATATGCATGGAGATCTCAACCAGTTGAAAAGTTTAACATGGTGCTTATCTGCTTACTAAAGCACTTTGTTATATCTTATTTATTTACATTTCAATTTAGATAGCATTTTATATTCTTCTGTTAATTTTTTTCTTGTTTACTTCTAATGTGAGCAGCAAGACCAACATGTGTTCTTGTAAGCCACGTTGAAATTTTCTGGAAATAAGAATGGTTATAAATAAATAATCACGATGTAAAAAAAAAAAGTAGAATTAAAAACTAACACATATAAAACAAATGGAAGGAAATGAGAGGACTAGTGCCATGTAGTAAAATAGGGGCTTGGGAAATGGGAAAATCATTTATCAGATTGAATTGCATATGATCTAAAATTATCTTTTTAAAAAAAATTTAAATTCAATTAGCCAACATATGGTACATCATTAGTTTTTGATGTAGTGTTCAATGATACTTTAATTGTGTATAACACCCAGTACCCATCACATCATGTGCCTTCCATAATGCCCATCACCCAGTTGCCCCATTCCCCCACCTACCTCCCCTTTTTCAACCCTCAATTTGTTTCCCAGAGTCAAGAGTCTCTCATGGCTTGTCTCCCTTTCTGATTTCTTCCCATTCAGTTTTTCCCCCCTTCTCCATATACCCTCTGCATTGTTTCTTATATTCCTCATATGAGTGGAAGCATATGATAATTGTCTTTCTCTGATTGACTTATTTCATTTGGCGTAATACCCTCCAGTTCCATCCACATCGATGTAAATGGTAGGTATTCACCCTTTCTGATGGCTGAGTAATATTACATTGTATATATAAACCACATCTTCTTTATCCATTCATCTGTAGGATGACAACTCTGTGCCTTCCACAGTTTGGCTATTGTGGACACTGCTGCTATGAACCTGCGGTGCAGGTGCCCCTTTGTTTCACCTCATCTGTATCTTTGGGGTAAATACCTAGTAGGGCAATTTCTGGGTTGTAAGGAAGCTGTATTTTTAACTTCTTGAGGAGCCTCCATACTGTTTTCCAGAGTGGCTGTATCAGCTTGATCTAAAATTATCTAACTAATGGTTTGAATGACCATTATGTGATCACCTTTTCTGTTTTGAGTTGTGTCAGATACAAATATAACATGCTATTCTTTATGAAGGCAACTGAATTTGTGTAGGAAAGAACTTATTCCATTTAAGAATTACAAAATAACACAAAGCAGAATCCAAAATTGTAGGGTAAGCGAAATGGACAGTAGGAAGACACTTTGTATGGTTTGTAAGGCAAGTAAACATTCCCGGGAAAGCCGTATTTGAGATGGGTCTTAAGGATGGGAGGGATTTCTGGTTGGGGAAGAGGCAGAATATGTGAATGAAACTCATCAAACTTGAGCTGAAAGCTCATGCTGGCCGGTCATGGAAAGTAAAATGATATAGGCAATAAAAATTATATAGGCAAGACCAGATTGTTGGAGATTATGGATTTACATATATAAGTACCAGAAATCGTAAATTCTGGAACAGCATGATTAAAGAGAGGACTAATTTGGCAAATGGATATTAAAAAAATCAGAGAGGGAAGAGTCCGGTGGCAATAAGATCAGTTGGAAATTGTATATATGAGTTGATTAAAGTCTTTATTAGAGTGGAACTGGAGATATGGGTGTAATGAAACATATCAGAGAATTTGTAATATTATTTATATATTATATTTATTGGGTCAGAGAAAAAAGATGGTGTCTTAACTAAAATGGATAATTTCAGATGGAGATTTTGGTGACAGGTATTTGAAGCAAAATTGTAACTCCTGTAACCAGTAAATATCAATATATTGGCAAGATTACTTCTCATTCTCCATTCTTCTGGCGTGCTAAAGATATATGATCAATCACTTTTTGAACATGTTTAGTGGAAACAATGCAATAGACAGAGTCTGTGTTGTTACACAAGGTTTTCAGTGTAAAGATGAAGATCTACAACAAGGTAAAGTTGGAGAAATGTCATAACTATTCGGAAAGTTCATACCTACTACCAAGAAAATGGTTCCTGAAATGTTCAAGTAGTTACAGCATTTTTCAAAACTCTAGTTGCCCAGATAATAACCTTTAGTTTGTCTGTCTGTGTAGCTAAAATAGGCATGACCGATTTTTCAGTTGGTAGGTGCTTGCAAATTATCCTTTGTTCAGACTTGTTTAATCTCTATGGATTTGTCATTGCAATGATACCTATACAAATAAACACATTAAAGTGATTTTTATGCATATCATTAGGTTGATACCCTTGTTTTATAGTTTAAAAATGTTCGAACTATGACATCCTTATGATGAGTCAGATCCAGAGGTTAATTAAGCAAACAGTAACTTAATCATATTACTACAAGTGAAGTTAGTGGCAGACATGTGGCTAAACTTCTACTTACTATGTTAAATATTTATATTGCAACCAATAAGCCTAAATATTGTTCAAATTGTGCTACCCATATAGGAGGAAACAGGAGGCAGAATGAAGGTGATATGGGGTGTGGGAAGGATGAAGAGCCAGTGAGGGAAAGGCACCTCTCCACCTGGCATCTTGGTATTTTGTAAACTGCAAAGATAGGGAAATTTTTAAAACTATTTGGCTGGGAGGTATAAAATTTTAACTTACGGTATTGTGTTTCCTTTTATTTGGACAGTTTATCTAAATTTGGTTTATTCAGGATAGCCCTAGACTATATCCTCTCTTTTAACTAGATGAAATAATTACAGCTTTTTCCCCCTGAACAATAACAAATCAAGCAGACCTGAAAGACTTGTGTTTTTCTATTTCTTTCTTTTATGCATTTCTGAAAAGTATAAAACCAACTGCTGCTCTCCTCTGGCGTTAGCAAATATTCATAATTTTATCAAAAGAATTACTGAAGTTCAACTTATTTCCATTTCACAGTTGAACTTGAAAAGGGAATACGCCCAAAGACCACTATCAGTGTTGCTGTATGTGGTGGTTGTACAAATTTGTAATACTGTTCATTGTTGCAGATGATGGGATGAAGCTTGCCTCATCTTCAGTGTGTATAGGACATGCCCTAGTTAAGCACCACTTCTCTCTACATATACACTGAGGTCATCTCCAACTCACCTAACCTAAAACTGCCCTCACCCTGCCCTTCCAACCTGTTTTTTTTTTTTTAGATGCTTTATTTCTGTTAATTTGGCCTATATACTCCAGATACTGAAACTTAAAATCAGTATTTTACTGAAATCTTTAACCTTTTGTGCTTAGATTATTTAGGTCTTGGTCTTCCAATAGGACACACTACCCCAAAATTTTTCTTACTCCAGTCTTTCATATGCATCTCTGACAAATTGATCTTCCTAAAACATGTCATTATCAAACCTTTATAGCATCCTCCTCTCTACCGAGTTAATAAAAAGCCCCACACTGGCATTAAAGACCTCACCATATGCTCCCAACGTCCCCTCTATGACAGCCCCCTAGAGGAATCTTTTTTCTTAAGAAACTTAGACTACACTCCTTCCCTAACATAGTTAGATTTTCAGATGCTAGTGACTGCTTATACCATCTCCATCTCCTTGGGTAGCCTCCAATGATACCAACTAAAATCTTAGGTTTTCCAAGTAGAAACAGCAACTGCTCCATGAAGCCCTCTATGGTCAGCCACAAATGACTTCCAATCCTTTGAACTCATACCATGTGTTAAACAGTTACAGAGTCTCTGTGAAATGTATATGCAGCCCTGTATTGTCTATATTAATGTGCTGGTAGAAACATCCTCAATCTAATAGTAAAGCATACAGTTGATCCTCAATAATGTTAATTTCCTTCCGCCTGAAGACCTGTGTTGTTAATATCTAATATCTCCATATTTCCTATACTGCTCATGGTAAGTGCTCAGTAAATATTTGCTAAATAAGGACTTAGATGAAATTAATATTTGGAACCTATTTAATTTGGTACAAAAAGTGGACCTATTCTAGGAACTGAAATCTTCCCTTGAAATTTATGCAATATTTCTATGTGAACCTCTAAAAACCCTATATTCACAACACATGAACCCTTTGCCTGGAGATGTTATTTTGAGCATGAAGACTGTGGTGATTTCATGAAATCCAGGGGGTGCTTTCTGAAGAGCATTCTATGAAGCCCCTGCAAAATTGTCCTAGCAGAATTTCCCATACCAATTAAATATGCCACAGATGGCTTACATGGAGATTAACCTCTGGGTTTAAGGGTAAGTTGACTTCCTCCTTTATTTAAAATAAGTTACTTCTCACTGGATTGGAAAGCCAAATAAGGTCACAAAATTGAATTCACTAGAGGCATGTGTAAAGAAAGGTATGTGGCAGCAGCTTCTATTCTCCAAAGGCTTATATTTAATCCAAGGATAGATAGTCACTTTTTAAAAAAAGTAAAATGAGTATTTGGAAGAGAAATAAAGGGCAGGGATAAATTCGCAAGCATGGAGAATAAATAATGATGATTCTATGACAGATGTTTATCTTATTTAATATTTACATTTCATTAGTGATTGTATTTAAATGTTCTGTTTTAAAAATATTTTTTATCAGGAAGTACTCAGTGCTGAGGGAAAGAAGGTGTTTTCTAGCAATTACTCCGTTAGTTATTAATCAGTTTGAAGCTTTTTATTGTGTTCTGTTCCTGTTGAAAATGATTTCTCTAGAGAAAGCCTGATTCTGCAGACATGGTTCAGAAAAGCGAAGTCCTCGGGGTTCCTGTGCCAAGTCCTTTAGTTATGTGTTTGGACCCTAAGACCAAACTCTCTGAGTCCCAAGCCTTGTTTAGAATTCATAAGAACTGTACTACTCCAGTGTTACTTCAACAACACATCAGAGTAGAGATTCAGAGAGTGATACCAAAAAAGGGTCTAAGTTTAAAGTCCTCTGTTTCAGGTTCCATGGGTCTGTTGACAATAATCTTACTTATTATGTAATAGAATCTGGCAGTATTAATAACCTGTCTTTTTAAAAGTTTTCTCTATCTTGGATTTCTGATCATCTCATGCCTCTAAATCTTAAACCTTAGAGACTGATTCTCCTTAGTGCTCTTACCTTCTTTTATCGGTGCAGTCTCTTCTAATTACTCCTCTCCTTTGGGACATCTCACACACTGTTCATTCCACAGTGTGTGTCCCTGTGAAGCCACACAACTGGCAAATGGTGAAACAGGGATTTGAACCCAGGCCTGCAGACACTAAAGCCTAAATTCTTAGTCACGTCTCTGCTTAAAACTAATTTTGCAGCTTAAGGATCATCACCGTCCCTGCCGATGCTTATAGAGTGCCTGCTGTGTGCTGGGCCCTGGGTTTAGATCCTTCTTCATGTCTGTTGTGCTCAACTTCCATGCAGTGTTATTCCATTTCACAGATGAAATTTCATGCTATGGGAACGGTCCAAATAAGAACATAAGGACTAGTCATTTTCATTTTTGCATATGAGTTATCTTTACTCTGTCTCTAGTTCAGTAAGCTCTCAAAGGTGGACACAATTCTGGGGTATGTTTATGTGCCAATGTCTTCCTCTATAAGTTCCTTTAAAGTAGAACATACACACACACAAAGACAGAGACAGACCAAAAAATAGACTCTTAACTACAGAGAATAAACTGATGGTTACCCACAGGGAGGTGGGGGGGATGGGGGAAATAGGTGATGGGGGTTAAAGAGTACACTTATCATGAAAAAAAAAATACCATTTCACCATTTGTTAAAATTGTAGGAGTGAAATAAACCAAACAATTTTAATAAGTTTACTATTTTGTAAATTAAATATATATGTAACATGTATGATTCACAAAATAAAATCTATTAACATACTAAAAAAATAAAAATGTTGCTTGACTAATTAAAAAACTAAAGTAGGACACACATACTCAAACGTCTATATGACTAGAACAGGTAACATTATTGAGTAAACCAGACTTTAAGATGATAAGGACTAGGGGCTTCTGGGTGGCTAGCTGGTTAAAGAGTCTGACTCTTGATTTCCATTCAGGTCACAGTCTCAGGGACTTGAGATCCAGCCACATGTCAGGCTCGGTGCTGGGTGTGGAGCCTGCTTAAGATTCTCTCTCTCCCTCTGCTCCTCTCCCTCTCTTTCAAAAAAAAAAAAAGAGTGAGAGAGATGATAAAGACTGGTGAGGTTTGTGGAAATTAAGAGTTTATGCCCCACATCACGTCATTCAGGTTTAATTTGTAATGACATTGTGCAGGTAAATGCATACATTCACACACACACACACACACACACACACACACACACACACACACACACATGCAGGTCACCTATTTGCAGCTCTTTATTTATTTTGTATTTTGTATTTTTTTTAAGATTTTATTTTTATTTATTCGACAGAGATAGAGACAGCCAGCGAGAGAGGGAACACAAGCAGGGGGAGTGGGAAAGGGAGAAGCAGGCTCATAGCGGAGGAGCCTGATGTGGGGCTCGATCCCACAACGCCGGGATCACGCCCTGAGCCGAAGGCAGACGCTTAACCGCTGTGCCACCCAGGCGCCCCTTGTATTTTGTATTTTAAAAAATGTTTTATTTATTCATTTTTTTTGTAGGTTCTATGCTCAAAGTGAAGCTTGAACTTACAAGTCTAAGAGTTGCATGCTTTCCCAACTGAGCCAGCCAGGCACCCCGATCTGTGGCCGTTTAAACTATCACTTCTTCCTTAGGCAAAAATTTTTAATCTAGGTCAAGAAATACATAAGTGCATTTTGGAGGTGAACATGAAGTCATTGGTTTGTGTGTACTCATATTTACACCCTGCAGACTGAGTGATGAATGGAGGATGATCACTTTTAAGGAGTTACTGCTTTGCTTGAATTGTTTCACTTAGTGGTCATGATACACACTCACTTGAGGACTTTCTCAAGAAGAAAAACAGATTATGAATTCCTTTCTTCTTTGATCAGATTATAATTTGTAGTTTGAGAGCACCACAGTTCCCTCTCCATGGGAGGACTCCCCAGGGGTGGAGTGTGGCACCTGACGATGCGTGCAGAGTCCGCAGGCCGGGCAGTAGACTCTGGCCCTCACTGTAGAGAGCTGCAGGCGACTCCTTTGCCACTTGGTTTTTCAGTGCTGGCAGATGGGACTTCATTGTTTCAAAGTTTCAGTTTGGAAAATTTAGACATTAAGGGTTAATCTACATTTTAAAATAGCTGTCTTTGGAGGAAATTATGCTATAAATGAGAAACCTGTGTGGAGTTCTGGGTTCTTTATGTTAGCTTTGGCAGGGCCAGGAGCCTGTTTTGATGATAAAGCCAGCATTTGAAACCTGTATTTTATATCACAGGAAAAGTAAGCAAATTTAAAACACTCCACATTTGCCTTTTGACACCCCATAACCAATAGATGAACTTTAATTTCTGGGAGGCCTCCCAGTGATTAATGCCTTCCATTTATGACGTGAGAAGAATGAGCCGTATGTTAGTTGGTCTTCTGTCCGTTTCTAAAGAGCACCCGTGCCAGGATTTTGATGTGCACTCGCATTCTGGCACCAGGCTTTACACTTCTCACCCAGCACAGAGCCAGCTCACAGATCCTGTTCGGCACAGCAACTCCAGACACGCAGCCTGAATTTGAAGGCAGCCTCCTAAAATGTGGCAGGCACCGTCTCCCTCTTCCTATTTGGAGCCCATCATGTGGGGCTAGGACCACTCTCAGCTGCCTGCAAGGCAGCCTCGAGAGAGTTGCAATTGTTAGCTTCTCACTGAAGCGATGTCCACGAAGGTGAGGTGTGGCACTACGGGGCTGTTTCATAGCATTTTCTGTTGCCTGTACTTACTATTAAGAGGAAATGGTTATATTTCTTTTTTCACATTTCCAATAGAGATCACTTACTCTACTCTCTTGTAGGGGACAGTATTGGAGTAAATACCTTTGGGGCCTTCCTTGGTTCCAGTGCCATCCACGGGGAGGACTGACATTCACTAAGCCGTGTGTGGTAGCTGTTAATGCTGTCCACCAATATTTTTGGTTCTCTCACCTTGAAGCCACATGGTAGGGTTGCATTTCCTGCCTCCCACTGTGGCCGTGTAAACTGCTCAGGTTGATAAAAACTGAGCAGAAGTGCCGTGTGTTTTACTCTGCACTATGTATGTTAAGAGGGGTGATTTGCAGCCCTCCTCTGACTGCTGCTGCAGTGATTGAAGAAGCACAGGTCCAGATAAGGCTTCCAGTAGCCTGGGTCCCCGAGTGACTGATAAAAAGAAAAGGCCTGTTCACCAGTGTTAGACTTGTAGCGTGAACAAGAAGTATCCTTGGGTATGTTAACCACTGAGATTTGGTGATTTCTTGTTCCTGCCTCACAACGTAGTCTATGCTGACCGATGAGCCTTGTTAACTGGAGAGTAGATTCACTGCCTTGAAGCTCAAACAGCGCCAACCTACGTCCATGTCTTTCTGGTCTCATTTTCTCTTCTAGATATCAGCAAACAGGTGACTTCCCTTCATGTGGAAAAGAGACAAACAGAGTCTGCTTTAGCATTCCAGTATCTTCCAACCCTCCCTGCCCTGCCCCCATAACAGACTAGGAATAACAAAGTCTAAATCAAGAAAGGAGGTAAGAAGACCCTGCTGTGTTCCCTACTAGTTTCACCATTGGTAATTTTGCTAGATTTTTTGGTCCCACTCAGTTCTTGTCTCTTTCTTCTCACACTGGTAAGGAAGCCAAAAGAAGGAGAAATAATGATGGCTGTTTTCCCAAACTTCCCAACACTTAACGGACCTTAAGCACACCACTTGATCAAGTCTATAGGTAACAGAGGTAGGCATACTATTTTTGTTGTTCCTTAAAAGTCTTGAAATGCTAGCAGACTGATGGTATACAGATGTTGTAGGCAAGACTGTAACATGGGTCCTAAGTTTCTGAGCCACTGGTGTACATGCCCTGAATCCCCTCCCCTTCAATGTATAAATGAAAATATCATCTATGCATAAAAGAACTATCACTCCAGTGGTTAGTTTACATTATATAGCAAAGGTTGAAGACATTTTGCTAATGTAATTAAGCCCCCTATTCAGTCAAGTTTGAGTTAATCAAAAGGGGGATTACCCTGGTTAAGCCTAATGTAATCGGGTGAGAGTTGTAAAGGGAGTTTAGAGATCACAAATAGAAGTTAGTCATTTCCTCCTGGCCTTGAGGGAGCAGATAGCCATGCTGTGAGTTGCCAATGAAGGAGGCCCCATGGCAAGGACTTGAGTTTGGTTTCTAGTTGTTTCAGGATAATTCCTGGCTGACATCTAACAAGAAAAGAGGGCCTTCAGTCGGAAACAAATTCTGCCAACAACCAGAGGGAGCCTGGAAGCAGAACTTTTCCTGATTGATTCTCCAGATGAGAATACAGCGGGCCAGCATTTTGCCTTAAGCCTTGTGAGACCGTGAGTAAAGGATCCAGCTAAAATGTGCCAGGCTTTTGACCCAAAGAAACTGTTAGATAATAAATGTATTGAAGGTTTCATCTACTAACTGTGTGGCAATTTGTTATGCAGCAACAGAAAACTAATACAAAAGGAATCTGGCCTGTTTTTTCCTGAAAATTCTGGCTTTTATTTTAATTACACATCATCTAGGTGTGTCCTGCTATCGCCTTAGCTTCCTGAAGTCAGTTTTAACTCCCATCTGGAGCGGTAAGACTGGAAGAGGTTTTCATAGTGGTTAAATGTAGCTCTTGATGTCTTCAGTGTGTCCCTAATCAAACCACTCTGCAAGCAGCTGTGAGAGAGCTTCATGTTCTCTACTCACTTTTGTATGCACAGTGACCACCTTCCCTCCACTGAGAGTGATCTGTCTTCCAACTGGAGTTATTCGCTAATGGTCATAAGAACCTGGGATAGCACTGAGATCATTTTGGGATACCAGGGAGTCTGTGGTCTATCTCTGAAACCAAATGATGGGCGCCTTTCGATCACATTCTGGAAAGAAACTGTGTTGATACAGAAAGATCCATTTGACTTATTGGAAAGCACTTGGTCTTTTAAGGTGGATTTTGACATTAGAATATATACTTTTATAACGTACAGCACAACCAGACAGAAATGAGCCTCACTGTAAAGAGGAGACTTTGTTTGTTTGTTTGGCTGATTTTTGTACCATGTTTTTGAAGTTGGTAACCAGAGAGGAAACAACCAGTTTCATAAAAGCACAATTTGAGATAAGTAACTTTTCTTTATAGTTGTCAGTCGTTTGACTTGTTATATTTTATGTAAAGCTATTTTGATAAAAAGATAGAAGCAAACAAAAAGTTAATGTATGTTTAGCAAGGATTTTTAGATGTGTGATATACACAGGATGGAAAGGCATCAAGAGATGCAGTTTGTTACTCAGGAGAAATTGTGCAGATTTGCCCAACTTGAAGGAAAGAGTTTTGTGGAGAAAGAGAAAGAAAGCAAGAAAACTGTTAGATGTGTGGAATGGGTTGTATCCTTTTAACCAAGAACAAAAAGGCATGTGACCAAATAGCCTTGAATCTTTGGTCAGAGCTACACACGGTGCTATTCCAGATGAGTTTATTGAAAGGACCCCACTCTGTGGTAATAGCATTATGAAGAGAAAATTTAGAGTAAATGAATTCAAGAGTATTTAACGCTGTGGCTTCCTCTAAAGCATTTGTTAAGGTTCTTGATGAAAATACTGATGACATAGGGTCAGTGAATAGGGCTTATGTGTAAAATTGTTTGAGGAATGCTGAATTGTCGTTCTCCCACTGATTGATTAGATAAATCTGAATAAAAAAATATTATGTGGGGTGCCTGGGTGGCTCAGTCGTTAAGCGTCTGCCTTCGGCTCAGGGCGTGATCCCGGAGTCCTGGGATCAAGCCCCATATCGGGCTCCCCCACTAGGAGCCTGCTTCTTCCTCTCCCACTCCCCCTGCTTGTGTTCCCTCTCTTGCTGGCTGTCTCTCTCTCTTGTCAAATAAATAAATAAAATCTTTAAAAAAATATTATATGATTGCTTATCCACATTGTTTCAGCAGTGCTACAGATCATCAGTTCTTGGATGAAAGCCGCAGCCAAGGCTAGGAAATGGACAATACGGGCTCTCTTCATGCCCTGTGGTCATTCTAAGATTTCCTAGTATCCTATTTTTTTGGATTGTTTATCCTGCCCGTATCATTGGCCAAAGAAGATGCATCAGGCCAGGGGAAAAACAGAGACTTGATATTCTCAAAGTCATAGTTTTTAATGCATCGTACTCTGGGTGGTGATTGATGGTGCCAGCTAGTTTAGAAGTTTGCTGATTGATTTTTCTGTAGTTCATGCTATTGGCCACCTGTGTTAACAGTAGAAAAGCTCTCAAAGGAGATGATTTTCAGGGACTTGGGGGATTTGTGCAGGAAGCTGAGATCACTAGGGCACTATGAAAAACTGCAAGGTTGGCTCTCTTCTTTTGATCATCTTCCCTTCCCAATCTTACGAAGACCCTCTCCCTGATTCCCAAAAACATTATGCTTCCCATTTAATATTTAAAAATGTATTTTTTTCTACTTAAATTTGCCAGTTCAGCAAGTTGGTTTATCTCAGTTAGAAGGATACAAATTTGATTAAAGTACTTAAGTAAGACCACATTATGAAGATTTCATGAACTTACTCCTTCAAGGTATATTTAAAGTTTAAAAGACAGTATTCATTAATCTAAACACATCTCTATTTGAGCAGTAGGGCAGAGACTTTTGAGTGTAGGAATCTGTGTGTACTTCTTTTCTAACCACATTTGCCATTCTCACATATCTATTCCCCATCAAGAACAAGGGTCTGTAACTGAATACTTCACTCTTGAAAGGCTGCCAGCCGTCTCAGTTGATGGAAAGTGCTTTCTGCCAAAGACATGTAGTTCTCATTGGCGTTTGAACCACTCTATCACCTACCTGAGTTCTAAACCAAAATGAGAGATACATAAAAGATCAGGTAGAGAGAAATAAAAGTATCAGTTTCAATAGTAACAGCACTAATGGCAAACAAGATTTAGGCATATGACTAGTATGTGCCCCAGAATTAGGCAGACCTATCCACCTCATCAGAGACAGCCTGGAAAACCACAATTTTGCCCACAAGAATATTTTCTTTACCACTAAGCTTCCTACAAGTGGAGAATCGATCCAACTATATACTCTCCAGGTGGGCTGATCCCAAAGAGAGGAGGAGAGGGGAAGGGTTGAGCTAATTAATAACATGGTTCTTGCTCCCAAATTTAACACTTTCCACAACTCCATTCCCATAACTGGCTATATAATTTATGGGGCCCTGTGCAAAATGAAAATGCAGAACCCCTTGTTCAAAAATTTTTATGAACTTTAAGATGGTAACAGTAGAGCATTGAATCAAATATGAGCCCTTCTAAATGTGGATCCCTGTGCTACAAATATACAGGCTACAAATTCATGAAGATACCCCTGTTCACTTCTTATCTGGGATACAGAGTAAGGAAGTTGAAGGAATACAGGAGTGTATTATATTAATTCATGTCCATCTACATGTTTAAATCAAAGATAAAGGAGGTTTTCTCAAACAGTGACATTTCCAAGTCTCCCGTTCTCTTGTCCCTTAGGTTTAACTAGAAAGTCCATGGTCCACTGGGGAGTGGACATACCTGTCAGAGTAGGAAAGCAGCCATCTCATCAAGGAGGTCTCGCTGTCATAGCCATGAGCCTACCCTTCTAGTACCAACCACTGTTGCCTTATTGATCCTTTTGTCATAGAGTGAAAAACTTACTTAAGGAGGCTATGAAATAGGTCAGAATCATACAATCATAATCACACTACGTTATTCCGTACTACTAAGGGATAATGGATCCCTTAAACCAGAGGAAGAACACTGGTTGTTTTAAAATTGATCACCGAGAGGCCTCTAGGAGAGAGAGAAAGTGAAACTCTTCTGCTAAATAAAATGTGAACTCAGTCACTTACTTTAAATATTAAATAATGTTTCCTAATTACAAATAGAATTCATTTGTGGGTTCTAATAAAGAAAGCCTTTGTAATCAATTTATGCTTATTCACTTTAGTGTTGTCTTCTTTCTGATGGTGTATTATCAGTTGTATTTTAGGCATTTCATCCTTGCCCCTTATCTGCGTTCTTGCTCCAGGGAAGAATATCAAGATTGCTTCATCTCACCTTCATTGCACCCTCCTGCATCTTTTGGGGCAGGGCTGAGTCCCAAGCCTGGGCCATTACGGAGGAGTCATGGTTGCAATGATTCGTTGTTGCTGATGTGCTGTCCTAGAGGCAGGAGAGAGGTGTTCAGCTGGGAGAGTGAATCGATTCATGATGAATTCAGAAGCCTCTGCCCTTGACCCTCTTCTGCATTATCCAGGGCAGTCTTAGAGTGGCTAATGGTGATGTGGTGAAGAGGTGAACAGGGGTAACTCCTGTCCTCTGAGCCCTTAGAACATCTGTTGTATAAAAAAGGAAATGTAGCTGATAATGTTTTTATTATACTCAAAAATAATTCTTTTTCTCTAAGAAAGAAAAAAAATCAGTGCAAGGATGAAATGCTACTCCTCATGAACTATTAAGGCCTTTGTGCTCTTCCTATATTCAAATCAGTTGATAGTATCCACAGTTTTACTGATAAAACCTTACCGGTTTTATAGCACTAGGAATGACCCCATACATTCTAAAACAAGTCCATATGATTTTAAGCAAATTTAATGCGTGACCATGGAACAAACCCTGTAGTTCCAAATTTTCACTTACACAGTTTCCCTTAAAGAAGTTTAGGATTCAAAAGCTTTCCAACTTTGCACTTCCTTCTTCATGCTTTCTCATGTTCTATAGAAAGATACAACCAAAACCCCCCAAAAATATAAATGTGGAAAAATATTTAGATAGAGCTCATGAGAATATTTGCTATAGTTTATGATATCATACTATTAAAACAAACTCATCACCAAACTGTGTTTAAATTAAAATTGTCATTACACAAGGATATGAAGGTTTTCATTCTTCAATGATCTTTCTCAATATCTGAGAGTATCTTTCATATCTAGATGGTCATCAAGCCCAACAAACTTTCTGACATTGCCCCTCTGTTTTTTTATCTCCCTACTGTCAACAAGATCAGGTAGGGCCTCATAACCTCACTTTCAAGTGCTTCAGCCCAGTAATTGACTTTCAATTTAGACTGATGACACATCATCTTCTTTTTAGGAGACTCTGGGGTCCCTGGCCCCAACATTGCACCAAACTCCCCTTTCCTTTAGTAGTTGTCAGTATGTGATATATCATAGAAGTTCTTCTCCAAACCTTGCTATTCAGCCGCCCCTTTTCTGAAGCCCCTGTGTAATAAGCATCTTAGTCCTTTTCATTTGGGCTGCTTGGTCATAGATAGGTTATAAGAAACAAGAAGTAAGAAAGGTATAAAGAACTTAATATTGTTTCTAACTGCCATCTGAGATATAACCTGAAAGATACATTTGACTTTGTTCCTTTGTTTTTATTTCAAAGGATGGAGTTCACCATTTCTACCTAGATTTCCATATTCTACCTTAGTAAAGGTTAATTTAAAGTTAACCTTACATCCTAGCTTGGTGAGGTAATTTAGGCAGAATTATAGGTATCCCCAGAGCCTTTACTGAGCCATTTTATCTAAGTGAGGCCCAGATACCTGTCACACATAAATCCGCTCAGAATTTTCACACCTCTTACTTTTTATTTTAATCTAATCTCTCTAATACTTCTCCCTAATATTCCTTACTCTTCCTCTAAACCAATGAAGGAGAGAGGAGAGGAAGAGATGGTACTGAAGAAGGTATAAAAGTCACGGAGTTGTTCTAGTCACACTACAGCCAAAACAGTTGTGTTCTCTGTTCTTATTTTTCATTTGATTTTCTGTTTTACATATATGCTTTGAATAACAGGATTTGGATCCTGCCATTTCTTCCATCAATCATTCAAAATCTTTTCATCCTTCTATATCAAAATTTCTTGGGAAAATGTATCTGTACTACCCTACTGAAATTGTCCCCTCAAATTTTTGTCATCCAAAATTTCTAATTAACTTTTGTTTTTGTCCTTTATAACAACCTTTGATACCAGTGACCATTATCCCCTCAATCAAGACTCTCTCTCTTACATTTCTAGGATATAGCCATATCTCTCTCACAATTTTTTCTTGATTTTACTCTGCCCATCCAAGACATCTAGTCTTAGGTCATGTTCCCTGGAGTCAAAGTCTGAGATAGGAGTCACTCCATCATCTTTAGCTCTGTTTTCTTTCTTCCTGACGTGGCTTTCTTAAAGTGATGGACTCTCACATTCTTTGTATATGTGTATGTCTGCCACACACATATCACCAACATCTTGTCCCAACTGCATATCTTCATTTCTTAATTCATGGCAGAATGGATATCTTACAAAGTTCACATTTTCAAAACTAAAATCATTGCTCATTATTTTATTTCCCCAGACTGACTTTGCTATGTTTGTAAATGATATTGTTACTCTTCATTATGAGGGCTCAAAAGATACTAGACTGTCTATCATGCTGTCTTCCTCTGTCTTCAAACTGTCATGCTTTCTTCTCTATCCCCAACTTTTTTTTTTTTTTTAAAGATTTTATTTATTTATGTGACAGAGAGACAGCCAGCGAGAGAGGGAACACAGCAGGGGGAGTGGGAGAGGAAGAAGCAGGCTCCCAGCAGAGGAGCCCGATGTGGGACTTGATCCCGGTACGCCGGGATCACGCCCTGAGCCGAAGGCAGACGCTTTAACGACTGCGCTACCCAGGCGCCCCCCATCTATCCCCAACTTTTAATTCCTTGCAAGCCACCAATGATTCTATTACCTTAACACTTTTAGTCTTTTTTTTTTTTAAGATTTTATTTATTTATTCGACAGAGATAGAGACAGCAGCGAGAGAGGGAACACAAGCAGGGGCAGTGGGAGAGGAAGAAGCAGGCTCATAGCGGAGGAGCCTGATGTGGGGCTCGATCCCATAACGCCGGGATCACGCCTGAGCCGAAGGCAGACGCTTAACCGTTGTGCCACCCAGGCGCCCCACTTTTAGTCTTTTTTCAGTACATGTTCTTTATTCTTATTGATTTTCTACCCATTTACATATTTTCACATGGAAGAATTGAAGAAGAAATGAGGGACTGAGTGATGCTGAGCTTTCTTTCTCTGCTCTATTGTGTTCACCTGTACCTCCTTTGTCTTAATCTTTGAGCATGTGCTTGTCATGTTGACTTCTCCAAGTGAAACTTTTTCAGCTTTTTGATTCAGGCCATCTCTTTGCACCTTGTAGATAATCAGACAAAATTGTCTATGTAAATATACTTAATAGGGACAAAAGCACATTAACAATTTAAAGACAATACTTAATGACTGTCATCCCCTAATCTATTGCTTTGAAGAAAGAAAATATGACCCATGGAATATCAGTAAAGGAAATATTTGGGGGCAAATTCTGTGGCCTGTCTTAACTCATTATGACTTCTCACAAGGCTGTCCCTTATATATGCTGTATTCCTACCCAGCAGATTGTCTGCAGATGTCCAGAGATCTGTAAATGTAGCAATAATAATGACTGCAATTTCTTCTTAAAATGAATACAGCCTTATATTCTTGGATGAGTCTAACATTGCATATTTACTTATAGTCAAAGAGTGTTTTTATATATTTAAAGCTAAGGATATTCTGTTAGGTTTCTTCTCCCTAAGGCCCCTGCTCACTCTGCCTTGTACAGGGAGCAGATTTGGTCAATTCAGTGGAATAATTATACATTTCACAGCTGAACAAGAGATTTAGGATTTACAAATGAATGTTTGATTAATTCCAAAATTGACAAAGCATAACTTCAGAGGAGAATGGCAGTAGATAAATTTAGTAATAACTCTCAAATAGCCAAGAGGTACATGAAAACAACATCACTAATCATCAAGTAAATGCAAATCAAAACCACAATGAATATCACCTCATACCTGTTAGAATGGCCATCATCAAGAGGACAAGAGATAACAAATGTTGGCAAGGATGTAAAGAAAAGGGAACCTTTGTGTCCTATTGGTGGGAATGTAATCAGTTCAGCCACTATGGAAAACAGTATGGAAGTTCCTCAGAAAATTAAAAATAGAACTGCCATGGGACCTAGTAATCCCACTCCTGCGTACATATCCAAAAGAAATGAAAACAGGATATCAAAAGGATATCTGCACCCCCACGTTTGTTGCAGCATTATGCACAACAGCTAAGATATGGAAACAGCCTGTCTGTTAATGGATAAATGAATAAAGAAGATGTGAGATACATGTATGTGATTATTATATAATGAGTAATATATATTCACTCACAAGAAAGAAGGAAATCCTGCCATTTGCAACAATGTAGATGGAACTTGAGGGCATTATGTTAACTGAGATAAGTGAGACAGGAGAAGACAAATGCTGTGTGAATACTACCTTACATATGGAATCTAAAAAGCTGAACTTGCAGAAAGCAAGAGTATAATGATGGTTACCAGGGACAGCAGGTGGGGGAATTAGGGAGATGTTAGTCAAAAGTTACAAACTTAAAGTTAGAAAGTGACGAAGTTCTGGAGACCTAATGAACAGCATTGTGGTTATAGTCAACAATACTGTATTTATATACTTCCAGTTGCTAATGGACTATACTTTAAATGTTCTTAGCACAAAAAAAGAAACAATTAGGTGATGTGATGGAGATGTTAGCTAATATATAAATATATCAAATTAGCACATTTTATACCTTAAACTTATATAATGTTATATGTCAATTATTTCTCAGTAAAAACTACTCTTTCTGTACTTAAGTAGTAGTATATTCATTTCTTTCTACTGTGTCTTAGCATCAGCCATACAATGACTGTAAGTAAATGAAACTCTGTATTTCTTCAGGTATTTTTAGAATTTTATTAATCTTTTCTTTTATTAAAGGATATTGGCTTAATAAAAATATTCATATGAAAGACTCTCTGATCAAAATTAAAAACACATGATTTTGAGAATTTCACTTCCAGTAATAACTGGTTGACCCAAACCAGTTCTCTCTCTCAAAAACTGAAGAACCTGGTCAAAGTTTTAAAAAAACATCTTTTTGAAAGTAACAAAGAGCTTGTAAGAAAATGAGGAATAGTCAGGCCAAGGTTTTGGACAACTCAGAAAAGGTGCTCAAAATTGCTTTTGCTTTGGGATTATTTTCCCATTCTGAAAGAACAGCTGCAAAACTAACCTGTTCCTTTAGTGGTCTCATAGATCCGGGATGATCCTCAGATTCTGATGAGGGTGGGTACTCTGCCTCCAGTTAACACTGGGTTCATGAAGAACTATGTTCTCAAGGAAGTGTGAACTAGAAGGAAATCAGATATTATAGGGACTTGCAGCCAGAATTTTATTACTTATGGTCAGGGAAACCCCAAATCTCTCTAACAACTCTCAGAAGCTATCACAGTCTGTGAAAGACATTACCATTATTTTTGATATCAAAATCATCTACCAAATAATTTATTAAATAAAACTTATATTATACAATTAAAAATAACAAAGCAAGTACAAAACATCAGAAACAGCATACAATAGAAACAGATCCACAAAGACATGAGACTGTGGAACTTTCAGACTCAGACAAGAAAACAACTACTCTAATTATAGTTTAAAAAAAAATAAGAGGCAAGATTGAATAATTTGGCAGGAAACTAGAAACTATAAAAACAATATAGGAGATAGCAATATATTCCTAAAATGGCCAAAATCTAAACCACTGACAACACTAACTGCTGGTGAGGAGGCTCAGTGATGGGAGGAATTTCATTCATTGCCGGTGGGAATTCAGTATGGTACTGCCACTTTGAAAGACAGTTTGGCAGTTTCTTACAAGACTAACCATACTCTTACCATACAATCCAGCAATCACACTGATATTTACCCAAAAGAGTTGAAAATTTCTGTCCGTACAAAAACCTACACAAAGTTGTTCATATCAGCCTTATTCATAATTGCCAAAATGTGAGAATAACCAGGATATCCTTCAGTAGGTAAATGGATAACCAACTGTAATACACATATATAAGGTAATATTATTCAGCACTGAAAAGAAATGAGCTATAAAACATGAAAAGACATGGGGAGACCTTAAATGTATAGTACTAAGTGAAAGAAGCCAACCTAAAGACTACATACGACATGATTCCAACTATATGACATTCTGGAACAGGTAAAACTACAGAGCCATTGACAGATCAGTGGTTGCCATGGGTTGTGGGACAAGGGGAAGAATGAACAGGCAGAGCACAGAGGATTTTCAGTGCCGTGAAAATACTTCGTATGATATCATAATGAAAGATACTTGTCATTATACATTTGTCCAAACCCATAGAAGGTGCAACACCAAAAGTGAACCCTAATGTGTACTTTGAATAATTATGTGTCAATGGAGGTCTATCACTTGTAACAAATATACCACTGTGGTGGGGAATGTTGATAATGGAGGAAGCTATGCAAGTGTGGGGGTAGAGGGCATTTGGAAATCGCTCTACATTCCCCTCCATTTTGCTGTGATTCTAAAAATGCTCTAAAAACCAAAATCTTCTTAAAAGTACATAAGCAATTTAAAAAGAAAGCAAATAAAATGATATAGTATAAAGCTATGATAAAATAATTTAAGAATTAAGCTTATGGATTTAAAAGAAAATTAGACACAGATGAAGAAATATTAGTTCACTAGAAATAGATCAGGAGAAACTATTCAGAAAGAAGTATAAATAATATAAAGATAAAAAATACAGATGAGGGATAAACAGCTTAGAAGATACAGAGAGAAAATCTAATATTCATTTCATTTGAATCTTAGAAAGGACTAGAATAGATGATATTTGATGAGAAAGTATCTGAAACTACTCTAGCATAGATGAAAGACAGCCGTCTTCATATTTTAAAAGCCCAAAGAGTCAAAAGTGGGAAAAAAAATTGTCTTCTCTTAAACACATAGTGCAACAATGGAAACCAGAAGACAAAAGAGTTATGTTTACAATGTCCTAGAAAAAAACAACCATTTCAAAACTAGAATTTTATGGTACAAACAGCCTTGAAAATGAATGCAAAATGACATTTTCAAATGAACTATTTTCAATGTACTATTGTACAACAAAAGAATTAGTTACTATCAGGCTATACTAAGGAAAATTCTAAAGAACATATTTTAAGTAGAAGGAACATAATCCCAGATGAGAAGTCAGAAATGTGGGGGGAAAAGATGCTAAATGTGAAGGTAAACCTAATTATTGCCTGGTTAAAACAACAACAACAACAAAAACTTTTATGGGCTTTAATATATTTCTGGCTTAATATCATTAGCAACAGCAATAGCTTATAAATTTTGAATTGAATAAATGGATTTAAGATGTTCCAAAGTCCTTATGTTGTCCTGGAGAAAAGGAAATGTATTGCAAAATACTAAATTTTGTTAAGTTAAGACTGCATGTTTAAATTTAGAGTATAAGCTATTCTGCAGATGCTATTGCTGCCCTGAGCCATAATCCATTCACCCACTTAGAGATATCTGTTGGTGTAGTAGACTGTCCAGCATGCAAGCCGACAACTTAATCTCACGAGGGCTTACAACTCTCTTCCTCCCTTCCTGAAGGAATTCTATAGCTCTCTGAAACTTATTTCACCACATTAGCCACAGTCTACCTTATGCAGAAAAGCTAACTACTCCAAGAATATCTCACAACCACGGAGGACAGAATTTGGAGAAAAATGCCCCAACCACTCAGTCCTCTAGTGGGATGATCCTGTGGTATGTTCCATGGGTTCTTAGAGAATTCATAGTAGGATTGACCCATATTTGTCCGCAGCAATGCCTCACTCATTCATATACCCTTTATTGGCTTCTCTCCCTTTTGTGTCTCATATTCCACATGCTACCAGTTATTACTGGGATTTTTTCCAACTTCTGATACATAAGCCCTTATCTTAGGGTCTGATTTTAGGGAAGCCCTAAGACAATTGCAACAGACTTGGCTCTAGAAAACAGGCTTTTAGGAATGATTTTGGTGTTGGATCCCTTGGCCAGCAAATGACAAGGACCCAATTGTTGATAATAAGTAGTTTGTGGAAAATCTTTTGTGTATTGAACTGTCACAATTTCCTAGACTATCCCTGCATTGGACTGACATCCTGGTCGGGTTGGCAGGGAGAAAGGTGCTGGCTTTTACAACAGCTCTACAGCACCTGAACAATAAAGGGGTATGGCAATCATAACTAATGTAGAGGTGGCTGGTTTTTCAGTCGACTTAGAGGCCTTGAAAAAGGATACCGTTAGACTTAGGTCAGTTATGAAATCCAGAAAGCTTCTATGGAAGTATCTAACAAAATTCTGATCTCTTGCATCTAGAGGGATTAATATACTATAAATCAGGCCCCCAAATTGTTACAAGGATGGCAGAGGCACAAAAGAGGCTGAATGAACTTCTAGCAAGGATCTTATGCTAAGGTGAGGATCCCGATGGAGAAGAAGCAGGATTTATGACCTGATAGGAAAGGAGGTAGCGATATATTTGAAAACCTTAACCCCCAGACTTCGCTGAATCTTCTAGGCTAGCAGAACCAGTCCTCTGCTTTGCTAGGGGAGAACAGCCTCACCTTGCACTTTACTATTAAAGGCGAGATGGATACAATTCTTCTACTGATCAACACGGCTAGAGTAACTTTGGTCTGCAGATCAATGACTAATAGGCCGTGGAATTCCTAGAGGCTAAATGGAGAGGCAGCCAGCAAAGGTGTTTCCTGATTAATCAAAATGATTATGAGTAGGTGACTAAAAGGCCAATGTTAGCTACCACAGTGGAAGCCCTCTTGCCCATTAAAATAGCTTCCTATTAAAATAGTCTACCTTGTCACTCTCATTTGCCCTTACCTCGTTCTATTATATCCCCTCACACTTAGAATTTACAACACTCTAGTTTGTCCTATTTGTTATTTTTTTTTAATTATCTACTTCCCCCACTATAATGTATATTTCACAAGGGCATTTTGGGGGAGTCTATTTTGTGTATTGATATATTCCAAGCACCTGGAACAATGAATGTCACAAAGTAGGGGCTCAGTGAACTTTGGTTAATGAATAGCCAGTTTTCCTCGCTGCAGGATATATACATCTATGTATGTATTTGAGTAGTACCATGATGCAGTATGATTGGTCAGGATCGAGGGATGATTTAGGAAAAAAAAAAAAAACTATGAAATCTGTGGCACTGTAAAATGTCCATTTCTTTGTATGAAGTATGAGTATTCTCAGGATGCATTCCTGGCAGGCTGAGTATATGAAAAATAGTTTAACTTTTTTTCCTAGGTAATTGGTTTTTACTTACTTTGTGGACCCAGGACTTGGGTTTTCTTTTCTTGAAGCATTTTTTTTTCTCTTTACTATTATCCTATTGGATGTGATTAATTCTGTTTTCTATGTTATTGTAATGTCAAAAATCCTTTGAGGAAAAAATGGGCTGTATTTATAAATATTAATTATCTTTCAAAATGAACAATTCTCAATGTACCTCGAGTTTGGAAGGGGTTAATGCACTCTCCAACTTGCCCAATATAATCCGAGGGAGGGATATATGTACTCCAAAGACCTAAGTAATGATGCCATTAACCTTTCCTAGCCTAGCTCTATAAGGTACTTCACCATTGGTTCAAATGACTCTTTTTCTTTTCATTGCAACTAGCTGGAATTTTTATTAAGTGTCATTAATCAAAGGTGAAAAATTCTCAGAGGAGGAAAATTGTCAGTGAAACCAGCTGCTGTATGTAGGAAAAAAAAAAACAAATAAAAGGGTTTGATAATTATATATTAACTCAAGCATTAATAGTCTTTTCAAATCATCATAGATTATGGCTCCTCTTTGATTTTAGGGGTCTAATTTTGGGGAAGACCTATTAATCGTTTTTCCATTTCTTTGCTTTCTTATTTAGTAATTGAGCTGTTCAGATGTTATTGATTAATCTAGCTTTCTTATGACAGGTGTGGTATGGCAGTCAAAGCTATTCTATAGGCTGTTCTTCTGGAATGACTCATTTTGGAATGTGGGGAAAGAATAAGGATTTTGAGTTTTCTTAAAAAAATAGACAGACTTAGGCACCACTTATGGGGGAAAATCAGCTTTTCTTTGGAGCGCTGGTGTTGGGGCTAATTAGAATGAACTTTAATCTGCACTGTAAAAATTAATAAGGGGAAACCTCACTAAAATGAAGTTGGGAGGTTCAGGAGAGGGGGGTTCTCATGCGCTACCACTCATCGTTAATTGCAGATCAGAAAATCAGATCATTAGTTGCAGACCAGAAAGATGGGCCTTGCAGGTGATACTACTTTATTATCCCAGCAGGAGGGAACAGGGCTTTCGTGCTCTCCTGGCAACAGCTCCGCCAATGACAGGCAGTCACATCTCAGCCAATGAGAAGCCACTATACATAGAACTTCCGCGTTTTGGCCAAAGGCCTTTTTGTTTATAAAGCCTTCCCAACTTCCCCTTTTCCTCTATAAAGGAGCATTCCTCTCCTTTGTTTTGCAGATTTGCCTTTAGTTTTGCTGTGGTTTGTTTGTCTCGAATTGCAATTCTCTTATTTCCGTCTAAACCCGTTTCTGCTGATAAAATAACTCGCAGTTTTGTTTTTGAAGTTAACAGTATCAGAAGTGAGAGCTAGCCTCTTATAAACATACCAGATTTGGACCTTAGAAAGGTTTTTATTAATATGCTCCTGTAAGCCTTTAACTGAACTGACTGCCAGAAGAAATTCTACTCCGCATGTGGCATATTGAGGCTTTTGCTAGCTGCAACAAGTAGGTGAGTAAAACTCTTCATATTTTTAATAGGCTCACATCACAGAGAAAAGAGAAAACACAATCTTGAGAACAAGGGAAAAACAAGATCAGTAGAAAGTAGGTATTTAGAAAGGTAGACCCTGTAGGATTATATCATAGCCTAAAACTGCCAATATCATTTATTTTGTGGATTAAACATCTGTGCTTTGCAATATAATTGGGGGATACAAGTACAATGTAAGTCCTGTTTAGTTTGCAACTCTGGTTGTTTCTTCCTCCACAGTTTGTGTTAATTGCCCCTTGTGGATGGGCTGCATAGTCTCTAATCCTCATAGTGTGCAAGTGAATTTGTGCTGTGCTTCTCTCAAACACACCTGCAAGAAATTTTAATAGCTTTAAAAACCTAAGATGTTTCCCTAACTCCCTGTTGCATAACAATCCTGACTACCTGAGGTATCATCACAAAGGATAATTTAATAATAGCTATGATGATGTAGGCACCTGAAATTCCATCTGGCAATATACACTGTAGTAAGATATATATAGATATATACACACACACATACATATACACACACATACATACATAGAGATTTTTTATAAACTTGGCTAATGTATTTCCACTCCGTGTATACATGCTGCCTGCTCTTGCTTGGACATCCAAAAGAAGATTTCAGCAAGTTGTAACAGTGAATCCATTACAAGTTGGTGAATGCTTTGACAAATTATGTCCTGTTTCATGCCATCCCCTGAATTTTTCTCCTAACATTTAAATTTAGGTTACAATAAAATTGTATAAATATAGGATGGGAAAAGTAGTATGCTTCACTAGCTATAGTCTTGTTGAAGCTATTGATTCCAAACAGCAAAAATAAATGCTATTTTTCCTTAAATGTGCAACAGAGTTTAAAGATCTTCTGTGCTTTCAAAATTACTTATTTCCTATCTCTCAGAAAAATAGATGGCAATTTTTTAGGGAAGGAAATAATTCTACACAGGGCTTAAAGTAGTTTACCTAAAGAGGTCAGTAACTATTGAATGAGTAAGTGGATAATTGTATGTATGGACAAGTGAATAAACTAAATGTGTAAATTTGTTATGACTAAAAATTATATTAGATTTATTCATTTATAAATATTTTCAACTTCATCTATCCTGAGCATAGATCAGCCTTTTAAGTGGGCAGTATTTCTTGGCTCTTTGCCATCACCGTATGACCACACATCTTGTCATTAACCAGATACTTTCAAATTTGAACATAGGAAAGTTAGATGAACAAAGTGTATGCTATGGCTGTGAACCATTTGCTTTCTTTCTGCTCTCTGAACACTCTCACTGCCCCTGGATGTGCAATTGAAGACACCTTGGAGTTTCCTATCACTGGTAATTATTTCTAGGTTTAAGTGGATCTCCTTATAGCTAATAGGATTTCTGGTATGTGTGTAGGAGAAGGGTAGGAGAAACACAGGCTAAGTCTTGATTACAGAAGAGTCTCTGAGGAGAATGAGCTACAGTTGGTGCTTAGTTTCTGTTTTGGTTGCTTTCAGCTTGCTGCTAGCTCATTAGTTATTTATTTTTTTCATATTTATAAATATATTAAAACTATTTTAACTCGGGATATCTGGGTGGCTCAGTGGGTTAAGCATCTGCCTTCGGCTCAGGTCATGATCCAGGGTCCTGGGATGGAGTCCCGCATCAGGCTTCTTGCTCAGCGGGGAGCCTGCTTCTCCTCTGCCTGCCGCTCCCCCTGCTTGTGCGCCCATGCTCTCTCTCTGAGAAGTAAATAAACAAAATCTTAAAAAACAAAACAAAAAACTATTTTAATTCTCACTACCATAATGTATTACTTAATAGAGCATGTTAACCTTTATCAAAGGCAAAAACCCAAAAGCTGTTTTCCATTAAGATGGTTTGGAGGCCACCGAAGCTTCACCTGTGTGCTTGTCCAGTCTGTATTCTTTTTTCAGAACATGTGTGTAACGTTTTGAACATTGGGTCTGAAACTTTGTCCTGGTTGAACTAGGCATTAAGAGCAAATGATATCAGTCTGTTTCTTAAATGATCCTTGTGAGGCTGCAGACGTCAAAAGCTATCTTGAGATGTTAAAAATTTTTTATTGAAAGTGAGTTTAAAATGCCAAACCAGTACTTCAGAAAACATTTTCAATCTCAATTGATTCAAAAGGGTTGATTGTAATTTGGTTGGAATTTTAGATTTACTCAGTTCTTTTTGTTTTTTAAGCTAAGATTTTTATCCATTTTATTGAAACATTAGCTTTTTATCAAAGAAAGAATCAAGGGCATGATATAAAATATGCCCTCTCTCACATGTATGGTTTTTCAGCAAACAAAATAATCTCTAAAATAGAATAGGTTTTGTTTTATCAAGACAGAACTTACACAAAGCATTCTTTGCAGAATAAAAAATTCTGTATCACATAAGAATGCATTCACCTGTAAGTAACAGAAAATATCCCTAACAGTGGCCTAAGCAATGACATTTAATTATTGTAAATAAGAGGAAGTAGGGACAAAGAAGCTTGTGCAGCATTTCTGTCATGCCAAAATAAAATATCTGCTTCTGCTACCTTTCACTCTACGTGCTTGCCACTCCATTGTAAAAGGACCATTGAAACTCCAGTTGTAGTTAGAAGAAAGGGTAGTGCTACTAGAGGCTGTCAGTGTTTTTCCCCCAAAAGAGCACTGCTTTCCCAGATAAGCTTATTAGTTATTATTGGCTGGAATTGTATCGCATGGACATCTCCAGTTGGAAGAAAAGCTGGAACTCTAAGGATTTACCTTTCGCAGAACAAAAACAAATATTTAGGGTGTCCAGTCTCTCTGGTGGAAGTCAGCAAGAAGATAAAGGGTGGAGAATTACGTCAGCAGCATCTATGATTTCCAAGCTCTATCTTAGGTCTAATTGAATTCTAGCAATTTGACGACAAAACAAATTTACGGGACAACAAAGGAACTGAGACATCTTTTGCACATTTATTGCAGAGGATATAGCTAAGAGATAAGTGCCATTATTGAATAGGGCCAATATATATTCTAATTTCACACAAAAGATGGCATTGACTGTTTTAGAAAAATGAACTTCAGCTATATCAAGTCTGTCTTAAAAAATTAGGTGAAAAGTGGGGTTTTCTCTTTAAACGACCATTTAAAACAATCCCTTATCAGTAAAGCATGTCAGCAGACCAGTGTGATGATTAGATACGGATTTTTTTTTTTTTGGTCAGGATTTAGTTAAATGAGCACTAGTATCGCTACTAAAATGAGTATTCCTAACCACTCCTTGTTTTATTCTAGAGCAGTAACAAAATGGCAGAGACGACAGCTGCCACATCATATACATACACACACTCCTTCCTACACAAACTATGCTTTGTACATCAGATGCAGCATAAATACCATGGCATGTGGCAGTTGCTATGGTGACAAGTGTTTTTTTTTTTTAATGAAGAGCAGATGGACCAAGCATGTAAAACTTGCATAAGTTGTTAGTAATCTGTGACTTACTGTAGACTAGTTGATGAAGGAAACTACAATCTAGCTTTTGTGATTTTTCCACATAACATGTTTAACTACCCCTTTTCTCCTTTTCTTCAGTTCATTGTGTTTTCCAAATGGCAGTGGAAAATTGTTAATTGTTTTTCCTATACCACAGGAATTATATGTGTATATAATAGACATATACATTATATATATATTTCTTCTTTGCCAAGTAAATTTCTGTTGTGAGGCTTTTAGCTCTTTAGCAGAATACATACGTATTTCCGGTGGGCCCACATAAGTACATTTCATTTAAGTCTAAGTCACACAAGATACACGATAACTTGAGAATGGTTACAAGTGTGAAATGGTTAGAACCGGCGACCAGTTGGCTTGCTCCATAGCAGAAGTGCTGGATAATGTGTAAGTGCTATAGGACATATAATGAGTATTTTGGATTAGTTTTTGTTCTGTTGGTCTAATCATCCAATCCAGGCAGGCCTTGTTCTGAAGTGGCCTAGTCATGTGTTAGCTCCTAGCTGCTCATGGAAATGGGCAGGGGGGAACACCCTCAAGGAACGATTTGTGCTTGTGCAGTCAGAACCGATGTTTTTTCTATAGGCAATACTTTATTTATAAAAAAGTGAAGGAGGTTTTAACATATTTCAGGAACTACTTAGTGTGCACCACACATAAAGCAACATAGGACAGTCACATCTTTAAGGGGTAAGGCACAGAACCGCCGTCAGGGGCAAGAGAATCATGGGAAAAAGAAGACCAATAAACAAGTGTCTTTAATACCAAATAGACCTTAAATGTCATTAAGGAGGGAGCTGCTGAGGATCCAGGCAGGAAGAGAGTATCATTGATAATGGCTTTCTTTGTCTCCTGATGATTTGGCACTATTGGTTTTATGCAAATCTTCCTTAGATCTTCTTTCCAAAGTGATCCTGCACTTTGCTGTTTTGTTCATCTTTGGTGGTGAATTCTATCACCTCGACTATGGAAATTCTATGGGGAAGTTGGTACACAGGGATAGAGAATCAAATGACTTTAAACTCACTTCAGTCATTCCTTCAGCTCTTCCGTGAGAATTTCCTCAAAGAAGAGTGAGGCTTACTGTTTATATTTTCTATTTTGTGTTAGGATAAAACAGAGTAGAGAGATTCATGATTAGCAGTTCTTTTATGTTCTCCAGCATGTGAAGACTTCCTTTTGGATTGCCCCCTGTTTGCCATTTTAGATGCTGCGATGATTTGTGCTTCTGCTGCAACCGGTAACAAGCTTTGCCATGCGGCTGTATTTAACAGCCACGTTCGGGTGTGTGTTTAATGAGAGATGCACTCTGCCCTTATTGCCCAGGTGTTCTCAGACATGGCTCCGGGCAGCAGCTGATCCTTATCTTCACAGCGTTCATTACAGGCTCAACTGTTGCCACTTTTCTAGATTGACGGCAGGTTGCAGAAGCTGGGGCCATAAACCCTTACTCCTTAATTTATTAATCTATCCATTCAACAGCTATATATGAAAATGTATTCTACACCAAGCCCATATGGAGCACTGGAAGTACAGAAGTTCATGTGACAGACTTCTGTTGCTTATATTCTAGAGAGGGCATCTGTAATAAACATATACCTTTTTTTCCCCCCAATGATTGCAAATCTTATCTGCTCTAAGGTGATAGCATGGGTTGATGTGACAGAGAATTTAGGTCAGGTGGCCAAATTCAGCTCTCCCGAAAGAAACATTTGAGGTAAGAACATATAGGTTCCTAGATTGAAGGTGGGATTAAAACGATAACAGTTTTCATTTTAGGCCCAGGTTGTTGACATTGTGTGTGTTCGATAGCACTTGTTAAGTAGTGGGGAAAAAGCTGAGATTTACAAAATCATTTTTGTTCTTGTGTTCTCGAGATAGCACCAATTGTGTTATCTAGCTTGGAACTGATGAAGTACCGCATGCATTGAAATAAGCACAGTAATCATAGTGGGCTTTTAAATATTATGATTTCATTTTACTGTGGTACAGTAAGCCTAAAATAATAAAATTACAGAAAGGGAAAAAAGTGTCCTTCCTTGGGGTTAATATTCTGAACCCAAAAGGTATTTATTGTTTCTTAGTGATAAACCCAGTGTCCTTAATTTTGCAAAAAATCCATTAGTTAAAGGTAAGTGTATTCATAGTATTTCAGCTCATAAGAGATAAAAATGTGCCTTCTGGAGTTTTAAGAGAATCACATAGGTGTTCTACCATGCTGGATTTAAAACTGGTGAAAGTCCCACTTTTCAAGAACCAATACACAATAATTACTGTAATCATACTGCATTCCTTAATAAATTAACCCTTCACTCCGTGGGAAGCTAACGAGAATTAAGTATGCTTTGACTTCCAGAGAGTTGCATGTATTTTTATATTTCCAATTCATTACAAAAATAATTGTGGACTCTAATTTTGTTTAACTAGTGTGCTGCTTATAATTGCAAAATAGCTGTTAAACAATTGCTGCAAAGGCTCGACTATGTAAGACATTAATGACTGTTCAACCTCTAGGAAGACACTTAATGTGGAAGGACGTGAGAGATTGATAATTAAAACAATCTTCTCAATGAACTGTTTGCTCAGAAAACAAACAGCTCGCCTTTACCTTGGCACTAGTAATTGACAATTGACAACATTGTTGACAGTGTATTTGACTATGCTTTACCACCTATTAGAAATAGGATTTACTTCCATAATATTACCAAAGTACTTGTGATATTATTAACTATAACTCACTAGCAAAATAAAATATGCTTGAAGACTGTTCTTCTTATCAGTACCATAAGTGAGTGTTATTCAGTGCAATGGAGAAGCCTGTATTGTTTCCAGTTTTGGTTATTCTCTCTATATTTCCACAAATGATGTCAGATGAACAGGCATGGAAGAATAGGACCCACATAAAAAAAGAGATGTAACTGTTAAAATCAGAGCATAGCTCTGGGAATTTTTTTCAAGACAATTCTCATCAAATGAAAGTAGATTAATTATCACAAATAAACGTGGTCTAATGTGTTTATTTTATATATAACTACCATGGATTCCAAAGCACCAGGCCTTGTAGCTTTTTCTCTTCCCAGGTACAGCAGAAGCTTTAGGTTTTGTGATCCTGAGGCACATAAGTGTTTTCGGTGTGCTAGTCTTGTAGACTAGCCATCACGGGGCTGATCCTTTGAGAACCAAGAAGTAGGTGGGTGTTCTCTTCAGCATTCCTGCAGTCTCCTTCCCCATCAGCCCTCCTCCTCCATGCACCTATCCCATTTTGGGGAAACAGACTCTGTATTTGAAGAGAAGACATGAGATTGAGACCTAATAATGTCATCAGCATTATGTCCAGTCAATGGCAAGTTGGGTGTAACCCTCTAAACCTCAGTTCTCTTACCTGTAAAATAGGTAAACGAATGATACCTACCCTGACTACCTCACAGGATTCTCCTGAAATCACAGTGAGAGATTTTTTTTTTGTGAAGGTGCTACATACATAAGTTGTTGATCCTTTGGCAACTGGTTTTTAGTTCACATTAATGTAAATAATTGTCATTTTCCATTAGTATTTGTATTTTAATTTTGATTGAAGGCTTAAAGCAAAGTTATCACAGGCAATGTCGTATAGTAAAAACATCAGTGATTTGGCGTCTGGTAGATTGATGTGATTATTGACTATTTTTAATAACCTGATTTCTAGTCTGCAAAATGGGGAAAAAGCCTACATTGCAGAGATACTGAGAAGATTAATTTAAAAAGTATGTGCCCAGTTACTCGCCTTCTGTGGGTACTCATTAACTGCTAGTGATTACTAATGACAATATTTAAGGAATTTAGGGCTTTTGTGAATTTTTTCTCTGAAATGACACCTAATAGGCATTGTTAACCTCTGTAGCCCTTGCTGTACCATTGGTGAAAAAGAGGAAATAATTTCATTTTGCTTTCCTGCATAAAAGACTAATCTGAGTACATGCTTGTATTTCATGGTTTTGCTGTACATTGTTTCTTCAACTCCTCACTTGGTAATAAAAGCCTATATATTATGTACTGTGTATCCACAACATAGGCGTAGCTACTGTACTAGTTTTCTATTGCTGCGTGTTAGAACAAATTTAGGGGCTTAAACAACACACATGTGCTATCTCAGGAATCTGTAGGTTGGAAGTCCGAGCATGGTGTAGCTGGGTTCTCTGCTCACCAGGATGAAATGAAGGTATTGGTGAGAGCTACAAATACATTTAAGACTTACTGTCTTTGTCCATGCTCTCTGGTTGTTGGCAGAATTTAGTTCATTATGGCTGGTGACTACACTTTGTGGACTGTAAACTGGTGAGTGGGGTGCGGCAGTCTCACAGCTTCTAGAGACCGCCTGACATCCTCCGTATGTGTCTGTCTCCACATGGTTCTTCAATGCCAGTGGGGAAATTTCTCTCTTCAGTCCTTAATCACATCACAGGCCAAAGTGAAGTAGCCGTGTTACAAACTGTTGGGGGAGGGGTGATGGTGCCATATGGAATTCTGCTTCATGTAATTATTGAAAGAACCAGGCCTCCTATCTCTGTCTCCATGGCTGTACCCTCTCCTCAGCTCCCACCATCCCCTTAACTCTGGCAACAGCTGAGCAGTGACCCTCAGTCTAGATCTGGATGGTTATATACTGGGCTGATTTCACATTTAGGCCAAATGGGTAGACTGCTTTTTTCTTCTTAAAGCAAGTCATTCTCACTATTCCCTTGTCATGAGATCTAAAAAGGCTGTATTAAAATGTATACAGTATTCTTGAGAAAAGGTCATTTATATAATTGTGCTGATTTACTGGTTTATCAGATTAGCTGCCTTACTTTTGGAGCCCCTGAATGAAAGGAACAGAGACAGAGACTGAAAGCATTCCAGTGACCGGAAAGCAAAGGTAGTTAGAAATAGTCAGGTGATTGTTTGCCATGTGGCATAGACGTTACAGTTAGTAGACCTGGGGTTAAGAGAAACAAGGAATAATAGCACGCAACACTAAGAACTAGAAATGGTATACCTTTTTCATTGCCTTTTACTTTGGTCTAGAAGAGCCTTGTCGAACAAGAGAAAGATGAAATATTATTAAATTGTTCATTTAATATTATAATATTATTCATATAAGTAATACAGTGAAAAATTAGTAAAGTGTTGTTTTGTGGCATCTTTTTTTCTGACATTTTTAGTTTCCTTTTTGTGGCAATGTTATCAGACAGGACAGAGGAGATAACACAGAGACACATCAACTTATTATTTATGCTGCAAATAGCAGGGGATACAATAGGTCTGCCATGCCCTGAGCATATAGGCCTAGTTTCAGTCTTTTATACCTAATATATAATGTAAATTCTTCCCTTCATGTTCTTAGGCCTTATTGCATACAACCCTCCCAATGTCTTTTGCTCAAGGTAGATCTAGTTAGACCAGTCATTCTTCTATTCCTAATGCATTGACATTTTTCCTTAAAATCTATCATTTCTACTGTGTGGAAATTAATTGCCATGGTGACCATGGCCTGTGCACAGTTTAGTGTCATTAGATCTCTACTGTTTTGCCAAACTCCAGCTGTGTTCTTTGCTCATCCTATTCTGAAGGTGGCAGGAAAGCTGTCATTCTGAGGTTTCCTCCTTCCTGTTCTTTTTCTCCATGAAGTCCTCATGACCAATTTCCATCCCTGTGAATCTAATTATTTATTTCTACTAACTGAACATGGGACATTTTCCTCCCCCAACACAGTGAGTTCCTCTTCTGAGAAATACTGTCAGCTAAGCACCTTTAACACAAATTCCTTTACTTAATCATCTCAACAAGGCTTTTGGAGTTGTTACTGTTATCCTGGTTTTGAGATCAGAAAACCAAGGGCCAAAGAAAGTGAGTGATGCACCCAAGGACACAAGCTGTAAGCAGTTGAAAATATTTTCATGTTTGCCTGTTCTGGTTGCAAGTCCAGTGCTTTCACAAATTATGCCATAGTCTTATTTTGCCTGAGATAAATATTAAGTATTGGTTCTGTTATTTGGAATTTCTATTACAGTTACAGTTCTAAGATGAAAGTTTTCCAGTTTATTTTAACTCTGTAATTTTAGAATAGGTGATTTTAAAACTGAACATAGACTAACATGTAGGCATTACTGACATACATAGGACCAGATGAAGCAGAGATCTGTGTTCATTTCATATTAAAGTTCTGTATTAGTTGTATTTTCTAGGCATTTAATGAATTATTCTAATATATTTAGACGTTATTCCGGGTGGTGATGTTTGGCCTTTTAAGTTTAGTGGCTTTTGTCAATGAATATGTGCTTTATTTTCTTTATGATTATACATGAAAAAAATTAATTGTAGAAAATTTGGAATGTGTGGGGTAAGTTGATTTCTATGCTATTTGGTTACAGGAGCTCCTGATACCTTTGGCTGTTCTCAGTAATACATATCAGGGATCCAGGAGACTGTTCTTTCGCAGAGAATTTCATGGGATATAAGGTAAGCTCCAGCCTTTTTCACAGCAAACATATGTCTCATATGGGCACTCCATAATACCATATTTGTTTGACCTTGTCAGCTTTTCTTTTGGAGAAAATAAATTTGGTGGTTTTATTTGTAATAATCATTAAGAAAAATGGGAAGGAGGAAAAAAACTCCTATCCCGGGCCATGTCCCAGTTGCTGGTGACTCTTACGTGAAACCACACTGTCCTTTTCTCCCTTCCACACTAGTTTCTGTATCTTAAATATTAGGTGGGGGCCAATTATTCACTCAAAAAGTAGTTATCAAGTGAGTACTAACTTGTAGATACTATTCTAGACACGGCTTTTAAAGTTAACTTTTTATCAGCCAACTTGGGTCCCTGTTTACCGTAAAAGTTGAGTAGTGAATCGAGTGCTCTACCTGAAGTAAAACTAGGGATAATAAAGTGAAAATGTAGGTATGTACTACCTCTGTTTATTCATCCATTCCTCCCCTGGGTAAGTCTTGTTTTTATGAGGGGCAGGGACCTCTACATCTTTGAGTGGGAAACTATTAGAGAATTCTTTGGAGTTACACTGCTGGTCATTATTGACTCCAGTAGCTATACAGATTGTTTTCCCCATCTCCTGAGGGTAATAATAGTTTGGAAAAACATATCATACAGTTCATTTTCAAAAGTAAAAAATATGTATAATTAACATCTTTTATAGTGGGCAATTTTTATGCATTCCTGAGCCCAAGGTGATACTAATTTTTGCTAAGACAACACCAGATTCCATTGAGATGCACAAAATTACTTTAACACTGGCTTTATCATTAACACAACCTAATAAATCCTACTACCTTCAAGTATTACTTTATAACCTGTTTATCTGTTATTATTCAATTCTTTTGTAGCTATTGCCACCATATGTTGAAGACTACACTTGTAAACATAACATACATATGATACTCAATATTTATGTATCTCAACCTTTAACTCATAAACAACAACAAAACAAGAATGGTGAAGACTAAAAATAAATTGAAAACAATGAAAATGATATCACTGGTGGGTCTTCAATCTTGGAAGACTCTAACAGTCTCAACTAAACAATTAGGTTGTTTTCTATAGTTCTGCTATTCTCAAAAATACTATAAACACCTTATATTTCAGTCACTTGGTGCATTGCTAACTATGTTCATAGGACGGATTTCTAGACATTGACTTCATAGAACATTTGCACATTATAAATGTTTTAGACCTATATTCCTATTTGCTCACACAAATATCTTCTTAGTTCACACTATGTGACTGAATTTGACAGGCCCATCTCACCAGATCTTTGTCATAACTGAATATTGTTTTTCAAATAATTACCAGTTTGCTAAATAAAAGTGTGTATGTTTAGAATTTTCATGGATTTTTCTACCAAAGAGGTTAAGCATTTTCCCACATGCCTAGTCGTCTGGTGGGTGTATGCTTGTGTGTGTGAGAATGCATGTGTTTGTTTAGGGGGTAGGGTGCTTGTGTCATTTGCCTATTTCACGGCTTTTACCTTGTTTCCAGTTTTATTTGTTGGTTGGGGTTTTTTTGTTTTTGTTTTTTGTGTATACTTCCCTTCTATTTTTGTTTATAGTGATCTCAGACATCAAAAGTCTTATGCTGGCATGAAGTCAGATCTTTGTCATAAAATGTTGTCTTGGGGGGCTTCTCTGGTACAATGTGAGCTTGATTCAAGGTGATTCTCCCAGCTGGGTCATCTAGAGCAATAGATTTGTTCTGGAATGATGTCTGAAGTCCCTTCCCTTGGAATCCCAGTTGTGTGCATTAAGAGTATGCCAGACTATCCAAAAACCAGGGGAACCTAAGCAGTGATTCGACAAAGGACAGAGTGAGTCTTGAACAGCAGTGTTGTGTCAGCAAGAGTCTGTGAAGGTGGTGAATTAATATATGGCTCTTCTGGTTGGTATGTGGAAAAAGAATAGAGCAGTTGAAGTGTTGGGAGAGGTGCTCCATAGGAAGGAATTAGACTTCTGATACAGTATTTGAGTGCTTACGCATTTAATTGAAAATAAAAATGGCTCTATATACTGAATTTTTTGGAGTATATCATTTAAATATGCAATAAATTTTTGACTTTAGTCACTAGAAAATAGTGTATGTGCATCAATTAAAATAATTTTTGTTCCATTGTATTCCCTGTGATTGAATTTCCAATTTGCCTTAAATAAATATTGCCAGTCTTCTCAATCTTACAGGTTTTTTTCTGATTATTTTAATTTGTTTTGTATTTCTGAATATTTATTCTGTTTTTTTTTTTTAAGATTTTATTTATTTATTTATTTGACAGAGAGAGACAGCCAGCGAGCAAGGGAACACAGTAGGGGGAGTGGGAGAGGAAGAAGCAGGCTCCTAGCGGAGCAGGGAGCCTGATCCGGCCTCGGTCCCAGGACCCTGGGATCACGCCCTGAGCGAAGGCAGACGCTCAACGACTGAGCCACCCAGGCGCCCCCTGTTTTATTTTTTTTAGCTTACTCATTTGTCCAGAGAAAATATTAACCCAAATTTATAGTCTTGGAATTTAATAAGTAAGTTTAAAAACTTCTATTTTTATCTTCACGGCTACTACTTTTGATCCTACAACTGTCATTTCTATTCTCCTTTCTCTTTTTCATATTTGCCTACTGTTTCCTTTTCATATAGATACTACCCTGCTTTTTAAATTTTGAAGCAATTTGGAGGAAAAAAGCAACCTTTAATCTTTATTTCTCAAATTCTCACATTCAAGGAAAACTTAGTCTTTAGAATCTTTTGTCTTTTGAGCACAGATTGAGCAAGATTTTACTTTTCCCATTATTCTACTCCCCAAACATTACCTCTTCTACTTTGCTAATACATACCTGGATGTTCAACCTGTATTTGTATTCTTAAATTGTTAAACTGTTCATTTTTTACACAGCACATTTTCTTTTTCATGTCTTTTATATTTGCATTTTATTTTAAAGCTACTTAAAATAATTATTTATAAAGCTAAAAATTGGTGTATTTTACTTCTAAATGAGAAATCTATACTGACATCACCTCCCAGATTTTGAATTCTTATTTTTGTTTCTTCTCTCAATAGATTATCATCTAATGTAAACTACTTTTAATAATAGACTGTTTTAAGGACAGTTTTAAATTTAGAGGAAATTGAGAAGTTACTATGAGAAATCCCATGTACCCTCACAGCCAGTTTCCCTATTAACAGCATGTCAGGTCAGTATAGTACATTTGTTACAGTTTGTGAACCAATACTGATACATCATTGTTAAAGACCTTACAGTATTCACATTTCCTTAGTTTTACCTAGTATCATTTTTTGTTCCATGATCCTACCCAAGAGACCACATTACATTTAGTTGTCATATCTCCTTAGGCTCCTCTTGGCTGTTAGAGTTTCTTAGACGTGTGTGTGTGTGTGTGTGTGTGTGTGTGTGTGTGTGTGTGTGTGTGTGAGACCTTGACAATTTTAGAGTATTAGCCAAGTATTTTGTAGGATGTCCCTCTACTGGAATTTGCCTCTTGTTCTTCTAATGATACAAATGGAGTTACGGGTTTTTGAGAGGAAGTCCACAGAGATGAGCATCCAGTTTTTATCACATTACATTATATCAAGGGTACTGCATCAGAGTTCTCCAGAGAAACAGAACCAACTGGGTGTATGTAAAGAGAACTATTGAAAGGAATTGGCTCACATAATTGTGAAATTTGTAGAGTAGGTCCACAGGCTAGAATCTCAAGAGGTGATGCTGCAATCTTGAGGCAGGATTTCTTTTTCTAGGGGAGAGCTCATTTTGCTCTTAAGGTATACAACTGATTAGATGAAGCCCACCCACATTATGGCGGGTAATCTCCTTTACTTAAAGTCAGTTGATTGTCTTAACAACATCTACAGAATACCTTAACAACAATGTCTAGATTAGTGTTTGATTGAATAACCGGTTTCTTTAGCCAAACCAAATAGACACACAGAACTAACCATCACAAGTACCTACTGTGAAAATGATTTATCACTATTCTTGTTGACTTATTAGATCACCTGGCTGAGGTAGTATTTGTCAGTCTTACGAAATGTTTGTAAAGTTGCTCATTTTTTTTTTTCATTATATGTAGCCCACACTTAAGGAGTGGGGATTTATGCTTCCCCCCCTCTCATGGGCAGAATATTTACATAAATTATTTGAAATTCTGCAAGGGAGATTTGTCTAATCCCTTCCCCATTTGCTTATTTATTTAGTCATTTATATCAATATGGACTTGCTTCATACTTTGGGTTATAATCCAGTGCTACTTACTTGGTCACTTAAATTGTTCTAGCTTTGGTTATTGGCAGCTCCTTCAGTTGACTCCTGTGTCCTTTACACATACCTTCAAAAATAAAGGTTTTGGTGTTTTGTTTTTGTTTTTAGATAACAATCTTACTTTATGGAACTATAGGATGCCTCTTATATGTTTCCAACTTGTCCTTGAATCAGCCATTGCTCCAAATTGGAGGGGGGCATTAGAAACCAAGATCTGGATGCTAGTGCACTTATTGCTACTGGAGTGTGATTTTTCTCTAGGTCCCCTCAACTGATAGAATGAGGAAACATGTGTATGTGAAAACCTGTATATATACACACATTTATAAATATTTCTACATGTAACCATCTCTACATGTAACAGATGGTTACATGTAGAAATATTGGTCACTATATTGGTCACTATATTAAGTTAAACATGAGTTCATACTTATGTTTCCAACTCTAATCCCTTAACACCTGGATCATTCTAGCCTCCTCTTCTTGCTTATCTGTAAAGTTTTAGTCCAACAGTGAGAAGTGTCTCATACTACCTACCAGACATTTAATTATTCAGTTTCAGCCCACATGTATAGCACTATCTGAATTGTTAACCAGTACCAATGTGGGAAACAACGTTACCAACTAGAGCAGAGTACATATGCACAGTTATTTTTGTTTTTAGTTGTATGGACTGTGTTTATGTTCAGAATTACTTAAGTCAGGACCTTTTACACCCACCCTCTTTAGTGAGGTTATTGCATACATTTGTAATACAGTTAGCTTCTCTTGTTGCAGTTTGCATTCCTTCTTGAGATCCCTCGATCTCCTAAATGATGTAAGTTCCATGATTTGTTATGTAACATTCTGTGGGTTTTGACAAATGCGTAGTGCCATGTACCCACCATTATAGTATCATATAAAATAGTTTCACTGCTCTAAAATCTACCCTGTGCTCTACCTAATATTGTTCTCTATCTAATTTAACCTTATCCACATCTCTGCATCTCTGGGAAGCACTGATATTTTTACTCTTTCTATTCTGTTGTCTTTTCCAGAAGCTCAAATAGTTGGAATCAGACAGTATACAGCTGTTTCCAAATGGTTTCTTTCAATTAGCAATATGTGTTTTGGGTTCATCATGTCTTTTCACATAAATTGACATTTCTTTTATTGCTGAATAATATCCCATTGTATAGCTATACCACAGTATTTCATAGATGATAATCTTGAAGTCATCTTTTTCATAAGAAAACAGTATGTAGTAGGAACATGTTTTGAGTGTTTGCTCATCTGCATGAAATTTTCTGATGCCTTTCAAAAAAAAGATAAAAATTTGAATAGGTAGACTATCTTTATGAACATAAACTTTGATTCTCAATGTTCAGTTATAATACACAGTGATAATATTTACTGAGTATATTTAGCAGTTCGAAAATGTACATTTTTTATGTTAAACATTTCTGAAATTCTGATGAAACATAAAATAACCTCATACTGTCACTTTGGGGAGGTACTTTGAGGTGGAAATGACAGTTTTGTTAGGCATACACAAATTTGGTCACAATTATTTGTCATCACTTCAATTAAGTGTATGCATTGGTGTTGCTGTGCACACCGAGTTTAAATGCCATGTCAAATGTCTTCAAAATAATTACACACTAATTCAGCAGTTAAAAGTTATTGAATATAAGGGAAGTCATAGATCAGAGAAGAGAGGCATAAATTTGATATTAATGCAGAAATTTTAATTGTTGAAGGAATGATTATAGTTTTTTTTTCTTTTTTTGCAAAGACTAACAAAGTGCTTTATGTTATCAAAGAAAGGACAAAACTCTAAAGTAGAGGACTGAATTGTATTAATTATTTATTTATTACAGATTTTTGTGCACAAATATTGTCTGTCACACTCAAAGGAATGCAAATGAAAGTATGAGAAACTGCCATAAAAATCTTGGTGTAGCTGGAATTAATTTCAAAGCAAATGAGAAGCTGGTGTGATGGATTGTCAGTTAGGATTATCATTAAGGCATTATGTCACAGTTTAATTGACAGTCTTTTGCTCCCTTAATAGTTGATAAAATAATGGGGTATTTTATAATCCTTGAAATCTTATATTTAATAACATATTTATTTATGATTTACTGTGCTCTGTGGTTTATGTACTCAGTATCATTTAAGCTTTGCTATCACCCTTTAAGGTTGGTATTATTGTCCTTGTTCAGAGATGATGCCACTAGGAAAAATACGTAACTTGCCTGGGGTCATAAATCTAAAAATTGGTGGAGCCTAGACTTGAGTCTTTGCTGTTATACTCCACTATAGTGCTCCTGTCCTTTCTTGCTTGCATTGTTACTGAGAAGTTTGAAGTCAGCTGATAGTTAGGGTTTTTTTTTTTTTTAATGTTTTTAACCAATGTGTGGATTATTTCTTAATCCTGCCTGCTTCCTTTTCCACCCCTTTTCTCATGCAGGTATCCATTAAAATAATGACTAAAGTTTTAAAATGATGAGAATGGGGAAGAATGCATAATACCATGAGAAATTTAGGGCATTAAAAGAAAATTTGAAGGTGTTTTTTTGTTTTTGTTTTTGTTTATTTTGTCAAGCAGATATATGGGAAACAGGACTATACCAGAGATGTCATTGAGAGCCAATTCAAAATTCACTCCTGAGAAGTATGTAATAAAATATATTGTACTCCATTATCACTGACAGCAGTATTTTAATACTGGTAAATTCTAGACTTGTGTGGCATGTTTTTTAGTCTGACAAATGTAGTGATTCAACAGGTCTACAGTAGAAACATTACTCCTATGTCCTATGTGATAGAACAATATAATACTTGAGGGTATTGCAGAAAATTACACCAAAATATAAGGAACATTTAGAAACTCTCAAATAATATGAAGAGGAAAGGAATGACATTACAGAGATTAAAAAAGAACTAAGGAGGGGCTCCTGGGTGGCTTAGTCAGTTAAGCGTCTGCCTTTGGCTCAGGTCATGATTTGGCTCAGGTCATGATCCTAGGGTCCTGGGATAGAGTCCTGTATCGCATCGGGGTCCCCACTCAGTAGAGAGTTTGCCTCTCCCTCTGCCCCTCCCCCCTGCTTGTGCTCTCTGCTCTCTCTCTCTCTCTCTCTCTCTAATAAATAAATGAAATCATAAAAAAAAAAAAAAAACTAAGGAAGGTGTGGAAGACAGAGAATATAATATCCAATATATTTTTCAAGAAAAGAAAGCAAATCTTTTCCTTGGAGAGTAGGCCATTGTTATGGAATACATTCTTGGCTTATTTCACAGTAATTATTTCTCTCCTTCTCCTGGAGCCATGAAGAACCTAATCATTCATATATGTATATATATTTGGAGATTTATAATTATGACCTTTGAAATCAGGAAGGATAGAGTTCAATTAAAGGTGATGGGATGTTTATTTGAATAATAATAGAATCAAAAGAGATGCATACTTTCCAAAATATGTCAAAATAAATTCCAGATGGAGACATTAAATATAAAAATTAAAATCTTCGAATAGCAATAAATACTGTTATATTTATCTGATCTTCTAAGCAAGGAATGCCTTATATATATAGGAATTAAACCAAAGAGGGAAGTCACAATGAAAAATGATTCATGGTCCAATATTAAAGATTTAAAACTTAATTAAATTAATTAGAAAACAAAGGTATTCAATAAACTCAGAAATTTGTGAAACATATAATAGATGAATGATTACAACTTTGAAAAAGACACGCTTCCTCTCATCTTCTCATAAACCTAACACTTCATAAAAAATGAACAAAGAATATGAATAAATAATTCATACCTCTCAAAAGGAAATAGAAATGTCCAACCAGTATACTAAATTTTTTCAACCTGTCCCAGTAATTCTTATCCTTGGAACTTACTCTAAGGCAATAACAGAATTATTTATAATGAGACAAGGATTTTTTTTACCATGGATTCCAGTGGTTCTCACTTTTTCTCAGCCAAAAGAAATGAGGTTAATGTATTTCATAAAGATTTTATTTATTTATTTGACACACAGAGAGAAAGAACAAGTAAAGGGAGTGATAGGCAGAGGGAGAGGGAGAAACAGGCTCCCAGCTCAGCAGGGAGCCTAATGTGGGCGATCCCAGGACCCTGGGATGATGACCTGAGCAAAGGCAGATGCTTAACCGACTGAGCCATCCAGGTGCCCTGAGATGAGGTTAATATTAATATATGTAAAAACTCCACAAGATGATGTTTAATGAAGTCGTGTGGATAAAATAGCAGGTTTTACATAACTTTTTGTCACAGAAGAATGGGAGCACTATTTTGCTTTAAATCATTGCATCATGATACAGTGGTTGAAAACTGCAAAGTAACTATCTTGATAGGAACTTGGTTAAATAAGTCAACCAAACTAGGTAGTCATTTAATTATTTTTAGTAATACTGCTGATAAAAGTATTGGGGGAACAGGTAACGAAGATAAAGAGAATTACTTCAGAGTTCTAAGAAGCAGAATTCACTCACAAATCCATTTCCAGTAAGTGAGCCATAAATTTTAACATGATTCTCTCATGAAGGTGCTATGATTATATATAATCACCCCGTGCTTTCTCTCTCCCTCTTTTTCTTCTTTTTTGTCCTGTCCCTTCCTCACTGTATCTTTTTCTCTCACACACACTATCTCTGTCCCTCTTGTTCTCTCTCACTTTCCAAAATTTTTCCACTATATATGTATTACTTGAGTTAAAAGAAGAATAATTGTTACAGAAGTTGCCAGCAGTTGCCCAGGCTTCCCCCCACCCCACCTCTGAAAAGTTTCTGTTTTGCTACTTAATATATCTTGGTTGTTTCTCTTCCAGTCCTGTTTTCTTAGGGTCCCCATGCTTTTTGGTACTATCTCTACCTTCATTTCTGTTTGATTTCGTCTTTTTTGTCCTTTCCCTCTGCTTTTGGGAGAGCTTTGCCTTTTTCCTCTGCATTATTGATTTGATTTCAGCCATAGCTACTTTAATTTTTTTTTTTTAATTCCAGTATAGTTCACATAGTGTTATGTCAGTTTCAGGTGTACAATAGTGATTCAGTAAGTCTCTGCACTGCTCAGTGCTCATCATGATCAGTGTACCCTTAATCCCCTTCACTTTACCCATCCCCTCACCTATCTCCCCTCTGGTAACCACCAGTTTCTTACCTACAGTAAGAATCTATTTCTTGGTGTCTCTATTTTCATTTGCTCACTTGCTTTGTTTCTTATATTCCACTTACGAGTGAAATCATATGGTATTTGTCTTTCTCTGACTTATTTCGCTTAGCATTAAACCCTCTAGATTCATCCATGTTGTTGCAAATGGTAAGATGTCTTTTGTTTTTATGGCTGAGTAATATTCCATTATATGTAATAAATATATATCTACCACATCTTTATCCATTCATTTATCAATGGACACTTGGGTTGTTTCCATATCTTAACTATTGTAAATACTGCTGCAGTAAACATAGGGGTGCATATATCTTTTCAAATTAGTGTATTGATATTCTTTGGGTAAATACTCAGTAGTGGAATTCTTGGAACATATAGTAATTCTGTTTTTAATTTTTCAGGAGCCTCCATTTTGTTTTCCACAGTGATAGGACCAATTTGCATTCCCACCAACAGGGCATGAGGGTTCTTTTTTCTCTATGTCCTTACCAACACGTGTTGTTTCTTGTGTTTTTGATTTTAGCCATTCTGACAGGTGTGAGATGATAGCTCATTGTGATTTTGATTTGCATTTTCTTGATGATTAGTGATGTTGACTGTCTTCTGCCCATTTTTAATTAGATTATTTGGGTGGGTTTTTTTTTGGGGGGGGTTATGTCCCTAGCTTTCTGCAGATTTAATGCAATATCTATCAAAAGACCTACAACATTTTTCACATAACTAGAAAAAACAATTCTAAAGTTTATGTGGAACCACAAAAGACCCTGAATAGCCAAAGCAGTCTTACAAAAGAAGAACAAAACTAGAGGTATCATAACCCCAGATTTCAAGATATACTACAAAGCTGCAAATCAAAGCAGTGTGGTACTGGCACAAAAATAGACACAGAGATCAATGAAACAGATTGGAGAGCCCAGAAATAAACCCACACCTACATGGTCAGTTAATCTATGACAAAGAAGGCAAGAATATGTGTTGGGGAAAGATATAGTCTCTTCAACAAATGGTGTTGGAAAAACTGGACAGCTACATGCCAAAGAATGAAACTGGACCACTTTTTTACACCATACACAAAAACAAGCTCAAAATGGATGAAAGACCTAAACCTGAGACCTGACACCATAAAAATCGTAGAAGACAACATAGGCAGTAATTTTGTTAACATTGGCCGTGGAAACATTTTTCTAGACATGTCTCCTCAGGCAAGGTAAACAAAATTAAACTGTTGGGACTACACCAAAATAAAGGTGTTGGATAGCAAAGGGAACCATCAATAAAACAAAAAGACAACCCACTAAATGGGAGAAGATACTTGCAAATGGTGTATCTGATAAGGGGTTAATATCCAAAATATAAAAAAAACTTACACAACTCAGTACTAAAAAACCAAATAATCCAATTCAGAAATGGGCAGAAAGGGGCGCCTGGGTGGTGCAGTCGTTAAGCGTCTGCCTTCGGCTCAGGGCGTGATCCCGGCGTTATGGGATCGAGCCCCACATCAGGCTCCTCCGCCATGAGCCTGCTTCTTCCTCTCCCACTCCCCCTGCTTGGGTTCCCTCTCTCGCTGGCTGTCTCTCTCCCTGTCAAATAAATAAATAAAATCTTTAAAAAAAAATGGGCAGAAGACATGAACAGACATTTCTCCAAAGAAGACATTCAGGTGGCCAAAAGACACATGAAAAGATGCTCAGTATCACTCATCATTAGGAAAATGCAAGTCAAAACCTCCACAAGCAATATCTGCTTTTCTATAAATAGCCTATAAAAGGATTTTTAAAGAAATGCTATTCTATGATTCACTTTTTTCAGTCTGTCAGTGTTCCATACAATGTACAAAGTAAAACTAATACAAAAATGAACTCTAGTTCACTGTTTTGATGTTTGTTTGTTTTTTTCCCCCTGAAGAATCTTTGTTTTTCTAAATTTCACTGTGTGGTTTCCCACTTGTAGTGGTATCCTCTTATATTTTATTGTGGTTGCCAAGGTTTTAAAAAAATTACCGAGTTTCGTAAGAAGTGTGTTTTACGATATGGTTGCTAGGATGATGTTCCTTTTATTCAGATTTTATAATAGTCCTTTTAAATAAGTTATTTCTTTTTATTCATTCATCATTCTAGTTTAAAATAGATATTTTCATGTATAATATTTTCAGATAATTTTGTTCTTGAGTTTACTTACCAGCCACTCAGGTACTCATTGAGTGCCTTCCTCAGCTCTGCAGTTGTAAGGAGTGAGTATAACAGGTGCCATCCAGGTGGCCAGCAAGCTCTTTTGGGGTAGGGGTACGTTGGACTGAATTGAGAGTCTTTTACTTGGTTGGTTCTTGGACATTGCTGGTCCACTCAATATATGATAGACAAAGATTTCCACAGAATTTCTGTTCCGGCTCTCAACAGGTTTATGCTTCTCCAAGTTTCCAAATCCACTTTCAAAGCCTACGTTCTTCTTTATGCCCAATTGTGCTATCAGAATCAAGCCACTAAATGGAAATATATGAAAGGTGCGTACAGAGGGATATTTAGGTTTCTTAGGAGAAACATCTTTTAGTAGAGAAATGGATGCCTAATTTTCAGGTTATAATTCTCTTGGACTTCAGAGTTAAGAGTTAAAATGTGTCAGGGTAGGGGAGAGAAAGGTTTTCTAATCTTATTTCAATTGAACAGCTTTCCTCTGTTTTCAGCAGCTAAGCATATATAGCTCATTAAATTTGTTTGTAAACTTTCTCCATCCATCCTGGTTTTAATGGAAATTTCTTCAAGAATCTGCTAATGAATTTACTACAGAGCTTCATGTTGTTGATTGCAATCTTTTAAAAAAAAAAACTTGTCTTAAAATATATATTCATAGGTATTTTTTAATACCTTGGAGAATTTGGAGAAGCTGCATCATGGCGTGTTAAACCCTTTTAAACAGACATTCTAAGGTCATGCATTTAAATGACTTTTTAACTCTAACCAAAATGAGGGGATTAGAGGGAGAATTTTCTTTGAAACAAATGAACTTGTCATATTTATTTCCTCGTCCTTTTTGCCAAGTATGATATCATTTCTGAGTTAGGTTTGTTTTTCATGTCTTGAATTTTTGAACTTTGGTATTTCTGTACTTAAAATCCTCTAAACCTCCCTTTGCTTTTAACTCATCTGATGGGTGTTGTAGAAGTCCAGACTTCTCTTGTTAGTTTTTAACACAAATACTGGTAATAGTAAGTTGAGTAACTGTGAAATTCATTTGTGCCTGAACAATTTTAGGCAAAGTTTAAGTTTTTTTTCTATTCTCTTGGTCTCCCCTTAACTCTCCTTCTCTTCCCTCCACTGTTCTCCCCCATCTCTTTTTCCCCATCTGTGTACTAGCTTCCATGGGGTTAGCCTTGTGTTTCTAAGCATCCCGTGTTAGAATCAGAGTATTTTCCTATTTCAATTTAAACAGACCTTTCTTTGGGGTGCCTGGGTGGCTCAGTCGGTTAAGCATCTGCATTCAGCTCAGGTCATGATCCCTGGGATCCAGGGTCTGCTTCACCCTCTGCCCTTCCCCCCCACCTTGTGCATTCTCTCTCTTTCTCTCAAATAAGTAAGATCTTAAAAAAAAAAAAAGACCTTTTCTAAACAGTGCATCCTCAGTTTGAAAAGTACTAGATATTGTTAAATTGCAGGTTGGACCAAAAATAATTGAAATCAGAACACTTTGAAAATCCAGTAATCCCTTCTTCCTTTCATATTACATGCAGCAGTTAATAGCTCTATTTATATAGAGTTCAGAGAAAAGAGACCTGAAGCGAGTGCTGGTTAGGCCAACAGGAAGTGGCCTTACGCATTCTGTTTATTTCTGTTCTCACGTCCTACAGGCCCTAACTGCCTAAAGGAATTCTATCAGTGATCCAACTGGCAGAGTGTATAACAATAGGACCATATGCCACACTCACTAAAATCCTGTGGGGGGTGAGATAAGCGCAGGTAAGAGAGGTTGTATTTGAGAAAGCATAGCATTTTCTTATCCTTCCATGAGTCAGTAGACAAGCAAGTCAAAGAAACGTGATCAGCATTTGCTTCCCTTAATATCTATTCTGTCATCCTTCTCTTATTAACCTGAGGGAGAGTTGATCTATACAGGGATCAATGCATAATTTACTAAATGATCATAGATCTTTGAAAATGTCAACAATATCAAACTCCTTGAGAATTGTAACTATGCAGATTAAGACTATCTCTAACAGTTCAGCAGATAATGTAGTGAAAGAGGAGAGGTCTATTTAATTCTTAAAATTTATTTTAGGGGCGCCTGGGTGGCACAGCGGTTAAGCGTCTGCCTTCGGCTCAGGGCGTGATCCCGGCATCATGGGATCAAGCCCCACATCGGGCTCCTCCGCTATGAGCCTGCTTCTTCCTCTCCCACTCCCCCTGCTTGTGTTCCCTCTCTCGCTGGCTGTCTCTATCTCTGTCGAATAAATAAATAAAATCTTAAAAATTTATTTTAAATTCTGAAAAGAACTGCAATTTTAAGTTTAGCCCTATAGATAATTGACTTGAGACATATAAATTACTTGTGAATATGTTGTAAGTCCTGGACCTATATTCATTCAGGTGTATTTATTGAGTGACAAAGGCATAATTTTTTCTATCCAGCTTCCAAAATTCTTAGATCCATCAACAATAGCAATCATAGAAAATTAACTCTTTGAAAGGAAGTTTGAGATAATGCTGATAAACTTCGAGTCCATTTTCTCCTGAATTTTTACTTTCAAATGTGTTGATTTCAGTCAGCTGACCACATAGCAAAATGCCATGTGTATGTGTGTGTGAGAGTATGACAGTTGTGATTCAGAAATTGTACTGTATAAACACATAAACACACAGATAGTTTCACACACACACACGCACATAAAACACAGACTTCCATTTATACAAGTGTTCCAACACTACAAAAAGACTGTTTTATTCCTGTTGAAATAATGATAGGGAAAAAATGATGCGTTACTCTCGTAGGGACTAACAATTATATTTAAATGACGTTTCTTCTAACTTAAATCCCAGATTTATTTCTTTTTGATTGATTTTGAGGAGGAAATGAAAATGATTGGTCCCTTAGATTCTCTAGAGGCAAAGCCTAAGAAAAGGATTGAAGCTGTACCTGATTTTAGCTCTGCCAGGTGAGAGGGCACCTTCTTGGTGATGCAGCTCTCAAATGGTGGGGTCACTTGTCCAGAGAACAGGGCATTCACAAACCGTTAATAGCCAACACTCATAGCAGCTGGGGATGGATATATCTGCCACTAAGTGGATCTGGTAAGAGACTGACGGTATCCACTAAAGCTGTATACATTCTTCACTGAAGTCATCTGACACATTGTGGTATGATTAATACTTCCCTGTCGTCAGCCATTTTTATTTTGCTTAATATTATACTCTTTATTAATATTTTATTCCCCAAAATATTCACCTTAAGCTTTGTTTTCACAGATTTCTCAGGGGTAATACTGAAGCTAACATAAAGGGACAATAACCAGATAGTTCCACCTATTCCATGACTGCTCTAGACTTTTATTGTCATTCTGCACTCTTCCCTGAAGCATAATATTCGTAACTCAAAATGTGGCTAGATGGTTATTATATTGATAATATATAATGTACTGTTAGTTAACTGAAATTCATTATTGTGTCACTGGGGATTCACTAAAAAATAATATTTTAATGGAGGATATTTATATTAATAACTTTTAGGATGGAATTTATTTTAGAAAATCTTAAAGACCTTTTGATCTAAAATTAGGTAAGTTTCTGAACTCTTCTGTGATTCACTTGTTTTTAACTCTAAACATTAGAAGACCTTTTCCTCTGGAGGAGTTCAAGGGCTGATACTATTATTTCAATGGATATTGGATCTGGATTCATGAATGCATTTTGGGTACTATAATGGATTAAATCACAATTTCTTAGAATAACTCCTTAAAAATTATATGTTGTGATAAAGTTTCTTGGAACTATATAGGAACTTAACTGTTGTGGGTAGGATAGATAATTTTGCAAGATTAAGGAGTACACAAGATAAATAAAAATGGCTTTTTGTACCAAATTCTTGTTTTATTAAGCAACAAAAATCATCACATAGGTAATAAGTGTAAAAAGAATAATACTAAACATTTACATAGAAATATGCCAAACAATGATCTGAACCTTTTCAATATATGAACATATTTAATCCTCCCAACCATCCTACGAAGTATGCCTGATTAGTATCCTTATTTTACACACGAGAAAACGAATGCTCAGAGTGATTAAGTGACCTGCTTGAGATCACATAGCAAGTTTAAGAGAGCCACGAATCAGACACACAGTCAGAACTGAGTGCTTGGCCACCTTATTAATGAAAGCATTCTCACAAGGAATCTGACTCTTCCTTCCTAAGTGACAATCTACATATATACAGGGAGATAGTGTCTCTTGATCACACTACTATGCTTTGGAAATTACCAGCAAAAAGTTGTTCCTTTAACCAAACTATGGCTTTTACCCTTAAGCCTGCTGCGATGCTATGATAACAGTATCACACAGGTGCTCTTCCTCTTGCTTTCCCTCTCTCCCTGCTTCCCTCCTTTGTCTTTTCTCCCCCATCCCCCCTTCCCTTTCACACTCTCTCTCTATCCCAAGTACAGTGTGCTATTTAAAAGAAAATTAGCTGGTCAAGGACTTGAAAGAGCTGTAAAATTCTGCAAATCAGAAAATGGGACAAGAAATTTGATACTATGCTTATGAAAACAGTATGGCTTAACTATTTTATAAGTATCGACTGAATTGTTATATACTTAAGAGTCTAAATGGCTTCTATATACCTTTTTACTTTGCTTTGTAGAACTTGGGTGATGCTAAAAGTAATTGAGGAATTATAGTAAAGTTCTTACCTTACTGATGGCTGGACTAAAATTCTGCAACTTAATTTCTTAATGTTACTATTTTTAGATGTTGAAAGTAGTACTAATAGTTGGTGTGTTTGGAGAAATCTGCTCAACTTTTTATTGAGCTAATTTTTTTTTTTAATCTTTAGACAGTCCTCCTAGAATGAGGGAGAAATGTATATTTGTAATTTTCAGAATTAAAAAAAAAACGGTTGGAATTGTTTTCTCTACTTGTATGTATTTTTTTAATCTAAGGCTTTTGCTTCTTTTAGAAAGTTAAGAGTACTGTGTTTGGAAAGTGAAGAATCTTTTGGTGTTTAACTCTCTTTGGAAAGGGAACTTAACAGCTGTAGAGTCTTACTCAGACTCAGTCTGATTGTGTATCTAGAAATGAAGTCCTACCTTAACTCTTTAATTAAAGATTGGGAAAAATATTTAAGCAGGTGTTAATCAAGTCTTTAAAAAAATATTGCATACCCCTGCCTTCCCAGGTGCAGTTCAAGTTTTCATACTTACTACCAAGTAAAGTAGATACTAGATAGAGAAATAAGTCTATTTTGAGGACTGGCAGTTTATTTCTTGAGATTGAATAATCTTATGATTATCACCCAACATATAGTGCTGATTCCTTTTAAAGAAATAATACATCTTAAGCTCTTACTTATTTATAGCTTTTAAAGCCACATTGAATTATTTATAATTGATACACATTAAACTGCATATATATCAAGTGCATAACTTGCTAAGTTATACATTGGTGTATAACACCAAAGCCAGGTGTGTGTGTGTATACACACATCTCCATGAAACTATCACTACAAGCAAGATGATGAATATAACCTTTTGTTGTAAAATAAATAAGCATGCAGAAAGTTACACAAAACAAAGTTGTATAACTCAATGATTGATCACAAGGCTAACACTCATAGCCACCCCTTTGGTCAAAATATAGAATATTACCACTTCCCAAAAGCTCCTGCACCCCATGAATCAGTAGCTTTCATCTCCCTCACAAAAGTAAATCCTAACCTAACTTTTTGGTAATTGATGCCAGACTTAAAGAATAAAAATAATCATATAAAAAAACCTGAGGAGTCTTCATTGTGGCACACCACTGGGGAAACAGACTCCACAGAGTTGTTCCAGGCAGGTCATTAAACAACAAATAAACAACAGCTTCCTGGAGTGGGGATGAGAATCTAGGACTATGGGTTTGCTTCTCCCGGCTTACCCGGGTAAAATCCTCTTGGAGGGGATGGCAGGTGAATCACTTCAACTTGGAAAACTATTATTTTACCCTCTCCCCTTCACTCTTCCCCCCCCCCTTTTTTTACTCCCTTGCTTCATCTGCCATTCCTTTATTTCTGAATATTTCAGATACCTTTGTTTCTTTTTCCCTAAGGACTTAAAGCAGTACTCCTATAAGTTGAGGCATCATATGAGACTTCATACTATTTATATTTATTTATCTGGAATATTCATATCTATTTGGAAGACACATGTATTTGGTGTAAATACCAAAATGTTTGCATAATTACATGTTAACAATGTTTATCTCTACCTAGGTGGTGAGTATTGCTGTTGTCATGTGTTTCTTCCCTTGAACTCTTCTGTACTTTCATTTTTTAATAACAATTCATCACTAGTCACTGTTTATCACGGTAAGTGTACTCTTAATGCCCTTTACCTATTTCACCCATCCTTCCCCACCCACTTCCCCTCTGGCAACCATCAGTTGGTTTTCTGTTTTTAAGTGTATTTTTTTGGTCTGTCTTTTTTTTTTCTTCATTTGTTTCTCAAATTCCACATATGAGTGAAATCATATGGTATTAGTCTTTCTTTGACTTATTTCATTTAGCATTATAGCCTCTGATCCATCCATGTTGTTGCATGTGGCAAGATGTCATTCTTTTTTATGGCTGAGTAATATTGCATTGTGTATATATACACATCTTTATCCATTCGTCTATGGATAGACATTTGGGTTGCTTCCATATTTTGGCTGTTGTAAATAATGCTGCAATAAACATAGGGTGCACATATATTTTTGAATCTGTGTTTTTGTTTTCTTTGGACAAATACCAGTGGTGGAATTACTGGATCTGATGATGATTGCATTTTTATTTTTATTTTTATTTTTGACAAACCTCTACTGTTTTCCACAGTGGTTGCACCAGTTTGCATTTCCACCAACTATGCACAAACGTTCCTTTTTCTCCACATCAATACTTGTTTCCTATGTCTTTTATTTTAGCCATTCTGACAGGTATGAGGTGATACCTCATTGTGGTTTTGATTAGCATTTTTCTGATGACTAGTGACAATGGACGTCTTTTCATGTGTCTCTTGGCCATCTGGCTGTCGTCTTTGGGGGAAATGTCTATTCAGGTCCCCTCGTCCATTTTTAAAAATCAGGTTATTTGTTTTTTTGGTGTTGAGTTGTATGAATCTTTCTGTATTTTGGATATTAACCCCTTATTGGATACACCATTTGCAAGTATCTTCTGCCATTTGTTGGGTTGTCTTTGTGTTTCATTGATGTGCATGCTACCCAACACCTTTTTATTTTGGTGTAGTCCCAAGAGTTTAATTTTACTTTTGTTTACCTTACCTGAGGAGACCTATGTGGAAAAATAGTTCTATGGCCCCTGTCAACAAAATTACTGCCTGTGTTGTCTTCTAGGATTTTAATGGTTTCAGGTCTCATGTTTAGTTCTTTCATCCATTTTGAGCTTGTTTTTGTGTATGGTGTAAGGAAGTGGTCCAGTTTCATTCCTTTGCATGTAGCTGTCCAGTTTTCCTAACACCATTTATTGAGGAGACTATCTTTTTCCCCATTGTATATTCTTGCCTCCTTATTTGAACATCTTAGATTATTTGACCATGTATTTGTGGGTTTATTTCTGAGCTGTCTGTTCTGTTCCATTAATCTATGTGTTTATTTTTGTATACATACCATACTTTTTTGATGACTGGAAATTTGTAGTATATCTTGAAATCTGGGATTGAGATACCTCTATCTTTGTTCTTCTTTTTTTAAGATTTCTTTGGCTCTTTGGGCTCTTTTGTGGTTCCATACAGATTTTAAGATAATTTGTGCTGATTCCCTGAAAAATATTGTAGGTCTTCTGATAATAATTGCCTTAAGTCTATAGATTGCTTTGGGTAGTATGGATATTTTAACAATACTGGCTCTTCGGGTAATTAAATGAATTCAGTGAAGTCAGAGGATACAAACCAATATACAGAGATCTGTAGCATTTGTTTACACTAATAAGGAAGTTGCAGAGAGTGAAATTAAGAAGCAGTCCCATTTACAATTGCACCAAAAATAATAAAACAGCTAGGAATAAACTTAACCAAGGAGATAAAAGTCCTGCATCCCCAGAACTATAAAAAGTCCATGAAAGAAACTGAAGTGACTTCTGTGCTTATTAAAATTTTCTGCATTAAATACGTAGTAATTTCAGGGCCCCTGGGTGGCTCAGTTGAACATTTGCTTTCAGCTCAGGTCATGATCCCAGGGGCGCGGGATTGAGCCCCCACATCAGGCTCCCTGCTCAACAGAGTCTGCTTCTCCCTCTCCCTCTGCCACTCCCCCTGCTTGTGCTCTCTCTCTCTGTCAAATGAATAAATAAAATATTTAAAAAAATAATAAAGATGTAGGAGAAATATTGAATATGAAAATATTCTTATAGAAGTTAAATTTTGGGATTGTTCTTGAGACTTAAAAAAAAATTAGAAAAAAATTCTTCAACATTGGGACACACCCAGCCATATTTTATAATATTGAACAATATAGAAGCAGTGTTTTTCAGACATTTTTGATGAATTCAAACTGAGCTATATTATACCAAAAACATATTGCATTAACTTTTACTATCATTGTTATCCAGTGAAAGCTAATCCATATGTTTATGATTCATTTAAATGAAATTCTCAAAATAATGATTTTTAGAGCTGTTTGGTGTTTAAAGAGAAATTTTAGAGTTTTAAGAACAGGTTATTTTATTGCATTAATGGACAGGAAAATCAAAATGTTATGGAAGAGTCAGAAATATTGTTAACATTGAACACATGTATTTTTTAGGTCATTAACAGAAAATATTTACTCCTACCTAAAGGGGGATAAATGTGTTTCTCTCCATGAGTAAAATCAGAGTCTATAATAATAAGGAAATGTAAGTAGAAATTTCATCATATTTCTGCTTTTAAGCAATTATATGCAGTGTGTGTGATGTTTTTGTGAAAAAGGCTTTTTTTCAAAATATTTTACTGTTTTCCAGTTTTTCACAAAAGTGAAAAACTCTTTAATTCCCCAATAAGTTTTGAAAATCTTCAAATATTATGATCTAAATTCAAGCTTTGTTTTGTTTGTTTTTAATGTTTCTGGTGGTTTTAATTCTCCCCTTCTCTCTCTCTCTCTCTCTTTTTTTAACTTACTGTAGAGGTCAGGCTACAATGATAAGATTGTTTCCTTGCCCCTGGATAACTTGATTCTGAATATGAAAGTTGCTTTAACACTTACATAAGCACGTGTCTACAAACACATTCATGTACTTTATGAGTTTGAAAACATGCAAATCACATGGGAAAATATTTGTCACAACACTTTCAATCAATATATACCTTTTCACATCTGGAAGAGCTGAAGCCTTTAAGCCTGATTCCTGTGGAAACGAAGAGGTGTAACTTTGTCAAATCTATGCTGACAAAACTATGCTGAAAAAACCACACTGACTTTGGAAATGCCAGCCACCTCAGTTATGTATCCTACCAGCTCAGTCACGTCAAATAATATATTTTGGTGTTCGATATTATTAATGTATTAAACAATATTATTTAGACATTATTTAAATTACAATGTATTTTAGCATTTAATATATGCCAGAAATTGTGCTAAGAGCTTTATATATTTTAATTAGCATCATGGAAATGAAGAAATGCTTACTCTTTCATGCCTCTCTCCCATTTTCTAAGTACCAAAAATGTCACCCTTCCAAAAAAGTTCCAAAAGTACTTTACTTCTTCTGTGAAGATTCCCTGAAAGTCTTCTATTTCTCCCATTATTAAAGAATGCTAAAGCTTGCATATCGTACTTACTTATCATATATCCATATTACTGTAAATAGCTGTCTTAGATTGCATCATACTTCCCCAGATTTTCTTTACATAATGTGTATGGGCATCCGCTATGGAGTTCAGCAGTGCTGTGTTCCTTATCTTCATCACATACTAGATGCACCACCTTGTATAAATGACAAAACTTCTTTACACAGTACCGTCTTCACAGAAATAATAGCTAATTGGCAGGGCTACTTTGAATATTAAATGAGATAACTGCATAGCATAGTTTCAGTCACAGAATAAGCATTCGGTAAATATAGTTATCTTAGATTGCCTGAGTTTACATTATACCCTTTGTGCATATTTGATTTGGAGGCTTTTTTTTTATAATATTTTTTTATTATGTTAGTCACCATACAGTACATCCCTGGTTTTTGATGTAAAATTCCATGATTCATTAGTTATGTGTAACACCCAGTGCACTATGCAATACGTGCCTTCCTTACTACCCATCACCAGCCTATCCCATTCCCCCATGCCCCTTCCCTCTGAAGCCCTCAGTTTGTTTCTCAGAGTCCATAGTCTCTCATGCTTCATATATACAATGGAATATTACTCAGCTATCAAAAAGAACGATTTCTCAACATTTGCTGCAACATGGATGGCACTGGAGGGGATAATGCTAAGTGAAATAAGTCAAGCAGAGAAAGACAATTATCATATGGTTTCACTCATCTATGGAACATAAGAAGTAGGAAGATCGGTAGGAGAAGAAAGGGATAAAGAAAGGGGGGTAACCAGAAGGGGGAATTAAGCATGATTTGAGGCTTTTAAAGCACTGACTCTTGGATTGTGATAATACTTTCCTGGAGGGGCATATCCCAGTCATCCTGGGGACTTAGGCAGACTGCCCTTTTTCCCTTTTCCACTTGTCCTTATCCAGCTCTACATTCAGTCCCTGAAAGACAATTTTAGGAAGGTCAATTTATAAAAATCTAATCATCCACATTTACTTGTTCTTTTAACTGTTTTGAACAAATTTACAGTAAGTTTCGCTATATGGAGTAGCTTTACTGACCAGTGGATTTCCTGCAAAGTTTTATTTGACAGTTGTCATTTTGTTTTCTCACTATGTTTTTACTAATTCTAATTTGTTTTTCCTTGACAACTTGTTGCTTCATCTGGAAGGAAGTGAGATAAAGGGTAGAGATTGCCTGATGGGAGCTAGGACTGCTATCACACAACAAATTCCAGACTGGAGATGACAGGAGGATTTTAGAGAGAAACTATATATTGTTCAACCAGGATTCACTTGAGATGTAAAGGAGACACAAAAATATTTAACAGTCGTTATTTTACTACCTCCAGTGAAAAACCAGGAATGTTCTGGGACAGGATGTCTGGTCATCCTACCTAGGGACAAATTGGAGGGGGACATAAGGATGGGGCATGCATGGGGAGATTGATGGGTATTGAAGGAGGGTACTGGAATAATAAGATGAAATAAAGGAGTCAGAGCAGAGAGGGGGAAATCTGAGGGTCACAAGAAGATATTTATGAGACTGTATTTAAAATATTTATTTTAGAACATATTCAAGTCCAAGCGTCCATGAACTGATGAATGGATAAAGAAGATGTGGTGTGTGTGTGTGTGTGTGTGTGTGTGTGTGTGTGTGTGTTAATAGAATATTACTCAACTACCAAAAGAATGACTTATTGCCATTTACAATGATGTGGATGGAGCTAGAGTATATTATGCTATGCAAAAGCAGTCAGTCAGAGAAAGACCAATACATATGATTTCACTCATATGTGGAATTTAAGTAACAAAACATAGGGGAAGGGAAGGAAAAATAAAGTAAGATAAAAACAGAGATAAGCCATAGGAGACTCTTAACTATGGAGAATAAACTGAGGGCTGCTGGAGGAGAGGTAAGTGGGAGATGGGTTAAATGGGTGATGGGCATTATGGAGGGCACTTGTGATGAGCACTGGTTGTTATATGTAAGTGATGAATCACTAAAGTCTACTCCTGAAACCAATACCATAATATATGTTAACTAACTTGAATTTAAATAAGAACTTGGAAAAAAATATATTCAAAGAACTATTAAAAACTATATTTTTGAATATGTAAATGTATTTTTCATGAAAATAATTTTTCATGAAAGCATTCTGATATATTTTATGGATATGTTTTTCTCTTGGGGCAGAGAGAAACTGAGCATTCCTTATGATGTTGTTATGAAGACAAATTGAAAAGTGGTCAACTAAAACTTCACAAAAATCTTGAAAAGATGGCACAGCTGTCTTATCCAATAGGGTCTCTTGTAACTTATTTTTTAAAGTTTAGCAGATAAAAGTACATTAGCCTTCAATAAATTAACTTTCAGTGAATTTTCTTGTACTGAATAGACTTTCAGGGATTGGCTTGATACATTTTGAGTCCAGACAAATGTGCTGAACATAATTATTACTAGGAATCAAAACTCCAAAGATTAAAATTGGGATTGCTTTTATTGTTTGGTTATTTTGCATAATGGGAAAGGGAAGACATTTCTATATGAAATACTTGGATTCCTTTACCTCTTTTTCCATTGGCTAATCCAGTGGAAATCTTGGGCAAGGGATTAGCCAAAACAGAGGTAGGGGAGAGGGTAGTAAGAAAATGTAGGGAAAAGTGTGTAGGAAGAAGCTAAAATTAGATTGGAATTCTCTACAAAGGTAGAATAATTAGGTCCTTAACACAGAGTTAGAGTTGTCTTCTGTGTTTTGAATTCAAGCAGTTTAAATATTCCCAGGGACAGAAATATTTTCTTAGCATAACACACAGGTGCAGGTACTGTGTAGCCAAGGAAAAGCATTGGTAAACATTGGAACGTCCTTCCAAAGGCATGGTCCAGAGCCAAACTTTCAGACTGCCTCAGTGGCTTAAGTTCTTCATCACACTCAAAAAGAGATGGCCTGTTCTCAGTGTAATGAAAGGATGATCTCAAAGTAACACGGGGAATCTTTGTGCAAAGGCAATGAGGGCTAAAATAATCTTCAAGGGAGTTAGCTATGTTTGTTCAGCAAGACGTTTTTAAATGGAAAGTGTTCTCTGGCTGTTTGTACTGGACAGTGGCGTGTTACATTCCCGTCATCTCACTTAGTCTCATTGGATTGGATTCTCTCTTTTAAGTTAAGAGGTAGTTGGCAGAATGTCTCCCCTGGCATAGAAGAGAAAAGAAACTTTTTCTTTCTATGTTTTCAGACTTTTCAAAGCTCTCGTGCTTATGCCAGGTTATGACAATAAAACCTAGAAACCACACGTTACTTTAGGTTTTTGGTAGATAAAAGAAGTTCACTTTTGCTAAGAGGTAGGGATCCTTTTGGCATTATTGTCTTGATGGTGCATTGTTTCATTTTTCACATTCTTACATTCTCTCCCTGGATAGAGCTGCATGTTCTCAGAACATGGGCGACATTTTCTCCTTCCTTTCCATGTGTAGTGGCCATGACAGCATCCATATGCGCCCTCTCCTTTTCAAAGCAGGGAAGCGCTTATCCCCTATTCTGATCCCGTTTTACTTTTTCTCATTCTGAATCTTTATTTCTCTCCATTAACATGTACATCCCCAAGGGCTGTGTTGTCACAGGCATCGTCACCAACATCCCTTCCTTTATGAGACTATATTCTAGTGTCTGAAATATCTGGATGGGGGCTGAATTATTTGTATTCCAATTCTGACATTCTTGCTGTTGACAAATATTTTGAGAATTTTTTTATAATTACCTTGCCTCATATTTTTCCCTTGGTTCCTCACTCCCTTTGAATAATTTTCTCCTTTGGGGATATAGTACTGTCTATATTGGGGCTGTAGCTTCTCTGGTATTTGGTAGGAAGGAAAAGAAATCAAAGAGTGCCATGAAAATCAAATGACACACAAGTACCTTTCCTAATTCTTTCAGAAAGCATACAGTTTTGATTCCATAAAATATATATGATAGTATTTAAAACAGCGGTATGGAAAGAATAATGATTTGACAACGAGAATGATAAATTTCAGTTAAATACAGTTACTTTCTGGGTTGGACTGATTCACCTTTAATAGCAAGGAGCCTTTATGTCACATCTGATTCACAATTGCAGTGGACTCAGCAAGATCCTGTGTGACCAATCATGTTACCAGTTATTAATCCAAATCGAAGCTTTAAAAAATTTGTAAAATGTAGGTATGCCTGGGTGGCTGAGTCGGTTAAGCGTCTGCCTTCGGCTTAGGTCATGATCCCAGGGTCCTGGAATCGAGTTCCGTGTCGGGCTACTTGCTCAGTGGGGAGCCTGCTTCTCCCTCTGTCTAATGCTCCCCTTGTTTGTGTGCTCTCTCTCTCTCTTTCTTTGACAAATAAATAAACGAAATCTTTAAAAAAAATTAAATAACCTTGTAAAATTTAAAGAAGGGATAAGGTTGTTCTCAAGAGAAAATTCAGTTCCTTAAACTAACATTTTGCCAATGACATATTTGTAAAAAGTGGAAATTTACTATTAGAAAATATTTAATCAAGTTAGTTTTCCATGTAGTGGTATAATTCAGACAGAACAAGTGAAGTACTCACTGTGTGCAATATAAGGCAAAAAGGTAGTTAACACAGGCCTGGATTGGGCTGGATCTCTTCAATAAGGGTGGCAGGGTGCAAACTTCAAAGATAACTATCCATTCTCGTCAGGAATTACACTCCAGCATGAGCTGTGATGGAGGTCCACAGGAAACCCTTTTTTGAAACAATTATTCTGGACATGTGGTAAGGCAAAGGAATTGGAATTTGGCAGGCTCAACTGCATTAATTTTGCTCTGGGTGTAAAATATGTTAATTTGCCACTGTCGGGAAGAAATCATGATGAGTCATTCACCGAACTACTTAGAATCTACTTCTAACACTTCCAAGTATTTATTGCTCTGGCCATTCCTTCTTCTCTTCACAGACCTACTTTTTAACAATTTATTTTAAAAAGCATAAAAATCATTTTATTTTATTTTACCTGAAACAAATTTCTAACAAATTCTTTGGTTGAATAAATACCTGATCATATTTAATTTCCATTCTGAAGTTATTTTGTATTTTCTGCTTGATCAGGGAGTGTTCTGTGAAAAGGGGCAGGATCACTTTTTATTCCTTCTGATAATGTAAATCATTAACTGGTGAAATCAGAACCAACTGTATGCATAAAACAAGCTGTCCCAGGACCAAAAGATTTTACCTGCACTTTCCAAGGATTAAGAATAATCTTGGGTATTCAGCTGTGTGTTGAAGCAGAAGAGGATTGTATTGAAAGCAAAAAATATGAATCCAGCAGGTTAGAAAAAGAGTTTGTTTTGTGATCTCAACATGTTTCCGTAATTTCAAACATAACACGCCTACTACACGCATAACCCAGCTTCAACAGATACCTCAAACCTTGTAACAGGAAGTTCTTCTGCTTGGTCTTCAAAATTACAGCATCCATGCTCTTCTTTTCCCAGCCATACTTCATATAATTAATGCCATTCTTAAATTAAGCCATTTGGAAATAAAATATAAAAGTCTACGTGGGTTTATAATCAGCCATTAAACAACTGACATTGAGCCATTGAATTAAACGAGCACAATGCTTTATTATAAAAGAAGTAAAAAATAACAGAATAAAATCAGTATTTGGGAAAATTGTTTAGCTTTCTCCCTCGGAGAGAAAACACAGGTTCTCAAAATGCTGCCACCTTCCTACCTGTTTTCAACTTGCAATGAACATAGAATTATAAAAATTTGCATACATACTGTTTGACTCTTAAAATAGCGCTAAACGTATGTGAAGTCTCCAAATTAAAGCTTCCCCCCAACCGCACCCCCACTGCAGGACCCTGTAACCGCAAATGCCTCGAGATATTGGCTGAATCATCCCCCTTTCCAAAACTGTCCATCTGTCTTTGAGAGTAGTTGTGATCTGGAGGTTCAAGTTGACTTACTCACTGAGCTGCCTGCCAGTTTAGATGCACTTTGTAGGTGGAAAATTGTTGGTCTTTGTCCCTCCCAGCTTGTAAGTAAAATGAGGCTGCCAAGAGATAAACACATTCTAAGTTTATCATGCTATTCTTGGCCTCAAACTACAAGCCATAAGGCAACTATTGCTCAAGGTACCGTGTTTACAAGTGTTCAGTCCTCCGCTGTTTCAGAGACCCAACAAGATGGAATTTCTTCCTGCCAGCCTCTTTTTTTTTTTTTTTCCCTAAGCTTTCACATTTCTCATTTCCTTTTTAAAAGTGAGGACAGGCAGCAGTTTCTTTGACAACATCTCGAAGGTTTGAAGTCTCATTAAAATTTTGATTATGATGTTTTGGGGTTTTCTCCCCCAAAGGCACTATAAGTTCCTAAAAAAGATTAGAAGCTTCTTTCTATTATCATTATCATTATTTTACCTAAAAGTAAACAAGAGGTATGCTAATGTATCTTCAGATGGGCCTTTTCACACATTTATTATAAAATCCATGTTTCTCTCTTAATAGGATTTTTCCTACTAAGTAGCTATATTGAAAATAATTGTTTTGGTAATGTTCTCAAATCAACCCCTCCCCGAAATATTTTACTTTCTTTCTTTTTCTTCTTCTTCTCTCTCTCTCTTTTTTTTTTCTTTTCTTTTTTTTTTTGGTGAGAGAAAGTACTGAGTTAACTTTTCTTCACAAATGTCTTCCTGGCTGCATTGGATAACAGGATGTATTGAGTTCATACATCTTAAATATAAAAGAGGAGTATAGCTATATCACATCCTATATTGGCACAGTACATTGACATGTATTATGTATGATGTTACACTGTTTAAATTATTAGAAATCACATTAAAAGAAATTATAATAAGATAGGGCTTTTTACCAAATCTAGAATATTTGGCAAAGATAGGATAATCAAGTTCAATCCTTGATTTACAAATAAGACTTTGAGCTCTCAGAATTTTATAACTATATTCTATATCATTTTTTTTTGCATTTCATTAAAACTAACATTCCCTTCAGATTTCAGCATAGTACTTATATAATTTACCTATAGAATCGGCCTTAATTGTTTTCTTGGGCATGATAGCTATTGATCCACATCCTAGAAAAAATTTTGAACATACTCTAATGTCTGCTCCTACAGTGGTTTAATATTGTTGTAAATTAAATTCACTGACTACATGACAAATGAAAAGAACATAACAAATTTTACTTTTTCTAGTCAAAGTACTACAGGTAGAGATGAAAGGTTTGCAACAATCTTCTGTGGGAGCTTGCAGGGGAAAATGTGTTGTTGATTTGAAGCGTTACTGAAGATCATCCAGACGGTCAAAATCATGTCCTCACTAAAATGGGCAGGACTGTCCTGCATCGGGGTCAGAGTATGTTTCACAACCACCCAGTGGCTTCTGAGGAGGTACAGATCAGCTGATGGGGAGCAGTGGATGAATATGCTGTTTGAAAATCATCTCTGTTATTGCTAGAATCTACCTGCAACACTCCAATAACAACAAAAATTGTTACATTTTCATCAGTGCCTATAAAAATCTTAGCCTCTTTTCCCCTATACCACTAAAAGTAGGTGTTAAGACTTGTGTATATTCTGAAGACGACGTCACTAGAGGCATTTGATAGCTTTGCTTTACAGATCTCTTGTTCCTGATTTATTATTCTAATAGTGTTCTTAAATGTACTTATGTGACACAGTGGCTCAATAGATTATAACATTTGCTATAATATTTCAAAACTCATATTGTTAAATATATAAAAGGCTTCAACTTTGAGGAGATAGTCTAGATTCTGAGGAATTAAGGGACTGATTGGTCATTAGTACCTAGTAGTGCTAACAGCCACTGTTCTTTGATTGAACTAATAGGCACTTCCTATAGCTGGCGGAGGAGACTCTGTTGGAGTGTTATTTTGACGTTGTCAAAAGCATAAGACCAGTCACTAGAATATTTCTAATATGTTAGGAGTCATCATGGAGAAACACTCCTTAAATAGTATTTTAGTTTTTTGCACTGTGCACATTTAATTTTCTGTTTGTTTTTAAGTCTGATTCTTGGTTTAAGCTAAATGTAAATAGTCCCAGAATTAAAGTTATGAAGTAGATAGTTTTCAGCATTCAGTGTCATTAGTAAGAAATTACAATTTTAAGTACCAGGAATTCACAAATAAAACAATTAAATACCCACACTTTTTTTTTTTCCCTGAGAGATTAGGAATTGTTTTTCAAAGTAGATTTCCTACCTCTGAAATATTTTTGCTTTACTTATTAAGACAGGGTATTCTTTGAGTTTCCAATTTAATCTTCTGTTGAAATCTTTGTTTTTGATACAATTGCCTTCCATTTTGTTTGTGGATGTTCTTGAGGGGGTGTGTATGAAGTCATGCTGTTTATGTTGGTAATCCAGATGATGCTGTGATGACAGTTCGTAAATCTTAAAATCTTAATGGTTTAAATAAAACAGAAGATAATTTCTCACACTGTATGTTCAACAGGGTAAAGCAACAGCCTTCCAGTTAGTTGGAAAATCTGTTTATCGTAGTTACTCCACAAATAGTGGATGGAAGCTTTACCTCAAAACATACTTTGATGACTGTTGAGGCAGGAAAAGGGAATAAGGGGAATTACTCCATGGCTCTTGAAGCTTCTGTCTGGAGGTGGTATGCGTCATTTCCCTTCACATTTCCTTAGCCAGAGAAAACCACACGATATTACCTAGCCCCAAACATGGGAAAGAAATGCTCCTACCTTGTGTTTTGAAGGAGATGAAATGGAAAATTCTTGAGCAGTCCTTATGACTTGACTACCACAATGGATAATGTTAATAACTATTAAGAGAAGTCACTCTTTCTTAGGCGACCATGGAGTAGAAGGCATTGGATATGGAATTCTGTTTTCCTGCCTAGTGTTAACTTAATACTTGGGTACCATTCAGAAAGATTTTGAGGCCTTGCTTCCCTAAGTCTTACTTTAATGTGCCTACAATAGTTATGCCATGACAAATGCTTTGGGAGAAATGTTAGTGTTTCCACACTTTGGGTTAGGAAGTCAGCGTGGAAGTATCTGTTTGTTTCTATAAACTGTAGTGAACTAGCAGCAGCTGCTTCAACCTGGTTGGAAACTAGTCGTGCCCTACACACCTGTGAAATGGATCAAACAAGACCTAGCATACACTAACGTGAAAACATACAAAGTCACCTAGGCAGCAGACATGATCCTTATTATGAAGCATGCAGTTTCAGTGCTTTTAGATCAAATTGAAATGGATAATATGTTCATTCATGTGAAATATATAACATTATAGAGAGTTTGGTGCTTTAATCTTAAGCATTTTTCTGTAAATATTGTATTATCAGTCATTTAATTTAAAGGAACCAATACATTTTAGAAAGAAATATAAAATTTCAATCAACTAAAACATCCCATTAAGGACTTTAAGGAAATCTTGATACATCCTACATGTTATGGTACCTCATTTGGTCTACAACTTTCCTAACCATAGTGACATGATGATTGTCCAAATCTTAAATTTTACATTGTCCCCCAACTAATAGAGACACCAGATATCCAGGAAATGGAGACTAGAAAATCTCCCTGAGGATAACGCAGATTTATGTGTGCTTTTGTTAGTTATTTTTGTGTACTATCTTAACATTTTTCTGCATCCAACCCTTACAACTTCAAAGAGTGGTGTGAAGGAAGAAATGGGTCTTTATTCTTATAAAAGGTCATAAGAGCATGTTCAATTAAAATAAGTAGCAAAGGACCAGAGAGACCTTTGTAAGTGGGGAGGACAATAAAGAATCTTTAGTGAAAGAACCTAAGAACCCCTAAGAATATGAATACATGGGAAATGGTGGGGGCAGTGGCCGGGGCAGGGCTTGGGCCGGGGCAGAGCGGGGCCGGGGCTCAGCTGGTGCGGGACCAGCACACAGGAGCAGGTTTCTGAACTGTCTTGTTCCTCATGGCTTCCTGCTTCCACTTTGTTTCTTAGAGTGGTCTGAGAAGGTTTCTTTTCTTCACCATCAAGATACTTGTCTGGAAAAGTGGAAGCTTTTCAGTTGTATCTGGTGGAATCTAACATCTTGCTTTAAGAAAAATCCTTAAATTATTATTCCATACATTTTTAGTTGTTTGTGTTCAGTAGGCCAAGAAATAGTCTAATAGAGTCTAATATGAGTTTCTACCTAGTTGTTTAAATCCTCATATGAGAGTTAACTACTCATAATTAATATATAATTATAATAAATTTATGAATATAAATGAGGACTAACTTTTACCTAAGAATACTATTTAGCTATTTCAGAAATTACACAATATTTAAGCTTTCTTTATTACTGGTGAAAACCTGGTTGTTGTTTGTTAATGACCATTTATCTTTGGTATGTTGACTGATTAAAAGATACCTGAAAAGTTCCCAGAGTAAGAATGCTAATTGTGTGGTCACACAATGTAAAATACAAATTCTCACCATACGCTGCTTTTCGTGAAGCATATGCCTTACCACGGTGAAACATCTGATGCATTTTTCTTTTTTTATTAACCTGTATTATATGAGCATCTATACCTTTGTGACCAAAGGGAACACTTTAAAAAAAAATTGTACAGCATATGGGTGCATTTTGTTGACTGTTTCAATGTTTGGGGATTCAAGACAACATATAATTATGCTTGAGAAGTCAATCCCCTGTGATATCAATTAAGAAGGATGTGTTGCTAATACATCCCAATTGCCATTAACTACTGCAAGTCACCTAAAAGGCTTATTCTTTTTTTAAATAGACAGAGGTAGTTTAAGATTTTTTTTTTTTTTTTTTTTTTTTACTGAAGGGGGAAAAAAAAGACATTTATCTTCAAAGTATTTTCTTAAGTTGAGACAACACATAACTTTGATTAAATTTTATGAGTTGGACATCACAATAGGCATGATGAAATAACTTGAATTAGCGAAGTTGAATCAGGTCAAGGTGGTTACTATTATAAGTAGTTAATTCATATTGTCATCTTTTTTATTTCGTGAACTTAGCTGACAAGTGGTGCCAAGACTTAGGCTGTATCACACGCAGTGACCTGAAGGTTTGGCATTAGCAGGCTTCAACATTTGATCCAAATGGTTTATTTAAATGCACTAGTCAGCATAACAAATGTAGGCAAATAGAGCTGTGAACCAGGGTTAGAAGACCTTTTCAAGGGGCGCCTGGGTGGTGCAGTCGTTAGGCGGCTGCCTTTGGCTCAGGGCGGGATCCTGGCGTTCCAGGATCCAGTCCCACATCGGGCTCCTCCGCTGGGAGCCTGCTTCTTCCTCTCCCACTCCCCCTACTTGTGTTCCCTCTCTCGCTGGCTGTCTCTCTCTGTCAAAATAAATAAATAAAATCTTTAAAAAAAAAAAAAAGAAGACCTTTTCAAGGTCTCTGTTCTGCCTCTAAAAGATCATTGCTCTTTGAGGGGTAGGAGGGGTCTGCTGATGTCTTCTGGAACTCATATCTTTATTCTGTGTAAAAGGAATCAAATACCTGGATGTTCTAACCTACAGGGAAGTTATGAGGCTTGAATCAGGTAATAGACATGAAGTACTTTGTGATTATAGTATATTGAATAAATAGAATTATCAATCAGAGGCATCCCATTTAAATGTCTGTTTGAAAATATTTATTAATAAAAGATAGGTTCAACCAGACACTGAATCTGAAATTAGTAGACCTGAATGTTAATGTAGTCTTTAAACAGGCTCCTAAGACCTGAAAGTAGGTATGTTCCTGATTGGACCTCAGTACCTTCTTAATTTCCTCGGGAAGAGGTTTTAGCTTCCCCTCTATTCATAGGGCTATGTCACAAGGATGGAAAATACATTTTACCCCTTAGAGAATTTTTATCTTATAAATATGTCTGAATATACTTAATTTTATCTTTAAAAGTAATGTATCTGTTGGCTTTGATAAAATAGTGAAATTAACTTCGCCTCGCTCCCGATGACTGTAAAAACAAACAAAATGCATGAAAATGTGGGCATTGGACAAAAATCAGTACAGGACAGTGATCTAAGAGAATGGAAATCACTAAGCTGAGCTCTACAATTGTCCCAGTTTATTGCTTATGATTGTCCTACTTATCGTCAAGCCCTGTGCAAGGAGTGTGAGAACCAACAAGAGCCTAGTAGTCCCTGAATTGAAGAGGCAGGGAAGCCAAAATGGTTAGAATTTGCAGAGCAGAGTGACAGAAAAGAGAGCTGTTTTATCAAGAGACAGCTACAAAGACAGAGAGAGCTCTGGAAATCTGGTCAGGGTTTTCCCCAGGTCTTAGGTTGTGTACAGAATACGTGCATGTATATGAGAAGACTACTCAAGGCCAGAGAAGGAGTCTCTGGAAAGGAATTGCCAGAGCAATCCCTGGTGATTACAAAGAGAGAATAGTTTGTGTTCCCACAAAGCAGTTAGAGAAAGTTCTCCCAATACACAGGGCTTATGGTAGATTACTCAAAATTGGCATTGCCTCATTAGGGAGTCAAAATTAGCCCTGGACAAAAGACTGCCCTGGAATTGCCTAACGAAGCTTAAAAGCAAACTTGGGAAGGATCAAATGATTTCCAAGTAACTTATATCTTAAGGCAAAGCTCAAGAATATTTAAAGGAATAAAAAATATATCAATACCCTATAAGGTTAAAAAAAAATCTGGCATCAAATAAAAAATTACTAGGCATGCAAAGGGTATAAACCATGATGAGGAGAAAAATTAATCAATGGAAAAACAATGAAGCAGAGGACAGAATTAGTAAAGGACATTAAGATAGTCATCAATCTAATATTTATATGTTTAAGATGATAGGTAATGGCATGAACATGTTCTGATATTCTAATTTGTGAATTTGTATCAGAGATTTCATGTAGAAATAATACCACATGTCTTATAAAAAGTTGAAGGGGGCAGGATACTTCCCAGCTCATTCTACAAATACTCCATAAGAGTAGCATCATCCTGGTACTCAAAATAGAGAAACAGTATCGTAAGAAAAGAAATCTGTGAGCCAACATCACTCATGAATATAGATGCAAAAATTCTTAACTAAGTTTAGCAAATCAAATCCAACAATATAAAAAAAAAGATCACAATTAAGAGGAGTTTATCATAGGAATGCAAGATGTGTTTATGATTCAAATCTCAGTGTAACCTACTGTATTGAGACTAAAGAAGAAGGGGATAATGGATTATTTCAACAGAGACAGAAAAACATTTGTCAAAAACCCAGTATTGATTTCCTGATAAAAAGTCTCAACAAATTAGAAATAGAAGGGAACTTCCTCAATTTGATTAAGGTCACCTATAGTTATAGTTAAATTTGTAGTTAACAGTATATGTAATTATAAAACATTAAATGCTTTCCCCTTAGGATCAGGAACAAGACAAAGATACCTACTCTTAATGCTTTTGTTCAGTCTGTCCTGGAGATTCTAATCAGTACATAAAGACAAGAAAAAGAAATAAAATCCTAAAGGTTGAAAGGAAGAATGAAAACTGTTTTTATTTAAGATGATATGATAACCTGTTTAGAAAATATATATGCTCTACAAAAAAGCTACTAGAACTTCAAACATGTTTATCAAGATTTCTCAATAAGAGCCAAATGCAAAAATCAACTGTATTTCTATGAACTATCAATGAATAATTTTAAGAAATGCGTTAAGATCGCATAAAAATAATGAAATATTTCGGGATAAACATGACAAAATACTTGTTGGCATTATCTCTACACTGAAAACTACAAGACATTGCTGAGAGAAATTATATGAGACCTAAGTAAATGGACACATATACCATGTTCGTGAATTAGAATGTTGAATATTAACAAGACGTTAATTTTTCCAAAATTGGTCTGTAGATTCAATGCAATTCCAATTAAATCAATAATAACAGGTTTTTTTGTTTTTGTTTTTTTTAAAGAGGTTGACAGACTAGTTCTAAATTTATTTGGTGATGTGGGACCTAGAATTGCAAAATGACTTTGGCTTTTCTAACTTTGAAAAAATTGGAGTGCTTACTCCAATTGATAAAAATATTTAATGTAAATCTCCAGTAATCAAGACAGTATGGTATTGGCAAAAGTATTAATAGAACACAAGAGAGCATCCAGAAATAGAGCCACGCGATATAGTCAATTGATTTTTGATAAAGATTCTAAAGCAATAAAGTTGTGAAATGGTCATCTTGTCAACAAATAGTTGCGAGAATCGAATAACCATAATAAAGGAAGAAATTTGACCTTTTCTTCATTTCGTGTTCAAAAATTTAATTGAAATGTACACCGAAATGAAGGACCTAAAACCATAAAAGTGCTAAAAGAGAACAGGAGAAACACTGTGTGTCTTGGGTTAAGCAGACATTTCTAACATGACGACGAAAGCGTAATGCATAAAATAAAAAACTTGAAAGTTAGACACCATCAAAATTAAAATCTTCAGCTTTTAAAAGACACTGAAGAAAATGAAAAGATAAGCCATAGACTTGGAAAAATATCTGCAAAACTCATTTGATAAAGCACTTGTGTTCAGAATATGCAATGAACCCACAAACTCCATTATATGTAAGTAAACAATCTTAATTAGAAAATGGGCAAAGGATTTTCATAGACAGTTCACCAAAAAAGGTACCCAGCATCATTAGTCATAGGAAATGCAAATTAAGCTGCAATTAGATATATATCAACACACCCACTAGGATGGTTGAAATTAAAAAGTTTAACCATACTGACTGACTGAAGCTATGGAATGACTTAAATTCATACATGGATATGGGGAGTAAAAGATACAATAACCACTTTAGAAAACACTTGGGAACCTAAAAAGTTAAACGTATTCCCGCCATATAGTACAGGCCTTCACATTTATAGATATTTACTCAAGGGAAATATTACCATATTTCTATATATTACTTGCACAGGAATGTTCGTAACAGATTTATTTGTTATACGTAAAGACAGAAAATAATCTGAATGGCCATCAACAGATAAACATAGAAACAAATTATGGTATGTTCATATAAAAACTACTACTCAGTAGTAAAAAGGAATATGACAAAATGGATAAATCTCAAATAGTCATGCCAAGTGAAAGAAACCACACAAAAAGGAGTACTTACTCTGTGTTTCTATTTATGTAAAATTGTAGAAAATACAGTCTGTACTGACAAAACAAGTAAGTGGTTCACTAGAGATGGCCAGTGGAGGAGAGGGAATGAGATCTGGATTACACTGTGGCACAAAAATTGGGGGGGTAGGGTAATGTGTATGTTCATTATCTCTGTTGTCATGATGGTTTCAAGTATATATACATGTCAAAACTCATGAAATTTTACATTACATTGTACATCAATCATACTTCAGTAAAGCTCTACAATCAAGAGTAATATATCGATATTAAAGTGATGAGGACTGCAGATACCTTCATTTCCCTATAATCAGTAATAGCAGCTTTTACATAGATCAAAAGTGCGCATTTACATGTCTGACCATTTCATGTCCTGTATGTGTTTTAATGAAATGCTCATGCGCTTTGGCCATCAGACCTTTTAATATAGCTCCTAGTGAGGGATAAAACTAAAGTTATATCTAAAAAATATGGATTCAATATGCCTTACTGACTATTCATATGAATGAAATAATCAATTTGCCTTTGATAATCAATTCTCAGATTGAAGGCAGCTGAAATGCACAAAGTAATGATGTGCATGAGTTAGCCCTCTCTGACCCATTGGACCCGTTGTGGTCTTAATAACATTATTAGAAGAAAAATGTCATTATCCAATGTGATCTCATAAGCTACCACAATTTATAGCCACCCCTGCTTATTTTCTATTTTAAAGAACAACTTTGTGGCTTTGCTTAAAGAAAGTGAAGTCTTTTGTTTCTCCCTGAGGTTGTCATACCAACAACAATTATTTAGCTCTAATTGGTCTGTAGGAGGTCAGGATCAGCAGCCTAAAAACGCACTTTAAGGATTTCACATTTCAGCTCAGTGGTTAAATTGTAGCATTTTCTGTCTTTATAGAAATATTCTGAAAATTCCTATTTTAGACCTCTTGTTTGCACCCCTCCTTTTTTTCTTTTCTAGAGGAAGTCTACAGTCCATTAATAAGGAATAAACCAAAGGGTGCTCGTGGCTTTTAAAATGTGATTGTTTTGCTTCTTAAATTTGTCCTGCTCCACTTCTTTGGAACTGGTTGTGAAACAATGCTTCTATATTTTCAAAAGTATGCCATTCAGGTTGCATTGTATTTTTTTTTTTTTTGGTCTCTGACAAATGAAAACGGTGAAAAAGTTGAAGCCAACCTAGATCTGATTATTTTATAGTCACCCAAACTCCCGTCTTCCTCTCTGCTTCCTCCCCCTTTTAAACAAAAGTTTTGTTCAATCTCTCTGTATCCGCCTCGTTATGCTTCTGTGTAATAGATCTGTCACAGCTGAGGGCCACGGCTGTGTGTTTATTAAAGATAATAAAATAGAAATGAGACAAAATATGATTTGATACTAAAGTTAATACTAATTATTTGTTGATTTGAATTTAAGATTTCTTTGTAGTCTTTAATGCTAGTCTGAGTTTCGAAATTATAGTACGATTTACCAAATCTAGCATTTTTAGAAAAAGACTGTCAACATTTTCGTATGTTGATACTTCTCATAATGGCACAGACTCTTCCTTCCAAAAGCTATTTGATATTTTCCCTTACAAAAGAAATATACACAGGTTTTTCATTTATAATTACACTAACGGTTCTTCACTCCAGAGGACTAGAATATCTATATACATCTTGAAATTACATGTATTCATATGTATGTACCTCCATGTCCTCAAGCTTTGTTTTGATCTCCTTTAATTTCACTCTGTTCCTCAGCCATTGCAAAGTACTGTTGGGGTAACTTTTCGTCCCTAATTATAATTTAATAACATCATCTATTTCTTCTGGAGTATGTAAGTCATAATCGGCAGTCTAGATGTCCTTATCCCATAAATATAGCTTCTAATTTTCCAAAAATATTGGCGGAAAATGTTGAATGATAACAAATCAAATCAAATGAGAAACTTCTACCCAGCTTTTAGAAATTTGAATTGACTATTCTAGAAGAAGAAATTACTAATTTTACTCAAAAGTTTGGGGGAAAGTAGCTTTGCAGAGGCATACCAGACAACCTTGAAAAATTCAGTTAAAAAAAAACAACCAAACATTGATGAGATTTCATGTGATAGAGCTTACCATTGCCAATAACTGTATAATGTGGTAAGACTATATAACATAATGGGCAGCATTATGTTCCAACCTTAATGTCACATTAACTCACATTTTCAAAGAGTCCTTACCTGTACATTGGCCGTGATCATTTCTATTTCAGCCTGCAGATGTGAATAGTTAAATGGGATTGTGTGCATTAGGTTCTAAACGCCAAGTGGCCATTCAATAAATAAATAATAGCAATAGAATTAAGGGAGAAAAAACCAATTGGACTGATTTGAAAAGATAACTGAATAATATAATCAAGGGAATGATTAGACAAAAATAAAAGATTAAAAAATTAGTTTGAGGCTGTTTCAATTTTTTTTAAAACAGACTTTATTTTTTAGAGCTAATGTTTTAGGTTCATAATAAAATTTAGGAAAACATATAGAGATTTTTCATGTGCTTCCTACCCCTACACATGCATACTCTCCCCCATTAAACATCTTCCAACCGTCAATTAGTTAAAATTGATGTACCTTTACTGACATCCCGCAGTCACCCAAAGACCATAGTTTACATCAGGATTTTCTTTTGGGGCTTTACATTTGTGGGTTTGCAAAAATGTATAATGACTTGTATCCACCATTGTAGTATCATACAAAGTCATTTTACTGCGTTAGGTATCCATCTAGAACTGGCTGGAATTGGGTATTTCCCTTCCTTTGGGTCAGTTAGCCAGTGATAGCACCCCAGCAGGTTAGTTTCTGGTTAAACAGTATCTACGGAGGGCAGAACTTAATGATTCCTTTTTTCCTTACCCTGCTGGAAGCATGAGGGAATTTTTTTGAGAGCCAGGTCGAACTCCCAGAGGTAAAGTTCACAGCGGTGTGGGGCCACCCCTATGACTGGGTCCCCTTAGAGTTTTTAACTCTGACTGGTAATTGGTCGGTTGCGGTTCTTGTTTGTCTCCCCTTCCTTCAGCCTGCTCCCGCCACCACCTTTCCTGTAGATGTCTCTGCTCAGGAGTTTCTGCTCCAGTAAGTTGTGAGCCTCTGTTTTGCCCAGATTGTCTCCAGCTTTCAGGGCAGTGGTTTTCCCTGTGATATCACTTCGTTTATGGTTCTAAGAAGAGTTATCCATTTTTCAGTCTGCTCAGCTTTTTACATGTGTGGACAGAGTGGCAACTTCCAAGGTTCTTATATGCTAGTTTGGAAACTGGAAGCCCTCCCTGTATCAACTTTTGCTAAGTACTTGAGATATTTTTCACAGATACTTGAAAATAATTTTTAAAAATGACTTTCAGATTTAGTCCTCAAAACATTTTATTTTTGAAACCAATATGCTATTTAAGCAAATCCTTGTGTCAATGATTTATTTAGCTTTCATTATTAGAGTATGGAGTGTTAAGATGACAAAATAAATTATATATATTTTTAAAATATACACTTATATTTTATTATATTTTATTTTCCTATGCAAAAAAAACAAACAATATTTTAAGGATAAATATTCCAATGTGCTGCCAGATATTACGTCTGTGGGTGTGGGGTGTGTGTGTGTGAGTGTGTGTTCATTCTCTTAGTCTCCTCTATTTTGCTTTTATTCATTTGTCTGTCTTGAAGTTGGTTCAGTTTCTTAAGAGTATTTAACTTGATGCAGCACTAGGTAATATGAGAAAATGCAATCAGGATCTTGGTAAAAAAGCTCTAATAGCGCTCTTACTGTACCTCAAGGGTAGAACACAGTTTTGCCTGAGGAATCTCATAAACACCTAATATGGTCTGTGTTGCCGTATCACTGAGGTGTATGAGGAAAACATTAATGTGAATTATATAACCCTAAAATCATTTAATATTTGAAATGTAGAGAGAGTATTGGTGGTTGGAACTTAGACACTGGAAAATGGAAGCAAGCCAAAAACACTGGCACTAACACTCTGCTCTTGTTAAGAAAATGCCAAGGGATCTTTTCACAAGAGTAACTCACAGATTGTAACACAGTTACCTTAGCTGGCTCCTGATGTGCAGTATCACACCACATTTCAATTTCCATCTGTGGTGTCTGGAACTATTGTTCTCACTGTGAGCTTTTTTTTCCCCCAAAGTAAGTCTACAGAGTCTGAAAGACCTTCCTTTAGGGGGACAACCAACTAGACTTGAAGTTATAAATGAAGTTTGTAGTCTTTCTAGCAACCATGGAATCATTTCATATTTCAAAACAAGTATATTGGCATTAACATTGTACATAGAAAATGCTAAATTTTGATATATCTGGAATCAGCCCCCCCCCCTTTTTTTTCGAATGTCTTCAGTGCTCTATTGCTACAGTGTGTGTGTCTGTGAGGAGGGAAAATGAGGATGCTGTGTTCCTTGTCCTTTCTCTGTGGAACTTAGTCATCAGCACCCTTAGGGTTAGATCCAAGTAATTGATGGTTATAAAATAACTGAACTGGCCAAGGTGACTATTTAGCAAACTGATTTTAATACAGTTCTGTTTACTTATGCAATGTTACCTTGTGTACCAGTTGAGTTGTGATGATGAAGTCTCACGTGCACACTCATACACTATCTGCTTTGTAAGTGTAATTAAAGGGAATAGTAAACTACAGCTCATGAGTTATAGGACTAATCTTTCTTCTTTAAGAAGAGGCAATGACTTTATGATAAGCTTTTTAAATTATTATTTTTTTTTATACAAAGGAAAACATACTTGTAACTGTATTCAGCTCTCAAAGAACTTGGGAGAGAAAGTCAAATTGAGTGTTTTACCATTGTTGAAAGCTTATATAAATAAAGGATTCATATACCTATTTTTAAACAAAGAAGTATACATTTGTTGATGTCTTGCTCTTTGCCTTATGGATTAACCTAATAACCATTTTTTGTTTTTTAATACATATTTTTTCTTATGTATAGTCCATCTTTTCTTGAATTTATATGTATATATTCAGTGTATTTGCAGTATCTCATTTTCATCTCTTCTCCGTTTTCTACATTAGAAGTTAACATACCCAAAAGCATTTAAAACAGTATCTAACATAGTCATACACCAGTAAATATCAATTAAAAATTATTTTCTTGTTGCTATTGAAATGGCTTTGCACTCTGTATTTGACTATCAACGTTATCCTTGATCTAAGTCAGTATTTATGGAGAGTTGCTGGTTTTAGAGGTTGCATGATCTGCAAGGACCTTTAAATGATCAGCCCAAGAAGCAACATTAAAGCAAATTCTACCTCTTTGCTCAGCAGTCCCGTTGCTAAGCAACTAAATTTGTTTATCCTCTTTTGTTTGGGTCAGGACTGGGGGTAATGAGCTGATGTTGCATGTCAGAGAAAGGAGTTAGTGGCTGACGGTGAACTTTAAACCTCTTGGCTTTGCATTGTTTTCACACTTAGGGACCCTCTGGGTAATTTTGAGCACATTATTCTCCCTCCATAGGGTTGTTTCTTTTAGGGGCCTTTAGCAAGGTGCCTTCATCCTGATATAAAGATAGTCCAAATAATACGACCAAGCACTGGGACTTCAAGACAAATATTTTGAAACTTTTAAATAAAAATAGCCTAGAAATGTCTTGTTTGCCAAAGTGAAACATTATTATTATTATTATTGACTTGTTTTGTAGTTCCTTCCAGAAATGAGTGGCAGAAGTGATTGACAAGGAAGGCACCATGTGCATTTCCAAAGCCAATTCTTATGACATAATATAGTGCTACAAATAAAAATGTCTATAAAGATGCATAAGTTATTTCTGTAGGAATAGAAGGGATGAGTTACATGCCATTCCATTTTGATGAACTTGAATCCAGTTTCTAATCAACAAGATTGCCCTATACAATAAACTACTGATTGTGACTGCTGGCGTTAACAGTAATAGGACAAGAAGATGTGTGGCACAATTTTCTCCATTCAGCTATTCATTTTCCTACTGCTTTGAAGGAGTCTTTATATCCGTATGATCCATCTCAAAGTTAGTCTGATCAATTGTGCTAAATGTGCCCAGTAGAGCCATTGAATACACGGACAACTCTTGTTGATTGCAAAGTAGTGTCAGTTTGGCCTCAGTTCCTCATTTTTTGTGAGAGTTCTCAAAATATGAATTTACTTTCAGGGTGTTTTTGCACCCTTTTAAGATAATGCTCTCTACTCAAAGCCCACTTAGTTTTATGAATACTGCTAAATATAAGAAATAGATGTATAGAAGCTGATATCCTCAGGCCACATTATCTCTGTCTATTTAGTCTTTCTGAAGTCTGCAAACTCATTTTTTTCTCTGCCAGCACTAACTAAAGACAATATGATGTGTTGTATGTAGCTAGAACAAAAACCTTTATAAGAACAGCAATAGAATAGAAAACATCAGCAGAACTTCTTTTATCAGTCTTCATAGTCTCTAGCTCTGGCATTTGGACTTGAAGTTTGGATAGAATCTATGAAACTGCTGTGAGAATTATTAACTCCAGAAGGCTTTCATTTGGAAGAATCCAAGTTCGCATTTTCCTAGCAAGTTTATAACTGAACGTGAATTTCAAGGTTTTCAAAAACATCGAAACACGGCATGGATATTTATTTGAAAAAAAATCACTTGATAAATTTCAAAATGCACTGTTTTGTTTATTTTTAAAGAACCTGTCAAACTTTATTGTTGGATTAACTAAATAATATAGTTTGCCTGTCATAGATTGCTATGTTCACCACAGTTAAAATGTGCCTTTCTTCCCACGTGGTATGTGTGGTAGCCGATATTTGTATGGCTACTATTTGTTCGAAATAATTCTTACAGATGTGTTTTTCAGAATACAGTGATGCCTTTATAACGAATGTCCTCATACCTAATTTATTATCCATTATCCATTCTTGACAGCTTAGCTCTGTCTCACTGAAACTTCCGCATGAGTTCAAACATGCTCTCTTTCCATAGTACCAACTAAAGTGTTGGCCAGATGCTACCTGTATTTCTAACCACAGATGATGCTAATGGTAGAGATATAAAGACTATTAACCATTCGATGCAAATTTAAAACTCAGTTTTCCCTTAAAAATTCTGTTAAAAGTAAGATTTGGAGATGATTTTCCTCCTTCATTATTTTCTCTCTTCTTTGTTAGAGTAGTAGTAGTAATGCAAATATTGTCGGAATCTTGATCTGTATAAACTGCCCAAAAAGCTTTATGTGTTGAATATGTTTGATCCTCCAAACAATCCTACAAAGTCAAGGAGATGCTATTTTATGCCCGCATTACTGATAAGAAATCTAAGGCACAGAGAAGTTAAATAATTCAGGTCATGTAGCCAGTGATGGTAGAGCTGGGATTTTCCTCCCGGCAACGTCATTCCACATCTTGTCCGATAGCCTACCCAGTATTAGACCAACAGAAGGAGGCATCAACACTGGATGAAATTATTTATTTGTAGGTCTTTCTTTGAGATGTTCTACTTACTTGGTGCTGGTCATAGCCAATATTAATTAAAAATTTTTCCAAATAATCTTAGATTTTTAATAGTAATTAGAAAGCCAAATTACAAAGCCTTAATATTCATAAACCATTAAGATGTGGAGGGTCTTTTGCAATCACCCAGTCCTACCCACACATGTATTATATGACTTGGGATTCTGAGGTTTGTGAAGTAAAGTTACTTTTTTCAACTCCTACACCTAGTTAGAATCAGAGCCAAGGTGAAGATTTGGGTCTTCTGACTCCCATTGTGCTGATTAATTGTATTTCTCTCTAGTTATAAGAGAAGATAATAATCTAGGCCAAATTCACTTTCTTTTGGTGGTGCGGGGGGTGGGGTGGGGGTGGGTATATCCTACCTGAGCACGTCGTGTTCAGCTGATGTTCACTAAACAGACACAGGAGAACTTGGACCAAGTGTGCATGTGCATATGTATATGGGTCTTTAATTATATTCCAGCTACTTCCAAAAATGTTTTGAGGCAGTTAGATCCAATTGTACATATGAGAGAAAGATTTGTGGGTGGCAAAAGTCTAAATAACTTGCTTATAACTAAAAGATGATATTGATGAGCAGTGATGTTTTTGTTAGATGGAGATACTAGGTGTTCTCTGATTCCATCAGAAAATACCAATGAGAGAATTTTAATAAGGCCTTTTGAAGATACTATTTGGAAAAATAGTATGTGTATGAATTTGATAAATTTCATTCCTGTGGGAGAATTTTTAACACTCGAATGCTTCACATTTTTATGCACCCCGCCAAATCTGCTTTCAATAGTGTAGGCCAGATATGATTAAGAAAAAAGTTTCTTGAGACATTAACCACTGTAGAAAGGAGAGACATAGATATTTTCAACAAAAGAGTTCAATTTCTTTGAGCTCTGTGTAAGAGAGAAGAGAGCAATGTCAGGTGTCCTCACAGGATTTTCTAACAATCTTCTCTGCTAGAGAATTGTAAAATACTTTTAATTGCTCCCTCTACTCATTTTATTCACAGGGAATCACACTATATAACAGCAAAAAGGCCTCTAATCTAGACTTTTATAAATTAATTTCTCTCCTTATGATCTAGGAGAATTCACATTTTATTGGTCCATTATTTTGAGAATTTCTGAGAAACATTAACAGAAATATTTGTTATTACATTTTTAGTTTTCTTTAGGTAATCGAATGCCACCCCGATCCCACAAATATGTGTTCTTTTCCTAAAGAACTGGCATCATGGGGATTTTGCAGAAAATGTTCACCTCTTGGAATACTTTTCTTCAGTTTCATAGTTTAAGTGGTTATCATTTTTGTTGTTTTACAGAACATCTGCCCCATATGAAATACTCTGTACATACTTGAGATATTGATGAGTTTTGTTGGATTTTTCCCATCTAGTTAACTCTTGGCTTCATTTTGAGTGAAAATCAAGTTACTTTGACCACACAGATGACTTACGTACCACCCACTGTGCAGTTAGTCCTTGCATGTATTGCCCTATGGATATTAATAGGAAATGCCTTTCATTTTAATCCTATTCTCATGTTCTTAACTATCATTATCACTGTCATAGAAGGAGTCACAAAAGCATTATTTAGAGATGTACACTAGAGGGTGGTGTTTTACCTGGACACTAGACCTATCAGTGCACTGGCTTTGAGGAAGAGTAAAAAATAATTCCAGGAAATGTTCCCCATGTTTAATGTTACATAATTCTCAGCACATATGCCCCATTAACAAAGTTGATAAACCCCAGGGAATGGAAGCAGAGACTGAGTCACTTGGCGGCCTTGCTATCCGGTTTCTTCGACACATTCCTGTAGGTGTTTGGTTTTTCTGAGCTCCACATGCAGAGTGTCACTTGAAAACCAACACTGATCACTGGGTGAGAATATATTTGACTCTTTCTAGCTACAGGGAATTGAAAAGCAAGGGAGGCAAATAGTGAACATGGGTAAAGCTATTAAACTCACCACTTCCGTCTTTAAATCCTCTGAATTTTGTATGTGTACTTCCATGACCTGAGAACAGAAACCATCAGTGGTGGTGGGAAAGGTGATTTCTGGTAGAGCTCATGTTTCTGTGTCTTCTCTGGTTTTTACTTGGTTGGGGGGAAAAAAAAAGATTTGTAATCTAGAGAAACCTGTCTTTCATAATATCTTGCATGGGATGATCAAATGTTGCTATACGTTTCTCCACCTCAGTAAACGTATTAATGTTAATGGTAGGTTGAGGCTTTGGTTTAACTCATTTGCTTCTAACTGTTGCTTTCATCTTTGTTTTTCTCAGTTCGTTCTATTGATATTGGTACAGTCTTTGCTCAAATCATGAATTCTTCTGTGGTTTCTCATGACAAATGTCCAGATTTTCATTGACTTTTACCTAGACATGTGAATAAATACAGGAAAGGGGGAAAAATGTCAAGTTTATCGTTCTGAAATTTCCCTTCAAGAGAAAAGTATTCTCCCTGTTCCGGCCAGTGGAAATTTCCTTCTAATACAAACAAGTCTTCATGTGATGTTGCATGTTTTCAGACGTATATTCTTTATTATTCCTTACCACTATCTGATTCAGAAAGACGGCTGGAACCAAGATCTCCTGGAAAAAATTTAAAAAGCACAATTTCGTATGATTGAATTAAAGTTGAATTGACTGGTTCCTATTAAAGTTAAGCCCTGACCAATACTGCCAAACTCTATTGAAGCTAGGTACACACTTCCCTTCAAATGTTCCTTAGCATTTGGCTCTAGCTGTTTCCATGCCCCCCTTTCTTCAGTGATACGATAACATTGCAATAATACTTAAACGCTGACACAACAGAAAACCTTGCCAGTTTGGCTCTCAACCTTGGCAAGCTTTTTGTTATAGTTGCAACCCAGCTTACTCCTTGAGTTGCACAAAACTTCCAGAGCTCCTCCACAGCATGTCTTATAAAGGGGACTAAAAGGGAAAGTAAGAGAGATGCTAATTTTGGACAGAGAATAGTAAATAGGACAATAAATAAAAGCTCTGTTTTGGCACATTGGAACTTTCCTTTTTTCCCTTTTAAATGTGTGATTCCTTTTCCCAAATGTTGCACTAGATTTATTTTTAAAGGTGTCATCTATTTCCATTCCAGTGCTATGTCATCTATAATTTAAATTTATGAGATAAATCTTGAGGTTCACCAGTGGAGCAGCTGGAGAATTCTAGCCACTTTGCCATTGAAAATGCAGATTTGCTGAAGGTTTTTGTGTCTGACAAGCCCCATTGAAAGCATCTCACTCCCTTGCCTGACAAGCATCCATCAACATGTAATATTTATTCTTCTGTTTTTGTTTCACTACAAATAATTGGCGGTCCCTCAGCAAGAAGACAGTTTCCTGCTGAGGCAGCACCACCTGTATAGCTTCACCAAGCTGAGAACAAATGCTCTGAGAAGGAAGCTTTCCTAGAACTGATGGATAAAATGAATGAGGGATGTTTAATAAAAGGAGGAAAAGCTGAATTTGCTCCTCCAGTTGCATCATAATTGTTAGTTCTCCACTCTTCCTTCTATCACCACCAGAAATAGCAATGGAATCTTTATACATACATTTTATGGCTGATAAGAAAAATATTCTCCTTGACTTGTCTTCCACTCCACTTGTCTTTCGATAGATATAAATATGTGTATGTATGAACCTTTAACTTCACAATTATTATCTTCTCTGGACTCAGTCTGTGGCCTTGGATTAATTTCTGTTTTTAATATGCAGCAAACATGAAAATTTTGCACCCAACTGTAGCTGTGGTACTAGCAAACGTTAGAAGGCCATGACCTTCACATAATTGTTATGACCTCCAGTTTTCTTGTAACCCCTAGACCTAGACTCCCCTTGTTAGGAAAGGACATATTCTTAAAGAATTATGTTTCTGTAAAATTTGCATGGGTTGCACTCTTAAGGATATGAGAGGTAAATGAAACAATGAACAAATTGACATACTGATTATTTTTTAAAATTATTTTTAAATAAAGGACAAACTAGAAGGACAGTTTAGGTTTACCTTAATTTCTAGTGCAGGGGTTTACAAACTTTGAGGATCAAAACTGGTTTACTCTGGGCTGCACATTTTGCTTCATTACCAAAATCAGGCAAAGTTGTTTTCCCCCAATTTCCAGGAAAATAATCAAATCGTTATCTAGTATGTCCCCCATTTTCAGCATTAATCTCATGATTGTGCTTTGAGATTTGGTGCCTAGCATTACTCATTTTCTAGGGAGCAAAAATGAGTGAACAGGTAAGGAGGAATTTCAGTACAAACACCACCACCTGCATAAATCCCAGCTCTTCATGAATGGATACAAATGCCTTTGGTTGTTACTCTGCATTCATTCTATGCATTTAATTTAAACATAAAACTGATAAAGTAAAATATCGAACGGCAAACGCCAACATGTATGCTGAATTACTGTGAATGAGCTGGACTTCTACAAAGGACACCACGATTTCTGAGGATTGTGCTATCAGAGGAAGTCTGAGAACTATCCAGTGTGCTTCATTTATATTTTTAATAATTTTTTCAGCCTATGGAAAATAACCTGATTAAATGAAGTAGTTTTCGTGAAAACCCAAAAGTCTAAGTATTTTTCATTTTACTGGCAGTCACTTTTTAAGATATATCCGGATAACATATTTGTAGTCAATATTATCTTAGTGGTCATATGAGAAATGAGTAGTCAAACTGAGATTAGATTCTAATGGACATGAGCCATTAAAATATTCAATATTCGAAGAGTAAGAAGTGGTGTAACAAGGGGTTTAGGGACAACTTAAAAATGCCTGTTATAAGACCTTCCCTCAAGGAAATTATAATCTAAATAGAAGACGTATAACCTGAAAATCAGGTACAGACCAATGCAAAGGGAAAAAGGACGGCCTAGGGATTATATTAGAGCTTCTGAGTCAGCACATTTGCCATCATGGATGAATTCTTCCCCTGGACTGGTCTTGGAATCAAGAGTCCTGAGGTTCCTGTTGACTTACATTCTAGCTGAATTCTCTTGTTGAATTTGTTAACCTTTCTTGAATCTTAATTTCTTCTTCCATCAGAGACAGCTAATACTACCTACCTCTTAAATGGTTTTTTTTTTTTTTTGAGAATCAGATGGTTGTCCAACTGCTTGGTAAACTGTAAACTGTTAGAACATGTAAGATACCTTTATGAGCTTTTCTTGGTACAAGACAGTGTAGGGAAAGATCTAGCAGAGGAAAATCAAGATTTCATAATGATAAAATAATTATAATAATATTTATGGAGAATTCGTTATGTGCCCGACATGGTTCTCAGTTCAGTGTGTTTGAGCTCATTTAATTCTTATAATACTCTTAACTCACAGGTATACATGGCCTAAACAGGTAACAGTACAAATAGGTATAGTATTTAAAAAAATAGATGCCATGTGCCATTAATACCAGATAGATGTTTAAAAGATGAAATCTTGTGGATTCTGAGTAAAAAGAGAACAGTTTGAACCGTGGAGGTCAGGAATGGCTTTATGGGAGGACTCGGATCTGATCTGTAGTCAAGTTGTCTACTTTAAATTAGAGAAATAGGCAGAGACTCTAATTCCACACCAGCTACTGACCAGCCGCGGCCTCTCAGGCTTCAAAAAACTGACTTGACTTCTCCCAGGCCTATTTGAGATCCCTGCAGCAGAAACCTTCTGAATGAAATGTATCTTGCAGTTGAGAGCCTGCTTCAAATCTTCTTGATGCCTCAAGCAGCAGGGTGTCTAGAAATACTAGTCTCTGCTACTAGAGCAGAAATCTTAAAGAGCCATGCAAATTGGATCCACCCGGTCTTTAACGTGGGCCAATTCTTCCACAGTATGTGCAGACACATTCTTAGGTGACTTGACTGCATAATAGAGATCATTATAAGCACTTACTTAATCTCACAGGGGTCTACTGAAGATTAATTAGTTAATGTTGGCAGACCAAAGGTGCAATGTATGTGCTAAGTATTATTATTATTACTGCGCCACTTATCTTTAGGAATGTTGTTTCTGAAGTCATAGTGCCTATGTGCCATCTGCTCACAGCAGCCTTTACCATCTCTCTACTCAGAGACTGAATCCGGTATCTGAATAAATAGATGTGCTCAAAAAAAAAAAAAATCTATCACACCTCCATCTGTGCTTATGGTATATGAATTCAGACATAGGCAGAAATGCAAATCAATCACAAGTGGAGAGGCTTCTCCAGTGCCCAGAGTCCCATTTTGAGATGTTGCTCTAATATTCTTGCTTTTCATTTTAGAATCCGCTAACTCACGATGTGATGCTTCTGTGAAATTTTCTCTCTTCTGCATCTGAAATAGGGTGTCATGTTAGAGCCCTGAACTGCCTTCTCTTTTGTTCCCAGAAAATTGAAAGAGAAAACTTCCCCAGAACACGTTCACTGCTGATCTTTTGCAGAAATTAGCTCCATGATTTTAGTGCTTCAGATATTAGTATAATTATCAGAAGCTAATGAGTTTTTAAAGGTTCCTATATGCAATCATGATTTTGAAACTTCCCTCCTGCCAGAAGTATAACTAGGTTACAGACAACATGACATGATCTATGACCCATTTTTACTAATGACTGAAGAATGAAGATACAGCTTCTTATGAATAAGCACTCCTTCCCGAACATGATAGGGCACTGCAAGTGTGAAAGCTCTGAAAATCAGGAAGATTAAAACCTTGAGCTAAAATTATCCAAGTGTTTCATGGATGCCACTATAGTAATATAAATAGCATTCTTTGCCTTTGAAATAGTTACTGGTATCACAATTATCATAGATATTTAATATTCTGCCACAGTAGGTGGCTCAATCGAATTATTTCTTCCCCCATCATCCTACTAGCTCTTTTCTGAACTCAGCTGCAGAAAGTAAATTTATCTTCTGAAACTCACCTCACTTGATCTATATACACATGATGATTCCAGTCAGAGTTTTGTTTAGTTTCGTTTCCTTGTGTCCAATTTGTTTGGAGATTTCTTGTCTAATCCAAGAGTATGCTAAGATGTCTTTTATGGTGGCCATAGAATTAATCAAGTAAGAAATAAACTCTGGTTCCTTAAAGCTTCTGTGACCTATTATATGTATAATCTGATCTCATGGAGGATGCAAGTCATATTTGAGTCCAATTCATCTAATCTAAATTATGCATCCACCTTATGAATTGGTTAGGTTTTAGGGATATAAAGAGGAATAAAATACCATACCTGGCCTCAACTCAAGAAGATAAATCTATAACTAACTATATTAAAATGATAAGCTCTACACTAGGCAATTTGAGCAAGTCTTGAGAGAGTGCAGAGGAAGGAATGATTCATTTTGTTGAGAGTCAGGAAAGAGTTTCAGGAGACTTCAGATGGATGATATTTGAATTAGGCTGTGGAGACTGAAAATGGTGTCAGTAGGTGGAAAAAGAAGAGAAGAGACATTTGGCTGTCCTGAGTCGACTTTCCAGCAGACTGATGCCTCCTTGAACTGTGCTGTCCTCTCGTGTTAAAAATGAACCGTGGACACATTTTTGTGTACACATTCTTGACCTTTTTGAAAGTTTTCCTCTTAGACTCTTGGATTCCACTCCCCTCTCAAATCCCAGCCTCCTTGATGTGGTTTTCTGTTGCTTGATCCTACCCTTGAAAATGGCTGTCTTTCCCGGTTCAGAACTTCCACCTGGGCAGAGATTTGCCTTACTTACTAAAGCACAGTGCCCCACATATCACCCACCTGATGTCCCTGCAGAGTTCACCTTGGCCACCTAGAGGAAACTTCAGTATCTTCAGGCAGAGGAAACTATGGGGAAAAGACCTAGACGGCAAAGGTCCAGGCATGTATGACAAAAAGCAAGCTGTCCGGTAGGGCCAAAGCTCTCTGTTCCCTTATGCATCAGGACATTTGACAGAATGATGTAAGCAGCCCCACAATAGCAGTAATACTGTGAAATAGCAAAGGTAATCCTACTCCAGCCATGCTTTAGCCTGTCCCTCAGAAAATTCTAATTATAGATAGGGTGTGCACACAAATAGGCTTAACTCCCTAAGCGACCATGACGTTGTTGCTTCTTAGAGAAGATGGTGTAATCGGTCATTCCTTGAATCTAGGTTCTGTACATTTAGGGGTCCAAGTTTCTCTGGGGATAGCTCTTAAAAACATCTTGGAAAATTAAATATTTTATGAACTTGCTGCTTACCGATTGTAATCATAGAGTGAATGCAGAGACCTTCAGTGGCTTTGATCTGGGTATTTTAGACCTTGGTTGCGTTTGCCAGCCCATTGTGTTAGTGATGTGATAATGTCCCATAAGATGCGGAGTTGAGGTTGCAGCTAGATTTGCTGATCTTTAATGGTACTTACATTATTGGACAGACTAAGAGTCTGAAACCCTTGTGTCCCCTCAGGAATAAGGATGTGATGGAGTGGGGCTAGCTCAGAAGGCTTGCAGCATGACAACTTATGCAATGCCTTCTTTCTAGACTAAAAAAGGGAGTCTGGACTCAGGGCTGTAAATCTGGCACTGTTTAGGAGTTCTAAATTGACTTGAAAATGAATGAGGTAATGGAATACTCAGACAGAAGGCTCATCCATTATAGAAATACACCTCAAATTGGTCCTTCTTTTGGTAAAGGCTAAGGAGTACTTCTAGTTAAAACTTGGCAAGTTGTTTGCTTACCAGGTCTTGCTGGGATTTGAATTAACTGTCACAGTGATAAAATTTTCCTAGAAACTAAATGAAAAAGCCAACATAAACAAATGTTACGGAAAGCCTTCAAATTTTTCAGAATTAACTGTTTGATCTAGTTAGCACCTCTAGATCTGTTGGTATAGTCCACTTAAAACAGATTTCTGTAAGAGGATAAAGAGTGAAATTGAAGCAAATTACACATATGGCGTGGGTCTATCTATTTATGTAATGGAAGAAGAGGCAGAAAACAGAGAGAGAAGAAAATTGGAGGAAAAGAGATAGTGTTAAGGAACAAATAAAATGCTCCTTTAGTAGACCCTAAAAATTCTCAATCAGGTCATTAAAGACAACAACAAATGAAGGAGTATTTAAAATGCATCCAGCTGAATATAACCCACATGTCTCTGTGAGCTTTTCCCATTGGTCAGGAGTTACTTCGTGAATTGAGACTCTGTTAAGTTGCATGTGGTTTCCATTCTCTTGTTTTTATAGCTTTTTGGAATTTACATTGGATCTGTTGGGACCTCTAATCATTTTCTGGCCTGAAGATGGTGTTGTAGACAGTACCACAAAGATAATCTCTTTTGTATAGTCTGCCGATCACACTGAAAGTCCTGGAATCTTTATTCAACATTAATGTGTTATAATTTAATCCTCACTACTATGCTATAAGGTTGTTACCTATATCTCTATTTTGCCATTCAGTTGAGGCTTTTAAAGATGGAATAACTTGCCCAAGTAAGTGGTAGAGCCAGCTTGAAACCCAGATGATCTGGATTCAATGCCTGTATTCTTTCCTTTAAGTCACATACATGCTATTAAGTTCTTATAGCTTCATTTATATGTATGAATCTTTTTGCAGTTATGTTACTAGGATTTAAAGAGATTACATTGATTATTGAACATTTCTTTGCCTTCCCTGTCCCCCAGGATTATTTTTGCCTGGAGGGGACAAATATTAAGGGGAGAAATGATGACATAAAATTGTATTAGTAAACCTTTAATACTTTTGTAAAATTTATTTGTCATTTTCAAAACGTGAAAATATGAAGTTTATAAAGAGTGCTTGCTTTGAACCTCTAGGTTTTTCATCCTTTTCCTTTTTTTTAATTTAAAAAGTGATACATACATGTATAAAAAATTTCAAACAGTAAAGAAGTTGTAACATGAAAAGGAACTCTTTCTCCCATCTTTGCTCTCCAGTCTCGGTTTTCAGGTTAAAGTCTTATATATATTTCCAAATGAATTTTATACATGCAGACATAAAATACTTTTTTTTCGTATTATATTTGGGTGGTATTTTCATTATCAGCTCTATAACGTCCCTTGCTTTTCACAGCTGCAGAGTATTTCATTTATGGGTGGCCTGAGATTGACTTAACCCATTTATTACTGCTTGACATTTAAAGATTTTGCAGAATTTTGTTGCAAGTATGCTGCAATGAACATCCTTACTCTTATTTCATTGTTTAAAGATGCATGTATAGGGACACCAGGGTGGCTCAGTTGGTTAAAGAGCTTCTAATTCTTGATTTTCAGCTCAGGTCATGATCTCAGGATCCTGAGATAGAGCCCTGAGTTAGGTTCTGCATTGGGCATGGAGCCTGCTTAAGATTCCCCCCCCCCCCCGCCCACTCACAAGCTCTCTCTAGAATGAATAAATAAACAAATAAATAAAAATATGAAAATAAAAATAAAATAAAGATGCATGTATAAATGCTGGATAAATGCCTGAAAGTTGCCTTACTGAGTCAAAGTCTAAGTTTAATTTATAATTAGCTATGTGTGACAGAATTTTCTTCTGTGTGTGCCTATTTTCCAATTATGATTTGTAAAAGAAAAAAAACTTATATATGTTTCTTACAAGTAAAGGAAATTATTCTATTTAATAAGCCTTATAAAATATTTAAAAATTCCTTATATTGTGAGGTTTGGGGCATAGAATATTTAAATTTTTATGTAGTGAAATTTATTAATCTTTTTTAATTGCTGCATCTGAATCGTTCCTATTATTTGGAAAGAGCATTTCCATATCAAAACTATTTTTATAAATGTAAATTTTGTTAGTACTTTGAAAATTTTATTTTTACATTTAAATCTTTGATACATCTGGAATTTATTGGGGTCTACTCTTAAGACAATAACCAGCTTTTTAAATTTATGGCTGGCTGGTTGTGTCAACATTCTTTATAGAGAAAGCTAATTTTTTTTTTTTTACCTATTTGAAATGCCATCTTTATCATACAGTAAATTTTCATGGGTATTTGTTTATTTCTTGACTTTTTCTACCATCCAGTTGATCAGTCTGCCGATTCAGATACCAGCGCCAAACAATTACAGTAGTAGGAAAATATACCTCACTATCTTACCAAGGTATCTTCTTTTACTACTTTTTATTTTCTCAGAAACTTACTGCCAATTTTCCATGTTTATTTTTACATAAGAAATTTAGAATCAGCTCAAGTTCCAAAAATAAGGCTGTTGGTATTTTATTTGGATCATGTGAAATCTGTAGATTAATTTAGTTTGAACTTACGTTTTTACAATAGTGAGTCTTTCTGTGCAAGAATTAGTTTTGTCTTTTTTATTTTTGAAGCCTTTTAAGAATATATATCCTTTAGTAAAGTTAAAAATTGTTTTTTCAGAGACATCATTCACATTTGTGATTAACTTCACCCCTAGGTATTTATTCTCTTTATTTTAAAGTTGGATTCTTAATTCCTATTTTTATAGTGGGGTATGTTTCCAAAAAAAGCAATTAATTTTATTTATTTGTATTTGGTTCCCTCAGCAAATATTTCTACTGCTTTTCATTTTAGTGAAGTTTTCCAGTTGTGTATCATCTGAAAAAAAAAATGTTGTTTTATCCTTTCCAGTATTTAAATCTCCATTTAAAAAATTAAGTTTTTAAGAAATATTTTAAAGTACATCTGGTACTTCTAGAACCATTTTAAATATTTAAATAATAGTAATCATAATAAACATCTTGTTTTGTTACTGAATTGAATGGAAAATGCTTTAATATTTCAGTGTTATCATGGATTTTGCTTTTAGACATATATAACAAACAGATTATAAAGTTTTAGAAGATATCAGTTATCATTTTATTAATTACAAAAATCAAGGTTAGATATCAGTTTTTAGCAAATAATTTGTGCTGCCTACAAAATAATCATGTGCTTTTATTTTCTAATATTTTAAAATATATCGATAGATTTTGTATAAAGATGCATGTATTTATATTCCTTGAATGAACCTTCTTAATTGTGTTCTATTCTTTTAATATTCTAAGAATTTCCTCCTTTTGCTTTGTCTTGTCTACAAAAGCAGTATGGGGCTGTAGTTTCCCCCCCCCCCCCGCCCCCGGCCCCTTTTTAAATCTGGAAAGATCATTTTTCCAGATTTAAAATGTTAGTTTTATGTTGGTTTCATAAAGACGAGTTTGGAAGTTACAAGTTTATATGCTTTCTAGAATTTCAAATAGCTTTTCAATTATCTGTTTCTTAGGGGCTATTATATAATTCCTCATTGGAACTCCGTGGTTTAAGAAGTGTTTGGCTTATTGAGGATAAATAAATAGTTTTCTTAATTTTTCCCCCACAAAAATTTAAAAATTTACTTTCATTTGACTTCTGTTGTCCTTTTAGATCAACTTTGTCACTTCTGTTATCATAATAAACCATTCATTTTATTCAGACTTTCATATTTATCTTCAGTGCGTGAGTTAAGTATTTTCTCATAATTAGTTTCATTTTCCCTGCATTAGTATCTACTAACAAATTCATTTTTTGCCTGTTTTATTTATTACATGTAATATTATATTCCTCAACTTATTTTTCTAAGATTAGTTTATATATATACACATATATGTATGCAAACATAAGCATAGACACACAGGCGCACACATATATTTATGTAGCTTTATATATGCATATGGTTATATATATGTGTGTATAATACATAGTATGTGTATATAATATATACAGTTACTAACACTCTGAGTTTTACTTTTTTAATTATATGTGCTTTCTCCCTAATGTTATTTTTCAGTATTACTCATATACCAAGTGTATATATGTCTATATATTAGTATATGCATATGTGTATAACATGTGTTCAGTTATATATGATACCTATTTATGTGACCACATATCTGTCAATTAGTGAATTTGCTGTTTTACTCTTTTTCTATTTTCCATTTTATTAATTTTGCTTTTGTCATGGCAATTCCTTCCTTCTGGTTTTCTTAGTTCCATGATATTGTTACTTTTCTAATTCCCTCAGTAGAATGTTTAATTAACTTATTTCATTCTTGGTTGTTTAGAAAGGTAATTATTAAAGCCTATAATTTTTTTTTCTTTTGATCATAATTTTAGTCAATTTTCATAGGTTCTGATATATAATTACTTGTTATTGTTATATTCTGGATATTCTACACATTCCTTTTTTAACTCATGAGCTGCTGAACACAGAACTTATAAATCTTTAAACAGCTGGTATGTTAGGTTTTTCTTCTGTATTATTGTAATTGTAGTGCATTGTAAGCAGGGGATTTCTTGAAATTAATCGCTTGTCAAAAATTGCTTTAATTTTTCTTTATAACTTAATTTGTATGCTATTTTATGTAAGGAGATTGATATATTTTAATAGGCACATCTGTATACATTTATTTGGTCTATTTGACCAAATGAGTTGAAAGATGTAATTAAAAATACTCTAGAGCTGTTATGTATGTTCTACTTCATTAAAGTACTTCTTTTAACTCCTTTAATATTTTTTCTCCTCCTTGATTTCAACTCTATTAATATCACAAATTTTGCTTGCTTGTTTGTATTTTCTCTGGTATATCTTTGCCTATCCATTTCTTGTATTCCTTTAAAGCCACTTTATTTTAAAAGTTCACTTTATTTCACTATGGGATTAGACTTCCTTGCAGATCAAATTAGATAATCTTTTATTCTTAATAGCTTATTTTATTCTGTTTACCTTCGTTCATGTGAGAAATATGATTGATCTTAGTGTTATAATCTTGTATTTTATGTTTCCTTGTTTCCAGTCTCTTGTGGAATAGAGCACTTGTATCTTACTGTGCCACCTTCTGTTTGTGTACTTCTTTTTTTCTTGTAATTACTTGGAATGTTTATTGACTTGCAAGTTTAACTATCTTAAAAATTGTTTCTTAATTGATTAGCTTTACAAAATCCATTGAATCTCTACATCAGAGTATGAAGAAGTCAGCTCACTAACACTTGGGTTACTCTACCTCCCAATATATGTTAGTTTTAGTTGATTTTGTTATTATTTTTAACTTTTATCTGAGAAATTTACTTCACAGAATTAGCCAGTTATCTGTTGAGTTCTCACTTGGGAAATGAGTGTACGTTCACTTCACCAGACTTCCCTTCTCTCACTCCCTCTCCTAGTTTTGCTGGTTATAACACCCTGTAATTGACAAATAATAGTAATACCCACTTTGCTTTATCATTAGTTCTTCTAAATAAGTGGTATCAGTGGCTCACCATTTTTTCCATTTCAAGTTTCCATTCCTGGTCTTTACTTTGATTCATCTCTGTCAGGTTGGATTTTGTGACTGAGTAGTTGTTAAGTGTGCTCACAGCGATCAGGTCAGCCTGGGCTCAATCAAGTGTTTATCTGTTGCCTTAATTATTCAAAAACAGTTTGTTGGAGAATAAAAAATGAAGGCCACCTTTTCTTTACCGCAGCAACATACTGTCTTTTTTACTCTGAAAGATTATCTGTTTGTCTTGTTTGTCTCTTTTTACTCCTAATGGCTCTTTGTTTGGTTTTGTTTGCCTGGGATTAGTTCTTTATAGTTAAAGTCCAGCAACTGCTCTGGGATATGCTGAGGTGTTGGTTGACACATTTCATTTTTTTCCTGAGGATAGAATTTATCATTTTATTGTAGAAATTTTTATCTTTATTATTTTGGTGTTTCAATGGCCTAATTAAGAAACTTCATGTTCTTTTCTTCAGAAATATGAAAATATGTATATACACAAATATACACTCGCATGTATAAAATTCATTTCCCATATCTCTTATTATGTCTAAGCATTTATTTTTTCCTCCATTTAACTATATTCTGTTTATTCAAGCTGGTCTTCCCTGTTCCCAGTTGAGTTTTCCATATTTTTTCTAATACTTTTTGTTTCTTTTAATGTGCTTTTATTTACAAAGTGGTTTACATTCACCTTCCATTTCTATTTTTAGTATTGCTGACTCACTTTTAATTTTTTTCTGGCATCCTTTGCTGTCCCCCTTGACCACATACATCTCTTCTTTGAACTCTTAAAAAAACAAACAAAAACCACAGTTTGTTTTCTTTAAGCCATGATGGTGAAAGATTTGTTCAAGGCTCTCGACTGTCTTCCATTACATGCGTAATCTTCTGATCCCTCATCTCATGCTGGTGTCCTTCTGATTATTGTTCCCTGTTGAATGGGGTCAGCGCTCTGTTCAGCTTTTGGATCACGAAGTAGGAGTAAAGAGGAAAGAGGCTTGGTGAACTAGGGCACGTACTGCTTCATTTCGGACTTTTTATTAGAAGCTCTGCTGCAACGTCTGTCTTATTGAAAAAACTTTACGGAGGGAGTCAGGTTTTTTCTCTTTCGTGTGGAACAAAATATCTGCATGGCTCTCAGTGATGCACAATGCAGAGAATTTGTGCAGGAATATGCCTTGTTCGTATAGGAATGGAAATGAAGTCAGATGGAGGCAGCATGCTGTGGTGGTTATAGGCACAGGCTTTTGAACTGGATGCCTTCCTGGTTAAAACTTAAACTTCACTGCTTATGAACTACATGCTGTTGAAGAAGGGGCCTTTCCTCTTTCAGTTGCTCACCTATATCTGCCTCCCAGAATTGTGAACGTCAATGACCTAATGTGTCCACAGCACTCAAGAGGCACTCAATCAGATTGCCCTAATGCCGTTATTGAGACATAGTGCACTTAATCATGAGGGCTGCTTGGGTTCAAACACCAGCTCTTCACTTCCTAGGACTAGTCACTTACTAGTGACATGGTACAATTTGCTTAACTCTTCTGGCTGTCTGTTTCCTCATATAACAAGAAGGAGATTATATTAACAACTATTTCTTTTAGTGTCAGGGAGGTTTTAGACCAGTATGTGACATATAGTGGGTGCTTAGTAGCTTTGTTGTTAATCATAACACTTTGACACACAGAAAAGCTAAATCTGGCATAGAATCTTATCCATGAATCTTGATCCATTCATGAGTATTAAATAATGCCTGAACATACATACCTCAAGGTATTGGTAACTTGTGAGCATCTATCCCGGTATTCAGTACAGTACTAATGTACTAAACGGTTGCAGAATGAATGCATATATTGACAGGAGTGATGTGACACTGGTACCCAGCTGCCCACATGTCTCCTGGTTTTTGTTGTTGTTTTTGGGTTTTGTGTGTGTCTGTGTGTTTTGTTTTTGTTTTTGTTTTGGTTTGGTTTTTTTTACCATGAAAAGGAGATTGAGTTTAATTTTGCAAGGTTTCTTATGTGATGATTCGACTCATTTATGCTAACTTTGTCTTCCTTGTTTTCAGTAATCTTTTTTCCCTTTCTATTTCTATTTCAATAGTGCTAGTTTCCTGAAGGAATACAGATAGCATGGATTGTAGGAATTTGAAGTCCTTTGGATTCCAATATAAAGATTATTATTATCTCATAGAATTGAGCCTCTAATTCGGCTTTAATACTGTTAAGGATTGTCTTAATTACAGCTCATGTAGGTGGGCTCAATGGTTTGCAATATATTTATTTAAAACATTAGCTTGATATGGAGAACTTTCAGTTTTGCATTTTCTACTTAATTTATTTGAGTCATCTTTATTTGTTTGTGGACACTGATGTATCCTTGGTTTAAAAGAAAAGTAACTAGTCATGCTTCATTTCCCCAGCTGCAATAGAATGGCCAGGCTTTGTGAGTAATTCTTGTTTAACCAGTTTACTGCAGTTTTTATCTTTATTATTGTTGTCATTACTGTTCACCGAGTGCTGAAAACCTTTCAATACTTTAAAATGCAGAAACTAAACCAAGTGTAGTTTCTGCCCTGGCAGCTCCTATCCATAATGCCACAACCGATATTGCAGAACAAGAAAAAAAAATATATCGTGAGAGAACACGATGCAATTAGGTTGTCCAGGGTTAACAGCTATTCATACTCGATTTGTTCATTAATGTTATTTCAGAGCACCTGTCTTTACTGCATTAAGTTCTTTGAGGAATCTAAAAAAGTATAGAACATATCACTTTCCTAGAAAATTTGACAGTTTCCTTTGGAAGGCCTAACACATGCCTATAACATAACTAAACAAAAATTCCCAGGTACCCTATGTTAGTCAATAAATTTGCACTGAGCCTCTGTTAAATGCCAGGTGTGAAGAGAGAGAGGCTCAAGATACAAAGACGTTTGTGATATCGTCTCTTTGCTTGTAAAGAACTCAGCATTTGATGAGGGATAAAATAGCACTCCGTATTACCAATACCACTATGAAAGCTCCTGTTCCTTGCAGTCACTACGTGTGCAGTTACCCTATCACATGCACTTGACATACTAACTCCCAGAATCCCCACAGTAACTCTGAACATGTGTTGCTGTCATTCTCATTTTAAAGATGAGGAAACTAAGGCACAGAATGTTGAAGTCACTTGCTCCAGATCATTGACCTCGTAAGACGAACAGGGTATAGGGACCTAATGACATCAGGGTGAAGGCGAGATAGCATGGAATAGGAATTGGGAAGATCTCTTGGAAAGAGTTAAATTTTTAGCACAATCTCAAAGGAATAAAATAAGGACTTTTAGGTGGGAGGAAGGTCAGGAGTCCATGTATTTTGAGGAAGCACGGGCATGAAGAAGAGTGAAAAGCTTGAGGAATAAATGGAGACAAGACTTGGTTCTCAACAAGGTTTTAGAGGAATCATGATTGAAATGCCTCTGAGAAGTTAAAAGTGCTGAGCAAAACAGACTGCTCGCTGTGAAAGTTTTCTGTGCCTGTTTCGGAGATACTTGGACGAATGTCCGGGTAACATCTGAAAACTGCCATCATGGGGCTAAAAGCTCTGTGATTTTCCTAGTGCCTGATAGTGCCACAGAGACACGATTCAGAGCTAGTACATTCTTTCGAGACCATCAGTCTTAATATTGCAGATAACCCAAGAAAGAATATCGAATCAAGCTGTTATCTCCATTAACACTTAGTGCCCATTAACTCATTTGTGAGTTTATTGGCTCACTTTAGTTATTAGATCAGTGACAGAATGCTAAGCAAGGCAAGTGATTTTAATAGCGGTGAAAGCATGTTGTAAGATTGCTAAATCACATGACACCAGCCAGGCACTGGGAACAGCAAAGTGATGAAAAGCCAGGGAAATTGAAAGGTAAAGCAAAAGGCTCTGAGGGTAAGTCCCAGTTTTGCAAGTTTGCTTAGAACTGGCCCTGAGAAAGATCCAAGGGCAGATCTTTCAGTAATGTAATTAGTAGTACAGAAAGTGAAAGGGGTGTATTATTCCTCAAAGTTTTTTGTATGCATCTTTTTGCAATGGTATGCAGGAGCTAGCTGATAACAGTTACTGAACGCCAGTTGTTAAATTACAAAAAATGTGGGAGCCAATTCCTAAAGTGCTGCTAGACTGAAGTTTACCATGGTGGAAATATTTACACCATGGATGTTGGCAAATGTTACAAATCAAGTTTTCTACCCTCCTGTCTTTCTCACCCCCTGATACCCCAACATGTACAACCCCTTTTCAATGTGCATTGAAAGCTAAGAAGGCGAAATTCAAGACATGGGGTTTAACCAGCCTGCTATGGCCTTTGAGTGACAACTCCTTGTCACTGTAGTGAGAGGAATTGGAGCTACTCTGGGAAGGTGAAGAAAGAATGCCCTCCTATCCCAACGTTCCTTGGAATCATAGGAGGGAACACAAATAGCCTGGGTTGATATTTGTAGTTTCCTGCTGCTCTAAGAAAACAAGATACCATGGAGTTTGTGATTCACAAGAGCGAGGAAGGTATAATATCAAGGAAAGAGCGTGAATGCTTGGGGGCCCTTTGGCAGACCAGTGGGGAGGGATCCGGAGAGTTAAAAGTTGGAGTGGTACTGACTCAACAGTTGGTGAAAATACAGTGACTGAGGCCCTAGAGAGTCCATTTGCTTGCAAAGTGCTTGCTTCTCCACCTTAAACTTTAATCCTCATTCTTCCAAGTCGTCTTCTCCTTTGTGACCTCACTGAGTTTCTGGAACTGTTTTAGACCAGACAACATCAGTGGAAAAGAGAAGGGAAAAGGAAGGGTTTATAAAAGGCCTCTGAGAAGAACAAAGGCAGACTGCTGGAAAAAGAAGGTGGCAGGGGGAAAAAAAAAAAAAGTACACCAGTACATTTGAACATACTATTAGTAAAGAGCCTTGAAATTTTCAGCTTGAGAGGAATAAAGCCACTTAAGCAGATGGGGGAAAATAAAAGTTAGATGAAACTATAAAATATTCCAGTTACTAAACTGGAGAAACCATTAGTGGAGCTCCTCCTTTCATTTAAACAGCGTGAATAAGACTCATTCAATAATAAATTCTTATCCTGCAAGCTGTTTGTAGAGTCAAGGAACCTATCTCATGCAGGTGTTCCATGTGTGAAATGCCAAAACCGATAATAGAAGCCCCAAACATACCATATTGTGGTTAGAGGGAGCTCTAAACCCAGAGACACAGTAAGAAGAATAAGAGGTTTTCAAAACAAAAGTATGTTTGTGCTTTAGTGCTGCTTTAAAGTGATTCAGTTTGCTTTAATCAGTTACATTTTTTGTGCCATAAATTCCATATGTATACTAATTATACTAGTAAAATTTGAGTTTAACATTGCAAGGAGAGAGCTTGTGAGTTCTGTGGGAAGATAGAGCTTTTCCTACAGGATACATACTCAACTTCAGGTCATTACAAGTGAAATTTACTGTAGAAATTATTTGCAGTCTAGCTTAAGGGCTTGATTTGGCATGCTTATGCATGCAGAGCTCCTGGAGAAGTTATGGAAACTTATAGCTCTATAAATGCCAGCTGCTGAAGTCAGACTGCTCATGATCTGAGCGGTGGAGGAAAGAAAATGTAGATACGAAAGAGGAAAATAAATGGGAGTAAAGAGGAACATCAGGCTACATACTTGGTGTACGTATAAGACTTTGGCAAAAACAAGTTCGATTTTGCTTAGGAGACACGCGAAGAAGGGAATAAAGTGTTGCTGATGCCAGTGGACTTGGAGACCCAGGAACTTCAGTTGGATATTCATTAAGTCAACCTTAGTCATTGGTACTTCTGCAGCCACTATTACGTATATGGGCTAAACATACAACTACACATATGCTCATGCATTTATACATAAATATATATACACAATAGATGCATATCTATGCACAATACTTAAGTATATATGCATACACACACATATATATGTGTATATATATATATACACATATACATATATATAAAAATGGGACATAAATAGGAGAGAAAAGAAATGTAAAAAGTGCCTTTTAGAAGCCTAGAGTTTAACTGAGGACACAAGATATGATATATAGCATAATTGCTCTATTGTACTTTGATCTCTTATTTGTTATTTAACCTACTTCAATTTAGATTCTGCCCCACGTCATTGAAGCAGCTCTATCTGTATTTGTAGCCAAATACTATGTACTTTTAAAAGTTCTCCTTAAAATTTTTATTGCTGCAACATTTAACTGATATGTAACATTTGACCTCTCCCCACATTTTTTTTTCTCTCCCCACATCTTGAAACTTCCCTTTCCTAGCATTTGATTTACCATTCTCTGGATTTTGACTTCATCTCTCTGGACATTCTGTCTCTTCCATGGCCTTTTTGTCCTTAGCTGGTCTGTTAAATGGCTATGCTCCCCGGAAGTCTAGTCGTGTAACTCCTTCTCCTCTGGGTGATTGCACCTGTACATGGCTTTATCTACATAGATGTTGATGATTCTGAAATCCAACCTAAACCTCTAGTCTGAACTCAGACGTTTATGTGTAACCAGCTAGAATAAATATCCACTCAGTTATCTTTTGCGACTTCAATCATAATGTCCATGTTAAATTTATAGTTTTCTTACAACCTTTAATCAGCCTGCTCCTCCTGTCTTTCCTTTCTTACTTGGTGACATTCTCATTGTCTCAGAAACTGGAACCCTGAATCATACCTGACTCTACCTACTACCCCTTTCCCCCATAATGAATCCCCATGAAATACTGTCCAAAAAACCTCTCCAGGAACATTCCAATTGAACTTCTTTTCAAAATTCTCTCCAAATAATACCTAGCTGGACGAGCCCAATGTATGTCTGATTGTATCGTTCCTTTTGAAAATCCTTCCATTTCTTCTAATGACCTGCAGATAAGACCCTGAATTCCTGAGCATGGCATGGAAAGCATTTTATAATCTGTCCTCTGCACACCTCTTCAGCCCCATGTCGGTGCCCACTGTTTCACTCCTCTTCTAGGTAACTCTTGATACATTTAGGACTTGAGCCGGGCGTCCCTTCCTCAAGAGAGTTTTCTTGGTGTTCTTCCTGTATGCTCTCATAGCCCCTGAGAGTCGCCTCTACTACAGCGTTTTAGTCCATCATGTTGTACTAATTACTTCTTCTTGTTTATCTTTCCCACTGCATTTGGGAGCTCTTGGAAGGCAAAGATCACTTCTCATTTGTCTTTGTGTCATCAGTATGTTGCAAAATGTCTGGTACATTTATATAATAAATATGTAATAAATGCCCAGTGCACAACAAATGTTTTCTTCATGACTGAATTCAAGGCTAAAGAGTGCTACATCTGTCAGGAATTGCATTCGGGTAAGGGAAATGAAATTTGCTATTTCCCACCCCAACAAAACCACAGTGGGTGAGAGTCATGAGTGTTATACTTTTCTTTTGTTACTTGTGGGGAGTTGCTGTGGCAACCCCACAGTGATCAGATGTAACATCTTCGCTCTTTCTCCCCAGTGGTTAGCACTTGGTTGCCGATCTCAAAGTCATTCCATGATCCAGGGTGACTAATGGATTTCCAGCCTTCATGTCCATATTCTAGGCAAAGAGAATGAGGAAGCAGGGAGAGGGCAAAACAGGGAAATGTCCACCTGGGTCCAGCTTCTTTAAAGAATTTCCTGGAAAGCCTCCCCGCAGTCCTTATTCTTACTCTTACACGTTGCCACCATGTGCATGGCAGGTGTACATTTTTCTTTTGGGAATAAGATGAGTATCTGCTAGTATAGAAGGAGGGAAAGTAGATTTTTAGTAGGCAGATTCTAATATCGGGATAGTGCCAAAATTAATTTTACCTACGACCAATTCTGTAGGAGTATTCAATGTGACCTCTAGTGGTTGATGTGTCCTTGCGAGGAGGAGGATGGGAGTGTTTGCAAATGAGCTGTGAGAGCTGGGTAAGATTAGAAGAGGCGTAAGCATGGAATGGCATTTCAGAGTTGGAAAAAACTGTGAATGAAGTTGAGAATTAAAGATCAAGGGTGGTTGGTTTGGGGTATTTATTGTCTGCTGTTGGTCGTTGCCAGATTTTAAAACTCCTTGAAGTAGAGTGTGTCCTGATCCTTCTAATTCTGGAGTATGTAACACAGCCCCTGACACCTGAAAGGCACTTTGTTGGTTCTGTTCTAGAGTGGATGTGATGAATGGATTAGAGAACATGTTTAGAGAAATTTTCTTAAAACATAAAATAAATTAGACTTAATTCTATACATGACTAGAGGCATTGAGAATTTTCAGAAGAATGACGCAATGAAAATATTTCTCAAGGATCAGTTTTATGGTAAAGGTGCTGAAAATGGCCCTGGGGAATATTTCAGAAGTTTAATTTGAAGAAGTGAGGAATTTAAGTGGAAGGGAAGCAATAGATAAGCAAAAACAAGGAATGATTAAAGAGATTCCTCTGTAGTAATTGTTACCCTTGTCCTTGATAATACCTTTTCCCTTTCCCTGCTTAATTTTTTTTCTATATCAGTTATCACCTTCTAATATACCATATAATTTGCTTAATTTTTTTAATAGTATGTCTTTTCGGGCAATAGGAAGCATTGTGAATTTGTTTGTTGGATTACAATGTTGGCAGAATATCCAAGTTAGAGAGGCCTGAGATTAGGGAGTAAGTACAGAGCTGCAGATACAGGTTTAAGAATTGTTAGTACGGGGGGGCCTGCATGGCTAAGTTGGTTAAGCATCTGCCTTTGGCTCAGGTCATGATCTCAGGATCCTGGGTTGGAGCCCCATGTCCTGCTTCCTGATCAATGGGGAGTCTGCTTCTCCCTCTGCCTTTTCCCTTCTCCCCCACCCCACCTGTGCTGTCTCTCTTGGTCTCTCTCTCAAATAAATAAATAAAATCTTAAAAGAATTATTAATATGGAGTTATTACAGCTGAGAAGTAGGAGCACCTCCACAGATAGGATAATAGAAACAGAAGGCAGAAGAGTAGGTAATAAGATATCAGGTGTTAATGATCAATGATGTTTGCATCCATGATACATTCTTGTTCAGAAGGAGATGCATCTTGAGACAAATCCTAATATGTAGATTTTCTCATTTCCTCTCATTCAACCAGAAGAAGCAGGTTTGGTTAAGCCCGGATAGAGACCAGGTCATGAGTGGGAATGGGATGAAAATTTTTTTCTTTTTCTTTTTTTTTTTTTTTTTTAAGATTTTTATTTATTTATTAGAGAGAGAGAAAGAAGGAGAGAGAATGTGGCAGGGGGTGAGGAGAGGGAGAAGCAGGCTCCCCACGGAGCAGGGAGCCTGATGCAGGGCTTGATCCCAGGACTCTGGGATCATGACCTGAACCAAAGGTAGATGTTTAACCCAGGCACCCCTGTTTTTATTTTCATAGTGTGGATCCAAGTTGCTTTTTATAGTGTGTACATGTATTGAGAATTTATGTATGTGTGTGTGCGTGTATTGAGAATTTATTTCATTCCAATTTTGGTGTCCAAGACTGTCTTGAGGAGAAACTTACACAGTAGAAGCCAATCTGCAAAGTGTTTAAGACTACTTTGTTAGGGTTTTTGGTCTCTTCAGATGTAATTTGTCCTTGAAAGAGAAACTGACATGCAGAGTTGGGATTGCCATAACCTTGTAAAGTTTTTTGTTTTGTTTTGTTCTTCCATCAGTAATGTCTCATTAGTCTAACTGAGCTTAGGCATAAAGCTTGGTATAGTAGTGCTTATTCTTGGGGAATGATGAACTCTTTTAGTCACATTCTAAGGAGGAAAGGATTTTGTGCTATCATTTGGTTCCCAGGAAGGATGAGGGTTTAAGCTAAAAATTAAGCTAATAGTGGGTGTCCCCACGGCATTTTGCTTATAAACCGTATTGATTCTGCCTAGTAGATCAGGTAGCTTGTCATCTGTAAATCATGCATATCTGAGTAGAGCAAACTTATGAATCTTTTTGGAATTAGAATAGAGTTATGCCCAAAATTACCTTAAACAAGGATCCCTTAGGGTGGGTTTAGGAAACTTAATTCTGCTTTAAGATTTCGCAATGAAGAGGTCTGCAGTTTGGCAATTCAAATTCCTGTTTGTAATATTTCATAAAGCAGGCTCCTGAAAGTTAGAGATTATAATAATTACCTCTGGACATCTCTATTTCCCTTCTAGACTTAGCACATTTTACAATTTCTATTTAATAAAAGGTCATTCTCTCGTCATCTGGTAAAGAGTCCTGTCACAGGGAACCTGGAAGCGAGTTCTAAGCAGAGCTTTATTTTCTTTCTACATTTGTTTACATTCTGACCCCAATTTTATTTGCAAAAATTATTTATGAAGCTCTCTTTTCCCCTTCTTGCTTGTGAAGCAGCTCTTGGGTCTGTAAGCCATAGAGTAGTGTTCTCATCATGCATATATTTAGCACCCTAATCTCTGCAACCAGTTTTAGCTGCTTGTTATACTTTTCTTGACATTTTCTTGTATGCTTTTTGACATCTGCTTGCAAACTCCTGCAGCCTTTTCAATCCTGATATTCACTTGTTTCATCTGATGTTGTTATCATTCTCCTTAGATATGCAGATGTGTTGCTTTCCTTCCAGTCCTGTCCCTTCAGTCTTGCTAGAAAGACTGTTCCGTAGACCCACCCCCATTGCTTGTCTATTTGTTTCTTTGCTTGTTTATTGTTATGCTGTTTTCTGCCTCAGACCTCTAGCATCATACTCTTCCTTTGAGAACTGAATGCCTTCAGCTGACTTTTTAATGCAACCCATTTGAAAACACACATGCACACACACACAAAACTGTGTAATGGATAATAGTTCAAAGAAGGTAGCATTTAATAGCAGCTTTTTCAATGGCTCCGACAGTGTTCTTGGCAAAACTGTTTCACAAGAGCGCGACAAGCCTCATGAAATGAAGGCTTGTCAGAAATGATTTTGTAAACTTAAGTAATTAGCAACCTAAGGTGCTGTCTCATCACATGGTATCACTTTGTGTCAACAGTCTTCCTTTCTGATCATCAAAATGGATGTAATTGTTTATTTGCCTCTAATATCATGTAGATCTATGACATTATCTGAGTGTCTGGTAATGAACCCGAGTATAGTGCAGTGCTTTCTTCAGATCTCTGAATATTTCAAAAGGCAGAATCTTTTGTCTGTCTGGAAATGTGCCACCCTTGTGATGCAGTGTGTATCTTTGGAAGAGAGGCCTGCAGGAATGCAGGCACACGGCATCCGTGATTTCAGGTAAGCCGAGAGAGGTCTTGAGACCCTGAAATCATTCCACACAGTGGCTCAATGAGTCATGAAAGTTGAGGTCTAATGCTAGATTTCTAATTCCTGAAACAAAAGCTCTCTTGCTTCTATGTTCCAATTATCAGAAGACATTTGGATAGTGGTTAATTGGTAAAAATCTGTCAGTGCTGAAGGTGAAGCAGTAAGGAGTTCAGTTTTCATTGATGCTGAATGGTGCAATGTCTCACACATAATATTTAAGTCAGTAGCTTAACCACCCTTGTATATTTTATGCAAGATAAACTACCAACACAGCATTTCAAAGTATTTAGGTAACTCTGTATTTGGATTGAGTTTCAATGAGCAACGTATTTTTTCTAGTAATGTTAATAATTTAAAAAAAATAGCCATAGACATGATGTTGTCCCTATTCAAGTCACTGATAAACTGGCACATGATATTTTGGTTTTATTTTTTATATCAGACGTTGGATTATAGGGCTGATCTGAATTATTGAAAATTGTAAACAGTCTGGCCTTAAAAATATACTCTCCCATAACCATGATAAAATGTTTCATAAGGAAAGTTAAATAACATTTTTTGAATTTATCGGATTTGGGACATTTTCTTTACTCTCCTCGAGGAAAACAAAAAACAAACACAAAAGACATAGTTTTCTGAGAAAATTGATGCCTTCCTGGCTCTTTAAATGTTGAGCTAAGTACATGAGTTATTGAGGTGAAATAAGTTACTTTCAACAGTTGTTAATATATCATTAATAATCATACATGCAATAAATAACAACACATGAGTTATTTCCTAAGAGATATATGACTGCAAATTGCAGTAACAAATCACAGCGTGTGTAAAGAATGCTCATTACTCTAGTGTGTACAGAAGCTGTTTTAACAACTGTATTCTTTACGGTGAAGCTCACCCTAATTAGCCTTGCAGATTCCTTAGGGAATGTGTGCGGAATGTTTGACATTGTGATGCTGTAGCTAAAGTGGGGGAGGAAGGTAGCATTTCTGAGCCGAGAAAGCACCAGGCCACAAGCCTGGCTTTCTACTCAGTCACTTGTTTTAATGTATGCATTGCGGTGAAAGTAAATAGCCTTTTCAAACGAGTAGATAATAAGGGTGTTTGGAATTAAATGACTAATTAAATCAATATTAAACATGTAGGCTAGACAGCAATGTGGACTAACATTTTTTTCCCTCAGTGGTGCCCTTCCATTATAAAAGGTGCATAAACCAACCGCATGTCTGTATGTGCTTCCACACCAAGATTTGTAGCCACAAATGTAAGAGGAACACACTTGCTAGTCTCTATTGTATTTGAAAGCTAAGTGGACTATACAGTAAAGAAAAAAAAAAAAAAAGAAGAAAGCTTTTTTTTCCCCTTTCAATGAAACATTATATGTGGATTCTGCTGCTCTATTAGCTTATAGCTTGTTACTAAATCAGACCTTTCCTGCAGTGAAAAAAATTGCATCTTTTCGTTGTAATCCTTGACAGCTTAAAGTTTAATGGAGGCAGTTTTTCTTTTCTTTTTTTTTTTTAAGGTATATAATGGGTTGACACCATGGAAGGCTGCTGAGAGCTCACAAACTCAGAAATAGCATGAAATGCAATAAGAACAAGCTCTTGCTGTTTTTTTTTTTTTAAATCCTAATTTCCTATTCTTGATAGAGAAAGCAAGTGGAAAAAACAGCATTTTGTTTTATTACAGTAAGTGGTTTGTCTCATCCCAATCAGATGATTTTCTCCTGTACTGGAAGAGTTTCAGAGTGGGGATTTGTTAGAAGGTAAGAAAGAAGGTAATATGGCCATTAATAGAAAATAGATCTCTACCCGAAGGTAAGAGTCAGTAGAAGACAGCCTGCCAAGATGAGAACTCAATGCAAGGGACAGATTTCCCTCTTTGGGAGAGTAGAAGCAGGCAAGAGGAAGCCATCACTGGCTGACAATACCGCCCTGCTTGACACCCAGAGGTCATGCTTGGTTACATTTCCATTTACAGATTCCAGAATACCATCTCCAGATAACATGTGCTCAGGAGTGTGGTTGAGGAGAGTTCAGAGATTGCACCTGTAGCAGGCTTTCAAACAGCCTTGACAGTTGGCACCAAGATTCCTCTGGGGTAGAGATAACACTTGGGTTTATCTTGGTCTGGTTCCTCTTGGTTTGGGATAATTCTTTGATAAATGCTTAGAATGATGGTGTGGCCTGGGGTGATAAGTTAAACTTTAAGGGAATATAATGGCTAGAGAGAAGAAAACAGATGGATAACTCTAAGAATGACTAAGTATATGAGGGCCTGGAAAAGGGGAGCAGAGGAAGAGAATAGTTCAAAAATACAATGTGGCACAATTTTTTTCTTCTTTTACTAACCAAGCTGTATACTATTTAATTTCTGTGGACAGTTACATTATAAAGCCTATTTCTCTACAACATTCAGTAAAATCTGCCACATACACATAAAACACTGCGTGCATGGTATTTTATGGAAAACAAAGAAAGGAGGAATGAAACATAGAGGTGATAGGTGATGACAAAGTATTCACCAAGCTGTAACTAGTGTAAGAAGTAGTTCTGAAAAGGAAGTTAGGAGAAGTTAGAACAGTATCTGGAGGTGAAGCAGGAGGAGTTTGTTTTCAGTATACTTACTTTACATTTCCTTTGGAGAAAATATTTACTTGTGTCTTGAGAGTCTTACTTTATACTGTTCCATTATACTTTCTGAGATCTTTCTTAGGGTTCCGTTAAGTTCAGTCCAAGTATGACATATTGTGGGGTGATAAAAGTTATGATCGTGGAAATGCTAATATTAATGAACTTTTGTGTTTTGAGAGTAAATTGCAATGCTAGTTTTCAGGTTGAGTGATTGCTCTCAACAGTTCAGGTGGTGCTCAAATGCTGAAATAAACAGATTTAAAATTCTGTGGTTATCCATTGTATTGTCTTCTCTTCCATTTCTCATTTTGGTTTTTGAGTCTTCTCTTTTTTTTCTTAGTTAATGTAGTTAAGGCATTGTCAAATTTGTTTAGTTTTTTGGAAGAAAACTGGTCATTACTTTCATGTTACTTAAGTAATATTACGTATTGTTATGTTAGTGCTTATTCTGGTCTTTATTTTTGATTTTTTTTTGTTACTTCCTTCCTCTACCAAATTTCAGCTAAGTTTCTTCTTCTAGTTCCTTGTGTTGTAATGCTAAGTTGTTTATTTTTCCTTTGTTTTCTTAACATAAGCATTTGTTGTATAAACAATAAATAAAATACTGTCCATCATAGAATTTTAAAAAGACTGGAAAAAGCAAATGGGGAAACTAAAATTTATAGAAGGTAATCTGAATATATTACAAGGAATTTTCTAAACATATGCTCTCAGTATTTGTTATTTCTTGTCTTTTTGACTCTAGCCATTCTGACGAGTATAAGGCGATAACCTCATTTTAAAATGATTATAACATTAAAAGAAAATTTGAGGGCATCCCTAAGCCTCTATAAGCAAATGTAAATTGATAGAACACAAAAATGTGCTGAACACCTATAATGTTCAAAGTGCTCTACCACCAGGTTTGGGTGTGATAGGATGCTGAAAAGACGTGGACTTCAAACTGAACTAATTTCTGTAGTCCAGGAGGAGAAATTACTCATTTTAGTGGATTGTACTGTAAGGCAGGAAGTAGGAAGTATTTGAAGAGAGCTAAGAGACTAGTGCATCAGGCAGGGAAGATTATATCCAGTTGCTGGGAAGGCTTCCCAGAGCTGTGCTAGACCCTGGCGGATACCATGTAGAAATGGAAAGATGATTTAAAAAGGGCTTGAAAGATGTCCAGAACATGTGGAGAAAGAAAAGCAGATAGGAATCCTGGTGCATCCACAGGAAAAGGAGGTGCTTCATGAGAATATTGAACCCTTCCTGGGAAGTGATGGGCAAAAACATTAGGAAAATGGATCAAGGGATAAATGCTCAGCTGATAAATTTGGACTGCTTTTGGTAGGAAATGGAGAATCCCTGCAAGTTCATGAGCAGAGAAATCAATGCTAAAGCTACAGTTTAGAGGGATTAATTTGGCACTAGTGTGTAAAAAATTGAGATGGAATGGTTTATATATGAAGGATTTTTAGTGGCATAAATAGTGGCACAAGTTACCCTTGTGGTGTAACCCATTTTGATGTGATTTCACATTGAGTCAAGAACCCAATAAATACTCATATTCAATGAAATTTTTACAGCTTGTGAAAAAGCAACCCCATCTTTTGGGGACAAAGTGATTGTCCTCCACCAGCATGAAGAACAACTGATCACAAACAGCAAGCCTTTCTTGAATGACTTCTTAGTACTATTTAAACATATTTAGTAAGAGATAAATAGGCATGATTAAAATAGGACACTAAAGCCACAATTTCTTGGAGCTGTCTAGGTGTCAGCAATTATGCTAAGCACATTGTATGAATTGTCATATTTAATCTTCAAAACTATCGCAGGAGGCAAGCATGTTGTTATTCCTATTTTATGGATTTGGAATTCTAAGGCTTTGATAAAGAAGGTGAAGAGACCAGCCTACAAGTGTAATATTTACCTCAAAATCATATATCGCTAGAAATCCATAGATGTACATTGCATAGGGACCATTAATGAAATAATTATTGCAGGAAAAAAATACTATAAATGCTGGACACAGTTAACAGTAATACCTGTGATTTACTGAGCACCATCTCTGCCAGTGTACCAGGTGGGTTTCGGATAGTATCTCTGGACCGCTAAGTTAGAGTCAAGTACCATTGTCACATCTACAGTATGACCATAAATCAGTAATACAGGGATGCTTTTCAGGGGGAGATGGACAAATGGGACATGGAATTTTATGATGTGTGAAATCCAAATAGGAAGCCTTCTACTCGGTTTATTTTGGTCAGGCCTTTGGTATGTCCCATTTGAAGGCAAAAAATAAAGAGACTGTAGAGAAAACAGAGGTTTTTGAGAGAAAGAACTAAGTGATTAAACTGGCAGAAAATACTTCCTATGAGAAGCAGCAGGACTGTAAGTCAGTATTAACATCTTTTTGTGTTGCTTTTCTTCCTACTCAGCTATATAACTTTGGAAGACATTAGTTATCTTTTTGTATCTTAATATCACATCTATAAAACTTGTATAGCTGCATTAACAAAGTAAATGTAAATGTTGATGAAGGATGGGTATCATCCTAGGCATATGGAGGTGGGAAGGGGATTTTTTTTTTCTGTTTTTAAAGCTATTAAGAAAATGCCAAGTTCACCTAAAATTAGAGAAAAAATGAAATTTTTTCCTATATAATGGCAACAAGATTTAGTAATAATTTTGCCATTTTAAAGATATGAGATATAGATACCATATAATATTCATTATTTATTTTTAATCATGAATAGTATTTAACTGGTGCCTGACAAGGATCAATTTGGCAACTCTTTTTTTTTTTTTGCATGGTGAGCACAGCGTAACATTATGTACAGAGTTGCTGAATTACTATGTCGTACACCTGAAACTAATGTAACGTTGTGTGTCAACACAGTGTATACTCAAATTTTTTAACAATTCTAAAAACAAAAGATACTCAAAGGTATTTTAAAACCCAAACTTCAGCACTGGATGCAGATAAGCACTGAAGAGCATAAATCCTAAATAAAAATTTAATTAGAACTTGATTTACATCTACTGATACATTTTTAAAAAATATGTGCAAAGTTGCACCCAAACTTTAACAAAACCAGACTTTGTCATAGATACTTTAAAAGGAGGTGAGAAAAACATGGTTTAAATATGAAAGTTTGAATTTTGAGTAATCAAAGTCTAGAACCGTGAGTACCTGCTATGTATTTAAAATACCGTTTGGTTCAAAGTTCTCATAAAGGTTTATTAAATTAATGAAAAGTCTTTGAAAATACTGAGAGTGTATGCTTAGAAAATTCCTTATAATATATTCAGATTACCTTCTATAAATTTTAGTTTCCTCGTTTGCTTTTTCTAGTCTTTTTAAATTAGCCAACATATAGTACGTCATTAGTTTCAGATATAGTGTTCAGTAATTCATCAGTTGCATATAACATGCAGTGCTCATCGCGTGCCCTCCTTAATATCTATCACCCAGTTACCCCATCCTCCCACCCACCTCCTCTCTGCAACCCTCAGTGTGTTTGGGGATTTTTTTTTTTTTTCCCACTAAGGAAATGATGTGTACAAAGAAATCAGAGGAAAGGGCAAACATGGAGCATTCAGAGAACTGTAGGTATGTAATTTGTTAAGACAGGAGTAGTGAATGCTGGGGCATTTTGAGAAGTGAGGATGAAGGGTTAGCGCTTAAAAAAACTGAGAGTATCTATATGTAATAGTGGTTAAGAGCATGGGCTCAGGAACCAGATGATTTACATTCAGATTCTTCTGTACTACTATTTGTTGAAGGACATTGGGCAAGTGAATGAATGTCTCTTAAACTCCATTTCTTTATCTGTAAAGTGGACACCATAATAGCCCTACCTCTGGCACTATTGTGAGGATTCAATAAATGAGTCCTGTTGAAGAGGCCACCACTCAATATCTAAAACAAAGGGCTGAATGTACTGCTTAGTAAACAAAGGAGAATGGTTCTTAGAAAACATAATCTCTCTGAACACACTGTCAGGGGTTGAGTAAGTATAGAGCTCTGGGATTGGCACACTTTCAGGAAGCCATGGAAGAATGGCTCTTGCAGTGTGGTTCTTACAGCATGGTTGACGCTAAGAAGCAAGAAGCATAGTCACTAGAATGAGGCTGTGACTGAGACCTGAGTCACTGACTGCTTGACTTTCAGAAGTATGGCTACTGATAGATTATTGTCTAATCTAAGTGCCTGATAAGGATGGGCTCAAAATTGGCTCTAGAGGTTACTTGCTACTGTGACCAAAGAACAATTAGCCTTTTCTTTTTCTTGAGTAAATAATGTAGGAACATCATTTTCTCAACTCATTTTGAGTAGTGCCTTTGCATAATGTGTTATATTACTAATGTTCCTATTTATTAATTATTTGAGTGGATTGAGAACTACTTTTTCCCCACATAATCAGGAAGAGGATTGTTGCTGTTTTTGTCCTTCTGAAAGCAATGGAGATTATCTACTAAATGATTTTTAGCAGTGGAATGACATGATTAAATTTGTCTTTAAAAAACAAATTGAGAAGGAGGAGGTCAATGAGAAAAAATATATAGATAAAAACTGTATTTATTCCTCTGAGTTTATGTGTATCAGGAGTGTCAATCTCAGTTGTATTTTCTATTGAGTCATAGTAAAAAAAAAACTGAGGAAAAGAAGTAAAAGTTACTTTATATAGCCTTGTGTCAGAAACACCTCCCTCACCAATTTTTACTAATAAAAATAACTCACTTTGGAAGTTCCAAAGGATTTTCACATTCAGGGGGTAAAAGGGAAATTAAGTAATGCTCTAGTCTAAATTAAATGAAAATTCATTATCCAAATTATTGTTGAATTTGAAACAGGTGTTCCCTTCCTACTTAGGAAGGTAAGAAATGAGAAAACTGCCACAGATTTGTTACTGATTTAAAGTGTTCTTAAAATGAAGAAAAAGTTAAATCCTAGTGCTATACCTCTAAGTTCTTTGAGGAAATCCTCTTTAATAAAGAGAATTTATGGAACATTGGAAAGAAAAGAAATTACCAAAAAAGGGATGCGTCATTTATAATATTTGGGTCTGCCAGTATGGTTGGCCAGATAATAGGGGATTACAGTGTTACTGGTTTCAAAAGAAAATCTTGATTTATTAGTTGGCACCATGCAAGTAATGGTGTCTCTAGTGTCCATGCGAATTTGGAAATGCCCCATTTTGCCTCTGAAAGGAAGACAGAGATTAAAAATCCAGGACAGCTATTGGGAGCCTTCTCAGAGGGTTCTCATTCTATTGCCTAAAAAGGGGAGCACAGAAAGAAAATTATTACATACGAATTTGTTGGTAGGGATCTGTCTTCACAAAACTCAGCTGTTTTCGTGTAACTGTAGGAATGCCCGTGAGGTTTGAATAAAAGCAGACTTTCCTCTTTTATACTGACCTCACTTAGAAGAGAATCAAAAGATCAATGTATTCTTAAAAATCTCAAACTGACAGCTTATAATAACACAGTTTGATGTATAATTCCCTGCAAAAAAGATCACTAGGATGTAACTTTAGTTTCTTGCAGCATCCCACTTCTGGAAGCATAAATCTGTATGCTATTCCTGATGCTGTCATGATAGGGTGAAAAAGGGCCAATCTGAGGAGCATTGCTTGTAAGTGGAACATACTTAACCCCCAAATCTGATTGCAATAAATAATCCTGGACCCAGGAAATCAGGTTTTCAAAATCAAATTTGCACTTCACGCAAATCGAGTGTGCCCATTCTTAGCCCACCCTATATATTTCCCAAGAAAAGGTAATCATGTTATAGTTGTCTGCCAGAGAGAGTAAAATTTAAGTGGGATTAATGGAGTATCGGTGATGTGGTAAAATTTTATATTGAAACATGATAAAGTTTGAGCGAGCACTATGCCTTTAAACTAGCAACATACTGCAGTAGTTTCCATGGGTGTCTATCATGGAAACAAACAGTACTGAAATTAAGAAGGGTGAGTGCCTCATTTTGAATCTACTATAACCAACACCTTTAGATGAAGCCTTCAATAGATCCATCATATCCAAATTTCCAACTGAGAATGTGGTAATTTGAACATGAGATATGTGCTAGGTGCACCATTGAACAGTGAACATTTAACAAATGTTACAGAAGAGTGGCATCAGGAGGCATAGAGTTGTTAAGACAGAGGATAAAGTTCAAAGTCCATAGTATGCCTCCAGGACTGACTCCTAATTTAATCTCCAGCATCATGCACCACTAACTTCCCACATTCAAACTCAGGATTCCAGCTGTTGCCAGACAGTATCTCTTCTGAATGTTCCTATTCCTCTTCCTGCATTGCCTTCTGTTCATTTTCAGTTACCTGTAGTCACCCCGATGCACTCCCTATCTCCATCCCTGAGTTAGGGGCTCTCCTATACATTATAACTACTCTGCAATTTCTTCATTATAATGTCTGTCCCACAGTTAATAATTTTCATATTCCATAACCTTTTCCCCCATGAGGCTCTCTCCTTCTTGTTCATCATTGCATCAAAGTCTTTGGTCCTATGTGTGGCTCTTGGTAAGTACCCTAAATAATTATTGATTGAATAAAGGCTTATTTGAAGGATATGTAAGTTGATCAAGTGCTTTACAAGTAAGATATTCATAGGTAAATATTGCCTCATCCACCTTATCTATGGGTCACTTGAGTTTTGGCCTGGTTCTTGGTATAATGGTTCAAGAAGATTGGAGATGGAGACTCCATTTTTCTTCTGAGCATTCTGGTTTGATTGTTTCAGAGAGTCCTAAGGCAGCCACTCAGTCTGTGGTATATTCATTTTGATGCTAGATTCCCACGAACCGTCAAGCTTAATCCTAATATGATTCATCATTACAACTGTAAGGTACAAACTATATCTCTGGTCAGATCATGTCCACTGAAAACCATAATCACAAATAAGGAGACACTTTTACAAGCTGTATTACAGTATAGCCTTGTTGTTTGCTATAGTATTAGAAGTCTTTCTATCTTTAGCTTTTTACAGTGATCTCATTTAATGAAGTTCCAAAATGTCTTTTATAGAAGCGATTAAATCAAGTTTGATTTTGTAATGATGTACAGTCGGTTAAATCTGTTGACTTTATGAATCTGTGTCATTCAGTAATTTCTCTGTATCTGTATGGAGTTTGGAAACCATGGTTTTAGATAAAGCTTTCACTTTATTTTGGTTTGAAGAAATATGACCTTCTCTGGAAATACATAATTTTCAAAAGTACAAATATGGAAATGCTTTACTCCAATTTTCTGGAAGGAATAGTGATTTTTTTTTAGAGCATTTTTTTAAGTAGATGATAATGAATGTAAATCATTCTACAAAACAATGTGAGCTTATTTTCACATTTGTTTAGGATTAAACTGCATCCATAAACTGCTTCCACATGTATGCTAATTAACTTTGCAACAGAACCAACCCTACTTTGAGGATTATAGACAAAAGCTTCATGAAATCCTACCTTTTCAGTTCAACATTTATCACCATATTTCTGGTCATTAGGGCTCGGTTATGAGTAAGTCTATTGTGGGTCTCTTTTGGCTCAGGGCATTGGTAATAGGACATGAAAACTATCCCTTGGAGATAAAAAGATGGAACACAAGCCAGCTTGATGTAGATCCACAGTTAATACAATTTTATAGCTGTTAGTAGTGAATATAAAATTAATTAGTGGTTTCCTAGCAAATATTAAAATTAAAAAGAAAAGGTTATCTTTGCATCAGCATTAAATGGCATCATTGCTAGGAGCTGCAGAAGGCCAGAGCCTGAGTAGGCACTTAACAACATACACACCTCTAGGACTAGGGGTAATTTTAGATAACATATTAGAAGTATACTTTGATGACTTCAGGAGGTTGTAATATGCCTAAGCCTATTTGGAAGGGCTTCTTTATATTGTTGCTTATTTGTAATTGCGGAAGAGTAAAATGAAAAGGAACAACTGCTTTTTGTGAGTGTGTGTTTGTTGTGTTTGTGTGTGAGAGAAAGATTATGTTTTAAATATGAGCCCTGTTTATTACCACAAATTGGTAGAGAAATAGATTCTATTATTTATTATAAGACTGTTGACTCATTGTGTTAGTGCTTTGTTTTGTTTTGCTTTGGACTAAATATGTTAACAAAACTTTTAAGAATTTTAAGAATATCTAGTTCTACTTGGTTTGAAATGTAGGTCAAAACCCTCAGAATAGCACTGTAATTCATAGTTTCCATCATATTTGTGTAATTGTTGTAATGATTCAGGTAATAATTATGAGCAAATAATGCCAGTGATAAAACTAACCAATAGCTTGAGTTTCTCAGACTAAAACAGTATCCCAGGGTTCCCATCGTTGTTCTGTTCTTTCATTTATACATTCATTCAACAAGAGGTTACTGAACACCAGCTCTGTACCAGATAACCAAGCTAGCTACTTAGTTATGCACAGCCATGAGTAAATGAAGGCAATATGCTACTTTATTTCACAGAGCTTTCAGCCTAGTAATTGTGTGTGTTTACAATTAAACATTGTGAAAAATTTTGTGGAATATATTAAAAGGATCTTTGAGAGAATTAAGAGGAATTTACCTAATTTAGTTTGAGGGCTGGGCAAGGCCTCTAGCATTTGCACTGTTGAACTTGATTGCCTCACTATGTTATTAATAACATTCACTTGGCTTCACAAATACTTAATAATAAGGAAGAATGTTTTGTCCTCAAATGTGCACACTCATAATGGCTTTGGGGTATTTCTTTCTGTAGTGTATTGGCTGCTGGCTCCCAATATAAGTGAATCAGAAAATACTAGGGCAATGGAAAAAATGAAAGGGAGAAGTTGTATAAAGTCACTAGCTCTTTGTGTTGCCCTCTCCCCTGAAAACAACCTCTACATGCACACAGATTAGCTTCCACATATTTATCGGAGACATGGAGATGTTATTATATAATCCTGAAGTTAACCTGCTTGGGAATAATTTAAAAATCAAACCTAATCTCCAACTGCAAGCTTCAGGCTTTTTGTTTTGTTTTGCTAAATTGATGTAAATGGAATTATTGGGTTAATATCGGCCCAGTGAATATTTTCTTCTAATATACAATTCTATCATTATTTTTTCTTTGTCTACAGAAATACTATTTGTGCATGAAAATACTACATTGTGTCAATGACACATTTTGATGGTAAAAAAATAAACAGAAGGATTGAACATTTATAGATTGTAATAACCTAAAAGAAAATGAATGTTATTTTATTTAAGCAAAATTTCCCTTTTGGTGTGAAAAGAGTCTACCGAATTATTGCCCATCTCTATGTTCTATCAGAGTGTGAAATGAATCAGTGTCAATCATACTGTTTTGTTTAATGAATATTTTGGATTGAGATAATGGGAAGAGTGTTGAGACAAATTTCAGTCCATGTGAGTTTCTCCACTTCATAAAATTATACACACCTATAGAACTAATACTATGAAGGAAAAAAAAAATCGGGGTCATAATTGCTATCATCCACCTCAGAAAGAAAAGACATTTATCTTATCAGACCATAAGGATCCACTGAAATAGGTCTGAAAGGGTCTGAAGCTGCTGACAAAACCACAACACTGGGCCCAATTAACAATACCCATTTTTAATTAACAGTTGCTGACTCTTTGCCATTGAAATATTCACGCTCTAGGTGTGAAATGGCAACCCCCATTTGTCATATCTGTCAAAATTAATTTTGAAATCCCATGGTCTTCCTTCCACAGGATAAAAGTGAATAACTAGAGCATACTTCCTACCTGCCAGAAGTTCAGTTCCGGGACAAAGACTAGGAAAATAGAACCTAGAAAACTGCTTAGGTCAGCTCTAATAGTACAACTCATATAAATTATTTTCATAACATTCCCGATGCTGCAAACTATGTCAGTATATGCAGATATTGCATACTTTGGGAGAGGGTTTGAAGGACATTTTAAAGTTCTTATCCTTAATTCTTTTTAAAGGGTTTTCGTTCAAAAAATGTATTAAGCACCTCATATGTGTTAGACTCTAACCTAGGCAGATTTTTTAATTCTGAGGTCACAATATGAACAGGACAATGTGCTCTGGAGGACATTACAATCTAATAAAGAAGGAAGAACTGCCAAGTTTCTGTATATATAAATATTACAAATGACATTATGATCTCTTTACAAAGATATGAAAGTATGCCACCATCATTGATAGCATGGCTGGGAAGGAAGTTTAAAAAAGGTTAAAGAGCATACAAACTGTTGATGCCAGAGTAAGACTTGCTGCAAATGGGGTCTTTTATACATGAAAAGTGTATTGGATTCAGCAATAATAATAGAATCATTTTGTGTATTTATTTAACATTTAATATAATATTTTGGAAACAACATATGCCCTAGTTATCTCATTTGATCCTACCATTGATCTTATGAAGTAGATAGTATTATCGTCATTATAAAAATGAAAAAAAAAATTTCAAATACCTAGTTGACCATGCTAAAGTTAAGGAGTTGGTAAACAGCAGAGCCAGTGCTAGAATGATCAACTGACACATTAATTCATGAATTTTTACTGAGTATGTATGCTCTAAGGTATTGGGGGTTGAAAATACAGAGGTGAGTAAAGCCAATGCCCTGATCTCAAAGCATTTACTTCTGGCAGAGGTGGAAGTTATGTTATAAGAAATTATGATAAAGAGGTAAAAATACAGTGCACACATCTTACCTTGTGCCAGAGGAACACAGATAAAAGAATGAGTGCTAAATTCCTCTTGTGGAGATAGAATATTACAAAAGAAAATGACATTTTCTGATCCATTTTATGATTTTCCCCCAAGTGTCTGCCTTCTTTGTCCATCCTATGTAAAATACAGGTATCATTAGAGGAAAAAAAAAAAAAGAATCTAAAAACTTTGCATTGTTCCAGCACTTGAGGAGCTTATATTCTAAATTAAAGAACAAAATGTCACCCTTGAAGCAGAAGAGCTGTGGAGTAGTCAAGGCTGTAATCATTGCCTAGATCTCTAAGCTAAACAAAAGGGAAAATGAACAGTGGAGCATGGAGAAGCCACCTCATTCCTGATCACTGGGGAATTTACTATGACTAAAGGGAGAATTAATCTGAGTGGGTCAAGGGTAAAAGCAAATTGGGGAGATTAAATCCAACAGAAGGTACCTGGAAATTTGTTTAAAACTCTGTACTGTGTTTCAGGTGGGCAGGGAGATGGACAAGATAAAATCCTTGCAAGATTTAATTGAGATTACAGCTATTGTTATCCAGACTCTGACATAAAAGCACAGATAAAAAACACTACCCAGAAATTTGAGGCTTGATGAAGGCATATATTAATAATTAATTTAACAATAACTCTTTTCCCTCATTTTATATGTTAATTGTTAAAATGTTAGTAAATACAGGTAGGCAGAAGGAGAAAAAAACAAAACAAAACAAATGCATAGCTTTCCCACTGTTAATTGGACACACACACACACAATAGTTGGATTATATTACATATTATCTAACACAAATTCCATGCTGTGGTCCATTAATATCATCTGGGGCTTTATTTTTACTGGTTACCTATCATTTATTATATCTGTGTACCACGTATTGTATCATTCATCAGTTCTTTTAGGGCTAAAGAGCACACACACTGTTGACACCAGGGTAAGACTTGTTGAAAAGATGGAAGATACTTTGAAAATTTTATTATTCTAATGATAAGCATTCTTGTAGCTAAATCTTTCATACTTTCAAGATTGTTTCTTTATGATAGATTTCTGGAAATATAGCTATAAGATCAGTAAGTAATAAATATTTGAACATTTTTGGTATGTATGATCAATTCTCTTTTAAAAAATATACTGATTTGCATCTGCTTTGGTATTATGAGGTCTTATTTCTCCAAATGCTGAGCCTCGTCAAATGTCTCTTCTAGATTGATAAGAAAAAAAAGTTGTTGTAATTTGAATCTATTAATTATTGGTGTTGGGGAATGTTTTTCCATTGTATTTCCTCTCATTGATTTTTCGTTCAGGTCCTTATTGGTGACTTTTTCTTGATTTGGGAAAAGGATTTACATATTAATTCTGTTGATTTTTTGCCCTCAGATCCACCACAATTATGATGGGGCTTTTTACTTTGTATTTTTGTATAGTGAAATCCAATCTTTTCCTTTGTACTTTGTATTTAGGTGGTGTCATAGATAAAATTTTCTTCATTCCAAATTGCATAATTAGCATCTGTATTTATTCTTGTGTTTATTTAGATCTTTAATTCATCTAGAATTTTGGTGTATGCTGTGACACGGGAATTCACTTTTATTTTACCTTGTGGTTAACAATTTTCCAAATGCTACTGAGTTCTTTCTCCACTGATTTGGCATATAAATACTTATTATATTTTCAGTTATTGAATATATTTTATCTTTTCCTTATCTTTATTGGTCTGTTTCTGCTCTATTTTTTATTAAGTCTTCAAAGTTATTTTTACATATGCAGTGTTACTTCTCAAATATTATGTAACTCTTCTCTCATATATATCCTCCAAAAAATCCTTTCAACAATTTTTTCAGGGATGATAAAACAAGAGTTACTAATTTTTTATGATTGCATTAAATTCATAAATTAATTTGGGGAGACTTGAGATCTTCATACTACCCCTTTTATCTAAGTACATAGTTTCTCTTGCCATTCATTCAGGGTTTTTTTTTTTTTTCCCCTGAGTTTCTTGGGAAATTAACAACTATTGATCCTAGAAAAACTTACATTACAGAAATCTTAGAATGCTTGTAGGCAGGACTGCAAAAACTGTTAGACTACCCCTGAATGAATTATACAAAGGCTAACTCAATCTTGGAAATGTTTACATCTTTTTCATAAGAGAGCAAAAAATGACTGGTAGAATATTGCCAAGTTAAACACTATCTAGAGACATATATGTGGTAATCAAATTACTTTAATCACTTGTAATTTTTATCAATCATCTTTATTTTCCCTAAATACAATTTGATGAAAAATATGCTGTGATTTTTTTTAAAATTAAAACATAAAACCAATTAGAAAAACAAAGTTCTGGAAATAAAGCAACATTTGTACACAGACAAAATACCTCAAAATATCAAGCTAGTGAACTTAGATGTCTGAAATAGATGTGTGCATGGGTGAATCATGAACCCCTGGTCACCATCTGAGCTTAGTTCTAGTGCCAAGGAATGTAACCAAGTTAGGTGTTTATTATGTGGTATAAAACATCAGGTTGCAAATAAATATTTGGGGACCTGTAATGAAAAACAGACTAGGAATGTAATTGCATGGAGAAATGTTTCCAGATACATCCCAAGGGACCTTGAATATGTTCTAAGTGCTGGTGTTGGAAAACTTTTCCTATTAGCCCATGCTATTCAGAGAAAACTCATGGAAGTTAATAGAATTGTAATTTCTTTTCTGTATAAGTTCCTAGCAACAATTTTGGCTGTTTTAATGGTAGAATATGAAGGCATGACTGTAGTTTTTTCAGTTGGTTCTCTTTAATAGAGATGGATTTTTGTGAGCCATATAAATTCATACTGTATGTTGTATGGCTAAACACATGCATTAGCAATGCAAAAGAAGTTAAAAAGTTATGTCCAAGGCATGTAAAGAAGCAATGAAGTGTAATCCATACAAAAATAAAGTAAAGCAAGTAGTAGGAACTGTCTTTGAGAGGGCCCAGATATTGGACTTAGCAAACTTCAAGGCAGATATTAAAAATAGATTTAAAAAAAAAAGAAGGAAATTATGTTTAAAGAATTAAAGGTAGGTTGACAATGTCTCCTGAAATAGAGAATTTTCATAAAAGATAGAAAATAAATTTTCATTCTTTTTTAAATGAAAGTTTGGAGTTGAAAAATAGAATAATTGAAATAAAAAAATCACTAAAGGGATTCAACGGTATTGAGCTGGCAGAAGAAAGAATCAGTGAACTTAAAGACAGATCCATACAGATTATGGAATATGAAGACAGAGAGGAAAGGAATGAAGGAAAATAAGTAGTCTCAAAGAAATGTGGGGCACTATTAAGTGTACCATCATAACTAATGGGAGTACCAGAGGAGAAGAGAAAGAAAAAAAGGAGCAATCAATCAATATTTGAAGAAATAATGGCTTAAACTTGACAAGTTCGTTGAGAAACATTATTCTAAACACCCAGAAAGCTCCATGAACTCCAAATAGTATAAATAAAAAGAGATCAACACACACACATTATAGTCAAAATGTTGATGGACAAGGTTAGGGAGAAACTCGTGGAAGCAATGAGAAAAGTTACCACATACAAGGGAATCCCAATAAGATTAAAAGTTAATTTATCATTGGAAATAATGGAGGCAAAAAGGCAGTGAAAGGACATATTCAAAGTGCTGAAGAAGAAAAAAAAATCTGAATCAAGAATTACATATGCAGAAAATTATTTTTCAAATATGAGGGTAAAATTAAGACATTTCCAGATGAACAAAACCTTAGAGAATTTGTTGCTAGCAGACCCACCCTATAAGAAACACTAAAATAACTTCTTCAGCCTGAGTGCAAATGACATAGAGAGTAATTTAAAATCACATGAAAAAACAAGCACCGCTTAATGTAATTATGTAGGCAATTATGAAAGAATAATTGCATATTTTTCTTTTTTCCTCTATTAATTGATTTAAAAATCAATCACATAAAATTATATGTGAGTATGGATATATATCATTATGGAGTTTTATATATGTATAACTTTATTGTTGGGCCTGTAGTGCACAGGAATACATTTAACAATAACAGAACTGTGAAATGGGTGAAGACAAATCAGTAGTGGAGTAAGGAAGTGACACTGCGTGGTAATTTGAATTCACAGGAACCAGTGAAGAGAAACAGAAATGGATAATTTTGTGTAATAACTTCCTTTCAGCTTGACAGACTTTCTTTAGTATTGTTCTTTATTATACCTTATAGTGTGCTTTACAGACATTGTATTCTCTCAGCTTTTGTTTGAAAATGCCTTCCTTTTGTCTTTTTTCAAATGAGACTTTTGCTAGGTATAGAAATCTATTTTGACAGCCATTTCTTTCTTTTCCGATCACTTTAAAGATGGCATTCCATGAACATGTGGCTTGCATTTTTTCCGATGAAATATAATTCATCTTTTTCTGGTATCAGTCATCTATTCTCCTTTATGTAAAGTGTCTTCTCAGTCTGTTTATAAGAATTGTTTTTTAATTGGTCTTTGGTAATTTGATTGTGATGAAATACAGTTTTATTTGTACTTGTCTTACATGAGTTCACTGAGCTTCTTAAATAACTGCTTTTTCAAAATTTTTTTTTTAAAGATTTTATTTATTTATTTGACAGAGATAGAGACAGCCAGTGAGAGAGGGAACACAAGCAGGGGGAGTGAGAGAGGAAGAAGCAGGCTCATAGCAGAGGAACCTGATGTGGGGCTTGATCCCATAACACTGGGATCACGCCCTGAGCTGAAGGCAGACGCCTAACGACTGCGCCACCCAGGCACCCCTGCTTTTTCAAATTTTTAAATTTAAGTTTTTAATTTTAATTCCAGTATTGTTAACATACAGCGTTATATGAATTTCAGGTGTAAAACATAGTGATTTGATAATTTTATACATTACTCAGTGCTCATCATGATAGGTGTGCTCTTAATCCCCATCACTTATTTCACCCATCCCCCATCCCACCTCCCCTCTGGTAACCGTCAGTTCTCCAAAGTTAAGAGTTGGCTTCTTGGTTTTTCCATCTCTCTTTCTCCCTCTCTTTCTCTCTCTCTCTCTCTCTCTCTCTCGTTTTCCTTTGCTTGTTTGTTTTGTTTCTTAAATTACACATATGAGTGAGATCATATGGTATTTGCCTTTCTCTGACTTATTTTGCTTATTATATTCTCTAGCTCCATCCATGTCATTGCAAATGGCAAGATTTCATTCTTTGATATGGCCGAATAAGAGTCAATATACCAATTCTTCTTTGTCCATTCATGTATTGATGGACATTGGGCTGCTTCCCTAATTTGGCTATTGTAAATAATGCCACAATAAACATTGGGGTGCACGTATCTCTTTGAGTGTTTTGTATTTTGGGGGTAAATACTGGTAGTATGATTACTGAATCGTGGGGTAGTTCTATTTTTAACGTTTTTTTGAACCTCCGTACTGTTTTCCACAGTGGCATGAGTATTCCCTTTTTTTCCACATCCTTGCCAACACTTGTTATTTCTTGTGTTTTTGATTTTATCCATTCTGACAGGTGTGCAGTGATATCTCATGGCATTTTTTAAAATTTTTGATTTTCAATAGTTAACATGCAGTATAATATTAATTTCACTTATTTTCATTTGTCTCTATGTATTATTTGATTTCCTCTTTGATTTCTTGGTTGAACCATGCATTACTTAGTAGCATGTTATTTAACCCCCATGTATTTGTGGTCTTTCCAGATATTTTCTTGTGGTTGATTTCTTGTTCATACTATGTTTCATACTGTTCATACTGTGTGCGGTTGATTTCTTGTTTCATACTGTTGTGAGAAAAGATGCATGTGATGACATCAGTCTTTTTTAATTTGTTGAGTTTTTTTTTATGGCCAAATAGGTGATCTATTCTGGAGAATGTTACATGTGCATGGAAAAGAATGTGTATTTGGCTGTATTAGGATGGAATGTTGTGAATGTATCTGTTCAATCCATCTGATCCAGTATATCATTCAAGGCCCCCGTTTCTTTGTTGATTTCTTTTGATTGGATGATCTATTGATGTGAGTGGAGTGGTTATGTCCTCTATTATTATCGTATTATTATTGATAAGTTTCTTTATGGTTGTTATTAAGTGTTTTATGTATTTGGGTGCTCCCGTGTTGGGTGCATAAATATTTACAATTGTTAAATATTCTTGTTGGATTTTCCCTGGTATTATTATATAGTGTCCCTTTTTGTCTCTTGTTATAGTCTTTGTTTTAAAGTCTATTTTGTCCAAAATAAGTATTGCTACCCCAGCTTTATTTTGACATTCATTTGCATGATAAATGTTTCTCCATCCCATTTGAATCTGCAGGTGTCTTTAGGTCTGAAATGAATCTCTTGTAGGCAACATATAAATGGGTCTTATTTTTTTGAATTCACTCTGTCACCCAATATCTTAATGATTGGAGCACTGAGTCCATTTACATTCAACGTAATTATTGATAGATATGTACTTATTGCCATTTTGTTACTTCTTTTGTGGTTGTTTTTATAGTTTTTCTTTGATCCTTCTCCTGCTCTCTTTCATGGTTTGCTGGCTTTCTTTAGTGATATACTTGTATTCCTTTCTCTTTTTTCTTTGAGTTTTGATTAGTGGTTACTAGTAAGTTTGTATATAACATCTCCTGCATATAGCAGTCTATATTAAGTTGATGGTTGCTAAGTTTGAATCCGTTTTTTCCTCCTCTACCCCCACATTTTAGGTATATAATGTCATATTTTATATCCTTTTATTTTGTGGATCCTTTGATTGATTTTTATAGATAGACTTATTTTTACTGCTTTTGTGATTCTTGCTTTTCATACTCTCACTTAAGGTCTTTCATTCCACTCAATTTGTCTTCTTTTGTATTTCTTTTAGGACTGGTTTAGTGGTCACGAATTCCTTTAGTTTTTGTTTGAGAAACTCGTTATCTCTCTTTCTATTCTGAATGATATTCTGGCTGGATAAAGTATTCGTGCATATATATATATATATTTTCAGCATTTAGTATATATCATGACCCTCCCTTCTAGCCTGCAAAGTTTCTGCTGAAAAAAAGGATATATCATGACCCTCCCTTCTGCAAAGTTTCTGCTGGAAAAATAGCTGATAGCCTTATGGGGTTTCCTTTGTATGTAACTGTCTTCTATTCTCTTGCTGCTTTTAAATTTTTTTCTTTATCACTACTTTTTGCCTTTTTGATTACTGTACATTTTGGTATTGACCTCCTTGGATTGATTTTTGGGGGAATCTCTGTGCCTCCTGGATTTGGATTTCTGTTTCCTTCCTCAGATTAGAGTTTTCAGCTATTATTTTGTCAAATGAATTTTCTGCCTCCTTTTCTCTCTTCTTCTACTTCTGGGATCCCTTTAATGTTAATGTTATTACACTCGATGGAGTCACTCAGGTCCCTAAATCTGTTCTCATTTTGCATATTTTTTCTCTCACATGCTCAGCTTTATTGCTTTCCATTACGCTGTTTTCCAGATCATTAATTCATTCCTTTGCTCCCGCTAGCCTGCTGTTTCTTCCATCAAGAGTATTTTTAATTTTATTTATTGTGTTCTTCATCTTGTTTGGTTCTTTTTCATCTCTTTGTTACAGATCTCACTGATGTCCTCCACTCTTATCTCAAGTCTTAGTGAGTACCTTTAAAATCATTACTTTAAATTCTCTGAGATGTATTGTTTATATCTGCTTTGCTTAGGTCTCTTGCTGTGGTTTTGTTCTTTTCTTTCATTTGGGACATATTCCTCTGTCTCTCCATCTTTGTATGCTTCTCTGTTTCTGTGTATTAGGAAAGTCAGCTATGTCTTCTGCTCTTGAAGATAATGTCCTTATGAAGAAGAGGTTCTGTAATGCCCTGTAGTACAGTGTTTACTGTTCCCCAGGACCTGTCACTTGAGTCTTTCCTGTGTTTGTTGCCTATGCCCTGCTGTCGTGTCTTGGATTATTTTTCCTTCAGTCCAGTTGTCTACAGAGGTTCTCTTTACCTGTGTGGGCACTGTTTGTTCCTGTTGGGGTGGGGTGTGTTTTAACAAGATGTGTGCTGGTCTGCTTGCAAAATGAAACTTGCTGCCACTGCTGCCAGAACCAAGCCCCTCAAAACACCAGGGTTGAAATGTGGCGTTGGTGGGGTTTGTTCCAGTCTTCTGGGGGAGGTGTTCTGCAGCACCAGGACAGAGGCAAATGTGACTGGGAAGGATGGGTTCACTGAAACATGAGGATTTGGGGCTTAGTTGGGTAGTGAGTGTGGGCTCCCCACTGGTTCCTGCAGGTGGCCATTATTTTTGCTGGGGGTGGGGGAGGGAAATGGTGCCAGCCAGTTCCTGTGTTCCTGAAGAGGTCTCCCTGTGATCCTTGTCTCTCTGGACCGTGCTCTGAGATGAGCAAATCATTCTTCCTCCCATCTGCTCCTGGCATTTTTCAAACTGCCATGCTGTATCTACATGAACCAAACCTACTGATTTTTAAAATTCCAGTCTTTAAGTCCTGCTGGTTGTAAGAACTTATGAAGTTTGTCTCCTCTCACTTTCAGAGGCAAATATTATGGGGATTTGTCTTCCCCATGTGGGCTCCCCAGTGTGATAGTCTGTTTCTCGCCCGTCTCCACACCACCAGCTCCCTCTCGACCAAGGCTGACCATGGTCCATGTCACATGTCACTGCCAGACCGCATCTCCATCCTTCCTACCTTCTTTGATGTGGCCTCTTTGGTACTGTAGTTGTGCGATTTGTTCTGCCAGTCTTTGGGTGATTTTCTGGGTTATTATTTTTTTTCTTTTTTAAGATCAGCTGCTTTTCATTTTTTATTTTATTTCATTTTACTTTATTTTATTAACATATAATGTATTATTGGTTTCAGAGGTACAGATCTGTGATTCATAAGTCTTATGTAACACCCAGTGCTTATCATGTCACATGCCCTCCCCAATGTCCATCACCCAGTTACCCCATCTCCCCAAGCCCCTCCCCTTGTTTTCTGGGTTATTTACGCTGATGTGAGTATTATCTACCTGTATCCATGGGATGAGGCAACCGTAGGGTCCTCCTATTCCACCATCTTCCCAACATGGTTTTTTTCATTTTTTTAAAGTATTTCTCTTCTTTTGGGTCTCTGGTTGTACAAGTGCTTTTTTTGTCCTACATGTTTTTTATGAACTATTCTTAGAATTTTTAGTTTTGTTTTGTTTTTTCTCTGTGTGCTTCAATTTGGGTAATTTCTATTGCTCTACTTTAAAATTCATTGACCTTTCTACTATATATATTCAGTTTGAAATTAAGTACCATATCCAATAAATTTTTAATTTCAGGTTTTTTAAAAATTTCCATTCTAGAATATCAATTTGATCTTTAGAGATTCCATTTTTCTATGGAGATGGATTTTTCCCTATTTTGTCTATCTTCTAATTTCTTTAACATATTTATGACAGTAATTTTAAAGCCTATATAATCTAATTTATTTGTGGGTCTGCTTCTACAGATTTATTTTTCTATTTCTTTCATTTTTTTTGGCATTTTTGCATATTTTGCATTTTTGCATATTTTACATATGCATGATTGCATATTTAAGTGAAACAAAGAATTTGGTACAAAAACACTTTTCCTCTGAGAGGGCACAGCCCTTTCTCTGTCAGGCAGCTAGGGTGAACAGTTGATTATTTTAATCTAAATAGGAATTCAGGTGGGTTGTATCATGGTTGCAGCTTGAGTTTCAGTTTACCTCAAATTTCAGAAGTCTTAAGAGTGAGCTCTATCCTGAGTGATTACAGGCACCTTTTAGGGGAAATCTGGGATTGAAGCACTACAAAATGTAGAGATTTCCCCCTGATTTATAGACCAGCCCATAGCATACAGTGGTGCCATACTCTGAACCAGATTCCTTTGGGGAAGCATTGGTTGGCCAGAGGAATCCTCACTGAGTATGGGGATATAATTATTAGTCCAGTTCTTCATGCCAGCTCATGCACCTGTTAAAAACTCTACTGTATTTCTTGCTACTTACTCCATCAAAGTTCTTTTGCTCATGACTGACCCATTTCTTGCCCATTTATTCTCAGAAATGGCTAATGCTCCCAGAGAGGGAAGTGATACTGGTATTGGTTCAAAAAAGTCTCTTTCCTCTCTAGAGAGGAAGCTAGTTATTTTAGACTCTTTTTTTTTCTACAATACTCCCTGAAGTCTTAAATATATTTATACATACATATATCTAAATATATATGTATATGCGTGTTTGTATGTATGTATATCTTTTTTAAAATTTGTCCCAGTTGTTACGGTGGGAATTAATCACTTGTACTTCCTAAATGGATGTGGAACTCCCTGGTACCCTATCAATGTTCATTTAATGTCTTAGAAATTAATTGATATACTGTTGTTATTTTTATGTATTACTAAAAGAGTTTGTTTTACAATTGATGGGTAGTATCCACAATAGTCCATAGGCTGTCATGTCATAACAACAACTATTGTTGGTGGAGTTCTTATCATAAGGCAGGTGATGTTCTTAGCACTTTAAATATATTACCTAAATTAATCCCCACAGTTAATCCTACAAATTAGGTACTATAATTAATCCAATTATACACATGGGAAAAGTGCACCATAGAGAGTTAAGGTGATTTCTCAAGTCCATATACCTTGTAAATACCGGAGTCAGGATTCAAATTCAATTAGTCTTCCTCAGAGCCCCAGGCCTTAGTCACTACACTACATTGTGATATTGAGTGAACAATTAACATTTTTTAACAGGGTTATCCTTCACTCCTATTGTCTCTTTATACTCTAAAATTATTTATGTTATATAATCTTCTAAATATATAATTCTACTCTCTTTTCCATTATACTCTTCAGTCTGCCAGGAATTACTTGTATTTCTTGTTTACAGAACAAACATTTATCTTTCCTTTAGAATTCAGTTCAGCTACCACTTCTTTCAGAAACTTCTATCACTCAGAATTACTCTCTTCATATACTCTTTTTAAACCGTATGCGTACACCTACCTTAGCTTTTAACATATTGCATATAATGTATTTATATATGTGTATCTTACCCATTAGTCCATAAGATTCTTGATAGTAGGAATTGGGGCTTAGCCATATCTTTCTATACATGCCTAATGATGCGTGACATGTAATAATCACTGAATTTGCATTTACCAAATTGATTTCAATCTCTGTTTCTAAAACCGATTCTCAATAAGAATTTCAAAGGTTAAAAGTCTTTGTGGCGTATTATACTTATCTTGCTACAAAAGTTAAAGCTTAATAATAAAGCTCAAAATAAATGTTGTCATACATTTTGGAAGATCTCCTTGGCTAAAGTTAAAATAGCAAGAAATGTGGTTATTTAAAACTATAAAATTATTCACTTTAATTTTTATCTGTTTTTAATAGTTAAAAGCAAAATTCAAGTCTCCTATTTCAAATTAAACTACTATTCACTCTTAACTAATAATACCTTTATGTGCCTGACACTTCAGGTGGAATGATTAAATTATGTACCTGTAGAAAGATCTCAGAAAGCAATGACAGGTATTACAAACCTACTATGTTCCTGGGTACTTAAAAAAAAAGTACTGTATTTAAAATTTAAGACATTGATTTCAAGTCATTGTTTCTCTTGTATATGACATTCTTCTTTTCCTTTTGATTCACATATGAGGTGTAAATTTTCATTTCTTCCTTCACTTTGCTTTGCTTTTCATTGCATTTATACCATAGAACATTGTATCGTTCAGCTTTATTAGTTACTTTAAGCAAGAAAGTAGAAGTATAGAACCATTTCTTTTGCTCAAATGGTGGATAGTCTGAAAGGACATTTTCTTTAAAAAGTACAGTCAACAGTGGGCCGCACATAGATTAAGGCAAAGCACAAAATCCTTAAAGCTACTCTTCCCATTCTTTGCATAGAGACTTGTCTTGCTGCTTTGAATGGGTGAAATATATTTTCCTCCACTGTTATTTAAAGCTGAAGTCCTCAAACAGAAATTTAGGGTAAGCAACCCCAAATAACTTCTTGAGCTCTCATAAAGTTGTTTATGCTTGCAGGTCTTTCGGATTCTTTTTATGTCCTACTATGGAATGTATTTAGCACCCCGCTCTAAAAACTGCTGAGAGTGCTAGTCCTAAGAAGGAAGAGACAGAAGGCTTAGTTTTGACCCTTTGGGGTCTAGGATTTGTGGTTCAGGGAATGACTCTTATGCCATTCATTGAAATTACTTTCTACTCTCTTTTTTTCCTAATGCAGGTTTTTTGGGTTTTTTTTTTTTTTGATGTCTAAGAAGGAAGGCATGTGAGTGTTATCTTTGTAAAACTGCTAGATGCGCTGTTTTTTTTTTTTTTTTCTTATGGGACAGAAAACAGACATGGAACCATGATTTTACAAGCATTTCCTTGAATGAAAGTGTCCAGGATAGGAGGAAGCATTTTTCAAATTTCTTAGGCAATACTGTCATTACTTTTCACAAGAGAGATTATAGTATTAGGTTAAGACCATTTATTTCATCTCCTAAAATGAATTGTTGCCTCAGTAAGACTCAGTCTTGTGACTGGGATTTTGACATAACAGGAAAAGATTTATCTAATGATCATTTTCCATGTTAGTCAATGCCCTCTCCTCCTCTCTCCAGGAGCAGCAGGAACACCCGTTCTAATGGTTTGCCTTTGAGTTTGAATCTGAAAATTGTCCTCTTTCCCAAATTCTGTCTAAATTCAGTGATCATAATTTCTTCTCCTTACTTGGAGCCTTTATGGATAGAATATGGGCCAAGGTAATTATGTCTTCTCTTTTGCAACCAGTCATAACTACCTGTATACCATGGTGAGTTTTCATTCTCACTAAGCACATAATTAAAAAAGAAAACAAAAGAAAGATAAGATGATACCCAGTTTCTCCTTGCCTCCAACTTAACCCTCTTTATACATGTCCGAGAATTATATGTAAAGGAGAAAGAGAGTAAAATGATAGACATATATGAGAGCGTATTTATATGCATGCATCCCTATGTTCATATATTTGTACATTTATTCATTTGGTAAAAAATCACTACTCCTTATTTAGTGATAAATCTGGGCTTAAAATATCACCTTATAATCTATGTGAATATGGGAGGCTCATTAACCTCCATAAGATTTTTTAATATAAAAAATGGTTACTCATACTTGTAGGGTTATAATAAAGAACAACTGATATAATACATAAAATATCTATAAAATACATGGTACATTATAGGTTCCCCAAAAGTCCTAGTTATTATTACATTTACCCTGCTATTCCTAGTACTTTCTAGTCATTAGACTAGGTGCTCAGACACAGAAGCAAAGAAAGCATAACCTCTTTTCTCAAAAGCCTCAGAGTCTACTGAGGAAGACTTAAAAGAGCATTAAAAACCAAAATACAATAGACTAAGAGCTATTAAAAATATCAAACAGGTGCACCATCAGATGAAGCAGAGAAGCAAAGCAAGACCTGATCAGCAGTGGTTGGCAAAAGAATTTCTATCTTTACTGACTTAATTGGAACTGGTTACTAGCCAGGGATTTTGTCTTGGCTATTAATTATTTTTAATTTGTTGACAAATTTTTATTGCTCAATTTACTTTTTTTTGTTTCTGTTTAGGAGATTATATATATATATATATATATATATATATATATATATATATATATATATATGTTTAAAGCTAAGCCTAGGGAAATGTTCTGCCTTTGGACTTGAGTATCAAAAAAGTAGAGGATACCACTGAACTCAGAAAGGCGGTCTTGTCCTGGAATTAGAAGGAAGGCTTGTACCAGCAAAGGATCTCCCAGAATACAGTAACATGTGTTGGGACTCAAGTGTTGGTATGGACTTCTTATTGAGTGAATGTCAGTAAGCCTTATCCAAAAGAATTGCAGATGTTTAGAGATCATCACTATTGTCTTGTCATTCCTCTAATGTTGAGGCTATTTCCCCAGTTTCAAAGCTTTAACATAATGGTTTAATATTAGAGAAGGTGCTTTAAGACACTGGAGCAACTGGCAGGGAACTCAGCCTTCTAAGGTATAGGAGGGAAGGTGGTCTGGATCACAATAAGCTATAGTAACCCTAAAGGTTTTGGGGAGCCTGTGTCAGCAGCTAGAATTAGGAAAAGGATGCAGCATACATACTCACTTTCTCCATTTCTCTCATGGGTCTGGCAAAGCTTAAAATGTATATGTTTCTCAGGATAGCATCCGTTCATGCTTTTTGGGAGGAAATTTTAAGTTAGGATAGTATGAGCCTTTAGCTGGTAGAGGGGAAATCTGATACTGTTTATTCGTATTATTAAATACAAGTGAGAGTTACCAGGCATCGATAGGAAATGAAATACTTCGAGGTAGGCATAAAATAAGAAATCCCAGAAAATTACAAAGAATTCAAGCAAGGATAAAAAGTAGGACTACTTAGGAGTCAAAAATTGAGAAGAGATGGAAGAAAACAAAATTAAATATATGAAACAGAATAATTGACATCAATCTTTTTAAAAAGATAGTCTGAGCTGAAATTGTTTTATTGTAACTCCCTTCTTTGTTTTTCTCTCTTAGTTTCTAGTTAGGAAAAACCCCACTGTTTTGCTTCTTATTTGCTTGCTATTTTTCATAGCTAGGGAAACGGGGAGAAAAAGAAAAATTGCCCAAGGTGAGGCATCCACAAGGGGCTGAGCCAGGACTTTGACCCAGATGTACCCAAGTCTGTCACACCACCTGTCCCCCTGAGTTGTTGTTGTTGTCGTTGTTTTTACAAAAAATGTAGCAAATTTACAGATTTAAAATGTTTCTTATCTTGGATCTTCATACTGTAACCCCCTCTGTATTCTTTCTTGCACTACGCTACACATTCGTCTCCCTTTGCTGGTTTCCTCTGATGCTGGAGTTCACTTAAGGTTCAATTTTAGGAAGTTGGATTTTTAATAAGATTCCTTTAAATGGTTTCCATATTTAGCCAATCTTGCAGTTCTCAACAGTACATGGAAGAGCAAATACGGAATTTAAGAAAAAAAATTAGCTTCTTTAACTACTAGATGAAACTGAAATTTGGGCTGTCTGACTTCTAAGATTTGGAAGCAGTGTTGGCAATCTAAATTTATCAATAGCCGAACATAGCATTCTTCATAAAGGACTTCATTATTCTCCTTAGGATAGCAACATTTCTTAAATTTCCATTGAGTGGTCCTTTCCCTCTAAGTGTTTCCAGTGTGACAGCTCTTTTCTGAAGTGCATTAATTTGGGTCTCATGCCACTACTGCATATTAACTTATATATATATATATATGAAGAAAGATATCAAATATGGAAGAAGTCATTTCTGACCCCATTTTAAAAAGACAAAGAGATCTGGTTTTAGTTTTTTTTCAAACCACGTAATGCCTGGGCATTTTTATTGTACATGTGTAAAGCCGTTCCTTGTTTTTCTCTAATGAATACTGAAACAAAATTATGGATTCGTTTTTCTTTAGATTGTTATTGGATTCTGCAAGGTAGTCGATACTAAGCTCTGCAGCTTCTGATGGTGTGGAAAGGAAGGAGGGCAGTGGGAGGAAGGAGAGCAGGAAGCGGAAAGATGGCAGGAAACATTTTGATTTATGCAATTTTTATGAAAAAAATGTTCTCTTTGCTTACTGCATAGTGTTACTATTATTATCATTTGGTGGGCCTGAGGCATGGGCCACACACATCATCCGCCTAAAAATAATTCTACAGCCTGTCTGGGTGTCATTATGGTGTTTGTTTCATAACAACTGCCTATGAATCTTTATTAAAATTCAAGTAGGCTGAGACTTCGAGCCAACAGTGGAGCCCGTATACACTAACAGAGTGCAGTCTGCCCTTGGGAAGGCGCTGGCAGCATCTGAGTAGGGTGTGTCAAAAACTAGGCAAACTGCAAGAATCTCAGACTCTGAAAGAGATAGGATGAGACCATTGAAATGTATTCTGACATGATTTTTGGTATTTAGTTCACTCCCAGAATGAGAAAGAATACACCTGTGGAACTAAACGAGAGGGACTGGACCTCTGAGCATGCTGCCACTTAACCTTGCTGACCAACCTAGGGGAGTGAATACTGAAATGTTACGGGTTGGTTTTTTTTTTTTTTTTAAATGGGCATTTCTTAAGATTTCTAAAAGACAAAGGCAAACAGCATAGGATTTTCCATAGATATATTATGAAATTATAGGGTTTAAATGGTGGGTATAACACTCTTTATAATAGTATCTATTCTTTTATATAGTGAGATACAACCTTTGTTTATGAAACAAAATCTCTATGAAAATCCAGGGAATATCAAGTGTGAAGTTCACAGATTTAATCTTTAAATTAATACTTACTGTTTTTACGAGTGTTTTTGTTTTTGTTTTCTGAATGAAAATACTCCTTTAAAAAAGACTGTGAAGGGCTCAGTCAGTTAAGCGTCCAACTCTTGATTTTGGCTCGGGTCATGATCATGGGTTGTGAGATCAAGCTACATGTTGGGCTCCACACTGAGCGTGGAGTCTCCTTGAGATTCTTTCCCTCTCCCTCTGCCCCAACTCGCACTCTCTCTCTCTCCTTCTAAAATAAATAAATAAATAAAATCTTTAAAAAAAAACCCAAACCTATGAAGACTATGTCCATACATAGGACCGGTTGTGAGCAAAAAACCACATTGTTTTATAACTAAGATGAAATAAAAGTTAGAAGGGATATATTTGGCATTTAATAGCTGTGTACTCCATTAATTACAATATAGCATGTTTATTGAAATTGTGGGAGATGTAGATTGCAAGTGCAAAAAAATTTAGCTATTTATTGGAGTGATAGTGTTAGTAGTATTTCACTGGGGCTTTTGGATTTGTATGGCTAAATAAGGCCAATGAGTAATTATGGAATATTCTAATTCCATCATACTTTGTGTATGAAAGCAAATATTGTAGTAATAGAGGGGAAGTTAAGTCCCCATTGTTCTGTATTCGAATTAAAAGGATCAATATAAACTTATGCAATATTGTATTTTAAATAATAAATTATTCACATCTGTTTATATATCTCTTGCTACTAAAATAATTCTAAAGTATTTACTTAAACACTTAAATATCTCTTGCTACCATATCTCTTTACTACTAAAAAAGCCTAGAAATAATAACAAATTCAGTAGCATCTCTCATCCTCAGATTGTGATCTGGTAATATTCTACTAAGAGAAATAAAGATGTCTTGAAGAAATGGATGATTCCATGTCTCTGGTAGCAAATGTGCAAGATTAATTTGGATCACCTTTCATACTGGCAAGAATGATAGCTATCAAAGATTACTAGCCCTATCAGAGGAATGCAGGAGCTGTTAACTGTGAAGAGGCTTCCAGTGGCCAAAAGTGGCACAGTTTAACTCTGTAAAAATTAACAGCAATAGATTGAAGCACACAAAGTATGTTTAAATGTATATAATTTTTAAAATGAAGAATTGGTTATTTCAAAAGATAAGAAACCATTATCTTAAAAACAGGTAAATATAGAAAAAAATACCAAACATGTATTTTTCCAAATGGTAGATAAGGAGAAATATTTCTTTATATGTTCCAATTAGCAGATCAAAAAAAAAAAAAAGAATTTGAGTATCACCATTTGCAAGCCTCAATGAATTATAGGTCTATGCACTGAGTATCAATAGTTGCTAACATAAAGAGAAGAAGACAAAAATGGTATGCCTCCTGGTGTAAGAATGCAACACTCCTCACGTGATTGCCAAAAAGACCCAGTTCAAGTCCAGGAAAGCTGCTCTATCCAGTTTCCAATTTACAGGAAACACAGAGAACAGAGACACACGCTTAACTATACCGGGAGCATGCAAGATCTAAACTGTGGAAAACTCAATAGGTGAAGTGGACTGGGTCTTTAACAGATCGACCCGAAGGAAATAAATGTGTTGGAGGAGAAAACTCTAGATTAAAAGAAACTGAAAAATAATATAAAAAATTAAGAAGGTGCAAGGCCAAAAAAAATTTTTTTTCCTGGGGAACTAATATATTTAAATTTCTGTAGGTGATTCTAATGTGAGTTGAAGTTGGCAACTACTGACCAAGTTGGAGGAAATGCCAGTTGTCTGCATTATGTGAGGAAAGTGTGTTGGCATTAGGAAACCAAGGACACGGAAGAAAAAAGGTGAGTTGTGTGCTGGAGCATTTCAGCATTAAGATGGAAGCAGAGGTTGACAAGCCATCAGACTTTAAATAGGGGAACTGGGAGATTTAACAACTACCCTGAGAAAGCTAGAGATAATTAAGATCCTGCCAGGCTAAACAGCCAGAGATGTTTTGATGCCAACCTATTTTGAAGGTTGAAGATAAACTGTCTGGAAGGACTTGAGTATGAAATATTGAGTATTATTTCAGAGTGACATTAAATACTTTTAAAATTAAATATTAGTGGAAATGTTACCACATTTTCCTTAATGTTTATTTCCTTTTTAAATTGCTTTATTAGGTGGTTGGCTAGGCAGTATGGTGTGGTGTGAGATGCTGTGTAACTAATGGCTCTGGATTCACATCTTAGTATTACTTTTTTATTAACTTTGTAACTTTGCTGAACTCAGCTCCCAAGTCTCGGTTTCATTGTAGGCAACGTGGACATACCTTAGAGAGTTACGAAGAATTAGTAATATTCGTGTGAAAGCACCTACACCTATTTTTTAATGTTTTAAATATTTAATTTTAGTGTGAACTATTTACAACTTAAAGGACAAAAACATATAAACAGATACAGATAATTACATTTAAGAAATCTTAACATTGTGCATTAAAAAAGTGTAGCACAGGTAAATTAAAACCCCTGCATCCCTTTCTATTTTTTTCTTTAATCAAGGTTTGACTCCAAAATTGTTTCGTATTATATATTATATTTTTAACAGTTTTATTGTTGTACGAGTTGCCTGCCATATGATCTATTTAAAGTGTACAATTCAACATTTTTTAGTCTATTTAGAGGATATACAACCATTATTACAACCTAAATTTGAAACCTGTTTGGTTCCCCCAAAAGAAACCTGGATCCATTAGTGGTCACTCTCCATTCCTCCCCAACCTCATCAGCCCTAAGCAATCAATAATTTATTTTGTGTCTCCATAGATTTGCCCATCCTGAACATTTTATGTAAGTGAAATCATACATTTTATGGTCTTTTGTGATTGGCTACATTTATTTAGTAAAATACCTTCAAATGCTCATCCGTGTTGTAGTACTGTTTCTTTTTATTTCCAAATAACATCACACTGTATGGTTATCCTATTTTTTATTTAGCTGTTTATCACATGATGGACATTTGGGTTATTTCCACTTTTTTGGCTATTACGAAAAATTTTCTGAGCATATGTATGCATGTTTTTGTTGAACATATGTTTTGTGTTTCTCTTGTGTATATTCCTAGGAATGGAATTGTGGTTATCATATCATAACTCCTTGTTTACTCTTTTGAGGAATTACCTGTTTTCCAAAATGGCTCTGCCACTTTTTATTCCCACCAACAATGTATGTGGGGTCCAGTTTCTCCTCATCTTTGTCAGTGTTAAGTGTTATGTCATGTGGTTTTAATTTGCATTTCTTTTTTTTTTTTTTTAATATTTTGTTAGTCACCATACAGTAATCCCTGGTTTCTGATGTAAAGTTCGATGATTCATTAGTTGCGTATAACACCCAGTGTTAATTTGCATTTCTCTAATGACTAATAATGTTAAGCATTCTTTCATGTGTTTACTCCCTACTTACGTATCTTCTTTGGAAAATGTCTACCAAATCCATTACACATTTTAAAATTGGGTTGTTTGTCTATTGCTGAGTTACAAATGTTCTTTATGTATTCTAGATATGAGTTACTTATCAATATATGATTTGCAAAATTTCTCCAATTTTGACTTCTATGCATTTTAAACTTATATATATAAATATATTATGATTTATATACAAATAATATATTTAAATAATTTATATAAATACATATATATAATTATGTAATTTATATATAATATATATTTATATTATGAGTATTTTAATATTTACATATGTGACATTAATAACCCTATGTAATTTGGTAACTTCCTTGGCTTTACTCAACATTATGTGCATTGACATATGTCCTGGCTGACAATCTAGTATAGTTCCTGCTCCAGTTAATTCATTTAAAACGCTGACTAGTATTCTACTGCAAGAATAAACCATAGTTTAAGATTATATTTTATTTTTCCTGTATTTTGCCTTTCGGCCAGTTATTAAAAAAGAGATGAGATGTTCTGAACACATTACTTGTTCTCTCATTCTTAACAACCATTACAATGTTTGCTGTAAGGTATCGTGGGCTAGCACTTCTCCAAAAATAGAAGACTTTGTAATGTCCAGGCACTATTACTCAATATAAACAGTACCCTAGAGACTTAACTTCAATAATCATAATTTATACAGTAATTCCTCACCTCTGTTGACATAAAAATATTTAGTTTCATTCTATAGGTTGAGACGTAGTCATATTAATTAAGCTTAATGATAATATAACATGTTCTTGAAGTTATAAAAAAGTATGAAGAAGAAAGATGTTCGGAAATTGAAAATTGAGGATAACTCATGAAGTAAAAACAAGAATCAACTGCCAAACAAACAAACAAACAACTTTTGTCAAGTGAACCTTGGGAAATAGAGATTGTTGAGGACATTGAGGAATGATGCAAAATACTGCACAGTGTCAAAGGCCTTCACAGTTCTTTCTGCCAGATGCTGATTTAAAAAGATACAGTCCACCTCTGTCAGACATTCTGTGCCAGAAAAGTCACTATCCTTGCTTCAAGTAGCTGCAGACGACTCACAGAGAATTCTCTGATTCAGAGGGGGCTGTACTTTTTGACATAGAGAAGTAGAGGAATGGAAGGAGAGCTCTAAAAAGAGACTTGAAAATTTTACTGTTTTTATTATTTTTTATTTTCAAATTTCTTCTGCCTTGGAGAAGTTTTGTCACATTGGTTATGAATAGTGTATGTGTCTCTTTTCCATGCGTGAATTCTTTCACTCATCACTTAGCACAAAACCATAACTCTTAGATGCTTACTTCATGTTTCAGGCTGTGGATATTTGTTGTCATGAGACAATTATGTAGAGTCTTGTTACTTTTAGGCTTTTTATTTTTTTTAAAAAGATTTATTTATTTATCTTAGAGTGAGAGGGCAGGCAAGTGGAAGGAGGGCAGAGGGAGAGAATCTTCAAGAAGACTCCCTGCTTAGCACGAAGCCTGCCATGGGCCTTGATCCCAACCCTGAGATCATGACCTGAGCTGAAACCAAGAGACAGACGCCCAATTGACTGAGCCCCCTGGGCCCCCCAGTTTTGGATTATTTAATCCAATTTTCATTATTCTTCACAGATTAATCATTTTATTTAGAAAACAATTTGCATTTGTGCCTTCCCTCCTCAGACATAGACCATAATTCAATTTATTACTGTAGCGTAGTGTAGCAGTTAAGAGGTTGGCCTCTGAAGTCAGATGTCTGAGATGTGCTTTAAAATAATCTGGGCTTTGAGAGAAATGGGAGGAGGGGCGCCGGGTGGCTCAGTTGGTTAAGCATCTGCCTTAGGCTCAAGTCATGCTCTCAGGGTCCTGGGATTGAGCGTGCGTCAGGCTCCCCATTCAGCAGGGAGTCTGCTTCTCCTTCTCCCTTTGCCCCTCCCCCCAGTTCCTGTGTATGCCCCTCCCCCCTCAAATAATAAAATCTTTAAAGAAAATGGGTGGAGGTATCAATATACAGGAGTATAGGGTGGTTCATTAGACTTTTTTTTTTTAGATAGATGTGACGTTTTCTGTAACAAAAAGTTAAAAATGAGTATATTCTATCACATTCTGCTTTAAGTAGGATAGATTTTTTAAACCACTTTGAGTTAGATAGTAAATGTGGGGAAGTTAAAATGTTATACCAGATATTTAGAAATTCTTAATTTATAGAACTATATTTACATAAATCTAGCTAACATTATAAATAACCTTCAGTAATCTTTTGGAAAATACAGAGTATAAAACTTATGTATTTTATATGTGTATGTAAGTATCTTCCTCATTCTGTTAGATTCCTTGTATTGACCATTCTAGACTTTGAAATCAAACAAAATTAACCATGATATCCATTAATATTATAGAACAGCATTGTCTGTTCAATGGCCAGATGAAACTACTTAAACTTTAAATAAGAACAAATTACAATTCAGATTCAGTTTCTCAGTCCTACTAGCCTCATTTCAAATGTTCAATAGCCCTATGTGCCTAGCAACTATATTATAGTGCTTCACGGATAGAGTGCTTTTATTTTATTTTATTTTTTTAAGATTTTATTTATTTATTCAACAGAGATAGAGACAGCCAGCGAGAGAGGGAACACAAGCAGGGGGAGTGGGAGAGGAAGAAGCAGGCTCATAGCGGAGGAGCCTGATGTGGGGCTCGATCCCATAATGCCGGGATCACGCCCTGAGCCGAAGGCAGACGCTTTAACCGCTGTGCCACCCAGGCGCCCCTAGAGTGCTTTTATCATAGCAGAAAGTTCTATTGGATGACACTGCTATGGAATATTACCAACGTTTGGAGTCAACCATTTATTTTCTCTATCTCTGCATCAATCTGTTTTAGTTGTTTTGGTCAAGAATGAAAGTTTTCCCCTGAAGAGTCATATAGTACCAATCTGCTAAGTGTATTCAGATGATATTTCCTATTTTTAACTAAAGATGATTTTCTATTGCTTGGGGCTTGACAATTCACAAAGAGACCAGAGATGACAGAAACACAAATAATATAGGATTAGTAGAATTTAAGTGTGGGGAAAAAATGACAACTGAGTGAAAAAGTGAAAGAGTGAGTTTGGAGCAAATATGCAAAAAACATCCTAGATTACTTTGTCAACAGGAGCTAGTGTTATTTAAAAAAGGCTTGGGCAGGTGTTTTATTCTTACAGAAACAAAACTACTTACTGTAATAGAAGACAGTATTAGATAGGGCCACACCTTGCTTTACATGCTGCTTTCATTTAATACAAAAGGAATCAAGACTGTGTTTTGTTTAACTCTACCATATATACATATATTCGTTACATATATACACATATATACATATTTTCTCACTTATTTTTTAAATTCAACTTTTTTAAACTAAAAATCCAGTTCACGCATTTTCTTTTCTTTTTTTTTTTTTTTAAAGGTTTTATTTATTTATTTGACAGAGAGACAGCCAGTGAGAGAGGGAACACAAGCAGGGGGAGTGGGAGAGGAAGAAGCAGCCTCGCAGCAGAGCAGGGAAGGATCCTGATGCGGGGCTCGATCCCAGGACCCTGGGATCAGGCCCTGAGCCGAAGGCAAACACTCAAGGACTGAGCCACCCAGGTGCCCCACCAATTCACGCATTTCTCCCACTCCCCATCCCTCACCTCTGGCAACCACCCACCTGTTCTCTTTACATATGAGCTTATTTTATATATAAAAATATATTTATTAATATACATAAAATACATAGTTTAATTCTTATATATTTAATTACATATAATTATATAATATTACCTATATTATTATTTTTCTTAACATAATGCCCATAGGGTCCATCCATATTGTCCCAAATAGTAAGATTTCATTCCTTTTTTAAGGCTAAATGATATTGTGTGTATATGTACACACACACAATTTTTTTACTTGTTCATTGATGGACACTTAGGTTTTTTCCATATCTTGGGTATTTTAAATAATGCTGCAGTGACATGGGGGTGCATATGTCTTTTCAAATTAATGTTTTCATTTTCTTTGTATAAATACCGGAAGTGGAACTGCTAGATTATATTGTAGTTTTATTTTTAATTTTTTGAGGAACCTCCATACTTTTTTTCATAGTGGCTGCTCCCAATTTATATTTCCACCAACAGGCCTCAACAGTTACCTTTTCTCTACATTCTTGCCAACACTTGTTATTTTCAGTCTTTTTGATAATAACCATTCTGTGTGTGGTGATATCCCATTGTCAGTTTTTGATTTGCCTTTTCCTGATGATTAATGATATAGAGTATCTTTTCATGTACCTGTTGGCTATCTGTATATCTGCGGTAGAGTCTTCTGCCTACTTCGTTCTGCCTACTGATTTTCTGCTGTTGCATTGTATGAGTTCTTTATATATTTTGGATATTAGTCACTTATCAGATACATAATTTACAAATATTTTCTTCCATTCAGTAGGTTACCTTTTCATTCTGTTGATGTTTTTGGTTTTGGGTTTCTGTTGGTTTTTTGTTTGTTTTTTGGCTTGTTTGGTTTGTTTCTTTTTTGGTATGGAGAAACTTTTTAGTTGGATGTAGTCCCACTTCTTTATTTGCTTTTGTTGCTTTTGCTTTTGGTAACACATTAAAAAAATCATCGCCAAGATCTATGTCAGGCAACTTGTTACCTATGTTGTCTTCTAGAAGTTCTGTGATTTCAGGTCTTACATTCAAGTCTGTAGTCTATTTTGACTCAATTTTTGTGTAGTGAAAGATAGTGGTCCAGTTTCAGTCTTCTGCAATAGGCTGTCCAGTTTTCTCAGCATTTATTAAAGAGACTGTCTTCTCCCCCACTGAATATTCTTGCCTCCTTTGTCATATTATATATTCTTTTATTCTCAATCTGGTCACTTGAAATAGTTAAGACACTAAAAACTGCTTTTAATATGAGAAGAGTAGTTTCCTAGTTAATGAGTTCACATTTGCAGGATTTACTTCATGCAATTCTTTATATTAAGCTGTGTATAGAGTAAAATTGGTTCATATTTAGTATTTTGGGAAATTGAAATTTTCAACAAATAAGAATATTTCTGACACCTAAAGCATCCGTTTAAAAGCTAATATTTAAAATTATTTACTTTTTTCATAGATGCTTATCTAAAATTTATGACCATTTTTTTGCCTTATTATAACATTTAATACTTTCTCAACTAACGGGGCTGATAATTATGTCCAATAGTTTTTGTAGTAATTCTAACACAGCTATTGAGGTTAGGTTTGCTTCTAAAGTAATGACGATAGGTAAATTGCAATTCTGAAGCGCGTTATACACCTTCCCCCCCCAACATAAAGTATCGCTTCACAGTAGATCACCTACTAACCCTTCTTATGTTTCTTAACAAGTGTTCACTGTCACTGGGTTAAGAAATCAAGGTTTCCGAAAGAACCAGGTGGAAAAGCTTGTTAAGTGAATACACTTAACTCTACATGAATTCCCAAGCCATTTGATTGTTATTTGAGGGTTGGATGCCTCCTCTGCAAAGCTCATGGGCTTGATGACAAGATTTTTCTTCATTCTTCCAAAGGCATTCTTATTTATTTCCTGTGAGGCCGGAACCTGAATCTGGATATAATTGAGATTGTGGAAATGGGTTGCTGTCATACTTCATAAAAATTGTAAGTATCTTTTTGGTTATGTTGATTCAAAACTAGGGGGCTATAGAAGTGAAAGGAAAGGCAGAATTAATACAAGAACTAACCTTAAGAACCAGAAGTTTTCTTAAGGCTATTCTTGACAGAAACCAAAGATAATCTTTTCCTTGAAAGCAAAAATATGAGTGAAGTATTCACCCCCATGTACTTGATTTCTTATAACTTGCCTCGTGTTAAGAACTCTTGTATAGTATTTTATACATCGGCTAAATGACTCTTATTGTACTCCAGCAAATGTTAAGTTGAATGCTATGTGAATAGTAAAATAATTTTGAAAATTCATCTACTTACTTAGTAAAGGAAAAGGATAACTTTCAGCTCTGGTCTACTTTGTAGGATTTAAAATTTTTTTCAGTCATTAATAAGTATTAAATTATATTTTGAAATTAAATCCCTTTGTATATTTTTGAGGGAAATAAACAATTTACTGATTGCTTTTTAAGTAAATATGAGTGAGCCATAACAAAAAAGAAATCTCTACAGAATTATGGAAGCATTCAGAAGCAGATATCCCTTTGAGAGAAAATTACTTTTTTTCTTTTAAAAAAGGAAGATGATTTTGAATTCTCAGCAAGGAGTCACCATCAGAACCACCAAATGGTTCTGAACAGGGACTTAAAAGCTGCTAGTTCATTTCACGTATGTTTTGGCCATTAGAAGCATATAATAACAGCAACTAAAGTGATGGGAAATTATTTTGAATTCTGTTTAGTAATATTAAAGAATAAGAGACAACTTGTTTCTCAAATACTGTATTCTGTTTTTTACTTTACATGTAATATTTGAATCTCTTATTACCAGTCACATAATCAAAGAGTCAAAGGCCCAAAGTGGTCTGGAAGCGAGTATACCTGCTAGATCAGATAGATGGTGCTTTACATGTGCAGTGAGAGAGGAAGATCGCATTCATGAAAGTCCTCAGAGTAATACAGGCTGGTTTTTACCTGAGTGGGGAGAGTAAAGAAATCTTCTGTTTTTATTTATCTGATGCGACTCTCTGTTTGAAACAGATCAAGACAGACAGATTGGAGCAAACAGAGCTTTTTGGTAATTATTCTTTATGAATGTGCACTATTTCCGGGAGACACCCATGGGCTTATGTTTGCAGGTCTCTTTAATATTAAGACATAATAATCATCACTCTAAAAATACCAATCGTTACTCCCATGGATACTAATAACCATGTTATTAAAGATGTTCAGGGCCGTACATTTTGGAGATTAGAAGTTCAGACATTTTCTCTCCGTCCTGTCACCCAGGGCTGCCAATCCACAGTAGTGCCATTTGTTTCCTGTAGGAACGTGGGGGGGGGGGGGGCGGATTCACCTTGTCTATCTGAATAGGGTCACCTAAGATAGCTTGTTTTTGTTGCTGGTTTTTTGTTTTTGTTTTTTTTAAAGAGAGCGTGAGTGGGTGTTGGAGAGAGGGAGAGAGAGAATCTCAAGCAGGCTTCTTGCCTAGCACAGAGCCTGATGTAGGGCTTAATCTCATAGCCCTGAGATCATGACGTGAGCTGAAATCAAGATTCAGATGCTTAACTGACTAAGCCACCAAGGCACCCCTGTCCCCTAAGATTGTTTAATGCCAAACTGCACAACCAAACATGACAGCTCTAAAAAGTATTAGGTAAAAATGAGCTGTCTTTTATAAAAATACTGAACTCTACCAAGCTATTTAAAAATTTGTTCCAATGTTTTGAAAATAAGGTAATTCCAGTTTCAAGACCTAAGCAGAAGATGAAACCAACCCGAATGACATCAGATTCTGGGTATTTTATGGTATTAGGTATCTAATACTGGCCCACTTAATTAAGATTTGCAAACATCAGTAGCTGAATCTTTTTGTAATGAATAAGTTTAATTCCCCATATACATTTCTGAAAAGTACTAGGGACAGAAGGCAGCACGTAGTGGAATATGAGGGACTAGTGAAACAGTGACTGTGATAGCTTATCTTCTGTTACGGGAGGACCACGGACGAACTGGTAACCTAAGGGGAAGATAGAGCTAAGTGGTTTTAAGAGAAGCAAAGGAAACAAGAATCTCCACAGTAGATCAAAGTTTATCAAGAGCCACATAGAATGAGAAAAATATTATCACTGGTTGTTTCTTTTACAAACTCAAGTATAATGTGTGTAGACACCTAAGTCACATGCAGCGAAGTCAACTCAGTTCCTCCTATTACTCAGTTTTCCTTCTTTTAAAAAAAATTTTGTCTAATTCCATTTCTTGTTTTCATTTTTGAGTTGGCATTTTTTTCAGAGAAGGACTACAACTTTTTTTTGCTTATGGTCTCAAAACTGATGTACACAGAGAATACAATAACAGTGACTCAAGTGGCCTTAGCAGTATATTGCTACCAATGTGACAGATAAAAAGATGTGAACAGAAGGGGAAATGAACCATGAGAGGCTGTGGACTCTGGGAAACAAACTGAGGGCTTCAGAGGGGAGGGGAGGGGGTGGGGGATTGGGATAGGCCAGTGATGGGTATTAAGGAGGGCACATAGTGCATGGTGCACTGGGTGTTATACGCAATTAATGAATCGTTGAACACTACATCAAAAACTAAGGATATACTGTATGGTGACTAACATAATAAAAAATTATTAAAAAAAAAAAAAGATGTGTTCAAGAAGAAATCCTTTCCCAGTACCCATACTTAAAAAAATCACCCTGTCATCAGAATCTGATAGAGAAGGTAACCTTTTTCAAAGAAAGAGCTTATATATTTTGCCATAAATAAAGATAAAGTGTGTTTAACTTTTTGCCTTCATCATGTTTACCACTTACACTTTTATGTTTATTTGATACCTGGGGAAATGTGACTTCAACTTCAATCCAAAATGTGTTGTGGATTTATACTTCAATAAGTTTCCTTTAAAAATACCTAAATAACAGAGTAGAAAAAGAATATTCAAAATGTCAAAATGTCTTTCTATCATAACTTCTCTTTGAAGAGCTGGGTTAGTAATAAGAACTTAGAAATGTTTGATTTTTTACAGTTTACAATAAACTTTATAGAGGAATAGAAAAAAGATAGTGACAATAGTAATACCATTCTCAGTTCTCAGATGTGCTGAAAAAGACCAAATGCACCTAAACACCAGTTAATGCAAGACTCTTTTGAATTCAGTGAGTATGCCAGAATCCCATTCCCCTTTTGTCCAGGAGTCAACAGTGGAGTCTTCTCTCTCTTGCAGATTCAGGTCATGTATTACAAGATTCTGCAAACTGCCAGGAAGGAATGGTGGCAGTAACACAACATCTGAAACTGGAAATATGTGTTATATCTCATACAGGTATGCTGTACCAAGTATTTTTTTCAACATATATGTTCTCTATTTCATGTGGTTATCTTTTGCTCTATTCTGAAAGCTTGTGTATGGGTACATACGTACACACAAACAGACATTGTATGAAAACATGTTCTCATTACATTTGAGCATATAGTTAACCAAGCTAAGGGGACTACTTAAATGAGTGGGCGTAATTTATTGACCTTCTTGTGAAAGGGAAGACTGATGGTGTTAATATTGAACATTTTCTTTCCAAATGAGGCTTACATTTTGAATAACACCATAAGACCTACAAACCCTTTGATACATATTGGAAAGGACTAGGGTATATTCGTGTTCCAGGGGCTGAGCTAGGGGACCACATGCTAGCTTCTGAGGATTTTTGTGAGCCTTTTCATTTTGCCCTCAGCTGACTCAATTCTGGGGATGGTGTAGGACAGATATTTGAACTAGATTGCCTTTGGAGAGTCCCCATCATTAAAATAGTCTTTACTGGGTTAACTTGTGAATAAACTTGAACGTTCCAAAAGCAAAGAGGAAAAAATAAAAGTATATTCATTTTTTCGTATACATGATTATAATTAGTTTGTTAATAAGGGGAATTTGTGAAGATACTTTTTTCTTTTGAAATGGAATAGATTTTTATTGTACCTGGGGATGAACATCCTTTGAATGCATTTCAGATGTGTTTTGCATATGCTTTATGACTAATATGTTAGCTTTCCTTTAGCAGAGGAGTTTTCTGCTATGCCCTTTCTTGCCCAGCTGACCTAGCAGTTCATATTAATTGATATCTCAATTTACTGATCAATCACAATTGATCTAAAACTCCCTGAGGACCAGGTTTCCAATACAGAGCGATGCCATCCAAGAATGAGAATTCTCTTGAATGAGGCTTAGTTTCCTATCACCTAGTGATGCAATGAGAAACAGATAAAAAGTGTTTTCCAACATTGCATCCTACTCTTAGTGTGACAATGACAGAATGGTAAATAATCTACTTTGGCCTACATGTGTGATTCGCATTCAGAATATTTGCTTGGTCCCAAATTCATGGACAGATATGTTTCATGTTATTAAAATGTTTAAAAGTGTCTCTTTTAGCCTTGCATTTTATTTGTCTGATCTGTGTTTTTTTTCTGTGCAATAAGCTGATAAATATTCTAGCCAGGTTTTTTTTTTTATTATTATTCTTTTTGCTTTTCTTTTGTAGCTTTTGACTGACATCTATTCACTTCAAGGGTGATTTTCCTGTTGGCAAGAGGCAGAAGAGACACACCAAGCATCACCTTCAGGAACAAGCAATTTAAGTACTATAATGAGATGGGTCTTTTCAGAGTCTATAATTGGTGACAAGGTATGGCAGCTTCATATCAGACAAAGATGTACAACACAGAGCTTATTAATGAGGATGGAGCGTCATACTCAAGAAAGCTTCCTGTGACTATGAGACAGGAGAATATAACAGATAGTGTAGGTTGTTACTAAGTCCAATATCTCCAATTTGCATCATAAAACCTTTATGTAAGCCAATTCAAGCTAATCCAGAAAGGGATGTTTTTCCCCTTTAGAATTCACTAGGGTAGCCAGCAATCCATCACTTTGGATCCCAGCCCTCCCAGACAACAGCAATAATCATCTAAACTTGCAGATATGCTCAATTTAATTGGGTTAGTTTAGTAACCTTCCTTGTATTAGAGCCAACTTGCAAAGAGATATAATATTTTCACAGTTATGAAGACATAGCAGCTGGCCATAGTAAGATTTGATTGTGGATCAAGAAATCAGATTTTCATCAAGTTAAGAACTCTTCATGGAAATATATATGGAATAAATAATAAAGTAAAATGATTAACAAGGAGACCTACAAAGATATTGGCAAGGCATACAAAAACTGCCTCACTGATAATGCTGAAATCTGTTACTCAGCTTACTCTGATAGCTTTTTACTAATATTTTGGGGGAAGAACATTAATTTAAAAAAAATCAAGATTAAAAAGTAGATACTGAAATTATATATTAATATTGAGAAGCTATATGAAACTTCGAGATGTTTAAATTATTTTGTAAATGCTAATTTGTTAAGCTTTATACAATTTTCTAGAAAGTAATAGTGTCTTTTTTTTTTTAAACATTCTTAAACACTTAAAAAGTAAATACGCTTTATGCAGTCAAATACAGTTTCAAGGGAAGTCAAAAAGAGAACCCAGTGTTGGGTTTCTGGTGTTTGGTTCTGAGGAATGATACTTTTTTTGTGTGAATAATAGAAAAGTCGTTAGAAAATAAATAGCTCTTCTTAAATGTAATACTGGGACCCATTTTCATGAGGTAAGTGACCAAGATGCTGAAGAATAAAGTACCGTACGATCCCCTCACCATCTGCAGCATATTAACAGATTTCTGCAATGAGCTGTTTATAGTGTAATTACAAAGAAAAACAAGGGTAAAATAAAACAGAATGGAAGATAAAGGATTGTTCAACTTCAAGTGTCCCTTTCCTGGAAAGTGCTTATTCTCAGAGCAAGCTGCCTTCCCCTCAGTACACACTGCTTTGAGGGGGGTCTTTCTGTTTATAATTATGGACCCTTTATTCTATGAAGTTGTAGGATTCTCCCTGAGATTGTCACTCTGTAGTAATGTTTCTAGGGAGTTTGTGAATTTTCCAAGTAATTGGAATATTTCTTGAAGTCCAAATTTGGCCGCCTTTGATTATAAACTAAAAATCATAGCTCAGTAAAACTTCTAGAATCATTTAAAATTACAATTGTGTATTGACGAAAATGTTCAGGACCACATTTTGAACTAGCAGTGATTGCATGGTTATTATTACTAATGCATTACACATGACAAGTTCTGCGAAGCCAGAAGCGTTTCCTTTGGGCATCAGGACTAGGGAGGAAGAGTCCCAGGAGCCAGAGACTAGCTTTCCTGGTTGGTCCGGGGCAGGTCAGGGCTAATAAAATAGAATTACAGGTTCTGTGGAGGATGGAAAGTCCTGCCTTGTTTCATTCCCTTCATCTGAACTTTGTTCTTACCCTCAGGACTGTGTATGGTTTGGTTCTAACCAAAATTCTGATCAAAACCAGAATAAGTTCATTTTCTGCCTGATTCAGCATTTACAAGGTAAGAAAGTAAAAGAGTGGGAGGGGATTTATTTGATTCATTAAGACCATCCAGTATCTTAGGCGGTACCTTTAAAATAAGTGCTGCAGGATATAATACGACATCGAAATTTCTAATTTAGTGACTTTGCTTGTGTATTAAATTTATATTTCGTATGCCTGTTATATTTGTTTCCCACTGTCTTTTCTGGGTAGATGAATAAATAACTGAGTTTTAAAGACTCAAATTTGTATCTTTAGCTCCCCTTCTATTAGTCCATTCTTCCCAGAAACCGCTTTGTATACAACCACAGATGGAGCAACAAAGTGTGTTGCCTAGAGTATGGGCTTTGATATTAGGCACTCCTGAGCTCAGTACTTTTTAGTATTAGGATCATAGACAGCTCTGCTTGCTTGAGCTTCCCCTTTCTCATTTACGAGCAAAAGTGATAACATTCACTTTGTAGGAGTAGTTTAGTGTTTAGAAATAATACGTGTAAAGTGTCTATCTTGGGAACTAGTGTTTAACACGTGCACGGTGGATATTATTACTATTATCATTCCTGCTGTTCGTATGGGAGCAAGGTCTCTGGGGAAAGGAGACTGTGTGGGTGAGGACTCGTGTGGGGATCATGTAATAGCTGATCTTTTTCAAATATCTTGCTCTTGTGGCAAACTCTGTGCCTTTTCTGCAAGTGATTCATTCGCATCTTGCCTGGCCACCTGCTTGTAACCTCACCACTCTTTCATTAAGTGTTCAGTAATAAAAATTAGATGACAGTTTGCAACTTACAAGCGTGGTGACTCAGCCCTCAGCTCTGCTTGTTAAGTCACCTACTTTCCCCTCACTTGATGCAGCAAACCTTGGGAATAAAGATGTTCAAGGATGTAAACTTTATTTTTTCTTAGGTTGAAACTTAACAAAAGAAGGTATTTCTCAATGTGTCCTGTCTTTTCTGTGTAATAATGTCTTGCTTATAAAACAAATGAAAGGGGAATTTGACGAGTATCCAGAAATTATCATTAATATGAAAATTCAAGTATATTTTCTGTCTAATAAATAAGCATATGTCTACTGCTCCAGGCCTTTTGTAGATACAGGTTTTAGAACAGGTATAGCAACAGTTAAAATTATTTCAGCATTGAAACATAATAAGAATATGAGGAATTTGAATTTAAGATCTTTTAAAAAGAGTCTAGTATAAAGGGAAAGGGCTAGGAAGGTAACCACAAATGCTTGCAATGATTTTTTCAGTTAGATGAAAATCTCTTATAAACTATGTCCTTTAAAATGAATGAAGACGTATTTCATCCTGTTACTTTTTCCGACAGGTGTCATTTTTCCAGGGCAAATGTTTGAATATCTTAGGTGCCTTTAGAAAGTAACAGCTGCTAATAATCTCTGAAGTTTGAAACTGATAACCACAGTCATCAGGTGTGGAGTTGAGCTGAAACTTCTTTCATGATTGTTGGCGATGTGTTTTCTTCCTGTCCCTTTAAGTGAACTTTTTTGCAGAGAGCCAGATAACACACTGTCACTGGCTGAAAATAATTTGAAATTGGAGTTTTTTAAAACCTACAAATCTATGAAGCTATCCCCGTTGCTCAACTTTCAGGAGAAAAAGAAAACTTCTAAATCCTTATCGAACATTTAAGTCTTAATTCTTGCCATTTTTCTTCTTCCTTCAGGCAACTTATTTTCTCTAATTCTCTAAGTTTTACACCTGCACTCATGAAAAAGTGTTTTGGCTCCTCGACCCTCCTCTGTTGTATAACTTATTTTAGTAAGTTTTCATCTTTTGTTTCCATAAATCTGGAGAATACTCCTCCTTATCTACGAGAAGATGAAAAAAATTATAATAAATTGCTCACTTTGCTTCCCAGTTACTCCTTCTTCAAGTTAATGTTGTCTTCTCCCTGGGCATTTTCTCCCGTGAGCGATAAGTAGTGTAGAAAATGATGGATCTCCTTCTCATTCTCTAAGAGGGTTTAAACATTGCTGACCCCAAAGGAGGTGGCAGGTAGACTCCTAGAAAGAGAGTAGCTGACAGCTCTTTGGTGGCACTAGCAAGCAAATGTGTTGTCTTGATTTGTAAAGGGTTTTAATGTCATCAATAGTAATTCAGCAAAGAGAGATTTGTAAAATGCAGCTCAAAATGTAGCAAATTGCATCATTGTTAGTGCTTTAGAATTTTAAAATATCTGCAGCAGATGGTAGAGTGCTAGGAGCAATGTCTTGCTTTAGTGTCTAGGAAAAGTTTATGTCATCATAAACCCTAGCGTGATTGTGGCTTCTCTGGCCTGCTGGAAGAAGTTGTTATTTATTTTCCTTCAAATAATAATTTGCTTTTAAAAATATTTAGCAGAGTATCAAGAAATCAGAATCTCTCAGAGAAGTGGTTCACTTTCCAAACACATAAACGAATATTATATAGTAGCCTTAGAAATGAGGACATGTTTTGAAACAGCTTAATAGAGGTTAGAACAAAGGTTAGGGAGAAAAGTTTTCTGCTATTTGTTGTACAGTCTGGTTTTAAATGTCCCAAATAAGGAAATTCTTGCTACCAAAAAAGTGGGAAAAAGTCTTGTAATGTACAAACCCAGTAATGTACAAACTCATCAAATTTTAGTTCTGGAAGCTTCTTTAGATATTTTAGCTCCTCTTATCCAATTATTTGTAAACGGTGGAACTAAAGCCCTCATGATTTACCCAAGAACATGCACTAGGAATAGGGCCACCAGGGATCTCTTCTTTTCCTCAACTTAGATTTTTGTTTCAAATTTTTCCAATCCATTAAAGTGTAAAAAAAAAATTAATATTTGTGGCAAGTACAAAATCTTCTTAAATTGAAATTGATAATTATCTGTGCAGTTATTGTAGCTATCAATCCCCCATAACATTGAGGAAACTAAGAAATGGGTTGTCTTATTTTTGAGAATCATGCAGAAATCCCAAAATGAAAAAGAGGATAAAGTGACATTCTATTTTTTTTAGAAGAAGCAAATAGGACAAAAACAAACAAAAAACCCAGAACAATTCAAAGTAAGAAACATTTTACTAGCAAATATTATACACAAATGGTCTTGGGTAATAAATTACGGTGGCTACTAGGATAGGCTTTAAAGCCAGTCTGTCTGGGATGGAATCTTAGCTCTGCCACTTAAAACTCTATGATTTAAGCATGTTTCTTTTTTTAAAATTTTTATTCTAATTCCAGTTAGTTAACATACATTGTAATAGTAGTTTCAGGTGTACAGTGTAGAGGTTCATCACTTCCATACATCACCTGCTGCTCATCACAGCAAGTGGCCTCCTTAGTCCCCATCACCTACTTCACCCATCCCCCCACCACCTCCTCTGTGGTAACCATAAGCTTGTTCTCTGTAGTTAAGAGTCTGTTTCTTGGTTTGCCTCCCTCCCTTTTTTTTTTCCTTTGTTAATTATCTTTCTTAATCTGTCTGTGCCATGGTCTTCTCTTCTGTAAAACAGAGCGACCCATTACAAGATGTCATTGTGAATATCAAATGGGTTAATAATGTAAAAACACTTTTAAAAAATCTCTGGCGAACAGCAAGCTTATTACATTCAACTGCTCTTTTTATTATATGTTAAACTTGGTGTGTTATCGAGTGGACTTTTTTCAGGAGGATGGTGTGGCAGTGGCTAAAAGGAGCAGGATTCCTGATTCTGAGGAAAGCTAGCCAGTGCCAGAGAATTAGGAGAAAAACAGGTTCCAAAGTGGTTTACTAGAGAGGTGCTCCCCAAATCATTTTTCTACTTAATCTGTTCTATGGAAATTGCCTCAAAATAGACAGAATCTGTACCTTCATTCTTTTTGTCTGGATACATACATATATATATATATATGTATGTGTGTGGGTATTTTTTTCCTTAAAATTATGCTGGGGAGACTGTTATTCCAATTGAGACTACTAAGAAAAGATACTCAGACAAGAATAAGAACACGCACCCTATTGGCTTTTCTATCTTGTGTTCAGTCTCTCTTGATAACACTCCGGGGAGAAAAGTCGGTCTTGTAGGAGACAGCAGAGGAGGGTTTTTATTCCGCCCGGTAGCATCACAAAAGTCTAAGACAGAGTCGACTTCACTTGTTTCTCACAGTTCAGTTTGACTCCTGGGACCAAGGGACCAGGTTAGCATTTTCATTAACTCCGAGTTGCCCCGTGCCCCCAACCCCCACCACTCTCTCCCTTCCCGAAGGCCATACATACACCCCGTATGGCTCTGCTGCTCTTAGAAAGCTAAGGGAGAAAGTAAACAACAAACAGTCAAAACGAAGGCAGAGCATGTTGCTAGGCATGCTCGGGGAATATTTCCAGACATCTTTTATTCTGAACCTCAGTACTTGTTGCCTTAGTCACCAGTCTAGAGATTCTGCTCTTTTGATATAACATTTTGACCTTTATCTTAACACTCTTTCTAGTTATATGTAAAGTTAGTTGTCAGGAGCCAGCATTCCTTAGTCCTTACCCACTGCTTGTTACTTTATGACCAAGGACAGAGGCATTGATGCTGCTGGCTGATGTCCCTGCCGTGTTCCTGTCACCACTGACATTCGCCTTTCTGACTGTCACTCTTGAAAAACAATGTATCATTTTTGAGGGTCATCTTCTTTCACAGATTCAGTCCTCAATGTATATGAACAAAAAGCCCATCTTTTTTCACAGTCTTTGTCTGTCAGTTCAGCACAGCTCTCTAACCATAAGATACAAAAGAAATGTGTTAGAACATGACTCATTCTTACATGGGTTAACAAGTGCTGCATATCACATCAGAACTAAAAAAAATTGTTCAAGTCACCCAAATAAGAGAAGTATAGTTCCTGTATCTCCTGTGCCAGAGAAAAACTACAAGGAAAGAGCTTATTTTTCCAGTAACCTCACATCCTTTGTTGACACTCGGATGCCCCAGTATTTTAGGGAATACCTCTAATTCATTCCATACTTGTGTATGAAAAAATTGGGGTCCTTTTCTCTATAACTCAAATGTGGATGGACACCTTAGACTGTTAATTTCTTCATTCTTCTTTGTTGATACACAGCAAATATTGCTTGTATATTTTCCTTTGGAACTAAGAAGTCAAACGTGCAGCGTAAATGAAATATTGGGGGTCTTTGATATGTAAGTCTTCTGTTCCTGTATCAGAAGATTGGTAAGATAGCAAAATTCTTGTAACACAAGTACATGTGTTAATGGAACGGTCACTTGCAAAACTAGTCCCTACCCTCCACTCTTGGCACCTATTTGCTTTTCATTAGGTTTTTATTGAACACTTTCAACTGATTGTCAGAAGACAGTTCAAATAAAAGACGGGTCAAATGTATTGCTACATAAACCCGAATCTTATAAAAGAAGGTAGACTTATGAAATCAGTGTGTCTTGGAATAATCCCACATTGTCATCTTTCTTCCAAACTGAGCTCTGAATTTTTTTTTTTCCCCCTCCAGGGACCTACACAAATCCTCATTTCCAAAGGGAATTCTACTTAGACCATTCAAATGCCCGGCATCTCCTTCTTAACTGTCATTGAACCAGGATAAGCCTGTGACTCAAGCTGTCTATTCATGACATGAAAATGACCTCCGTGGTAGATTTTGAGAGGAACAGAGTCTTAGCTTTCACATGTTCTTTTCTTATGAAAGTCAATAAATAACCTTCAGATACCTCGGGCTCCCTTCGTGCTACTACAAGGGAACCAGCCTTTGGATGAGGTTTAGGATATGGAAGGTAGGTTGAGAAAACAAACAAGAGTTTTTGATAGTGTCATTGAGCACACTCTACCTCCAATTATGCGTACTAATAAATTTCCTTGAAAAAGATACACTTATCATGATAACCACTAAGTAATGTATAGAATTGTTGAATCACTGTATTGTACACCAGTATAATAATGTATGTTGACTATATTGGAAAGAGAAAACTTAATTGAAAACATTTCCTTGAAATTAATAGATTCTTGAGTTGGAAATGTCAGGTATTCTAAGCAAAATTTTATAATTCGATACATTGAAAGTTACAGGGAAGGATTATTGGAATGACAAGCCAAAACACTGACCACTGGGTATATTGAAGAGTGAGACCAGTTACCATCTGCAAAAGAAAATTTCCAAGTATGAGGATATTTTATGCACCCCTAAGAGAATATTGAGATGCCAGAAAATCAAGAGAGGACTTGGGAAACTTGATAGATTACTAGAATATTTTTTTCAAGTATATATCATTTTATGATCAGGCTGGGTCAGAGAAATATCAACATGTTCTATATGCCTTAAAGAATTTCACTGGAAAAATTTGCCTCCTTCCAAAAAAGAACTTGTTTATTCCAAAATTAGTACATATTATCAGTGAATATTAAGTTATTAATAATTGAATAGATAAATTATTTAAAAATTTTTTATCTTTAAATATAAATTTCCAAAATATTATTAATTGAAATGGATTGAATTTTAGTTGATCTTTTTTCTGTAACAATTATCATATGCAAAACACTTTTTGTATATAATCAGTCATGATTTACTATTTCCAGTTTCAGTTAGAAATGAAATTATCAATGAATTACTAAATATTTCCCTTTCAAAAGAAGTAAAACACTATTATACCATAGATTAATGCATATGATAAGACAAATCACATATTTTACAATATGACGTTGATTCTAATGTCATAGCACATATAGCATGGCTAGCTTACAGAATGATTCCCATTATGGCCAAGAGAATAGTGTCCAAAAAGGACTTCCTTCTTTCAGAATACATTTTCTTCCAAACATTCTTTTTCTTTTAACATTATAATCAATCATAAACATTTTTAAGTGACCAACATTTGGTAGGCACTGGAGAGTCAAATACAAGTCATGGTACCTTCCTATAGAAAGTTTTTTGTAGTTGTGTAGAAAAAAAAAAACAAACAACTGGATATAGTTTTAAAGTAGAATAGAGCTAAGGATCAAAGCAGGGCAGGAGATAGCAAGCATTGTAGTCATTGTGGTTCCTACAGACCAAGCCGACCCTACCCAGACACAAGAGAGATTATGATCTACCAGCATTCTTGAGCTTACTGTTCCAGATAAGTCCATGGATCATAGACAATAGCATCATCTGGGAGCTTGGTAGAAATGCAGACTCTCAGGCCCTGTCGTGGACCTACTAAATCACAGTCTTTGTTAACAAATCCTCAGGTGATTTATATACATGGTGAAGTTTGAGAAACACTGCATACAGAGTATGAAGAGGGATTTTAATCCTTCTTTTCCCAGTTTTTTTTTTTCCTGAATTAGTTGTCTATAAGTCTTTAATGTCAGCCTTAATATATGATTTTTCAAGCAGTATTAATGTTCTGTGTGCAGGGTGACTCTGCCACAATGGGTACTCCACAGCCACTGTGTAGGAGGGCTTCCGTACAGAGTTCTCATCCCCAGAGATCATCCGTGGATTTCCTCTTCATTATCTTCAGTTTGACTGCAAGGATGTATGGCAAAGAAGAATGAACACTTGACAGGCGTCCTGGTTTCTAATCTCCATCTCCACTAAATGGCAGCGTGATCTCAATCACATAATTATTCCAGGTGATATTTCTTATCTAAAAAAGGGTATTGAATGATCACTAAGTCATCTTTCAGCTCTGAAACGTAATAGTTTGATTTCAGATTATCATACGTTGGAAGAAAAAAGATGGGAGACTAATACTACTTAACCTTTCATGTGGTTTTTCAGAGATAATGTTGAGGAGTTGGTACTCTGTGTGGAGTATGCATGAAAGCAGATTGTTGTTGGGGTAAAAACAAGAAAACGCTGAGATTCCTCAATGCCATGTTGTTATTTAAAGGAACTTCTTGCTTACTTTAAAATACAAAACAGATTTTTTACCTTCAACAGCCAACTTTGAAATACTGTACATATTTCTTATATAAGCTAAACGTTGTTGGTATGACTCATAAAGAAGAATCCTAATGAATTCAACCTTGCCCTATATACTTATTTTCTTATTTCTGTCTTTGACCTAATTTCCTCATACATTTTTCTCTTGCTTTTAGTTGTGTTATTTTGAAGACTAGAAACTGCTTATTCAAGGGCTTGCCTTCAAAAATATAAGGTAAATTCATTATTGAGTGTCTCTTAGGGGCAAGGCAATGCTAATATACATGGGACATTTAAAGAAATAAAACAAGTCCATGATGTTAAAATTTTTGAGTAACAGAATTGTATAATTAAGGTCATAAATTCAGGTATACTGTTTATTGAGGAAGCCCTTGATCATCTGTCAGGCACTACGTATGGTAGGTGTGGTCCCCTGTATGACCTTAGTTAATCCTCTTGACAGTGTTATGAAGTATGTACTATTATTTCTGATTAACAGAGGAAATAGCTGAGATTTAGGAAATTAAGTTATTTACCAAAGGCTACTGAACTTCTAACTTAAAACCTAGTATATCATACTCATGCCATGTTAGAAAAGGCACCTGCGTGGCTCAGTCAGTTACCCGTCCAACTCTTGGTTTCAGCTCAGGTCGTGATCTCATGGGTCATGAGATGGAGCCCCATGTCAGGTTCTGTGCTCAGTGGGGAGTCTGCTTGAAGGTTCTCTCCCTCTGCCCCTCGCCGCATGCATGTGCCTGCTCTCTCTCTCTCTCTCTCTTAAATAAATACATCTTAAAAAAAAAAAAAGTTTTTCTGACCTTGAAAGGTATATTGAAATAAGGAAATGATGGAGAATTAAAACAAAACAAGTGAAAGCTACAGTAGTGTTCCAGCAAATAGGTAATGTAAGCTTGAGCCATGGTATTATGAGTTGAGTTGTATCCCCTCCAAAAAGATATATATTGAAGCTCTAACCCCCAAGACCTTAAAATGTGACCTTATTTGTAGGAAATAGGGTCACTGCAGATGTAATTAATTAAAATGAGGTCATACTGGAGTACAGTGGGCCCCTAATCCAGTATAAGTGATGTCGTTATAAAAAGATGGTCATGTGAACGGTAACCTGCAGGGAGAACACCATGCGGCTACAGAGGCAGAGATTAATGTTGCACCAACAAGCCAAGGATCCCTGAGGTTTGTCCACAAACTGCCAGAAGGTAGGAAGAGTCAAGGAAGGATTCTCCTGCAGGCTTCTGGGTGAGTGTGGCCCTGCCAACACCCTGATTTTGGACTCCTAGCCTCCAGAGCTGTGAGACATAAATTTCTGTCCATTTAAGCCACACAGTTTGTGGTACTTTCTTACAGAAGCCCTTAAGAAATGAATACACATGACAATAGAAGATGGAAACAAGAATAGTGAGAAAGCCATACAAGTTACATGGAAAAAAATGGTGGAAATGTATGCAGGAAGTCAGTATGTGTGCAAAGGTGAGCCAAAAATGATTCAGAAGTCTTGAACTTGGGAGGCCATAGAATATAGAAACTAGTGCTGTCTTTACAAACGAGAGTTAAGAGATTTTTAGAATGGAGTGAAGAACAGAGTGGAGAAAGGATCTGTGTGGATAATAAAAGTAGAACACATTTTAAGGAAAGAGCGTAATAATTAAAACACAATTAAGACAGAGAAATTGTGCCCAAAGGAGATTAGAATTTTGTTGAAAATGTACAAGATCAGAATGATAAAAACCATAGTATATATTGAATTCTCTTACATCCAAGTCACTTCGTAGATGCTATTACTAATCCTCACAACAGCACCATAAAATGTGCTAAAGATGAGTAACTCTCCACCAGATCCATCTCCTTTGCATAGTAAGAGTTGAAGCTAGAAAGTGAATACTTAATCATTAGCATTTTCTAGACCCTCTTACAGGTACGTATGATCTTTTATGGTTTTGACTTGTTTTCACTGAGAGAATGTGGGCAGACTAATGTGTATAACTTCAGGCTGAGCATTGAAGAGTCAGGTTCCTCCACACCTTCTTTCTTGTTTTGCTAGCTGGATACAAGACTCTGGAGCTGGCATTGGCAAACTATGGCACATTGACCAAATCTGCCCTCCTGGGTATTTTATAAAGAGGTTTTTTTGGAATGCAGTCTGTCAATACATTTACATATTGCCTATGACTGCTCTGTGCTACAACAGTGGAGTTGAGTTTAAACAGAGACGTTACGGCTTGCAAAGGCTAAAATATTTATTATCTGGCCCTTTACATAAAAAATTTATCAGCCCCCACCCTAGAAGGTAGTAGTCAAATCCTAGAAGGAGTGTGGGTCCCCAGAGCACTGAAAAGAGCTGCTATTGGCATGAACCCAAACTTGTTAGACCATTATGTGAGCCCAGAAAAAAAAATCTATTATGTTTATTAAATTTCACCATTTACTTGTGATAAGTTTATCCTGTCCTTACTAATGGATCCATTTGCAGATTTTAAAAAATTCAGAGAAGTTAAATCGCTTAGCTACAAATACATTAGTAAATGAAAGGACAGGATTTGAATGCAGGTCTGGGTGACTCTAAAGTCTGTCCTATTTCTCTAACTTCAGAGCAAACATCTCTGGATACTGAATTTATGGGGATTTTATTTTCTTCTTTGCGTTCTTGTGCATGCTTTTTCTAATAGCTTTATTGAGATACAATTCACATAACAACACATTTACACTTTAAAAATAGACATTTTTAATAGACATTTTAATGATTTTTAGTATATTCTCAAAGATATACAGCCATCACTATTATCTAATTTTAGAGCATTTTCAGTAATCCAAAAAATCCCATTAGCAGTGACTTCCTATTTTCTAGTCCTCTTATCATCTAGGAACTACTAATTCTCAGTCCTATTAATAGTGAAACAGTGATGAATTTACCCAATGTGGACATTTTATATAAATGTAATGATAGACTATGTGGTCTTTTGTGACTGGCTTCTTTAACTTAGTATAACATTTTCAGGATTTATATGTGGTGTGGCATATATCAATACTCCATTCTTTTTTATTGATGAATAATATATTCTGTTGTATGCATATATCACATTTTGTTTATCCATCAATCGGTTGGGTTGTTTGTACTTTTTAGCTTAAGAATAATGTTGCTGTGAACATTTGTGTACCAATTTTTGTGTGAACATATACTTTGATTCTCTTGGGTATATACACCTAGGAGTGGAATTGCTTGATTGCATGGTAACTCTATCTTTAACATTTAAAACAATTACGAAATTGTTGTTCAAAATGGATGCACTGTTTTATAATCCTACCAGCAATGTGTGAGGATTTCATTTCTCTATGTTCTTGTCAACACTTGTTTTTGCCTTCTTTATTTTAGCCATCCTTGTGGGTGCATAGTGGTATCTCATTGTGGAGTTGATTTGCATTTCCCTAATGACTAATGATGCTGAGTGTCTTTTCATTTGCTTATTGGCCATTTGTATATCTTCTTTGGGGAAGTGTCTATTCAAATTTATTGCCAATTTTAAATTTGGGTTATTTATCTACTGTTGAGTTGTAAGTGTTCTTTATATATTCTGGATACAAGTCCTTTATCAGATATATGATTCGGAAATATTTTCTCAGATTCTGTGGGATTTTATTTGTTTTTGTTGTTGTGCTTTTGTGGGTTTTTTTTGTTTTGTTTTGTTTTTTGTTTTTTTACTCTTTTAAAAGAGTTTTAACTTATTTATTTGAGGTGGGGGCAGAGGGAGAAGCAGAGTCCCCACTGAGCAGGGAGCCCAACACAGGGCTTGATCCCAGGACTCTGCAATCATGAACTGAGCCAAAGGCTCATTTAACCAGCTGAGCCACCCAGGTGCCCCTGTTTTGTTTTTGTTTTTTAACTTTTTGATGGTGTCCTTTGCATCAAAAAAATTTTTTATCTATTTTTTTTCTTTTGTTTTTGGTGTCATATTCAGGAAACTATTGCCTCATCCAAGATCATGGAGATTTACATCTATGCTTTCTTCTAAAAGTTACATAGTTTAAGCTCTTACTTTTTTTTTTATAAAAATTTTTTATTATGTTATGTTAGTCACCATACAGTACATCCCAAGTTTTTGATGTAAAGTTCCATGATTCATTACTTTTAAGCCTATTGTCAATTTTGACTTAATTTTTGAATATGGTATGATAAAGGTGTCCACCCTTATTCTTTTGCAGGTAGATTCCTAGCTATCCCAACACCATTTGTTGAGATTTCATGCATTCTTCAGCTTTTAATTAACATGTATTAGTTTTGTGATTGAAAACACTGAGTAACATAAAAATTATGCCACTTTTCAAAATTAAATTTGAATGTATGTAGAAGGATAGTGGTATGTCACAGAAATTGAAGGTAGGAAACTGATTGAAGGAAGATTGGGAACACTAAGCTATCATCTATCATATGCAAAATAAAAGTCAGAGAAATTAAAGACAGAGGAGAGAGACACACTCTTGGGAGAGGAAACTGAAAGGCTGCATTTGTTTCATTTAAGGTTAAGTTTATGAATAATGTGCAGATAGAAGCAGTGAACATTTTTTCTCCTTTCAAGAACTTTGGTGATGGGAGAGAATCAGAGTTCAAAGGAAAAGTAGAGGTAGAAGGAAGATTCTTAAAATGTAGAGGAACATATTTTTGGAAAAACAGGAGTCATTAGGAAAATAGGATGCAGGAAAAAGAGGGAGTAATTGATGAAAAAAGTTGTAAGAGAAGGGTGTGTAATAGGTCATGGACTGGAATAGAGGTGTGGTCTGTATTTGTAAGAGAAAGCAATGTCAGAAAACAAAAGGAGAAAGCTTGAGTTATAGGTAGACAAACTGAAAAAGGCAGAAGGAAAGGTATGGGAAGAGAAGGGGAGGGGAGAAGGTATGTGGTGAGAATAGATGGATCAAGAGCCAAAGAGGACATACATAAAAGAGAACCGTCTTCCTGACATGGCAGTCAGGTGTAATCATTCAGTCCAGGTTTGTAAACGCGACAAGCTGCTGTTTGCTGATGAGCCTGTGTACAAGAGATAACAAGTGGAAATTTGTCCCACATATGTATTTTGCTGAGAGACTCTGCGAGTTAATCAAAACAAACAAAAAATTACTCCTTTGAAAGTCAAGACACCTAGCAATCTTGAGCCTGCATGGAGGAATAACAACAATTACTGAGAGGTGCAGGTTTGTTGGCCCTTTTAGAGACAGACCGTCCCTTACAGTTTGCCTCATTTCTTACCATCCCATCTAAATATGGGATAATAATAATAAATGAGTAAGTGGATAATTATAAGCAGAGATTATATAAGTGGCATGATTCTCTACTTATTCATTTATTAATTATTTAGCTTCACAGTTGAAAGGGAGGAAGGACACGTGTTTATTTAATGAAACCTATAGCATAGAAGGCAAATTGCTAGTAAACGGGCGGATCTGGCTTTAGTGTACTTAGGAATTCAAGGGCATTTTTTTTTTTTAGATTTATTTATTTATTTATTTGACAGAGAGACAGCCAGCGAGAGAGGGAACACAAACAGGGGGAGTGGGAGAGGAAGAAGCAGGCTCCCCGTAGAGCAGGGAGCCTGATGTGGGGCTCGATCCCAGGATCACACCCTGAGCCGAAGGCAGATGCTTAATGACTGAGCCACCCAGGCGCCCCAGGAATTCAAGGGCATTTTACCCAACAGTTGTAACCCATGAATGGAACTGGGGGAGTGGGGACCAGAATAAATACAAAGATATTTTTGAGTTAGAACTGTTCAGCCTCTTCTCACCTCTTCTCTATGATAACAAGCAAAGAATATGATGTATAAAATCCGAGATCGTCTAATTCCCAGCAGGCTAACTGGTACAAATGACTATTGCAGCTTCACATTTCTGATAGTCTGACAAAATAAGTACATTTTCATAGAATATTACTTTTGAGTGTTCCAAAGTAGACCTGTAACAGAGTCATATCTTTTTAAACAAGGCAGGTAATGAATGACCTTGATGTGTTTAAATTTACAACTATCATTATAAGACTTTTGAACAATTCCCTGAAAACTGTTCACCTAAGAGCTTGAATAAGTTATTATTGCTTTTTCACTGTGTTTCAAAATTTTTACTTCTGAAGTCCTGCGAGGCCTTTTTTCCTATGCCAGCATTCTAGCCACTAGAAGGAATAGACTGGGACTTCCCTGCTTTTATTTATATAATGCTTTTGAAATTAAAAAAATAAGTGTTGCATGCATTGACACATATAAATGTGCTCAGACACAACGGATGCTGCCTACATAGTTGTCTTCAGAAAAGCACACATGCGCGTGCGCGAGCAATGTGTCCTACTCCCCCTTCACCCATACTGTAGAAATAGTCTCAGGAACAGAATGGAATACTCAGGAGAGAGAATCAGAAAGTTGCCAGATTTCTTCCCTTCGCTCTGGCGTCACATTCTAGCTGTTCTGATGTTGTGTGGTCTACCTCTACTATTTCACTCTACTCTGTGGGCCCACCCACAAGTTGTATGGTTTTGTCTTTTGATCTCGAATGTGTCCCTTTTTTATAATCTTCCATCTGATCAATTTGGGGAAAGTCGAGAAGAAAGGCATTGAGTGCCAACAGACCTCATTTTCTGAGTATATCTCTTTGTAATCTCTGTCACATTGGCACGTGGGAGCAGGTACTCTGAATTTTTGCATTGCTTTTTAGTCACTTATCCCCATCAAGAATGGGTAGACCCACATTTTTCAACTAAGCTCTCCAAAAACACATATATAGCGAGCTGTTCATTCACATGAATCTGTAAAAAAACAATATCAATAACAACTAAGGAAAGAAGAAAATCACTCTAGTATTAAAGGATTTTTTAAATAGTTTTTACTCTAGTTGATTCCAAAGATAAACATTAAAAAGAGAAATTTAAACACATAAGCAAAAAAATGTGTTTACCGCCTTCCTCCCCACCAGTCATTTGCCATGTTGGAGTGGGAGGGAGAAGACCATTAAAGCCCACATTTCATCGTGTTTGGCGCCTGTGGCTGCTGTTGCTATAACGCATCCTCATTGCTGTTCACTCTCTGTTGTGGTGTTTATTTTTATGTTCACCCCAGAATATAATTGGATACTTGAACATATTTGTGTTATTATTGAGATTGTTTTGGGGGGATGAGTGATATAATGTCATGTAATTGCTAGATTTTAAAAATCGGGCTTCGAGTTGTCTATCAACTTCAAATCAGCTATCACTAAGATTTCAGTCAGCAGGTGCTGATGATTATGATAAATAAGGAGGGATGGTGGGGAACTGAGAGGTCAGGTAGGAAATTACAGCAAAATTTCACTTCAGAGAATATTGAAAGATTAAAGCATGACAGTTGCCTTACAACACGAGGCTTCCTTCTAATATACTTTGTGACTGTTGCGTTCCAATATTATAGAATAAAAATTCCAACTGTCCAGACTTCTCTCTCTCCCTTCTTTCCTCCCCCCCTACCCTTTACTACCATAGTCCACTGTTGCACTTTTACTAATTTGGATTGGTATCCACCTATCTTAGGTTGATAGAATCACTGCTTCATAGAGTATGAGTAAATTAATGCATAGTCTTTACCAATATTTTTAAAATAACAGTTCAGATGTTTCTGGAATTTTAAAAGAAATCAAAGAGATTATGAAACATTCCCCCTCTTATTTTTAGAGAGAAGTTAAAATCTGAAATCTGGAAGCATTTGTCATCTTCCAAAAAATGTAACAAAAATTCTTTTTTTTTCCAATTCCGAATGGAATTGCAATATGCCTTAACATAGGAACGGCATTTGTACAGCTATATACTAAATATTTTAACATGTTTCAGCCACTTTCTTTGACTTGGAGAAGTGAAATCACTATGCTGTTAGATCAATAAAGGCATTTTATATTATTTAAATTATTAGCATTAATTGCCGCTAAATCCATCAGCATTATTTACCTTCGGCAGCTTAGCATCATAGAAAGATACTGCGTTCTTGGTTCTCTTAGGCAACAAGAAGACAATCAAAGGCATAATCCTAAATTGACTTTCAGAGTGCAAGAAATTTACAGATCTAAAAATTTACCAAGAGGGAGACCAGCACATCTGCCCCTATAGGAAATGATTTTTGCATAGTAAGTGTTGATCTGCATAACCATATGATCATCTCAAGTGCTGATTACCGAATCTGAATCATCATTACTTAGCAAACTTCTATAAATACACATGGCACCATGTAATATATTCAGCTGTGCTAAATTAATGACAAAGTCCTTACCCCAAGGAGCTTGGGGGTCTAAAAACAAAGAATGACACAAAAGACAAAAATGTAGAACACCCTGAGTTGGGGGAAATTTTCAGTGAAATAAATTCAGTGAAGGATTTTTATGGTTTGTGGCAAAGGACGAATTAAAGATCCATATAGTTTGCCTTTTGGACTGCTCTCACTACAAGTTATGTGCTGGCCTGGGAAAGAACTCCAACATTTGAATCTCTTGATTTCTCAGGGATTTCAGACCTATATTTCTATAACTGCATTTTTTTTATATCTTAAACATGAGTATATTTAAATACCATAAAATCAGTGTATCCAAAAATGAACTCATTATCTCTTTTCCACTGTTTCCTCGTTCCTTAAATCAGCTCTTGCTTTGGTTAAAGGCACTGTCTTATTCCATTGATTACTCAAGAGATTTCAGAGGTACTTCTCCCTATACTTCTTCACCTGCTGACAAATCCTGCAGATTGCCAAGCTGATGGTCCATTGGCTCCTCCTTAGTCCTAATCCAGGGCTTCATATTTTGCTTTTAATGATTGTTGTGATCTCCAATTGGTTTCTTCTTCAGTTGAGCCCTCAAGTCACTCTTAGAGAACCATTCTTGGCCAGTCTTGGTTTGAATCTTAATGTCTCTCAGTGTAAAGGCAGCTCTGCTTCCAGTGGCGTTCCTGGCCCTTTCCAACACGATGCCTACCTCTTTCCATCCTTGCTTCCTACTAATTCCTGCTTAGTATACCTTAAAACTATTACCTCAGTTAGGTCTCTTTATGCTTACTTATGATATCCCAGACATTTTGTATAGCTGTATAGATTCTTTCTACCTTCTCTATCATTTTGGACCTAGGAAAACAATGTGCTTGTGAACCTTTCTCAAGTAGCCCAGGAGGAATAAATATCGTCCTCCTACATATATGTACCTACATAATTTGATTGACTTTATTTCTAACTAGTGGATATCAGTTGGCTACCTTCCCAGTGATGTCCCCCTTACCATGTCAAGAGCACCCAGATTTTTCTCACAAGTTCTACCTCTTTTCTCATTTTAGCGATGTTAACAATTTCATGTGCTCCAGGAGTGGTTTTTTGTTCTTTGAAATCACCGAGATTATTTAAAAAGTGAGTGTTTAATCCAAGGAAATCTACTGTTCATTAAATTCATATATTTTGCCAATGCAAAATGTTTTGTTTTGTTTTGTTTTCTTACTTGGTTGGTGCCATAATGCCTGACATTGCTTCATTTGTGTGTCATACCATGAGAGGATGAAGCCCGTGGTGGTTAGAGCCCACATTGAGGAAGGAGAGATGAGAGATTCATTTTAGTAATATATTTTGATTTCTTTATCCAGCTACTTCCAAAATTGACCCCATTCATGGACTATTATGTTATGTGAGTTAATTACTTTCCCTTTTTGCTTAAACCAGTCAGAGCTGGTTTTCTGATACATACATACCCCCAAATCCTGTTGCTATCTATTTGGATGTTCTAATAAGTATTTGCTTACAAATATTTGCTCCAGTATAAATTATGAATTCTATGAGTACAGGGAATGGTTTATACCTCCTATATCTCATATTGTGCCTATCCTGGCATGTGGCATATTGGGTTATTAGTAATTTAAGCAGGGGCTGTATAATCATCTGACAAAATGGCTTCCAAAAGAAATGCTTCAGGTATGGGAGATTGGACTACATGACCCGAAGTTCCACTTCAACCTCTCAGCAGTGTTTTTAATGAATCTATTAATTGTAACCGTTGCAAGAATATTCCATGCTGCAGAGTTGACAGTTATGGCAAACACACTGGGGAGAAAATGATGTTTCGGTTTCCTGGGACAGTTGTAACAAAGTACCACAAATTAGGTGGGTTAAAACCACAGAAATGTATTATCTCACAATTCTGGACGATAAAATTCTGAAATGAAGGTGCCACCATGACGATGCTACCTCTGAAGGCTCTAGGGAAGAAGCAGAGCCATGCCTTTCTCTTAGCTTCTGGTAGTTGACTGGAAATCTTTGGCATTGCTTGGCTTACAGCTGCATAGTTCCACATGTCTTCTTACATGGTTGTCTTCTAAGTAAGGACACCAGTCATACTGGATTAGGACCTCACCCTACTCCAGTATGACCTCGTTTTAACTTCACTATTTATACCTGCAATTACCTCGTTTCCAAGTAAGGTCACATTTTGAGGTAGTAGGATTAGGACTTCATATCAGTTTTGGTGGTAGGGGGATTTGGGGGGGTGGAGAGACATAAATACCTGTAGAAGAAAGCCTTATTAGGACTCCTTGCTCTATAGAGCAGAATAGGATAATAAAGACTCTGAGGGAGAAATCTAAATGATTTGAGGGAAGCATAGAAAGTCCTGGTATTGCTCCTAAATAGAACTGACACTCAGTGATGAATGACCATTTTTTTTTAAACATGTAACTTTTCCTCCATGATTGGCACTTGCGTATGAAATAAAACATAATCCCAGTGGATACTATCTAGCTCCGTCAGGCAAACAATGATTCATGTTAACAACACGACCTTACTGGTGAGGAGGTGCTTTTATTCATTTTTGCTCATGAATAAATTAGCTCTTTAAAAAATTCATGGGAGAAAAATACCGTATGAAGTTGTTTTCACATTTATGGAGGTTATCTGTTTATCAGGATGAGGGCATTATGTAATTTTAATGAATGAAATGTAATAATATATTCTTTGGTTTTATAACAAGATTAAAATTGATTCTGAACATAATACAGCTCTTCCCCATTGAAAGGCAAACCCCAAAGCTTTTTTATCTCCATGGAAGTATTGCCACAAAACAAATCCACTTGTAATACATATTTGGAGTCAGGCGTATCTTGGTTCAAACCCAGCTGCCACTAATATAATTGTCATGGGACCTTAGGCAAGTTACTCTGTTTTTCCAGACCTTCGTTTCTTAAACTATAATCTCAAAAGATTGTTGTGATGATTGAATTAAATAAATGCATGTGGGGCACTTACTGTCTGACACATTGTACTAACAAAATTTGTCTCATCAATATTATAAGTAGGTGAAAAATTTCTATTCAGAAACATTTGAGGCAGAAACAAAAAAAAATGTAAACTACAGTAAAATGTTAAAGGAATTATTAGTTCAGTGGATTTATTTTTGCAATTATTCAGTTATTCAGTTACATAATCACATTTAGGACTAGAATTTCATTTCCTTCTGTGGGGAAAAAGGCATTCTCTTTCTTATACCATAAGAGGAAGGAATCATTCCTTTAGGTTTCTCTGTATCTCTGTTGTATTATTATTTGTTCATATCTCTGTTCCTGCCTCCTAGTATTAAAAGTAGGCTTACTTAGGAAGCTCAATTCAAAGAGCATAGGCGTCAAATAATTCAGAGAGAAACAATATGCTTTTGTTCCACAGTAACCTGGATTGACTTTCTACAGAGATCAGGTAAAGACTAGTCTGTCATGTAGCCAGTATTCTGTTCTGTTCTTCCCCATGCATCCCTGACCGCTTCTCAGTTTTTATTCAAGGCTGCATATCACCTATTTGTCCATCACATGTGATGTCCCTCAAAAACTTTGAACCTCTTTTCTTCTTTGCTCAACATTTTCTATGGGTGATCTGTCCTCTTTTATGGATACCACCCAAGTACTAAAACCCACCAAACCTCTGTAGTGAGCTACTTGCCTCCTAGATCTTTCCATCTAGTTATGGAAACTACTAAAACATGAGCTACAGGCATTCACTTGTATTGTTTACCACTACATCCAGTGTTTACCACAATGCCAAGCACAGAGTAGGCATCCAGTAAAGATTGAATAAACAAAGGGAAAGAATATTTCCCACACACCACTGACCATTTTCCTCCACACTTGTTCCTTGCTCTTAATTAATGACACTGCGATTCTCAAATTGCTTAATCTAGATGCCTGGGAACATATTTAGTTCTCTATCTTCCTCACTTTCCACATCCAGTCACTGGTTTTTATCAGTATTACTTCTTCAAAACACATGAAATTGGTCCACTTTATATTTTTGTTCGGGCTCCCATAGTCTTATGTTTCCATTACTGCCTCAGCCCCATCTGGTCTTCCCACTACATCCATTTTTGCATAGTACACCCAGAGTGAATTGGAGTGAAATCCAAACTCCTCTTCATTGTGCGCGCATCCTCTTGAGAATTTTTTCAGCTTCATCTCTCAACACTCCCTGCTTTCCGCTCCCCCCCCCCCGTCATGCTAAATGGCTTCCCATGCTGTGCTAACTTTGACCTTCAGTACACTGAACACACTTAGCCCTTGTTTCAGAAGGCTGCTTCTGCCAACTCCTTGTCTCTTTCTTGGCCCTTGATCTGAGCTTTAGGCATCCCCTCCTCTGGGAAACTTACCCTTAATCCCCTAGCCAAGATGAGTGTAGATGCTGCCCTCTTCTCCAGAACATAGAGCCTGCAGTTCTCATGTCAGGGAGCACTTAACACCAGTATTGCCATTGCTTTTCTCCCTAGGAGATGCTATAGGCATATTGCTTGTTGGAACTGTGTTTTATTCATTGATATATTCCCAGCACCTAGGACAGTATTTGGCAAATAATCAACACTTAATAAATATTTGTTGAATGAGTGTTATGTAGACACAGTGCAAAGTAGCCTTTGGCCAGAGCAATGATTACAGTATTAGCAAATCTGTGCTATTTTTTTTTCTTTCAGAACAGTTCACTTTGATTTATCTCGAACTGTTATGCAAGCTGTAACTAAAAACGACTGTGCTTGACACTGACTATAAAAATACCACTGTGCAGACTGTGTTTTTAAAAACCAATATTGAAGCTCAAATCATTTATAGTGATGTCCATATTAAATGCTCTCTACCTACGTTCACTAAGTGTTGAAAGATTTTTTTTTGCATCTTTTCTACAGATTTTTCTCCAGCTGCTACCATAATAGCTTCCTTTACTTGGTTCCCACTGTTGTTAAATGCAAACAAATCAGACTGTCACAGAATCCACCTGATTCCAGGAGTAAGCAGTAGTCCAGTGAATCATCCATTGACTCATTCAGCATAAGCAGCTATTAATCTAACCTGGTATTTGTAGGTACATGTGGAGGTTGCTTTGAGCCATAGAGTACTGCCTACGCTTTCGAAAGTTTCAAATTTAGAAGTATTAGGATAAGAGAATACCCACGTCATTGCCTCTTGCTCGTACACGTAGAGAAGGGATTTTCAGTTGCTGATACTTACTAACTCTTGAGGTTAGTTATTACATCAGCTGTGATCAGACTTTCCTCTCAGATGGTTTTTCTCTGAGTCCACAATGCTGGTATAGTATTATAGTGGACCAAATCCCAAGTGTCTATGCGTAAGTTACTGAATTTTGAAAATTCTTACACTTATTCAAAGATGTGTTATTGATGTTTTTCAATGTATCTGTTATCACACTTTGCATATTTCTTCCACCATCAAAAATAAGAGAATTGTTTACTCCCAGAAAAGCAGCATGACTGACAATACCAATAGGGCCAAAATGAGAAAGCCTAGTATCAGTGAACTGAATTCATGGGTGGAATTCATATCCGCCCTGTGAGTGTATTTGGAAATGGGGTCTTCAAAGAAGTAATATAGGTTAAATTAGGTCACAAGGGGGAGGCCTTACTCGAATATGACTGATGCCCTTACAAGAAGAGGAAGAGACACTAGGGCTGTACGGACACGCAGAAAAGGCTATGAGAACACAGCTAACTGGCAGCCACCTGCACCTCAAGTAGAGGCCTTAGAAGAAACCTAACCAGCTGTCACCTTGATTTTGGAGTTTTAGTCTCGAGAACAGTGAGAAAATAAGTTTCTGTTGTTGAAGCCCCCAGTCTGGTACGTTGTTATGGCTACCCTGGTAGACCTGGGTTTTAGTCCTGATTTTAACACTTATAGCTGCATGCTGACAGGGGAGATGTCTGTTTCCTGAATTTCGCTGCCTCATTTGTGAAAAGAAGGTAACTAAAAGTCCCACCTTAAGAGGTCATTGTGAGATAGGTCACAAATTATGTGACAGTGCACTGTACCCTTTTAAAGAGTTACATACTTATTTCTAGTTACCTTTTTCATAATGATGTTCACTAAATAAGAATTGGTCTGATTTTTTAGATTTAAATTCAAAGATTTTTTTGAGTCTCTCTCTCTCTCTCTCTTTTTTTTTTTTTTTTTTTTTTTGAGTACTAACACTTTTATTCTGGGACAATGGTCATAAGAGAGAAAAGAGCCCGTGTGTTGGAGTCTCACAAAACAAAGTCCAGCTATTACGCATGTATCTGATTGCAAGTTATGGGACTTCTCAGAGCCCAGTTTCTTTCTTTGTAAGTAGGTCTGGAAACAGCTAGAGCACATGAGATTATATCACTAAATGAGAACACATAATCCCTGGCCCATGTTTGCATCAAATGAAGTCTCTGTTGGGTGAGTTTATATCCTCCTCATATTTAAGTCCCTCTTTGGCCAGAATGTCAGAAATTCTATCTAGACATTATTGTGTTGCTTTCATTTATTTCTTAGAGAACAAGATAACAACAGCAACACAGTAGCTAAGAATTAGTGAGGACTTACCTTGTGCCAGGAACCACAGTAAATGCTTTAACTGGATTAGTTTATGTAATCACAACTCTCCCATTATTATATTAATTGTACACGTAGGAAAACTGAGGCCCAAGGTAGGGTTGCCACATTGAGGTTTCCCAAATGTGGCATAGGGTATACTTAGACTAACAATATTAATTGTTTATTTGAAATTCACTTAACTGGGCATGCTGTATTTTATCTGGCAATGCAGCCCAGTGAGGCTAAGTAACTTATCTAAAATTACACAGAAGCCAGGTTTCAAACCCTGTACATGACCCACAGAGACCCAAATGTTAACTTCCATGGTTTGCTGATTACATACAATTTTAAAGAGAGACCAACCATTTGGGTCAGAGTGAAGAAATTTAGCTGAAAATTATCCTAGTTGATAATTAGAATATCTTCATAGATTGAGTTGATTGTAAACAAGGTCAAGGCAAAGTCTTCAGGAAAGCTTAGGGCTCTGAACTGAGAATTTAGGGCCCTAATTAGTTGGGCAATCTGCTTTGACATCAAGAGTAGAACAAAGTTTAAAAGCAAGGTTTCTCTCTGCAGAGTTGTTAAAAAATATCTTTTTTTTTTCCTTCTCTTGCTTTGGAAAACATTTCCTGAATTGGAAACAATGGTACACCTGAAATAGCTGTGAGTGAGTTAGAAAATGCCTGTTGAACATGCATCTTTGTGAAATATGGTACTATATCGTGGCCTTGCCAGTGACTTGCAGCGAGTTGAAGCCAGAGCTCTGCCAGTGTGCGGACAGATCGTGAAGCATCTAATCTGGTTCCTTCAGCCTGCACAGGGAAACCAGAAACAGGACGGGTACTGTGGATTAACCTAGTGACCTGTAAATTACACCAGTCACCGGGTGTGCATATCATTTATACTTCTCGGTTCCCCTTCCAGGCAGCAAAAAATGTACCCAACAAGAAGGGAGATAATCTGGGAAAGGACATTTTGTAGGAAGAAAATATTGCATTAATTAATTTATACAATTTATTTTTCCATCACGTAAGAGCTATTTTATTTATTTCTAGAAAACCAGGGGAGGCTTGACAAACAGAGCCACCTACCTACTGAGCATATTCACATTTAAATAAAGAGAACAAGGAAAGAGCTAATAAAGCTTAAAATAAAATATAAATAAGAACAATATGTGGTTGACATGTTGGAGCCAACAGTGGGATTGGAAACCATCGGTAATTGATTCTTTGAATGATAAAATATCACAGGCTGAAAAAAACACTTAAAGAAATGTTTAACTTTTAACTTCAGAGGTAACAGTATTGATACCAAGTAACTTAATTGAAAATATGCTTAGAATTGCTGGGATCATCCCCAACTTTAAGCCTTGTGTTTCTAAAGCTTTTTTTTCTTAATTTTTTAAATTTTGGCGTGTGTTTTACTATAGAAAGAAAGTTAGAAATTATGATAACTTCAGCAGGTTAGCCCACAAATGCCTCCTAGATTGTTAGTATGCCTATACTGATGTACTGACCCTATAAAACAAAACTGGGTTTTCTGAATTTTGATCTTGGATTTTATTTCGGTTATCCATTACCACCCTTGCCTCCTTCGTGCCTATTCTCTTGAAGAGGAGTTAGTGTAATGTGGCTATTGCTTTTAGAATAAAATCTAAACTGCCTACACTGATTTGGGAGGCCCTTATGATATGGCCCTACCATGCTCTCCAGCCTCATCTCATCTCTTTCTCCTGCTTTGCTTCTTACCAACCTCATGGGCCTTTTAGTGGTTCACTGCATCAAGTTTTAAAGTGCCTCAGATCATTTGCACCTATTTTCCTACCTTTCTTTCCTTGCAGTTCACATAGCTGGTCCCATCTTTTTGAGCCCTTTCCTCATTGCTCTGTGTAAAGATACACCCCCTATTATACTGTAGATGGTTTGTTTCCCTCAGAAGACTTATTCACATGTCACTTATCCACTTAGCTCTTAGCACCAGTTTACCATCTCCTTCAGTGAGACCAGATACTTAGTGTAGGCAAATCTCATATCTATCTTACCTTTGGACTCCAAGAACTGAACATCATCTGTGCCATGTAGTGGGTGCTAAATGTTTGTTGAATGAATGAATGAATGAATGGATGAAGTTGTGCTGCTTGCTAACCTAACCAGTAGCAGCTTAAAATAGACTAAGCAAGCCGGAAAATCCTCCTGAGAAACTTGTGCCAGTGTTTGGAGGGGATTCCAAACATTGGAGGGCTTCAGGCTGGCTTCAAGAGTAGGGCACAGCATTGCTGAATGAATTTTCATATATGCCAAGGGACAGAGGATAATAAAATGGAGGTAACATAGATAATTTTCTCTGTGAAAAATAAAATGCAATGGAGGTAATGTTTATGCTTATAGACATCAGTTAGGATTCTGCTCTGAAGTGCTGACTAGAGATAGTGACGTTTTGACTAGGTAGATGGCAGTGAGATTGAGAAGAGTTAACTAAGTCCAGTTGTTTAAGAGTTTAATTCAGGAATTCTCAAACTTAAGTGTGACTTACATATTGCTGGACCTTAAAATCAGTTTCTGATGTAGAAGGTCTAGAGTGAACCCTGAGAATTTACATTTCTGACAAGTTTCCAGGTGATGTTTATGCTACAATCCAGGAGATTACACCTCAAGAACCACTATTTTAAATTCATAGGATTTCTAGTAGAGTGAATGTTGGGAATGAAGGAGAAAGTAGTAAAAAAAAAATGATTTCTAGATTTCTGGCTTGAACCATGTTGATGTCATATACTAGGTTCGGAGGAACTGAAATTTTAGAGGAGGCTTTCATGAGTCCTTGATTTATCTGATGAGTTTGAAGTTCATTCAAGACCCATTAAGAGAAAATGTCAATAGGGTGATGGATATATGTGCCTGAAATTTGGAAAAGTACTCTGAAATAAAGATAGGAATTTTGTAGTTCTCCATATAGTGAATGTAATTAACATTGTGGCTAAGGGCAAGTTTACTGAATGGGAACAAGGGGACTTGGGACCCAGTCGGAGGGACTCTGAATTAAGTGGCTGCATACAAGAGACTTAGTTTACAAAGAAGATGGGAAAAATATTGAAAAATTTAAGGAAAACAAGAACAGTGAGGGGTCCCAGAATCCAAGGGTGCACAGCAATAGAAATGCCCGTGTTTACATTTGTGTGCATATAGTCTTTAATTTCTAAGTGGCGTCTGACATTGTCCTGTCAAAAGGCAGTTCCACTTACCTACTATTTGAATTTTTACATTTCACTTCCCTTCTCTTTTTCTTATATACCTCTCCCCTGATACTTACCCCCCCCCAAAACGCATACGCACTGTCGTTTTTAGTCACACTTGGCAAATACCATCAGCAGCTCTTTGTCCTTTTTCTGCTTTGAAAATATCAATCTCAGAACAACTATTCCCTTTTTATGAGCATCTGGGGAAGCTTATCCTGAGATCTTACATGGAAAACCCACTTTTCTGATAATTTGTAGTTTATCTTTGGCTCCAGGGACGATTGAATCCAGGATCTCAAATGTTATGAGTTTACCCTCTGTCTGTCTCTCTGTCTCTGTCTCTCTAATATATGTATATATATATTCTGTCTGTCCCTATCTCTTTACAAGTTCACATGTAGGAGGATAAGACCTTTGGCAGCTTTGGTCTGACATCTTTACTGCTTTATGACCAAAGAGGAAAGAAGAAGGATAACTTCCCTCCTCTGCTATAAATAAATACTGAGGAGGGCTTGTGATTGGCTAGACTTGAGTCATGGAACTATTCCCGCACCATTCACAGTAACTGCAAACATGGGCTACTCCATTTAACCAAGCTGCTATCCTGTTTCCAACCCTGTGGGTAGGGAAAGGGTGGTCTTGCAAGCCTCTCCAGAAATCCCACTTTAGACTGGGGAGACATAGTTCCCTAAAGAAAGAGGATTACCGTTACCAGAAGGGAGAAATAAGTTCAGGAAAAAATAAAGCAGATGTCCACCTTAAACTTGTTAGCTTTACTTCTCACAACACCCTGTGGTAAGTAATAGCACTCATTACAGTTTGCAGTCTTAGATGTATTTCAAAGTTGATTTAACATGGGAATTTTATACTAGGTTCTAGGAGGATAGGAATCACATCTTCTTTTTTTCTGATTTGTGTCCTGAGGGCCTGGCCAGGTGACTAACACATAGTAGACCCTTGAAACATTTATGTTTAGTGAATTAATAAAATCCTAATTCATACTTTTGCTCTGGATGAGTTTCCTGTCCTGCCGTGCTACCTTTCCTCTCCATCGAGCTTTGTGGCACCTTTTATTTACTTATGTTTACTCAGGCTTATTACATTCGGATGAACTCAGGATCTGAAAGTCCCCTTCCGAGAACTTCAGAGGATCTGGAGTGCAGAGGTCGAGAGTGTTTTTCTGCAAGGACCAGATATTAACTATTTTAGGCTTTCCAGGCCTTATGGTCCCAGGTACAACTAGTCAACAACTTTGTAGTGCAAAAACAGCCTTAGACAATATGTAAACAAAGGGGCATGTTCCAATAATACTTAGTAAAATAGGCGATAGGTTGGAGTTGGCCTGAGATCTGTTGTTGGCTGACCCCTGACCATCCACAAAGTTGTGTGCTGGTTACCTGCTAGAACAGCTCTGAGTTCATGAATGTATACATAGTTTAGGCATCTAATGTCATAAATCTGGTTTTAGTGATTTCATTATTTTCTTCTTCTCATAATCCTCAACAGATAGATTTCTGATCCTTTCATTAAGTTTGGAAAATGGGAAGTGCTGTTGTGTGAGTAAGAATGTTATACCTGCAGTGAAAAAGAACTAAGTGTAATCCAGTGTTTTTGAATAACCGGTAAATGAAGAAGGAATGATGTCTCCAGTCTTGAGTTGTTTTCACTATGGAATCACATTAATACTAAATAAGAGTTGACGAGTATACTTTCTAGGGAGTGTACAGGATGGAGGCATAAAGTTCACCATTACTCATTTCATTTAGAAAATCAAATTTTAAGCTTTAGCCATTTCAGTGCTGTTATAATTGCTTCCAACAGTGCCTTCAATACCTGAAGGTAAAATTTGAGTTTGACTGAAGAAAGGGAAAAGAAAATAGGAGTAAGACTTAGAAAGGAGGGAAAAAATGAGCTAACCTTGTCTTTGAGGCACAGTGTGAGAATATACCATTGGAATAGTTCAGATGCCGGGGATGCAAGCAATGATAGAGTTCCTGAGGGAGCTCATGGTGCAAGCTTGCTGGTTAATTTTATGGAAACCTGAATCATACGGTGATATGGGGTGTTTCCACCTGTGAATATTTCACACCGTAGGGTTGTTCTTCCCAACCCAGTGGGGAAAAACAGATGCCTATGGTACATGATCATGGCTGTGGAGATCTTCTGATCATAGGTATGAAAACAGATTCCTGTGTGAGTAAATACTTGGAACATCAAAGCATCTCTCTACTTTGTTGGGAACTGTTGAAGAAGGATGGACCATCATTACAAATATGCAGGGAGAAAGAAAACTGTATGATTATTCTCTGTTTTTAAAAATTCAGTAGCTCATTTAGCTGAGAATCATTGCCTGATCCAAATTTGAGCCTTTTAAAGTCTTTAGATTTACAAAATTTTAAAAGGTAGAAGGGGCATTACGGGCTCCTTTACCTCCCTTCAAGGGCAGGAATCTCTCTGCATTCCTGACAAATGATGTCTACCTTTTGCTTGAAAAGCACCAGGCAAGGAACTCATTCTGTAACAATGCCCATTCTGGACTTTTCTCACTGGTAGAAGTGTCCTTTCTATTCTTATCCTAAATCTACTTGTCTGTATGGAACACCTGTTGCTTTTACCACCCCCACCCTGAGCGATATGCAATGTCTTGACTCTCTTCTACATGAGAGCTCTTAAATTAATTGAAAAGAGATAGATAATATGCTCTGTACTTCAAGATAAAATGGTTCTCCTTTACCTCCGTGTTCTTCATATTAGGTAATTTGCAGTCACCTCAGCCACCAAGCTCTTTGAACAAGATGTGCTTTCCATTCATCAAGGTTCTGCATAAAGTGAGAGCCTCAAATCTGGACTAAGTACTTCCATTAGAATCTGATCTGTGAGAAACATAATGAGGGATTTTCTCTGACCAGACGGTCTTTTTATCAAGAACTGTCTGGCTCACTAAAAATGCCACATCTTCAGGGGATAGAGGTCTATCATGATATCATTGTTTCTAATATAATTTTTAAATGACTTAATTATGTGTAAATCATTTGGAGAGGGTCAAATGAATTATATCCTCTAGGTCATAGGACTTTATCATCCTTGGTCTTTTCAAGTATGTATTGTTTTGTCTTGCATGCATTTGTAATGTAGGGGTGTGGTATTGTGTATGGTGTTTTTTTTTTTTTTTTCTTAGTACTGTTTTTTAAAAGATCTACGTAGGTAGGTGGATATTTAGTCTGTTGCTCCTAACTGCTACATAGAACTTTGGGGTGTGCATTTATCCACATTAACCTGTCTGCTCTCCTAGTGTTGGATATGGTGTCTGTCTCCAAAGCCCTGACATAGCAAATTATAGTCTGATGAACTTCCTCAACCCTATGTAAGAATTGGGAGATTTCTGTACCAGGGGGTGTGAATATACTGAATTTGACAAATTATGCCAGAATGCTCTTCAGAATGACTACACCTTCACATTTTCACCAACATTTGGTGTTTTCTAGGTTTCTAATTTTTATCAGTTTAAAGAGATGGCTTGTTGCTATTATATTGTTTTTTTAATTTTCATTTTCTAGTTACTAATGAATTCAAGCATTTTTCTATATTTGTTAGTGTTTTGGCTTTTAATTTCCCCTTCTCTAGAATGCTTATTCATTTCCTTTGTATTTTTCCATTGGAGTTTCCTGTCTTTTTCTTGTTGGCTTAAAGGAATTTAAAAAAAAATGAAATACATACTCTTTTTAAACATTGCAAATATCTTCCCTCAATCTGTCACAGGTCTCTTATTTTTATCTATTTATAATTATTTGGTCGATGATTTGTATTTTTAATATCATGTTTAAGATGTACCTCTTCATCCATCTCATTCACAGTGATGTTTTTCTACATTTTTCCCATTAAGTTGATAGGTTTTCAATTGATTTAGAGTTCAACTTTGCATGCAGTGTTGTGGGCCAGTTTTATTGTACTCCACAAAATGAGCCAGTCTCCCCCATACCATTTAAGAACAAACCGTCCTTTCCATTTTGGGTTAAATTATACATTAAGTTCCCAGATACACATTTATCTCTGAGTACTCTCTCTTAATCTATTTGTCTGTTCTTGTGCTAATGCCATATCTGGTTGGACAAGTGTCCCTTCGTTTTTTGTTTTTTTTTTTTTTTGTATTTATCTAACAGAGATTTGTGGTCTTTATTTTCTGTGTAAATTTAAGTATATTTATCAAACCATCTAGCCGAAAGTGAGTGGGATTGCATTGAATTTATATATTAATTAGGAGAATTGACATTTTTATAACATTAAGTTGTCCTACTGAAAAAATAAAATTCCTTTCCATTTATTCAGACCATGTTTATGCCATCGGTTTTAAAGTTTCCTTCATTATAGTTTCAGAATACTAATTTCAATCTAATTTCTAGATGTACATATTTAAAGCTATACTTTTTAATCAGTGTTCTTTTCTCTTTTGGTTACATTTCACAAAGTTTGGCATGCACTGTTTTTATTATCATTTAATTACAAATAGCACTGTACGTCATGCCTGAATAAAGCTTATCTCTGTCAGGCAGATCACAGGCGGCCCGCATTTAGGAACCCTGGACAGCCAACATCTCAGCATTACACTTGGTGGCCATATTAAACAGCGAAATTACCAACAAAGGCACAAAAATATGGAAATGGTGACACTAAAAGACCACACAAGGGACACTTGTTTGCTGTATGAGAGCTGAAACAGGAAGGCAGAGCATCGCCTTGTTGGACTTCAGCCCATCAGGGACTCACATATTTCACCACTCTACCCATGACCACAAATCACTGTGAACATGCTGCAAGAATTCATTTGGGAGATTACAAATAAATTTTTAAAAGTCAGGAAATTTGCAAATACAGAGCCCACGAATAAATAATGAGCATTGACTGTATGTATGAAGTGTACAAAGAAATGCATACATTTCTCTCTCCCTTGCCCCTCAGAATTGTGATTCCCTCTCACACTTCTAATTTTCCCAGGTTAGTTTTGTGGGGATTTGAGAGTTGGGCATGGGAGGTCAACAGACTGTGTTAGTTGTCTGGACTAGTAAATTAAATCAGTAAGGAAAATCATCAAGGCAGATTACCCCATTTAGGTGTGGAGGATTCTAGGTAAAGGACTTGGCAGCAGTGACTGAGATTGGTTAAGAATAAGACAGGGAAGATAGGCCTGGAACTAGTCCCTAGATTACTGGCCAGAGATCATCGAGGAGAAAAGCTGAACAGCTAGTCATAGTCTGTGAACAGAAATCAGAACTGCATAAAAGGAAGAATCATAAACTACCCCCACGATCCCAAACATCAACTGGGATTGTTTTTGGGTGTGTGGTTAGGGGAGAACTGCATCTTGTCAGTGCCTCCTTCCAGCCCACTGAAGTATTTGTGCCTGTGGCTTTCCTTACGATTTTACTTCTTCATTGCTTCAGAATGATGGATGGAATTATTGTTTATAAGTTGTCTTTATCTGGTGTTGATGACTCTGCGTCTTCCTCTAGTTTAAGTCAGTGTAGTTTTCCCAGGATGGCGTGGTCTGAATTATCAGGTTCTCCTATGAGGGATGAGGCCTATGTCAGAGAATCCTAATGCCTGATCTGAGATAGGATAATCCCTACATAATGCTCCTGTCATTTACTAGAATGCCTTTACCCACTACATTATCAATATACTCTCTCTTCCATTGAAAAAAAATAAAAATAAAAAGCAGATGGGGGCACCTGGGCATCGCATTCGGTTGAGTGTCTGACTCTTGGTTTTGGCTCGTGTCTTGATCTCAGGGTTGTGGGATAGAGCCCAGAGTGGGGCTCAATGCAGAGTCTGCTGGAGATTCTTTCCCCCCTTCTCCCCTCCCCTCTGCTTCTCTCTACCCTCCCATGCCCCACTCCTTCTCTCTTCTCTAAAATAAATAATTTTTTTTAAAAAAAGAAGAAAATAAATACATCCACTTATAGTGCCATATTTTAGTCTGTTTTTTCTCTTAAGGTAGCTATTGGCAAGTTTAATTATTTTTGATAACAGGATCAAGTATGAGTTTTTGTATAAGTTATTAAAATATCCACCCGTGGATAGTACAGTAGTTTTCTTTAGTTAGCTATTTTTTGTCTTAAAAATATAGCCATCACTTAGTAGCATAATTAAAATATGTGTGTAGAATAAAAACTTCTGACTGTTTTTAGCAATTTGTTTTATTGGAGTTACTCCGAAGAGTATTGCCAGCCAAAATACTACTGTTTTGAAGACGCTTTTGTTTCTACAATGAAAAGAATTCGTGAGAATTAATTTAAGGATCTTCAAAATCAGCAGTAGTAATAATTGCCATTTGAAACCTAGATCCAATTCCAGATAGGTTCAATTTTAATTTTCTCTGCTACACTAAAAATCTGTATCCCATTTCACCACACTCTGTATGATTTAGTGAAACATAAATCCTCTGAGGGTGGAGTGAACAGACTTAATGGACGTGGTCATCTTTTCAAATGCGTCTTTACCTGCCAAGTGGATGGACATTGGGATCTTTAAAAATCTGTAAATTTGTTGCAACCACAAATGTAGGTGACAGTAAAATGACTTGATCTGTCTTGCAAGGATGAAAGGAAACTGAACACAGAGCAGTTTTCCTATGAAGTATTTTGGATGAAATCGAACAAAAGACCTCTTTTGCCTAAGCGATGGATACACTATGTCTCAGATTTCTGTAAGTTATGTTTTCTCTAGCATTTCTTGCTCCGTTTCTGAGTCCGTGTGAACAAAAGTTAACTTTATTTTTCTGGCCAAAAAAACTGCTTTTCTTCTCTGCAGCAAGTTGAGCTTTTGTATTTATTTTTCAGTGTAAGAAATCATGATAATTTGAATTCTGAATTCATGGAATTGGACTTAGAAAACAATTGGGTTTGGAGCTTGTAGCAGTAGAATCAACTGGGAGGACCCAATTTCATCCAATTTGTAGCTTGATTTCATCCAGCAAGACATACTTAAGCATAAAGACCTAAAAGTGGTAGGTGTTGTATTGAAATAGCATCGCACTTAGGATGCAATGAGGCATAAAGTAATGCTGAATGCTTTACATTCACTAACACGACATTATTCCAGCATGACACACAATCTGAAGCTTTTGCAATTACAGCTGTGACCCCAAATTAGATTTTAAAACATGTATATATGTATATGCATTTTAAAAATTTCCCTTCATTTTATCTCCTAATAGTTTAGAAATGCAAATGCTGGTAGCTTCTTAAAATAACTCTGTTCACCCAGAATATCATCCTTCCCCTCAACTGACTTTTCTTTGGACAAAGTCTGGTCTTTTCAGGATGGGCAGGACTGTAGCTTGAGTTTTTAGGAATGGAGTTAGGGGCTGAGTACCCTCTGTTACTGTAACAGTAAAGCTTCACTGTTTACCTGAAATGATTCTATTGCTTTCTCATTGAGTTGTGTATGTTTTTCCCCCCATATAAATTAAAAGCAAGACTGAAATAAGATTTTTAAAGCCGCAGTGACAGTGCCAACTGGGCTGATAAAAGTCCCTTTTTCTCTCCTGTGTCAGGATTAAGTCACAGGGGCTCTTACTGCCTCCAGGCTGTAATTCTGAACTACATGAGCTCAGAGTGCATCGTAACATTTTCTCTGGGCTTGTGGAAGCATTTCTTTTCCCTGGGAAGGCACTTTATATCACTGAGGGCCTCAGATGGGGAGAGTCTCCCCACCTCCATTTGCCACATCCCCACAGTACTGGGCCACAAAAGGCTTGGATTGACATGCATATTGTCTAAATATGCCCAATGTGTGAGCATTTCATTTGTGCCTTATGTCCCACAGCTTCCTGCCTCCCTTAGAAGATTATATAATCACTTATCTTTTCTATTTTTAAAGCAGATTAATTTGATTTAGTAGAAAGGAGACAAGGGAGAAAAGAAAGGAATAATGGGAGAAAGCCAATATTATTTCTTTCAAAGCAGTTTGGTTTAGAGTCATTTTAATAGGTCTGGAAAATTAGAATTGGAAAAAGAAAATCAATTGTGATGCTATATGCTAGTTTGGAAAGGAAATAAATCCACCCTGGCACCGACTTCCTAGTGGTAGATAATTAGGACTGCTTTGTTCTCATGTGGAAGAGGCAGGGGACTCATCGGTTTCTTAAATCTATTATTATTATTAACAATGTCATGAATGCCAAGAATTCTCTTAGGAATACAAGGTGTTTACAGGATGTATCCATCACGGGAGAAAAGGGTAAGCAGCCTGCCTACCCCCTGCTGTTGTAGGAACGGCTGCTGCTGTTGGAGCAGTAGGGCAGCCTCATGAACCTTTGCTCCCTCTCTCCCACTTGTTGAACACAGATTAACTCTATTTCCTTTCTCTGTGAACATTTCTGAAGATTTTACCCTCAAAAATAATTCTCAAAAATGGTAAAAATAAATGCAGTCTAGAGCTTGGATTTTTATGCAATCTAAAGCTTTAGAAAACTTTGAAATAGCTGCTTTTTTGTTTCTTTCGTCTATTTCACTTTGATAATTTCAGAACAGAAATTGGGTTTGTGTGGCTGGGAACATGGAAGATACATTTATGGAGGGTGGGGGAAAGATTAAATGGTCATAGTGGGAGGAAAATTCTAGAAAGAAAAGAAAGAAACAGACTAAAGAACAGTACGTGGAGCAAAATTACTTTCTTTGAAGTTGGTCGAATTGATTTTATAAAGAACATGCAGAAAAGAGTGCTGGGGACATAGGAATAAATGAAGGACTGTTAGAATTGCCCTCTTGGAATGGACAGAAAGGAAGATGGTACGAATATATAATTTCTAGAAAGATATAGCTGACAGTAAGGCAAATACTTGGTTATGAGAACCAAAGAGGAAGAGAAAGATCATGTAAAATGTTGGTGGGAAGCTGAAAATAAGTTTGAAAGTGTCAAAGAAAAGTTGCAATGTATAGAGCTAAATAGGCAAGGAAGACTTTATTCAATACCATTGTAGTTAAGAGTCAAGACTATTGCAATAGGGGAGAGATTGGACTCAACTCTGCTGAAACGAAAGGTGGGATGTTTTTAAAGGTAGGGGTGAGCGAGTAGAAAAAGTAATGGAGGCTGTTAGGGGGAGGTTGGTCAATGTGATTAGGCCATCTGTGTTGGTGAGTTGTTGCTTATGAAGGTAGGCCCCTGCCTTCTCACAGAGACTTGGAGATGGGGTGCTATCTCTCTTGATGATTACATTTTAGAAGAATAGATACCAGGTCCTTGACAAAAACACTCTTGGGTTATAAATCTATCAAGAGGCTGGTAGAAGATTTACATCTCAGGGGGACAGAGAGAGAATTAACAACTTTAAGTTTTCTAGGAAAAGGGAGATCAGGGGCCTATAATCAGGAAGATAAGGTTTAATTAAGCTGAAGGCAACTCTAATACCACTGTATTGTTCAAAAAATACCAAATTTGTCAATGCAGGGGGACCCCCCCCGACTTAATTTTCATTATGTAAAATAAAACTATATGAATTTACTGTATGACTTAAAGAAATTTATATGTATAAAACACCTAAAACACCACCTGGGATATAACAAGTAATGCATGAATATTGGCTATTGCTTTTTTTTGTTAATTATTATTTCTATGAATTACGTGGAAAGCAAAAATGAAGGATACTAAGATGAAGGGATCCAACTCGATTAAAATATATCATTTGTGAGTGATCTTTTCAGAGCAAAGTAGAAATAAAGGGTTGATAAAAGCTTTATTAGGATGGTTTAAGCCATTACTTAGGATTTTGCATTACCAGTGGAGCAATGCCCTGGGCCAATGTCTACTTTCCAGCTCCAGTTTTTCAGCTAAGGAATATGGACTGTGTGCATGCAGCTACAAAGGTATAAAAAGCGAGTCTCAGCTCCTGTTTTCAAGGAGGTAAAAGAGGAATAACAGATAAAGGAAAGTTAAATCCAACATTGCAAAGGCAATGATCAAAATATGCCAGAATATTCAATGGGAAATGGATTGGCCTAGAATTTTCCTGGGTGATGGGCTCTATGCTACTTGGTCGTGGAGTTATGTAATGAAAGGATCATAGGTTTCCTAAATAACCTGTGGAAGCTTGAAGGCTAGATTCAGTCTGAGATCCCTTAGGTCCAACCTGAAATGCTTTTTTGTATACTAACATTTGGTTAATGGCCTCTCTCCATCCCCGCAGGGAAAATGGTCAGGTTTTACCAGAGAAACTATTAGGAAGACAGAAATAGTAAGCCCTTGAGTGCAGTACTCCTCAATATTCCAATGAAGTGGGGAAAAAAAAGAAGAGACTTTTATTCCTGTATTGGAGGCAGACCCACAGGCACCCACATGGTGGAAAGCCTAAGGGGATGAGAGTGGGAAAGGGAGTCAGAAGTAGACACTCCCTGTCTTAGTGGTAACACTAATAAATATTCCCTCTGGCCAAACCAGTTTCCTGGGTAAGAGCCACAACTTTTTCTTCCGTTTTCATGCTACCAGAAACTATGAACTGTTCACCATTTTTACTGTATTTCTGAATGAATGCAAGTGCAGTCATCCTCTCAACCACATCTGGGACGGGCCCTTCTTGTCATGAGCTGCAGAGGGAAGAATGGTGCTCCCCAGTGAAACACATGCCCGTGACTTTTCATCTCACACAACTAAATAGTAAAAGGACATATGGGCCTCCCTGACCTCAGTGTCCTTGAGACTTTGTAAGAGAGACACATACAGAGAAAAGCCAGAAATACTACAGTATCCGAAAGAGACAAACAAAACAAAAAAAAAAAAAAAAGGCTGTATTGGTTAGAGATTATGCACAGGAAGTAAGAGGTCTGTGTCCTATACCCCAACTCCATACTGAATCTCAGCAAGCTGTGGCATACATACCACTCAGCCCACACTATCCAATCAATAATCGCCTTGCCCACTCATTCATTCCTACCAACACCACCTTCAGTCCTGACTACCTGTGTCACACTGGCTGATGAGCAGTCATCTGTCCCTAAAAGGAATACGGCCAAGCGGATGAATTAGCAACACTGATTAGCATAGAGTAATAATCTTCTTTTTGTAGTTTTTAGTCTGAATCTTTTTAACCAAAGAACTTGGCTTTGCATATCTATTTTCTTCTGGAGATAGTTGAGATTCTTTTCCAGATCAGAGAACTCCTAAGATTATATACCAGAATGCTTTCATTTTTCTACCCTTTGTATGATTTTGGCTCCATGTGCCATCAGAGCCATCCAAAAGCAGAAACAACTTGGAGAATGGAAAGGCAAAAGAACGTAGGTGAAGGATCTAGTTCCTGAAATCTACAAGTCTCTGAAGTCTGTGCCTCAGCTTAACTCTTGGCTAACAGATATTCCCTAAATGCCTGGACTAGCACTACCAAATTGTTCATTATAAAATGAACAAAACCTGCAACCATAAAAGGAGGATCTAAAGAAATATATTTGAAGACAAAGTTTGCCAGAATATTCAATGTCTGCATTTCCCTTGCACCAAAAGGCAAACCTGCGAGCTTCTCTCATGTACCAACATTTGATGCAGTAAAAGTGTACTTATGTGTGGAAAATTTCAATTTCACAGACATACATGATGTTACAAACCCACAGGCCTGGATGCTGTACACACCAGGTATAAAGTTATCTTCCTCTACTTGTCCTTTCTCTAGTGTATGCTAATAAACGTGGACATGTGCACACACACAGGCACACACACATACCCCACAAAGCTAATGCAGCCTCTGGAACACAAAAGACTAACATGCCAGACATAACCTAATAAGGCCAGGGAGGACTTCATCCCAGTTTTTTCCAAGGTGTCATTTTGAGAATCTTTTGCTTTTTATTAGATCCCCAAATCCTTCTTCATGTTTAAGCAGGATGCCCAAATAAATAAGCAAAATAAGAGTGGGATTCAAGGGGCGCCTGGGTGGCACAGCGGTTGAGCGTCTGCCTTCGGCTCAGGGCGTGATCCCGGCGCTATGGGATCGAGCCCCACATCAGGCTCTTCTGCTATGAGCCTGCCTCTTCCTCTCCCACTCCCCCTGCTTGTGTTCCCTCTCTCGCTGGCTGTCTCTATCTCTGTCGAATAAATAAATAAAATCTTTAAAAAAAAAGTGGCTTTATACAATGAGATGATCAGTTTGGGTTAGTTGCTATGGTGCATTTAATATTGACTGAACATCATTCTCTAAAAGATGAATCTACTAGTCCATCTTTGTGTACAGTTTACAACTCAAATAATTTTAGCTTATCACTTAATGTAAGATTTTTTTTTTCATTGCAAGTAGAGGAGTGTGATTTTAGGCTACTATTTTAACACAGTAAGAAGATGAAAATAAAAGAATAAACTTTTACAGGGCTGCCTACATGGCTCAGTCAGTTAAGCATCTGCCTTTGGCTTAGGTTGTGATCCTGGGGTCCTGGGATCCAACTCCAAGCTGAGCCCTGACTCACTTCTCCCTGTCTACCCCTCACCCCCTCCTACCTGGCTTGTGCTTTCTCTCTCTCTCTCTCTCTCTCTCTCTCAAATAAATAAAATCTTTAACACGATGAACTTTTACAGAGATAGGGAGTTGTAAATAAGAATTTATCTCTGATAGGGTAAATAGAAATTGCATGGGCCAAAGCCTGCTGCACAAGCCAAAATTAAACATAACAATTCTTATAATATTAGCTCCATAACTCTTCCTCTGGAGAAATGGAATTTTCTACCTTTTCACAGTTAGAAATTTGGTGCCTCTGTTTGTGTGTTTAAGTTGTTTGTGATAAAAGCCTCTAATTATTATTTCACATGAAAGGTTGAGCCACCTCCTGCTCGATTGTAGTATGAGTCATAACAACTTCAGCAACTCTGTCTAAAGTAACAAGGTGTGGTAGCAAATGTCCACAAAATTATGTTGGGGAAAATGATGATGCAGGAAATATATCCATTAAGCCTCCCTTAAAAATGAAGACGCATCGCAATCCAACGCACAATTATTTTGACAAGTTTCCATAAAAAAGAAATCATTACTAGTCATAGGAGGGGCAGATATTGATGATAAGATTGGGTTTATCATTGTTGTCTTTCAACACTTCCACTTGTGTAGGATGCTTAAGCAAGAGCAATTTCAATGTAAAAGAGGCCCTGATATGTTGATGTTGCAAATAGGATGATTTAGACTATTGTAAACCCCCTAACTGCTACTTTTCAAGTTAGTTGTAACAAATGTGAGATTTGCTGGCATTGCTACTCCCTACTTTTCCATCTGCCTTGCAAACGGTGACAAAACGTTTTTTTCCCCCAATAACTTCTCTTCTTCTCATATGAATAATCTGAGCAAACAAATTTTGGAACAAAGAACATACTTGTTAACAAAAGGAAGAAAAAAAGAGCATCTATTTCCATTGAATATTGTTTATCTTGCTGTATTTTCACAATGATATTACAAGGGTGCTAGCAATTGTTGCTTTAACTCGTGGGATGATGTCTATATATAAGAATGAATCACCAGCATTTATGAAAGGTCATTGTAGAATCTCAGTTATTTGTTTTGGATTAAATGGTGTTTTATGACAAAGATGCATGTACAGAATAGAATCATTCCAGTGCTCTGACATTTTTGGTTGGAGTTTGGTGAGAGACTACATAAAATATCTGTCATCAAGCCATTATTCAGATTACTAACCAGCTGATTAGTTTACAGTGAAATAAAATAACAGTTGACTGGAAATCTAAAATATAGTTATTTTGGGTATGGTTCCAGATTGAAAGGACTTGGTGCTGCTAATTGATAGCTGTATTAGTATGCTAGGGCTGCATAACAAAATACCACAGAATGGTGTGATTTAAACAACAGAAATTTATTTTCTCACAGTTCTGAAGACTAGAAGTCCAAGATCAAGGTGGCAGCACACTGGGTTTCTTCTGAGGCCTCTCTCCTTGGCTTGCTACCTTCTCCATGTGTCCTCATGTGGCCTTTCCTCTGGCTGTGTGTGTGCCCTAATCACCTCTTTTATAAGGACAACAGTCAGATTGGGTTACGTTTTACCATAAGAACCACATTCTAACTTAATTACCTCTTGGAAGGCCCTACCTTTAAATACCGTCCCATTCTGAGGTACTGGGAGATAGGGCTTCAACATATAAATTTTAGAGGAACAAAATTCACCTCACCACAGTGGCTTATGGTTAGTTGCTTTTGTTAGCATAACTCTTGCCTTTCTTTATTCCAGTTGTTGGTAACATGGACTTAATTTCCATATGTATTCATTAATATCAACATTTCATAAAAATAATGAATACAGGGGAACCTGGCCAGCTTAGTTGGTAGAGCATGCAACTCATGATCTCAGGGTTGTGAGTTCAAACCCTACGCTGAGTGTAGAGATTACTTTAAAAAGTTATTTTAAAATAAATGAATGTAAAACAAACAATAGGAAGATGTAAGAGAACATTTATTTAACATCTGGGTAAATCAGACTTTGAAAAATTTATTCAATCTCTGTTTTATTGCTTAATTCTCTATACAAATATTTATTATAAATTTAAGTTGAGTTAAATTGATTTTATTTTCTTTTGAGATTCTTTTTTTTTTTTAAAGATATTCTTTAATTATTTTGAGAGGGAGAGCAAGTGAGAGGGAAAGAGAGAGCACAGTGGGGGGGGGGGAAGCAGAGGGAGAGGAAGAAGCAGACTCCCTGCTGAGCAGGGAGCCCAACATGGGACTTGGGGCATGATCCCAGAATTCTGGGATCATGACCTGTGCTGAAGGAGACGCTTAACCGACTGAGCCACCAGGCACCCCTTCTTTTGAGATTCTATTCTGCATTTCATAGCAGTACTTAAGGTGTTTAAGAGGATCTTTAAAAAATGATTGGAAATGACTATTTGATATATTGAATAACAGTTTGAATGATACTGAACTTTTTCTTCCTTTCTGAGAACAAAAACTCACCTTGGAAGTATCATTAGTATAATGATGTATCTGGAAAATTCCAGAACATACATACATCAATCCATGCTATTTATGAAACTTCTGGAAAGTAACCAGTAGCTGTCTTTGTGAAATTGTAATATATTTCTTAATACAGTTCTTCTCATTGTCAAATTAACAATTGTCAAAGCCTTCTCCAACTTCCCAAGCTTTCATCCATTACTGAAGCACAGGAAATCAAGGATAAAAATCTACTTAATAACACATGGCAATTTAATATGCCTGTCCCAGTTATGAAGTGAGAGTGATAAAAGTACAAGCATACACATTATGCCATGTGAAATTTCATCTAGTCCGAAGAGTAGCTTATAGCCAAAATAGAAGTAATGTTCAGGTCAGACTGCATGCTATCAAAAGAGAAGACAAGCTATAGACTCAGGCAAAACAATCAGTCAAAGTCTAGAGGCAAGAATTACTTTAAAACTTTTGAGGAAGACTTCCTGTGTTTCTTTATGTCCTAGGTGGATAATAACCTTACTTCAACAGTTGCTAATCCACAGAAAGTGACATTTTGTCCTCCTAGTTAGGGCAAAATGCCATTCATAAGCTAGATAGTCTTCGATAGCCCTTTTTTGGAGTTGTCCATTTTTCAGTCCACCAAAACATATTTTGGTACGGCTATTACATTGAGGGTAGGTGGGAGGGGGCGGTAAGGGCTAATCACTTTGGGATCACAGTCTAAGAAGGATGCAGTTCCTTGAGACTCATTGAAAATGTGCATTTGTTTGCATGAGCCTTGTTTTCTCTTTATCTCAGGACACTGAGATTCTTTGATGCTTAGGTATTCAAAGTTAAGAAGATGAAACATGAAAGTCAGAGAAGATTATGGGAGAAAGAAGAAGTACAGTTCCCTGGAGCCAAAACTACACAGAGCACACTTCCTGAAGGATGAGAGAGGTAAGGAGCATATCTCTTTTTTTTCTCACAACTGCTTTTGTACGTGCTTGTTTTGGTGAAAGGGGTCGTCTTAGGGTTTCAACAGGCAGAACCTTACCACTCAGGAGACAAGGACACTTGAATACATAGTGGATTTCTAGAAATGTTGAATGATTTCTGATGTGTGATCCCTCCTGCCTCTCCCTTCCAGCCAAGCTCAACACAGAGCATAAAGTGTGGGAGGAAAACAATTGAATTACCAGAACTCATTTCTCAAGGCTATAGATCAAGGTTGTATGTTGTTAATGTCATAAAAATTAGTGATTTAGTGGTTGCTATTAATTGCCACCCAAACTTTCACATCACAAGAATGAAAGCAAATACATACATATTTTAATTTGTATTTTTTATCTTTATTTTAATCACCAGTGCTCATCATGACAAGTGCACTCCTTAATCCCCACCACCTATTTGACCCATTCCCTCCTCACCTCCACTCTGGTAACCATCACTTTGTTCTCTGTAGTTAAGAGTATGTTTCTTTGTTTGCTTCCCTCTCTCTCTTTTTTCCCCTTTGTTAGTCTGTTTTGTTTAAATTCCACGTATGATTGAAATCATATGGTATTTGTCTTTATCCATTCATCAGTCCATGGACACTTGGGCTGTTTCCACAATTTGGCTCTTGTAGATAATGTTGTTTTAAACATCTGGGTACATGTATCCCTTTTAATTAGTATTTTTGTATTCTTTGGGTAAATACCTTGTAGTACAATTGCTGGGTCATAGGGTATTTCTATTTTTAACTTTTTGAGGAATCTTCATATTGTTTTCCAGAGTGGCTGCCCTAGTTTACATTCCCACCACCAATGCAAGAGGGTTCCTGACAGGTGTGAGGTGATATCTCATTGTAGTTTTGATTTGTATTTCTCTGATGATGAGTGATGTTGAGCATCTGTTCATGTATCTGTTGGCCATCTTTATGTCGTCTTTGGAAAAATATCTATTGATGTCTTCTGCCCATTTTTAAATTGGATCATTTGTTTTTTCCGTGTTGTTTGATAAGTTCTTTATAAATTTTGGACACTAACCCTTTATCAGATATGCCATTTGCAGATGTCTTCTCCCATTCTGTAGGTTACCTTTTAGTTTTGTTGATTGTTTCCTTTGCTGTGCAGAAGCTTTTTATTTTAATGAAGTCCCAAAAGTTTATTTTTGCTCTTGTTTCCCTTGCCTCAGAAGACATATCTAGAAAGAAGTTGCCATGACTGATGTCAAAGTGTTCTCGAGGATGTTTATGGTTTCAGGTCTCACATTTAGGTCTTTAATCCATTTTGAATTTATTTTGTATTTGGTGTAAGAAAGTGGTCCAGGTTCATTCATCTTCTGTCCAGTTTTCCCAACACCATTTGTTAAAGAGACTGTCTTTTTTTCCATTGGATATTCTTTCTTCCTTTGTTGAAGATTAATTGCCTATGTAGTTGTGGGTTCATTTCTGGGTTTTCTATTCTGTTCTATTAATCTATGTGTCTATTTTTGTGCCAGTACCATACTGTCTTGATCACCAGAACTTTGTAATATAACTAGAAGTCTGGAATTGTGATGCCTCCCATTTTGCTTTTCTTTTTCAAGGTTGCTTTGGCTATTCAGGGTCTTTTGTGGTTTCATACAAAATTTAGAATTGTTCTAGCTCTGTGAAAAATGCTGTTGGTATTTTGATAGGGACTGCATTCAATGTGTAGATTGCATTCAATGTGAGATGGGTAGTATAGGCATTTTAACAATATTTGTTCTTCTAGTCCATGAGCATGGAATGTTTTTTTTTTTTCCATTTCAAGTTTTCAGAGTACAGGTCTTTCACCTCTTTATTTAAATTTGTTCCTAGGTATCTTATTGGTTTTGGTGCAGTTTTAAATGGGATCAATTCCTTAATTTCCCTTTCTGCTCCTTTATTATTGGTATTGATATGTGGAAATGCAACAGATTTCTGTACATTGATTTTGTATCCTGAGACTTTACTGAATTCATTGATCGGGTATAGCAGTTGTTTGGTGGAGTCTTTCAGGTTTTCTATATATAGTATCATGTCTTCTGCAAATAGTGACAGTTTTACTTCTTCCTTGCCAATTTGGATGCCTTTTATTTCTTCTTGTTGTCTGATTGCTGTGGCTAGGACTCCCAGTAGTATGTTAAATAACAGTGGTGAGAATGGACCTCTCTGTCTTGTTCCTTACTGTAGAGAAAAGCTCTCAGTTTTCCCCGTTGAGGATGTGATTAGCTGTGGGTTTTTCATATACGGCCTTTATTATGTTGAGGTATGTTCCCTCTCAACCTACTTGTTGAGAGTTTTTATCACAAATGGATATTGTACTTTGTCACATGCTTTCTCTGCATCTGTTAAGAGGATCATATAGTTTTTATCCTTTATTAATGTGGTATATTATGTTGATTGATTTGTGAATACCGAACCACCCTTGCAGCCCAGGAATAAATCCCACTTGATCATGGTGAATGATTTTTTTAAATGTAGTGTTAGATTTGGTTTGCTGGTATTTTGTTGAGAATTTTCGCATCTATGTTCATCAGGGACATTGGCCTGTAGTTCTCTTTTTTAGTGAAGTCTTTATCTGGTTTTGGCATGAGGGTAATTCTGGCCTCATAGAATTAATTTGGAAGTTTTCCTTCCTTTCGTGTTTCTTGGAATAGTTTGAGAATAGGTATTAACTTTCCTTTAAATGTTTGGTAGAATTCCCCTGGGAAGCCATCTGGTCCTGGACTCTTGTTTTTGGGAGTTTTTTGATTACTGATTTGATTTCTCTGCTGGTTATTGGTATGTTCAGGTTTTCTATTTCTTCCTGTTTCAGTTTTGGTAGTTTATATCGCTTTAGGAATTTGTCCATTTCTTGTACGTTGTCCAGTTTGTTGGTATAAAGGTTTTCATAATAATAATTTCCTTCTGCAGGAGTTTCTTACTCATTGAGCCTGAATTTTATAGGTACTTAATGAAAGCTTTTTCCCACTGCTTTGTGTGAATAAGCTTATGTTTTTTAAGATGAGGTACTGCTATTTAACAGAACTGAATCTAAGAGACAGTAGATGAGCAAGGGGCTTGCAGTCATAATTACTGATTTGAAACCTAGCCCCACCACTTCCTGGTTGGACAATAACCTGGTGCTTCATATTTTCCGTAGGTATATAATGCAAACAATAACAATATTTGCTTCAAAAATATGGAAGAATTAGAGTCATTAAGTATTCAACATACTTAGAACATTGCCTGGCACATTGAAGATGTTAGCTCTTATTAGCACCCCAGTAGCCGGAAGCTGAACCCTCTGCTTGTATCTGCAACTATCATCTTTACTCTTGACTGGATGATTTTTTTATTGCATATGAGGGAAATTTAGAACTTGAACTAAAAGAGAGACAGAGGAACAAACATGATTTTCATTTAAATAATCTAAGGCAAATTAATCTTACACACTGCCGAGATACACCTAATGATTAGTCCCCAGGCTGATCCATCACCAGTCGTTTGTAGCTAGTTTGTTCCTTACCCTAGAGTAAAGCTGAAAGCACTTCTTTCTTTAACAAACTAGACATTAATTAAGGTAAGCAGGGGACTAGAGTGTATAATTGCTATTGTAAAGTATAAAGAATGTTACAAAAAGCAGTGAACTTATTCATAAAGAAAAGGAATTCTTCTTCCTAAAAGATAAAATAGAAGAATATCTCTTTTCAAAGAAATGTACTTAAAGTTGTAGTTGAAAAACATTAATGAAACTGTATTCTCCCTTTCCTATTTGATGCACAGAATAGAGAAAACTTTAGGGCAACCATTAATCATATTCTCAGAACTTAGTCGGGATACCAGTCAGATACACTGTAGCTGATATTTTGATTTCTCTCCAAATTGTATAGAATTTCCATTGTATCTTTTACATCACTTCCTGGGTGGGGTGTCCCATCAGTACTGCCCTTTTCTTAATTTTCCTATTTTTTCACTATTAGTTCTGTTGTCTATACTCGAATTTTGAGTAATGTTCTTGATTTCTTCCTTAACCATTATGTCCAGTAAGTCATTAGACATCTCACTTTGACACCATAATAGCTCTGAATGAGATATTTCCTTACGTTCCTATATATTGTGGTATTCTAAATGATCTGTGTATAAACCCCAGTTCTGACATTTGATATTAGGTCAGTTCCTTGTTTGCAGAATGAGAATGAAAATATTATAGATCCCAATAAGTAGTTACAGATATGAATTATAGTACACATGGGGGCTTGACACAGTGTCCCACTCTGAAGGCCTCAGCACATGATAGCTATGATTATTCTTGTTTTTACTATTGTAGTTCCCATCAGCACCACTCTAGTCAGGTCTCTAGTACTTCTTTTCTGGATCACAACAATAGTCTATCCACCTTTAGTCTCTCTAATCATCCAGTTATCCGTTACAGTATTGTCAGATTAACCTTCTCAGTCCACACTGCTTGCCATATTGCTCCGGCCCAAGAAGGCCAAATTGTTTGTCTTGGTGCAGTATATCCTCTCCATTCTGGCTCACCCTCTCTAGCCTGTTCTTACTCTGTTCCTATACACTTAGCTCTGAAAAATCATCTTCAGCTAAATTACAATTTTAGATAATTCATTTGGGATTACAGAGTGAGTTCAAACGCATGGGTTCTAGACATTATAACATTATTTCTATGTGTGTCTTAAAAGTGTTGACTTGATGACAATTGTGGTTTAAGAACACTCATTTATATCCCAAACAAAAATAACGAAGGTAGTGAGAGAAAGAATAACATCAGCAAGAAGGCTGAAAAAGACATCCCTTGCATGTAATCCCCCTCAACAGCAATAATTTGGCATCCATCCATTTTGTGGACACATGTGCCTTTGTGGGAACTCTGGGATGTAGGTAGGAGTTTGTGACATGATATTATATATAGAAAACCCTAATGAGTTCACCTCTCCCCAAAGGAACTGTTAGAACTAATGAAAAATTTCAGTAAAGTTGCAGGGTATAAAATCAACATATGAAAATCATTTATATTTCTGTACTCTGACAAGACATCTGAAAGAGAGATAAAGAAAACATTTACAATAGCATACAGACAATAAAATACTTAGGAATAAATTTAACCAAGCTGGTGAAAGATCTGTACACTGGAAACTGTAAGATATTGGTGAAAAAAATTGAAGAAGACACACATAAATGGAAAGATATCCCATGTTCATGGATTGGGAGAATTAATGTTGTTAAAATAGCTATACTACCCAAAGCCGTCTATGAGTAGATTCAATGGCTAAAGAGTTCAAACTTCCAGTTATAAGATAAAGGAATTCTGGGGATTTAGTATTCAGCATAGTGACTGACTATAGTTAATAATACTGTATTATATACTTGAAAATTGCTGAGAGTAGATCTTAAATATTCATACCACAAAAAGAAATAATAACTATGTGAGGTGGTAGATGTGTTAACTAACCTTATTGTGGTAAATGTTGGTGGTAAAATAAGAAAGGCATATTGAATTCTGTTTGTTTTTTTCTTATTGACAGGGATTAAGGCAAATTGATACATACTAAAAGCAGACCCAAACTGGTAAATTCAGACTCCAAATATCAATCAGCAGAAAATAATGCTCATATTCAAAAAATTACAAATATATTTATAACTCAAAAAATTAAGTCTAGTAGGAGTTTCTTGATTGCAGGAATGTATCATGTGACAGCTGCCACTCAGAAGCTAATCTTGGTAGTCTCACAGAGATTTAGAAGCATTTCTTGGATGAGTGAGGTATTGATGTCAGTCGAAGTGGAAACACTGTTTAAAGATAACCATCTCTGTTAAGACCATAAATACAACCTAAAATGGCATATTAGGCCATTCTAGTAGTAAAGGAATGTAGAATCTAAATTATTTACCTCTTGCCCACAAGCAAGAAATGACAATTGATGTATTAAGCCCTTGTTTTTGTTTTCTTATATGCATTGGTGGGTTTTGAGCATTGAGACTATAATTTTATTTTACTCAGAAAACCAATATAACTTAAGTTTGAAGGAAATATCTGTTTCCTTATACTTTTACAATGCTTACGGTATCACGCATAGCAACAGTAAGGTCGCATGTGTTTTTTGGTGGACCATATTATCCACCCAAGCAGAAGTGGCTGAAGTATTTGACATAGAAAATTCCTCAAGAAGAGGCTAAATTATGAGGCATCTACAGCTCAAATTACATTAGTTTTCTGAAACTACAGGAAACTTGCTAATAGTTATGTTCATTAATTTTATCTCCTTTGGTTCATTAATTTTATGTTGTTGACTGCAAAAATGACATTGTTTCCACCCTGAAGATTGTAAGTCTTCCTTTGCAATCTTTTTCATTATCACCCTGGTCCAAATCAGATGAAACTACATTCATGGCATATGAACAAACCTGAGCAAATAAAGTTTGTCTATTATGAATGTACTAAAAAGATTTACCAATTAAAAAAAAAAAGTCAAGGTACGGATAATTCTTCTATTGGAAAAGACTTTGCCCTCTTCTTAATGAGGCTGAGACCAGGGGCAACAAGACTTATGTTTGATAAGAATCACATTCAGATCAAATGAGATCGTGTGAATTTGAAACCATAAATATTACATTTTACGCAGCAAGAGATAGGCTTAGGGCAAGTTAGACAAATCATTAGTCAAGAGTATATTTTGTGAAAGATTGAGATCTTTTTGGGCACATACCATCATTTTCTTCATGTCCTGTTCAAGTCTGTATCTGTCTGTGGAGGAAAAATGGATATCTCCCCCATAAGACAATGACAGAAATAGGCTGTGGATATGCGTCCATGTCCAATCAGCAGCAATATGCATAGTAATATGTGGCACAGCTTGTGTAATGAAGTTCCCAGCGTGCAGTCTGGAAAGGTATCCTCCAGTGTGTAGGGTGATTTATTTCCTCTGTCAACAGGCAGGACAGCCAGGACTTGTCCTTCCCTTCTCTACCTGCAGAAATACTCTGTCATCTTGGGTAGTGGTAATGGGTTCTGCAAGTGCTGTACAGGAACATTGTTTTGAACCCTTTCTGTAGCTGGGCTATCTCCCATCCCTTTTAATTCTGTGCCTGAAACTTTAAAAGGAATTTCTTCAAAAACAAAGCAATCTCGAATGAGAGGAACTACCAAATCATACTATTGCCTTGAAAGCAGTATTTAGAATGGTGAATCAAAACGCTTCTGCTGTGATAAAAGTATATAGCAAATGAGAAGGAACAGCTTCATATATAATTTAACAACTTTCTCTGTACTGACAGAGTAAAAGAAAAACAAGATTTTTGTCCGTTTAAATTTTTGAAGTCTGTACATTTACAGTGGCCATGATTTCTAGTGCCAAAATGTGGCTGTTATACAGTTTTACTTAGTGATTCATATTTGACTTTGATCTCAAATTTTAATTTCCTTTTAACCTTTTATGAATATATGGAAGTTTATCCAACAGTAGCTATTTTCTCCCAAACCAGAATTTTGTTTTTTATTTTATTAAGTAGACAAAACTAAGTAAACTGACATCTAAAATTTTAAACCAGTTTTTCATTTTAAAATTTATCTCTAGTTATAATAATTAAATAGAAAACACCCAATTTTTCAAAAGATTAGAAATTCAAGAACATAAAATTGAATAGGAAATCTGCTAATGTTGGTACAGATTATTGTTGTTATCAAGATTTTTTATATTAAGCATTTTTATTAGGTGTTTTCTCACAGAATTTACTGTTGAGAAAGCCATCATTATTTGTTTTTTTTAAAAATACATCTGACATTTTGTACAAATCTCTAACATTTCAGTAGGCTGCAACAGGGTGTCAGGATGAATCTTATTTGGAGAACTTACAGTAGAAACGATTTCTTACTTGTCTATAGATGGAGCACGTATCGGTGCTGAAATGGCTAATAGGATAGAAAATGTTATTTTTCCAAAGAAAGATGCGGAGTCTACAGAAATTGTCCTAATGTTCAAATCATGTATTTCTGATGGAAATTTTGAGACTTTTTTCTAGTAAGCTTATCTTAGAAAAGTATGGCAGTTACGTGGCCAAGTCCACTGAAGAACCGTAATGTCACAGGCAAGGTGTTCGATGGCGTGTTTGGGTTCAGACTCAGTTGGGTCAGGAACTCCCCCACGTACTAGCTGTACGCCTGTAGACAAGTTGCTTGCCTAAGTGTCATATTCTTTATCTGTAACAAAGGAATAATTTCTTGGTTGTTATAATCTACAAGGTTTTGCAGAGTTAAATGAATGAATTTTGTAGATGTTTTGGCACAGTAAGTGGAGCCTGGTGATTGTGTGTGGTATTCATGCTACATTCAGTAAGCACATCTATGCCACTTTAAATTCTGCTACGGAACAATTCTCCGCTTTCCCATCTTCCTGCTAGAATGTTTGGCTTTCTATGAGTTCAGATTCCAGTAACGAAATTCTACAGAGCTACTTTGGGGATCATTTTGCTATTTCTCTAACATTCTTTCAGGCATTTCAGACTGGTATCTTACTTTGTTTCCAGCAAAGACTTATTACTTACCATGCAGTGCTTGGTAGTAAACTGTTTCAAAGATTAAATCAGGTCCTTCCTTTTGGACAGCTTTAGCCATTGTCTTTGAATTAGAATATTTTTTTTTTTTCTTGGCGGTCTCATGTCTATGGTCGTTAAAAAGTTTTAAGTTTAAATCTAAAAGGTGGACGAAGAGCTAAGAAGAACAGTGATGTAGACTTACTGGAATTTCTATCGATGAGAAAAAATGTTAGTCTAAAATGAAAAACCTAAAGCATGAAATTAAGAGTAGCTAGCTTTATTCTTCAGAACCTATTTTGTCTACCTCCGTGCCCTTACTATTTCTTATTATTGAAGTATAATTGACAGACAACGTTAAATTAGTTTCAGGTTTACTACACTTCTTTTTTTTTTTTCTTTTTTTTTTTTCTTTTAATAATGATTTTTTATTATATTATGTTAGTCACCATACAGTACATCCCCGGTTTTCGATGTAAGGCTCGATGATTCATTAGTTGTGTATAACACCCAGTGCACCATGCAATATGTGCCCTCCTTACTACCCATCACCGGTCTATCCCATTCCCCCACCCCCCTCCCCTCTGTAGCCCTCAGTTTGTTTCTCATAGTCCATAGTCTCTCATGTTTCATTCCCCCTTCTGATTACCCCCCCTTTCTTTATCCCTTTCTTCCCCTACTGATCATTCTAGTTCTTATGTTCCATAGATGAGAGAAATCATATGATAGTTGTCTTTCTCTGCTTGACTTATTTCACTAAGCATTATCTCCTCCAGTGCCGTCCATGTTGTAGCAAATGTTGAGAACTCATTCTTTCTGATTGCTGAGTAATATTCCATTGTATATATGGACCACAACTTCTTAATCCAGTCATCTGTTGAAGGGCATCTCGGCTCCTTCCACGATTTAGCTATTGTGGACATTGCTGCTATGAACATTGGGGTGCATATGGCCCTTCTCTTCACTACGTCTGTATCTTTGGGGTAAACACCCAGTAGTGCAATGGCTGGATCATAGGGTAGCTCAATTTTTAACTTTTTAAGGGACCTCCACACGGTTTTCCAGAGTGGCTGTACCAACTTGCATTCCCACCAACAATGTAGGAGGGATCCCCTTTCTCCACATCCTCTCCAACAATTGTTGTTTCTTGCCTTGTCTATTTTTGCCATTCTAACTGGCGTAAGGTGGTATCTCAGTGTGGTTTTGATTTGAATTTCCTTGATGGCTAATGATTTTGAACATTTTTTCATGTGTCTGTTAGCCATTTGTATGTCTTCATTGGAAAAGTGTGTGTTCATATCTTCTGCCCATTTTTTGATTTGTTTATTTGTTTCTCGTGTATTGAGTTTGAGAAGTTCTTTGTAGATCTTGGATACCAGTCCTTTATCTGTAGTGTCATTTGCAAATATCTTCTCCCATTCCGTGGGCTGCCTCTTAGTTTTTCTGACTGTTTCCTTGGCTGTGCAGAAACTTTTAATCTTGATGAAGTCCCATAAATTCATTTTATCTTTTGTTTTTCTTGCCTTTGGGGATGTGTCATGAAAAAGGTTGCTTTGGCCGATGTCGTAGAGGTTGCTGCCTATGTTCTCCTCTAGAATTTTGATGGATTCCTGTCTCACATCGAGGTCTTTCATCCATTTGGAGTTTATTTTTGTGTATGGTGTGAGATAGTGGTCAAGTTTCATTCTTTTGCATGTAGCTGTCCAATTTTCCCAGCACCATTTATTGAAGAGACTGTCTTTTTCCCACCGGATGTTTTTTCCTGCTTTATCAAATATTAGTTGCCCAAAGAGCTGAGGGTCCATTTCTGGGCTCTCTATTCTGTTCCATTGGTCTATGTGTCTGTTTTTGTGCCAGTACCATGCTGTCTTTGTGATCACAGCTTTGTAGTACAGCTCGAAATCCGGCATTGTGATGTCCCCAGCTTTGTTTTTCCTTTTCAACAGTTCCTTGGAGATTCGGGGTCTTTTCTGGTTCCATACAAATTTAAGGACTATTTGTTCCAGTTCTTTGAAAAACGTTCTCGGTATTTTGATCGGGATGGCATTGAAAGTGTAGATTGCTCTGGGTAGCATGGACATTTTAACTATGTTAATTCTTCCGATCCATGAGCATGGAATATCTTTCCATCTTTTTATGTCTTCCTCAATGTCTTTTAAGAGTGATTTATAGTTTCTAGAATAAAGGTCCTTTACGTCTCTGGTTAAGTTAATTCCAAGGTAACGTATGGTTTTTGGTGCTATTGTAAATGGGATGGATTCCCTGATTTCTCTTTCTTCGGTCTCGTTATTCGTGTACAGAAATGCAACTGATTTCTGAGCATTGATTTTGTATCCCGCCACGTTACTGAATTGCTCTATAACTTCTAATAGTTTGGGAGTGGCTTCTTTTGGGTTTTCCATATAGAGTATCATGTCGTCTGCGAAGAGAGACATTTTGACTTCTTCTTTGCCGATTTGAATACCTTTGATCCCTTTTTGTTGTCTGATTGCTGTTGCAAGGACTTCTAGTACTATGTTGAATAATAGTGGCGAGAGTGGGCATCCTTGTCGTGTTCCTGATCTTAAGGGAAAGGCTTCCAGCTTTTCCCCATTGAGAATAACATTTGCAGTAGGCTTTTCATAGATGGCTTTTATGAGATTGAGAAATGTACCTTCTATTCCTACACTCTGAAGGGTTTTAATCAGGAAAGGATGCTGTATTTTGTCAAATGCTTTTTCGGCATCGATTGAGAGGATCATATGGTTCTTGAGTCTTTTCTTGTTGATATGATGTATCACGCTGATTGATTTGCGAATATTGAACCACGCTTGCATCCCAGGTATGAATCCCACTTGATCGTGGTGGATAATCCTTTTAATGAACTGTTGGATTCTATTAGCAAGTATCTTGTTGAGGATTTTGGCGTCCATATTCATTAGGGAAATCGGTCTGTAATTCTCCTTTTTGAGGGGGTCTTTGCCTGGTTTGGGGATCAAGGTAATATTGGCCTCATAGAATGAGTTTGGTAGCTTTCCTTCTGTTTCTATTTTTTGAAATAGCTTTAGGAGAATAGGTATTATTTCTTCTTTGAATGTTTGGTAGAATTCCCCAGGAAAACCGTCCGGGCCTGGAGTTTTGTTATTTGGAAGGTTGTTTATCACTGACTCAATTTCTTCATAATTAATTGGCCTGTTTAAGAAATCAGTTTCTTCCTGTTTCAATCTTGGTAGTTTATAGGTTTCCAGGAAGGATTCCATCTCTTCCAGATTGCTTAGTTTATTGGCATATAGCTGTTGATAAAAATTTCTAATAATCCTTCCAATTTCAATGGTGTTCGTCGTGACCTCTCCTTTTTCATTCATAATTTTAATAATCTGGGTCCTTTCTCTTTTCTTTTGGATAAGTCTTGCCAGTGGTCTGTCAATTTTATTGATTTTCTCCGAGAACCAGCTTCTAGTCCTGTTGATCTGCTCTACTGTACTTCTGGTTTCTGCTTGATTGATTTCAGCTTTAATTTTGGTCAACTGCTTCCTTGTGCGTGGATTAGACCTGTCCCTCTGTTGCTGTTCCAGCTTCTTGAGGTGAGAATATAAAAACTGCATTTTAGATTTTTCTATTCTTTTGAGTGAGGCTTGGATGGCTATGTATTTCCCCCTTAGGACTGCCTTTGCAGTATCCCATAGGTTTTGGACTGTTGTATTTTCATTCTCATTGGTCTCCATAAATTGTTTAATTTGATTTTTGATTTCCTGGTTTATCGAGTCATTCCTAAGCAGGATGGTTCTTAGTCTCCAAGTGTTTGAGTTTCTTCCAAATTTTTCCTTGTGGTTGAGTTCCAATTTCAGAGCGTTGTGGTCTGAGAATATGCAGGGGATAATTTCAATCTTTTGGTATCGGCTGAGACCTGTTTTGTGTCCCAGAACATGGTCTATTCTTGAAAATGTTCCATGGGCATTAGAATAGAATGAGTATTCTTTGGTTCTGGGGTGTAGTGTTCTATATATATCTAAGAGGTCCAACTCGTCGAGTATGACATTCAAAGCCTTTGATTCTTTGCTTAGTTTTTGCCAGGGTGTTCTGTCTATTTCTGAGAGTGGAGTGTTGAGGTCCCCTACTATTAATGTATTTTTATCTATATGTCTCTTTATTCTGGTTAAGAGTTGGCTTGTGTATCTTGCTGCTCCCCTGTTGGGGGCATATATATTTATAATTGTCATATCCACTTGTTGAATACTTCCTTTAAGTATAATATAGTGCCCTTCTGCATCTCTAACTATAGTCTGTAGTTTAAAATCCAATTTATCTGATATGAGAATTGCTACCCCAGCTTTCTTTTGAGGTCCATTTGCGTGAAAGATGGTACTCCATCCCCTTACTCTCAGTCTGAATGCATCTTTGGGTTCGAAATGAGTCTCTTGTAGACAGCAAATGGATGGGTCATTTCTTTTTATCCAATCTGCAACCCTGTGGCGTTTAAAGCAAGAATTTAAACCATTAATGTTCAGGCTGAGTACTGAGAGATATGCTTTTAATTCTGCCATGTTGTCAGTAAAGTCTTTGTTTGTATTGGCTGTGACTTTCTGTTTTGTATCACTCCTCGGGCCTTTTTACTTTTATAGAACCCCCCGTAATACCTCCTGTAGGGCTGGTTTCGTGGTTATGAAATTGGCTAGTGACTGTCGATTCTGAAATGTCTTTATTTCTCCATCAATTCTGAATGACAGCCTTGCTGGATAAAGGATCCTTGGCTGCATGTTTTTCTCTGAAAGAGCTTTAAAAATGCTCCCCTAACCCTTTCTCTCATTCCAGGTCTGTGTAGACAGGTCTGACGTAATTCTGATGCCTTTGCCTTGGTACGTGAGAAATTTCTTTGCCCTGGCCGCTTTCAATACTGTATCCTTGGATCTCATATTTGCGAATTGCACTATGACGTGACGTGGTGTAGGTCTGTCATGGTTGAGCTTGGGAGGGGTCCTCTCTGCCTCTTGGACACGAATTTTTGTTTCCCTTGCTAGATTAGGGAAGTTTTCAGCTACAATTTGTTCAAATATCTCTTCTAGGCCTCTGTTTTTCTCCACCCCCTCGGGGATGCCGATGATTCTAACATTGGATCGTTTCATTGAGTCAGTAATCTCCCGTAGCCAACATTCGTGGGCGTGGATTTTTTTAAGATTATCTTCTATTTTTATTTTTTCCTCTATTAACCCATCCTCCAATTCACTAACCCTTTCCTCCGCTTCCGTGACCCTGGCCGTCAGAGCCTCTAGTTTTGCCTGCATTTGGCTCATAGAATTTTTAATTTCTGTCAAATTCGCTCTCATTTCCGCCCTTAGGGATTCTATATTCTCAGTAATATTTTCCTGAATACTTTTTTCAAGTCTACTCATCATCTTGACCATTGTTACTCTGAATTCCATTTCTGATAATTTGGTTACATCCATATCCGTTACTTCTGTGGCAGAGGCCACTGACTCACTGTCTTTTCTTTGCTGGGGGGGGGCTTCTCCTTCTTGTCATTCTGATGAAGAGAGGTTGCGGGGTTTCCAGAGCCCAAAATTATTGACTGGGTCCCAGGCCGTGCCCCTTGTTTTATAGGGATCTTAGAGATGTGGGCTTCTTCTTTAAAGATTTTATTTATTTACTTATCTGAGAGAGGGAGACATACAGTCAGCAAGAATGAAACAGAAGCAGGGGAGTGAGAGAGGAAGAAGCAGGCTCCCAGCGGAGGAGCCCGATGAGGGACTCCTTTCCGGAACGCCGGGATCACGCCCTAAGCCGGAGACAGGAGCTCAATGACTGCGCCACCCAGGCGCCTGGGTTGTGGGCTTCTTGATTTTTCAGCCTGCCTTCTGTGTTCTGGGGGAGGGGCCTGCCGCGCCGATACTCAGGCAACCCTGTTTGGTTAGAGTCTCCGTGTCCCCTGCGAGGGAGGATGGGGATGGGCACTCTCTGAGCCGGTATTTCCAGGCTTTTGTTCTCTGGCGGCTTTCCCTGGCGGCCGGCTATGCCTCTTCTGAGGGTCAGAGCAGCAGAGGCTGCATTGTCGCAGAACAGAGGGATTGCGGCCCGTTCTCCACTGATGTTCTGGCCACTTTAACTCTGTTACTGTTGGTGCTGCTCAAACCTGCAGCGTCCCGGGATGTGCGCCCCACACCCGGCGTCCCTGCCCTCACTTCCAGGGCTGGCGCGTCTCTGTCCTTTGTGTTTCTAATGCCGCCAGCCACCGGCCGCCCCGCAGGCTCCCGGGTCTCCCGGTCTCAGTCTATGCCCGGTGAGCACACCTCGATTCCGGAGTTTCGGGAGAAGCCTGGTGGCACGCGCACCCGGTTCAGGGTCTCAGTCTGCTGTTTCGCGGGTGCCGACCGCGAGTCCGCCCGCTCCCCCGTGCAGGTGGCCCGCCAGCCGCCAGCCGCCCCGCGCGCGCTCCGGGAGTTCCCGGTCTCAGTCTGGATCCCGTGAGCACACCGGGATTCCGGTGTTCCGGGAGATGCCTGGTGGCGCGCGTTCACGGCTCACCAGTCTCAGTCCGCTCTCTCGCGGGTGCCCTCTGTGAGTCCGCCCGCTCCCCCGTGCAGGTGGCTGCCGTTTCCCGGCGCCCAAACGCGGCGGCTCCCTCCCCCTTCCGTTTATCTTCCGATATCCGTGCACGGTTTACAGCTCCCCTCTTCGTACCTCAATACTCAGCGCTGGAGATGTTCATTTGTAGAGATCCAGATGCGTCATCCTGCGTCTCAGGCTGATTCCGTGGTTATTTAGGCTGGTCTGGTACCTATCCAGCTCGACTCAGGGGACCGGCTGAAAAAGGGGTCCCCTACTCCTCCGCCATCTTAACTCCTCTCCCCAGGTTTACTACACTTCTATACATTACCCACTTCTTTCCACAATAAGTGTGGTTGCCATCTGTCACCATACACCATTGTCGCAATGTTATTGACCATATTCCCTATGCCCACCCTATAACTGGACTCTTACTTTGGCCAGGAACTTTTTATATATTAGCTCATTTAACCCTCATAACAACAATATGAATTTATGTTATTAATCCTGTTTTATGGGAAACTGTGTCTTTGAGAGGTTAGATAACTTCCCCAAAATCACACAGTGATTAAGAAAGAAACAGAACTCAAACCAAGTCTTGCCTCATTCCATGCCTGTGCTCTTTACTCTGCTGTAAAAACTCTATTTTCTTTCTCTTTCTTCTTCTCCTCTTCTCTTTCCCTGCCACCCCCCCCTCCCAACTCTGTGTCTTTCTCTTCCATCTTCTCCTCTAGGTAATCATGCTTTGGACTTGAAAGTATTTCCATTTCTTTCTATAATTTTTAAATCACATATTAATTGAAAACAGTGTTAAATAATCTCTGTATTGGGCTTCCTAAAAAAATGTGTCACTAGTTAAAGTTGAATGTTAGTTAGACTCGCATCTTTTCACTACATTAGTGACCTTCAGGAGACACCAGTTTCTATGACTGAGGAGATTCAGATTGCAGTCAATTTATCCTGTTATGCTGGACAGAGAGATTAAAGACTTTGCTAATAGCAAAGATGATATCGAGATTGGGGTCTAGGAGCTGAGAATCAGGTTGTGTGATGGAATGTAAATGGAATGTAAAATACCAACCAGGCTGTCATGTCAAAATCAGGGACCCAGAAGAGAACAGAGTTGGGTTGCAATCTCGATCAGTAAAATCAGGGATAACAAACAAGAAGACAAGGGTAAATTATTATAGATCCAGATCTCACCAGAAGGTATAGCAGGGGAAAGAAAACTCTTGAAAAGTTTGTATAATTTGTCTGATCCTTAGCTTTTTCATTCTCAAATATGGATATGATTCCTTCAGTTGAGAGATAAAGACATACCGCACGGAATGCACCTAAGTGTTCCTGACCTACAGCTATAACCCAGTAAATGGCCACTACAAGGGAAGAAAACCTTGGGATTTCAAATATTTGGTTGTGACCTGACTCAGTAGTTTAAGATTTTCCATGAAACAGTGTTCCTCAAACATCAAAGTATTCTACTCAGTATAGGCAAACACAGTCATTCGTGTGTCATTGTTCACCGTGTCCTCATGCATGTCCAGACTGCCAATGTCAGTTTGTTTACATGAATAAATTAAAAGTTTAAAAATGGGATGTGTATACACATATATATGTATATATAATGAATATACGCGCTACATCTTTTTATTTCTAAAGTTAGATCTATGATGTTGTCAGTTCCTAGGAAGAGAAATTTGTTTCTTAATCTGTAATTTCAAGTCAGTAAGGTTTTAGGAAACTTCAAAATGGCATATATTCCTTAACATTATAAATGTTAAACACTCTTGGAGACTTAGGGACTAGATGCAAGCTATGATTAGATTAGAAGCAAATAAAATTATATAAAAGAGTATTCGCTAAGGATTTCAAAAAATATCGGTAACAATACTCTGACTTGTTCCTGACCACCCATAGAAGTTAAAAAAATCTAGTACCTTCAGATTCATTTAAACTTTTTTTCTCCAATTCGCCACACACCTAGATCAAATGTTATCACTATGCTGTGGTTTTCCTCTTCTCTCATCACATGTTGGTGACAGGAGGATCGGAGACAAAGAGGATGGCAAGGGTAGAAGGAGTCCTTGTTGTCAGAAATCATCTTTCTTAAACACCTCTAGTCATTTTATTCCAGGGCTGAGATTCCTTCAATATCTTACCGTTACCTATATATAAAATCCACATGCTTTGCCTGGTAGGCCACATCTTTCATGACCTTTTCCAATTTGCTTACTCTTACAGGTGAACTTAAATCACAGGCTTACTCAGATCACTTCTGAAATGGTCATGCTCTACCTTGCATGTGTCACTCTCTACTGAAATGTCCTTTCCCTTCTGAAGTTGCCCAACAAACTTCCGCTCATACGTGAAGATATAGTTCAAGTGTAACTTTTGTGAGGATTTCCTTAATTGTACCCTGCACACTTTATCATTTTTTTATACCTTTTGTCCCCCATCCCTTTCATCCAATAGTTCATACTTCTTTTATAGCCCTGAACAGAACTGCAATGCTCTTGCTTAGGTTTTGATGCCCTGATTAGCTAGTGTGTGGCTCAAAAACTAGGATTCTGTTTTCTGTATCTCCTGCCCTCAAATCCAGACACCCTGCTTGGTTTAATACTAGTGGAGCTCGAGAGGTACATATTGAATCGTTGAATTAGAGAGTGCTTCTGTGAGACAATTCTGTGCTTCACCTGGGCACGGATTCTGCCTGAAATGTGACCCTGATGATGAGAGAGCATGGTGGTCTCTGTCATCACTTAGTTAACATAATACAAATTAGGGGTCACATTTTTAATAATGATAATAATATCTGTTTCCATTTAAATTGACAATACTGTTATTTAAATATTTTCTTACTTTGAAATGAAGTGGTCTGAGCAGATAGTATAGTAGGGTCTATCAACTGAGTGGTGAGTAATGTCACGACAGTTATTCAATTTTACAATCCAGCAAAAATCCCTAGGAACTATGATGGTTGACCATTATGCAATTTCACATTTTTATTCTCGGTCATATACTATTTTTTTTTATTTGTAATGTAATGTTGATAAAAGACAGAAAACATAACAAATATATGAAACAAAGATGAGTGAGGAGAATTTAATTCTACAAAATCGTCTGAAGAAGGCCTTCAGCTGCTTTCATATGATCACAGTCCTAAATTGCTTTCATCTTGACCAGAATCAACACGTCTCTACTACTGCAAAAGCCATTGTTAAAAGAAAAAATATATCATGATGAATATGTCTAATTTGTATATTTATCTGTTGAGATGAAGATAGTCTATATCCGTTGTGTGTCCTGTGTGTGCACGTGCTCGTAAATAGGCTGAACTCTTTTTAAATTGTCATTTAGAAGAAAAGAACACAAAAATCGTATTTTAAAAAGTTTTAATGAAAACGTATGAAAATTCAAAATATTAGTTCAGCTAAGAATTTTTGTCTGTTTTGTTTAAAACTGTTCTATTTCAATCTGCATGGTAATAGACAGTCTCCCAATTCAAATGCGATATGTCATTTTATAAATTTGTTCAAAGTCAAGATTTTTATAAACATTTAAGTTAAAGTAAATTAAATAATATGAATGACTTGCTAAGTGGGATATGTTGAATTTTGTCTTTACATGCTATGAAATTTATCAGAATATGAAAATCAATTTTATAATGTAATCTTTTCTAACAAGGTAGTACAAATTTTTTAAAAATCTTAAAATAATATTTTTATTCCGTTCCATATATACATAAAATTATAAAGGAATTTTAAAAAATAGTGAGAGGGCTCCTCAAAATTATGTGCTTCCGGGAAAGGAATTTATGAGTTAAAACCTTGGAAAACACCCATGTAGTTGGGTGTAGAATTTGAGGTTGCATTCGGATTCTGTGCAAAAGTATTCTATTGACTTTCACTCCAAAGGCCAGGATGTGTTTATGATCTTCTAACTATTGAGGCTTTTAAATTAGTTTATAAAAGAGAAGTCATAATTGGGTGTTCTAAAAATCTCTATTAAATTTTTATATAATGCACAATGAAGCCATATTGCATAACAGATGCAGTCCAATTTGTTAATGATTCAGTCAGGAGACTGCTTTGGGAAGATCACCTCCTCAGTGGGATCTGAATACCTACTACCTTCCTCCTCCCCCGTCCTTTCCCCCGCCATCCATCCATCCACATGCATACCTATATGTTCTAATAAGCCAGACAAACTGGCCATTTGCAGTTGCTTACCACATTTTTGCTTGCATTTTTGGCGAGACTTAGAGGCCGAGATGTAATAAAGACGTATGCCAAGCCACTGGAAGGCCACTATTTTGTGACTTTCAGTGTTATTTTAATTATGATTTTGGAGTATTCAGATAATTCAGAACAGTTTTAGAAAATGCTTAATCATTTCTCTTCCTATTATATTCCCTACATATTTTGTAACTCAGACCCTCTAGCCTACTGTCTCACACTTTTCCAGAAAACACATCGCTGGGGACTTGTGCCTTGTTAGCCTTAATCCCTGTTAAAAACAATAGCCTTTCTTTATCCCTGCTGCCTCCACCATTTACTAGAAAAGTACCACAATTTCGCTTATACCTTAAGGAAATCATAGTTTCTGTATATCAGAGGAGGCGTCCTTCCTCTGTTAGCAAACCAGGAAATAACAGAACTAAAATTTCAGGCACAAAGAGGGTCTCTGGGGCAGTCATATAAGATGACAATATATTACTCGGTTGAATTTGATAATAAAGGAAGGAATAAATACTGGCTACATTACTTTGAAAAATGTTTTGACCTTCTGCTTCTCCTCCTCAGTTCTTACTAGACAGACAGGTATTTTGGAAAGAAGATTTCAGTATATCTGCAATCTGGCCCACAAGTGGCTATATTACATTTATATATTTATTTATTTTAGCCCATAACCGACGAATGTCGTCCTTACAGAAACCAAACCAAACCAGAACTACATCAGGCTTACCTGCTATTTCAGACGATTTCTAAAATTGAGGAGTCTGTTTAGCAGACACAGAATAAAATGGTTAAAAATAGGACCACCTCAATCTAAATTATGTTTGATTCAAATCCTTGCTTAGATGATTCTCAGGTCTCTTGTGCCGAAATAACAGAGCAGCCTTTTCACTCGCAGTGTGTGTTTCGGTGGGAGAATTTCTATTTCCCTGCAGCCTAAATACAATGCAGTGCGATCACCAAAGCAAGGTAATACCAGCCCAGCATGCATGTGATTTAAATACACAGACTTCCATTTAAAGAACATTTAATATCCTCTTAGTTGCCCTTAGGTAAGAGAGAGTCCCTAAATCCATTCTTTTGTCCTTTGCAGGGATAGAATAATAGACAATTAATATGATTCCTCTGACTATGGACCTCACTTTTGGAGAGCAGGATGAGGAGTGCAGTATATTGACCCCTTTCTTTTTCTCTCGGTTTTTTTTTTTTTTTTTCTTGCTCGGTACAAGGAGAGCCCAAAAGAGAACCCTGTGGAAAATAGCTAAGTGTTCATCCGTTAGCATTTTACCACTCAGGTACTACTAATACAAATTCAAAAAATGCTAATAAAGTCTGAAATTTCCCAGTAGGGGAGTAATGGAACACTTTTAAAAAAGGCACTTTCAGTTAATGACTAAGGCATTTTTTGCTAACAGCAATTTTGGCTTCTTATCCCAGGTGGAGAAAAATGCATTAAACAGGAGATTAAAATGTCCTTTCAACTGCTTGGTAATGCCAGCTGCTGCTGCAGGCTAAGGCATCCATGAAGTGGCGTTTAGTTGATGGTGGTTCTGTTCCAAGGGATGGAGCAAGTATGAAAATCCCACTGGATGGGGGTCTCTTTAAATATGCTGCAGACGCACAAATAGCAAATGTAGGAGCTGGGCTAGGATGGTAAACTGTACAATCTGTTCATTGCATTTTGGTTGCTAATTAAGAGGTGACATACAGTATGAATGCACAGAACCTGTTGAAATTCTGTCAGGCTCTGTCTTTGCTTTCACATGTTTGAATGCTATTTAATAAGGCGTCTTAATTGAAAGCAGAGAAATACATAAAAGTAGAAGACAAATATGTTAGATTAAGATTCTTCGACAACGTGTGCGCGTACATGCGTCACGCGCATTGTGTGTGTGTGTGTGTGTGTGTGTGTGTGTGTGTGTGTGTGTGTGTGTGTGTTCATGATTCCTAACCCCTTGGTGCTTCTGTCTGAGACAGCTCCTCTACTTCATAAGCACAATATGCAAATTTTGTGATTTTCTTCTTGCTGTGGGGGATAGAACTGGAGTGGAAAGTTGGAAACAGAACTTGCAAACACAAATGTGAACTTAACAGTGACTCTGACATAAAGGAAAAATGGTTTCTCTTGCCAAGAAATACCATTTTTATGAGGAGTGTTTAAGCAAAGAAGATGGAAAAAAAGGGAGGGCACTGTTACTTTTAACAATGTATTGTGTGTGTATATTTTTATAGCTAAACGCATATTTTCTCTCTGCCTTTCCTCAGTGGATGAAGCCAGATTAATACCAAACTTTATTTTCTGCAAATTGACTTCATAGAGTAAACATAATGAAAAACGAAAAAGATGCAGCAAGAGCCAAAGTCCTTGGTCTCTGTGAAGCTGATAATGCTAGAAACAGAAACACACTGAAGTTTAGCATAAGGATAAAAGTCCCCAGAACTGTGAATTCCGTCTCCATGCTTTAGTTTCCTCATTTGCATACAGTGGTGAATGAGTTAACAGATAGATACTGAGCACTCTAGATTTGCCTAGCACATAGCAAGGGCTCCAAAGGATTTGTTCCTTCTCTGTGCCTGCTATTGTTTAGTCCTGGGAAGTGCCAGTAGACAGGAAATCAGATCATAGCGAAGTTTTCTCGGTAGAATTTTCATTGCCCATGCTTCTGTCTGGAGCTAAAATTATTTGAATTTGTTTTACTTATGTTAACTAAAGATCTTCTTCTCCCTCTCTTATGACTGGTAAAAGTTACTTAATTATACATACACTTACTTTAACAGTCGTTTAGTGATAGCTTAAAAAGGTATGTTTTGAGTTTGAAGGTTCCTTTTATTTCTGTTTTACTGTTCTCATCTGTCCAGTCTCCTGGTTTATCCAGTTGTACAGTTGGGTGGGACCTTTTCATGTGATGGCCAGATCCACTGATAACTCCCCATTAAATTTCAGCAATATCCAAGCCACAATGACATAGAAACTACTGGGAGCAGGGAGTTCATCTGGAGCATTTGTCTTCATTTGAGAAACATAAACCATCTGTATTGTGGACTTGCAGTAGCCTGAATTCACAGCCCACTGATACTATGAGTTAACAACAGAACATTGGAAACAGCCATCCATTATTACATAAATAACTGGGGGGTGACTTGAGTAAATAATTTCAGCAAATGCATAGTGTGAAAAATGTTTAATTGTCGTATCCATCACAATAGGTCCTAATTTGTACCTTCTATAACTGAAGAGATTCAGAGTTTAGAGACTAGGAAAACTGAGTAGTGATTTTTTTTTTTTTGAAGATTTTATTTATTCATTTTAGAGAGAGAGAGAGGGAGACAGAACAGGGTAGGAGCAGAGGGAGAGGGACAAGCAGACTCCACGCTGAGCACAGAGCTGGCCCGGACACGGGGGCTCAATCTCACAGCCCTGATACCATAACCTGAGCTGAAATCCAGAGTCTGATGCTTAGCCGACTGCACCACCCCGGTGCCCCCTGAGTAGTGATTTGTAACCAGTAAAGTGAAACGGAGAAAAGAAGAGAGGGAGGGAAAAAGGGTAGTGACCTCCCCCAAGGTTTGATCTAATGCTTGGAGCCAGAATCCAGATACCTTTATATTAAAGTATGGTATTTAAAAAAACAAAAAACATATGCATCAAATCTTCAAATTTTCAGAAATTCTGTTCTGTTGTTTCTCCATGTCCTCTGTCAATCGTGGACATAGAAATATTTCTCAAGATATTGTTTCTAGGGCTCTTAAAGGTATGAAGAACTATCTGTGGGGCAAAAATCAGGATGAACTGAGGTGATCCTCCCCAACAGCTTTGAAATGCCCTGGCTTCCTAACAATAGAGCAGAGTAGTTGTACAAAAAATTCCATGCTGAGATGCTCTGAAATTCCTTCACATATTAGTAAGAATGTAAATATTATTAGAGATTTCAGACTCCTGATCACTAAGAAAATAAAACCATACTATTGCCCCCAATTACAAGTCACTTCACAATATTACTTACCGTAAGAATTTAGTTTTGCTTGGTAAATGGCAGTTAAAAACATAGCAATTACATGTTCTTACAGATTACTTGGTGACTCTATTTCTAAAGTTTGTATGACTTGCCCTCTGATTTTATAACCGAAATAATCTCTTTACCCTATAATTACTTGCTGTGTAAATACCTGTCAATAGATGATTGACTCTGGCCATTTCCATTTAATTAAAAGGGCAATGCCGACACGTAAATACTTTTTTTATTTAATGCTAATATTTGTGCCTATAACCACACAGTTAGCTTAGTATCCAAGGTAAATTTATCTTTGCTGTGCACACTGAGATACACAATATGAATTTGATGTCACAGGCATGTGGCATCAAATTCTCCACATGGCAATTATAAATGGTAGGGCATTTGTAGATAATAATACATAATAAATGCACATAGAAATGTTGCATAAAAATTAATCATGTATGAATTTACTGAATTATTGCATAGATTAGGTAAAAATGAGTAGGATGAATAATCATTCCGGAGATTTTCTATTCAGTTACCAAAATGTACATAACCGTTAGTTCTCATAATTCTCCTCCTTTGAGCACAGCAGAGAAAATAGGCAGCAGAGATGGATAGGACTTAAAAAATGTATTCCTCTGTTCCTGGGAGAGTCTGTGGGGATAGAAGGGTGAAATGGAGCAGAAAGACAGAGGAGGTCAGATGGGTTATGTGACAGGAGTAAAGAGCAGGCTAATTGAATTTGCAAATGATATGAAATTGGGAGTTGTCAGGAACAGAGGGGAAGACAGACTGTGAGTGTTAGTAGATGACTTACTTAAGTTTGAGTAAGTTGACATTCTGCAACTTTGAACATTTACACTTTGCATACGTTGGCTTGGCTTTGTTCTTTTCCATAGGACTTATTAGTTGCTGTCCTTGGAATTAGCCAGCAATTATTCCATTATCCACTCAACAAATTTGTATCCAAAATGTTCTAGCCCTTTTCCACCCAAGGAAGGACGTGGAGAATAAAATAAATACAATCATTATTTTTGTAGCTTTTCTGGCTTAAAGACACGCTTTCCCTGGAATGTTCTAGTTAAGTGTAAGACACGTGGCAATTTGAGTTATTTGGATGCTACCTGGCTCTTAATTTGAAATTTTTAAAAAAATAAATTCACGATCAATCTGAAGGAGAATGCCATGGAACAATTTTGAAGAGCAGAGGCATTTTTTTAAAAAAGTAGGTTATATAAAAGAGATGGAAAATAGTGTGGTTGTTGGTGAGTAGGTAGGATGAGGCATGAAAACTGCCTCATCCCTGTTACCATTACTTAGGATGGAGAAGTGTATTTTACACCTCAAAGACTGTGGCCTCCTTTGCCATATATGAAATATCTCATTCTTACTTTAATTGAACGTGGCTTCATTTTTGAGTGATGCAAGGTGCCTGACTGTCAGTCCTGGAAGGAGAAGGCCCTTCCGTGAAATGGGTTGTGAATGAGAGGTGGCAGGAGCATGCTCCTTCGCCCTCACCCTCATTAACCTTCGCTTGCTTCACCTCTTTCCCACACAGCTCTCATAGCTCTGAAAAAAAAATGCACTGGGAATGAATATAGACCTCATAATATGATACAAAGAAATGTAGGTCATGAAAATTTCAAGCCTGATAGAAATAGTTAATGCTCATTTATGCAATGACCTATGTTGTTTAATTTATTTATAACTTCTAAATGTTATAACATTCTTTTAAAACTTATCTCCTGTCAGTTTTCTTACAGTGCCCCAGGGAAAATTTTAAACTTGAAAGTTCCAACATTTCGGATTTATCAAAGTGAAAGAATTTCTCAGATTCTTTTTCACTGGGTTTCGTGGATTTTTACATTGGAGAGTTAATATAACTAAAAAAATAAAAAATCTTTCTGTAAGAAAAAAAAAAAATCACCTCTAGGCTGAGACCATATTTGGAGAGCTTCTGCTCCAAAGCAATTTTGAGGCTATTTACATAAGAGAAGGAAACTGGAATTTATAACCGAAATTATTTAAATGACAAAATTCGCTAAACTTGATGCTATGATAATGTCTGATGAATATACACATTTTCTAAAGAAAATCAGATAAAATCTCATCCAGTTAAAGCTCTATCTAGTTTATAGTGAAAAAAGGACTTATTTTAAGGTGCTATTTTTAAAGTGTTCTGCAGACTGTGAACTCTCAATCATTTTTTTTTAAAAAGATGTTTATTCTTAATAATAGTAACTGATAAAATTGGTTAAGAGCGGCAAACCATTTCATAGCCAACTTGCCACTATTGTAGCATTCCGAGCCAAAATAGAAAATATTGTGGAAAGATCATGTCCCAGTACTTAGAAAAAAAGTATTTTACATACTAAATCAGTTGTATGTCTGTGGATTTAATGTGTCCCTTTAATAAATCTGCATGCCTTAAAGCTATAAATTCTTTCAAGTTCAACAGCAGGCCTAACTAAGTGTCTTGAAACCTAGAAATTTAGCCAGTGCCTTAAATACGATTAACACTCCGGAGTTTAGCAAATCATGCTGTCATACTTCTTATATACCCATATATATGGGGGTCTAAATTACCACTCACTGATTGCTATTTAATTAAACAAGAAAAGTACAGGTAAATTGCTCTTGTCACTATAAAGGCTGTGGACACGTTCAGTGACTGTCACTCAGCTAAACTAGTCTCAGAGTGATTAGGTAGCTGCAGGCTATACAGAATATATCATTTCTTTCAAAAACACAGCAGGACTTTTTTTGGAGGGGGGAGGGGAACGTATTTTATTTGTTGTTCATCTCTGTGTATAATTATGTGGTTTGGTTATTTTGAGAAGATAGCTTGGTGCAAAAATTACACTGTGCAGCAATTTTAGCCCACCTACATTCTGTGGCTATTTGCTATTATTATTATTATTATTATTATTATTATTATTATTATTATTATTATTTGCATTGTCCATATTCATACTTAAGATATTTAAGAACATAAACAAGTAACTTGAGGCTTTCTAATGGTGAAGACTGTGTTTGTTCTGTCACTGAAATGATAATTCATGCCATCTTCTCCTCACTTGCGCCTACCTACCTCCTCTGTGTTTCTATCTCACGCGCTTTTCTTTCAGAGCTCATGTAAGTTTCTCTGTTGTGCTCTGGACATGGTCAGACATGATTCTTGCTCTGAACCCTGTGCTTTGGAGGATGCCACTATGACCCTCCCCTCACTGTGCCGTTCCTAAGGTTGACAAAATCCACTGGGCTGGCTTGGGGGACAGGCCAGGTTGGAGCCCATAACCTACCCAACTGGATGACACTTCAGGTACTCAGGACCCCCAGATTCCTTGCCCAAATATTCCTGAGATCACGCTCAGGGATTGTGCTGGAGTATCTCCCTGGTTCCTTGTCCTGAGGGCACCGGTATGCTTTCCCAGAGAAGGAGAAGGAGGTGGAGGTTATGTCAACCGTTCACGAAGATGGTGGTCTGGGGATGGAAACAGAAGTGGTCGGTGGCTTCCCAGGGGCTTCATAGGACTTACGTTTGGCCCATAAAAGGAGCAGGCCAGTGGTCACTTATCTGAGAAAGTCTTTCCTAATCTTCCGGAAAGGTCAAATGCCTCTATTGTTTTTTATAGGCCCTCAGATCACTATGTGGTAATCCCTGAATGTCGTGATTGTACACTTGTTTGTGTGATTATGTACTCGATGTCTACCTTGCTACAAGTGTTTGGCCTCAAGCCAGAGAATGGGTTTTATTATGTTTATTATTACACCCTCCTGCCAAATACAGTGGCAGGCTCATTGTAGATGTGTAATCAATATTTATGATAAATGAACGAGAAATTTGTCACTTTATAACATTCCTCCGAAAACTGGAAGACCAATGACCTTATGATGCATGAGTACATGAGACTTAATACGTGCTTGGCAGATACTTAGGAAAAGTGTGTTAGTTAAGGTTTATCCAGCCAAGTTGATAATCAGTTTGAATGAGCATTACCTGATTGGCATATGTGTGCTATCAATTATTTATATTAGTCATAACTATTTTGGCTTGCAAAAATTGTTTTACTGTGCATTACTGATATGTCAGTACATTTAACTGAAAAGTCCAGGGGAATTAATTGGCTTTAGGCACATATGGATCTAGGCGCTCACATGATAACGTAAGTAATCTGTCTCTTTCTCTCTCTAGACACTGTTTTGGCTTTGTTCTCTGGCAGGCTCTTTCCCCAACAATTGTACTCCAAGTTCCAGGCCTCACGCTCACCGGCCATTTTGGGGTCACCTGTGCAACCCTGAACTATGCAGGTCAGGCCATCACAACATGGAAATTGAAAAATGAAGGTGAAATCCGTTCTCTAACGGATCATCTAACACCATAGATACTCATCCACTATTACTACCAACACACTCTATAGGAAAGAGATTTTTGATTTAAGGTGGCTTGATTTAATAACTTGGAGCCCATTGCTGCTGTGTTACCAATTTATCACACATAGAGAAGAAGTAGTATGCACCCTTGTTTTCTAGGCTTGCTTCCTGAGGGCCTCTGCTCAAGCGTCCCAGACTATACTCTCAGAGTGGCCCTTCAGCACTTCCTCTGGGGGGAGTGGGAGGGAGAGAGCTTACCAGCGCCATGTTACAGCCCATTCACACTCTTGGGATATCCATTGGCTGTTGGCCAAATACCAGAGTTCAGGAAAGGAGAGAGCTGAGCAGAAAGAAAGAATTGGAAAGGAAGAGAACGGGTCTTATAGTAGTCTACCGATGATGATGCTTATGAGACCAACAAACCACCTCTGCGGATAAGTCCTGAAGACAAATCCACTTAATGTTATGGGAGAACATAGAATCATTTGAACAAGTGTTACCTCCCTAGCGGACTGCTCTGAAAAGTAAAACTTATTTTTGGTGTGTTTTTTTAGAAGAGAGAAGTGATTAAGAGCACAGGCTTTGGAATCCATCTCTCTGAGTCCAAAATGAGGCTCTGCCACATACTTGCCCTGTGACCTTGGTCAGACTACTTGATTTCTCTGTCCTGCCTGGTTCACACCTGTTAAAAGGAAATATTAATAGAATCTACCTAAAGGAGTTGTTACAGTTAGTAACTGAGTTGATACAAATAAAGATTTAAACTGGTACATAGTAATTATTTGAAAGTTGGCATAGCTGTTAGAATGCATTTGTAAACAGAATAGTTTATATATATTTGATATTTGATACTAAATTATTAAAATGGGTCTCAATATTTTTAGGTATATGTGATAAATAAGCAAAGAAAAGAAAAAAGTGGTACTGACTGCACTCGATATTATGGGCTCTTGTAAGCTAAACATAGAGTTTGCCCTGCAATGGGGAGCGAGGTTTGGGGCTTGAGGACACCAACTAGCTCTGAGTTCAACCACCACTCGTTCAAAGCTTTGAAGCTCTTGGATGCTGAAATAACAAAGTGGTGAAGGATCAAAGGATGAAAGTGTCAGTGCCAGTAAGGATTGATTCATGGATTTTAAGAGTGGTGTGACTTATGCAACAATTAGTGTGTGGAAGCCAGCAACGTGAACTGTGGCAGCTAAAGAAAACAGAGTGGATTTCTAATTGGAAATAAGTGAAAAGGACCAAGACTATCCACTCATTCTAGTATTTCTTAGTTTCACCATGTGGTCATTAATTCATACATTCATTTAACACATAGCCATTGAATACTTAATATACCAGTGTTGGGAAAGAATGTGTGTATGTGTGTGTGTGTGTGTGTGTGCATGTAAATATATGTATTCAATTTCTAATTATGAGGGATCAAAAAAGTCTTTACAGAGGTTGTTACCAGGCAGAAAAGGGGCATTTCAGTAGCCTAGCAGCCTGAGAAAAGGCATAGAACTGTAATACACCTCTGGACATTTTGGAAGGGCAAGCCCAGTGTGTGAGGCGACATGATGGGCCCAGTGGAGAAACAATCACTGAACGCCCTAAATGCTATCTAATGTTTACTTTACTGTCTATGTGTTAAAGAAGCTCTTAATCTGAGGAGTGATAAACAGCTTTGCATTTTATAAAGATGACTTTGGTGACAATGTGGAAGATAGGGATGGAGTCATAAGACTAGAAGCAGGGTAATTGGTTAGGACATGACTTCAGGTAAGCGATATTAAGGGCCTGGAGAGGAGTAGTGATTTGGCTAGAGTGATACAGGTAACAGATGATTTGTGTTGGTGAATTTGGTAATTGGTTGGAAGTCTGACATTGGTAGTATTCGTTCACCGGATTGAGATTAGGAGAGGGTGTAGATTTGGAGGGGGACGATAATGGTGGATGTGCCTTGGAATTGCTGACTTGGAGATCCAGGAAAAGCTTAGGGGAGAGGTATGGGTCAGAGGTGTAGAAAAGTGTGTCATGGATAGACAGAGAAATGAAGGGTGTAGAAAGATAAAAGCAAACCAGGGGAGACCTTGAGGATTACTGACTGTCAAAGTTTAAAGAGGAAGAAATCTTCTTAAAGGAAACTGGAAAGGCAGAAGATCAGAAAAATCTAATGGCATGGACACTGAAGAAGTGTCAGATGCTAAACAGTCAAGCAAAGAACTCCTTGAAAGGCATGCCCTCATGTATGTGCATCCAGTGGAAGGTCTGCAATAAAAATAAGAAGTATGGCCAAAAAACGGCATCCCTTCATCAATTTTCTGAAGTATTCACCTGGTCATCCCAGGTTTTCTCTCAAATCCTCTCCTCTAAAATGTCTGCAAAAACCTCCCCTAATTTCCTGTCCTTATAATAAATTATATGACCCTAGTTAAGAAAACCTTCTAATTTTTTGGATTAGAAGTTGAGAGTTATTAAAGAATTTATAAATAAACTGTATTACTGAATAATATTAAATATATGAGAAACTTGATGTAAGTCACACAAACATTAAAGAATTTCATACTATAGCTATTTCATGCAATCTGATCACTGGTCAGGACAATTCTCTTTTTATGCCTCTGACTCTAATATTAGTCCCCATCTCTGTGCTCCCACTGAGCCTGTCCCTACTATGTGTCTACGGAAGATGCAGTATGTTTCCAGGGAATTTGTGAATTTCTAGGGGATTTACATTGTCTAACTCCAAGCTTCTGCTCTATCAGTTCACTTTGTGGACCATTTCACCATCCTACGGTGCTGATATCTCTAAGTTCTGTTTTTTCCATACCCACGAACTACCACCTAACATCTCTGTGTGTGTTGCAGCCTTAGCTAAAATTTTGGACAGATGTTAGCCGTTTGGAAGGTTTTGTCTTTTAATTGTGAAAAGAGAAGCCCTTCCTAGACAACTTCCTGAAATCTCAGGTTTAGAAAGGGGTTTCCTCTGGCTGGGAGGTGGCTAAGACCGTAGAAAATCTGTGTCTCCAGCCTAAGTGATATAAGAAATAAGAGAGAAGATGATTTGCAATGGTTGCCAAGTGAGCATGCCAGATGATAATGTCCCCTAAACACAGATACCACTTCATCCTCATACAGATCCCAGGATGTTGGACTACTATGATTCTCAATTTTACCGATGAGGAAATTGAGACTCAGGTCAGTGAACTGAAGCTAAAAGCAAGGTGCAAAGTGTTTTTTAAACCATACTTCTTATTTTAAGTTCTATAAATTGGCCACAAGCCACATGTGAGTCCTCACACTGGTCAAAAGAATATCAGCAGTCATTACGCTGCACTTGGTTTCACTGTAGCAATTCCCTAAGTATTCTTACATCTTCTTGTTTATGTAGCCTGTCTGTCCCTTCCTCTTTTCTTTTCAGAATTCCATCCTTTGAATTCCCAAGCCATCTACGAAGGTTTCCTGACCATCCTAATTCTGGTAACTTTGCTCTCCTTTAAATATCCATAGCTCTTAAGCTGTGATAATTTAGTTGATACTTGTTACAAATTGTCTTGAATTTTTGGTTATTCTGTTATGTATAAAGACTTTCTACTTATAAACTTCTGAAGAACAGAGAAGATAGCTGCTAAGAATTAGAGCTGTCCTACTCCCACTTCCTCCTGTCCCTTGTCCAAATTCTCACAACTGTGTGCCATTTAAAAGATCAGGAATATAATCTTACTCTGGTAATGTACAAATAGGTTTTTAAACTTAACCCATTTTTCCTAAACCATAATCATAAACAAATATTATTAAACTAGAAGACCTTGGCATCGCATATCTGATCTGTGGGGATTACTGCTCCCCCTTATGTAGACAAGGCTTCCTAAAACAAGGTGAAGAGGTCAGAGTTTTTTGTCCTTCATCCTTCATATAATATTTATTGAGAACCTAAAATGTTCTTACAGTGTACAAGGTTTTGAGGTTGTAAGGGTAAGTGATGACACAACCCCTGTCCTCTTGAGCTCATAGTCTAGTGGGAAATGCAGAAGAGTGAATAGGCAGTTCTGTCGAGTGCAGTCTGTATCCCCAGTTGGCCTGGAGCCTGTTACTTCCGTGTCACCATTAGCTCTAGGGGTTTAAATCTATTCTTTTTTCCCTCTTCCTATTCTGTTTTGCAGGCTTGTTTCTTGGTATGTATGAGAATGCATTTTATTATCCTTCTTTTGAATAGGCAACTTGTAAATCATGACTTCATCTTGTCTCCCAGTTCACATTAGCTGTGCATTTTAAAGCTTGCCCTCTGTGGTAGTCAGCCCCTAAAATGGCTTCCAGTTATCCCCGCCTCTGGGTAGTCAGTCATGCTCTTGGATGGTTTCCTCACCTAGTGTGTGCACTGGACCTAGTGGCTTGCTTATAACAAATAGAATATGGCAGTAGCACCTTACACATTCTCTCTGTGGCTCGTCTTGTGTGCTTGCTCTGGTGAAGTGTTCTGCCAGGTTGAGAGCTGCTCCATAGTACGACCCATATGGCAATAAACTGAGGGTAACTTTCAGCCAACTGTCAGCCGGAAACCGAAACATTGTGTCCAATAGCACAGAAGCAATGGAATCTGCCAACAATCAGAATCTTGATCCACAGAAATTGTGAGATAATAAAAGCTGCTTTTTTTCGAGCCACTGTCTCTTGGGATAATTTGTTAAACAGCAGTAGATAACAAATACAGATTGGAAGAGACTGGATTTATCAGATGCTACAAGGACTTTATATTTAGTCTTTTGCCCTCATTTTCTGCAAGAGCTCTTTCTAACTTCTCACTAATAGGTCCTTCACTTTGGCTTCATCTTCCTTCACTTCTGGCTTCTAAATGGCCAGCACTGCTTGGTGAAGATTTCTGATTTCTTACAACCGGCTAGATTTAGACTATCACTGTAATTAAGAGTAGGTTACAAGTAAGACCATAAAATCTTCCTTCTTGGTAGGATAGGTCTCAAAGTCTTAGAAAATCATTTCTGTTTAGGGCACTGGGCTGGCCACTAATCTCTCTCACCTAGACAACCATAGTAACTTCCTCACTGGTCTTCCTGACCCAGAATCTGTTCGCCTCATTGCAAGTCAGAAAGATCTTTCTATAATGCAAATCTTTTCATTGCACTGCCACCTCCTACCCTCACCCCCAGCACACAAACACAGAATACTTTGAGACCTTGTCCCTGATCTCGGATGAATGACAGATGAACTCTGCAGTACCTACCAGGCCTTGCAAGGGCCAGCCAGGGCATACCTCTCCAGCCTGAGGCTTCTTCCTCTTCTCACTCTTTCTGTCTGGCCACTTCAGCTCCCTATCTGTGCCCTCTTTTTGCTATAACCTATTTCCACAGTCTGTTTCCTCTTCTAGGGATACTCTACACAATTAAGGCATGTTCATCTTCCAGATTACAGCTGCTCACTCCAGTGTTCTTCACTCAAGGTTTTCATGATCTCCTCATATATGTTGACATCTCACCATAAAACTCTGCTTCGTTGCATGTATCTGAATCACAATATCAAGTCCCTTTGGTAGGAGTATTAGAATTTCCATCTCCAGCCTCTTCCCTGCAGGCACCATGGAATGTTTTTTTCTCACCAGTGTGTCAAAATGCCTGGCATTATGTAGGTGCACAATAACTATTTGTGAACAAGTGAATGAACTAGACAGCACTCAACTGTCATTTTTAATGAAGTATGCTACTATGAGGCTAGAACTTCAATAGAGAACTAACCTTGTGTTTCTCTAATATGACCATGGCACAGAAAAGGAGATGAAAACCAAAGGGAGATAGTAAATTTTGAAAGCTTGCCATATAATCAAATGTGTTTTTCTGAACCCATCTAGTATATATTATTCCCAGTTTTATGCTGTATGACATTTTATACATGCCTAAAGTAAGAATTTATTATTAATATACAGCATTAATAAATTTCTGGGTTCTTTTGACTAAATTTGATGAATTATTAGATTAATCCATTCAAACAGCAAATTAGTCACTTGGTTAATAATTGATTAGTAACTAATCTTTTTAAAACCAGGCATATCATGCAGCCTAAAACCTATGAAGCTCTGACATCCCTGAGAACACAGAAGGCCCCTCCACCCCATCTCCCTGACACTGCTTGGTTTTCTTCTTCGCTTGGTCACACTCTTCCTTGACACTATTACTTTTCATTAGAATCAGGCTGATAGTTTTCTCTAATCTTTGTTCCACTGATTAGCCTCTCCTCAAAGCTAATTTTTAAAATAATGCTCAAAGCCTTTGAAATATTGAGCTCTTCAATTTTAATTTTCCTCATTTTGTTTCTTATTTATACTCTGTAAATAAATACATATATTTCAAATTGAGACAGACCTTGAAACATAACGTGTCTTTATATAGCTGTGATCCACCCACTCAGAAGAAAACAATTCATGAACATGGAGTTTAAAATATATCATAAAATTCACGCTTCATGCTGTGCCAATTTAACACAAACATGCCACATCCCTTGCATTAATAACCATAGATGAAGACTGATAGAAGAAGTTCATAAGATTGCAACTTAAAATCAACTTACAGATCAGAAAACAATTTGAGTAATGAAATTCGGGTACACAGGAGAACCATATCTGCACTCTTACACAGATGACCAGAATCTAGAATGCCTTCTGTGATTTGTTGCATATATGAAACAAGAGGCAGTTGTGCCATTTTGCTTTTCTCATCCTTCAAAGGGGACCAGCGTGCCCTTTGTAAAGACATTTTTTTTCTTCTAGCAGTCGATTAAAACAATAGTTGGGTGATATTCATGGAATGAGAAAATAATTTCCTTTAATTCTTAGAGCATACAAAATGTCTCTCATTTATCACTGATGATGTGTGGAATTATTCAATCCAAGTTTTAAAAGATGGCTTTTAGAAAACTGTGTTAAAATTATATGAGTAAAAAACAGTATTGCTTTGTAGATTGTGAACTGGAGTAATGCTATTCACTAACTAACCCTAAGAGAACGATTAACAGAAAAACAGATCATAGCATTTTGCGTATGTGCAATTATGTGATCTATTATCTACTAACCAAAATATTAAAATGAGCTAAATTAAGTTTATTTTTCATTCTTCAAATGATTTTACAATCTAGGTCACTAAATACTATTTTGAAGAGTCCATCAATTTTCAATTTTTTTTCTGAAGTTGAACCCAGGAACAAAATTGTTGTATTTTATCCGTGTGTGTGTGTGTGTGTGTGTGTGTGTTTAATCAGGCAAGTGTAATTTTTTAGAAAAATCTTATTAGAATGCTAATGCTGAACAAACAGACTAAAACATCACCTAAAGTTATCCATATTAAATAAAAGTGATTTGTGGAGCTTTTCTTCAGGACAGCATCTTTGTTCTAGTGCACACCTCTCTAATTTGAATTTGTAGAGGCAAATTGTTATTGTGGAAAAATATCTGAACAGCAATGCAGGAGATAGGTCTCATTGGAAAAATTTGGAAAGATGACACCATAGGTGAACATTTTATGCAAGCAAGTTTTTATGAATTCATTTTTAAATAATTGTTCAAGAAGAATATTCCGCAAGAATTTAATATTCTACAAAAATTAACAACCATCCTTGTGGGTATTGTTTGTTTTACTCTGTTCTCTTTTTATTTTTGTTTTTTTATTTGTTTGTTTGTTTGATTGTTAGGCCAGACTTTATTATCTGTGGGAAATAGTTTTTTTTTTTTTTTTAAGATATTATTTATTTGTCAGAGAGAGAGAGCAAGCCAGCACAAGCAGGGGGAGCGGCAGGCAGAGGGAGCAGCAGGCTCTCTTCTGAGCAAGGAGCCTGATGCGGGACTCAATTCCAGGACCCTGGGATCGATCATGACCTGAGCTGAAGGCAGACACTCAGCCGACTGAGCCACCTAGGCATCCCTATGTTTTTGTATTTATTTTAAGATAATAGACTGATTATCTTTTCTTAAGATATTTTTTCTGTATTTCCCATATAAACCACTTTTCTAAATTTTACTACTCCCTTCAATAGCTGTGACTCTGGATTCAGTGGGGGCAGTGGTTGTGAGCAGATGTGATGCGTGCCACTTTCAGGTCTGGCCCTCTCAGGGGAGCCAACCAATGATTTTTCTTTTTTGCCAGCCTGAGGCAGACTGGCCAGGAGAACTTGTGATCCACGATTGACGAATACACAGGCAGAAGGAAAATGGAGGGAGCTTGGTTCCCTGAATCACATATGCAGGGAAACTTCTTATGGATTACAGAGATTTATTTTGAACTTTCCTGGGCAAGAGATAAACTTTACTTATTAAGTCGCTGGGATTTTAAACCAGCAGCTGTATTTCAGTTTTCTTATTACTATTTTAACTAAAGCATAATTATATACAGTAAAATTAACCCTTTTTGTGTATAGCTTATGAATTTTGGCAAAGGTACGTAGTCAATACCACACGATCAAGATCTAGAACTTTTCGTTCACACCCCAAAAAAGCACTCATGCCCCTTTGTAGTCCATATCTCTGATCACTGTCATCCCCGGAAAACAGTGATCTGTTTTATTTCCCTCTAGTTTTATCTTTTTTGAAATGTAAAATTAATGGCACCATACAACATGTAGACTTTTGAGTAATTGAGCATGAACATTTGATATCCATCAGTGTTACTGCTTGTATCAAGTGCTTATGCACCTTTGTTGGTGAGTGTTCCATTGCATGGGTGTATCACAGTTTAACATTTCAAATGTTGGTGGGTATATGGGTTGTTTCCAATTTGGGGCATTTATGAATAAAGCCACTGTAAACATTCGCCTACAAGTTTGTGAACATACCTATTCACATCTCTTGCATAAATACCCGGGCATGAGCTCACTGGGTCATACGGTGAGTTGTATGTACAGCTTTATAAGAAACTGTCACGTTGCTCTGTGAAGTACCTGTATAATTTTTCATTCTTATCAGTAATGTATGAGTTCTAGTTGTTCAGTATCATTGCAGTCAGCACTTGCTCTTATCAGTGGTTGGTTTTGTTTGACCATTCTTATAAACTGTTTGATGGTACTTTGTATTGGTTTCTTTTGCTGTGTGACAAGATACCATATACTTAGCACCTTAATGCAGCCCAAATTTGTTATCTTCAAGTTCCTGGGGGTCAGAAAGCTAGGCATGGGCTATCTGGCTACTCTGCACAGTCTTACTAGATTGCCGGCAAGATACCGGTAGAGCTGCAACTGTATCTGAGGCTCCAGACCTTCTTCCAGACTCATTCAGGTCATTAGCAGAGTTTAGTTTTTTGCATTGTGGGACTGATGTCCCTTCTTTCTTGCTGGCTGTTGGTCTGTGGTCATGTTCAGCTGCTAGAGGTCTCTTGATCATGGGCTCTCTCACAACAGGGCAGCTGCATTCTGCTTTGCAGCCAACAGAAATACATCCCTTTGATTTTCTTTGTCTCTGACCACTAAGCCCTTTTATAAGGGCTTACCTGATTAGAAAAGGCCCACCAATGTAATCTCCTTTAGGATGAGCTCAAAATCAACTGATGAGAGATCTTAATCATACCGATAAAACCCTTTCACCTTTGCCATATAATGTAATGTAATCATGGGCCTGATAGCCCATCACAGTTACAAGCCCCAGCCAGCACTCAAGGAGAGGCAGATGTGCAAGGGGCATGGTCATTGGAGGGTCACGTTGGATCCTTCCTATCATCTAGCTTATTTGGGTTTTAATTTGAGCTTCCCTGTGACTAATGGTGTTGCGCATGTGGTTATATACTTCCAGCTTTGTTTCTTCACTGAAGTGTCTTTTGAAATATCTTGCCTATTTTTTTATTGGTTTGTTTGTTTTCCTATAATTGAATTTTGAGAGTTCTCTGTACATTTAGACATGAGTCCTTTATCACATAACTGTTTTACAAATATATTCTCCCATCTGTGCCTTGTCTTTTCATTCTCTTAACATTATCTTTTGAAGAGTGTTTTGTTTTGTTTTGTTTTGTTTTTGGAAGTTTTTAATTTCAGTGAAGTCCATTTTATCATTTTTTTTTATGGTTCATGATTATAGTGTTACAAAGAAACACTTGCCCAACAAGTTCACAAAGTCTTTTCTCCGATGCTTTATATTGAAGATTTCTAATTTTTGGCTTCACATTTAGGTCTATGATTGGTTTTTATTAATTTTGTTTAGGGTGTAAGATACAATTTGAAGTTAATTATTTAGATTATGGATGCCCATATTCCAGCATCACTTGTTGAAAAGAACATCTACTTTCCACAGCCTTTGCAGTTTTGCCAAAAAATCAATTCACCATATATGTGTGCATCTATTTCTGGACTCTCTTTTCTTTACAGTTGATTTTTGTTTCTTTTCTTTCTTTGATATAATATTGATTTCGTTGCTGTAGTTTTAAAGCAACTCCTACAGTCAGATAATATGAGCTGCCCAACTTTGTGTTTCTTTTCATACTTAATTGTCTTTTAGTATTAAGTAGGAAGCTGGTTGTAAGAGTTTGTTTAGGTGCCTTTTTAATAGATGGAGGACATTCTCTTCTATTTCTAGCTTGCTGAGACTTTTTATCATGAACAGGTATTGTATTTTGTCAAATGATTCTTCTTCATTGATTGAGATGATCGTATGTTTTTACTCTTCTTTAATCTGTTGGTATGGTACAATTGCTTTGATGTATCATGATATATTAACAGTTTTATATATTACTAGATTCAATTTTTCAAATGTTTTTGTGTCTATGTTCATGAGGGATATTAGGCTATAGGTTTGTTTTACTGTAATGGCACTATTTAATTTTCCTTTCAAGGTAATGCCAGCCTCATAAAAGAGGTTGGGAGGCACTGTCTCCCATTTTATGAAATATTTTGCACTGAATTGGATATTTTTTCTTTCTAAAATGTTTGGTAGAAGTCATCTAGTGAACCTATTGGGGTTTTTTGTTGTTGTTGTTGTTGGAAGCTTTTAAACTACAAATTCAATTACTTTACTATGTGTAAGACTATCCAAGTTGTTGGTTTTTCTTGAGGGAGCTTTGGTGGTTCATATCTTTCAAGGAATTTGTCCATTTCATCTGTTGTCAAAATGTATGAGTTTAAAGTTGTACGTAGTAGTCCTTTGTTATTATCGTAATATCTGTGGGTTCTTTAATCTCATTTCTTTCATACCTGATTTGGTAACTCTCCTCCCTTTTTTCTTGCTACGTCTGACTAAAGATTTATCCATTTTGCTTGCTTTTTTGAAAGAACCAGTTTTTTTTATTATAATGTTTGTCTCTGTTTTTTTGTCTTCAATATCATTGTTTTATGCCCTTTATTATTTTCTTCTTCCTGTTTGCTTTTTCTATTTGCTCTTCTTTTTCTAGTTTGTTCACAAGATTTCAGGCTTTTGTCTTTTCTAAAGAAAACGTTTAATGTTATATGTTCCTTAAAAGTACTGAGTTAGCTGAATTCCGAGAATTTTCATATTCTGTGTTTTTATTTCCATTCAATTTAAACTATTTTCTAAATACCCTTGAGACTTCCTCTTTATCCCACGAGTTATATAGAAGTGTATTGCTTAATTTCTAAATATTTGAGTTTTTTCCATCTGCTTTTTCCCCCATATGCTTTTACTAATTCCTAGTTAAATTTTGTTATGAGCAGAGCATACAGTTTGTATGATTTGTAAATAGTGTTTATGCCTAGAAATAGCCATGTGCTTTCTTCTTCTTGGTTACTTGTGTGAGAGTATGAGTCAATCTGGTCAAAAGGTTAGCTGGGTTTATCTTTCATCATTGCTCTGATTATATTCAGGGTACTACTGACTTCAGGTTTCTCTAGCATGACCTTGTTCTTGGGGTGGGACAGGTTTGCCAGAGGGTTTTCTCAATGTTTCTCTGTTAATATGAAGCTTTTTCTCTGTGCCTGCACTCAGGGAGGATCTGTCTCCATGCTCTTTCCCTTCCCCCAGATGTGTACCGCTCTTGCTTGTTACTCTATGCTTGCCAGTCTATTGGTGAAAGACAGGGGCCTTCTCTACCATCTTTATATAGTATTATTCTCTTTGTCCCTGGCTTGAACTATTCTCAGGGATTCTCCCCTTCCCTCAGTGGTAGGAGACTAAAAATTCCTCAGTACTGATGGGATTTTTTCCTTTCCCTCCCCAGCTACGTGGGTCTATACCTGTACCCCAGAGTGGTAAGGGTTCTTGGCTTTCTCACAACTTTAGGCTCTTGTGCCGTGGACCGAATGGTCTTGACAGGGGCCTCTTCTGCCCTCATTTGCACTGTGAGGGAGTCTTTTTCTGGTTTCCCTGTTTAGTGGAGATTCATGGAGAAGAACCTTTGAGTGGCTACAGATTCCCCTATGTTTTTGGCTCCCAGGGGCCTTATATTCTCATGTTAGCTTACACTTCAGCAATGAATTAAAATTTTTAGCTGAATTCCTCCTACTTACCCATCTTTTCCCCCTGCTCTACTCCTGATGAATCAGTGCTTAAGAACCATATCTCCTTGGAAGCTATCTTCCTTTAGATTACAGGCTAGTTGGTTATCCTGCAATCTCACCAATCTGATGAGTGCAAGAAAATTTATCATTTTGTAAATTACATGTCTTTTTCCCGTTGGTAGGGTGGGAGCAACACTCCCTTTTGCTTTCTACATTTGAAGAAACAGCCAGACATTAACTAATATATTTTGAAATATTTTTTATATACTTACTCTAAAATTATCATTTATTTGAAATCTATAAATGAGAAAGCCATGAGAAGTAGCTTCTATTCCTGGGTGCTGAGGATACCACTACGTATGCACTTTACAAATGAAGACATTGAGCTTAGGGGGTTATCTAACTCTTTTGAAGTCATGCAGCTCGTAATAACGGAGCTGCACTTAGTACCAGAGCTGTCCTTGATCTGTACGGTTTAGATTCTGACATACAAAAATGTTTGCTTCTACCCATACTCAAACTATTCATTGGAATAGAAAACCTAGATTTTTAAGATGAATTATCAAAACAGCCCCCTCCTCTAACCCTTTTATCCCCAACATTTAGCAAGTCTTCAAAAAATGTTTTCTGAATGATCTAATAAGTTATTGAGTGGGTAAATGGATAAAATGCTTTCAGGAGTTTAAACAGAACATTCACTGATACTTAAGTATTTCGCTGGGTATGGTTGCACACAGGATACCAATCTTCTCATAGCAAAATATGGTGGTTCCTGATAGCATTTTCTTTTATTAAAATTTGTCACAAGTGTTCTGTGAACTTTAGTTTCAGGAAAAGTGACCTGATCTCAGTTAAATAGGAAGGAGACTGAAAAATTGACCAAAATGATGAGATTGTAATATCAAAGTTCTCAGCACACCAACAACTAATCGCACATGCCATAACCTTGAGTTCCCCACATTTATTTACAATACTTGAAAGACTAGATTCTAGAGATAGACTAACATGGAAGAACGTAATTCCACGAAGAGAGGAGTAGCAAAGAAATTGAGCAGGAAATACAGAAGTAACTGCTAATATGTGAGCTTTTAAAAACATTCCAGGGTGGGTTTCTTTACCTGTTTGGAAATGAATTCAGTAAGATCATTTCATTAAAGTAGTGGGAATGTCCTTTTCCCCACACAAACCAGATATAATCTTTTTGATGCACAGTAGCCCAAGGTGGTTCACCATGTGTGGGTGGTTTCAGACATAAAACTGTAAGGCTAGGCATGTGTTGACAGTTCATATGCACATTTGTATGAACATCAATGGAGAATTATGCAAACGTTTGAAATCCCTGTGATTATAAATGAATCCTTACTGGATCTACAATGTTTTTAAGCAGCTCCTTAGAATAAATAGGAATGACTTAAGAAATCATGATCTCAAGTCTTGTTTTGCCCAGCCTGAGAGAGGCCCTACTGTACAACAGAGTTTTACAGTTTTGTCTTTCCAGGTTTTTAATACTCAGCTGAAATGAATTTATCCTCAAAAGTCATATTTCTGTTAGGAAAAAAAATTCCTTATAGGAATTCTAGAAGCAAGTCTCCTAATTGGGCTATAACACAGCATGGATACAAACAAATCAGGATTACTGAAAATGGTTTCAAGAAAATCTACAGTTTTCACTTTTTGTTTTGTTTCAAAACAATCTCATACGAAGCAGGTATTTGGAGATACAAGTGTCAGAAAACAAATTAGACTGCTTAATTTTTATTAACATGATACAATAATACTTAGGAATTATATCAGAAAATCTAAATTTTTGAGACATTTTCTAAGTTAGGCCAGACACATCACATAAAGCAATTTTTACCTACGCCTTTTGACATAGGCCAATGTAAAATACCCAGGCACATAACCAGTCAAGATATACAGGGATTTAAGGAATCAGGAATGATCATCCAGGTTCTGCATTACCTTGGGAAAGTCACTGTACATATTTTATTCTCTAGTGCCCCTCTTTCAGCTGACTGATATATAATAATAGCATCACTGATAAAATATTCTTACATAAACTGTTCCCATTTTTAAATATTATAATTTGAAAATAATATTCCAAGTTAGCAACACTTTGTGTAGTCCAGATTTTCCATTTGGGTTTACTTAAAGAGATTTCTAAATGCTTCAAAGGAAGAGATCTCTTCCCTTTGGTACTTTAAACAATTAGAAGTTGTCCTCCAGAGATTTGATAGGCAAGTTGGTTATCGAGAACTTTGGGAATATTAGAAAGTTTAAAGCAGGAGGTAATGGTCCAGGAGGTGAAGGAAATTACAGTGAAAAGTCAAGGTACCCTGTAGTATGCCTTCTTTGGAAAATGGGCCAATCTGCCTCATCAAGGACTATGATCTTCTTTTAACTTTTCTTCATAGAAAGTTTGTACTCTAAATCAGGTTAGATGTTACTGAAGTACTTACTAAGTTACTATTGAGTACTTAGCAAGTCCTGTGTGCTATTCTAAACACTCTCCCAACGGAATTTTTTCAACTTATTAACAAACTTAGGAGGAAGTTAATAACATCCGTGAGTCAAGGATGAGAAAACGGAGACAGAATTTAAATTCCCCTGAGTTCATGTAGCCCTTAAGTGCTGGATCCAGGGTAGGGACCTAGTGAAAAACCCACATTTGAATCTCTAAAATCTTGTGATCCCAAGTTAGGAAGGCTATGTGTCTTTTAATTAAAAAAAGAGAGAGAGAGAGAGAAGAAAAAGAGATTTGTAATGAATGTGAATTGTATACTGTAGAAAGAGTTGTTACATATGAAAATATATTTAATTTATTTAAATGACATATTTCGAGTTTATTTTTACTGATATTTGTTTTCAGAACTATAAATTAGAGAACTGTAGTAATTCCTTATATATGATAAGAACATAGTTCTTGGTTAAATAACCAAATAGCCATGTTGCTGAAATATTATTTTTGATCGACCAAATAAAAATTAGATGTTAAATGCTGTTACTCTCTAGAGGAAGACCTGCACATGTGTTTATCAATAAAGAAAGTGTCTCATTCAATTATAATTTGTCAACCCGTGTAATTATAAATCTGTGAGATCCTGGCAGTGTCAAATGTTTCTGGAGTTATGTACTTTCATGACTCCAACAGATCTCCAAACCTAATATCACAAAGCCAGAAAATATACTAAAGTTCTTGTGGTTAGTTTGATTTGTTGATTCTTTGGCCCTCTGCAAGTTTTGTAACCAGTAGCAAAACTCATGGCTCCTTTCTAGAGCCAAACCTCATTCTGGCATAGTACCAGTGTTCAGTCATTTCTTTGGGAAATGGGTTCTACTGTTTGACCAACTAATTTTAAAACAAATGCTGGTAATAAAGGGAGAATATTCCATATTAGCTTCTTTCTTTCTTTCTTTCTTTCTTTCTTTCTTTCTTTCTTTCTTTCTTTCTTTCTTTCTTTCTTTCTTTCTTTCTTTTTTTCCCCTTCCTTCCTTCCTTCCTTCCTTCCTTCCTTCCTTCCTTCCTTCCTTCCTTCCTTCCTTCCTGTCTTTCCTTTTCTTTTCTTTTTGCATTAGGTCTTAAAGTATCTTTCTTGAGGTGCATTTTTTAACATTAGGGTGCCTCCTCCTTGAAATCGAGATCTAAAATTTGTCATTTTTTTCTTCCTCTCTTTCTTCTCTTCTCTTCTTGTCAACTACTGCTTATTTAAAGTGTACCTTAGGCCAGGCATTTTGTTATAGAAGATTTTACACACCCCAGGCATGATTCAGAAAGAAAATGGAAATCGTTTTTCTGCTGATTTTCTAAGCTTGGCTTTTTTTCTATTATCCTGGTACCATATAGTCCCAAAGCATCTACAAATCTCCGGGCATAAAACGAGTTGAGTGAACACAGCGTTTGGAATGTGGTGGTCATGAAATAAAAATAAACTCACTCTGTATGCTTAGTAAATTTAGTTAATATCAAGTCTAAACATAAATATTATGTCATTAATATAAAATTCCTATATCTCTTTTCATTGTTTTTATCTTCAGTTTTAATCAGAGTACACATGTAATGTTGTATATCAGTTTGTCATCCATCATTACTTTGTAAACATTTGCTGTTTTCACTGCTATCATTCATAAAGAACTATAAAACTCTGTCTAGTGAATGTAGCATTAATTACTTTTCTTATTGTTAGACATTTAGTTATCTATTTTTGCATAGAATACCATCCCCCAAAATAGTAGCTTAAACTGCAATTATTTTATTTAATCATGGCTCCGTGGGTCAGGAATTCAGACATGGTACAGCAGGGACATTTTATCTCTGCTCATAAAGTCTGGAGCCTCTGTTGGTATTGTTCAAATGGTTAGGGACCAGCTCAGATGTTGGTCTGGGACTCGGGTCATGTGCCTGTTCCCTGGTTTCTCCTTCATCTAGACACTCCATGTATCTAACTTGGGCCTCCTCATAACATGGTGGTTTCAGGACCTTCTCATTTCTTACAGTCTTTTTGATTTCTTCCCGGAGAGATAGCAGAAGCTGCCATACGTCTTAAAGGCTGAGATTGGAACTGGCACAGTGTCACTTCTGCCACAATTTGTTGGTCAAGGCAAGTCATAAGGCCAGACCAGATTCAGGGAGAGGGGAAATAGATTCCCTTCTGGATGATAAGGTAGCAAGTACATACACAAAGGGAATGAATTAATGTTATCCGTCTTTAGAGACACCTGTCACATTGTGTAAACCATTTGCCAGCTGTCATCCTTTTCTGCTCTGGCTGATTATATTTTGGCACCTCCCTCACCTTAATTCAAAACTGAATTCATTAATTAGGTTTCCCAGAAAATCTGAATATATCAAACATATTTTTTTTGTAGCTTTACTGAAGTTTTTAAAGAGTGGCCATATCACTAAGCACACAGTATGATTGTTATTTTCTCTACAGAGTAAGTCTTTCTCAACAAAAGAATTATCATACCAACTGCTGAGATGATGATTTTTCCCCATGTTATTGCATATGCAGCTTCACTGCATGCTTGCCAGAACGTAGTAGTGGGAGTTTTATTTTAATGTTGTATTATGAAATATTATAGCCACGTATCAAAGTAGAGAAAATGGTATAAGGCACACTTCTGTAGCAATTGCTCATCTTTAAGAATTATCACCTTATGGCCAATCTTATTTCTTCTATACCTTGCGCAGTTACTAGCTATCATTTCCCACTCTCATTATTTTAAAGCAAAGTGACAATATTAGAGGATTTAATCTGTAAATTATTCAGTATGTTGGTGTAGACCCATGTGAACAGTACTAGCCCAAAGTGCACAGTTGTCATATTTTGGGCTCACTCTAATAGTGGTAAAAAGTAATCCTTCAGTGCCTAGAGCTATGAGTGGAAACTTAGTTCTTAGCTTTTTATACAAGGGTAAGTGGACTGAAATGCAGATATACACAGACTGCTGTCTGGTGGTAAATGATTTGGTTAGAGCCATGAAAGGGACAAAATTAGAGGAACAGGTCTGAGGATGTCTAAAGGAGAAGTGTATAGATCAATTGATGGAATTGGGCATAATAGAATTTTATGTTACTGCATACATGATCCTCCATTGCAGAGAAGCTCTCAGAAACTAGAGGGACATTCTCCTGCAGGTACAATGGGCCCATGAAGAATGTATTCATAATGGTATGACAGAAGGCTTTGTTTGGGCCCAGTAGTATGTATTCCTTCTCAGTGAGACTGACCACACTACTGTCGTTGCTGAGGTCTTGACTTGCCATTACCAGAAATGGATTCTGACCACTCAATATGGCAACATTTCTCAAGGTAGATTAGTCAGCTACTCTGTGGCAGTCTTGTTACATCAGGGCCATCTATCCTGCATGATCAGTGATGAATCCTCACTAGATTGTTCCTTATCATACGCTTGATATAGATTTGCCTTCCTCTCCTGAAATGCTACCATCATGACCACTAGGGCTTACCAGTATGTCTCATCTCTCAACATAGTAGGTACCCACACAATGTTACTTCAGCCCAAATAACCAATTTTATGATAAAGGAGGTGTTATGATAGACCCTAGAACAAGATACTCTAACTAGTCTTAACATATATTCCTTACCCAGAAGCACCTGGCTTATTAGAACATTGCAAAATGCTCATCTAAAGCATCAGCTCTGGGATTTTGTCTTCTTTTTTTTTTTTTTTTAAGATTTTATTTATTTATTCGACAGAGATAGAGACAGCCAGCGAGAGAGGGAACACAAGCAGGGGGAGTGGGAGAGGAAGAAGCAGGCTCATAGCGGAGGAGCCTGATGTGGGGCTCGATCCCATAACGCCAGGATCACGCCCTGAGCCGAAGGCAGACGCCCAACCATTGTGCCACCCAGGCGCCCCTGGGATTTTGTCTTCTATGAGTTGGTTTATGTCCTGAACTCATGGCCATTATCAGGTGCTATGTCTTTAATAGTAAAATATATGGGAATTGGAAAAAGGAGTTGAAGTGTGATTGTCCCCTTCCATCATCTTCGCTGTGACTCGGTTGTGAAATTTTTGATACTCAACTCCACAGTCTTAGAGAACTCGACCAAATTTGAGATTCTGTTTTCATGTGTGGGGCAGAGAATTTTTTTTTTTTTTTGCCAGGGTACATACTTCAAGTTCCACTGAACTTGAAGCTCTGCCACTTGTTTTATAAAATATAAAGACAGGATTATCTGTACTGAGATAGGTAACTGACCCTTGTGGGCTTAGGAATCCTGCTACACAGTGGAGGCAGACAAGAAGAGTTTCAAACCTGGTGGATATTTAAGGGCATCACTTGATGCTTCTGTGTCCAGTGCCCTCCCCTCAGCCACTTTTCCAAGTGAGGACATGATATTTAGAGAGCATAATACAAATGTTAGAGATGCCCAATGTACTAACTCGGCTCTTTCTAGGCTTTTTTAGCTAAGAAAAAAAAAAAAAATCATGGGTTCATCTTGGTACTTCCAATTCAAATTCAGGATTACTTTTTTTTTTTTTATTAACTTCTACTTTATCTGTATCTCCTTTCTTCATACTAAAAATCCAAGGTGTAAATGACCCCATTTAATTACTTACTTGCTCTATCTTGTTATATACATTTAACAGGCTCAGAATAACACTACTAGCATTATCATAAACAATATGATTACTGACAAATGCTGTATGATCTTGCTTATATGTGGAATATAAGATAGTCAAATTTGTAGAAGCAGAGAGTACCACGGGCTAGGGAAGGGAAAATGGAGAGGTGATGATTAAAGAGTAAAATGTTCCAGTTATATAAGACAAATGAGTTCTAGAGATCTATACAGCGTAGTTTCTAGAGCTAACAATACTGTATTGTATATTTAAAGTTTGCTAAGAAGACATATCTTCTGTTACATATTCTTACCACATACACAAAATAATAATAGTAAAGGGGCCAGGAGGACATATCACTTTCGGAGGTGACAGATACGTTTATATCTTTGATGGCAGTGATGGTTTCCAAGGTGTATGTGTACTTACCCCAAACTCATCAAGTTGTATACATTAAATATGTACAGCTTTTTATATGTCAACCATACCTCAACACAGTGGTTTAAAAAACAATATTAGTGAAAGTTACTTAAGTTTGTTTTTCCTCCCAAGTGGTTTTTTGTCTTTAAGATACATACTACCAAGTTCTGTCAAAATCACTGTTTAAAACCACTTAAAACAGTTTTTCCCTGTGATATTGTACCACCAATACACTATGTCATTTGGTTTATTTGTTTCATTTTGCTTTTGGTTTTTAGGTATTGGTTGCATTTACATCAGTTTGGCTTTATTTTATAAATTATGTTCAAAGAGTTACATGAATTCAAAGTCCAATACGTAAAACTAGGTGTATCTTGGAATTCTATGTTCTGTCTCTATCCTTTCATTCTGTGGTTGCTCTCCTTTTTAAGGTAACTTTTTTAAGTCTACTGTTTCATTTTTTTAAGACAAGCAAATAATACATATGTTTACATGTACATGTGTATAGCTATAGGTAGAGAGATAGATGGGAGGAATGTTGTATTCTTCACTTCTTTTTTTTAGATAAATAGGATAGTTGAAATTTTATTGTACAAATTCGGGGATTCTTTAAAGAAAACATTTTCTTTTCACTGAAATGAACTGGTTCACACAATTTTGTCTTAGGCTGATCCATTTCAAATGGCAACTAATTCTAAATAAGAGGTCAATAAAGGGAATTTTAGAGGTCATATTCTTCTGGTTTAATTTAGATCCAATTTTTACTTTTAAATGCTAGACTACTGTATTTTATAGAGACAAACTTTGACATCAAGATGAACTCATTATTAGACAAAGTAAATTAAAATGACCCACATATAAGATCAGTAGGTTATTTAGACTGGGAACAGGTAAAAATTACCCCCAGGTTTGCTTCAGTTTCCACAGGTACTGTTGTTAATGGCTCTTTGAAAACTAGTTACTATAAAATTCTGAATCATCGTATAAAGAATGATAAAGTAGATTAGAAAATATGTTAAGGCACTAAAGTATATAAGATATTGTGTAAAGCACTATGTAGGGGAAACACAGAGAATGGAATAATAGTTCTTTCCTTTAAAGAACAGACAGTCTAGGGGCACCTGGGTGGCACAGCGGTTAGGCGTCTGCCTTCAGCTCAGGGCGTGATCCCGGCGTTGTGGGATCAAGCACCACATCAGGCTCCTCCGCTATGAGCCTACTTCTTCCTCTCCCACTCTCCCTGCTTGTGTTCTCTCTCTCGCTGGCTGTCTCTATCTCTGTCGAATAAATAAATAAAATCTTTGAAAGAAAGAAAGAAAGAGAGAGAAAGAAAGAAAGAAAGAACGAACGAACAGACAGTCCAGTTGAGATAATAGACTCAAATAGCATAAGACCACTTATCATCATGTAAGTGAATGTGCAAAGTAATGTATTATAAGCTGAGTACAAAAAGCTTTCATCTTTTTTTTTTCCCCAAAGATTATTTTTTCAATTGATTTAATGTAAAACACATTTTTAAAGGATTGGTATTATAAATAGTAGTTTTCAGGAAAGTTCTCTCTGTTTTTTTTTTTAAATATAAATTTATTTATTTGAGAGAGAGAGGGTGAGTGAACATGGGGTAGGAGAGAGGCAGAGGGAAAGGGAGAGAGAGTCTTAAGCGACTCCACGCTGAGCACAGAGCCTGATGAGGGGCTCAGTCTCACAACCCTGAGATCAGGACTTGACCCAAAACCAAGATTCAGAATTTAACCGACTGTGCCACCCAGGTGCCCCCAGAAAAATTCTCTTTAATGCGTCATGTAAATAAAATTAATAGATGAAAACATTATAGTAGCAACATTAAAATTAAGCAACGTCAGGAAAAAATTAACAATTTTTGAGTAATAATGTGTGTAGGTAGGTAGAAGGTAGAAGTTGGTGGTGAGAGGTCATAAGGAACTACAATGTAGAGTTGGAAGGTAGAAATTAATTTGTGATAAGTGAATTGAGTGGCACTTAGACCAGAGGATGAGGCTTAGAACTCTAGTATATAGTCATGCCCCACCAATCTCCTTACCCCTGGTCCAACTACCTAGAAGAGAAAATTACTTTGGATTTTTGAATTGGAGGAAATGAATTGGAAAAAGAAGTGTAAAAGGGTCACAGTCTCACTATGAAAATTATGACACCTAAATTGCAGTTTTTTTTTTTAATAACTGAATAACATTTGCCTTTTTTCATTAAGATAGAATGTGGAAACGAAGAAAAATTATGAGGACTTTGTTATAATTCATTTGAAATGACATTTCATTAAAGTTGATACATCAGACAATTCTGTACCCCAAAGATAATTATCACTGTCAACATGTAGTAGATTTTCTTCCTAATATTACATGATTGTCTATGTGTGTGTGTTTCACTGGGATCATATAGTATGTAGTTTATATTCTCGTTGTTCCTTTGTTTTGTTATGACTAACAATCATTCCCACTGTTATAAAATATTATTTAAAATAATTATTTTAATAGTATAGTATTCCATATGCTCCTTTCATTTTTACTTTCATTAGTTCTTATTTTTCACCATTGTAAATTTACTTTATATGTGAATTTTTAGGTTGACATCTCATAATTTTCTGAAGAAAATTCCTGGGAGTGAAATTATTAGGTCAAAATTACAAATAATTTCTTTCTTCCCTTCCTTCCTCCTTCCTTCCTCCTTTTCTTTTTCCTTCTTTTTTAAATAAGAAAAATATTTGTTGAAAGAATATTGTGTAATTCACAGAACAAAAGTAAGTTATAAATCTTTAGGTCTTGACAGCAAGGCCTCCACAGCAGAAATAAATGGAGGGTTTCTTAAGGCTTGGCCATGAAAGGACTCAGTGCTACCTTTTTCTATCCCCTTGTGCCTCCATTTAAGATTCATATTCTTGGAAAAGAGGAAATATTTGGCCTAATTTGGGTCATGATCTCTCCATAAGGTGAAAGACTTATCAGAACTTAATACCATAGAGTGAGGAACAGTTCTTGCAAACAAATGATGCTGTTCAGACAAAAAATAAACAAAAACATTATCAGTTATATTCAACAACTAATTTACATACTATCCAATTCTTGGCTGACCAAAATTCCCTTCTCCTCCAACATACAATTGATATAACATAATCAACTATTCTACACATAAGCCTTTCTCTAATCGAAGATAACCAAATCATATTCTAGTCCTATATCCATGTGTCATGGGATTAAACTTCTCTGATTTCACAGTCTGTGACATCTGTCCTCCAATTTTGTTGAAATATTTTCATAGAAACTCTTCCATTAAATGGAAAGTAAGACCCTACAAAAGGCATATAAGAACTATATAGGGCCAAGTACAAAGAGAAGAAAAGAGAATGGAATGCTTTTTGCAATTTCCCCCATTTTACATGTGACTATCAAGGCTCTTGATACAAATGGCAACTAGCCTTCCCGAATTGATCTAGTTCACAGTCCCATCAGGAATATGCAGGAGTGCCTCTTTCACTGTACCCTTGCCAACAATGAGTACTAAAGAATGTTTGGCAGACAAAAATACTTTTGCTTTACTCTAAAATACTTTAATTCCAATATGTCTGGACATTTTTCATATGTTTAGGGAATATTTATAAAGCTTCTTTTGTGAATCAGTGAATGTAATGTTATTTGCCCAGTCTCTCTCTTGGGGTATTCTAAAAACATCTTCAGCATACAGCAAGTACTGGCTTAGAGTACTACTCTACCTGGCACTCAGAGAATGATACAAACACACATTTGTAGATGGTTATTAGTTCCTGAAATATTAGATGTTTTATCTACATTTCATCTTTTATTAACCCTAGTTAGTTGTTATGTAAGATTATTATTATATTAAATTATGTATTATATTAATACATATTAATATATTATTTATATTACTATAATATATATTATATATATATTAATAAAAGTAAAAGCAAAGTGAAAATGAAGAAAGGCTGCATAACATATTGGTAAACTCAAAGACACATAACTTTTAAAAATCAGATCTTGGTCTCTGAACTACACCTTAGAAGTTCATGAGGCACATTTGGAAGCTGAATCAGAGTATTATGTAGTATTTTATAAGTCCTGCTCGTGAGTGACCTAAATACAGCAGTTCCCAAGTGGTCTGAGAGAGCCAGCTTCCAAGGGTTGGTAAAGTTACAACCAGGCAACAGCTTGAGCTCTGGGAGAGTTCCATCAATAGGTCTTAAAAGCCTTGCCTTGGGTGGGGGATGGGAAGAAGAAAGACTGTAAATATGCCCCAAGTTTCACTGTGTTTCAGAGCACATCCTGAATCAAGGCAATACTCTTCTGGAGCTGACATTCCTCTTGCAGTACCTTAAGGAGCCATAGGATGACATTAAATTTGGACCCTCTTCTTTGTATTTAGCGAAGCAAGTGCTAATGAGATGTGGAAACTAAGATAATCGTTGAAAGAATATTAGTTTGTGCTCTTGCAGTATCCAGCAGAGGGTAGTGAAGATACCGAAGAGCAAGATTTCACATCTGATCATAAACTAATCAAAGAATTCTTTTTGACTTTTTAAATAACCAAAAGTTAATGAAAAACGAGGGACTTAAACAGCAAAGTAAATCTGAGGAATTTAATAGCTGCTAAAAATATTTAGACTTAAAATATTATTTTGAAAATATTTTCCCTTTCCTCAAACTCCAATAGCATGGTGTTTGCACAAGTATTGGGTATTTTCCATATATTGCTATATATTATATTATGACAACTTCCCTGCTCCTAAGGGGGCAAGTTTTGTGAGAATAGGGCTCAGGGTCCACGAGACATGTACATTTATAATCAGCATTGCATTTTGAGTATGTTGTGGTCATGGTGAATAGGTGAGTATCACATTTATTAGTGGCTAGAATATTGACAAAAACAAAAATAGGGTCATTTTATTTTATTTTACCAACTCAGCTGCTTATATGTACTTGTGTTAAGTACTTCATAAAATTTGAAAAGCTCTGAACACTTTGGAAATCACCATTCTTATTTTTACAGTTGAAGAGTAATTTGTTAAATTACCCTAAGAATCTAACATGGGCTTGATCATATCTTCTGTTGTGAAAAAGGGAGCATGCAGTCAAACATATATTTTAATAAATAGGGTCTGGTAGTCTTTATTTTTGTCTGATCTATTTCACAATAAAAAAATAAACTTAAAAGGGGATCTGAATACATAATTTTCAAGCCAATATTTGATTTTAACAAAAACAAGGGATTTAGCTAAAATCTTTGTACTATTTTGCGTGACAAAGGAAGACAGCATTTGGAGTTTGAGATTTTGAATTCGGCAAGATGCTCTTTGTGGCACTAATTATGAAGTAGGTTGCTATATGATTTTAATTTCAAAACATGTATTACCTGTTGCTCTTTTAATGTCTAGGGCCTATAGTACTTTAAGGTGAGTGCATAGACCAAATTAGGGAAAATACAGTCCTGGCTGTTTACCAGTAAATGTGTATCAACAGGCAAGTTTTTCTTCCTTTTTTTTTTTTTTTTTAATTATCACCCTGTCAAAATTAAATGTGCAATTCACAAGAAATTTAAAGGCTGGTTAATATATCTCAATATATTTAGAGTCTCTTTGAATTTCTGGATGTCTTATTTCTTCAGTAAACAGTATAAAGTGCAAAACTAACATTATTGTATTATGCACTATTTACTTATCTTGAGTCTCTTAGCCTAGTGAATAGTATTTGCTACTTCTTGGCCGTTTTGTTAAACAAGTGCTTTTCTTTATTTTAAGTTTTCTAACACAGAAACTTTTTTTCTAATTCAAGCAGAATATTGGAATTTTTTTGCCTGTGACCTGCATCTTTTTGTTATGCTCGTGTTGGTGTTTAAACTTCAATGTCTCTACCACATTAGCTATATCTAAACAGTCTTACGTAAGTGAAACAGGACTTTATAACTTCAAAGAACCGAATAAGAGAAGGGTAAGGAACAGGGTAACAGAAAATCAGAAGGAAACAGATTGTTCTCCCTGAGGGAAAAGTGAAAAAAAATTTTGCAAAAGAACTGGTCTCTTTTTTTAATCTCTGGGATGAAAATGGTAACCATAGAAATAACAATAAAACTGAGGCTTCCTTGTCAAAGAATTTCTCTTGGTGAATGACAATCCTCGATACTATTTTTAGATCTTTGCTCTTATCGCCCTTCCCAATATTTTAGAATTTCTAGAAAGAATACACCTGTGCCATTCATGGGCTAGCAATTTGGCCTGAAAATTGAAACACTTGAAAATCTGAGCTTCTCACAGAAACAGAATATAGCACACAACAGCCAGCTCTCTATCGAAGATGAGAGAGAAAAGGAAAGGATTGAGACTCATTCCTCACTCATATTTTTAGCAGTTCATAAAGCATAAAAACTCTGGCTAGTTTAACAGAAAACTCAGTGGGAGAACAGAAAAATAGCTTATGAGATTTAAGAAAATAATTAAGATTTGAAAAAAGGAAATTAAACTACAACAGCAGAAGTTTGTAGGTTTTTCTTTGTGGAATGCTCTTCCTGTTCAGAATTTACTCCAGTGACTCTTGACCTTGTGGTTTTTATCTACCAAACATCTCAGAAGAGAGTGTCTGTTTGGATCAAGTTAAATCAGGTGACTACTAGATCTACTTACTACTAGACCAACTATCAGTTCAGGAAAGATGAATAAAACCACTGAGAGGAACCCCTCCCCATTCTGCTGGGGAGACCGTTCCCATGGAAGGGGTGAGGGAGCATGGTGGCAGGGCCATCATGTGAAAGGTACTGCCACAGTATCCATATGACTAGAGTCAGTACTCAAAACTTCTGTGCTCTGGTGAAAAATTACTAAACACATGGGTATTGCAAAGCCAGTGACCCCACTGCTAAAGATACTCATTTGGTTAGCCATTCATTCAATTATTTACACATTAGTTGAGACACTATGCTATGTAATTAGGATACTCAGATGAGGAAAATACAATCTTAGGTTTTAAGGGTTTATGGTTTATGGAAAGGGATACATGAATGTGTTCAAAATAATTAATCATATGGGGTGCCTGGGTGGTTCAGTTGTTAAGCGTCTGCCTTGGGCTCAGGGCCTGAACCCAGGGTCCTGGGATTGAGCCCCGCATCAGGCTCCCTGCTCCACTGGGACCCTGCTTCTTCTTCTCCCACTCCCACTGTTTGTGTTCTCTCTCTTGCTGGCGTCTCTCTCTCTCTGTCAAATAAATAAATAAGATCTTTAAAAAATAAAAAAAAAATAATAACCGTAAAATCCTCAGTAATAACAACTAAAGATGGTAAGCAATGAGTTTAAGTTTAAGGGGAACAAAATGTGTTTTATGTATTTTATGTTCTTCTAAATTTATTATGATCAGGACTGTCCCAGGATCCATATTTAAAGAAATATAGCAAATCCTTTCTCTTGCATCTGTGTCTGTGTTCCTATGCTGTGGGTTTCCTGCCTCTTTCTTTTTCACTCATGTCATTTTTATTTTTGAATGAAAGGCCTTGGTGTTCAGATTAGATTTCAGTGTCCTTCCAAAGACCCCTTTGATTTCCATATCATGTCCACCAATGATTTACTGGTGCCTGAAATACCCCTTATAGAGTCTACTTACTTCCCCCAAGAAAAGAATGAAACAATCAATCTAGTGATGACCAAAGACAATCTTCACATTTTTCGGACTTATTCAAGGCTTTACGTGGTAAGAAAAAAGTAGAAAGCAAAGGTAGTTTTTTCCTCTTCTTCTCATGTCCAGGACTGTGCCTAGCTGGGGCCTATGCAGGGGTTAACAGAACTAAAAGCTGAGTGAATTTTTTCATAAATATGATAGTTTTTTTTTTTTTTTAAAGATTTTAGTTATTTAAGAGAGAAGGAGAGAGAGCACAAGCAGGGGGAGTGGCAAGCAGAGGGAGAGAGAGAAGCACGTTTCCCCACTGAGCAGGGAGCCCAATGCAGGGCTGGATCAAAGGACCCTGGGATCATGACCTGAGCCAAAGGCAGACACCTTAACTGACTGAGCCACCCAGGCGCCCCTCATGTTTTGATTTAAAAAAAAAAAGTTATTAGGGGGTGCCTGGGTAGCGCAGTCGTTAAGCGTCTGCCTTCGGCTCAGGGCGTGATCCCGGCGTTCTGGGATGGAGCCCCACATCGGGCTCCTCTGCTGGGAGCCTGCTTCTTCCTCTCCCACTCCCCTGCTGTGTTCCCTCTCTCGCTGGCTATCTCTCTGTCACATAAATAAATAAAATCTTTAAAAAAAAAGTTATTAGGCCTGTTTCCAGCTTCTGCAATTGTATGTATAAATACAATAGGTTTGCATTTATTTGCAGTCATGTAATTCTATTGAAAGAGGAGTGTCATATATACATATATGTATGTGTGTGTGTATATATATATATACACACACATATATATAATGTTTTGTTTAAATTCAATTTAGTTAACTTATAGTGTATTATTAGTTTCAGGGGTAGAATTTAGTGATTCGTCAGTTGCATATAACACCCAGTGCTCATTACATAAGTACCCTCCTTAATGCGCATCACCCAATTTGAAATCATGTAGAGAAGTGCTTTCATATTTAAATACATACATATATCCTTAATGACTACAAGGTAATGTCTCTATAATAAGAAACATAGACTTAAAAATTTGGGATTATATAAAATTATGTCAAAATGCTTACCAACCCTGATTTAAAAAAATGAGCAGCTCTAGACAAGCCATATGTAAATGATGAATAAACATAAGGGGTTTAATAAATGGAATTGAAGGCATGACAGTTTTAACCTTCAAAGGTTAAATTTAAGATGAGGCTCAGATGAGGACCAGGAGCAACCAACATCCAATATGGCATTCTCCATCAGTCAGATAAATCAGTTATTTAAATAGTTCTCAGATTCTCTTTAATTTGGGGCAATATCCAGGAATAAATATAATAGGTGATCATGTGAGGGAAGACCGAGCAATGTAGGGATATATAGCTTAGGTCCTAAAGTCAGACTGCAGAGGACTGATGAACTGCTCAGTTTCCTTATCTGTAAATAAGAATAATAGTAACACCTACTTTGTATGGTTCTCGTGGGCAGGAAATTGAATAATTTATATGACGTGTTCAGGATAGTGCCTATCACATAAAAAGCAATCATGAATATAAACTATATTATAGTCTATGAGGCAATCAGAATAATTTTTAGAAAGATTAATTTGTTCATCGGCTATAACACAGAATGCTAGTTGTAAAACTTTTAAACTCTTTTATAGATATTCATTTAGCAAATAGTAATCTACATAGCTGATGACAAGTATTTCATTAGATACAGGCAATACAAAAGATGGTCGCTACATTCACAGTGCCTGAGGACTAATATTGGGAAGCAGTTTTGTAGCAAAACATTCAGTACAATATTATAATTGGAATGATAAAAGTAGGCATGGGGTGGCATTGGGATACATGGGAGACAGTGGTATCTCAGATCTCCCTTGTACGTGTGTACCAGAAAGACTTCAGAGAGTAGTGGCCATGAGCCAAGTCTTTGAATCTTGCAGTGTGTTCACCCAGAAAAAAAAATGGCCGAGAAAGTGACAATCTAAGTGGGTGAAACAGCACAGGCAGGAGGTATAAAACATTATGGTGAACTTGCAGAACTGAAAATAGTTTCTTCAAAATGAAACTGAGCATGTCAAAAGATGGGAAGGGATAAAGCTTGATGTTTGAGTAGGAAGTTAGTTCATCTGCAATCTTGAGTGCCAGGCTACGAAATCTGAGCTTGGAGACTGTGGTTACCTGATCTAATGAGATTTATTTTAGAAATAATAGAATATTTTAGAAAGTTAAATCCAGTCAAGTGGCAGGTGATAGATAAAATGATGAGATCGGACAGCATTTTTCATCTCTTAACATGTATACAACTTATTTATTGTACTTATTTCTATTTTCCTTCCTCTCACCAAATGTAAACCCAAGAAAGACAAGATTTTTATCTGTATCTCTAATATCAAGAGCAGTGCCTAATACATGGTAGGTAGTCAATAAATACTCACTGAATAAATTGAAACTTCAATGGTCTAGTTAAAAGAAAATGAGAATCTGAATGAGAGTAGTACTCTTAAGCCTGAAAAGACAGATTTTAAGGCATACAAGTATCCAAATTTGTTACTGATTAGATAATGGTAAATGAACCAGAGATATTTAGCAAATATCCAGTGTCTAAATTAAGTATTAAATCAGTTGCTGCAAATGTTTTATAAAAGGGCAAGAATTTGATGTGAACAGGTAAGTGGTCAGGGTATATAGGAGCGTCGTTTTTGACTTGTTGGTCTGAAGGGGATTCTTACGGGACCTACAGGTGTCAGGAAGTATTTAGATACATGGTCCTGAAGTTGAGAATATAGGCTTGAATTGAAATGAATATATTTGAGTATAGTCAACATATGATTGTGGTTATATTTAATTAATTTGTAAACATATTTAAATCCAACATTTGAATGTACATTCAGTATCTCCCACCAAGTAGTGGTAATGGCTGGATGTCCAGTACCATGTATTTTATTTTTTCTATTTCCCTTCCCCCTTTCACCTCCCTAACCCTTAGTTCAAATCTACTCAGATATAATATTAGAAGAAAACTTAATCTCTCTTGAGCGTCAAATTTCTCATTTGTAATGGGCGAATGCCCAATTTCATAGGTTATTGTGAGTATCACTTTTTAGCACAGTGCTTGGACACAGCTGCCTACTTAATTAATTAGCTCCAAGCATAACTGTAATTGTTGATATACCAGGTGTAATGACTGTATTGCATCTAACAGTAAATCAAAGATGATAAAATTAAAGGTTTGTAGACAATTGGCTATCATTGCTGAACTTGTTCTGATACAAATTTTAGATGTTCTTCAAAATAGTGTACTTTAAAGAATTCTGGTAACGTATTCTTTTTAATAAAAAATAAGCCTTAGTTAAATTTTTTTTTTTCACAGAAATACAGGATTATCCATCCAAATGAGTATTTTTTTTTTTTTTGGCTCTGGTAGATTCAAAAAGATCAGTTGCATGGGACATAGTTGAACTATCTCCTGAATCTAGATGCCTGCCGTGATATACACTGTACTCTGTAAGAGAATAGCTTGTGTTTATATAGGAATTTTAAATGCACGATCTCTTTTGATCCTACTAATCACCCTGTGAAACCTTGGACATCAGAGATTATTATCTCTGTGCTGTAGATGAGGAATTTAGGCTCATAGTGGTGGTGGCAGATTCGCCCAGCAACCGATGGAAAAGCAGGTGTCCAAGCCAAGGTCAGTTGAATATGAACCTGCTCTTGTTCCCCTATCTTTACTACCTCTTCATCCATCTCTGACCACAGCTGGTCACCAGGAATAAGCTGTAATAGAGATAGTACTGCTGGACAAAATTAACACTGTAGATTTTTTTTTGAGATTTTATTTATTTGAAAGAGAGCATGAGCAGAGGTGGGGAGAGGCAGAGGAAGAGGGAGAAGCAGGCTCTACGCTGAGCAGGGAGCCTGATATGGGACTCGATCCCAGGACTCTGGGATCCAGGATTCTGGGATCATGACCTGAGCCAAAGGCAGACACTTAACCGACTGAGCCACGCAGGTGTCCTGCATTGATTATAGATGTTGATAAACAACCACTAAACATAAAAATACCTAAAGCTGGACAAGATTAAACCTACGCTGCTATATTGTAAAATGCACCCCAGAGAGATTTTTCTCCCATTCTGTACAGGAGTTATTTCAAAACATTGGTAGCTTGCTAAAGCTTACCCCATTATTGGCCTGACTTCAAAGATCAAATGGAAGCCATGAGGTGCCCCCCAACTAGCTTATCTGTACCCACATACACATCATTCCTCCCCTAGTATCTCAGAGAACTGTTGCCTCTCCCCCAGCAGTGCTAATAACATCCCTTGTGGCCTGGATCCCATTGACTTACACCTACTCAGAGACTCTATTCTTTTCATTATAATTTTTTAACTCTATCCAATATTGAAACAAACAAATGAGTAAACAAATACTCATGGCTAAAACTGGAAAGCTGCTCTGTAAATCTTCTGTGCCTTATAAGCTTCTGGATTTCTTTCATGCTCTAGCCAGGTCTATGAAAAGGAGTCTGTCCTTCACTTCCTAACCTCTCTATTTTCCAGGCCACTGACCACACTATTCTGTTTCAGTGTGGTTGACCAATAACCACCTAATTGCCAAGTCTGATAGACTTTTATTTTCAATACCTTTTTTTTTTCTGTCCTCATCTTACCTGATTTTAATGTCACTTTTGACAGCAGCTCTGTTCCCCTTAAAGTTCACTTCTTTCAATGCCTTTTTAAATGTTCTTTTCTTACATTTTTATTAATTCTGATTTAGAATGCTTCTTTTTTCTTGGTTCCATCTTCAGCTCTCTTCTCATGATCTCATCTTATGATCTCACTTCATCTCCATGTGATGACTTCCAAGGCCCTTCTGTCAACCTGCATCACTCTGCAGCAGCGCTCATATATTTCTCACTTTCTACTGGACACTTGCTCTTCTGTGTGACACTGCATCTCAAGTTTGACATGCTCTAAATTAATTATATGATTCCCAACCACCCACCTCCTGTAAACTTTTACTTCTTCCATATTCTCTGTCTTGTTGCGTGGCACCACCATCTAGTCCATCTTCTAAGCTGTGCACTGGGAATCAATCACCCTTAGCTCTACCAACTCTTTCATCCCATTTCTAAACCTGTGAGTGTCTCAGTTCTTTCTATGCTACTTCTTAACTCTCTCAAATCCATTTAAGTCTCTCCAGCTCCCAAGCCATTCCTCTGTTTTAGATCTGCACTATGCCTCAAGTGAATTATTTTCAGCCATTCTTCCAACCCATTCTCCATACTGTAGTTAACTGTCTTTCTGAACCTCAACTCTTCTATGCCATGTTCCCAAAACAACCTTTCAGTGATTTTGTTCCCTTCAAATTATGGTCTTTTTTTTTTTTTAATTGAGTTCACTTGGCTTTTCAAGATTTAGTTCCCTACCTACTTCTTTAGCCATCGGTCTGTTGCTCCTTGATTTGGCCAATTCTTGTGCATCCTTAAAAATCTCAGCAGGGACATCACTTATGTGGGATAATTTTCTCTGATTCCACTTTTCTAAATTAGGGTATCTCTCCTCTGTGCTTTCACATCTCTCCGTCTTTACATCTAATGATATTTATTCTATATTGTAATCATCTCTTTATTCATCTCTCTTTACTGGACCATTAGCTCCCTTATTACAAAAAGCTCATCTTTTGTATGGTGACCCCAGAATCTGCCGTGGCATTTGTGAGGTGAATATGATGACCATTACACTACGGAACCAAGGCAAGGTACCATGGCATTGGAATGTGTCATGCACATAATAACATTTCGTGAAATATCTTAATATAATATATATTTGGTGGCAGCATGCTGTAATTAAATAAGCACTGCTCTAGGCTTTGAGAATACAGCTATGAAAACCACAGACGAAGTCCCTGCCCTCAGAGAGCTTATGGTACAGTGGGTGGAATAAATAAACACACTTGCGTTCTAAATGGTTGAGAAATTAGAGCTATTTAAAAATTTCTAATCAGTTATTGCTTTGGAAAATCAGAAAGACAGCTCTTCTTCAAATTGCAAATTTTACCAAAATTTCTGAATAAACTGTAAAAATTATACTAAACTAGAAGTTTTATCTGTAAATCTCCTATCAAACTTCAGACTGTCTCCAAATGTGTATGATTCAATGTAAGTATGACGATCATGTGATAAAAGTCACAGAAAATGCTGCAAACAATTCCCATTACACTGACTTACAACATTTTAAATCAAACATTGCATATAAGATTTATTTCAGAAATCTCAAACCATAAAGTATGCAAAGAAAATGGGCTATGAATGGATGAGAGTCTAAAAAAGTGTCTACTTTCTAATTCCAGCTGCAAGGAAAAGAATGTCAACTATGTTAGACTGTGGCTGTGTCTGCATCCACAAACTGATTTTAAAAATGATTGAATTCATTTAAATGGCCAGTTATTTTGACAAAACCAACAACCAAAAGTGGCCAAATCTAGTAAATACCTGGTTGTTTGCATTTAGCCTTCTTGCTGCCTCAAGTTGGCGCTTATGTATAGATAGTCTGTGTATCAAGAATTCAGGGTGGGCCACTAATGTCATTTTGTGAAAACAACATGTTACCAAATAAGAGTGTTTTCTGGCCATTTGCTCTTGGCCACCCACATGTCTAAGAATGTAGTACTCCAGGCTGAGTACCTTAGGGCCTCACATTTTTTTCTCATCTTCTGAAGGTGTGGGGGGAAAATACTTTGATTGGAAAATAGTCTCCCTGGCGGTTGCAGAGACATAGTCACCATAGAGGCTTGTTATCTGTCCAAGGATCAACCAAGAGGGGCTGCTACCTAAGAACCCAGCAAGCGTACCCTCATTAACCTCCCTGGTCTGTTGGATAGCACTGTTTACTCAAAAGCGAAGACTTGCATAACATTTTTTTATTTTAAGTGAAGCAACTTTGCTTTTGAATTGCATTTGTTTCTGTAACAATTCCCCAGCTTTAGTTTCTGTCAAATAAAAGACCAACTAGTATTTTTCTAAATACAAACACCAACAAATATACTTACTGCAATTACTATAGCTGCCTTTTTACTATTGTTAGGAGATATTGAAAGGCTTAATTGGTTGGATTTCTTGTAATGCTGATTAAAAATAAGAAAAATGCTCACATACAATTCAGTGAGGACTGTTAGAAAAACAATGTACGTCTGAAAACATACTCCGATGTCCCTGCTGATCCTTAGCCACGGTTATTACAATATTCGTGTATAAAAGTACAACATTTATATTGAGGGTACTAGATACTACCATTTTAGTTTCTTTTTAATAATACCCTTTCTTTACATTGTATTTATGTGTCTTATTGCTTCACTGTGTCCAAAAGTAAGAATTTATGCTTGGAACCTAATACACATTTGATTCTATCCTGCTAGGTAGGTCAGAAGTCTTTTTTAGGGGGGAAAAAAAACAGGTATGAAATAGACATGGTATGATTGTTATTATAGATGTAAGTTGCCCTGACTAATCATTTCTTGTAGTTTAAAGATAGAAATAGTAGAGATGGCAAAACCAGAAGAGGCAGTGCTAATTCACTTGCTCGTGTTTAGCCCTCTACATGGGGAAGAAATGATTGGAGAAACAATCATTGACTACTTGTTAGGACACCTGAGTCAGCAAAATCACCTGCACATGGTCGAGAAAGGGGTCCCTCATAGAGCAGATTTTGTGTTTGATTCTAAGGAGAACTCAAAAGCCAGAATACAGTAGCTGTGGATGGCATTTATATTTAGTAAGAGTGCAATATACTCGTTTGAAGTTGGGAGATGAGTATTTATTGAAACAGCTGGCAAATCAGCAGGAAAATGCTGATTTTGAAAAAACTATTCTTCTTCTGTGGAATCAGACCTACTGTATTTAGCAACACTATTATAATTGAACACAAAAACTGCATTAAAATACCATTAAGAAGGAGACAGAAATCCAGAAAAATAAGAGAATTCTAAGTTAAAAGCTGTCACAGCATTCCTGAGTCAGCTCTTTTAAGCATAAATGCACAAATGCATAAATGATCTTTCAAGTATGACATGAGATGAACCGACTGGACTCTGTTTCCCCATCACTTATGGCCCCTGTATGGCACATGCAACCAAGATATTTTTCCAGGCTAACCTAAACAGCTCATCTATTTATATACCCCGAAGCACCAGTTCCGTCCTTTCATGGAACTAAAACACCTGGAAATTGGATGAAATTTTAATTTCAGCACGACACAAACACAGTCTAACCTTTCTGTGAAAATAACCTATGTATTAGTAAAGGACATTCTGTAACTCCTGCTGATCCCTATGCCACCACTTAAAAACACAGAACTATACTTTTGTACAGAAATGAGGAAATCAAAGGATCACCAGGGCATTTTTTTTTTTTTCCAAATGAGAATACTGGGAATGGCTTAACTTATGTGACTTGTGAAAGGTCACAGAACTGGTTTGTGGCTAACACCAAATCTTGCAACTTTCAGTCCAGTGTCCTTTCGACCACACTTCTTACCCTCTCTAGTGTGTCAGTGATGGTTGCTGCTATGTATAAAATAAAGATAGACTTTGTCCCAACCCTGGCCCTTAAAAGCAACTAGGAAGGCAGAAGTGGGTATAAACAGTAGGGTATTGTGTGAAGCACTTAACTGTTACTATTTTCTCCTTCTGCATTTAATAATGACGGCAGTCAAGTAGGGTTTGTCCACCTCCCCACACAGGCCAGGAAAGTACTGTGGCAGCCCACTTCGAAGTTTCCAGGGCAACAGGCCATTTATGTGCCTTCTGCTACCCTGGAAAAACCAGGGAAATGTAAGTCATGCACAAGGGCAAGGTGTAGGTGCCTGAAAGCTCTCCTGCTGTAGTTCGCTCTGAACTCAGGTCCAGCTTAAAGGCAGAAGTCCATCTGACCCTTTCTCAGAAAAAACTGGTTTTTCTCATGAAAAACAGATTCGGAAACTCTCTGAGATCAACTTGATCTTCACTTTTCCTCACACAGTGTAAGATAAATCTAGCGTTGGCTTCACTGGAACCAAGCAGAAGTGTCGTACAAAGTATACCTCAATCTAGCTTTGGATAACTTTCTGTAGGATCTTGTCTAGAAAGCATCGTCGGCTTTCTAGAATGCACCACTGTAAGTCCGTGTGGCTTGGGAATGCATCTGAACCTAGATCTTAATATCTGTCAGAATTCAGGAGATGTACAGGTGGTATCAGTGGGTTTCGAGAGGCTATATTTTTGTCCCCAGTAATCCTGTCCCTTCTCATAGCCTCAGGATTAGAGATGGACATATCTAGAACATAGCTTCCCCGTCTTCACAAAATTCAGTCATTTCTCACCTTTAGAGAGGCTCAAATTTATTAGTTAAGATGCCTGTCAGGACACTGGGAAGTTTAGTCAGTAAGAAACAGAAAATTTGCGAACTTATTTCTCTGGGTTGAGAACTCAGTGAATGTTTTTGTGGTTGAAATTTTAAACCTAACGTAAACCTTTGAATATTCAAGTTCATACCTTCTTGGAAAAGCATGACCTCCCTTTCTTTGTGGAGAAAAATTCTAAAAACATCAAAAGTTACTTTTTGAATCATTATAATTGCAAATGAATCAGAAACATAAGGATGAAGTATCTCTGAAATTGCACATAGTTGCTAATACTAAAAGGGAAGAGAGTAAAACAGTTTTAGACTTCACCGAACCAAAAATATCCAAAATATTATTTTGGAAATTTGGGGTGTGGGGGTGCATGAATGTTGTGTGATGCCTTATTTTTTATGTATGAAATAGAATCAAGGAGAAATTGGTCTTCAATATTTATAGTGACAACCTCAAATTTGACTTACTCTATTTCCAGAGGATGTTTTGCTTTGCTTTTCTATTTTGCTTTATGCTAACATATTTTTATTCTTCTAACCATATGTATTATCAAGTGCACCATTAATAAATCCTTACAGGAAACATGGCTTTGGTATTACAAAATTCTAGGGATGAGTCTGTGGTTTTTAACATGGATTATCTACAGTTTTTGTTGGATCAAGTTTGTTAGAAGCCTCAACAATCCTAAGCAATTGCTATGTTACTTTTAATAGTCCATGTCAATAATACTGAACATTTCCACACTTTGATTTCCAGTAGGTTGATTTCCATGACAGGTTCGGTATGATCTTCCATCCACCTTTTAGTAATTTTCGTCTACCTTTGTTTAATCGCATTTATTTTGGCAATTCATTTTTCTCTTGTAGTGGATTTGTTTAAAGGAACATTTTTAGCACACTCTGGTTGTAATGTTGCCTTTGTTAATTTTGTTGAAGAACAATAGACACGTATTGAGTACACACTCTACACACAGATATGCAAAGGCCTTATATCTGTTGAGTTCTTGCACATGGGGACTTTTCACACAATTTTAAATCCAATAATAAATTCTGTCCAAAGGCAAATGTTCTGTACCTTTGGTTACCTTTTCTCTTTCCCCTAACCAGCACCACACCAGCATGCTCCACAAAATTAACTACAAACTAGGTTTTGTAACATGGGAGACCAGGGATAGATACTATAGAAAAGATACTATACTTCATCTGCTTCGAAGGTCAAAAGTTGTTATAGATAAGGACACACAAGACATCTTTATTGATCCATATACCAGCTTGATCCGTTCCTCTTGTGTATGAGGGAATCAAGAGATAAATTCTTTCAAATGTCTCCTAAGGTCAGTATCTGAAAGATACAAACCTTGAAGGTTAAAGGAAGATCTACGTATACTGCTTATACATGTGTGCAATGATTTACTTTCATGAAATGATTTACTAGGCAACTTTGGGATGGGGCAGTGAGGAAGCCTGGTTTTTCTGATTCTTTAGGCTAAAATGAATATGAACAAAGTAGGTTTGGCATAAATTGTTGATGTACCTCACTGATGTTGTTTCGGTTTTCACTGACCCACAGCAAGTCTAGATTGCCCAACAGCCAGACAAAACCTATGAATAGGACAATGAGAAAATAGGTAAACACATACATAATTTTTGGATTAAAAAAACCCTGATATTAAAAAAAGTAGCAGTCACCTGGTGCCAGGCGCTAACCCAGGCTGGGTTTCCTCATTGCTCTCTGAGTGGGAGGAGGGCTAGCCCTCGTTTGTAACTTCCAGTGTCACTTGTGTCACTCTAGGTCTTTTAAGAAACATTGGATGACAAGCTGGAAAAGTCTGTGAAGGTTGAGGGGGTAGGGTAGTAGAAGAGAAGAAGACCTGTGCCCTGGCACAATGCCTGTCTGACATCTATGCAAAGAGAATGGGAAGACAGGGGAACTGGATAGGAAACACTTCAGATACATTGCAGTTCCAAGAAATTATCAGCCAGCCTGATGAGGAGTCCCCTAGCAAAGGCCGCTTACTGGAGTCTGTCCCTGGGCATGGTGTAAGTTAGGGGAAGCAAGGACTCAGCACCGAAAACAGAGTGGATCTAGAGGTGCTCCAGCCGAAGGCCTTCAGCTAATTGTGCCCATGACCAGGTTTTGTTGGGTAGAGCTTAGTGCCATAACGTTCTTGCTCACATGCTCTTGAATACTGGTAAAGCAGGAGTCTTTTTCTAGGGGCTCGAAATTCACTAGTGTGTCTTAAAATGAGCCTTCCATTGGAAAACTAGTTGTTTAGGTGTAAGTCAGCTCACACAATTACATTAAACTAGATTCATTCCCCTTCTCTGAGCAAACACCTTTGAGGTTAGGCTTCCCAAAGCTTACCTTGCTCTTGAACTTCCTTCTACCTCTTCAAAAGTTTCTTTTGTTTTTATTTTCATTCCTTCTCCAAATCTAAGAAAATTAAATGATAAATAGTTATAAAATAAGTCCCTTTGTAACACCCTTCTCACAGTAATGCTCTTCTAGGATATCAATTCTTTATACAATCTCTTTTTGAAGAATCGTATCTCTAAGTTCCATCTCCTATAGTTTTTTCTCTTATGTCGGTGTGGCAATTAAGAACTATATAGCCTTTATTTTGACGTCGGATACTATGACCTCTGGAAAAAATGGAGTTCATTCTAAATGTAAGAATAACTCTGGGATGGAATTTTCAATTATCCTTTTTGTTCCCCGTCTGTTACTAGTTAAGGTAATTAATGCTAGTGGCCACAACAGAGAAACTCCAAAGTCTTTGTATCTTCACGCAAGAAAGTATGCCACACTGCTTAGCAGAGAGTTCATTTCCATTTGGTAACTCAAGGATCCAAGTTTCTTCCATTTTGTCCTGTCCCCTTATCATCATATGACTTCCAAGTTCGTTGTAGAGGGAAGAGAGTAGGAGGCCACTGACTGTTATGTGCTCTGAACAAGAAGTGACACATCACTTTTACTCACATTTTTCATATGCCAAGAACTCACTTCTGTGTCTATAGCCCAAATGCAAAGCAGGCTGGGAAGTGTGAATGAGCACAGTGACCCTTGCTGAGCACTATTGGTTCTTATATGCCATGCCAAACTTGCTCTACCCTCACTCCAAGCTGGCTAACTGATCTTCTGTCCTTTTATTTTTTCTGTTTCTTAGCCCCTGAAGTATCTCCATATGCATATATTCTCTCCCGTTCCAGGAAAGAAAAAATAAATATTTGTAGGTTGAGATGTTTCTAGAGATACCTTTAGTTTAAAATATTCATCCAAATTTCCTGTTTCTTAGTGCCAGTATCATTCTTTATGTTTTCAAAGTGTCTGGTATTTCTCCTTTTCTCCACATGTCTTATTTGAAAGACAGTATTGGAAGGACTTGAATCCAGAGGAAAAGTATGATAACGGTGGAAGAAAACAGTTATCTTTAAAACATCCAACACCTCTCGCTTCTGGCCTTTTCGCTAAGATCAAGGGTAAACATCCAACACCTGAAGACATGCAAACAAGTAAGTAACTAAAAATCAATAATTATATCTTGTCTCTTTTAGAAGTTGAATGTAATGTGATGATTTTGGTCTTGTCACTAGAACAAAGTTTTTAAATTTGCTCATTTCATAGGTGACAAATCCATTTCACCAAGTATATTGGCTTCCTATTGTTGCTTTAACAAATTACCACAAGCATAGTGGTTTAAAATAACAGAAATTTATTCTCTTATAAAGAAGAGAAGGTAAGAAGTCCAAAATGAGTCTTATGGGGCTAAAATCAAGGTGTTGGCAGGGCCGGTTCTTTCCGGAATTTCTAGGGGAAAAAAATCTGGTTTTTGCCTGTTGCAACTTGTAAAGACCTCCAGCATTCTTTGGGTCATGGTCTCATCTCACTGATCTGTGCTTCTGCATTTATATCACTTTCACTGTCTTTGACCCTCCTGCCGCCCTCTCATAAAGACTCTTAAAAAAATAATGGGCCCACCCTGATAGTTCAGGATAATCTTCCCGTTTCAGCATCCTTAATGTAACCACGTCTGTGAAGACCCTTTTAGCACGTAAGAGAACATATTCACGGGTTCTAGGGATTAGGGCGTGAGCATCTTTGAGGGGCCATTATTCAGCCTACCATACTAAGCCATGTAGAATCTTCCTTACATACCTTACACTCTGTCAGTAGCCCATGCTTGTTGATCAGCTAGATGAAGATAGGGATATAATTCATAGTCCTACAATAGACTGATTTTCATGAGACTGAATTCGACTGATGGGGTAGCAGAATCTTGAACATTAGCCAACTATGAATTGGTTTCTGAATATCCACTTAAAATTTGCATGAGCAAATTTGCATAAAGTCAAGGAATCTTTTAGGAACAAAGAGATCAAGACCCTCCACTGTTTCCCTCTTGGGGCTCAAAGTTCAATCATCCTTAATGGATTGTGGCAGCTAGACAATAGAAGTCCACAGGTAGGATAGGTTCCCCAGGGGCACCATATTCTAGGTGGTAATGTATTAGGGACAATAAAAATAACTTATAGAGAAGGGATTGAATTTTTAATTTAAATCACAATACCTCCATCCCTGATGACAGATTGGATAATCTAGAGGTGAAATTTTCATAAAATTATACAACCTCAGTAAGGTTAAGACTTTAGTAGACCTGATTTTTTTCCTGGACATTAATCTGATCTTTCCCAACATAGAAAGATTTTTCCTTGTAAGTGTTATCCACTGTGATATTTTCTATGACCTAATTGTTACCATTGTAGTAGTGTTGCTGTAGAACTACTCTGAAATCTTTTAACCAATGTAATGGAATTATAATGGCATTATAATGGGCTCCCCACAATTTCTTTTTACTATTGTAATGCTGTCATAATGGCATTGTAAGGGGTTCTCCATAAACATACCCTGAAATCATTTTGCCACCATCATGACAGTGAAATGAGTCCCCGTAGAGTTTATTTGAAATTGTTTTGCTCTTCTAATGGCATTATTAATGCAGCCTTCATAGACTTACAGGGAAATTGTTTGACCATTATAATGTGGTCTTCGTAGACTTACAATAAAATCGCTTACCAGTATAATGTGGTTTCCATTAACTTGCGCTGAAATCATTTTCCTACCATAATGGCATTATAATAGGGTATCCATGAACTTGGACTACCAAAGTTTGGTTCTCTTGATGGCAGCATAGCAGTCTTGCTACAAAGACAGTTAAAGTGATGTTGATGCTCTGCTGTGTCATAAGCAAAGACTGTAAGTAATGCACATCTACTTTTCACACTTAAGTATCATGTGGTTTTTCCTTTAAAAATTATGTCCTGACCACAGTATACTTTATAAACCAACAACAATCACTTCTCAAATAACTAGATGATAGAACCCTAGATTCTTGGGGCAGAAGATCTCATTTCAGTCACCCTGTGTATAAATTCTAATGGTTTTTGTTAATTTGACTGTTTTTTAAAAGTGTGATACATTCTTTTCTCCCTGGTCCTTCAAAACATAAAAATATTATTTCTATGAATTCTATTTTATACTATATGATTTTTATGAGATTGTATGAAGTATAATCATTATTTTCTAGTTTTTAGTATGAGCATTCTGAAGTGCACAATGTTTATATCAAGTTTTTCATTACCTTGGTCCCTTTTAAGTGAAAGAGACAACACAAACATAGAGTACTCACTGGCAAAGAATGTATATAGTATAAAGATAGATTTAAAACATGTAATAAATAGAGTGGGTTAAATATTTACTGGATGCACAGACACAGTGTTAGGTACATTACTACTATATGCAGACATAGTAAAAGGTGTGATGTTGAGGGAGATTTATGTTTGCATAGAATACGATCAGATTACCAGCAATGCAACTTCGTAAAAAGCTTTTGTGGACCTATCTACTACAGATGGTTTTCCATAGTGGAGAATTTTAATCAGTTCTTCTCTGAATTAACAATAGCATAGTGAAGACATACATGATTTCAAAAGCCTGTGTTTTCACATAATGCTATTTATTATTAATAACAATAAATAATAACATTACTGTAGCAAGGATTTTTCTGTGTGTCTCATATAAATCTGCTCAAAACAACTTTTAGATATACATCTTGCCCATAGGAAAGTTGGGAGATTGACTTGACCAAGATCACACAGCTATTAAGTGGTTGACCCAGGGGTGACCTCAGGCAGTTTGACTCTAGTGTCTACCAATTTTTGTACTACAACGTTTTGGGATCCCAGGCTTGGGGCACCCTTGTCCCTTGCATACTCACACCATGGGATCTTACTTTCAGGGCTGAGATCCAAGATGGTAGGAATAATTTCAGAACTGGGACTTAGGCTTGTAGTGGTTAAAGAAATATTTGGTAAATATACCTCCTGCCCTTTAGACCATGAGAAAGTATTGCCAGAATGCCAGTGATATCAGCAGCAGATAAATTTAGCATCCCAATATATGGGTCCACATGTGTTCTATAATGACAAATGTGGCTAAGAACAAGGTGATCGCATCAGAAACAGGGGAACTTTCTTCCATTGAACTGATAGATTTTCTAGTTCTTTTCTCAAAGTGTGAAGCAGAACTGATCACTTTGAGTGAGAAAGTCTCCAGAGTTCTGAAATATGTGGGGAGTTGGAGGTGTCCCAAGAGAGATACTTGAGTTTCTGCTAATGGGCGTGTAAAGGCTCTAGAGATTAATTTGAATACTAGAAATAGAAATGACCTCATATATATCACAAACTCATGAAACAGGTTATTTTGCATATTCTTCAAAGACCTCTGGATTAATATATACCAGTCAGATTTCATAAAATAAAAATGCAACCAATGATTATCTCCGAATTACTTAATGAAAGCCACTGGCTTTTACTGCCAAGGTTCAGTTACCGACTTATAATAAAGTAGAAAAACAAATCACAATGGTCAGAGGATGATAGCACAATAATATGGGGATAAAGTTAAGAAAATCACTGTCTAAATTATAATATGGATATCATATAACTGACATTAAAAATGTCAAAAACAAACACAGTCTTAGCATTCTATCATTTCACTTCTGTGAAAAGATTAACATCAATGCTAAGCACATCATCATTCCTCAAACATTAACAAGAGGTCTTACAAGTCAGCGGAAAAAACATTCAACCTGGCTATCAGAGGATATGATAGAACCTACCTTGTAGATTTGCTGTGGGGATTAAATGAGATAATTCACCTACAGCACTTACTGTAGCACTTGACACATTGTGGGCATCCAACAGATGTTGGCTCTTAGTTTTTATTGTTGTGTTACTTTCTTCATCTGCCAGTGAAACATATGGCTTCAAACAAGTCGCTTAATTTCTCTAGGTCTGAAGATGACCTTGAAGCCTTCTCTAGCTCTTAAGATGACCTTAAGATGACTTTGAAGCCCTTCTTAATATTCAGCTTGTTTAAATATATAAATATATGCTGGTAGAATTCTGATCTGAGTATTTTCTGCAAGCTTTGTTAAGATAGCTCAAAATTATTTAGTCACTGGTAGTAAATCATGAAATTTTGATGAACATACAAGTTTGAGTTATTTAAACCAGTTGCAAGAAAGGCACTTAGAGTGACCTGCTGCATAGCAGTCAAAGATGAGGACTCTGAGTTTAAGGGTTATTATGGACTTTAAGAAGAAAAAACCTGGGGGCTAAATAGGAAGAATTACTGCCAGATACTGGCTAATCGTGAAACAGTTTGCCCAGTAAGCTCTGTCAGACCCTGGAGTAGCAATATCATCAGCAGAATCCCCTTCAAATAAAAATATTTTTATGGCTAGTAATACCAGTTATATGATGAACTGTGGATGTCAGTAGTCTTTAAGAGGAAGTCTTTTGAGATATTTTGATATGAAAAGGAAATAGTTTGTCAGTCAGTCAACATGATTTACTGTGATTATTTGACCATAGAGCTGTCAAAGTGCTATGAAAGAGCAAAATGCGAGCTGTGTAAGATCAGACATCCAGACGAACATTAAGTAAGTTGAATTCATTGGAAGAGGAAAAGCAGGGCTAACTATTTTTATGGCTCTTAGGGGCAAAACATGAGAAAGAACAAGTTCTACTCATAGTTTTTGGACTTGACAACTGACAAAACCTTCTGGCTTATTATTTCCCAATTTTTAAAAAAAGATTTATTTACTTATTTGAGAGGTAGAGTGAGAGAGTAGGAGACAGTGGGGCAGAGGGAAAGGGAGAGAGAGAGAATCTCCAGCAGACTCCCTGCTGAGTGCGGAGCCCAATACAGGGCTAGATCTCAGGACCCTGAGATCATGACCTGAGCTGAAATCAAGAGTCAGATGCTTAACCAACTGAACTACCCAGGTATCCCCATTATTACTTTCCTATTTTGATATGACCTTATTCTGATACATAGGGCAAGTCTTCAACAAAAGTGGGATGAAAAAAATTGGTGTTTGTCTTTTCGACAAAATCGAAACCTTAGGCTGTGTTCATGAACTGTAAGAAGAGACCCTAAACCTGTGGACATGTTCTTCTCCATGTAGAGGTGCCTAAGAAAATTATGAAACATGGTGAGAGGGGATGGCAGTGTTAGTGACAACATCTCCCATCTTAACCCCTAAAATCCCTAGAATTGCTCTGTGTCTTATGTTTCCTTTTATTCTTTGAGCCATCTCAGAGATGGCTTAAGTTGTGAGTCAAGACAAAAATGCACTGACAGTACATCACCTGCCCATGCTGTCTTTCCTCGTACTTCTTTGAGTCATCTGATCCTTTCCTTAATCAGCTCTTCTTATTCATCTCAACTAGTATTATTCATCTTAAGATTACATTTTCTGAACATAAGGAGCAAAGGTGAAAGAATACAAAATATTTTAAAGAGATGACTTTATTGCCCTTTGATGGATTATTATAACTCACAGTTTTGGTACTATGGGCATCTTTTGCTTCTGTAGGTTAAGTAAATAGCTATCCCTTTAATATGTCATTCAGTAGCCCTCATTTGTCAAACACTGTATTTTTATTGGAAAGATTACTGTACCTTTATGTTCAATGAGAATATATACAATTTATATTTTTAAATTGTTTTCAAGATAAATATTTTAGACACGACCTTTAATTGAGGTGTAAATATACACAATGAGGGGGGAAAGTGTGTAGGCCTAAAGTGTACAGCTCAATTGATAGCCATGGTGTGTATTTTTGTGTATAGCTGGGAGTGGTTAAATGGACACATAACACATATACCATATAGATAGATGAATAGATAGACACATGCATACATACCTATGTATATTTAAATACTACCCAGATTAGGATATAAAACATTTCTATTACACTGGAAGGTTCCCTGTTTCGGTTCATAGCCAATACCAACATTGATCCACATCTCACCACCACCCCCTGCCAAGAAGTAACCACTATTTTGATTTCTGTCATCACTGATTAATTTTGCCTGTTCTTGAACATCACGTAAATGAAATCATATACAGTGGTTGTCTCTTGTGTCTGGCTTCATTCATTCATTATTATTTCTGTGATAGTCATCCAGTTGTTGTATGAAGCAGCAATTTAGTTTTTATGGCTGTGTAGTATTCCATCATATGAATATAACAAAATATATTGATTTAGCATCCTATTAGTGGACATTTGGGCTGTTTTTAGTTTTTGACCTTTATGAATAAAGTGACAGAAGCATTCATGTTCAAGTCTTTGTGCGAACATGCTTTCATTTATCTTGTTAGGTTTATGTGTTGAAGTGGAATTTCTGGAATTATAGAGTGCTATATGTGTAGCTTTAGTGGATACTGACAAATATTCTTATGAAGTGGTTGAGGCAGTTTACATTCCTACCAGTGTATAAGAATTCCAATTGCTTCAAGTCCTTCCCAAGACTGTTTTTGTATTATATTTTTTATTTTACCTATTTTGGGAAATGTGTAGTGTTAAATCTGAATTTCGGTGATTGATGATGGCGAATTCAAAAATCATAATTAAAATTTTATTTTTATAGAATAGGTTTCTAGCTTCTTTGGCAAATGTGGTGCAGTTATTTATAAAACAATCCCAAATGTTTACTACATTAAATTGGTTGGGAATTAAGAATTGGGTTTTAAATTTAGGTCTGCCAAGAAGCAATAGAGTGATTTGGACAATTTATTTTTCTTATCTGGCTCATTTGTATTGTTGTAAGTTTGTTTTTATTTCTCATCTATATGGTTTAATAAATAGTTTATTCTCTGTTGTAGTCTGAGTCTCTGGCCAGGGAAAGCCCCTGACTTTGTATTCAGTGGAGAAAAGACATATGTAGACAAAATAAGCATTGTACTCTAGGTTGTTTTTCATCCCGTTTTTGGATTTCTTTGGATTCATTTAGATTTTTATTTTTTTTTATTTTTATTTTTTTTAAAGATCTTATTTATTTGGTCGACAGAGATAGAGACAGCCAGCAAGAGGGAACACAAGCAGGGGGAATGGGAGAGGAAGAAGCAGGCTCATAGTGGAGGAGCCTGATGTGGGGCTTGATCCCATAACGCCGGGATCACGCCCTGAGCCGAAGGCAGACGCTTAACCGCTGTGCCACCCAGGCGCCCCTGGATTCATTTAGATTTTTAATCCTTGTCCTTAGCAGAAGGTGAAAGGGCCTAATGGTCTAAGTTCCTATGTATTCCTTGAAGCATTTCTTCCTGTATGATTCCCAGAGAAATTCCTTCTCGGTCCTCTTGGCAGAGGGACCTTGCTCCAGAGCCACCAGATTTCTCTCATTTGATGTTCTCTTGTCAAATCAAATCTTAAAAAGGGTTATGCCCTTCCCAGAGTAAATGGCTTCCCATCTGCTTGAGGGAAATTCCATAAACTCAGGAGTGTTGGTGCATATCATGTGGTCACAATAACAAAAACAAATTCTTGTTACATGTAGTGAGGGCAATTGTAATCCAAATTAATGTCTTCACTATTACCTGTGTTGGAGCAAGAGGTGAACAGAGGAACATTCTTTGTCCTTTTGGTCTAAACTTAAAGCCATGGTAATTGATGGCCTAATCCATACATTTTGTTTTTCTTTTAAGATTTCCTTAATTTTACATAAATAAATGATTCCATTGGAAACTGAACTTTGTAGTGCCAACATTGCTACCAAGTGTAAAGTTAGCCTCTTGTAAAAGCTGCATTAACTCTTCAAAGCCATTCAATTTCTAGTTACTGTAGCAAAGCCATTATTTACATGAAAATGAACCTAGTGCATCGTTGATTTATGAACTTTGCAACATTAAATTGTGCCAGGCACTATGATATTCATGAGAACACACTAGTAAAAACAAAAGTCATCTTTCCCTGCCCTCATGGGCTTAGAATCTTGTAATGTCATTGTGCAAAGTTCTTAAATTTCTAGTCTTATAGATCCAAGAACCTGAACTGAGTGGCTTATAAAGCTATCAGATTTTCAGAATGACTAGACATTCAAAAGGACCCTTCACTTACAGGTAGAAGGATTTTGTTCAAACATACCTTTATTCACAAATATATATATATATTACTTTATATCTTTATATTACTTTATATCTTTATATTACTGTATATCTTATATATAGATATATACTATATCTTCGTGTAAAGGCTCTTGCTCATATATATCCTCCTCTCAGGGAACCTAGGACATGGTTTTTCTTTCCCTTTTCAACCTGTAGACATGGAGTATGTATATGCATGCGCACCCATGTGTGTGTACTTGAAAATATTTGGTTAGTTAAGAATGTACACAGCTCGGAGGGAAAGGTAATGAGAGAATAATTCACACGCCTTCAAATATGCCTCTCAAGCTTGCACTTTAGTTACATCCTGCTTTCCTTTATCTCATGCAAACCAGTAAATGTTATATTTAGACTATTAGACTTAAAGTCTCAAATAAAGAAAACTCTAAGTTTGGGTTCTGGCTCTGCCATTCGATTCCTGGGTGACCTTGGTCAACCTACATCTTGTCTCTGGGTTTCAGTAGTCTCATCTGTAAAATAAAGATAGTAATTCCCATTGTCTGCTTAATCAAATTTTAAAAAACATATTGCACAGGAGATTCAGGATGCTTTCTAAAATTATGTAACATGAGCTATTTTCTATGTAATGAAAGGAGCTAGCACTACAGTTACTTCTTACTGTCATGGCAATTGACAAAACAGGGAGGAGTGAGGAAGAAAGCGTGGTGCTTGCTCACAAAGCCCCTATACACAATAACCTTCTCTGTTCTTTGCCTCTCATCATATGTTCAAAGCACGATTTGCCAGGGATCAAATCATCCTTTGAGCAAAAGTATATCAGGATTGCTAGGCACATGGGCATTCAGAACATACCGTATGTTCTTTCATAGAGGGAAGACTTTTACAAAGTTCTCTCAACCCATGCTTCACTCCACCATGAAATATTTCCTTTCCCTATGGGTCAGTTATCCCATTTCATTAATGAGGCATGGATAAGCTAAATGATATCACTTAGGCACAAAAGATAATTAGATGGTAGAGCCAGAATTAGAACCCATTAGACAGTTTACTTCCAGGTCTGTTCTCATGTCATTGAACAAGTCTTGTGCTCCATTTCAGCTCAGATTTCTTATTTGCAGTGATGTTTTGTTGTCTAAAATTTCACAGATTAGCACTTTGACCCCTTAAAAACAGGATTATGTGATTGTAGCACTCGTACCTCACTGCACTTTTATTTTTACTTAGTTCATCAAAACTTTCTGTTGTTAGCAGGAGAAAGACAGAGACCAAAAACTTTCATGACAGCTCTAAGCACTCAGTTATTCATCAGAATTGGTAGTGTTTTATGGAAGCAAAATAGACACAACCAGAATTATCATGATATAGCAAGGAGCCACTCTAGATCTGGCCATGAAAAGAATATGGCTGTTACTACAAAAGCAAAAATATGGAATCTAATTTTATAATTCTGTTTTTCCCGTAAGAATTTTTATTTTCCACATGCACTTCATTTGTCTTTATATGTCTATATGAATTAGTACTGAATTCCTCTGCATATAGCAGAAAATCCAAAAATAGTGGTGATTGAACACATGACCAAATTCATCCCCTCAGATAAAAGAAGTTCAGAAGTAGGCAGTCAAGGGTGATAATTGGAACCATGGAGTCACCAGAAATCCTTCCTTTCTTTTTCTGCTCTATTCGTCCTCACTGTGTCTTCCATCCTCAGTGTCACCCTGTGGTTCAGGTTCGCTGCTGGAGCTTCTGTCCTCACGTCGTTGTTCCATGCAGCAGGAAGAGGCATGATGGGAAAGGCAGAAGAATGTGCACAGGCTGCCTGATTTCCTTTTTAAGGAGCTCTGCAAGCCCTACACAACTTCTTATGTCACTTTGGCTAGATTTTACTCTCATGACCGCCCTTAGTTGTGTGGAGATAAAAGCTTCTATTTTGTTTGGATTTTGTTTTGTTTTGTTTCATTCTGTTCTATTTTATTTTTAATTTTTGTTCTATTTTATTTTTAAGCTGGCTACTGTTCTAAAGTTTCATACAGTAAGGAAGAAGGCAAATGGTTATTGGATAGACAATTAGCAGTGTCTGTGACAGTGTTTGAACTATGCATAGAGTAAATACCAAACGTGAGAATTAGTTGACTATGAATGAGCTTCCAAATAATTCACATGAAAGATTAGTCCATAGAAATTAACAGTCCTCCACAATAACTGTAAGGAAGTCTTTGAATAGTTTTTTAATTACTATTTCACAATAAAGCAATGCATCGTTATTATAACAAACAACGTAGAAGTATGAAGAAAACGTTAATAATTTCCCCCATTTCTCTCCGCCATTCGGTCTCCCTCCCTACCTCTCAGAAAACCAAAACTAGCAGTTAGGTGTATTTTCCCACATTTCTCTAGAATTATACAAATAAATGATACACATGTTGTTGGTAATCAAAATTGAATCACACTATATAAATTATTCTGCAGCTTAATTTTTAACTTCATCTAGGTTCATTAGATATACATGTTCCCATTCTTTTTAATAGCTGCTTAAAATTGGTGAGTGTGGTTGTGTCATAACAATTTCACAAAGAAGACAACTTTAACTGATTAAGATATCCACAGGGGCAGCAAAATCTGCTTGATGAAGTACTGAAGACAGCTGAAAAAGCAAAGGCCTGAGTGGCTGAGAGCGAGTGAGAGGGTGTAGGGTTGAGCCCAGTAAGTGGGTTATTGTGGCTAGCTAGGACACAGAGCATGCTCAGAGTGTGACTGCAGCATTTTCAGGACACCGGGGGCACTTTTTAGCATAGCTTCTTCTGCCACAAAATCCCTAAAGATGCCATTTATGCCATCTGGCTTTGTTGTTCCTCTCAATCAGCATCTTTAGACATTTCTACTATTCATTTTTTCCCTTTTCAAAACATCTCTCCAATCAAATCACCATCTAATTTCTAAATTCTGAAAAAAAATTTTAATTAAAAACTTTGCCCTTAAAGCACTTTTTCTAGTTATTAGTCCACCTGTTGATGGCATTTCTTTTCATTTTGAGTTTGCATTTATTTTTATTCTTTCTTTCATACATTTTCTTGTCTATATTCTGTCTTCTTGTCCCTTTTCTTCTTTTTCCATGATTATCCGTACCATCCTGTAATGTTCATCAGATAAGTACTTAATGAAACACAAAGCAGCATGTATACTTTAATCCTCAATTTGCATAAATATTTAAAATTTTATATTGAAAGGAGCTATGTGAGAGTCTGAATCTCCAGGTTAGCTCTTCCTCCTTTCACAATTTTGGTCTCATGCCATGAACTGCTCTGCTTCCCAGCCTTGCCCTGCCTAGCTTGTGAGACCTGAATGTACAGGATGAATGTGATGGATAAGTATGAAAAGTAAGTTAAAAAGCAAAGGAAATTCTATGAAAGAGACTAAAGAAACACTTTTTCTGGAACACAAACATGTAGGTATCTTGGCGTGCAAGGTAGACAGATAAGATCCAGGAACTCACACCAAGCTGCTCAGATTCTTTTGGTTGAGCCAAGCTTGAGGGATTTTCTGGGGCAAGACTGGGTAAAAAAGGGTAGCAATGCAGATATTCATTGGGAAGGGCTTACGTACTCATCCATTCCTTCATCTGTTTCCTTATATCCTCAATTTACAGTGAAGTTAATTGGAGATGCCCAGAATTTGGCAAGCTGTTTCTAAAAGCATCCAACAGCCTACCTGCATATTTCCCTTGGTCTTTTTTGTCACTTTTACTAAGGAACATGATCTGTATTTACACAATAGTCAGTGACAGTATCAGTCAGAACATAGATCTCAGGCAATCTCATATATGGGAGTAATTTGCATGTGAGGAATCCAAAGCAATAAAATGGTTTGTTGCAGGTTTCGTTACTATTTTCAGAGCCAGAATTGAGCTCTCATCTGTTGAAGAGGCTTCCTTCACTCTGTCCTTGGCCCAAGGCTGCTTCAGATATTGAACCGATGGGTGTAGTAAACCTTCCATTATTTCCAAGAGAAAAAGTCACCTAGTATTCTGTGGAATGCTGATCACATATCAGACACCACTGTACAAGTTTTTTCGTGCTTTCACTTTCTCCATGATATTTTCCCAGAAACATTTTTATGCAGCCTCTTTGTAGACACTGTGGACAAACCAAAAGGGGTCTCTGCCTCATGGAGCTTAACCTCTGGGTGTGTGTGTGTGTGTGTGTGTACAGAGGGTAAAGGTGGGACGTGAAAGAATAATAAGTCAACATATAAATATATAGGAAATTATATATCTGATAGTTTCTATGTTAAATGAGCATCAGAGGTAGGATGAAAAACAATGCAGAAGATGAGGGAAGAAGGCTTCTTTACATTATCTCATTTAATCCTAATATCAAGTCTGTGAGGTATGATTCCTGGTATCCCTAATACAAAGATAAAAAAAAAATTAATGTTCTCAGTAGTTTGGCAACTTCTTCAGGTTCACACACCTTGGGTGGGAAAGAGCTGGCATTAAAGAAAAAAAAATTTGCTTGAAGTCATAGTCAAAGTAGGGATTGTTAAATGAGAAAATACAGTGGGTAAGTGCTGATGATTAAGTATCTGGAACAGTGGAGCTGAGTCGTTTAATGATGTGAAGGCTCATGGCATCAGAACTTGAGTTATTTCATCTTGAGAATTGGCAGAAAAGAGGCCAAATAAAAATGCATATTGGATTCATCTGGTTCCTATTTTCAAGGATCAAAGAATCAGCTAATAGGTACACAATTCTTGAAGGCATGCTGTTCAAAGCAAGGTCAGCACCTAAAAAAGACATCTACTGTTTAATCATGGATCAGACCACTTGACTTTGCTTGTATCACTGATACCAGCCGTTATTGGCTGAGAACCAGCGGAGTACTCAGTACAGCATGAAATAAGAGAGGTTCGGGGATCTGTTAATTGCATCTTGTCTCAGAGGTAGGAGGTACACTACTCCAAAATCAGTCCCTTCCAATTATTCCAGGTTGCAGCTGGCATGGTGAACCCTGGGTTGTTTTCGCCCAATGAAAGAGTCTAATTTTATCACAGAATCACAGGACTGGCAAGACCTTGAGAGGTCAGCGGAGGCTTTCAGGCAAGACTGCGCTGAGTGAATATATCTAATCCTATTTTAAACCATTTCCAGAGGGGAGATTCCATGATTTCTCTTGAAAGCCAATGCCAGTATTAAGCAACTTTTTCTGTAGCCAGTCTAACATCCCTTGTAATTGATTTTAAATTCATCTTTCACTGCATTCATAATACTAATTTATACTATCTCTATTTTCTCTGTTTACTTTAAAAAAAGTATTGTTGAAAGTTAAAATAACTCTTAGTTTTGGATAGAAGGATTAATAATTTGTAATTGTGGTTTACTGGGACATTACATTAATTATTTAGCTTAATGTGCCTGAATCGAGTACCTATTCCATAGTAGCTTTAAGAATTCCAAAGAAATAAAAATGAGTTGGCAGGACTTCCCACCTAGCTCTCATTTTCCCGACTGTTTCCCTGGTTCCAGGCACACTGACCATTTTATATCTTCAAATGTGCCGACCTTATTTACTTCTTACTCAGGGCTTTTGAACTTGCTATTTGATCCTGTGCCTATAACAGTCTTCCCTAAATCTTTGTGTGGAGGGGGCCTCCTGCTAAGAAGCACCATCCCTCATCAACCTATTTAAAGTTTCCTCAGAGCACATATGAGTCTCTAAAATTACCTTATTTATTCCCCAGTTGGCATGTTGTTGTTTTTGCCTTCAATGGGAGAATGTAAGAACTATGTGAGAGCAGACCTCACCTGACTTTTTTTTTTTTTTAACCATTGCAATCCCGGTGTCTAAACAGGTGTGTGCTGGGGAATCAGTAAATATTTGGTCAACAAATGAACGAAAGGACAGTTGAGTAGCCATAGAGTAGGGTAGCATGTTCCGTAAGTCTCCGTTTCCTCAGAGAGCTCCCAGAGTGGTGTGTTCAGAGAAGCTGTAACGCATGCCTCCATGAACTTGAAAGTCAGACCAAGAGGCTTTGAGTCCCAGATCCAGCATTTATCAGCTGTGAAACCTTGGTCAAGTTACGTAATCTGTGAGTTTTAGTTTGTAATCTGTGACATGGTGACAATAAAACTGACCTCAGTTGTCAGTTATTAGGACAAATGGGTTATTTTCTAAAAATGGGTTATTTTACATAGTACATAATTCATTTACTTTTTAAAATGACATTTATCAAGCATCTGTTCTGTGCCAGGCACTGATCCAGAAACTAAGGATGAAGCGATGACCAGGCAATAAAAATCTCTACCCTCAAAGTTTACATTTCGGTGCACATATATACATGTTTTATAATCATTTTAAGAATAAGAACAGGCTTCTGATTTTAACTTTCAGTGGGATTAAATTTGAACTCTGGTTAGCATGCTAGTGCTGAGTAGGGAGCGCATGTTTACTTTGTGCCTATTATGGACCCCTAGCATAAGTATTCAGTTAATAATGGTGTATTGAGAGGATTGTTAGAGATGTCTATGTGTAAGAGGTTGTGGCCAGTCTTACCCTACAAATGGATTACTTGTATTTGCAACCTACAGTGCATAAGGAGATCTAGAAAGAGGTACAAAAAACATGTTTGCTTAATATTGATTATTTATTTTTTAGAAAAACTATCAGTGCCCAAACAAGTGCATGTTTCTTTGGACTCTTGATGAAAAAAGGCTTTTTTTCCTGGAAATAAGGATGTTTCTTGATTTTAATCAGTGAACCAGGTGCATTGGTGAAAGAGTTGGGCCTTGATTCTTTTGAAAAAGCTATTTTTTTACCAAGAGAAATTCTTACTAATGTATGAATAGGTTTAGGTAAAAATGTAATTCACATGTTTTTTAAACATAGTGAGCTTGTATTTCCAAGTTTTACCTTTGTATTTGCCGGTATGACATGACCATATTCTCTGTCAGCAAATATAGATTGCCCATCATTTCTGATAGCACTACAAGTTCTGTGTATGAATATATCACAGTATATTTGTTCAGTTCTTAGTTGTTGAACATTTAAATTGCTTCTGGTTGTTTTGCTCTTCTAAACAATATCAGTACAAATGTACTTGATCAAACATCTTTGTGCAGTTTGATTTCCTTGGGATACATTTGGAAAAAATTATACCAAGGAAGAAGGTATATATCAGTGTAATTGATTATATAAAACCTATCTTTTAAAAGATTTATTAATTTGAGAGAGAGAGGGAGAGAAAGCACAAACAGGGGGAAGGGCAGAGGGAGAGGGAGAGGGAGAAGCAGACTCCCAACTAAGCAGGGAGCCCAATGCGGGGCTCAGTTGCAGGACCCCAAGATAAGGACCTGAGCTGAAGGCAGACGCTTAACCGACTGAGCACCCAGGTGCCCCTGAAACCTAATTTTTCACATATGTAATAATAAACAAAATAAAATGGAAAATGTGAAGTTTGTGGAATATTTGTAAGACATATGTAGTATAAAAACATGATGGCTCAAACCAGCCTGCCTGAGTTTGAACTTCCTTACTCACTAGCTCTATGAGCTGGGGAAAGTACTCACTGTCTCTTGTGCTCAGACTTCCTCATCTGTAAAAATAGGGATAACAATAGTACCCATCTCTAGAAATGATTGTGAGGGACAAATATAAAATGCTCTGAACTGTGACACTGAGGAATGCATATGTAAAAATTTGTTTAAAATACGTCAGTGATGGGTAACACCCTAAATAGCTGACAAGTTTAGAGATCAGTAAGATTAGCACTAATACCTAATTGATAAACGAAGCAGTATAATAAGAGTATTCACATAAGAATTAATACAAATAGCTAGTCAGTAAATTAAAAGATGGTTGTTATTTCTAAAATCAAAAATATGAATATTAAATCCATAAAATACATTTTGGCTTCTCTATATAATAACTCTTAAATAAAGTGAGACTAACTAATACTAATATGATCCCCTGAATTCAGATAGCAGTGTAAATTTGATTAACACATATGGAAAATAGCTTGGACAAACATGTTTTTTAAAGATTTTATTTATTAGAGAGAGAGAGCACGGTGGGGGGGGGGGGGAGAGGGAGCAGCAGACTCCCGGCTGAATAGGGAGGCCCAACGCAGCTCCATCCCAGGATCTTAGGAGCTCAGGATCATGACCTGAGCCCAAGGCAGATGCTCAACCAGCTGAGCCACCCAGTCGCCCCCATTTGGACAAACATATTAAGAGCTTCAATAAGGTTTCACGCCTTTGCCTCTCTAATTCTGTTTCTGAGAATATACTTAAGGCTGTCACCCAAAAAGTGCACAAAGTCTGTACCACAAAGATGCTGAACAACGTGAAACATCTAATATGGGGCCAAAACAGCAAAGTGGTTAACAGGCAAGCTTGGAAGTCAGGTAAAACCTGTCTTAAAATCCTGCCTCCACCTTGAACTAGCATTTAGTTTGAGACAAATGTTGAACCTCTTTTAACTGAAATCTTTCATCTGAAATTGAAGATAATTTACCTAATATCATGGATTTGTTATAAAAAGGACATGGTAACTGACAGAGCAAACTCTCAAGAAACGATTGCAAATTGCTACTATCAATAAAAGCCCTAAATTTTAGATAACCTTAAATAATTGTAGAGATATAAATTATCCTATTTTTTTCAGATTTCTTAAAGACATGTATAAGTAATGTCATTGAACATTCTAATGTATATGATATTTAGTTAAAAATGAGATTCAGAAGTGAATATATTAGATAACCTTAGCTATGTGAAACTACACATTTATAAGGCAAATAATGTCAAATGGTAGTTATTTCTGTATGGTAGAATGAAAATTTTATTATTTTATTCTCTCTCTGCACATACACACACACACACACGCATATATATGTTGCAAATTTTTGTGATAGCTAAGTTTTCAGTAGTGTGTGTGTGGTAGTCTTAGAGAAAACAAGTATTTGTATTAATAATACAAATTAATTCCTAACTAAAGTATTTTTATAGTTATAATGGCATACAAATGAAAACATAATAAGTATAATTTCTTTAGTTAAGAATCTGGTTTTTCCTCTTATTCTAACATCTTGCTGTCATCAAATATTTATTATATGTTCCCAGGCACTTAGTGCTTGCTAGAGGCGAGCCTGAGTAAGTCCCTATCCTCAAGGTATTGACACATACGAGATCGTCTCACCAATAACATCCCCTTAGGTATAAGAAATGTACACATGTTCATGGTGACTTTTGAATAAATTCAAAATGACAGTAAATATTTCAGAGTAGGTTTTTATGCCCACTGGTATACATAGACGAAATTTGTTAAAAGTTTAACATTTAAAAATGTTAACAGACTAGAAGCATTTTCTTCAAGAAAACAAAAAATCCAAAGTTTCAAGTTACTATGAAGTTTTTGTCATCAAGCTCAGAAGTGTATACACTGGGCAGAGCTAGTAGTTTTACTAGTTGTCAATATGTAAATAATTAGCAGTTCATATTTTCCACGAAATGAGAAGAATCACCAACTCCCCCTGTATCTAAAAACCTTCTTTCTATGCTTGGCTTTGCTTGTGAAGTCAGCTGGAGTGTGCTAAGCAAAACTTAAATAAGTTGACTACTTGAATTCTTATTAGATATTAACCAAGATCTTTCCAGAAAATCAGCTAAGACACGAAAATGTAATATAACATGAAATTTTACCATCCTTAAACAAAAAATAATAATAAAAAGCCAAGTGAAATGAAAGATGTGAATGATGTTCTGAAACAAAGTTGGGTCCTCTGCCCCTGTCTGTGCTTTAGTCAGGTTAGGACCGTTTTGCTCTTGCTCAGTAATCTAGTCCCTGTGTCCCTGATGCATAGTGGGTTTTGCTTCAGATAATACTACCACAAAGAATGAGAAGATGGCATTATAACGAGGCCCTAATATATAAATTAGTAATATTAGTCACATTAACTTCCCATTTAAAACATTAATGACTGTGAAGGTATATAAGAAGCCTAAGTAGCCTGATATTCCCTGTCATATTCAGAATTTGATAAAGATGATTCTGGAGCCTTCATTTCGTCAGTCCTCATCCCTGCATGTGTAGGACCCAGGCAGCCCCACAATCATACAGTGAAAGAAAGGAGTTACTCTTTGGAAGTAAGGTAACAGGGCATAGTCGTTTGTTGTAGGAGCAGACAAGTATTTATGAAAATAGAATGTTAGCATTTAAAATTCCTTCATATTAGTATTTCAAATATATAAGTAAGGCATACTCATTATAGAAAACCAGAAATTATGGAAATTCAAAGAGAAAATGTCACTTTTTCCAGCATGCATGGACAGACACTGGACAATTTGGTAAATTCTCTCTCCATTTTTCAGCAACCTCCCCTCCAACACACTTGCCCGAACATGCACAACGGTAGCTTTTCTCTATATTAAATAGATCTAAAAACCCACTGGTGTGTCTGCATTTCAGTCTCTTGATTTCTGAATTCCTTGCCTCGTACTCAGAAGAGTTTGATACACTTACATGAACACTCTGGTTCTTTTCCTCACGGCTCCTAATGAACATACAAGCTATGCCTCTCATCTCATAAGCAGGTGGAGATTATATTTAACTCCAAAGTGAAAGTAATCATAATGTACAATATTCTTTCAGTGGTCCTGTCCCATTCTAGGTAAGGGTCATCTGTTATCTTTAAAATGGGGAAAATAATAGTACCTCCGTACAAAGTTTTGTTACGAGAATTAAATGAATTGAAATAGGTGGAGGAATTAGAACAATGACAAGCACGTAGTATAAGTTCAACAAATACCTGCTATTATTATTGGCATCATTGTTATTGTTATCTTTCACATGGTCCTGGGGTTTTACAGAAAGGAATAGGGCAAAGAAAGGAGAAGAATGGGGGCCACATCAATGTCAGCTGAAGCAAAGATGGCAAAGCTAAAGAGCTGTGTTTTTTCCATTATATTTTTACCACAGTATTTGGGAAAAGTCATTACATATGTGCATCAAGAAACAAACCCTGTTTGTGAGTATGCATGGCAAGATTGGGCTCTAAGACTACAAAATATTTAAAAATATTATGTAAATGCAATATAACAAATTATCATAATAATATTGTGAAACCTCTCAAGATAATTATTTCTCATGATCATTGTGTAACCAAAGCTAATATTTGCTATTCAACAGAAGAGTAAAATAAATAACTTCATGGAATTTGTAGTATCTTAATTAATCTAATTTCATCTATAAAATATGAGTCAACTTGGCGAGGATCAAATGCATTTTTATTTATCAGTTTAAAATTTAAAAATCCAGTTGACTGTTTTTAAATTGTATAAAAGTAAAAAGAAACAAAAAAGGAATTATTGCTTTCAAAGGCATCCTTTTTGCTTTTCCTACTCAAAAATGGCTCTGATTAAAATTTTTAGCTTTGGCAAGCAGTTATCCAAAAATATGATCAAATGATAAATGGATGAGAGATTCATGAGTAAAACCCAGCTTTATGCTGTGCTTTCTAAGTAATATTTTTCAACCAAATTTGAGTAATTATTTTTACAATGCAGACTGATGTGACTAATATTTGAGCAGTCTGTTAAAAACATAAAGTGGGAGAAATGCTCCTATTAGAGGGATCAAATGTACAAAGATAAATTCACAATCAAATTCTGTTAAATGCCTTCTGCTTATCTTACTGTCCCAGGTTGGGTTTTTCAGAAAATGGACTCTGAGACAGAGATTTAGGATGTTTATTGAGAAGGGCCCTTAAAAATCAATACCTGTGAAAGGAAAGAAAGGGAGCAGAGGGAGAACTTGAACTATGTCATAAGCCCCATGTCAACCTTGGTTGACCCCACTGGGAGCTCTGTAACTAAATTGGCCCTTCATTCTTGCCCCATCTTGACTCCAAAATGGCCAAGTCTTTGTACCCAAATGTCATGGTATGTTGGCCTCCCAGACAAGGCGTAGCCTTAGATGAGGCTGCTCTGTCCAGATGAGACAATCTCTTGAAGGGCCTCCCAGCAAAAGTTTATCTTCTAATAGCATGTCCAGTATGTGGACCACAAACTCCTCCTCCAAGGATGAACTGGGCAAAACATCCACCTCATATTCGCTCATGTTTATCTAGACAAATAGTATAAGTTCAGAATAAACCTTCCAGGGAAAGTTGGTGAACCTTTTTTTCCCCACACCTCTCTCCCACTTGATTTCATCAAGTTAATTCATAACTGTCCTTGAGACAAAGCTTCTGCATCACCTCCTTCAAGAAGCCTTCCCCACCCAAACACAAATGTGCTTATTACTACTCCCACATTTTGTTTTTAGAATTGTCTTTTAATGTGTCAGTTTCCCTTAGGGAAGGAGAGTTCCTCTAAGGCAGGGATTGTGTCTTAATCATCTTTCTGTGTTAACTTTCTACTATAAGAATCTGCATTACAGTGGTTACTTGGTTGAGTATTTGTTGAATGGATGGATGGATGAATTTTTCTTGTGTCCATTGGCTCTGTCATTTTAATCTCTCCTAATATTTCTCACATAGCTGAATTAACACAAGCTGAATTAACACAAGACGTTCTCCTTACCATAAATTGTAAGCTCTGTGGTTTTTTGTTTTTTGTTTTTAAAACTCCGTCTTTATCACCAGTGTATCACTGGGGACTGGCTTAAAAGACCTTAATAGTCATTGAGTGGGTGAATGTTGATTTAATAGTTCTGGAGGTGACAATAATGTAGTCTGTATACAAGGAACCACATGATTTAGAGATGCATTTTACTTAGTGTTGGAGGCTTCGGTAAATGTCAGAAAAAATTACCAAAAATTTTAATAATATTAAGTAAAAAATAAAGCATTGTATTACTTTAGAACATTTGTCACAAATCGTACCATATGATACTCTTGTTCATATTAATTTAGAAATGTCTGGATTCCTATCTCTATAGTCACAGACAATGCCTACACCCAGAGATAACAAGCATTTTTTGAGATCCTAAAAGTTGTTTGGTTTCATTGTTATATATCATTTAACATGGGGCACCTGGGTGGCTCAGTCGTTAAGCGTCTGCCTTCAGCTCAGGGCCTCATCCCAGGGTCCTGGGATTGAGCCCCACATCAGGCTCCTCCGCTGCGAGCCTGCTTCTTCCTCTCCCACTCCCCCTGCTAGTGTTCCTTCTCTTGCTGGCTGTCTCTCTCTCTCTCTCTCTCAAATAAATAAAATCTTTAAAAAAAAAAAAAAAAAAAAAATATATATATATATATATATATATATATATATCTCACTTAACCCTAGTAATTGTATAAAGCATATATTATTTTCATAATTTTCATATTATTTTCATTTTGTAGATGAAATTATTTTCATAATTTCATTTTGCAGATGAGAAAAAATTGAGGCTCCAGGGATTTTATAAAGTTCCCCAATGTTTACATCTAGTGAGTAGAAAAATGGATTCAAACTGATTTATCAGATCTCAAGAAAATATGGTTTAATAACCACAATCAACCATCAGTGCTTTAGAAATCTATAGATATTTACAGATTTTTAATATTTTTATTATATTTATGTGCACGTATTTTTATTTTCAGAAATTGTGTAAAGTTTGGCTTTAAAAAATGGAAGAACTGACTGTAATATTTTGTACAAAAAACTCGTTGCCCTTTGCATTTTCCACAGATGGCCGCAACCGTAGTCTATCCCACACGCTCCTCTGCAGTGTGACCTTACCACTCCCCATCAAGTTGTGGAGTCTTTTTCCCTACCTCTTGAATCTAGGCTGGCCTTAGGGGCTCTTGAAACCAATCAAATGTGGCAGGAGGGAAACCACGTGACTTCTAAGGCTGTCAGAGGAGCCTTGCCGCTTCCTCATTGGTCTTTTAGACTACTCACTTTCTGGCTTTTCTTTCTCAGATACTATCTTTTGGATCACCTGGTTTTCAGGCCTTCCGATTTTGAATTATATCAGTGGCTGTTCTGGTTCTTTAACCTCCATCAGGCAGATCAAGGGAATTCTTGGTTTCCAAAATCAGTGAGCCAATTCCTATAATAAATAAATGATCTATTGGCTCTGTTTCTCTGGAGAACCTTGACAACATTCTCATAATTTCTTCTCAGAATTTTTCTTTGCTTACCGTATGATCGTTTTCCAGTCATATAGATGGTCCCTAAACCAATCAAGTCATAAACGATGCAGTCTAAGTTACACAAGTTAGTCATCCTTGACTAGAGTGAAATATAGATAGGCTTTAGTCCCCTTTTTACCCAAATTGATTTAGTAGAATACATGTATTGAGTTCTGGAGAAAGGGAAGAGGCCAAAATTTCTAGAAATAATTTTTAACAATTCAATTCCTATATATAATATTCCCTAAAATATATTTGGTTATAACTGTCTTTAACAGTGCTATCAACATTTAAGGACTGTGATTTTTTTGTTGTTGTTGTTACATTTGATTAGCTCTTGGGTACCATCTGTCCATCCACATTCAAAATATGTTATATGCTTATATACATGTATGTGTGTATATGTGTATACATATGTGTGTGGGTGTATGTATATGTGCAAATATGTGTGAATAAGCAAACCATATAGTACAGTAGGTAATTTATCTTTGTCTATTTTTAGAATTTCACAAAACATATTGAAATAAATATTAGAAATTAGAACTGGAATAGTTAGCATTGATCTATTAAGATTAATTTTCATTCTTATTCTTTGTAAAGTGAATAGAACATTTGTTTGCATCAACTTTTAAAATTATTTAATTGCTTAGTACAAAGCAAACGAATAACGTTACAAAGCAAACGAATAACGTTAAGTATATATTTCTTCAAATGGTAAAACCAATCATTAATTAAACATCATTCACCTTTGCTTTTTTGGGGTTCTCAGTTCTGAAGGCAGGCTAAATTGAAATTCTTGATGCAACTATTTCTATTTTTCTTTTACTACAAGGAAGTCAGATTAACAGGAGCCTTTAGCTGAGGGGAAATAAGTCAAGCCTTGGATGCAGTTAACATTTAAATTAAAAGAACAATTTGGCAATTGATCTGCCATTAGGGAAAAAAAAACAAAAACAAAAACAAAAAACGGACAAATGGAAAACCCAGTGCCTGGAAACAAATTTGTCTTCCTTAAAAGCTTACTTTCAAGTGTGTCTGGTTTCTAGCCCAGTTTGTATCAAAAGGGATCAATTTTTCCCCCTTTCCCCTGTTCCACTTTTGCACTGGTATTGTCTGAATCCCAGAGTGAGCAGCAATACATCATCTTGCTTCAACATCTGCTAGAGCCCCCTCTCCTCCTAATCTGCCCAGATCCCCAAAGCCTTTTCCACCTGCTATAGCGCCAAATGCTCATTATAGCATACAGCTACGCCCTTCACTGTCCTTCCTCCCAGATCCTCAAGGTTAACGTGGAACAATGACTATTATTAAGTGGGGGCTTTAGGAATATAAAAGCAGACTGGGCAAGGAGAAAGGGGGAGGGGCAGTGGAAGCACTGGGTAGAATGCCAGGATAGCTGGCAGGAAAGAGCTGCTAGAAAGCTGTGGCCAATTTTCCAGTCCAAACATGAGTCACTGAACAGAGATGCCCTAGAAATAAATAGCTTCCCTATTCATTGCCCAGTACAAGCAGAGACCACACCCTCCAATGGTTTTGTGTCAGAGTACTTTGGGGTATGGCTTTGAGCAGCTTACGGAGAGAGAAAGGGAGATAAAAATGGCCAGCGTAAGGAGGCTGGCAAGTCTAGAAGTTACGTTTACTGCTCGGCCAACAGTAAATTGAGAGCAATTGGAAGTTGTTCTGCCTCCTCTTCTTTTTTCTTCAAACCACCAACCTATTCCTTCTTCTTTACATCATCGGACCAACCCCCAGTGGAAAATTTGAGGTCCATTGGATTGGACTGCTTAGAAAATAGAGAAATTCCACAATCTCTCTGACACTCTGCATTCATCTTCTATTATCATGAGAACTGAAAAAAATATAAAAAGGAATCTAATCGGGGGGGATGGGGGAAAGCAGCTTTAATTTGAATTTCCTGTCTTTAGCAGCTGTGTACCTCGCTCCCAGATGCCATACTTGGTACAATTTCCTTTTAGTTTTGTACAGGATATTTTAAGAAGTGAAATGTTGCTTCCTCAGTGACAGTCATAGGGATGATCCTGATACACCACATGAATACCTGCTGGCCGCTGGCAGAGTTGGCCAGTTCTGCCCTAGACACTCTCAGCTCTCCTGCTAACAGACCACTGGGCAATGTCTCCAGCAGGATCAAGTCATTCCCTATTGCTCCTCAACTCTTGGAAAAAGTATAAAACCACGGATTCCCCCAAAGGCCACCTAGTAAAACTTTACTTGCCTCCACAACCTCCGGGCCCCAAGGAAATGTGCCACGATCCTACAGCCACACGATGTGCTGATCTAAATAAGGCACAGGCCACCTAGCTCAGTCACTGCTCTTGCCAAGAGATGGGGGGGGGGGGTTGAATGAACTCTCATTAGTAAAAACAACTAAATGTAAAACTGCCTGGGCTAGATAGAGTAGGAGCTTGTTCCTGGCTCTGTGAAATGACAGTGCACCTAAACTGTAGACTTACACTTAGAAGATCATTGTATTTCCCTTTTCTTTTTTTAAAATCCAAGTTTGAATGTTACAGCTAATTTTGGATAGACGGCTTTTTAAAAACTTGCAATTAAGAGAGAAGAGACATTTTGAGGGTTAGAAGTTCTTCACTGTCACTTGGACTGATCAAGAAACTAGATCTTTGCTGAGGTTTTGTGTACGATAAAAAAAAAATAAGAGTTTAGCTAAATAATGGACGTTTCAGAAAACAATTCCTAACAACTTATTGAGTTATTGACATATACAAATTATATATATTAAGGTGTATAAATATACTTTGATAAATGTATACACCATATAATGATCACCCCACATGAATCAACATATCCATCACCTGTGTTGTTGTAGGTGTGGTGAGATTTAAGTTAAGATCTATCTTCTTAGCAAATTTCAAGTATATCTATACTATTGTTGACTACCATCACCATGCAGTGTATTAGATCTCCAGAACTTTTCATCTCTCACGACTGAAATTTTGTATCCTTTCACCAATATCTCCCCATTTCCCTTCCCCCCCAACCCTGCCAACCACCATCCTACGGTCTGCATCTATGCAGACCACATATAAGTGAGGTCATACAGTATTTGTCTTTCTGTGTCTTGCATAATGTCCTCCAGCTCCAGCTGTGTTGTTGCAAGTGACAGGATTTTCTTCTTTTTTAAGGAGTAATATTCCATAATGGAGGGAGGGAAGGAGGGAATGTGGTAGATAGATATATACATTCGTCTGTAGAAGGACATTTATGTTGTTTCCATATGTTGGTTACTGTGAATAATGCTGCAATGAACATGACCTTGAAAATCCAAAATCTAAACCTTGTTCTAGACATTTCATGTATATGTTAGTCTCTACCCTTGCTGCTCACTGTCTCCATTTTGAGACAGAGAGATAGTAAACAAATGCTAGCGTGGAATATTTTTTTATAAGTGTAGCTTTATATGAAAGTAAGAAAATGAAGGAAAATGATTTTTTTTAATTGAAGTAAATCTTCAAAGCATATGGATACTGTAGAAGGAAGATTCTAGCTCTTTTAATGGCATGTGGGTAATATTGGGCAAGTTTCATTTTAGTACCCTGGCTCTTTTTTTCCTTATGAAAAGTGGGTAGCAGTAGTGTGTTACCTACCTTAAAGGGTTCTCCTGAGGATTAAATGAGATGGTTTGGGAAGGCGCTAGGGACACAGGAAAAGATCAAGTTCCGTTATTACTATTCTTAGCTATTTATTTGAGGACATTTGCAAGATGTTTAAAGATTTTCCAAATTACTCTGTTTCTTTGCTCCTTCCTTTCTTCCTTTCTTTCATTTTTTTCTGCTTCTAAATTTGTCTTCAAACCTTATAAAGAGTAAGATTCTGTTTTGTTTTATAAAGTTCCATAATCTTAACTTGGATATTATACTTTAATTAAATATTATACTAAAAATACCCTAAATTAGGGACAAAAATCACTGACTGTGTCATAATTAACTTGGACTGCCATAACAAAATTCCATAGACTGGGGGGTTTAAACAACAAACTTATTTCCCCACATTTCTGGAGGCTAGAGATCTGAGATCAGGGCGCCAGCATGATCAATTTCTGGTGAGAGCTCTCTTCCTGACTTGCAAATGGTTACCTTCTCCTTATGTCTTCCCATGGTGGGAAAGAGAGATTCAGGCTCTCTGGTGTCTCTTCTTATAAGGGCACTAATCCCACCATGAGAGCGCTACCCTTATGACCCTTAAGACCTAATTTAAACCTGATTATCTAATTAGCTCCCATAGACTCCATCTTCAGATGCCATCACATTAGATTTAGGGCTTCAAAATCTAAATTTGTGTGTGTGTGGGGGGGTGGTACCCAGTTCAGTCCTTAGCAGACTTGTTTCAAAATTCGAAACCTGATTTCATCAGATTGTTGGAAAAGTTTTCAGCAGAACCAATAAACATTGATCACAGAGATTCCACATTGTAAGACATTTTGGCATTGTAACTGCGGATTTTATTTTGATTAGCTCTATATGTTAGTTTAATCAAAATCTCCTTTATTCCCTAAGAAGTCCCTGCACACTGCTCCAATTAACTGTTACGCACAATTACCAGTCTGACACAAATTCTGACCTTTTCTCTCCACTGTTTTTTTTTTAATCTTTCTTTAGCCAACTTTGACCTATCCTGTCCACCCATCTCCTCCCCGTCTAGTGCTCATCTTATCCTACTCACGCTTAGTCAATATAGTCCCCAATTCTCCCTTTAGTAACTCTGAAAATCTTGCCTTGATTTAACCTTCTTATAATAACATCTCTTCTCCGTTGCTTTTCCTCAGAACTCTGTGCATGAATCTGCCGGCAACATTTCAGATTCCTTGACCACTTCTCTTTTCTGCTCTTCAGGAAACTCAGCTTTCCTGACACTTTATCCCCAGATCCTCCTCCAATGCCTCTTACCATGCCATCTGTAATTTTTCCTGCTTCTTCTGCAAACCTAAATCTTAGTGTTTCCCCTAAGGCCACTTCCCTTTCCTCCCTGTTCCCTCTGCTTATAGTGATACCATCCACTTCCAAAAGTTTTATTTTTGCCTTTGTGAACATGACATCCCCCTCTTTTCTTTATTCTAACTTTGCAGCTCCAGACTTTAAGATTCAGGCCATCAGCAGGATCCGAGTCCTGGGAAAGGATCAGGCCTGAAAAGGGAGCATGTGAGCTTACAGGGCAGGGAGGAAGAAGACATGACGTTTCTGATTGATGACTGAGCGCTGAAATAATTAAGATGAGTCTCTTTGACAGCCTTCTTAGCTGATTCATGATCTGACCACTTCATTTAACACTTTAAATTACTCTTTCAGTGTTAAAAACAAACAAACAAAACAAAACAAAACAAAAACTCAGGCTTCCCCTCCTACCCTGTATCATAATCACATTGGTACAGTTGACTTACTTTTCAGGTTGCCATTTGGATATCTCCTAGAGAGTGTGTGTATAGAGTTGATTTCCCCCTATCGGTCTTCTTTTGTAACCATCCCCATGTTTAATGTTAGTAGTTTTATCTCCCTGCCCATAATCCAAACTCAGACCTCTTCAGCATCCTCATATTCTCCCCAATTCACAGTATCTATTGGTCATCAACAACTCTGATCCTGTTGGGAATTTCTCTTGTACCCTATACTTCCATGTCATTTCTCTTTTCATTATTTTGTTCAGACTCTTGTTTTACATGGCCCACATTGTGTTCCCTCCTAAATGATGCTTCTGTTTCTGTTCATCCTCTCTTGCGAAGATCACCATTTCAGCCACTCCTTTTCTTTTTTATCTTTATCCCCGCGAATAAGTCCTCGGGGCCCATCAAACAAACCCTGGGCATCACCCTGGCTTTCAAGGCCTTCTGCAAATTAGGCTGTACCTCATTTTTATGATGCTCCACTGAGAAGTCCCCTTCAGTCACCCTGCGCTGTTACAGCTAAGTCAGAATTGACCACTATTGAATGAATGTAGTTACAAACACCTTGGTGATGCTACTGCCTTCACATGGCCGAGATGCTTCCCCACTCTTCCCACTTGTCGACTTGTTCTTCCTTCAAAGGGCAGCCCAGACTTCAACCTCAGTTGAAATCTTCCCTGTTTCTACCTGCCCAAACGTTCTTCATCACATGCGCGTGTGCGCACATGCACATTTTTAAACTTCAGTGCCTTACCAGATTGAATCTTGTACTAAAGCTATTTATACCCCCTCCTTATCTCATCTAATATATTAGAAAGATCTCTGTGCCCAGAATCAGGTCTTATTTATATCTTTCTCCTCCCCACCAAATAAAATTGCATGGCTCCATAAATATCTGTTCAAATAATGCAGATTAAGTCTTGATAAATATATTTTGAATAAATATAAAATAAAATAATTAAATTACTACTAAGAAAAATTCTCAGTTCTTATCACTAGTTGTTATTTCTGACACAATTAACTATTTAAAATAATTATTATACTGTTAATGGTTAGAGGAAGAAGTCTTTAGTTTTTTTAATGTATTTTGTTGGTAGGATGTGACATGGGCAGCTGCATCCTTCTGTTTTTTAAAAACCTCCATGTTTGCATGTAAAATGGGTAACTGTAATTTTGTTTGCATGAATGTATGTATCTGCATTAGGGGTAGAATTTTGAATAGAAAAATAATTTTTAAAAAATAGATTATGGATAAAATTTGGTCATAGTTAATCTGTAATAGAATAATAGTCCAGTTAATGAGTGTCATAATATATGTAAAATGTATAGTTTATTCCATGAAAACAATACAAGTTAAAGAGCCTATATTCAATAATTATTTTTGGCAAGAGATAAGATTATTTTAATAGAATAAACCTTTCTGCTACTTTCAAAAAGTAATTTAATAAGTTATATATAAGGCAGAGTGAGGTTTTTTTTTTTTTTCCTTTTTAAAAATGGGAAATAACATTGTTATGCTCAAAACTACTTTTCTTAATAGAGGTTACAAAGTCTTTCTTTTCCCTCAATTCCACTGAAGTCCAAGAAATTTCAAGTAGTGTAGAAAGCCCGAGGTTAAAAAAGGCCTTAAAACCCTGTCAGAAAAGCCAGTTATTTGAAGGTATACAGAAGATACATCCTCAGCAAAACACACATCATAAAAGCCTATATTTAGTAATTATTTAAAAGAGAGAAGAGATGCTGGCTGAGGCGATGGCAGCTGTGGGTGGCCATGCTTGGGAGATCCCATAAAAGGCCTCGGTTGGCTGCAAAAGGTTTCAGTATGGGTGACAGGATATTTCCATGTGTATTTCCTTTCAGTTGATACCTTCCGGTAAAGCTTCCTGTGTGCTGGTGGAGCTCACCTACACCACCCACAGCACATTTCTTGATTTGAATTAGGGTTTCATGGAGTGTGGGTCTTAGAAGTTCAATTCAGTACCCAGACATCTGAGAATGTAGTGAAGCCCTGATTGTTGATTTCAAAGATTCTCATCACTGCCAAAAAAGTTTTCACACAGAGAAAATAAAAATCCACAGAACTTAAATGTATGACTTTCAATTCTTAAGTTGTAAAGGACATTTATTCTAACTTTGTGACTTTGTGGATAAGGAAACAGACCGAGAAAGGTAAGTAAGTTGCCCAAGGTAGAATCCCAAGATGAATATAGGCTTCCTGACTTCTAGTCGTTGGACTTCATAAGCTGACTTCTCTAAAGAAAATTACCACCTTAATATTAAGCAACGAATGTTGTATTTAATAGCAAAAATACCTTTTTCCCCTAGATTCTTTTTAAAAGAGCAGATTAAAAGAGCAGGAATGTATGTCAAATTAAAACGGACCATAATTATTTGGTTACATATGATTTAGTTCTTAGAACCCCAAAGAAAATTTATATAAGATACAGATATAAATATTTTATATAATTAAATAATTTATATTTATATATTTTCATATAATTAGATAAATTTATATATATATATATACACACACACATATGCACACACACAATTTCTAAATGCTAAAATTACAAATGGTGGGAGGAGATGGAATATGCTTGAATTGCCATTGGACGTATTGCGATAAGCTTCACAACAATTATAAAATGTTCTCTAAAAATTGGCAGCTTTTTTTATATGTTATTTCCTTCATGAGTTCATGCGGGATGAAAAAGAGTTAGTGGAAATTATCTTTGTCATGCATTTGAAAAGGCAGAGAGGCAAGTCAGAAAAAGGATAGATTTAAATTATCTTTAAATCTATCTCCTATGTGGCTCTGTTTAAACATCCTCAGGCCAGCTGAGATGAATCATTAAATAAATTCCTATATTAATACAAGGAAGGCAAAGTGATTTTAAACTTCAGTGTTACCTGAATTTGTGCATAAATATCCTTGACTCAAAGGAAATTTAAGAAGAACAGTAGAATCTGTAATTGAAATTCATTTCAGTAAGTAAAAACAAAACTGAGATGATCTTGCTAATAGTTTAGCTGTCCCATCATTGATGAGCAGTTGTTAAGTGGTGACCTTCTAGGTTATGATTGTATCTGGTCACCGTAATGATTACCTACTTGGGGTCTAAGCCTATGCTTGGGAAAAGGCATAGGCCAAGGAAAAGAGCCCCGCGTTGAAATATGATCACAACAAACTTGTGAAAAGTTGTAATCAGTTGTATTATTAGCCAGATTAGCTGGAGTAGAGAGTTTTAGGAAAGCTATCCAATATGAACTGGACTAGGCAAAAAGTAGCAGGAGGTTAAATATCATTAGGGCAACACATAAAATCCTGAGGATTGAGCCAGTGGAAAAGAAGGAACAAAACAGCATTGCAAAAGAATGGTTGATAGAAGGTGGAGAACACTATGAATGATTAAAAATCCCGTAAATGTAGGCATAGAAAATAATAAAGGTGAAGGCCTTTACGGTTAAGTGGCTAAAAATGGGTATTTTTGTGCCACAGTCCTTGCAGGATATTAGGGAATTAGATTTTGTTCTCAATATTGTAGTCTAAATGATGAAGAAAAAAAAAAGCTACAGGGACAGAGGTGTTTACAGTTGAGGTTCACAAGGTATCATTCAACTGATGCATAAAACTCAGTAATCCTCACATACCTTCAGCTGTGATTCCCTCATCCCTGTTCCCACACACACACACACACACACACACACACACACACACCTTCTGCCACTAACTTCATTGCAGGCATCCACAAGAGTAAATTAAATAACCAGAGCTTTTTGACATCTCGAGACAACTAAACTGTTCCCTAAGACATGTGAAATGACACTGTGAAGCATTACAAACCTTAAATATTGAACTCAATTTGACCCCCAAATTGAGCAAATTACATCTAATCAATTATATCTCCGTAATCTTGATAGGTAGGTAGATAGAAAGAAAGAAAATATTTCCGTAGAACGGATGATTTTTGCCTAGCTAATACTTACCCCTTTCTGAGTAAAGTCCTATATCTTGAGCAAGGCAAGATTTTCACCCCACCTTCCTTTCAACCTAAGCAATATATGGGCTCATCAAAATATTTTCCTAAAGAAAAACAATTCTCCAAATACAGTATAATTGTAACATTCATTGGGCTTAGGGATTACATTTGTTAAATTCAGAAGAAGAGGGGCGCTTGGCACTTGTGCATTATTGGAAATTCCCCAAACACAGACAACAAAAGCTCAGTCAGTTTAATCAAATTATCAGCTTTTCCTCAGTCTGTGTTTAGTCTGTGTTTGTCTAATGTCCGGGTGCATATTTTCTACTTAAGAAAATCAATAAATCTGCTGCTTTAAAAAAAGGCACATTTCAAATGCAGTATACAGCGTATTGCACTCTCTGATCCAGCAATCTGTCTGCCTCTGCCCCACAGAAGGAATGAACAAGAAATACGCCTGACAAGCTTATGAGATGGTTTCGAACCTCATGTAGGAAGGGGGGGAAACGATGCCATTGAGAAGTGCACACCATTCACTTCTGATGTAGAAGGATGGCATGAAATGTGTCCCCGAAACTTCTTTCTGCTCTTTTGCATGGTTTTAAGTATAAGGGGCAGGACCGATAGGATCTTAGCAATGAAGTAGCTAATGGTGTTTTCTTAGGTAGAATATTTATTCTTGTAATATTCTTTCGTCAACATAGCTGTTACTTCTCCATATCTCTTGAGGTCTGACAGCATGTCCTCCTTTATTATTTGTTTTTGTTCGATAAATATTTGAATTCTCAGTCTATTGTATGATACTCAGTTTTTCCAACTGTGGGAAATGATAACGTTACTCCACAGTTTCTCATGTCCTTGTGGCTCTTAGGTCCTCCGTTGTTGTCTCTTTATTTGCCATAATACTTCATACATAAGCAAGCACAAACAAGCTGTTGACAAAAAATCCTCCTAAGTATTAGTACTTCTGATAAATAACTATTTTATAAATGTATTCTATAAAAATCACCTTGCTAATAAAATTGAAGTTCAGGCTTTTCTTAGATCCAGACAGGAAAATTCAGAATTTTGATGATAAGAATTTGGCTCTTGTATTTCCATGGATTAATTCTGACTGTATTAAAATTAGTGCGTGTTCTCACCTGGATGGCTGGATCTTTAGTAAATAAAATCTGAAACGATATAAAGAAGACAGACATTTTGGAAATAAGGTCAGCTTTTTCCTATTGGTTGAGACATTTAAACTTAGCAGAAAATAGACGCTGCTTTTCCCCAATAACAATCAATAAGTTATAGACTGCTACCCACGTTATGTTAGAGCTTTCCAACCTAAAGATTTGCTCACCGTTAATCCTCAGAAATGAGCTTGTCTTGCTATAAGTCTTTAATCTCATTACCAGTACTGATGCCTCTAAATAAGTTGGTTTGAGCAATGACAGTACACTGAGTTTGGTTGCTAGAGAAATGTTATTTACTCTTGCTCCTCCTGCGTTTTTTTGGTAGTGAGGAGATAGGGGGAAATTATGAAATTCACATTCCAATGAATTTGTCAAATGTTAATAATTGCCCAAGTAATTCACGACATTTTCATTGACGTGTGTGTTTATGCTCATAAGGGGACAATAAGTGAGCAAGTACCAGGGAAAGAAAAGAAAGACCATTTAGAGCAGTAACCTGAATTCATTCTCAGTAAAGAGAAATTTTGATTAGCTGGCTCCCCTTTCCCCTACAACGTTTGATAGCAAATGTTTGCTTTGTTTATTATAAAAATGCAAAAGTCATCATTGTCAAATAACTTTCTTACTTATTTCTAATAATTCTGGGGGAATATTTTCATTCTTGGTGTAAAGCTCCCTGGATTTGGTTTGCTGTTTTCCCCACTGTTGTTTATGTGAAGAATTTCTAGGCAGGGTAAAAAAGGTGTTGCTTGTGCAGAGAATCCGTTTAGTGGAGCAGGCTAATAGGCTGACCAGTCATTAACTAAAACACAGCTGGGAAGAGGCTATAATCCCCCAATTTCCTTCACAAATGCAGTAAATAAATATTCAAATGAAGCAGTGCACACATTTGCATATGTGTTAAACAAAAGCCCAGCTGAAAATCTGGTTTAAAAGCTCTCCCAATGTTCTTCCCTTTTCTACCTACAGTTCCTCTACCTGAAGAGTTTGCATTTCACAAATGTCCCCGCACTTCTTCCTTTTACTTCAAGATTATCTTAGAAATCTTCTGTCTTGCTGACCCCCATGAATTCCTTCACTGAACCCCATTTTAAGAGGAATGAAAGCCTCCTATCAAATTAAGTCTATTTCATACTCTTTGGACGATTTAAATTTGAGTATCCTTAATGTGTAAGAGGCCATCGTTACTCTCTGTGTTCTGCTGGTTTGTGAATAAAATTCTCTCTCTTTTTTTTTTTTTTTTTTGGACCCCGAGCGGTAAATACTTGGGAAATAAAACTTGGAGGCTTGATCACTGTTACAACTACTGTGTTAACCTCATGGCTGTAGGAGACTGATTCAGATCAGCTTCCTAAATTCTTTAGTCTGTCCTCTGAGATTTCAAGCAAGTGATGTAACATAGGGTGCTGTTCGGTTAATTATTCCTCAGAATGAGCCTCAATATCATTAGAAATTCCCTCTTCTGCCTCTTCTTTCCCTCTCTTGCTCTTATTCCGTGATTGTAATTTCTAGAGTTGGATTCTAGGGCACACCTGACCTTAGGCTCTTCTGGGTTGCTTATCCTGAAGCAGTGTGAGTCCCTCCCAAGGTGAAGAAATATAATTAGAAGAAAAAGAGATCATTCAGTGAGGAGCCTAAGGTAGGACACAAGGGGTTACTTTCTAGGGGAAAAAATAGATTGCAAAAAAAAATTTTTAAGTGATTCTGAAAAGAAAAAGAAAAAAAAAAAAGAAAGCTCCTGCAGTTAAAAAAAAAAAAAGGCGTATGAAAAATTAGCAAGGTACTATTGACTCACACTTGATTTCAACACTGCTTGTGATGTCAACAGATTTGTCCCACCCCTGGAGAAAGAAAAATAAAAGTAGCCAAAGACCCACGGAGTTCCTAGGTTACAGTGAATTTGTGCTTTTTTTCCCTCCTAGTTGTAAGAAGTGCACTGTAATTATTATCATATATGTAAAGACATATACAATGAGATAAATATATATAATCTGCATTTATACACATGTATTTGACTTCTATACATAAATATGTTTGCATACATTTAGGAAACACTATTGACTCACTGCAAAATGAAATGCATAGATTTGAAATATGTGAATCTTAGAAGGAAATGGGCTAGTAATAGAAACACTACATCAGAATTTGGGCCTTCAGCATTATATTTTTAAATAAATAATAGAGGAATTATTTTTGCCAACCTGTACTTAAATGCATGCAAGGATCCTTATTAGTGCCTTGTTAGTTGCTTGCTCTACAACATCCTGACGTGTTGTAATTCTGCTATACTTAGGAGCAAGTGTAGCTTAAACAGTAAAGCTTTTGAGAGCTGAGATAATAAAAGATTTTTTTCTCCTTCTCATTCAATCACGTTTTCAAAGCATACTTGTGGGAGAAAGTCACTATCACATAAATGATAATGCTTTGTATTTTTTAACAAAACCATGTCGGTATGTTTTGTATTACCCATTTTTTACAAGTGAATTTTTTCTCTGAAATAAGAAAATAAAAGCATTAATACTGGGAGGCTAGTTCAAACACAGGCTTTAACTGATATTATCCAAGTACAGAAGGCACTTTTAAGAATCAAGTTGTGCAAATTGTGCTGGATATCTATGAGCATTATTTTGAAGAGGCTTCAAAGCTTTCAAAATGCATATAAAACATGGCAAAACAACAATAGAGATCTGGTTTTTTATCTAAGTTTTATCTTTTGCTTATTTCCTTAACAGATTGTTAATTTTTCTCTTTTTTTCTGTTCGAGCCACATTGAACAAGACCCTGAGTTACCTTACTTGATAACACAAAGGCTTGACAAGATGAAGGTGTCCAAAGGACACCTGTTGAATTTAAATAGAGTTCTTGTTTGTTTGTTTGTTCTTCCATTTGAACTTTTCAGGAAAACTGGTATCTCCTCATTTTGTATTATTATCCTCAAAGCTGAAAGCTTACCTAAAGGGCTGTAGTAAAGTCTGAGATCGTACACATTCATCCACGGCCACTTTAGGGTGGCTCCACCATGAAATCCTTTCCCATTTGTATAGGAGATAAACTACAGTTTTCAAATAACTTGCCAGTGAATTATCTCTTTTGATTTGCACATGTTACTTTTTGTTGCTGTTGTATTTATTGCTTTAAGCATAAAAAGTTATTTTATAATGACCTTTCCCCCCTATTTTTTCTTTTCTTGATTGTAAAAGCTCCAAGTGACATGAGATGGTGGTGTTATACATTGGGTTAGAGCTTCCTCATCAGCTACACATCAAAGATTCTGGAATTCATGCAAGTAACCATAAGTTAGGAAGTGACAAGAACCAGCAGAGTGAGAATTTCAGTCATCAAGGCAGGGAGATTTTTATCAGTGATTCTGTCTGAGCAAATGCAGCATGTCCAGCACTCCAGTCTGAGGTCATGGCTGTCCCAGAATTTGGGCGGTTGGAGATATTTTGGGATGCTTTCATTAGAAGGTACAGAGTACAGTTAAGAAACAGGCTTGGGGCGCCAGCATATGATTATGGCAAGACGGGCTGACCACTGGTAAATTGCTGAGCCAACAGGCCGAGAGTCGGGTTGACCTCCCCTGGGGCCAAGTCCATAGAGAGCCACCTCCCAGCACACCTTCTGAGGGGTAATCTGAAGCACTCAGTGTTCCAAATACTCATCTGAGCAACAGATGTTTTTGTAAGACAAAAGTATTGTACATTTTCAAAGGCTCTGTTTATGAATCCTCTTGCCTTTCTATTTTTAAAGGTGCTTGTATCCAAAAAATATCCCTTATATTTACTTTAGAATGATCCAGCATCCTTGATGCCCATTTCATTGGTGGTGGTGGTTGGTGGGTGTGTTGGGGAGGGTGAAGTGGGGGGTGGTTGTTGCAGAGAAGCTCTAACCACAATGCAAGAGTCACTCACTTAGCAGGCTGCAAGTTACCAAGAGCTTGTTCAGAGAACCATTATATAAAGCAGGTATTTTTTAGACTTCTTATGTTTAATGACATTTAATGCTTCTGGATAAAATCTTTCCACTTTCAATTTGTGGTTAACAAAATATTTCTTTCCTTCTGTGTTTCTTGCTTCTTATAGCACCCAAACTTGATGGTTTTTTTTTTCTTGATTTTCAAGCAGCCTGTTTATACAAAGCACGAAAAAGAGTTAAAATGAGAGAGAATTTAGAGAAGGTGTCATTTGATAACCATGACAACTCAGAAGGCAATAAGAAATTTGGAATCTAATATTTTTTTTATGAGCATTAGAAAACCTGGCAATTGAAGCAGCAGCCCTCTGTTACCTGGCATAGTCAGAGCATGGTTGAAATAGAATAAATCTGAAGAAAATGGGAAAATGTTAATTTGATAACTTGGAAAGAAAAAAATATGCAGTAAAAATCCACTAATGTCAGTTTTTAATCATCTCCCAACATCTCACACAGTGTATTTGAAAAAAACAAAAAACAAAAAAACAAAAACAGTGTTACCCACTGCCGCCTCCTTGCCTGTCCGTTCTCCACCCTCACGTCCTCTCCCACTCCCAGTACACAGAAAACAACCCTTCCTGAGGTTTGGATTGGGCAGTCGTGTGTACATTTTCTTAAAATAACAGAAAAAAATGAAATAAAATGCTGAGCAGGGTAAATTAATTACGATAGACTCAAACAAATTGTGTTAAAGCATTGACTCTTAGGGTGTCGGGGATTTCAATTTAATTCAGTTTGATTTAAGTAAATCCCTTGAGCTTTTCTGAATCAAAATTTATATTTCAAGTTTGGATGCTATAAGAAGCAAAAGTGCAGTTATATATCAACTAAAACAGACTAAGCCCAAACCAGCAGTGACTATGATTGTCAGGTTTCTCCTAAAAAGACAACAAATCAACAATAATGAAAATTAAAGTTTCTACAGAAAAAGCAACTCTATAAAAAATCAGGTCCTACTTACCACTTTATAGTTTGCCTTCATTTGTGTGTGTGTGCCTGTGTGTGTGCCTGTGTGTGTGTGTGTGTGTGTGTGTGTGTGTATGCGGGTACTTTTCCTGGCTACACATTTGCCTCTTCTCTAATTTATTTCCTCCCTTATTGTTTCTTTCCCTTTCCTCTTTTAAATATATCTTAAGGTCTTCTTCAGCAATTCTAGGCCATCTGTCCTCAGCGTACTAAATAAGCATTCATGGACACATGGCTGCCTCCTCCAGACTGACAAAGGCTCTTTAGTATAGCTAAGAGAAATGACCCAACAGCAGTGGTAAAGAGGCCTAAAAATATTTAAAGTAAAAAAAAAAATAGCAAGACCCACCAACTTTCTCTTTGCTTGACTCCCCCATTTTTCTTAAGTTTATTTTATGTTTTACCATTGGAATCTGCCCTAACAGAATACATTTGCATAATTGCCTGCCAAATTGGATATAAGCTTATTTTTAAAGGTAAAGAATCCTTATATCAGAAAAAAGAAATTAATTAAAAAAAAAAACAAAAACCTTTAACTTCTTTTTAAGCCATGGCTGCATATATTTCGGGTAGTGTAATTGTCAAACATTTAAAAGACAAAAGGTGATTATGTTTCAGCAGCACTCCTGATATTTCTCCTTGTATAGTAGATATGAAGGGGTTGGTAGATACATATTTTTTAGTAGTTTAATAAGAATGCACCCAGTAAGCAGATATGCTTTCAGGTAACTTACATAAATTGTAAGGCATTAAGGACACACAGTTTTTTAAAAAGTATTCAGTGGATTAAATTTTTATATGAAAGACTTGGGCTCTTAATTCTTTTTTTAGTTGACCAATTTTGGATTTTTTTTCATGCTCTATAGAAATTTAACTTGTTTTATTTCCAATGAATACTATTTTCTTGTATGTTTGTTAGTTTATTAAAGCATTTTATCTAATGAAAAATATTTTAATTGGATGTAAATTATCACTTTATTTTTTCACAACAGATGCTGTGTGAATTACATGAACTTATATGAATTTCTGAGCTACTCATAAGTATTCAGAAAACTGCTAAAACCTGTTAACTGAATAGAAAATAAGATATTTCTATCCTCTTTATGGCCTAAACCTTGCTTATGTAAAAATTGCTAGGCTCTCCCCTCTCCCCAAAACTTAATAATGTATAAGCAAGTGTTTTTTTTTTTCATTCTTAACACCTATGATATATGTGCTTATACCTACACTAAGTATAGCCCAAAGTGATATCTTCTGGAGTTTACATTACAAAATGGCTGAACACTACCTGTCATATATTTTACGTTAAAAGAAAAACCTTTGCTCAACACTGCTGTCATCTATAGTCCATCATAAATCATTCCTTCGTGTGTTTCTGGCTTAATTCCGGTTATCACGAGTTAATTTGCTGAAAAAACTACATTTCTTTAAAAAGTCTACCATAAAAAAATTTCAGCAAATTATATTTTTATAATTTCTAGAAAGAAGGGAATATTTTTTAAATGGTCCTTAAATTAGGAGGGCACAGAGTGACTCGTCTAGTTTGATGCCACAAAATGGAACGCAGACATCAGAGAAACTATTAGCTCATCTATTTGAAACACAAACCAAGTTTTCCAGTTTTACAAACCCTCTTCGAAAAATGTATTTTATGGTGTAGATGCTATTAAAAATGATCTTACAAGGGCTTTTGTGTGTGTGTAGAGGGGATAGAAGCAATGAAGTGGGGCGGGAAGGAACTGAATTTAGGTGGTGATGAATTTCATTAAGCACTAGGTGTTCATCAGTGTGTGTCTTACAGCAGTCAGTGTTTTTTTATAGAATGTTTTCCCCCTTCAAAAAAAAAAAAAATCTAGGGGATGTTCAGTGGGTTCTTTTGTTGTTCAATCTGTTAATTAGAATTTTGCCACGACTCTTAGTGAGGAACAAAGTATTGCAGAAAGGCCTTATTTTAAAATTTAGAAGATGTGAATGCCAAAATCAAAGTCAGAATTATCAACATGAGTGGAAAGATACCAAAAGATTTTATGTGTTTGAAAATAAGAAGCACAGCACCCTCTCAATAACATAAAGTGGAATTAGTGAGATGTCCAGGATCTGATCTGGGAAGGAAGCAGGATCAAAGCAGCAGAACTCTGTATGGGTAGTAGATAAAATGCCCATATATTTACATTTTCATTTCAACTGGCAGTGAGAGAGTAAATTACAGTTCTAACTCAGAGTTTTCCAAATCCGGGATAAATGGGTAGAGATCAAGGAACTGCTTCATCTCTAGTATACTAAGCCGCCCCCCCTCCAAAGAAAGGAAAAAAGAAAAGGAAAAAGAGAGAAAAGAAAGGAAGAAAAGAGATTGGAAAGAGAGACCACGGAGTAGAAACAGGGTCAGTCCAACCCTTCCTAAGTAGGACTTAAGCTACAACTGTAAGGCATGTCTTGTACATTTTTTGGTCCTGTTAATGAAGTTTTCTTCAGTAATTCTTTCCAGTTCTGTCAAATTATCTTTTGTTGTTGGTGCTGTGTCAAATTCTTGATGAATATCAATGATGAAAAATTTGAACCATACATCTTCTTTATATTTTAAATTAATTTCATAGGAAAATAATTGGCCAAGTACTTATAGACACTGCATTTGAAAATAAGCCCTAAATTAGAGAAGCAGCAATTGCATTCTCTGGGAAGCAATGTAACGTAATGGAATAATACAGACATTAAAATCAAAAGACCTAAATTATAAATTCTTACTCCATTTCTTACCAGGTATGTGGCCCCTGTCAAATTACGTACCTCCCTGAGCCTCAGCCTCCTCCTCTGTAATCAGGAGATAATAATTGCTTCATCATGGACTGATTATGAATACTAAACATGATAATATATGTAAAGTGCCCAAAAGAGGTTTGGGCCCATAGTGGGTGCTTAGAAAACGTCAAGTCCCCCACCCCAGCCTACCTCATCCTGTACTGTCTAATGGTGCGTGATCAGCTCGATCACCGGAAAAGTGATTGCTCAGAAATTTTCTGGAACAATGAGACCTTCTTTGGGATGTTTTTCGTATTAAAGTCAACAGTCTTCTTAATAAAGACTGATCAATGTGAAGTAGATTTTCATATTTTAAAGATGTATGTGGGTGACTCTGGTAGGGGAGTTTTCTTTGAAAAATCCCCTGTTGAAAGCCATAATTATCCTGAGTTATGAGTACACTAAAAAATTATCAAAATTATTTCTTTGCTAACAAATTCTCCTTAATTCATGTATATACATCCCAATCCATGATTCAGAGAACATGAATATGGAATGTGAGCCATTCAAATAATACTTAGAATTGTGTTATTGTCATAGTCAAATAAATTTTATAAACCTACAGACTGTCTATTGGTGCATATACTGTAAGTGGAACTGACTACTAGTAAACCTTGTGCAAAACCACTGTTTTACAGAAAAATTGTTACTCTGCAAAGGAAAAGAATCTTTCTGAAAAAAATATACCATACCATAATACTTCATTACCTTTTAATTAATTAATGCTTCACAATTTCTGAGGCCTAAGAAGAAGAATTTACTTCCAATCAGTAATGTAAATAATACACTTTGTCACTATTTAGATTTTTTTGGAAGTCCTCATGGCCTTCTGCCAAGTAAGTCCATAAGTGTGGAGTTTTATTGCAGTAATTCTGGAGAAAGAGTATGAGCAAATATGGTATCGCTTGTCATAATTTAAAAATTTAGAAATGTCCATTTTAACTGATTATTCTTTTTTTTTACTTTAAATATATGAGCATGTATGTACATACACTCCTTGATTTTATGCATTTAATTGTGCTCACAGAAATACCACTCAAGCTGTTGTTCTGGAATAATCTCACAAGTAAACAGAGAAATACAATAGGACTGCTGAAGAGTTACATGTGTTTTTATTTTACCCATATTACAAAGGACCCAAATATTTTTTGGAGTCTAGAAATACCGAATGGAACTGATAATCCTAGCAAAGATTCCATAAGGCCAACATCTAACTTTGCTTTCCACTTACAGCAGAAACAGTTGAAATTATGTGAAAACAGAAGCACAAATACTTTGCCAGAATCTGTTATATAAAGTAGTAATAATCACTTTCTCTTGTTGTCAGACAGGAGAATACCATTTAAGTAAAGGAGAGAGAAAGAGGCTCTAGGGAAAAAAGATAGGGTGTGAAGTTTACTATACGGAAGGAAAAGGCTAATAAAAAGGAAGATGAATGGGGTCTGGCTGAAAACTAGTATTATTTCATACAATTTTGGTTTGATTTACAAGACAGCAAGTTAAAGAAATTATTTCTGGTTAGTGTAGGCAGTGAAATGGTTCATCTGGATTGGGCCTAGTGTGCATTTGAGTTTCCGTCTGAAGAGCATACTTCGACTATAAATTCATGATCCTGCACTTTATCTCTAGCCAGAACAGAAACAGTCTCTCTTATTCCAGTGAAAACAGTTGAAGGATTATCTTCATTATAGCCTCTGATTCTGTGAAAAGATAAAGAATGATGTTCTTTTTTTATTTTTTAACATGTGTATTTATTTATAATTGAAACTTACATTTACGCGGTATTGTATGTCCAGTAGCTTTCAACAAAGAATAGTATTCTTCAAATTTCTGCAAATCATACTGTGAGCATAACCAGGAGAGGCTGGCTTATACTGAGATAGCAACTCCAACAGTGCAGTACGTCAGCACAACGTACGTGAGCTTCTCGCGCATACCAGGACACCTGGGAACACTGTTCTTCATCTTCTCACTCCAGGCAGATGTTTCTATCCTTTGGAAGGTTACTGGGAGGAGAAGGGAACAGCAAATTGAACTTTTTCTTTTAAAGATTCCATCTTGAGGTGACACCTGTCACTTCTCACATTTCATTAACCAGAGCAAGTCATAAGGATATAAAAGGGTTTCATGTCATGAGGACAGGGAAATGCAATTTTACCGTGTGACCCAAAGAAGAGTTACTAGTGGCCAGTCACAGTTAGACTAACCAGTGGGAAGGCCGAGCGGTCCATTTTGTCTGTTTTCATTGTTGTTTATAATTCTTCTCATCATAATGATTATGTGGAAACCCACATTGATTAACATGGTCAAACTTAATGAATAGTTTATTCTTTATAGTTTCGTTTCAGACCAAAAAAAAAAAAAAAAAAGTCCCCTTCTTACCAAGATCCTTCTTCCTGACATGTTTCTTCCACACAAGAACAGCCACTAGAAAATTGTTGGCCTTTTAAAAACTTAATTATTACAATAAAGATCCTAGAGTCTCTGTCTATAAAGTCTCTGTATACTCCATATATCTGTGCTGGGGATACCGTCTTCTCGGTTTCTTTTACAGGCTTTCTCTCTGTCTCTCTGTATTCAAAGTGAAGACTCCTGTTTTATCCAAAAATGTCTTGGGATTGACACCGCCATTATGGCTCCAGTTGTTATGCTGCACTGTTGCCAAGGCAGCCAAAATATAGACCTGGGTTCAAAGTAGTGGCTGGGTGTGGAAGAGGGTAGTCACTTCCACTTTCATGAATACAGCTGCTCTGAATGTGACAAATACCATTATCATCATGGGTCTTATTACCTCCAACCACAAGGTGCTATCTGAACAAATGCTCGGTTTTAGCTGTCAGACTCTTGACTATGTCACATTTTTCTTTGAATCTTTGGGTTATTGTAGCAGCTGTTTGTAAACATTGTAAAGCCTACCTTAGGTGCAGAATGGGCAAGAATATTTTGACCCAAATGTCTGCCCTCTGAACCACTGTAAGGAATGCAGCATGTCTGCTGACACTTAAAGCAGTAGATTGAAATAGCAACCGGGATCAACTTCCAGCTGAGTAAGTCAATAGGCATTTTCGGTTTCGGACTCCATCTGGGTCCGTTTTCTTTCATCGGCTGGCCTGAGAGCGTCCCCGGGGTATCGGACCATACTGGAACAAAGGGCGGGGCGGGGGGGGGGATGGCAAGTAGGTATTTCCACCAAGATCTTGTCTGGGCAGTACTTTCACTTGAAGTCTAATATATGTTCTTCGATAGTTCAAGTTACCAGAGCTTGTCGAAAAGCATTCCTTTTCTTTAGAAACAGGGACACGAGCAACTTTAGAATTTGTCATGCTCTGATCTCTTTCATTCTGTAAATACCCCATGCTATTTTATGTAGTGGTAATGAGTTAGATATTTCTAGTGCTTGCCTGGTAAGCAGTCATGAGGGCTGTTGTAATAAATAAATAGTAAGAGCACATTGCTCTGATAATAGCAACTTTCATTGAAGGATGTGAATGTGCCTTGCAAAAGAGTGATACAGAATCCTTAGAAAGGCTTTTATTAGCAGAAATGTAATACACCAATTTTTAAATGAAACAGTAAAGCAGAGTGGAGAGAGAATATCTGACATTGTGTTTCTAGTGTCAGTTGCAGTTTTGGACACCGAGGCTCCCAACCCAAGCAGTTGAGAAGCTAAGAAAAATTCTAGGATGAAAATGCACTTATAGCACATTGAATATTATGAGAAATACTGTCCTCAGGATTTCTAGATTTTATACATCTTCCAACAAATTATGTTAGACAGTCACCTTTGGAAGTAACCAAATGATGTATATCCAGTTGAAATTTGACTTAGGATTAAAAATAAGACTTTACACTAATAGTCTTATTCTTTTGTCTACTTTTTACAGGATAATTAGATATATTGCAGCCATGACCCTCAAAAGTTAAAAAAGTTTTCCACTGAGCGTGCTTAAATGTAGTAAACTCTGTGTGTGTGTGTGTGTGTGTGTGTGTGTGTGTACACATAAACGACTACAACAACAGAAGTATAACTCATGTAGTTATCTCTAAAACAAGTACTTTCTTAAAGAAAATCTTATTTTAAAAATGTTTGGGTCATAGTTAGGTTAGAATTAAATGCATAATAACCAGGATAAGTAACTTATCCTTTGCACTGTGGATAAGAATTGGCTAAATGTGGGACATAAGATTACATTTAAAAGATGCAGGGGAGTCCTTTTATTGTTTTCTTTTAATGTGATGGTTGAACAAATTGAGGTTGTTCTAGTCTCAACACACACACACACACACACACACACACACACACGGAATCTCAAAATGAAACAGGCGAAGTTGTGTTCTGCTCTTTTACAGGGTGAGGATGTTTGTGAAGTTTGTCACTTTGTTCACATGTTGCCTTGAAATAAAGAAGGCACTTTAATTCGAGCATGTGTCCTGAATTTCTTTATAAAATTAAAATTGAAAATGGAGGCTAGGAATAGTGCCTGAGATCTCTTACATCTGTTTTGTCATGAAAATTATTCTTTGTCAAAGCCGGCCCTATATAAGTGGTGGGAAGGAGTCAGTTTTTGTTCTATTGCCTTCTGCATCTCTTCTTCTTATTCTCGTATATATTCTAGTACATTTTTCTAGATTGTGTTCCCTCTCCAAAGCCCCAAGGAACCCACAGTTTATTGCCCCTAAGAATGTAGGGTTTTTAGAAAGTGCCCTATTTATATATTTTGTTCATTCTCATTGATTGTTACAATTTTCTGGACTAGAGTTCTGAGTGCCATGGACTGTAATGAAACGGTACCAATCTCTGCTACACATCCTATGTAACAAGCAAGCAAACATCCGCTCTATCAAGGGATTTTGTTCAGAGAATTATCTACAGAAATAATGTTATAAATGGTTTCTGTGCTTCTAAATTCACAGAAAACAAATAAAATCTTGAACTTATATTTAACATTGAGTACCCCTGCTCCCCTCCTGGCCACCCCTTCTCCTGATCAGAAATGTCAGTCTCCTAGAATAGGTGATCTCAGCTATGTTGGTGGAAAACAGTCTGAGAGTACTAATTCCCACTCTTTCATGAAAGTGCGAATGACTGTTAATCCCTTAAACTCCCAAAGGTTGAGTGGTTAGAATAGTTGTTACCGAAATAAATCATGTATTTGTAGAACCGTAATACAACAGAAAAAACTACAGCTAAAAATGTTCAGATAATATGTAAGGATTTATTTTGCAGCCGCCAACACATGGGCAAATCATACCAGTCTAGACTTTTGCCTCTGGATCTTTCTGTCTGTAATGCTCATGATTCAGGGACCTTTTTTCATTTTCAACTTCTTGCACCATAGAATCTGTAAAAAGTCCCGTTCGTCTGCATTGTGGTTCCCATTTCAGCAGCTGCAAGGGACTAGTGTGTGGGAAAAGTGTGGCAGGCAAGAAGGTATTGTGTACATTGATTTGAGGTAAATCAGAAACCCTGGGTATTTGCATTCAACTAGGGACTTTCTGGGGATAGTGACTTCACTGGAACAGTGAGGCGTTCAGGCTCTGTGGAAGGCAGTTGAGAAAATATCGAAGTCTCTCAAATCATACCATTTGTGTGGCCTTTAACTTCTGTATTTGTAATTCAGATATTCATTTTTGCTAATTTCTAAATGAAATACTGGTTTATAAGTCATGAACCCGGCTTTCCAGCCATGGTCCTAGCAATCACTAGCCCTATGTTCTTAGGAAGATCGCTTCATCTCTTTGGGTCTCAGAGACCCTCATGAGTCAAATGAGATGGTGATTCTAGCTGTGCCCCAAAAGATGGTGGAGATCCACTGAACTATTGGATACAAGGATGCTTAGACAAAGTTAGGAACATGATGCAAATTTAACCTATTTTAATTAAATACTATAAGATGGAACAAAATGCAACCTTAAAATACTTTCTCTTCCTCTATATTAGAACTAATTTGTTGTGGAAATGAAGTTCAATATATTTAGGGAAATTACAACGTCACTACTTTCTTGGAACTGAAATTAACTGCCATTTCAGATTTTATAAAGTAATTGTTGGGATGCCTACATACAAATGCTTATTTCTACCTTTTAGGATGCCAGGAAACTCAATACAGTTCTAAGGATCCTTTAACACTTAAGACAACGTTGATTTATCTCCCTTTTATGGTCTGTGCCTTTTTCTTTTATTCGCGGGGTACCAAGTTTTATTCTAGGTACGGATTCGAAGATATTTGAACATATGTGAAAACTAAAATTAAACTAAACTAAAATTAAACTAAAACTGAACTAAAATTAAAAATAGGGTTTTAATTTTGTATCATACAAAGCATTTATTAGAGTGCATGGTTTTATTTTGGAATCCAAGAAACAGCCTTTGGTAACTTCGAGATGTAATTGAGGAAATATTTCAGAGGATTCGGTCCTCTGTTTAACAGATTGAAATGGAGACAAGAAAGAGTAAAGCTTTCTATATTATTGTCACTGAGGTCCATTTATACCCACAGTGCATGAAGCATTAGAAAATACAAGTTAAAATGAAGTACGTTCAGCCAGACATTTCCACTTTACCCAAAAGTGGTCTAGGGCAAAACCAAACACTATATGACCCGTTTTCATAGATTGCAATTGCGTAGATTTAGGATTATGGCATGTGTCATATTATATGTCTAATTGATAGCTCTATTTGATGAAAAGCTGAATGAATTTCAACTACCAATGCTAATATTCTAAAGTATTTCGCAATGGATCTTATTCTTTCTAAACTATGAAACATCATACTATATACCAAATATAAAAAATAAAACCAATTAGGAACAGATTTTAAATATATCTTTATAATACTTGTTTATTATATATTATATATTGATATATATAAATACATACAAATATATGCATGTATAATTAACAATCTCAAATCTCCTCAACATTATTCTATCACAAAATCAGGTTTTTTCCTGGATCTATGTTAATATTATACTTTAAAATTATTCTTATCCTCTTTATCTTTGAAGGGCTCTGGTAACTCTATAAACTACGCAGATACTTAACATACAGTGATTTATTGAACAGTAAGGTGACTTGAGGGCCAAAACCAGGTAGTTGGGAACTTAGCAGACTTAGGCTGCCTTTGAATCAGTGCACTGTTCACAGCTTCATCAGAAAGCAAATTGGACCAGGTGGGTTTCATTATGTCCCTTGCTGAGTAACTTGGCCCAGGCAGTTGGAGAAGAATATCCCCTCACCTCTAAAATGAAAATAATGAAGGTGAAAGTGTGAGTCAGAAATTTGGGTATCGCCTTGACTCCTGACTCTCCCTTGCCCCTACTTCTAATCAGCGCCAGGTCTGTCTCTTAAACTTCTGTTACATTCATGAGTTTCTTTACCACATCCTCTCCAGTCACCATTATGTTTCCCCTGAATCACTGAAACAGTTTCCTAAATGGTTTCTTTTGGTTGAGCTCCCCTGAAATTCTCCATATTGCAGTGAGTATATAATCCGAAAATTCAAATAATATCAAATCTACCCCCTATTGAAAAGTCTCGTACCACTTCCCTCAGTCCTGAGGACAAGTGCATCGGTTTGCTTGTTTGTTCATATTCGTTTTTTGTATGGTTGGTTTTCCTCAACTTTCTCAAGATTTTTGGATGTGTAGTCACACTTACAAATGATGGACTATATTGAATAGTAAAGGTAGCTGGCACATACTCTGCTTTTGTTTGGGACTCTTTCCCCATGAGGCCTCTCACCTCAGTGGGAATCAAGCTGACTGAAGGTTCTGCGTAAGTAGGGAAAGTCAGGGGAATGTTTTGACAGGCAGTCTCTTTCAAGTGCCCCTGGGAAAAAAGCAGGTTGCAGAAGAAGAACCTCCTCCAGGCCTAGGATATTCCACTCCCGAAAGGGAGTGCTTTCTGTCACTTTAAACCTGTAGTTTTCTGTGTCTGCCTGGCAGTCTAGAGGTGTGTGGGGGTCTGCTCAACTTCCCTCTCAGATGGCAGCATCTTCACGAGAGAACTTTCTTAGGAACATTACCCACGTGCCTACTTGATTCTGAGAACAGCTCTTGGGCTTTCGCTGCTAAGCAGAAGCCTTTGCTTTCAAACCATAGCTCTGTTTACACCTGTAGAGGTAGAGAGTTCAACTTCCTCAGCTGTTTGGAAAGCAGATTACTAAATAATGACCTCAGATTGGCCCCTGGCCTATCCCTGCCCACTGTGTTTGTTGATTCATCTTGGGAATCTCTCATGACTTTTGTTAAATTTTATCTTTCATTTCTCCACCAGTCATATTTCATTTGTTTGCTATCTTCCCAGAATTTTTATAAAATTTTGGTTCACTGATGGTACACATTTCTTGTTTCCCAGAGTGTCATGATATCATTCATTTAAATTTATCATTTCTCTTCAAAGAGAATTTGAGAGAAAGAAAACACATATTTTGACCATTTTGAACAAGAAGATTAAGTTTACCTTTAATTTTTTTTGGAAAAATAGTTTGAATAAATTACAATTAGAGCTACGAGAACTCACTGTTTTAAACACCGTTAAGAATTTCACAACCTGTGTGTCTGTCGATGGATAAATGGATAAAGAAGTTGTGGTATACATATACAATGAAATATTCAGCCATTTGCAGAAACATGGGTGGGCCTTAAGGAAATTATGCTGAATGAAGTAAGTTAGAGACAAATACTATATGATCTCATACAGTATGTGGAATTTAAAAACAAACAAACAAAAACAGCCTCATAGAAGAAAAGGTCACAATTGTGGTTATCAGAACCTGGGAGGGTGGGGAGGGAGAATTGGATGAAGGTGGTAAAAAGATACAAAATTTTAGTTTTAAGATGATTAAGTACTAAAGATGTAATTACGTAGAATGTGATGACTGTAGTTAACACTGCTATATGGTATATTTGAAAATTAAGAGAGTAAATCCTAAGAGTTATCGTCGCAGGAAAAATTTTTTTCTTTTTTTTTTTTAATACCTGTATGAGATGATGAATGCTAACTAAACTTATTGTGGTCATCGTTTCATAATATATGTAAGTCAAATCATTATGCTGTCTACATTAAATTTATACAGTGCTGTATATCAGTTATACGTCAATAAAGCTGGAAAAAATAATTTCAAAAATATTTCTATTAATTTACATTTTTATTCATTCTTATTTGAGAAGATCTTTCAAGAATCAGTTTATGAAACAACTATTTAACCATATCAAAATTAATGAAATTATCTTTATAAAGATTCTATTTTCCGGTTCAGATCTCATTTTAAGGAATTTTAAGTTGTTAATTATAAAATATCAATAATCAATGATAGGGAGATGAGTCAAACTGATGATTAGTGAATATACCATTTTGTTGCTAAAATGTAATAAATGATATTTAGGCCATTTTCAGTTATTTAAACAAAACCTTATTTATTATGCCAATCCTCAGCCAATCTTCTTGATGATTCTTTCCATCACAGTATAATTTTCAATTATCACATTTTCTTAAAGTCAATTGAAATTATAGTAATTAATGGAGATTAACTAAATTATATACCTTTTTGAACTCTCCTAACAACTAGAAGATTACTGACAAATGATTCAGTGAAGATTTGAAAACTATCATAATATACCCAAAGGAACTGGTTATTTTAAGAGATACATAATGGTAAAAAAAAAAAAAAAAAAAGGAGAAACAGAAAGAATCAAATTCATGGGGTCTTTCTTCTCAAAATGGCTACAGATATTATTGATGGACACCAAACATTAATCCTCACTGGAATCTAGCATTAGAAATTAGTCTGTGGGTTGTACATACATTTCACAGAGAAATTCCATTAAATCTGTCTGAGGAGATAACCCATGGGACCAGCAAAAAATGGTTCTGTGGTAGGAAATGACTTTTAACTAAAGGTTAAATAAAATCGTACTGGTGTTATTTTAAGCTGATTGCTCAAGACAGTGATTTCTTTGGAATGGTCCTTAGTTCAATTTGCTCTTTACTTCTGTTTTTGTTGTTGTTGTTGTTATTGTTTTTAAATCTTCAGTGTCCCTTTATTTCCCTGATAGTCACATTTTCATCTCCATCTGCTTCTGTCAGTCTCCCAAACCAGATCCTCCTGTCCAGGACCTATCAGTGGTTGTCTTATCCTTCGCAGAGGTCTGTGTGCATGGGAAACCTCCTTATTCTTTTACCCTTCTCTCCCATGATTATCGTTTGTTCCATCACCAGTCAGTATGAGAGGCAAGTATAAATTTGGTTAGATGTTTCTATCATGGGTCTTAGCATTGTTGACTAAAATTCTAAATGGTGAATGACAAAACTGTGGTGATAATATAACTACTCAAGACTAAAATATCTTAAAGGTAATGATTATTTCTATTACTGATATGTCTAAAATATCTTATAAATTATACATATCGTAATAGTCTATATCTTTTATCTTGAAGAGAAATATTTTTGTCTCAAAACAGTATAAAAGTAGTGCATAGGGGCGCCTGGGTGGCTCAGTTGGTTACGTGTCAGACTCAATTTTGGCTCAGCTTATGATCTCAGGGTGGTAAGATGGAGCTCCACGTCGGGCTCCATGCTGGGCGTGAAGCCTGCTTAGATTCCCCCCTCCCTCTGCTTGTGTGCGTGCTCTCTCTCTCTCTAAGGAAGGGAGGAAGGAAGGGAGGGAGGGAAAAGTGGTCTATAAATACAACTATTTAAATGTTTTCTAGCCACTCTATCTGTACAAATATCCATTTTAAATTTAGCATACACCTGATAATGCCTTTGCATTAGAGTTATAATTAAAGTACATTTTGAAACTTCAGCCATGAATATACTGATACTCAACTTTTTTCTTTATTAGTACTAATAGCAACAGTTCTCACATTCTTACATTCCTAAAAGCCAAACTTGCTTCCTAAATTATGATTATAGTGTATTCTAGAAAATCGTTTCAATAGTTAAGTAAGTACGTAGGTTAAATGAGTGTCTCTAACACACATACAAGTGTGTTTACATACAGAGGTTTAAAATTCAGTAGTAGGTACATTTTAACAAGGCGAGGTGAAATAGATTGAAAGGAAGGTTTTAATTTTCATTTTTTCAAATGGAATTCAAGAACTAAGGCACATTTTATATAAAAAATATCTAGCTCTACTTCATACTTTTTCATGAGAAGTTGCCTATTAATGCTGGATGGAGTTCTCTGATTTGATCTCAGAGAGTTCACACAGCCCAACTATTTAGGTTGCCTAAGAACCGGAAAAATGAAAGAGTATTCAAAGATATCAGATAACTGAAAAATAGAAATTTTGTTTAACATTAAAATAACTCATTAGGGCAACACTTTTAAAGAATTTTGAGAGTCATAGCCACAAGTTCAACAGCCAGTATTTGTGTATTTCTATTAAATAAAGCATTACATAAGGTTCTGGAGAAAGAAGCCAGGAAGAATCCTTCATTTGAAAAGATTAGATTTTAAAATGGAAGATAGAATGTCGTAATATTGTTAATCAAGGAAGGGGCAGAGGTAAATTCTGTGGGGTTAAGAATTTTTGATATAAAACAAGTTTGTTTTAAACTGTTCTACAAGACAGCTTCCATTTCTTTAACTCCTGTAACTATACAATGAAAGTTGTGGGTTGTTTTCAAATCTTGTATGTAATCAAAACAGCTTTTTGCTTCCCACCTCAAGGTCAGTCTCAATATAGAATCACATCAGAAGGAACTAAGATCTGAGGAAAATGATTTTTAAAATAAATTAATGTCCATCATCTTTTAAGAACACAGTGAAGGTACAGCACATTGCACAAACACTGTAAATCTCCTTTAAACTAACTCCATGTCCAGTGCTTTCCCCAGGGTCTCAGACATCAAACAATTGTTCATATTTTTCATCTTTTTAAAAAATACCAGGTGCTTTTCCTAATAAACCTTTCCATTTTGGAATAATTTTAGATTTTAGCAATATCGAAATGGGAACATAGAGTTCCCCTCTATTCCTCATGAAGTTTTCCCTGATGTTAACATCTTACATTGCCATGGTACATCCGTGAAAACTAAGAAGTCAACGCTGGTACATTACTTTTAACTAAACTCAAGGCTTGATTTAGATTTCACTTAATTTAGATTTATATTAATGTTCTTTTTCCTTGTCCCATGTTTGACTTCGGAATACCATCTTACATTCAATCATCCTGCCTCCTTTAGTTTTCTCTGATCTGTGGCATTTTTTCCCATATTTCTTTGTTTTTAATGTTTTTAACTGTTTAGAGGATTACTGGTCAGGTATTTTTGTAGAATGTCCTTTGATGTGGTCTTCTCTGATATTTTTCTCATGTTTAGTTTGGGGTTCTGCATTTTAGAGTATAACACATGGGTGAATTTCCTTACTTAACATATTAAGGTGTACTTATTATCATAAAATGTATCGAGGTGATGTTAACTTGATCATTTGGGTAAAGCCATGTTTGTCATATTTCTCCTCTGTAAATTACTTTGGTTTCTGTTTCCATACTCCATTCTTTGAATGAGTTACTAAATCCATCACATATTCAAGGTGTGTGTGTGGGTGGGTGGGTTGGTGTGTGTGTGTGTGTTTGTGTGTGGTATGATGGTGGTGGAGGAGGTTGGGGAAATATGCTGCACCTCTTAAACAGGAGTATCTGCATGTATATTTGAAATTATTTTGCATGTAGTGATTGCCTCTTCTCCCCCACTTATTTATTTTATTTCATTATTTGTTTATGCCAGTATGTATTCATATATATCTGTTTTATACCTTGGGTTCCAATTTTATATCATTGTACTGGATTGAATAGTACCTCTTAAGGTTCCTGTCCACCCAATTGTGTGAATGTAACTTTATTTGGCAATAGGGGCTTTGCATATTTAATCAAGTTAATATGAGGTCCTGCTGAATTAGGATAGATCGTAAATCCAGTATCAGTCATGTCCTTCAAGAAGAGGGAAATTTGGCATACTGACAGGAGTGAACACCACGGCAGAGGCAGAGACTAGAATGACGTGGCCTTACAAACCACAATGCCAAGGATTGCTTGCAACCACTAGAAGCAAGAAAGAGGTGAGGAAAAATCCTCCCCTAGAACCTTCCGAGAGAGCATTGCTCTGCTAACACCTAGTTTTCAGATTTCTAGACTCCAGAACTGGCAGAAAATAAATTTCTGTTGTTTTAAGCACCCAGTTTGTGGTAATTTCTTGTGGCAACCTACAAAGCCAATAAAACTATGCTGTTTATTTTGTTGCTCAAATTGTTCCAAGTTTGACCATTGAGAAATCATCCAGGTTGGCACTTACATCCCTTTGGCGTGTTCCGTCCCATGCTGTATTTTTATACTCACGTTTCTCTTCTCTTTTTTATCAAGCTTCTCTGACTTCTTCTTGTGTATCATTTTTTTTCTCTCTTCCAGATGTTACCTTTTTCTTTGTAGGTAGCAGAAGACTGAACTTTCCCCCAGTCTTCCTGTTGTCCTCTCTACCTGTCAGCCAGGGACCTCTTAACTCACCAGTTAAGTCAACTTCCTATCCAGAAGAACATGAAACAGGGGCAGTAAGAAGATGCTATAAGTGATGTGTCTTTTAGTAGCTTTTCTCTATATCTGTCACATAATCGGTAGGCCCCATATTTAACTGGTTATCTTTCTGATTACTAAATATTTAATATTTACTGACTTAGTATTTTAATGCTCAATCACACATCCAGACTTCTCACTCTTTCCAAAATACCATAAATATTAAAAACAAGTGCAAGATTGGGTGGCTTACAGATTTTAAAATTATTACACATATTTAAAAAATTATTATGCATCCTAAAATGAAACAATGAAAACATGCAGCAAAATTTTCTATGGGACACAACATAGAGTTAGCAAGGAGAAATCAAACAAAGTAAAATGTTCTTTTTCTACTTGACCATTATCTCATTCAAGAATTCCAACCAATAATTTCTTACGAAATTTTATTAGTGCAATTATCCTGTAGCAAAATGGATAGACAAAATATTTACTTCTTTTTGTATTGCTGTCCAATTAACAACACAACAGATAGATTTCATTCAGTCTGTAGGAAATTAGCAAATTAAGCACCAGGGGAATAATCCACAAACTAGATAATTACATAAATTGATTAAAAAGTCCTCCATCCTGAGATTCTTCTTGATAAATGGAAAAGTAAACAATTCAAATCTCACCATCCTGATATAGGAAGGAAATGTAATGATAGCATTTTACTCATGTTTCATGTACATGTCATCCCTATTGTATGACTTGTAGCAGGATCAGCATAGCAAAGATAAAGAACTGAAAAACAGGGGAAAATGTCATGGGAACAAAATTGCAAATTAGAGTAAAGAAAATGTTAAATTTTTCATGATTCAGTGCAAGCCCTGTATTTAGTCATTATCCCTGTTTTTTTATATATATTTTTTGCTCCAGTGAGCTCACTGGAGAGTATTCTAACCCACGCTGAGGTTTGTCTAATGCATAACTATACTATCAGAAGCTCAGAGGGTCGGGGACACCTGGGTGGCACAGCAGTTAAGCATCTGCCTTCAGCTCAGGGCGTGATCCCAGCGTTATGGGATCAAGCCCCACATCGGGCTCCTCCGCTATGAGCCTGCTTCTTCCTCTCGCACTCCCCCTGCTTGTGTTCCCTCTCTTGCTGGCTGTCTCTATCTCTGTCGAACAAATAAATAAAATCTTTAAAAAAAAAAAAAGCTCAGAGGGTCCAATTTCTATTTAATTTCTTATATATGAATAGCTAAACTTGAAAGTAAAAATCAAATATTCAATAAAAACTCATGAAAACTTATTAAATTCTTCAGAATTTTTAGTTTCTTGCTATTCTGACTTGGTTATCTACCCTGAACCTCAAAGTAATGTACTTATTTGGAGACTTTACATGTGGTATAATAGCATTGTCTCAAATCCATGTTCATGATATTAGGATAAACTAATATCTGTAAAGAATATTTTTATGGATCATTGCATACAAATACATATAAAGTATGACATTCAGTTAACCTGGAAGTATAGGTGAATCTAGTATATTGGTAGTATGTGTTATGCCTACCCAGTGTACCCACTGGAAGTCATGCACACAGAGAAAAAGGGTTGAAAAGTCATATTTGAACCACTTTAATATCAGGAAATGAAGAAGCATGCACCAGAGCAGTTGCCAGGATGCACTACAAGAAAATGCCTTATATATGGTTTATAAGTGCCTGAAAGTTTAGATTGTGATCCAGTAATCTAAGTAAAGATATGCACACAAATAATAATGAAAATAACTCCATAGTGCTTAAAAGCTGTCATTCATTCTATTATAGATGATCACCTGATTTCATATATAATCTGAGCCCATATGATACCAAATATTCCAAGTACTCTAAGACAAGGCTGAGCATACAAAATATTTTCCTGAAATGATGAATTCTATATGAGAGAAGGGATGAATCATAAGGGTTAGTATATTTGAGATCTATGATATATTTTATTATTGCTGTCAATTATCCACTCTTTCCCTTTAACCAGTGTAATTTACCCCCACTGTTACCATGCCTTTCTGTAGGTGGACACTTTCCTACCTCATTGTCAGGATTAGCCATGTGACTTGTTTTCGCCAATGAATGTGACATATACCCTCTCAGCTGAAGCTTTAAATGTGCGTGCATGGTTTGGTTGGGTTCTTGCTTCTGTCCTCTGCCAAAAGAACAGCATATCCCAGATAGAGGCTGCCTTCAGCCTAGGTTCATAAAATAAGAAGACACATGGAGTAAAGCTGAGCTAACCTGCAAACCTGCAGGTTAAAAAATTAATGTCTGTTCTTGTAAGTGATTAAGATTTCAGAGTTACTTATTAAAGCACCATAAGTTGACTAATATAATGCAAGAGATAATTTTACACTCAGTATTCATTTTCTAATCATCCAGGACCCTGCATCAACTTACTATCCCTCTGAGTAAATACAAATTAATGAAGGTGGCTGCTCAAAAGTTTAAAATGGTCATACCTCCTGACTCTCACCCATGGATTCACCTGTTAGACTCCACTGCCTAGGGTTACTTTGGCTTTTAAACCATTTAAGATTTTACACCTCCATTGGGCCATTCCCTCTAAGATGTTTTGAGATGTATGGTTTCTAGGCTGAAATGCTGTGTTTTGGACTTTTTATTTGAGTCTGTCCTTATTTATAGACTATTCTGAAGGAGTCGATGTCACCACAACTGACATTGAAATGTGTCAAACCTCTCTTCCTGCCAGATGTAAAACCAGAGTTCTACCTGGACCTTTGTTTTTCTCTTACTAAAAGTACAGGAGGGTCACTTGGACTGTAGAGGAGAACATCTACCAAATCCAAGTTTGAGGTGGATTCCAAAGGCTGTATACATCAAACTAAGGAGGTCTGTGTGCAAAAGGCAGTTCAGTAAAGGTTTTATGGGAGGGAAGGACAAAATTGTTTCTAGTTTTTAGATGGGTAACTCTAGTCGCAAAATGGTACAAAAAGTGGTGAAGCAGGAAAACTGTGGCAGGAAAATAGGAAGCTTTTCCAGAATCCGTAGTGCAGGCAAGTTGAATTTTCTGATGGCATGGAGTACAATAGTAGTGAAGATAGAAAGACAAACACACATTTGGGATATTTTAATGTGTATCTTGGCAACCAGAATAAATTGAGTGTGGTGGTGGTAGTATTTTTGCTTTAAGTAAATATATCACACATTTGACAATGTAACAAATGAAAAGTGACTTGAGAAATACTGTATATGTGAGATGATGTTATTAATTAACCATGTAATAGTATATGTGAAGTGAGCAGAGAGAGGATAGACTAAGTAACTCCAACCTTTTAGGAAGAGAAAATACAAAAAAGGAAAAGAAGGGGTGGCTTGAAAAGTGACTAAGGTTGCTAAATAACAGATTCTATGATCGGATGCAGTTCTCCATGAGATACTATTGTTGCAAAAATTGGAAATGTCAGATTATGTCTCCTTCACTCATAAAAGAATTTACTCAATTTGGCTTATTTATTATTACCACTGCAAAAAAATAAGTTCATCTCTATAAATTTCAGTGTGGCACTTTGACTAAACAAAATTGTTATTACCAACATTTTATTACTGAATAGTTAAACATTTAGAAGTTAGTCCAGTAACTCAGGCAACTGAGGTTAGTAGCACTTGGATAAGAATGTTCTTATTTCTCTTTGGAGGCCCACAAGTCTACAGAAACTGGTATTGAAGTCTTTTAGGCCAGGGTCAAATCCTTTGGGTTCAACATTTGTGATATGAATACTAGTAAAGATTAAGACCTTAAGGATGAGAAAATAGTGAGTCAGAATGGAGAGATTCCAAACTAATAATCACAGTCAGCAAAATCTAACATCCTGATTCTCTGCTTAAGGGAGATGATGACTCATTAATTATACAGAGCAACTCTGAATACAGTTTTCACACATTTCTGTATTCTAACTCATTTTGCCCTTCCCTAAGTGAGAAATGAACACAAAATGTGGAGTTAAAACTTTCTTAAGAAAGGAAGATAGGAAGGAAGGAAGAGAGGGAGGGAGGGAGGAAGGAAGGATGGATGGATGGAAGGGGAGGATGGAGAGACGACAGAGGAGAGAAACCTTCCACTTACACATTGCATTGTAAATATACTAGTCCCAGTGTTTAATAATCTTATTCTGAAGGTAGCCTTTTGATCACTTTATTAGTTGAAATTTTCTTTCATTTTTTAAAATCAAAATGAAAATCTCAAGTTTAGGTAGGAAATAAGAGAACTATATTTTATGCCAAATTAGGATGATATTCAGAATTGTATTCTAGGCACTGTTTCCAATTAATTCTTTTTTGATAATTCTGATCCATGCCCTGAAAAAAAGAGGTAACATTTATCACAGAAAGAGCTATCTTGACTTTATGAAACTCCTGGTGTTCTCAGGGGTTTCTCACCACAGCAGCCTACGTTGATGTAGGACAAAGTCATTTTCTAGTATGACTGACTGGAAGGAGGGCAGTTTTGCCAAACTAAGGTGGGGAATACAAAAGTAATATTCAAGTATTAGATAATCTGCATTCTTATGTAAAGGTAAAATAATTACAATGGGTGCATATTAAGAAATAAATAGCTTTTTATAAATAAATACAACGTTCTTACAAGATACAAATATAAAAAAAATACCCCTTTTCTTCTATCTCATATATCCATGAAATTATCTAAAAGATAAAAATAATCCTTAACTATTTAGAAGAATGATAGAAATCAAACTTCCAAAACTTACAAGAATTTCTAGATTCTCTCACCTAATAGATAGATAGGGTAGAACCCAAAAAAAGTGTCTTCTGTCATTCAGATCCCTAGGCAGTCTTTCTGAAAAGGCATGCTGCCAGGGGTCAGGTGTTGCAAACAAGAGAGGTATGAACTGCTGCCACTATAGTTACAGCTTGGATTTCTGGAACCTGGCTTAGTAGGATCAATCTTCTGGGTACTGTATAGGGAATATAATATTGAGGATGGCCTCAACATTTCAGCCCCTAGTACGACCAATTATGTCAGGCCTGGAAGAAGAAAATAGTAGATGCGAGAATTGGCTTGCATATGTATAGTCAACAATACAGTATTGTGCACTTCAAAGTTTGTTAAGAGGGTCCACCTCATTGTAAGTGTTCTTACCTAGAAAACAAAACAAATGGACACAAGGAAACTTTTGGAAGTGATGGTTATGTTTATTACCTTGATTGTGGTTATAGTATCGCAGGTGTATGCATATGTCTGAACTCGTAAGTTCTTTACATTAAAAATGTGCAGTTTTTTTATGTATCAATTATACTGCAGTAAACCTGGAAAAAAAATTGGCCTGAACCCTAAATCCAATTCTCAGAAAAAGAGCAGGAATGAAATGCTCTCCAGTTGACACATTCCTACTTTTTAAATACAGAAGATACACTCTGCTACTAAGAAGGGCCAACCTTTACTGCACAGAGTATGGGAAGAGGAATAAAACTTCTCTTCAAGATAGTGTGCTCTTCATTCCCAAGTCCGTGTGATACATCATGCCAATAATTCTTCAATGAATATAAAGCCAATACACAAGAACAGAAGTTTTAGCATCAAAGAAATAAATTTCCTTTGTTCCCCATTAAATCATTTCTTGAGTTTATAGCTGGATCTCGGAATTTGTCTTCTAGCAATGACACCAGGAGGACTTCACCCAGTATGAAATAGAACCATAAACTGAGGAACTGGCACTGTACCACAGATCTGTTTGCTCTTAGACACGGTCTCCAAGTTTTAGCGAAATAATCATCAGGGAAGTTGAGGAACAATAATAATAACTGAAATAATCAAGTTTTAAAGAACCAAGTAAAAGAGAAAAAGGTGAGGGAAATAATATCTATCCCATCCCTGATATAGAACAACACAAATGTAAATTTTGAAAACAGCTGCTTTTCTTTTATAAGGAATAAAAGACAGCAGAGTAGCTGGGAAACAAAACCTGAACCGAGTACGCCTTATTAAAGAACAGTTCAAGTCATTTTTAAAAATAATGTAAGTAGTGAAAAGTAAATGGTCTGGCCATCAGTTCATAAAACAGGAAATAGAATTAAGAAACATGTGAAATGTGGAAGATATCATAAATTATGAGATAAAATGACAGACATTGAAGACAGTGGAAGAATATCACCATTTTTAAAATGTCTAATGAAACCGTTTCTGGGTGATGATTACCAGTGCCAATTAATATCACAAATTGAGATACCTGGAAATTTTATACATTATGAAGGAAGTATACAACACCGGTTGTGGAGAATTTTTGCCAAAAACTCAAACTTGAATCTCATTGAGCCTAATGATCTAATCCCAACGTGCAGGGTACAGAGGAACATATAAAAATGCAGTAAGAAATATCTGATTATGGGAAATTCTGTGAAAGAAGCAGTGCAATGTCTTTGACAGATCCGTTGGAGAGAAAAAAAGAAAATAGAGAGTAAATTAGAAAAGACTTGAGAGGTTTAACCAAATCTAAATCTAAACTGAATCTAAAGTTGGTATCAAGTCAATGCCAGAATATAAGGGAAGGCTAACCTCAGAATGCTTAAAGCAAGACAGTAATACATAAACGCCATGCAAAACTGAGTTGTCATTAATTTATGGCTGGAATTAAGGAGTGAGGGAGTGGGGGACGGGAAGCTTCTTTCTCCTCTGTAGGTCGGGGTTCTGTCCGCCTAACATTCCTGGCCTCTTTCCATTTCCCAAATTACACAAAAGCAGGAGCAGCTGAGGCAAAGATTTAATTGTGGGGGAGGCGAGCAGGGTCACAGAGAGCAGGCTTCTTGAGTCTTTATAGCAGTGGGTTAAAAACAGTATCACTGCTTTTAAATTGACTAACAAATGTGTTTCGTGACCTAGTGAAATTCTAATTTAAATTGGAGCTCCATCCCTAGACAGACCGTTCTAGATCAGCTAACGCAAATCCACTTTACATTCAGTATCAGGAAGGAAAAAGTAAGGAGAGTAATCTAAAACTAATGTAGCCTTTTGCATAAGGCTCAAGAATTACCTTCCACCACGTGATTACACATTTGTTCTGAATTGGTTAAATATGAGAAGGAAAACTTCCTTCACAAGTGTATTTAGTAGGATGCCTGGGCAATTCCATAAGAGGCAGTGGAAATAATCTCAGTGCCAGAGATCAGAAAATGCCTGCTTAGAAGTAGGCTGTGGTCTTTGTGGGTGAAAAGTCAGTGCAGTTCTGCAGAGCAGAAAATATGGGACTGGAGGGAAACGGGAATTCAGTTGCTCTGTGTAGGAAAGAAAGAACTTTGTAAAAGACCTCACAATGGGGATGCTACCAAGTCATATTCTGCCATACAAACATATGGAAGAATGTAATGATGGCTCAAATGGAACTCTGAGAGGAGGAATTCTGAATAAGTGGATTACAAACCCCACCATATGCTAAATGCATAGTGCCAAAATTAACCTTTTGTTGGGAGAGTTCTCCCAACTGGGTTTCTTCACTTTAATTTCTTTGAACTTTATCTCATAAGGGCAGTGTAATTTAATGCATGCTTTTTGTCTTATTCCAGAGCCTCTGGGTGAGTGAGTATGCCTAATTCGGAGGTTCAGCATTAGGAAGCATACTAGAATACTAGTCTTCCTTGAATAGTTGCTATTGAAATATTATTTTAGTTGCCATCTCTATCTTTCTCCTTATATTATTTCTCAGTTGGTTTATGAATATGGCAGGGAATATGCAGATGCTAATTGTTCGTGTCCTCAAATACTAACCTATGTGAAGGCAAAAGAAAGATTTTCTCATCAAAAACTAATGATGTACTCTACAGTGGCTAACTGAACGTTAAAAAAAAAAAAAGTATACTTTCAGGTAACTGACCACACCAAAATTAACTGTTCCTACAAGACCATTAAGAGCCTTGTCTGGATATTTTTCAACAAAGGTACTTTTGAAAGAGAATACTGCTGTAGAAAATAACCAGTAATTACTAGTGAAACCAACCAAAAAATCAAAGATAAGAAATAATAAAAAGAATTAGGGGATGCTTAGTTTATAATAAAGCTTTATTCATTAAACAAATATTTATTGATACATGCCATGCTAAGCTGAGGAAATTCAATGTTGAGCAGACATAGCGATACCTGCTTCCACAGCATTTAAATTTTTGCTAGACAGAAGTACGAAAACAAAATAAAAATTAAATAAAAATGCCAAGAGCGAATACCATAGTCTTCTGCATATCTGAACTGGGAAACAGAAACACTGTCAAACTACTTGGAACAAAAAGGGTAATGTGTTGCAGGAATAGGGGGAGGAATTGCTCTCTGTCTACTGAAGTTACATGCTATTTAAGCTCTGCGATTTTCTGGAGAGGAATTTTTTTTTTCCTCTTTTCTCTCTCCGGACTGTCCCTAATTCAATATACATACGGTAGACAATGAATGCCCCAGCCTTGGTTCTGAGCTCCAGCATCCAACACAGATTAAATATTCTCTTTGAATCACAACTTCCAGTTGACAAATAGGAAAATCTGTTTTACTCAAAGTTAGGGGTCCAATCCACCACACAACAAATCAGCAGTGACTGGGGGTTGGGTAGGGGACAGTAGAATCCTATGATACTGACATGGAAATAGTCCCCTTGGCAGACTTTGCTACTTGCCTATCCAGGATCTGTTTTTTACATCTTTATTTTTATAATAGAATCCTGATTTTGCATGGGACAGCAACATGTTAGAAGTCATAAAGCTTTTGTCTTTGGTTTTAATATTCTTCTTCCCCAAAACTCAGATAAACGCTGGTGGTATCTAGCCATTTCACGAGCTTGGAATGATAAGCCCAATGGCAAAAGATCATTCTAAACTCACCTGAGTAGAAAGCCTAAAGGAGATCACATCATTAATGTCATGGAAAACCTGGCACAAGAGCCCTGGACTTCTCCCCTTCAGAATATGGTGATGTGACAAAAATAAACTTTTGGTTTATCTAAGCCACTATGAATTGAGTTTTTAGCCACACGTAGCCACATGTAGCCAGGTGACTTAAGTAGTGCCCCTTCATGATCAGTTTGCGATGTAACAGAGAAGTGGATCTTGACTGGTTGAGCAATCCAAAGAAGACTTACTTTTAACAAATGGAAGGGATAGCGATAGTAATAAGAATACAAAAAGAAAAGAATCAATGTCAAATATACAGATAAAATCAGTGAAAAATTAAAAGATCAGGGAAAGAGGTTGTACAAAAGCACAGTATTCTTTATGCTCCATAAAAGTTTAGACCGGTATATGTAGTGTGCATAAGGATATTTGTATAATGTCTTATGGTAGTCAACGTAATATAAACAACGTAATATAAAACCAATGGTAGAAAAGGAAGTATCAGTTAAACCTAACTAATAAAATCATGCAGAAGATGACAAAGAGCAAACCTTATATAAAGATGAGTGGAAATGAAGTACAAACAAAATAAAAAATACCAGATTGAATAGAAAAAAAAATGCTAGCTATGTGTAAGAAATGGACCCAGAGCAAAAAGAATCACATAGCTAGAATAATGACAAATATTTATGAATAAGTTTTGTATAAATCTATCATATGAGTGTTAGTATTATCAAACAAATTAGAAATTAATGAAAAAAACTAAAGTTTATTATTTATTATTTAGGTTTGAAAAAATTATAAAGGCCAAACATTAATAAGTACCCATGCACCAAACGATATAGCACCCAAAAGAATTAAGCAAAAATATTTAGAAATACAGTATTTGTAAGAAAATAAAGCAAGTTTTATTGTCATAGACTGTGGCACATTCACTATGCAAAATTAATAGAACCTCTAGAGAAAATTAATAAGTTAGGATGAAGAAAGATTATGTTGTGGTATAGGTCTCATTTTGAATCCTGGACCCAGGTCAAATGCTATGAAGTTCTGAAGCCTCAAAAATTTCTATTTTTTGAAATTAAGGAAGAATAAGGAATAGAAAGGAAAATGAGATGAAGAGAAGCAGATGAAGGAGAAGGGTTGGTGGGGAGACAGAGAGGGAAGAGGAGGAGGAGGAGGAAGAGAAGAACCTAATCCAGGTCCTGTGTTATGACCCTTATGTATATTATTTCATCATATCCCCCCATGCACATATTCCTATTTAACAGAAGAATGAACACACTTTCGGAGGTAATTAATTTGTCAAAGATCATACAGAGTGTATTTGTTTGGTTTTGAATGTCATCGTGGTTTTTTTTATGATACTTGAAATTTATTTTTGGGAGGCTACACTAGTTTGAAAAAATCAAGACACGTAATTCCGTACTTTGAGAAAACAAAATATTAAGGTGGGAGTGTGATAAGCTTCTTGACTCGAGAGACAAAAGTGGTGTATTATCATTTGCTTTAAACTCGATAGATATTAATGGTTAGTTTGCGTTTTAATAGCTATTCACTTAAATGTGAGTGTTTTGAGAGAAACTATTTCTAGGATTATTTGCTTTTGTTTTCCAACCTCATAAGCATGAAATACAGAGGAAAATAGCTTTAAGTAAATAAAAAGTTGTTCAGTTTATACAAAAATTGTATAATCCAGGCTAAAATATATCTGACATAGGAATCTTTTCACTTTCATAAAAGTAACTATTTGAAATCTTTTGAAGCATTATTCTCTTCAAACATTTTGAAACAAAAAATTTGCCTTTTGATAGGAACTATGTGTTTCATTATAAAGATGGAACATGATGTTCTGGCTTACATATTCTCTGCAGAAGGAGGTCCTTTTTTGTACTGAATTTTTAGCATATAGTAAAGATCCAGATTGTAAAAAATTAATTTCAGGCATGACAGACTGGAAGTATATATTGAACAGATCTGGGAACAGAAATGATGCAAATGCCTTTCTTCCAGCTTCTGAAAATTATGTAATGGACCAGAATTTCAGGATAGACTTCTGTTTGAGTGAAGCGTGGACTCTTAATCAAAGGAGAGTACCAAAAATGACTTTTGGAAAGCAAAAGTATAAGGCGGTTTCCCACAAACGGTAGTTCCATTGCCATTGTCTCTGGAAATATTGTAGCTAAGCATTAGGATATTCCCATATATTTTAATTATTAGTGATGGTAGCAGAACTATGACAGAAAAAATTTTCCTGAATGAGCAAGAGTAGTAAAGGAAATTGACTCATGAGAGGAAGAAGACCAGTGATGCATTAAGAGCTAGAAATCAAAATCAATGAAATTGTTTTAACTCTTCACTATGTTGCTGTTACATTTTAAAGTATTACACACCTGTTGGGGCAGTCATGATGGTAACATTTACATTGCCTATACAGTGATTTATATAATATTTAGTGTTTCTACCTCAAAACAAATGAGAATATGGATAAATAGGCTGATACGAAGTACTTGAAGGATTTGTTACTTGCTATCATTAAACCATTTAAAATATGACAGTTGCATAGAGTGCAACGAATAGTGCTAGATGCTTGTTAGTATGAAAGTTATACCATAACGTTGTTGATGAATGACAGGCCTATACTCAGAAAAACTAATGAAAAATTAGTAATTCTAATACATGAAGTGATGAGCTTATTTATATCTGTATATCTATAACTAGAATTAGGAAGATAGTGCATAACTGCTATCAATAGAGCAGATAAATGGGCTTTTAGAAAGGTACTATTTAATCATTCAGCTTACAAGTTGTCTACAAATTTCGTTCATTTCAGTGCAACTCAACAAATGTTTATCAAGATCCTACTCTATGCCAGTTTTTCTCACAAAGTGTTTCTAGGAAGGGAAGGAATACCGCACCCTCACACCAAAAAAAACAAAAAAACAAAAAAAAAAAAAACAAAAACATGACAAATCCATCACTCAAAAAGTATAAACAAAATGCTATGGGAATTTACAGGGATCTAAAATGTCTGAAGCATCAGAAAAGACTTCCTGGCAGGGCTGGCATTTGGAATGGTACTATTAAAAAGGTCAAGAATTCAAAATGGAAAGTTATGGGGGCGGGGGCATAACTCAAGGATGAAAGCCAGTATAAGTCTACTCACATAAAACTGCTTATAATAAAACTCAATAAAGTCATTAGCTCACTTTGACTCAGTAAGTAGAAGGCAAATGATCTGTAAGAGAGAGGAAGTGATATTAAGTTATACACTCAGGAGACCAACCCTAAGCAGCCAGAGCTCATGAATGAGCAGCTTGTACAAAATGGATTTTTCATTTCCACCTCTATCTCTAATCCATTTCCATCATCTATTTTTTCTATCAATTCCTATTTTCAACTATTATATATGTGTAAACTATCTCCTACCTAATTTTGTCTATGATAGATTAGAGAGTTACAAATATGTATGTGTGTGTTTTACAGAAGTCTGTTCTCAAAATACCACCCCCAGATGTCATGCCAGAGCATTTGTAATGCTTCAGAGCTCTCTGTGAAATGCTTTCATAGAAATTTTTCAGAGTGACCCGGCCTAAACTCATGTTTTTAAGATAATTCATAGGTGAAATTCTATACCACAAAGACTCCCAATTTAAATATAAATTCAAATCTCTCTTATCTGAAAGCAGTCACCCCAAAGGATAAGATTTGTGTTAATGGAAAAACCAATTTAAAAGAAGAAATATAAATAAGTATTAATGTGAAATATTTGTTTAAAAAAGAGAAAGGGAGGGGTGAGGGCAGGGGAGTGTGTGTAATGAGTTTATTCTAGGATCCAGTTAAAACCAAAATATTTTCATATTTTTAATCACAGAAATGTATTTTTTTAATTTAAACTTATGGATGATGCCTTAAATTCCTATTTCTTCCTCATCTTCCCTAAACTTTCCTGAATAAATAATATATCTTCCTCACTAACTATGTTTTAATTTCTCTAGTGTACTTTAGATCTAAGCTGACATCTTTATTTCATTGTAAACAGTAATTTCTTTTTTAAAAAAACACCCTCCTTTCAGGCTTAGAATTTTATTTCACATGGAATAGTAAATTGTCATATACTACTTGGTGGTGGTAGAAGTTCATACCTGTTCTTGAATGACTTTCTCCTTCTTTCCTAACAATATATTCATATTACCTATTTTTAAATGGAACTAGTTCATATTCCCATCTCTTAATGCTTGCTTATACAGTGCCTCCTCCAAGAAGTCTCCCAAAAGAAAACAAAATAATAACTATAGCTCTCTTTTGCTTTCATATGGCAGACACTGAGCTAAATTCTTTGCATCTCTTATTTGTCTTAATACTTTAAAAAAATCCTCTGTAGGCAGTATTGTCAATCCCAATCATAGATGAAAAAATTGAGGCTCAACATTTTTCACAGAACATTCAAGTATGTCGGATTCTGTAGAGGATGCTCTTTGTGTGCTTTTTTTAACTCATCCTTTTACTTGTGTGTACATGCAAATATGTGTGCACAAACATACACATATCATATAAATGTGCATATGTATGTCCAGATATGTATATATGTTTATATATAAATACATATATGTGTGTGATGCTTTGCATTTCCTTTGTTAATACAATATCTGGTACATAGTAATTACTCAATAAATTATTGGTTGAATAAATAAAACATCACTAAATTTGTGTGGAGAACTGTACCAAACACACTTACAAATACCTTAGAGCCTTATAATATTTTCATTCACCAGTGTCTTCATGGTTCCTATTCACTAGGATCAATATTTTCTATTCATTCATTATCCCCCTCTATATTTTTAGGTTTGTTTTAAGGAAATTTGCCTATTACTAAGAATAATATGTTCCGAAAGTGTCACATTTGATCTTTGAGTAGCAAAAATGATTACAGATTAACAATTTTATCACAAATCACCTTTTATATTAGGGAAAGTAAGTAAGAAATATCTTTAGGGATCTTCTTTTTCAGTTGATACTAATTAGATTTCTTTAAACCAAGTTTAAAGCTCACACTGTTCTGGCTTGATAGTGCCAAGTGATAATCCAATGTGACATACATTTCCTATAGCAATAACATTTTGGCAGATAAACTCCCCAATGAGAAACAACCATTTCTATGCTTAGATGAATTTTGTGATAAAACGCAAATGCAAAAAAAAAAAAAAAAGTAACAGAATTTAAAAAGAAATACTCCACAGTATAATGAATCTCCTTTCCGTGTTTACTAAAAGTGCCTAAATCCATGGAGGGTCAAAACATTGAGTATATAATAGCCAACACATCAGAGATACCTCATTGTCCACGGAAGGTTGATAAAATAACTGATTATTATTTACCCTGAAATTCATTCCTAGAAATCTTGTAACCTTTCCCTTCATTATGCAATGCTGTCTTGGACCTGGGAATCTAGAAATGTGGAAATTATAACACTTTGACATACCATGTAAATGAGGTATCGCTGTAACATGCTATTTAAATAAAGTTTGGAACAAACATTCAGTAGGGAAGTTTGGAAAACTTATAACGAGATTACCTCCTAACTTTTTTTATAAGAGTATTCTTGTATTCCCCCCCAGCCATCTTTTAATTCCAACAAGAACGTACAGTGTGCCAATTTAGCTCTCTAGCAGCAAAGCCACGCATTGTCTTATTGTGGCAATTAGTCAGGAGCTGAGCTTGTCGTTTGAGCCTGTCCTTCTTTTCTTCATGTAGATAATATTTGACTTGGAGGATCTTTGTCTTTCTGATGGAAATACCTGAATTGGATATTATCAATCTTCATCAACAAGATATTTCCCAGCATCAGTTCTAAAATCGAGGCTAGTGTAGGATGGGTAGTAAAGTTTCCACGGTCGTCTACATGCTTGGTTTATTTTCTACATGTTATTTTCATGATTAATTGCAAAACCTGGACAACTGGATTGTGTGGAAAGCTTTAGGATAAATCCGATTTAAAGGTTTCTTTTTAAAATGTGAGCTTCTTTTTAAAACATCATGGCTGTCGCAGCACGAACTGGCCACAGTTAGGGATGTGGCCTGGGAAAAAAAGAGAACAAAATGAAACTATCTCATCTTTGGAAATGAAGTCAGTATCTTTAGAACTATATTGTTCTTAGGGTAATGTATTTGCTAAGGAGTTAGAGACAAAAACTTTTTTAAAAATAAGTAAGATGTAGGTTAGAAATGTAATTAAAAATTCTAACTCCCTTATTTTATAATCTCTGCCAGACAGGCCAGATCTCACCCAAGAGATGTATTTATTAAAATACATGTTCATCTTTGTACAATTTAGCAGCTGTCAGAAGGTGTCGTGGAGACCTTTTCTGGCATCCAACAGAGTGTCCAGTTGGCGGCACCCTAAACTCCATATTTTCTTCACTTTCTAAACTTTTTGAATTCTAATCACTCTCCCCATCCCTTTTCTTCAGGTTTTCCCTTTTGATTCTTTTTCCAAATTTCTTACTATAAATGAGTGTTGACTGTGAAATCTCTTTTCTGTAAAAAATAAATTATGTAAATCTAATGGAATAAATAAAGTTCCACCAGGCTAAAGACCAGAGAGAGTAAAGAACTATCCACAGAAGAATCTGGCAAGGGAGGCCCAGACAGTCCCTCCCTCAAGAAAAGCCAGTGCATCTCCTCAGAAACTATTTCAGTCACCATGTGTTCTCTAAATAGCTTTCTGAAGAATTTCCCAAGGAGATTTCTTCCCAGGGCACTTGGGAAAGGTTCCTTCTATTAGGGTGGGCTTTTGGGAAGGAGTGGATGAAAGAGACCATTAGGTCAGGTTACTAAAGATAGCCTTCTACATACACTTTAATCCTGAAAGAAAGAGGGGAAAGAAAAAAAAAAAAAAAGACACGTAATGAAACAGTGGAACGCTTTCTGAATAACAGTAGGAAGTTTTCAAATTCAAGTCTGGCTATCCCATTGCCAGTGGATATTTACATCAGATTATACAAAGTTATAAATAGCCTACCTTCTAATGTTTTCATTCCTGAAACTATTTCCCACAATAGTGCCCTATCTCCTATGAAATTCGTAACCTTTCTTATTACATGAATAGAGGAGTAAAAAGCAAATTATTATCATTTTCATAGCTCTTAGGTATATGCAGTGTAGAAAGCCATTTGTCAGTTTCATTTGCCCAAGCATTTTAAATTGATGAGTCGTTTTTAGAGGAAAGCAATAGAATCTAAGTTTAGTCTCCATTTGTGCTCTTTGCCAGTTTCCAGCAGAGCTGGCTGAGAGAAAGCTGAAGGGCACTGATTTAAAATCAGAGTGAATAGGTTAAGTGGTTGCACTTTCTTAACAGAGAGTTCACCAAAGGCACATTTTAATTTCTTCTCTTTATCATTTACTTACAAATGTAGACTTAATTGTGCCTGTTTGTTTACTTTATCGAAATGTATTTAAATTTCACATTTTTAAATGAAATATTTCTGTGTAGTAGTATCAGCTAAACCCAATTTCTAGCTGTTCATCCTTTATTTTTCATTTTGTTTTTATTGTGTCTGTGGTCAGAGATAACATTAGATGCAGCAGCTTTGTATTGTTTTGTGTGCCTATGTTCAAAAATTTAAAATACTTTGATATTAGGTAATTGCTATCTTCGAATGTAGAAATATACCCCTTGTATTCTGTCTGCTGACTTCTGAACACGTAAACATAGCTCCTTCACCTTGAACATACTTTCCAATGGAAGATTTTAAGATTATAACTTACTCTTTTCGTCTAATAAATGGTCATATTTTTATATGTTTTCTGGGGGCCAGGGGAAATCGTGTCTTTCTCCACAAATTTCTACAACAACATTTTGGCTCATTTTGCTTCTCGTTTCTGACAGTTTGCATCTAAGGAAAATTCAGGGGAAGGTGATTCCTAGATTTTTACCCATTGATTAGATGTTACTGGTTTAGAGGAAGTACTGGCAAAATTTTGTCTGATATTTTAAAATAAAGTTTTTTATTCTTAAATTCTTTTTATAATCTCTTGCCTATATATACTAGGAAGCCATTTTATTATACCTTACATCTATTTGATTGCATTCATTTTTATGTTTCATGAAAATATCACAGCCTTAAACATTGTCGAATGATTTCTATCCTATCCATTAAGATCAGGGAAGTGTACCTACCACTGAAAGTCATGTTTTACTCCTTTCCTTTTAATAGCTCAGAAAAAGTGTGTTCTCCCAAAATTACTTGAAATTTAATGAATATTGGAACATCTCTGGAATTTGTTTTTCTTTGGATAAGTTTTAATTACTGACACTATCATTTCAGCCTCCACTATATGCTAATATTGTAAAAAGAGAGAATTAATCAAGATACAAAACATAAAGAGATCTTAAATTTTGCAAATTCCACGCTAAGATAATCAGATAATACAGATTTTAATAGCTGCTATCAGCCTCTATTTATGGCAATTTATTCTAAGATCAGAAATCATGAATCAGAAAGTTAATAATTACTACCTTCAGGCTTTGCCATTTACCTAATTATATGAATGAAACCCATGTAACTTTAATACTAATTCTATACAATTCTATACTATCAAATAAATGTAATCAGTTAAAAATCAATTTAGAAGCAAATAAAATGACTAACTGGGAGAATGTGCACAGCAAATATGACAAACAAAGTTAAATCCTCTGACACAAAGTACTCATTGATTAATATGAAAAATACTAGCACACTGGAAAAGGAAATAGATAATTCATACTAATTGTGTGCGCACGTGTGTTGCGTGTGAACACATGAAAGTACAAAAATATAAACAAAAATATGCAGAAATACTCCCTAGGGAGAGAGAAAGGGGAAAGGGAAAATAGAAGATGTTTCAAACTTAGCTATCATGATCTGTTTCAAAAATAAATAAATCAATAAATGAAGCTAATATCATAAAATTGTTAACATTTGTCAAACTTTGCTGGAGGGTTAAGGAGAGCTTATTTTCTGTACCTTCCTTATGTTCCTTATCTTTAAAATCATTTGTAATATGAAAATAATCATCACAGAATTCACAAATTATTAAAAAAGACAAATAGTAAAATCATTAAAGAGTTTTTCAACATTATAAATAATCAAAAAATGCAATTAAAGGAATGATAAAAATAGGCAAAAAGTTATCAGAGATTTTCAAATGTAGGATACTCAATGTTAGCATGGGTAGGATGACAAAGTCACATTCATACAATGCTGTGGGAGTGTAAATTGGTGTAACCTTTCTGAAAATCCATTTGGCAGTAGGTATAAAGAGCATGAAAATGTTCAGCTCATTTTGATCCAGTAATACCATTTCTGGGAATCTAGCCTAAAGACAAAAGACAAATGTGAAAATATATATAGGCACAAATATGTTGATCATTTCTTCATTTATCTGTTTAATGAATATTTATAGAGTTCCTACTATGTGTCTCATAGTGTATTAGCCGTGGAGTCTATAATAGGCATCAAGACAGACCAGGTCTCCATTGAGTTTTTCCGTTGAAGCATTTTTCTAATAACAAGAAATTGAATACAACTTAACTGTCCAACAACAGGGGAGATATTTTATATCTATAGATACAGATGTAGATGTGGATATTGATATATCTATATATAGATTTAGATACACATCAATGGGAAAATTATAAATTTTGATAGCGATTAATCACATGTATTGGGAAGTTAACCCTGTGCCAGGACCTATTTTAATCATGATTACATGTATCATCTAATTTAATCCTCAAAGCACTGCCATGATGTAGTGCATGTATTTCCTATTCTTGCTATAACAAATTACCAGAGCCTGTAATGGTTAAAACAACCCAAGTTTCTTTTCTTACAGTTCTGGAGGTCAGAAGTCCAAAATGGGTCTCACTGAGCTAAACTCAAGGTATTGGCAGGGCTGTGTCCTTCTGGAGGCTTTAGAGATAGTTTGTTTTCTTCCCTTTTATGGATTCTTTCTAGCTTGGGTTTGGGCACTCTCTATATCTTTTAAGAGAAAGGTCAGGCTGTGTTCTTTTCACATGGCCACAACTCCTGTCTCTCTCTTGCCTCTTCTATTTGTAAAACTGCTTGTGGTTACATTGGGTCTACCTGGATAATTCAGGATAAACTATCCCCATCTCACAGTCTACTAGTTAACTAGCAAACTTAATTCCATTTTCAGTCTTAATGCCCCTTTTCCATGAAACCTAATATAGTCACAGGTTCTGGGGATTAGGACATGGACACTGTTGGAAAGCTATACCACAGATCTGTTCTATTTATTTTTATCTTTCTTTTGGATAAAATAAACAGTAAAGAAACGTTCATTATTTTGTTCAAAGGTCATAAACTTAGTGAGAAATCTGGTATTCAAACCTAGCTAAGCAAACCAAAACCTGGCCCTTAATCATCATGTTGTACTTTATAATCACTATGTTGCCAATGTTAAATCCTCTATAATAAAATGAAGTGTTTCAGAGTAAAGATCTGTTACGTGTTAATAGCATTTATCTCTCAGTCCTGATCATATGGATAATTTTTATTCTTCTTATATGTTTTTTGTAATTTTCACAGTTTCTTCGATGACTATAGTTATGTACTCTTATCAACTTGATTAGGTGGGGAACTATGTTTTCTGGAAGCCCCTTCCCTGGGTGGCTCTGTGTTTTAACTGACCAAAAGTGATGTGTGTGTTCTGGAAGATGGAGGCAAAATACAGTCATACCCTAATGGTTATTATTAGCCACAGACAATGAGAAACAGATAGAGAGCTGCAGGTGGTTTCCCATTTTTCCTTTCTCTCCCCATCTTTGTGTCTAGTTCTCCTTCCTGACTGACAAATCTTCTGGCGAAAATCAGCCCTAGGCTCACCACCAGATGTTTTACAATGAACTCACAGAGAACATAGTCAGGAAGAGCCAATAACCTTGCACAGATTTCTACACCTGCCTCCTTTTGTGACCCCAGTTCTCCAGCTGGATACGCATAGCTTTTAGATTTCCGTGTAAGAACCAACTCTTTCACCTCTGACAGGTGGGGTTAGTTAATTTTCTCTGAAGTTAGGACTCCTTTTTTTTTTAATTTTTACATTTCTAGCTTCTTTCACAATTGTAGAAGTCCTAATTCCTATAATACATTTCTTTTTCCCCAATACTGCACATAGTGCTTCTGCATCTCTGATTGAATATGGACTGATAGAGTTATTGGAATCAGAACTGGGTTGATTTTCATAAAAAAACTAAAACAGAGACATCCACTTTTAGGCTGGTAATGGAAAGAGGCTGCAAGGACACTTACAGGGTCAGTGAAGACTTACAGGGTAACACTGAAATTATTATTGGAAGCCGGAGGAAAGGGAGCTCAAGTTATGTATTAGCAGAAATATTAGCCTTACTTGTGGTAACATGGAAAACAGAAAGGTTACCTAAGGAACTCATTGATCTGGCTAAAGAGAAGGTTGGAAGTTCTAACTGGCTGCTTCTAACTACATATGGCAAAATATGAGAAAAGAGGTAAACTTACAGAGGAAGTGTTTACTTTTTAGAAGAATTTAGAGGGACTATAGAGTTAGGTAAAGGAAAGTTGACCATCTAGAATAAGGATCACAAAGTAAGAAGTGGCCTCAGGGTAATGATCAACCTGGCAACCTGCTAATAAAATACCATCTCAGTTTAAAGATGGAGGCAGGAATGCAGCTTGATTCCTTTATTGAGACTGGAGATTGATCTAATGATATTCCTCACAGACCCTCTCCACTAGACAAAGATGACAAGGACAACAAAGCTGTAAGCTCACCTGTTAGACCTCTTTTCCTAGAGTGTTTTTTATGGATTTTAAGGGTGCTATACCACAGCACCCTGACTCTCAGCCCAAGACAGAGCCACCTATTTCAAAGACATTTGTGATGTGCTTTTGTCTAATAAACATCAATAATATTCCCGAGAAAACCACAATGTTTTTAGGACAATTATACTTGTGGAAAGACTGACACCTATATTAAATGAAAGAGGGTCAGTTCAAAAGAAAAATATCATAGAGTCCCAGACTTTCTACAGGCAGAGAGCAGGATGAGAAAGTTAAACAGCTGCAAACATGGGCCATTTCCTATGGAAAAGGAAGGATGCTTAAGAGTGTGGAGCCAATAAGCTGGAGAGTGGAGTCTAAAACCATAGAAAACAGATCAAAGAAGGCAGGACTGGGCTCTAATTAAGGAACTGGCATTGGTGTCCTGGCTGGATTTCAGAACTGTTATGGACTGTAACTACTACTTTGCCTTCTTTCCCCCTTTTGAGTGGGAATGCTCATTGAAGTTTTCTTGCTACCATACATTCCCTAAGACCATCTTGCTATGAGTATACTCAAGTTAGCTACATGGAGAGGCTGAGTGGAAAGAAAGTGGCTGGGTGGGCCCCCCAGCCATGCCAGGTATTCCAGCCAGCACCTGCAAGAACATTGTGGAGAAGAACGAAGGAATACCACGGACAGGGAGAACAGAGGCCCCAGGCAAGCCTCCCTAGTCATCTCCAGATGTTTGAGCCACCCCAGTTGAGACACAGACATCGTGTAGAAAAGATAAGCCGCTTTGCTATGTCCTACCTGAATTCATGACCCAGCAAATCATGAACAAAATGAAATAGTTGTTGTTTTATTCTATTAAGTTTCGGGATGAAATAAACATGTAATTATGTAGTACGTAATTGAAACAAATCTGCACTAATCTTATAATTCCTATGAATAAATAAAACAAAGATTGTGAATGTCCCTTTTCCCCATTGGCTAATTTGGTAATTTAAATTTAAAAATTTAGGGGGCGCCTGGGTGGCACTGCGGTTAAGCATCTGCCTTCAGCTCAGGGCGTGATCCCGGCGTTATGGGATCGAGCCCCACATCAGGCTCCTCCGCTATGAGCCTGCTTCTTCCTCTCCCACTCCCCCTGCTTGTGTTCCCTCTCTCGCTGGCTGTCTCTATCTCTGTCAAATAAATAAATAAATCTTTAAAAAAAAAATAAATAAATTTAAAAATTTAGGAAAGTATACATCTTAATGTTACTCATCAAAGGGTGTCACTTGGTCTGTAATTCAAATGCTGCCTCTCCGTAACATTTCTATGTGGCCTGAAGCTGGAAGTTGCCCTCCCTTTTTCTTTTTCCCCATAACTCTTAACTATTTATACCATTCATCTGGCATTCCCTCTAAACTGCCCTGTGAGATGGGTAGAAGAGATTTTATTACAAAGGTTAAGGTACTAAGCCCTCTATTTTAGAAGATAAAACTTATATACAGTATTGTTCCTGCCCTCAAGGAACTCAGTGTCTTACAAGCTAGTCAGATGATTTGTATAAGGAAATATGTGACTGTGATACAAGAATGACAAAACTTTGTTGCATAAGGAAATTCAGAATATTATGAGGGCTTAAAGGGGAGAGTCTGTTTGCTAGAGGATAGAGATAAGTGTAAATACAGGGGATATAGCGGTGATAAAAATGGGATTATAGAGGCTTTTGGCCCATTCATCTATGGATTCCTCAAACACCTGTTAGAATTTCAAAATGTATAGGAGCTCAAGAATTGTTGAAAAATTATTGCATGGGTTTCCAATTTCTTTTTTTTTTTAATTTTTTATTATGTTATGTTAGTTGGGTTTCCAATTTCTGTGTACTATAATGTTAGAAAGGAATCATGTGGTTACCTCGGTCCTAGGATAATAATTTGACAGTGGTGTTTTTAGGGTTTTGGTTTTTGTGAAGTTTTTTTGCTACCAATTTCTACGAGATGCAGAGTTTACATATGAAGCCCTTGTGACAGTTTTAGATAAAGTAACTCTAAAAGCATAAGTTATTAGATTAAAAAAAAAGAGGATAGAGTTTACTGATATTTCTCATGTAGCAGTGTTTGTACCATGTACCTAGACAAACAGGGTCAAATGGCTTCAACATGAAAATCCGTGCAGTTTGTTCAAGATATTTTGACAGGTTCTGCATTTTCTCATGATGTAATAAATTGTAATGTTTATAACCATCAGGCAAATGAGAAGAGAGAGAAAGAAAATCTAATTCAGCATAGAGCTTTAAAAACAAAAGAATGGAATAAGATCCTTTATGTCACTGAGATAAATTGTTACATCCTTTTATGTTCTACATCATGGACTTTGAACACGTTCACAACTTGTATGTGTCATATGGGCATGAGCTATTTCTCATCCTCCTACTCAGACTTCCTTCCTAATAGCAAGTTGTTCCAAAATATCTTGTCAGCAAGCCTTTGCTGATGCTTGAAGACAAACTTGATTCTGAAACCCTTTGCTCTTTGCAAAAGAAAGAAAAATAATCTTGTTTTATTTCCAGTGATAGAATATAAAGCAGTATCATAGATAATTTCAGCATTTTATAAGTGCTTAAATTAAATGCATGTAAAACACAATGGCCTATTCTTGATAAGATTTGAATTGTAAAATGGATTCTGCATAGATAGGACACATTCCTCAAATTCTTGGTTTTCTTGATTGTTTTTACATCCTTTTTTATACAGTCTATTTGTATGTTTCTAGTTAAGCAAAACTATTGATAATTATGATGTCTTTGACACATTTTAGAGAAAAATCTCAATTAATGTACTTAATATAAATGCATTTACTTAAATCATAGATCAGTTAAAAAAAATTCACCAACCCTGACCCCAGTTCATTTGAAAGTTGGAAAGGCTGTGATAAAACTTCAACCCAGAAACTGAACATGGCTTATCCTGACCATTGCTTAGGCCTCAGAGAAATCATAACCCGACACTGAAGAGTGGAGACAACGTCCCTACTAAGTCAGCCCTCACCGCCTACAGTTTAGTGTTAGACCTGTGTCTAGCTCAGAAACAACCAAGGAGTAAGGTTAGAACCCATAAACCACTCCCTCCATGCTGACTGATGGCCACATTCTACACTTTCAGTACTTAAGCTGGAATTTCCAATGCAAGGCCATCAGCTAGCTGGGAATAGCACACACTTTTGTGGTGTTCATAAAATATGTCTAACCCACAAAGAAATGGTCAGCAAGGGACAGGAAAGATAGTCATTCATATACACACATACACATTCATGCTTTTCAAGACGTTTACTTATTTACTTTTATGTTAGTAAATTAAAAAAAAGTCAATGGAAATGTGACTGAAGATGAAGATCAATTGAGCAAGGTTTTGAAATTAGTGATAGTGTGCAAGTAAAGATGTGATATTGAAAAGGGTGAGAGCATCTCTTGCCTGTGGCAACAGAGAAGATCTGGATGAGTTAAAAACAAATTCTGTTATAGAGAGAGTAAAGTCTTCAACTTTACTTCAATAGCTCTTATCAGAAGCTAACTCTGATCTCAGTAAAAAAGTTATTCTGATTATAGAACAAAAGGAAGGTAGAGCGTGGCTTTGGGGCTTGAGGATGTTGGAGAGCACTGAAACATTAGAAATACTAGGATATTGGCAATGTGACAAGGAGGATTCATACAATGTCAGATCAGAAGTTTTAGGAGCTACGGGCTCTGCTAAAGTGGATCCGGATACACAGATATATCATAAACATAGTTAATTTTAGATTCGCAACAGTCTCAGCAATGACCAGGAGCTTGAAAGTCAAGTCGGAGAAAATGGTCAGTGGAATTCCATTCAAGACTAGGGAGATAGAAATGCTGGCATGGTACAAGACAATAGGTATGTATCTAAAGTTGAAAAGATTGAGGAATCCATTTTAAGATTTGGGGCATTTCATGATCAGAAAAACAAACAATAAACTTTTATAGTTTATCATTTTTTCAGATTTTTTTCATCACTGGAGACTCAGCTTCTCTCTGATGTTAACTCTGTATTTGATCTCCATCAAATATGTAAGCCTCAAACTAGTCCTGACGGTCACCTCATCTTTGATCTACACCCTATCCCTGAGATTCAATTCTTGCCTCTCCCTCATTCCTGACATATGACTGAGCCAACTTATAAATGACCACTACCTAAATCTGGGTCTCACTCCAAGGAAAAGGTAAATGTTAGGGACAGAGTGAGCTGCAGGGTTAGAGATTAGACATGATTATCAGTAATGAAATGACAGAGAAATTAAGTAAGGCATTAGGCTGAATTTAAAAAAAGGATGTAGGTTACCTGTTGCACACATTAATTTTTATTAAAGAAAATTCTGGTAATACAGTAAATTCAATTTATTTTAGAAAAATGGAATACATATAGACATTAAAATACCTATATATTAAAATAGTCAAGTAAATACGTATCTGGGAATCTAGCAAGTTATTAATAGCATAACATGTGATTGGGTCTTGGGTGCATAAGATGACAATTGAAACTGTAAGGCAAATGATGGACATGAAACACTCAGAAATAATTTAGAACAGTAGAATAGAATTGTCAGTGAAAAGAAGACAGGTATGCAGCTCCCTAAGAATTGTTTAGTGAGGGGTCATTAAGAAAATGATCAAATCAAAGGTAAAGTCAAGTTTCTATGAAAGGCGGAGTAATGGAAAAGTGTTTGATGGTATAGAAAAATGAATTCACAAGATTGGGAAAAGATGAGAGTAAAGGAGCAGTCAAGTTGACGTGTGTCTAAGGAACCATGTGTGACTTTGATAGGAATCCACATTATCACTGGGTAAAGCAGAGAATGTTTGACTTGACCTTTGGTGATCATTGGAAGTAAGAAACTGACAGATATTGGAGTTGGGGAATAAACTAGAGGGCCATAGTAAAATAGAAAAACAGGATATGTAGTCTTTGTTGTTGGCAGAATTTGTAGCTTTTAAAACCACAGAGGCCTGACTGGGGACTAGGATGTTGGTGTGATCTTGTAAACTTGCTTCCTCTGCTTGGTTCTGTTGCTGATAACAGCTTCATGTTGGAAGAGCGGTTGTTGGAGGACAACCCCACCACACATTTGACTCCTACATGCTGAGCTCTGATATGAAGACAGAGGATGTTAGGTGCAAGAGATCCTAGGCCACCTTGCTCCAGGAATTATGTTGAATGCATGAGCTATGTGAAATTAAATAACTTGGCAGTTTATTGGTGAAGTGAAGATTTGCAAACTATAGCATTATATCAAGTTGTAGAAATCAGGGCCTGAAATAGTCAAGACAATATTGCACAACTGCTGACTCAGGAGGGCCTCAACTATTTCCTTCCACCAAACAGAAAAAGCAGCAACTAGTTTTCATCCTTAAACCAAAACATGCATTATAGGAATGCCTTCCTTACTGATCAGTCTACTCTTCTTTTGTTTTAGAACATCGCATGATGGTATAATTTAAAGAGCACTAGATAGGAAGGTAAGAGTGTTCATGCCCTTAAGTTACCAAATTATCTGATCTTTCCATATCATAGTGATGTCAGAAATGGGATGAGCCCTATAACTCTTTGAGAGTCAACATGATCATGTTTGCATGTTAGATCATTTTGACACTAAGATGGAGGGTAGATTGGTAGAGGTTATGGACAGAACAGATTGGAAATAAATCAAGAAACTTGTTAAAATCTAGTGAGAAGTGATGGTCTGTGAACAGACAGAGTATGTTTAGGGAGATTAAAGTTTGATGACTAATCAGATATGAAGCAAATGATTGATGAAGTAGGGAGAGGAAGGTACCCAGGATGAAAGCAAGATCTCTGGTTTGGGTGGAGGTGCCCGTTCTGAGATAAGGAACATAAGATGAGCATGTGTGAGAGGAAAGATCCAAATTCACTCTTAGGCATGTTGACTTCAGATATTCAATTTTAGACATGTTGGAGATATGCAGCGGGCAGCAAGATAAGTAGTTCAATAGATAGATGATAGGTAGGTAGGTAGGTAGGTAGGTAGGTAGGTAGGTAGATAGTATATATGATTGAATTGAATATATATTATTGAATGTATACATTCTCTCTCTCTCTCTCTCTCTCTCTCTCTCTAGGAGCTCAGAGTATACACAATTGGTAAAGTTATGGGTCACCCAGAGAGAAAATAGAGAAAAAGCCCAGACAACATATTTTAATTTTAACTATTTGAAAATGTGAGGTATAGATGAACAAGGAACAGTAAACTAAGGGCTATCTTAACATAAAACATCCTTTGAAAAATAAATTATTGTATGCAAGCAATTGGCATTTAATGGATTAGTTTCCTCACAGTTGTTTGGGCATTTAAATGCTTACTTAGCAGAGAAAAAGGAGTAATGTATCCCTGTTTGTACGTGTATGCATGTGAGGATGCAATAAAAAATGCCGTGTATTTATGTGTATATATGCTATGTGTTTAGGTATGCATAGCATTCTTGTGAATAAATACATATGAGGAAATAATAAAATTTGGTTCTTAAAGGCTAAGAGGAACGCTAGCTTTTGGATGATGAGGAAGGAAATGTTTGTTACATGGGTCTGATTACTTTGCTTATAGTTCTGCTTCTAATGCGGTGTAAAGTTAAAACCACCCAAAGAATTTCTATTCAATAATATAAAGGTTAGAAAGCATGCTTTTCCAGGGAAAGACCTTCTTGACAGCAAGTAACTTAAAAATTCAATTGTAAGTGTGTGTACACATGTACGTTACCCACAAACAGGCACACACAATTTTGTAACCGGTGGAAGGAAAAAAAATTTGAGTACAATGATCATAGTGAAACTCTTAAACCAAAAGGACTATAACCAAAAACTGAAATAAATGAATTATGATTAAATAATCAACTTAAAACTTGATAGTGTTTCTCCGGTGATAATATAGGTTTGGAAAAATTTGATTAATTTTGCATAAGCTTAATGTGTCAATTCTTTTTTTTTTTTTAAGATTTTATTCATTTGAGAGAAAGAGAAGGAGACAGCACAAGAGCTTGAGCAGTAGGGAGAGGGAGAGGGAGAAGCAGACTCCCTGCTGAGTGGGGAGCTCAATGTGGGGCTCGATCCCAGGACCTTGAGATCACGACCTGAACTAAAGGCAGACACTTAACCATCTGAGCCACCCAGGTGCCCCTGTGTCAATTCTTCGAAAACTGGATAACTTAGTATTGAAAATTGTATTGAAAAGAACTATCATTTCTCGTTCTCTATATTTATATCTGTGGTTCTTATATATTCTTGACATTTATACTAAACTCACATCATCCTTTTCATAAGCTCGACCATTTAATGAATTTTATGCTTGAAGTTGCCTAAAAACTATTCAGAATTCTTCTGTAAAGAAACAGATGTTCCTAATGCCAAGAAATTGAATTTGTAATACAAGAATTTTAGGGTAGGGATTCAATAAATGACACTCCTATTTATCTCTTCCTTCTGAGTTTGTAACTACTTGAGAAATGACAAATGAAGCACAAAATATTAGTTTTATTATTGATAATGTTTATCAGAGAGAATGACTTTTGATCTGTGACCAAATGAGTTAGCTAAATTAATTAATCAGATTTGAATGGATAAGAACTAATGCCCCCAGAGAGATACAGACTGCTCTTAAGAGCATAACCATAGTGCAGAGAGTAGAAAAGAATGCATGTATCAGAGTGTGGCTCTGAAAAAGTACAAAGGTACATTCAATTATATTCAGCTTTTCTCTTAAACTCGTCCCTCAGGTAAGTCACTCCAGATTCATTGAATGGAGAAAAAGAAAGGAGGGAGAAATATTGCAAGTATCCTTCTCATACTTCTCCTTTCTGGCAAAGTGGAGCAGAAATTTGCTTTCCTCTATGAAAACGTGGGCAGTGTAAAATGCATCCCTATCTCACAGGTAATAAGCAACAAGGACACGTCTATCACTCTCTGTATACAAAGTCCCTTGAATTAAGCAGATGATAGAAATCGATGTAATGTCATGGAGAATCAGGTCAATTGTATACTTTCAAAGATACTCAGCTGCAGTTTTTTTTTTTCATTGTTCTAGCTCTTTCAAATTAGTGATTCTCATCTTGTTTTTTTATGCTTCAGGTATTTTTATGTGTCTATTTGTCACTCTTATTTAAACCTTATAAAACTAGTAAGTATTTTAATAGACACTTGATCAAATTTCATTTTTCATAATCTATAATATTTAATGCACTTATGAAATGTTGCTTTTAACCTATCTGCCCCTGCTTTATTCTGTTTTAAAGGGTCACTACAGACAACTTTAAGTGCATTTTTAATTCAAAAATAATTGAAATATAACATTGTATTAGTTTAGGGTATACAAATCAATAATTTGATAATATATATTATATAACACAGTGACTTGATATATATGATGTGTAATATGTTTATTATTTATTATATATATTTTATGAAATGAATGCCACAATAAGTTAACATCCATCACTACATAGTTCTAATTTTTTTTTCTGTGATGAGAACTTTTAAGAACTTTAAGAACTTTTACTTTCCTACATCATTTGGAGATACAATATGTTATTAACTATTGTCTCCATGTTGTATATTACGTCCCTGAACTTATTTATCTTATAACTGGAAGTTTGTTCCTTTTGACCACCTTCAACCACTGTGCCCACCCTTTAACCCCCTGCCTCTGGCAACGATCATTCTGCTCTCTGTATATGAGTTTTTTTGTGTTGTTTTTGTTTTTGATTGCACATATAAGTGAGATCATACCATATTTGTCTATCTAAATTTCACATGGCATAATGCCCTTGAGGTCCATTCACACTGTTGCAAATGGCAGGTATTCCTTCCTTTTTATGGCTGAATTTTATATATATAAATATATATGTATATAGAAACATATATATATATAATATATGCATATAAACATATAAGTATACATATATACATAAATACATTTATATATTTATCCATTCATCTGTTGATGGACACTTAGGTTGTTGCCATGTTTTGGCTATTGTAAATAGTGCTGCAATGAACACGGGGGTACAAGTATCTTTTTCAGTTAGTGATTTCATTTTCTTCAGATAAATACCTAGAAGTGGAACTGCTGTATCAAATGGTAGTCCTGTTTTTAAATTTTTGAGGAACCTCCGTACTATTTTCCATAGACTGCACCAAATTTACATTCTCACCAACAGTGCATGAGGGTTCCCTTTTCTTAACATCCGTGCCAGTGTTTTTCATTTCTTGTCTTTTTAATAACAGTTGTTCTAACAGGTGTGAAGTGATATCTCATTGTAGTTTTGATTTACATCTCCCTGATGATAAGTGATGTTAAGCACCTTTTCATGTACCTGTTGGCCATTTGTATAACCTTTGGAAACGTCTATTCAGATCACCTGCCCATTTTTAATTGGATTGGTTGGGGTTTTTTTCTGTTGTATGAATTCTTTCTATATTTTAGATATTAATCCCTTATCAGATACATGACTTGCAAATATTTTCTCCCATTCAGTGGGTCACCTTTTCGTTTTGTTGATGGTTCTTTGCCCTACAGAAGTTTTTTAGTTTGATAAAGTCCCACTTGTTTATTTTGCCTTTTGTTGCCTTTGTTTTCGTTAAGTCCAAAAAAGTCATTGCCAAGACCAATGTTAAGGAGCTTACCGCATGTTTTCTTCTAAGAGTTTTATGGTTTCTGGTCTTATGTTCACATCTTTAGTCCATTTCAAGTTGATTTTTGTATATGGTGTAAGATAGTGATCCAGTTTCTTTGTTTTGCATGTAGCCGTCCAGTTTTTCTGACACTATTTGTGGAAGAGACTATCCTTTCCTCATTGTATATTCTTGGTGCCTTTGTCCAATGTATTTTTGTAAGATCTTTATCAAAGAGAGTTGACCCTTTGATTAATGATCACCAGAATGATAATTTTTTTGTAGGAATGAAAGATGGAAGTGTGTTAAGAGGGTAGTACTTGAAAGGAAGAGACAAAAGGGTTTGGATAGAAACTTTTTCTTGTAAAAAAACATCTATATATTTAAAGACATCTAAAAATAAGCAATGTAGAGGCGCCTGGGTGGCGCAGTCGTTAAGCGTCTGCCTTCGGCTCAGGGCGTGATCCCGGCGTTCTGGGATCGAGCCCCACATCAGGCTCCTCCGCTATGAGCCTGCTTCTTCCTCTCCCACTCCCCCTGCTTGTGTTCCCTCTCTCGTTGGCTGTCTCTATCTCTGTCAAATAAATAAATAAAATCTTTAAAAAAAAATAAATAAAATAAAATAAAAATAAGCAATGTAATCATATTTACTTCAGTTTCTAAAGATATTCTAATTAGTAAGTTAAAGGTAGAAATTGTACTATGTAAAACATCTAACAGCTCATTCCTCCTGTTAATGTTACTAGATTTAGTATTATTATTATTATTACGTGGAACTTGAAACTCTACCCCAGAGGGGGAAAAATGCCATGAAAATCTTAGTTTTGTGATTGAATCACACAATTAACATAAATTTATGATGCTAAAAAGGCAGTATTGTTATGGATCAGTGAATTGGCCTTATTAACATTTCTATTTAAATTAAAAACTTTCATAAGATTGCTTTAGGATTTTTATCACTACACTTTATATAGAAATTTGGAGGAATTGAGTGATGATCACAGATTTCATGAAAGACCTTCAGATTTCATGAAAGTGGAGATAACAACTGATCAGTTTTGTTTACAAGTGTATTCTTTATGCTGAACACACAATAAGAGTACAGTAAAGTTTTGTTGAATACATGAATAGATTAAGAAACTAGGGGTAGCTGACAATATAAAAAAATAGCCTCATTTTTCTTAAAAGGCCTTGTTAATTTGTAATGGGGCTGAAAATTACTGATCTCTTCAAGAAAAAGGGAAACGTACAAGTTTCTTTCTAATTGTATTGTGTCCAAGGAGGCCAAGTTTTTATGATGCATTTGAAAGCATTTTTTTTCCTAAATGGTATAAATTTGGCTTTAACCTATGAAATGGTGTCTTAAAAGTTCTCTCATTCCTTATTCTTAGAGGACATTTTAAATAGATTAAGGAGTGTGGTGATAACAATTATTAAGCATGGAATAAATGCACTGCTGACCCACTTTTATGGGGAACCAGAGATATTTTCATGTGTATTTTAATTTGGTTAGATTGTCAGTGAACAATAAAGGAAAAAGAACAAGAAAGGTAATACTGTCTTCACCAGGCTCTCAGTTTGTGAACAGACAAAATAATTATTTAATATAAATTGAGGGATTTCCTACCTTTTAGGATAGAAAAGATGTTGGAAGTGTGACCAGAATGACCCTGGGGTAATTTGCAATTTAAAGCATTTCAGAAAATCAGACAAATTATTTGACAAAATCATGAGAAATGAGATTCAAACCTGAGTTTATTTGCTTTTGAGCCATGCAGTTTTATGAAGGGACTCAATATCTCTGTATCTCATATCATTTATAAAACGAGGATGAGAATAGTCCTATTTCATAAGGGCTATTGTGGGGATTAAGTAACTAAGTAAAGTCATTTAAATAAAGGACTAGTACTGTGCCTGGGCATGGTAGATGTCCAATAAGTATCAGCACCTCTTTTCTCTCAGAATGTGGGGAAATTTTAGATGCTCCTACTAAAAACAGGAAGCTAAGCAATCTTACAAAACTTTTATAATATTTAGCATCTTTTAGTAAGATGTTAAACCAATCGTATGAAAGTTTTTAATTTAAACAGAAATGTTAATAAGGCCAAGGTACTGATTGATGACAATTCTACCTTTCTTAGCATCTACTGAGATGTGTTTGAAAAAAGTGAGAGATACAGAATTTCCTACAGACCTAATTTTCTCTAGCCAAGCCTCACTGTTAAGCGTTTGGTGTGGGCCGGATAAGGGAAAAACCATCACTGAAGAGCTCTGCTGAGACACTCTGAGCACAGGGGCCAGATCTTTGCTCTAACAAGCTCCCCAGGTGATCATTATGTACACTAAGGTGTGACATGCTCTGGTCTTAGAATAATAATTTTTCTGAGCCCTGAAGTAGCTCTTTTTTTTTTTTGGTTTGGTTTTGTTTTTTGTTTTTTATGATAGCTACTTAGTGGGTTGAGCTCAATCACTGAAAAGGCAGCATACCTTCTCTCTCTTTTTCCTTCGGGCAAATGGTATAATTATAAATAACAGACCACTGGAAAGAGTTTTTTCAGTGCTTGGATGGATCATTGAGAACCTCATCTTACCTTTTTTCTCATCTTCCCAGAGTGGTCCCTTTGTGCAGCTGGGGAGGAAAGTATAGGGACAACTGAGCTAAAGCTCAAAAATGAGTTGTACCATAAACTAGACACTTAAACTAGGCTGGATTTAAATCAAAATGAACTAGAGTTAAAGACAGAGTTGTTGAGATTAATATGAGCTGAGGCTTCTTGCCTTGTCTTCATTTCTAGCAAGAAGGAACCCTTCTTACATAATTGATGGATAGGCCTCATGACTTGCAGACTTCTATTTTTTAACTGTTGGTTTAGCTGTTACTATTTTACCAATTCCTAGATCCATTCTCATGCCATTAATAATGCCAGAGAGCAGCTGCGTTAAAGCTGAGGCTGTCTCCCGAATTTACCAGCCTTTGAGGTCACCATCTATAAGTAGTTCAAAGGAATTCTGCTCCCTTCAAGGTCTGATGTTTCCTCCACCTGTTATACTCTTAGGGCAGTTCCCAACTTCATTTGCTAATATAATCCTTCTGCATTTATTTCTCTGGTTGTTCTTCTGTTTTTCCAATGACTATTGCCATTCTTTTTTCTTTGTAATATTCATCTAGCTTACCCTCTCTGATTAAAATGTCTTTCTAGGGGCACCTGGGTGGTTCAGTTGGTTAAGCGTCTGCCTTCAGCTCAGGTCATGATCTCGGGGTCCTGGGATTGAGCCCCGCATCAGACTTCCTGCCTATCAGCGAGTCTGCTTCTCTCCCTCTGTCCCCACCCCCCCCCGCCACTCATGCTCACTCTCTCTCTCTCTCAAATACATAAGTAAATAAATAGCACTAATCTTTTAAAAGAATTAAATAAAATATCTTTCTAGAATCAAATCACACACTCCTAATTTTTATAATTCTCATCTAATGGTTCAACCAGTGAGCTGCTCCTGCCTTATAAAAATCAGCTTTGGAGGCTTCCCCTTAAGTATATCGGCAACTTCTCCAGCTGTTGTGGTATATTTTGGCCTACAGATAAGTTCTCCGTTGTCAGTATTTTCAGATTTCCTAGTTATGTCCCTTATGAGGGAAGACATAAAATAGAAGAAGAGAGCTCGAAACAATATGAACACACAAGAACAAACAAGTGAGTACTTTTGATGTTGCATCAAAAATGGTACCAGTGCCCTGATCTGATGTTCATGAGTTTGATATCAATTTTGACATTTTGATGTTCTAAATCAAAGATGTGGTTAAAGATCACAGTCACTATGGAGACCTCAAAAAGAATGGCTGACCTTCAATGAGTTCTTTGTAGCATCAATGAAAGACACATGAAAAAGAGAGGCATTTAAGATGCCCAATATTTCATTGAGAATTTCTTTTTACTAAGAATTCGTGAGGTCCGGGTTTATACTCTTTTGTGCCTGATACAAATAGTTTCTTAATGTTAAATGGAATTAATACTAAAGAATTCCTAATATTATCACTTTTTTTTATCCTAATTCTATCCCTTTCTTTGTCTGTTCCCCCAAGCATTCCAGGGTTTTATTATTTGCTTGTCAATTTGAACCAATTTGTAAAAGCAGTCAGTCAGTGATATCAGGGGCTCAGAAAAACTGAACTCATTCTCTTTGCTTAACCAGCCCAATTTAGGCTTTGTAGCATTTTAAACGAGGGAGAAATGTTACTCGTTGGAAGTTGGGTTTCAAACAGGAGAGCACTGCCGTTGGCTATTGCCTCTTGCAAACTACGAATGCTTATCTTAGAAGAGAGACACATCAGTTAAGGACAGAAACTCAAAATGATCAAATGAAAAGCTGAGGGAGTAAGTGGTACAATCTGCAAGCAAAGTTCTAGCACTCTGCCCATTCAGAAATTGATATTTCCGATTCATTCATCTTACCGTGATGAGGACTTCTACTTTAATACATACATTCTTTGAGCAGAAGGCTGGTTCCACCAAACCATTAAACTTTCAGGAAAAAAAATCTTCCTACAGAAATATGCCTGCAATCTTTTGCGCTTTCCTCCCCACTGTGCAGATAGGTTTTGATGAATATATACAACACACACACACACACACACACACACACATTTGTTTTATATTGATGCATAACAAATTACTACAAACATAGCACCTTAAATAACATAGTGCACATTATCATCTCACAGTTTCTGTGGGACAGGATTCTGGGTGTGGCTTAGTTTGCTTTTCTTCTCTGACTCTCATATGGCTTCAACCCACATGTCACCTGGGCTGGGTTCTCATCTGGAAGGTCATCTGGGGAGGAGTCTACTTCCAAGATGATTCAGGTTTGGATAGAATCCACTTTGTTGTGGCTATATGACCAAGGCCTGTAGGTTCTGCAGGCTGTCTGCACTTCCTTGCCACCTGGGCCTCTCCATAGGTGGCTCACACTGGCACTGTTTGCTTCTTTAAGGCAGACAGGAGAGTGAGAGTGGAGCATTTCAGAATTCCCTAGGCTCTAGTGTTAAGAAAGAAAAGAAAAGAAAAGAAAAGAAAAGAAAAGAAAAGAAAAGAAAAGAAAGAAAGAAAGAAAGAAAGAAAGAAAGAAAGAAAGAAAGAAAGAAAGAAAGAAAGGGAAGGAAGGAAGAAAGGGAAGGAAGGAAGAAAAGAAAGAGAGAGAGAAAGAAAGAAAGAGAAAGAAAGAAAGAAAGAAAGAAAGAAAGAAAGAAAGAAAGAAAGAAAGAAAGAAAGAAAGAAAGAAACTTATTTAGAGATGATCGTGTGCCAGCAGGCCACATCAAGGAGGAAGAGCTTTACTTGGGCTTTTCTTGCAGCCAGTCTAAAATCAGGGATTGTAAAGACTCCCTGCTGTACATTTCTCTGCGTATTCTGGGACTCAAAGAAGGACTTGCATAATTTATTGTATGTAAATTTCAGTTCAAGAGCTTATACTTATTAATCCTTTACTTCCTGAGAGCTCCCTGGAATTTCCAACTTGTGACATATATTAAGGTATATACCAGCTCCCTTCTATTCTCCTTTACTACTCAACCTCCACCCTCACCCCCAGGTAATTTCATTCATTTCAGGGGCCTCAGAGCCAATCTGATATGCCAGTGATTCCCAGAACTATCTATGTAAAGGCCAAACTTCTCTTTCCATATTCAGTCCTACATCATAATTAATCTCCAACATTTTACTAAGATGTAATACAGGTAACTGAATCTAAACAGTTCAAACCTTAATTCATCACCATTCTTCCCCCCTACTTGCTCACACCCCACTCACCTGATCCGCTTCATCATTAAAAGCAACACCATCCACTCAGTGGCTCAATTCACCAGCATAGCACTCCTTTGCTCTGTCCTCTTCCTTACCATTTACAAATTAACAAATACTGGCAATTCAACTTGAGCTTCATTTAAAATTTTAATGATGAATGTTGTATATTTGTAGCACAGATATATAAAGCATAATCATAAAATTAAACCCATAAACCCATCACTCAAATTTAGAAAGTCACTATTACTTTCTGTTGAATTTCACTTTGTGTTTCTCTATAGAGCATATCCCAGTTCTTCCTCCCCCAGAGTTAATTACTGTTCTAAATTTTGTGTTAATCATTATCTTGTTCTTCTTTATATGTATCCCCCAACAACACATTTAGCATCGCCTGGTTTTGAACTCTATAAAAATGGTATTCTAATGTAAGCTTTCTTCAATAATTTGCTTTTTTCACGCAGTGCTGTCTTGAGATTTATCCATCTTTTTGCACGTAGAGGTAGTTAACTTGAAATCTGTGTGGTACAACAGTATAACATTTTGTAAATATATAACTTTATACATTTACTTAAAGGTGGTCGTTTGTGTTTTAATTTTTCTTTTATTACAATGCTACTATGAAATTGTACGTATCCTCAAGTCACGTGATATGAAGAAGAGCCTTAATTTATGGATTGTAGCACATGCGTAATTCCAACTCTACAAGTTGATGCTAAGTTATTTTCCAGTGTATAGATTAAAAATTTAAACTCCCTCTTGCAGTGTTTGAGAGTTCTTGTTGCTCCATATCCTGACCAACATTTGATTTTTCAAGACATTTATTTTTGTCAGTATGGTGGGTGTGATGTGAATTTTTCTGAAATGTAATGTAGGTGGATATACTTTTATTTATTGTTGGCCACTTGTTTTCTGTGAAATATATGTGTATATATTTTTGTCCATTTTTCTATTAGGTTGTCATTTCTTAGTGAATATTATAGACATTATTTTCCAGTTAAGAGTATGCAAATTTTATTCTCCCAACTGGTGGCTTATTCTTATTTATTTGTAATCAACAGAAGAGCTCTTCTGATCAATAGTTCGTATTTTTAATGTAGATTAGGTAATTCTAATTTTTTTCTGTTAAGTGATTTTGTGTCTCATTTAAGAAATCCATTTACACTGCCAAAGTCATAGAGATATCTTTCAATTTCTTGTAAAAATTTAAAATTTTTCTGGGACACCTGGGTGGCTCAGTTGGTTAAGCATTTACCTTCAGCTCAGGTTATGATCCCAGGGTCCTAGGATCAAATCCCACATTGGGCTCCTTGCTCAGCGGAGTGTCTGCTTCTCCCTCTGCCTGCCACACCCCTGCTTGTGTTCTCTCTCTTTCCCTCTCTCTCTCTCTCTCACACACACACAAATAAATAAATAAAATCTTCTAAACAATGTTAAATATTTCTTCAATATTTAAGATTTTAACCCATCTGAGATTGATTTTTGTGTATGATGTGATACCAGAGAGTTTCTTCCTTCCTTCCCTCCTTCCTTCCTGAAAGAGTTTTTCTTCCTTCCTTCCTCCCTCACTCCCTCCCTCCTTCCCTTTCTTTTCTTTTCTTTCCTTCTTTTTCCTTTTCTTTCGTTCTTTCTTCTTACAATTAGAAACTGATTATTCAGTTACCATTGATTGCACAATGTGTCAGTTTCCCCATTTTGGATCATGTTTTTATATGGTGGGTCTACTTCGTGGCTGTCTTTTGTTGGTATATTTTCTATCCTTATGCCAAAATCACACCGTTAAATCTGTGGCTTCATCATAAGTCTGGGTGTCCAATAGAGCAAGTCCACCTTGCTTTGCTTCAAGAGTGTCCTGAATATGTTTTTCTCTTTCCTTTACATTTTTTAAAAATTGCCATAGCCTACGAAAAATCCTGTTGAATTTGTGTTGAAAGTATCAGTATGTTTGCAGAGAACTGACATTGTCACAATATTGAATAAACATATTCTTGAACATGGTATACTTATTATATATAATAAGTTGCTATACTTTCATTCTAATAATTGGTCTTTTGAGTTTTTCATATAGATTTATGTCATCTATTTATGACAGTATTGTTTCTTCTTTTCTAACACCTAAGACTTATTTATTTTTCTTGTTTTACAGAGAGTTTCGGGACATCTAGAATAAGGTAAGTGGAAGCAGTAATAATTTACCTCTATCTTATCATTTTTTTTTCCTTACAGTTCAACTTTTGGCTTTGTTAACAGTCACTTCATTTTCTATTTCATTAATTTCTGATTCTAACCTTATTATATCCTTACTCCTACTTTATGTGCTTTTCAGTTTTTTATGCTTTTGCTAACTTCTGAAGTTGAATACAGCTTTTTAAATTCTGAGATCAATATTAAAGGGTATAGATTTCCTTTTGAGAATTTTTTTGGTTGCATCCCACAAGATTTGAAATTTTCCTTATTATTGATCAGGTCTATATATTTTCTAATTTCTGTTATGAAGTTTGCTTTGACCCATGAGTTGCTTATGCAATGTATGATTTAAAAAAAATTAATATATTTTTGGTTTTGTTGATTTCTAAACATACTAAATTTTAGTAATTTAGACATTAATTTAGTATTAAGCAATTCTGATCGGTGTGTATGGACTCTGAATTTTTCAAGACTTCCTGAAACAACAACAGAAGGTGGGTGTACAGTTCTTTACATGTACTTTACACATATGTGTTATTTATTAAACAAAACCTAGTATATTAGTGTCATTAAAATCTTTTTTATCCTTATTGATTATTTCATCTTGATTCAATAGTTGTAAACTGTGTTGAAATATCTCGTTTTGATGTCAAATTTTCACTTCATGTATTTTAAAGCTATATTATTAGGTGTTGGGAAGTTTAAAATTATTGCATCTTCCTGATGAATTGAAGCATTTATCATTCTATTATTACCTTTTTCATTTCTAGCAATGGGATTTTTGCCTTCACACTACTTATATGATATTAATATTACATAGTATTATTTTGTAGATTATCCTTTTTCTTGAAGTAGCTCTTTATGAATCCAGGATCCGTGTGGAGGTTAGTAAGGGGTCGATATAGAGGATGGCTTTTGTCTTTTGTCCCCCACATATGCCGGCCATTAAAATCTAAGCTCTAGGCTACCCAAGATCAGTAGACACAACCGGGGTAGCAGTTAACCTTCACTGCTTACTGACTTCACTGGATTCATGTCCATGCTGCATTTCTGGTCCCAGAGCATTTGCATTTCCTTTCCTACTTGAATACTAATTTATTTATTAAAGAAAGCATATAGATAAACTGTATGCCTACAGAAACACACACACAATTATTAAGATATATCAAGGAAGAGTTTTAGTCCACATCTGTCATACCGCCAGAAATGGATGTCCTTCATTTTCAGCATCTTTTAAATGCATCCAGTTCCCACCATCTATACTGCCACTAACCTTATTCAGGTCCTCACTTGTTTTTCTGCCTTTTTTTCCCCCCTTCCAACCACTTCTCCTTCGCCCTGAGTATCCTTTCTGAAGCAGACGTGCCAGTGCCGCTCCCTCTTATTCTCAGCATTAAGGACTAGATTGTTTAATGTGTCCCAAATGATCTTGATGACTTAAACTACTCATTTCTCCTTATCCCGCCTCACCTAACTCCAAAATATCTGATTCTGCTACAAAAATTGCCATCTACCTTTGTGGAGGGTTGTTTTGCTTTGTAAACATTAGCTTAGCTTATCCCTGCAAGGATCTTATTGAAGTACTGTTATCCCCATTTTACAGGGAGAAATAGAAGTGGTAAGTGACTTAACCAAAGTCGCACAGCTGTTAATTGAAGGAATTGAGATTTCATCCTATGTCTGCCTGACTTCAAAGATGCTTATGTGAATTTATGATCCTCCTATCGTTCCTTTCTCATTTCTGGGCCATTGTTCCTCTTCCTAGAAGACAGCTTGTCCTTCCCTCTCCGTCATGCCTTTTTCATCCTTCAGGTCTTCCTTGATTAAGTGCCCTTTTTAATGTGCCTTTTTACTCTGTCATAGTATCTCGGTTTCTCTCCTCTTCTGCATTTCCCTTCTGACTCTAAACTATATGACAGCAGAGACCAAATCTACCTTCTTCTCAGTGGCATCTTTAGGACTGTGACACATACTTTCTAAAAAATCTCTCATATGCTGGTTCCAAAAACCCTGATGTAATTTAAGAAAAGGGATTTTATGATAAAGCATGGGGACTTTTTTTTTTTTTTACAAGTAGTTCCCAGGTCAAAGAGAGTACTATTTTTATTAGCTGTTTTTAGTGTGAAGCTGCCTCCCCTGCTTGAGATTTTATAAATATAAAAGTGGGAGCTACATATTAAGAACCCATACAATGTATGAGCCCATACAGTGATTGTTTAATTGCATGTCGGGCAAAATTTCCAGCATTTCTAAAATTATGAAAGAAATGTGAATTCCATAAAATGAAAATCTAAGCGTTATATTCAATATTCTGTATTCTTTTTCTTTTACACTATTGCTTGACTAAGAATTCAGAAAAATGTGGTTAATACATTCTTGGCACTTTTATGAGAAAAACATGTATTTTCATCAGAAAAAAGTACAAATATTTTAAATCTGTTTTAGGCATTAATACTTGATTTGCCTTTTATTGTGAAATTTTTGTCATACTATGCATTTCTTTCCATGTGAACTATGGAATACTAGATGGAATTTGCCTTTAGAATTTAAGAAACTCTTTTCTTAAATAAAACCAGTTAAACTGGTACAACCAGCTGGTAAAAAAATTTTTTTTAATTTCATTGTTTTTGTTTTTAGTGAAGTTAAGGATATATATGTTTTCATACCCAGCAATTCACTTCTAATTATATAGCATAAAAAAGGCATGATTAGATACATTAGTATATGTATGCACAAATGCCATAGCATCTTTATTCATAATACCCAAAAACTGTAAGCAATCAAAATGTGGATCGGCAATAGATGGAAAAATAAAATAACACATATTCATACAAAGGATTATTAACAGCAATTCAAATGAATGAAAGATAGATACACCTCAGAAATCTTAAAAGCTAACACTGGATGAAAGAGGTCAGAAGTCACACCAAATAAATATATAATTATGATTCCATTTATATAAAGTTCACAACAGGCAAGACTGAGTTATATTATTTACTGATACATTTTCAGGTGATAAAACTACAAAGAAAAGCAAGGAAATGATTGCCATAAACATCCAGACAGAGTAGGAGGGAAGGTGTTGCAGTTGGGTAGACTGTTGGGAAACTTCTATTTTGTAACCTGGTGGTGATTACAGAGATATTTGATTTATTGTAATTCATTAAATTATGCACTTAGGTTTTCTATTCTGTCCTTTATATCTGCATATTTCACAATAGAAGGATGACACCACAGTAAAATTTAGGTCCAGTTTGCTCTAGGTCCAGAGAATTACTTAAAGTTGAACTGGACTTACCAGTTTCTATCAACATTTTAGTCCATACTCACTGATCGGGAAGGAAATGACTTTATTGAGGAAAAAGAAGATAAAGTTTGTTTCGTCTAAAGGAGAATCCACTTTCTTCATTAGCAACTGTATAAAATGCTAGTTTTCCATTTATGGTGATAGGTGGGTTGAGCTAGAAAAAAAAAAAAATCCCTATGATAGTGGTCAGTTTTGCAGACTAAGGCTATAGAGTAGAGCTTTGTTTTTATACAAAGTTAGTTTGGCTAATCATTGTAATGCCTGATATTCCTTTATTATTATGTTTTAAGGAAATCTGTAATTCCATCAGACATAAATAGGAAAAGTCTTGACATCCTCAGTTCATCAGCCATTCAGAATACAGAAAAGTTAGGAGAGTCATAATAGTATGTGAATTATTTGGTGACAATCCTGTACTGCTTCTTACTTTTCTGCAGGATTGAAAAACAAACCTACTAATTTATTAAAGAAGGATTAATTGACCAGCAACTCTTTTGTGGTTCACAGTGCTTAGAGCTAAGAATATGAAGATAAAAATGAAAGGCTTTTTGTCTTTAACTTGCTTAAAGTATTTCTTATCACTTAGGCTTTTGAAATTTAGTATTTTAGCTGTGGTTCATTCAACTGTTACAATTCGAAGAAGTATATTGTTGGGTCCATTTAATTTTAATTGTTTCCTTTATCTCTCTGAATTATAACTTTCATACTCAATAATAAATGTCTTAAATGACTAGGTCACTTAATTTACCTTAGTCTGAATGAGAAGAACGTTTTTAGAAAAAAAAGTTCACGGATTTGAGAAATATTTAGGAAGTTTGTCTGGAAGGAGGAGGGAAGGAGATTATACATTCAGTTTTAGACATGTAATTCCATATAGTTATGGGACATTGAAGCAGAGAAGTTGAGTAGTTAAATATGTAGGATTGACTGAAGCTCATCAAAAAGATAATAGTTGAGGACTTATTCCTTGGATTAGATTCTTTCACATGGAGGTGGTAAGTGAAGCTACAAGCATGTAGATAGCAATTAAAGCTATAAATTATATTCTTCAGGTAGAAGGAGTATACTGATACAAGCCAAGGGTTTAAGAGATAGCCCTGAAGACACTAATATTTAGGAAAATGGCAGTGAAAGAAGAGTCTACAAAGAAAATGACAGAGTGTTATATTACTGAACCAAAAAAAAAAAAATGTGTTCAAAGAGGAGGAATTAGGAATATCAAATTTTACAAGTAAAATAAGGTAAGAACAGATTTAGAAATAAGACATCATTGATGACCTTAACAAGAACAGTTTCAGGAAATTCTTGGGGGTGGTTTCCAGATTGCAGTGGGTTAAGGAATGCTTAGAAAATGAGGCAAGGGTAAAACAGTGACTCTAGGCCACTTTTTCAAAAAGTTTGTCTATAAAAGGAAGAGATAAGACAGTATTTAAAAAGTGACTTGAGGATGAGGATGGTGGTTTATTTTTAAAATTGGAGAGACTTAAGAATATTGAAACAATATTATTTGAGAAAATCCAGTTAAAAATATAAGAATCTAAAAAATACAGGATTTTTGAGCTACTATGACCCTTAACAACCCAAGACGGGTGTGTGGGGGGCAGGAAGAGGGAGAAGGATTGGCCTCTCATGTATGAGGAATAACACCTCTACACCTGGGATGGAAGAGTTAGAAGCAGTGGGTACTGATGTTCATTTGCTTGATTATGGGTTCTGTTTTCTTCGTGGAGAGACAGTAAGCTGAAGGTAGAAAGGTGGCCAGCATAAAGGAGAATAGAGACAAAAACTGTCTCTTGAATAATGGGAAAGAGAGCCAGAACAAGGAAGAATTGATCTAATCTTGAGGATTTTCCACGAAGATGGTGATACAGAAGGAAAATCTGGGAAGGACTTTGAGGTGAAAAAAGAGATTGAAGTAGTAGACCAGGGAGTCTCAATCTGTCGGGAATTAGATCAGGGCTAATGGAGATACACACTTTTCAGAATTAAGGGACTAAAGGTCTTGATCAGTTTGGATAATGGAGATGACTGAATGAAACCTGGAAGGCTAAGAAATTGTTGCCAGAGAGGGAAATTTAAAATTTTAGAGATGGATTAGTTCTAGGAATAACAAATTTCAAGTTTCTACATGGGAACTGATAGCCAAAAATGGAAAATGAACATTCAGCCATATTTGCCTGTGCATCCCTTCATCGTATTGGTTTTATACATCTTTATCTGCAAGTATTTGTTGGTCTCTTTTGCCTTTCCGTACAATATCCAATTATTCCTTATCTCTCTATTCAGAATCTACCCACCCTTCATAAGTCAAGGCCAACGTCATTCAAACCTTTCCTTATTACCTCAGTTCCTGGGATTACTTGCTGTTATAAATGTGTAATATTCAATGTGTTTCCCTCAGTGGCCTAACTGAGTTACTAGCATGTGCCACAGAGCTGCATTTCCCACTCTCCCTGTCATGCGTGTGCCTGTCTGGGAAGCCTGTCACCTTTTCCTTCCCTGTCTAGCTTCATCAGCTTTCTAAGTTAGGTGCCCTCTCTGTTCTCCTCGTTCCATATGCACACATCTATTTCAGCACTTACGACATTATGCTCACATTAAACTTTTTATATCTATTCCTTAGAAGCCTGCACACTTACTCAGACTGGTTTTTAATTTTATTTATCCCAGTGCCAAATACTATGCCTGGTACAAAACAGATGTTCAATATATGTTTATGGAGGTGAGCTGAAGAAAAACCTTGTTTAGTCACTCAGTGGCTTTGTGACCCAGATAATCTACTTCCCCAGCCCCTGTCTTCCCTGAAAAGTGCAAGGACATTTCACAGGGTTGAGAAGTTAGGTGAGATACCTAATGGAGAGGAAGCCTCCAGTCTGCTACCTAGCAGTATAGAAGACTGTTGTGATGTTTTTCACCTTAAGTTTAGTCTACTTCGTGTCACCTTGTGTTTTTTAACTGATATTTAACATATGTATTGCTATTTGACATTTTTATAAGAATGTCTTAACTCATCAATTAGATAATTAGTTTCTTGAGGATAAGGATCATATAGTATATAAGCTGTGTATTTTACATTAACTAGCATATATTATGAATATGAATACTTATAAACAATGAATATTAAACATTGCCAAACAATTGAACCACTTTCATAGATTCTGTCTGATGGCCTAGCTCTGAGATGGATGAGGCGGGATGATTAAATTTTTTCCCTTTAAGGACAGAGTTACATATATCTGTATTCAGTGACACAATTAATCCGTAACTAACCACTAACTGAATGGGGATTGAAAGCATGAATTGAAATTTGTATACTATAAGCAGAATGCTTTTTCATTCAGTGACTACAAGCCAAATTGCATATAGTCTCGTCTGTATCATTTGTGGTTCAGGAAAATTTTAATCCGGGCTACTCACCACACAAGCAGACAAGAACAGCTATAAGAATTGAATGACATAAGATATGCAGATGCTTATGTAACACCTGAATCATTAAATCTCTTTTCTTCAAGTTCATAGGAATGTTCTGGCATTATACAGACATAGCATTCAGCTGCACATTATGCTGAAAATGAAAATAAACAAAAGCCTTGATATAGATGACATACATCAAACAGTGCTGTTCTTCCTCATATAAATGTATATAATTTTCATTAAAAATTGTATTCTAGACTCTTTAATGATTTCTGGGTGAAGATAGCAAAGCCTGTCCCTTAACTGTATAGTAGAAAGATTTATAAATACCTTATTATAGGGGAAGAAACTGAAGCAAGAAAAGAATGTCACAGAATAACTTAACAGTAAATGTACAGAAATATACTTGTTCCTCAGTTCTAATGATTCAGAAAGAAGGCAGGTGCAACCCTAACCCATTAAGTCCGTTCCTTTATTCTGGCAAATTTATATGGTTCTGATCAGGAAGTTTTGAATAATATGCATGTCACAACCTCAGAGTGGAGAGCTGATTTGACTTGTCTATTTGTTTGTACATATTTTGAATTTTTTAAAATGACACAATACAACTTGAAAAAGAAACATTTGATTGCAGGAGTTCATATGTACTCTTTAGATGTTTTCATAAACCTTCTTCATCTATATTTTCGGCAATTTTTCTTGGACGTCTCACAAATACTGAAATCAGTTTGCCTCTCCACTTACCCTTTCATAATGTTCGTGACACAAGCCTGTGTAATTTGACACCTTGGAACTTTAAACAGACTCAGAATCTTTTGGACCTTCTAGCCATCATCAATTCACATAGTGTGCAGTAAATCCAGCTCAAAATAAACAACACAGATGGAATCGAAGCTTATAGTACAATGTCAGCAGTATCCACAGATTGACAGAGCTAGTTAGGCTGCCAGATGCACAGAATGTTGTTCTATCTACTTGTTCTTTATAACTGGACTTGATGGAGTACATCAGTGTCAAACTCCTTGCTGGTTTCCACACGCACACGCACAGAAACGCACCCGCATACACACGCACATTCCTGCGCTCTATATCAACGGCACCATCTGCTCTCAGCTTTACATGTGGTAGCTAACTAACTATCCTACTGTGCCTGGGTCTCACCGACTGCTTTCCCTGGAAACAAATGACAACAGTTTTTATCTTGTGCCCTCCTTGGCATTATAAAATAAGGCTCTTAACATTTCCATACGCATATATTTTACATGCATTTTTTAAAATTCTGTTCTCCGTTTTATTTACTGATTCCCTAGAGAATGGCAATATCTCTTTTTATATCTCCCCTAAATTGAGATTTGCCTATGGAAGTTCACATACTGAGACTGTTGCTTCTAAGATTTACATAAAAGCAATGTATGTAAAAGCCATGGGCCCTGGGATCATTTTGTTCTCTCCACACTATTTTGTAGGGCGCCGCATACTACTTGTAAAATGGGGGCATAAAAATGTGGGGATTCAGAAACATTCACTTCTTTCCACTATCCTTTTATAAAATTACACTGGCAATAATGACCATGCTGGGAATGTTAAGATGAGGGAGTTGTACAAACATGAAATATTTTCATACACAAGTATCTTGCCTCCAGCAGAAAGCTCATGTGTTATTCTGTTACCAAATGTAGAATTTTTGCCTTGACCTCTTTGCCATCTCATGTGAAATCTAGATGGGTAGTAAGATATAAAAAGAGATAATCACTTTTTTTTTTTTTTTTTTTACTGACAAAATTCAATTGTAATGTCTTTTCAAAGCAATTCATCCATATTAACTGGAAGTAGGAAATGTTCTAAGAAGGATGTATGGAATGAAATAACAGAAAGATAACCCAGGTTTTGGCCGTAGCAAATATCTTTTCCTGACCCATTTCCACGTCTGACACCTGTCTTTATGACAATCTTTCCAGAACATCTACGGAAATTATACGTACCTTCTGGTAACTAGGTAACATAATCTCCTGGAGGCTAGCTAATTGCAGCCCACGATAACCTCACATACAGTAACTGTTAAATTTTTCATTTCTTTCAAATTATTATGGATCAGTGGAGAGGGTATTGATTTGATTCATTAACGGATTCCCAGTCTGTTCCAAGGTTAATGATTACATGTATCTCAATTACATCCTTAACAGGTTATACTGTATGATTTGTTTTAACTGCTTTGTACATTGTGTATCTTCCTCAGCTGAAAGGCTTCTTACACTTCAGGATTTAACAAATCTTTCTCCTCTACCTTCTAAAACAATGAACCTGCTTTGAAGGAACATATCAAGGCAGGACAGAAATACATGATAAAAGCTTTTTGCAGAATCCTCCAAGAACCATCACATAACAGCTTATTTTAGTCACGTAAATAGTCTGCAATTCATTCATGTTTAAGATGTTTATAAGTAGTATGGAACAGAGGAGTCGATCCTTTCCCTTGGTATTTTATATCACCTTTCGTATATAGGAGGCACTTTTCTTTAACTTTGATCTTTTGAATATACCCATAATGCAATTTATCTTTAAAAAGCAGAAGCAAAATACATATTTTTAAAGTCACCTGTAATCCTTCCAGCAGAATCCAGACACATCGTAACTGCTCTGAAGAACCAAAAAACATTTTAAAATTTAAAATATAATATTCATGTGATACTCTTTAGAATGGCAGTAAGTCAAATGACTTGTAGGTATACTTTGCACGTTGGCCATGGATAGGGAGGAGTAGAGAAGGACCCACTGCAGGGAATCTAGGGCAGAGAACACATCTATCAATTAGAGGACAGCAGTGATTTTGACAAGAGTGAAGACAATTATTTATTCCAGTCTCTCTATTTCCTTTTTATCTCTTTGCCACTGCCTCCAACCCTACTTGCCTCTGTGTACTTAAGCCAAGCAAACTTCTCTGTCGTGAACTAGAATTTTTGAATCTAGGGACAGTCTAATCTTGCTTACTTTTGATGCGAAAGCTCTGTTTCTTGCACAGAGTACTGTAAAGTCCATAGTGGGAATTACATTTTAAAGAATCTTAGTACTTTTACTATCCACTTGTATTCTGAAAAAGCAAAACACCAGACTCCCCTCCTTTCTGGAACCCCCAAGATTCTGACAGAGTTTGGGGACTCAGAAGCCAAATGGGAATCATCAGGAGGAGAGACTTCAGTTACACAATCCATTAAATAAAACAATAGAGCCTGCAGCTGAGCTATTAAAAAGAGTAGAGCAATTTTTATTTCAATGGCTACATTTTATTTCCTCTTCTGAGTGACTGTTAACAAAGGGCCGCTGAAAGGACTGGATAAAAAGCAGGCGTCAGATGCAGGATCCATGAGTTAAACAACATTATTAGATACAATTTCATAAAATCTAGTTGCTTTTTTGCTACTAGAAATCATGTCCTTTTGTCAACTTGTGGTCACATCAGCACTTCTCTGATATAATTTGCTCCAGCTGCAGAGCATAGCTGGCCTGCAAATCAAGAACCAGAATGAGGACAGGCAGGAATAACTCAATGGCTTGGATAATGTGCAAATCACTACACTTCTCGCTATTAGTCTACTTTTTTTTTTTCAGAATATTTGGAAGAGGAAAAATTTATCTTTAGCAAAGCAGCCAATCAGCCACCCTCTTAAGAACTGGTTTGTCTGGTTATCTTCTGAAGCCTAACCCTCTTTGCAGTGATGCTCTGTAATCATGATATTATGAATTTAAGAAAAAAAAAAACCAACAACAACACTAAACTTCTTTTGTTTACCATAAACCGGCAGTCTGAACACCTATTGTCAAATAGCTCCTGGTTTTGTTCACCTCCCCTAAAAAATGTTCCTTAGATTTAAAAATCTTCCTGGGTACTTCTGTTCATAACTTTTACATTTTAAGTGCTTCTATCTGGCCTGGAATATACAGGTTAACAAAATAATACACATCATTTGAATGTCAGCAAACTGCTATAAATGCCTCAATTCAAGACGCAAAAAGATCCAGTTAAAAATGAAATGAAATACTGCTTATTGATTTAGACATGAGTAAAAATGGTAGAGGTTTAACTAGTCATTCAGCATTGAACTTCATACAGCTCTATCTGCTTGATTAGAAACTCTATTGATTTTCACTGAAATCAATTAGAATTGGATCCCAACCATTTCAAATTCAGCTGTAATTGAATACTCAACAATCACTCATGTATAAAAAAAAAACAGTTTCTAAATAAAAGCGAAGTCCAAGTATTCTTGCGTATCTGAGGAAATCATTATATATGGTGAGCAAGTAAGAACAAACAAAAGCATATACAGCTGGAACAGCTGAATCAGTGTCCCTAATAACAAGAGCAGCTTATCAAGTGTGCAACGGCAGCACTAGCTTGTTGTTCACCAGTGCAAGTGAGCTGATACTCTCTTTTCATGGCATGGCCACCTTCCAGGGCCAGGTGCAATCATAACTGCAAACCCATTATGTAACCTGTCACCTTCTCAAATTCATTGCTGCAGCAAGTACCCGCATCCAGAGCTATGGTTGGAAGATCCCTTTTTCTTTGTAAACTGACCTGGGAAATTTTGCGACTCCAGCACATGCTTTTAAACACCATCGTTTTAGAAAGGACAAAGAGAAGTCGTGTGCCACATACCGATGGCACTGAGTCTGTTTTCCTTTTGGCAAAATTAGGCAGTGAGATGGGGGTCAGTCCCATCCTTTTTTCTGTTCTTCTTTCCCAACACATTGCAGCGGTGAATCTGTCAAAACCCAGAGCTCTATTTACTTCTTAGATTAGAATGGAAACCATAATATTTTCTGAAATATGTGTGGGTGTTTTCCTCCCATCCTGAAAATTATGGAAGTTTGCCCCATCTAGATGCAGGTCAGTGAAGTTCACAGGCTCTAGCCTATAGGAGTAAATTTTAATTTCTGATTAGAGTCCGTGAAAGCTGATCCTCTGCATTTTTCAGATGTATGATACCCACACTTTTATTATTGCTCACCTCTGGGAGGGTGGCAAAATTATGGCTTATGTAAAATGGAATCCTCTTTTATTATGATATTGACTAGCAAACAGGCACTGCTTCACTATTACATCAAGTGATTCTATTCAAATAAATGAGAAACAAAGTGAATGACTTTTTACCCCTTTGGGAAAATAAAAACATCTACTGATGAAGGAAAACATTTTGCAAAATGAATTCTGACATCTCTAATCACAGTCTTTCAATCCTGGCCTTACCTGGCATCCTTACAGGTGGGACTAGGTACAAAAGGTAGGGCAAAGGAAAGGAGCCTGAAATCTGTGAGGTGGCCCTTTAATGAGGATCACTTCTTTTATGGTTCTTTGTTTATTTCTCACCCAGGACAAGTTCTTCTTTTATCATTATTAAACCATAAACTAGTTGTAGTAGTGAGCAAAATGTGCAGGGAACTTTTATAATGACACTATACCCAGACATGCATAAGGCCACCAAATTGCTACTTCTTTGTCAGATCTTAGATGCTCATCTGGTATCCTGAATTTGTGTCTAGACAGGGAATAGCAACAAAAAATAAACAATAAAAAAAGGCTTCTAGCTTTTAATTTTATTTTTCAAGAAGGAAAGCATAATTTACTCTGTCCACATTAAAGTTAGAAAGAAGCTATTCTTTCTGAAATTTGTCTCTCTATATCCTCTGGATTGCTTGTTCTGTAGAGGTCACAAATCAAGCAGGAATATATGTAGCACTGAAAGTCTACTGTAACAGTCTAATAATTTGCTTAACAATACCGTTTCAAAAATATTCCACTTGGAAGTTGCATCATCCCACAAACATACAAAGAATCTTTTTGAGCACTGAATAACTGTTATTCAGGTCTGTTTCATGAGGTGTTACCCTAGCATGGGGGAGATAAGGTATTCCCATCCCCCCAGATTTAAAGAATCATAGTTCAGATATTAACATCCAGCCCCTTACCAGCTTGTGTGCTATTTTGCCAGTTGCTTTTGCTGGCAGTTGGCCTCTCTTGTAAAAGATAAAGATTTCTACAACAACAAAATCTCCGCATAAATCTTAATTTTATTGCACTTTCTTCCCAGTCCTTATATGCTATATTCTGTTTACGTCTATGGAACACCAGATGATGATGGGAGGGGGAAGACCGCATTGGAATATTTTGAGGGTGACAGTTAACCTTATGTATCACAAAACGATTGAGGCAAACTTAATTGCAGAAGTAAATCTAAATGGACAAAAACCAAAGGAGAAAAAGGAAGAAAGAAGGAAAAGAAAAAAAGAACGAAACAGAGAGAGAGAAGGGAAAACATAAAACCTTGGAACAATTTCTGTTGCTTTATCTAATGTTTTGTCTGCTTTAAACAGATTAGTGAGTCACTGTCTTTTCGTTTTGTTTTATAGGAAATTCTGTTGACTTAAAACACTACTGCCAACATAGACAGCAATAACACAAGTATAGTTTTATGACAAAAATATTTAAAGCAAAAAAAATTATTTCAGAGTCATTCATGTTATCGTGGATGCCTAAATTTTCATAAAACATTCCCAAGGACTCGATGAGGGTCCAGGAGCCAGTTGTTCCTCTGTGAGTTCCAGTTAGCCCAAGGCAACCCTACTGAGAGATACAGGGGCTTGCAGCCTTGACTGAGTCAGCTGCTTAATGAAACCTGTGATTGTAATTATTTTCAAATATTTCTTAGAACAATGTGTGCTTGTTAAAGTTATAGAAAATTCATACACAACAATTTATGAGTACTATGTTGTCATATCACAGTGAATATAACAATTGTAGCTAATGTACTTTCTTGTTCATGGTATTTGTTTTCAAGTTTGGATGCAAATCTCATAAAAGGGGAATAACTAAGTTAATATTTAACTTATTTAAGGGACATAGTGTGTGTTCTATGAAGCAAGTATTTATGGAAAACTCTTATTTTCCTGCTGGATGGTAAGGCTGACTACATCACAGATTGTGTCCTGCTTAGATATGCATGTCCTGGTGAACAGCAGAGTTCCTTGCACATAGCAGAATGAGTGAACATTTGCAGAGTTAAAGTGAAATCCAATTGAATTGCAATGGTAGTAAGACAGCAGTCATCTGACAATTTTCTAAAACAGACACACAGCTGATAAATGGACAATTTCTAGCATCAAAAGGATTAAAGAAAGATGAGCTTATATCTTCGTTAGAAGGTTCTCATTTTTTTTTTCATCTTGGATTTTCAGATACCTGTGTCCCCATTGATCATGGCTTTTCTGTTAACAGTGATAATTGTCTCTAATTGAGTGTAAGTCCCATCCTAGGCATTATGGTAGACATTTTAGACACATTATTTTACTACTTGTTATACTAACCTCTTGAAATAGTCCTATTTCGTCCCATTTTTTCAATGAGGAAACCAAAATCCACAGGGATATTGAATGCTCATAATGTGCGGCAGACTGAAAAATGGCCCCTCAAAAGATATCATGATGTAATCTCTGAAATCTGTGAATGTTACCTTATATTGCAATAGAAAAGAATCTTTGCAGCTGTGATGTGATTAAGTTATGGATCTTGAAATGGCGATATTACTCTGGATTATCCAGAAAGTCCCTAAGTACAGTGACATGTACTCTTATAAAAGGAAAGTGGGAGGAGAGTTTAAACACACACACACACACACACACACACACACACACACACAGGCGGTGGGGAATAAGGAGAAGAAGGAAAAGGAGGCATTGTGAAGACAGAGGCAGAGATCGAAGTGATACAACCAGAAACCAGGAAATATACCAACAGCCACCAAGAGACGTAAGAGGTAAGGGACGGATTCTCCTAGAGCCCCCAGAGGGAGCGTAGTCTTACTGACGTCTTGATTTTGGCTCTGTGATTCTGATTTCAGACTTCAGGACTCTGAACCTGTGAGAAATTAAATTTCTGTTGCTTTTAAGTCACCATACATGTGGTACTTTGTTACAGCAGCCTGGGGGAAACTAATACACACCTACAGCACTTTGGCAGTAATAATGTTAGAATTTGAACACAATGTATTAGTATTATACTGCATTACAAATTATCACAGATTTCGCTGCTTAAAACAACACGCATCTATTCTCTCACAGTTCTGTAGGTCAGACATTCAGGGCGGGCTGAAACTGCGATTTTTTTGCTTAGGGTCTCACCAGGCTGAAATCAACATGTTAGCCATACTGGGATCTTACCTGGAGGCTCAGGGAGGAATCACCCCAATAGGTTTGGCCCACCAGACAAATCTCCCCATCTTGAGATCACTTCATTAGTGATCTTGTTTATGTCTACAGAATCCCTTTTGCCATGTAACGTAATTGCCAGGGAATAACACCAGCGCAGAGGTTATGGGTGCCTACTCTGTCTTCATGATTCTGACGCCTGTGCTCTTTTTTTGTGCCATACCACACTGCCTTCCAAAGCACTATGTCTCCAAGGGGTCTTTAGAAAACACCCAGAACAGCTTATTAATGAACATAATGTTTGTGTGACGAACTTGTTCTTGGAGCCAAAATTCCTTTGTATCTGTTTCTGTTATATTGGTTATGGTAACTTGTAGCACTGGAAATCTTTCCCACTTCCCTGCCTGAAAGTCCACACAAGCAATAGGGTGATTCTCTGAGAAACAGCTAGGAGGAGAGTCATAGAGGTGGGAGACAGATTGTAGGACATAGGTGAGCCCTTGACCAGAGATCTACAGAACTAAGATATATAATGGCCCTCACTTGGTACCCTGGCCAGATCCCTCAATCCCCTTTAACCATGATGTGTGCTCCACTTCTGTATGTTTTGTTCTAACATCTCTCAAAGGATTGTACTGAGGTTACTGGAGCTATTTTGCTCTTGAAAGAGAGCTAGCTGGAAAATGCCTGGGAGTTTATGTCTCCCTGGGGTGACTCAAGGACTGTCTGGTAAAATGATACAAAGCCCAGTCCTTTGCATAGAGACACGACAAACTGACTTGCTATTTAAGCTCCACAGCTTTTTCTGGAATCTGGCTGTGCCTGGAATTTCACCTGATAGTACCCCCCCCCCTTTTTTTGGTTCTTCTTTCTCCCTATTCTGAACTCCATTAACAGTTTCTCCTGGGAGCACTGCTTTAATAAATAACTTGCACTTGAAATCTTGGCTCAGGTTTTCCTTCTGGGATGACCTGACCTCAGATAAGGAATAGACTTCGAGCACTTTTCTGGAGCCAGGAGCATTAGGGGCTGGCCATTGTAAAAATCTCTACCTGGCAGGAATGGAAATTATCCAGGCTGTTTTGTGTGGGTAGTGAGTACAGCCTGGTCATTACCTGGCAGCCAGAATCTCTGCTGGCAAACAGATGCCTCTCCTGAGAGTGAGAATGTGTGCTCAACACAGAGGCTATTTGGCCACTCTTAGCAAGTGCTGTTGAAGGTCTTTCCTTGAATAGATGAACTCAAAGCCTCTTCCAGCACCTCTAGAAAAAAACCTTTGTCCTTGATTGGCCACTATTTGAAACTCATTGCCTAAATTGTGTGTATGGCTTTCTTCTGGCTCAGACTTGCTATTTCCCAGTGTGTATACATGTAGTGAATGATTAATTTTAAGTGCCTGTAGAAAGTACAATGGTGAGTACATAAATCAAAGCTGAATGAGTTAGCAAAGAGTGTTTTAAACATTATCCTAGTTATTTCAAATCTGCAGTTGATTCGTGATGTGCGTACAGAATACAAATGATGATTCACAGATGGATCCACTGAGCACTCTTAACTGCATATTCAGGTGCATGTGAATGATGCTGCAAGGAGAACCAGGATTCCAGATGAGAGCTAGTATAAAAGGAGAGAGCAGGATGTGAAAAATTGTGCCAGAGTTGCTCATTAGAAACTACCAAGAACTTGCTGTTGCACAAGGATGGGACAGAGCTCACCTGCTATATTTGATGAGGGTTCCAAGATTTTTCATCACGGTACCCTAATGCTTCCTAAATTAAAAACAAAAATAAAAACCTTTACATGGGAAAGGGGATTATGCAGCTGTATAGCTCGTTCATTCATTACTTCAGCAAGTATATAATGATAACCTACTCTGGTCAAGATGATTAATTAGATAAAATATTACTCTTCAAGTAATGAAATTATTCCTTGTAAATGAGCTAGTCACAAAGAACAGCCTTAGAAGCTTTAGAGCAGATTCCTTGTGCTTAAGAATCACTATATGACAGTGGGTCGCAGTCAAACAGGCTTTAGATACCTAGAACTTTTTAAAAGGGATCATATGATTAATTTAGTTGCACTGGGGTAATCTTAAAGTAAGGTCAACTGATCGGTAACCTTATGATTACATAGATAGAGTTTCTTCTTCTCAGGAGAGTCAGCCTTTTTGTTCTATTAAGGCCTTTAACTGAATGGGAGAAGCACACCCACATTAGAGAGAGCAATCTGCATTATTCGGTCTACTGATTCTGATGTTATCCTCATCCAAAAACACCCTCATGTACACATCCAAAATAACATTTGATCAAATATCTGAGTACCTTATGGGCCAGTCAAGTTGACACACAAAATTAGTATAGTTGGGTCATTTTTTTAATCCACTCTGATAGTCTCTGTCTTTTATTTGGGGTTTGTAAACCATTTACATTGATTGTAGTTATATGTGTGTGTTTAGGTTACCTTTTTTTTGTTTGTTCCTTCTTTTTTGTTTTATCTGTTTCCTTCCCCTTCTGTGTTTCTTTGGACTATTAGATCTCGTCCCCCTCATCTAGTATTCCATTTTAACATATCTATTGTTTTTGGACTATATATCTTGTATGAGTTTTTTAGTAAGTGTTCTAGGGTTTATAATACACATTCTTAACTTTTAACAGTCTACTTAGAATTAACTTTTTACTACTCCAAGTGGAATGTAGAAAACTTACCAACTCAGATGTCTCTTTACCTTCCCTTCTTTATATTACATTGGTTTATGTATTACATCTACATACATTAAAAACTCCTTCATAAAATGTTATGATTTTTTCTTTCAACTCTGAAAAACATTTAAAGAACTGAAGGGAGGGCACCTGGATGGCTCAGTCATTGGGCATCTGCCTTTGGCTCAGGGCGTGATCCCGGAGTTCTGGGATCGAGCACCGCATCAGGCTCCTCCGCTGGGAGCCTGCTTCTTCCTCTCGCAGTCCCCCTGCTTGTGTTTCCTCTCTCACTGGCTGTCTTTCTCTCTGTCAAATAAATAAAATCTCTAAAAAAATGAAAAATAAAAAATAAAGAACCGAAAGGAAATATAGTCTATTATATTTACCTAGATGTTTAGCATTTCTATTTCTTTTACTTTATTCCAAATGTTTTGAGACTTCTTCCAAAAAAAAAAAATTCCCCTTCTTTGTGAAAATCTTCTTCTGAATTATTTTAGAGCAGGTCTTCAGACAATGAATTCTCCTAGTTTCCTCTACCTTAGAATGTATTTATTTCACCTTTATTCTTGAAAGGTATTTTCACTGGATAAGATTGTTATGTTGACAATTCTTTTTGGCACTTGTTTAACTGTTGCATTTTGTTTTGACCACATTGTTTTATAGAGAGATCCACAATCATTCAAATGATTTGTTCTTTTATATATAGCACATCATTTTTCTCTAGCTGATTTGAAGAAATTTTTCTTTAGTTTTCAACAGTTTGATTATGATATGTCTGGACCTAAATTTCTTTATGTTTATCATGTTTGGGATTAATGAGCTGATTGAAACCATAGGTTTACATTTTTTACCAAACTTGAGAAGTTTAAACCATTATTTTTTTTCAAATTTTTTCTTTTTCTTACCTTTTTTCTTCTTCTGGAACTCCAAAAAACTTTGGGTATTGTTCCACAAGTCCCTGGGATTATGTCCATTTACTTTTAAGTATATTTTCTCTTTATATTTGGAATGAATAATTTCTGATCATCTGTCATCTTCTAGTTTAGTGATCCATTCTTTTGTCATCTGCTACTGAACCCATTCAATGAGTTTTGTTATTTTAATATACTTATATATATAATATATAATTATATACTTTAATTTTTAGTTCCAAAATTTCTATTTGGTCCTTGTTTTGATTTTCTTTTGCTTTGCTGGTAATATCTGTTTTAATATTCATTTCAAGAGTGTTTGCCCTTACTTCTTGTATCATTTTTCGTAATAGCCACTTTAAAGTCCTTGGCTTCTATACCAACTGGGTATTTGTGTCTCCTATATCAGTTAAGACTTTCCTGGTTCTTCCTATGCTGACAAATTTTGGATCACGTTCTGAACACTTTGCTATGTTATGATAGTCTGGGTCTTGGTTAAATCCTTAGGAGAATGTTGGTATTTGGTTTAGAAGGCAATTGACTCAGTTGGATTCAGGCCATAAATTCTAACTAGGCTTTTGAGGGTTGTGGTTTTAGTGTCAGTTCCATTTTCAAAGCCTTTGAAATGCTATTTATATCTCCTGTGTTTGCTACACCCAGTTGCCAGTCTAAGACTGGTGGTAGTCTATGTCTTATTTCAGTTCCCAGAAATTTTAGTATAACATTTAGGATCAGATCCATGTATACAAAGCTGAGGAGTAAGCCCAGAGTTTATAAACAACTTTAGTGGTCATCTCTCCAAATTTCTCCCTTTTCATTGATATCCCCAGTACTTTCTGGCCAGAAAGCTGGAGATTTAGTTGTCCTTCTATCTTGTGCACGTTACACTACTGCACCCTCATCCAGGGTCAAGGAACAGGAGGGCAGACAAAGGAAAAGGAAATGGGTTTGTCCAGCCCACATGGGACCACAGATCCCAACACAGGAAGGTTTTATCCCTCAGAGTTTTAGAGTTGTGGGTCCCCTGCTGTGACACTGCTGCTGATAGGATACCCCTAAACTAGAGGGTTTCCTTTTGCACTTCCTCTATCCATGCTGATGCCCACTTCCAAATTTCAGAATGAGTTGAGTCTAGGCCTGGGGTAACTAGGGGAAACAAAAAGGTGAACTCACTGCCAGTTAGATTAAACTTCAAATTCTGATCTTCTACAATTGCTCTGCTGTTTGCTCTTCACAGTTTTCAGAGCTGCTCAATGCATTCTCTCCAGGACTTATAGCTGCATTCAGTGACAGAGAAAAAAGAAAGTGTGCTGACTGTGTCTTATCCAGCATAAAAAACCCATGGTTCATTTCTGAACAAACTTCATGAGCATGTCATAAATAATAAAATAATAATAAATATAGTAATGAAGTGTCCCATACTGCAATTCTCTTTAAGCCATGGCATTTTGTTCATTTTAATATAAGACTCTTAACATAAAATCCTTTAATATAAATATAAGACATTTATATAAATATAAATTACATCCAGTTGCAACTCATTCATTCAGTATAAGAAATATTTATAGAACAGCTACTTCAAGCAAGGCAATTTACTGGTCACTACAGGTATAATACCATTTCATACGATGTTAGAGGCAAACCAGTTGTGTGGCAGTGTAAAAGCCAACATACAATAGATATTCAGTTGTTATTATGACAATCGCTTTACTTGGAAGATCTGGCCATACTCCTCATCTAATTTTAGCATTGTATTCTTAACTCAGCAGGCAGTCATGTTTACAATATTTAGGAAAAATTACTATTTTGACAGATTGATCAACTGTTTCTTCAGTTCCCTGGGTAATGCCTATTTTTTCATCCAACTGTTGAAAAGTATCCACATTTTACCTCTCTGATCTATGGCTCTGTCTTGGTATCCAGTTATACAATTCATCTGCTTTCTTAAAGAGTAGCTAAGGACTCTTTTGCCATATCACTTAAGATTATTTTCCTGAACTATGGTGCATATTATTAACTGATTTATTTACTATTTTTATGAGAAACATTAGCAAATTCAACATGTGAGCAGGCTTTAATAACCAAGCCTACAGAACCCAGACTGTAGATAAACAAAACCCTTAAGAAGACTTCTAATTGGAAGCAACAGATTTTATTTCTTATCAGCATGATTAAGGATTAGGATTACTTTTTGGTTTACTGAATGAAAAGGGTTTATATTATCAGATAATCAATAAATAGAAAGTAACTGATAAGCTGGTGAACTACAGTAATATTCAGTAACCTGGGGTCATTGATAAGTTTGGCATGATTAAAGTTAAGTTCTGCCTGGAGGAAGTGCAGTAGAGTATTCTTTTAAAGATTTATTTATTTATTTGACTTTTTTATTATGTTCAATTAGCCAACATGTATCATAACTTTTTGATATAGTGTTCAACAATTCATTAGTTGCAAATAACACCCAGTGCTCATCACGACACATGCCCCCTTAATGCCCATCCCCACCCCCTCCTCCCTTCTGTAACCCTCAGTTTGTTTCCCGGAGTCCAGAGTCTTTCATGGTTTGTCTCCCTCTCTGATTTCTTCCCATTCGTTTTCCCTCCCTTTCCCTGTGATCTTCTGTACTATTCCTTATGTTCCACATACGAGTGAAACCATATTTATTTGAGAGAGAGAGAGAGAGAGAACATGCGGGGGAAGGGCAGAGGGAAAGGGAGAGAGAAACCCAAGTAGAGTCTGTGCCGCCAAGTGTGGAGTCCAACACAGGGCCAGATCTCAGGACTCTGAGATCACAACCTGAGCCGAAATCAAGAGTCTGACACCCGACTAACTGTGCCACCCAGGCGCCCCATATCAGAGTATGTTAAAAAAAAAAAGCCTGTGCGTACTTTAGAAATAAAATATACATGTCTGTAACTAAGAAGTTCATTAAAGCAGCAAATGTTACTCACTATAAAATGAAAAGGTAAAACTTCCCTCAACTCTGCACCTCAGGAGCCAAAAAAAAAAAAAAAAAAAAAACTGTAGAATAAGAAGGATTCAGAATAAAATTCTGGCTCTAAACTCATTCTGTTTTGGAATCCTGAGCAAGTCACTTAGCTTCTCTAAATCTTGGTGTATTCATCTATATAAGGGATTATAGTATAACTTACTTCATACAGTTGCCACAAGGATAAAGTAATATAGGAAGACTTAATGCCTGGCATTAAGTACACAGTAAATGACTGTTATTATTATCACTAAAGGAGTTATTCAGTAGAGTTCAGCATTTTATCAGAAAGGGAAAATAAATCTTTAAGTGACAAAGACATCTCTGGTGATTATATCCAGCTACTTAACCTGGCACTGTGATTTGGTTTTCTCTCATTCTTATGGAGTATGTGTGGATTGGAGGCTTCCGTAGTGTTCTCAATTGGAAGTAATACCAATATACTGAAGTTTGTTTCTATCCATTCCTACTCTTCTCTCCAGTGCCTCTTTATTCACTTTCCCCCCATTCATTTATTTGACATTAATTGAGCCTACCAAATGCCAGACACCATGCTAAACACAGTGAATAAAAAGATAATTAAGACTCAGCCCATCTCTGAAGCCCATCTTTAGCACAAAGATAAATGTTGACATCAAACTTTCAGTGATGTGTTGGAGACATCTTGTATCTGTTCATAAGGTCCAACTGCTGAAATTCCAGGAATGTTTCAAATTCAGTGTTAAAAACATTGCCATTACTAAAAAAATTACATAAATGTGTAATTATATTAAAATACAATTAATATTAAAAACATCACTATCATTTTGCTACATTTTACTATTATCTATGCATTTGAGTTTACTTACATCTATTATTTCTGTATGCTAGAAATCTTACATAATGTGTGTACTGTACATCTTTTCCCAATTCCATGCTTCATGATTGCCATGTTGGTCATTTGAAATCAACCCTGGCAGAGTATTTACACCATGGGAATTGACAAACATCATTAGCACTTTTTCCCCTAAAACTACTTTTGTTAAACAGTGCCAGCATAACAATTCTTCTAATTATAACACATTGAAATGTATCATCAGAGAGATGTATACGATGCTATAGGAATACTAATGAAGTGATCAGTGAACCACTGACTAGAGAAATTAAAGAAGGCTTTGTGGAGAAGGAATATTTACATTGATGACGTTTAGAAGAATTTGGCTTTTTAGCAACCCCGAGGACTGGAGAAGGTCTTTTGAAAACTGTGACAGACTGTATTATTGCTCCCAACTATTCACTCCATCTTCCTGTTTTATTTATTTTTTTTTAAAGATTTTATTTATTTATTTGACAGAGATAGAGACAGCCAGCGAGAGAGGGAACACAAGCAGGGGGAGTGGGAGAGGAAGAAGCAGGCTCATAGCAAAGGAGCCTGATGTGGGGCTCGATCCCGTAACGCCGGGATCACGCCCTGAGCCGAAGGCAGGCGCTTAACCGCTGTGCCACCCAGGCGCCCCCCATCTTCCTGTTTTATATCACTACTCATTGCTTTTGAAGTTGGACTTGTGAACTGATTTAGGCAGTGGCGTGTTGGTGGACACAAACTAAGCCACCTTGATCAGAAGCTTTAAGAACCCCTGCATGTGCTTGCCAGCTCTCTTGCTCTTAACCTTTGCCTGGAGAATGTAATGATTCATACAAATGCAGTTCCTTCATCCTGGGTGCTAGAATGAGAAGACATATAAAGCAGAGATGGAGACAACTCTCACCAATTTCATCTGACTATAAATAGCATCAGCTGGCACGTTAACATGAATAAGAAATTAAATCGTTGTTGTAAGTTGTTGACATTAGAAAGTCACTTATTACCACAGCATAATATATTGAAAGCTGACTGTTACTTCCAAGGTGGGATTTAACATTAGCACTTTCCTGCTTACTTATCATTGCCAGGGAAACTTTCTTGTAAGCAAAATGAATCTGTGATACACCCAAAATGCTTTCAGAGCATGTTTAGATACTTCTTCCACAGAACTTCTCCTGATGGCACAAAGTACCAGGCAAACTTTTGTATAGTCACTCCAGAAAGCAGGAAACTACAGAAAATAGTTGGTGAGGATTGTTAAATCACACTCCCCGTATTATAACTTTTGCTCAATGCCAGCACTGCATAAAACTCAAGCGTGCATATAGCATCAAAGAGTTAAAACAAGAAGGAACCGACATAATCACATCATGCAGCTCCTTCGTTTCAGTTAGTGAAGCCAAGGCTCAAGGAAGGTGAATGGTTTTTTTTTTAAGAAGTGAGCTAAGAAGCTGTCGTATAGCTCAGGTTCCCTAATTTCCAACATAGTTTTCTATCTTCTACATCAGCATCTAAATAGCTAACACTTACTACGTATTTGCTATGAGCAATACTCTGATTTAATTGCTTTATACATATAAATTCGTTTACCCCATTTAATTTGGTTTAAAAAAATGAAAAAAACCAAGAGGTAAACATTATTAATATTTCATTTTAACTAAGAGAAATCTTAAGTTAAAGAACTCACCCATGAGTACACAGCTTTAAAGTATCATTAAGATTCATGGCCTCACATTTTATCACTGGGGCCAATTTGCCTCACTCATACTACTCCATGAAGTAATAAGAGATTTGAACTATAAACAGAGCATTCTTTTCTTTCTGAGAGCCAGCATGTCATTTTTTCTTACAGAGATCACAATGTTGCTTTAATCTGAATAAAGTTGTTTTTATTTTGAGAGATGCATCATTTCTCAAACTACTATCTGATCTAATCAAAACTACCTCCTCAGAAGACAGCTTTTTTTGGGGGGGGTGGGTAGGGAGGGGTATTTTCTTTCTTTTTTTTTTTAATAATAATTTTTTATTATGTTATGTTAGTCACCATACAGTATATCCTTAGTTTTTGATGCAGTGTTCCATGATTCATTATTTGTGTATAACACCCAGTGCACCATGCAATATGTGCCCTCCTTACTACCCATCACCTGTCTATCCCAGTCCCCCACCCCCACCCCCGAAGCCCTCAGTTTGTTTCCCAGAGTCCATAGTCTCTCATGGTTCATTCCCCCTTCTGTTTACCCCCCTTCATTCTTCCCTTCCTTCTCCTACCAATCTTCCTGCTATGTCTTCTGTTCCATAAATGAGTGAAACCATATGATAATTGTCTTTCTCTGCTTATTTCACTTAGCATAATCTCCTCCAGTCCCGTCCATGTTGCTGCAAATGTTGGGTAATCGTTATTTCTGATGGCTGAGTAATATTCCATTGTATATATGGACCATATCTTCTTTATCCAGTCATCTGTTGAAGGGCATCTCGCTCCCTCCACGATTTAGCTATTGTGGACAATGCTGCTATGAACATTAGGGTGCATATGGCCCTTCTCTTTGCTACGTCTATATCTTTGGGGTAAATACCCAGTAGTGCAATTGCTGGATCATAGGGTAGCTCAATTTTTAACTTTTTAAGGAACCTCCATACTGTTTTCCAAAGTGGCTGTACCAACTTGCATTCCCACCAACAGTGTAAGAGGGATCCCCTTTCTCCACATCCTCTCCAACATTTGTTGTTTCTTGCCTTGTCAATTTTTGTCATTCTAACTGGTGTAAGATGGTATCTCAATGTGGTTTTGATTTGAATTTCCCTGATGGCTAATGATTTTGAACACTTTTTCATGTGTCTGTTAGCCATTTGTATGTCTTCATTGGAAAAGTGTCTGTTCATATCTTCTGCCCATTTTTTGATTTGATTATTTGTTTCTCATGTATTGGGTTTGAGAAGTTCTTTGTAGATCTTGGATACCAGTCTTTTCTCTGTAGTGTCATTTGCAAATATCTTCTCCCATTCCGTGGGCTGCCTCTTAGTTTTTTTTACTGTTTCCTTGGCTATGCAGAAGATTTTTATCTTGATGAAGTCCCACAAGTTCATTTTTTCTTTTGTTTCTCTTGCCTTTGGAGATGTGTCATGAAAAAAGTTGCTGTGGCCGATGTCAAAGGGGTTGCAGCCTATGTTCTCCTCTAGGATTTTGATGGATTCCTGTCTCACATCGAGGTCTTTCATCCATTTGGAGTTTATCTTTGTGTATGGTGTGGCTTTGACTTAAAATGTTCTCTTCAAGAATACTAGAAAGTAATGACTGATAATTTGGTAAAAGTCCATTATAGAATTATAATATGTATTAGAGAAGGGATGGATTTTTTTTTTAAGATTTTATTTATTTATTTGACAGAGAGAGACAGCCAGCGAGAGAGGGAACACAAGCAGGGGGAGTGGGAGAGGAAGAAGCAGGCTCTTAGTGGAGGAGCCTGATGTGGGGCTTGAACCCAGAACGCTGGGATCATGCCCTGAGCCGAAGGCAGATGCTTAACCACTGTGCTACCCAGGCACCCCAGGATGGATTTTTTCTTTCAAGAGTTACCACCTTCGAGTCCATGTCAGCAAAGAAATGTATAAATGTGCCCAATAGATAAAAATGTTTATTTTCCCATTTTATTGGTTAAGTCAACCAAAATCTCTCTCCTTTAACATTCAGAATTTTTAAAAACTGTGAAGATCAGTTTACAATAACTTTTGACGTTAACCAGATATGAGTTGAGGATATTTTGACATTGGAGAATACTCATGAAATTAGCCGAAGGCTTAGGTTTTTCTTTTGCTTTCAGAGGAAGCTCCCTGAGAGCAGAGGGAAAATGGTCTCATTCTTTTTTCTTGATTGCTTTCTTTTTCCAATTCACTTTGAATCTGAAAGACGTGGTTTTATGAAAGAATTCCACAACAATTTAGAAGTTAATCCTTAGGGTTACTAAATTATCTGATGGAATTTTTCTCCTATTCTCCATGTTGCCTCTATTCCCCCAGTCATTCCCCAAAGCTTCCCACCTTTGGAACAAACTGCCAAGGATGTGCAGCAGTCTAGGAACTTTAGAGAAATGCATCCTGGTGCATCCCATCTATTTCAAAGTGCCCTCAACTAGATCAATCTGTATTGCCATCAAAATTACAGATATTTCTCTAAGGAAAAATTGAACCCACTATTGTTTTTTATTTGTCTTCAGGAACACTGGAGCACAAAGAATGTAGGGAAATTGCTCCAAGACATTGAGAAAAGTATGACTGATTAAAGTATTAGAACCTGATGTGCATTTTATCAAGAGACTAAAGCCTCTCATTAACTAATCTTTTCAGTTTAGCTCTTCTTAGCATTTCCTTTGTTTCCTCACCCATGAAACATTCTGATCCCCCATATCACTGACATTTATATAGGGTAAAATCCCATGATTATTTGGTGTTCAGTGAAGTGAAGAACGAATAAGAACAGAGTTTAACTGAGTTTTCCTGAACTGCTTTTACTTTTAGATGAAAATCCTTTTTATATAGGATTTATCTCTATCTTTGAGATTTGCCACCTGATGAATAGAAGTTAGTTGAGAGTTTACTTATATTAGTACTAGAATTCATTCATTAAGCTTTCTTTAATATAAAAAAAGCATAGAATTAGGAATTATGCTAAAGAAGGAGGATGTCATAAATGGTAGATCAACTTGTTTTGATGATTAAATTTAATTCTAGGCCTTTGGTTTAGAAAACTCCTTTTAATATCTCTGCTTTAGAATTTGGTCTAGTAGAATATGCTAGTTTCTTTTATTTCTTTATAAGCTTACATCTTTCTCAATCATTCATATATATATATATATATATATATATATATATATATATATATATACTTTATTTTTTATTCAATTGTTACTTTAGCAGTGTCTGCAATTAAGAACCAGCTCACTAAATGAACTGTAATTATTGCAAATTGTGGTAAGCACCAGTAATTAAAATGTTGCAGTAATGCTAGCCAGCTTTGCTAGATGCCCTTTGAGAGTAGCATAAAATGATATTATGTCTTTAACTGGTATTTGTATTACAGATGAGAAAACCTTGAAATTCAGGCCTTCAGAATCTTCTGGCTGTCTTTAGAGCATAATGTAAAGTGGGATTAGCAGTTATCTAGTGATTTCAAACTGGGAAGATAGTCAATTTGGTTAATTCCACAGTGAAAGTGGCTTTTTCTTTAAAATGTGCAGTCTTTAGGGCATAAACATACATGGCTTCCCCATGAGGGGAAAATGAACAATAAACTCTAATCTCTTCTTTGTGTTTGCAAGATGCTAATAGTGAGCCTTCTGGGTACAAAAGCAAGATGGAACTCCTTCAATATGCACCCATCTTTTGAGGATCCTCACCCAGCTGCTACCCCCAGTGAACTCTCCAGCTGTGCAGTCACTTGGCAGAGTGCACTGTTATGCATAACTTAAGCTATTTGTGTGTGACTCCAATACAACTGGTGAATACAGACTGTCCACAAGGAAACCCCTTAACTTAATGCAAGCGAAAAACAGTGGATTCAATGGTTGCGTGGTCATGAAAATGGCCTAAATTTCAGTTTTAGCATTGACTGAATCCATTTGTTAACGTATTTGGTTATGGCTTCTTTTCCACCTTTGCTCAAGGTGATCCAAAAAAATGCCATCTGATTAACCAAAGGTTGTGAATTAAAGAAAGACAAGGTAATATGTTTGTGAAAACAGTGCTAATGAATAAGTACTACATCTCATAAGATGTAAGTACAATAAATCTCCATGAGGTCCTCAGAGAACATAGAGATTTGGAGTTGGGGATGATGTTGTCATGTTACAAAGTGGAAGACATTTGCCACCTTCTGATCCTGAAAATCATCTGGTACCCAAAAACATTCCAATTACAAAATCCAATGCACAGGTCTTCTCATCCTGGCCACGATAGGTTATTGGATATTGGAATAATTCTCCTACCATAAACAATTGTGAATGTAGGGAAAAAGTAAAACTCAGCTGACTTTAGACTTTATACAACAGACAGAAGAGCAGGTTTGATCTTTGAGAAAAGGTAAACAGATGGAGTCAGTTTTATACTCACCCCAATTTTCTGCCTGGGGGCATTTTTCAAATTGCTGCATAGGTAACTATAGTCGAAGCAGAGAACACTGGTCTTTCCAGTCAGAGAAAAGAGAAACCAGATTTATGGCTGCTGAGGTGACCAGAATTTGAAAAAGTAGGATATTAGAAAACAGGGAGCAGCATCAAGAAGAAGCCCCAGATATCTCCATAAGGGTCCCCTTCCATCTTTGGCCAAATAGTAAGCTGGGCATACATGGGGTAAAACTCCATGAGACCTGGAGTTACTGAGGGACTGTGAGATGATAGAGATTGTAGAGGGTATTCTATGCTGGAAGACTTTGGAATTCCAACCAGCCAGAGTGGAAACATCTCTCTGAAAAACCCAGTCATTCAGCTGAAACCATAGAAAGGCCAAGCCATAAGAGTAGGACAAGCCTAGCCCTAAAGGAAGGGTTACTCTAGAACCATTTTAACAAAGCATAAAACAGCCTTAACAAAATCAAATGGCGCTACCAGCAAATTAACTGCTAGAACAAATCTCAGCACTTTTTAACGGAAGCATGATTTAGATTAATACACTATTCACAGTGCCCAAAATTTGATAAAAAATTACTGGATATACAAGATGACTTTCAAAATGTGACACAGAACCAGGAGAATTACAGTGGACAGAAACAAACCCACATGTGATGTGGGTGTTGGAGTTGGCATGCAGTGACTTTAAAATAGTTATTATAAATATATTGATGGGTTTAAATAAAAAGATAATGTGCAGAAAGATGGAAATATATTTTTCAACAGGGAAATATAAACAATGAAAAAAATGGAAATTTTAAAACTGAAAATAATATAATTGAAATGAACTTTCCAAATGCATAAGCTTAATAGCAGATTGGACACTTAAGATCAATTAATAAAAACTATCCATATTGACGCACAGAGAGAAAATCATTGACTTGTGGCCCGGTATCAAGTGGCCTTATATGCATGTGATAATACAGGAGACAGGAAATGGCAAAAGAAATCTATGGAGAAAAAAATATCTCAATAGTGGTCTCCACTTTGTGGGAGGAATTGACTGGGAAAGGACACGAGAGAGGTTTTTGGGAAGATGAGAATGTCCCTTATTTTGTTGAAAAGGGTGTGAGTCAGAGTTGTATTTGTCAAATCTCATTGAGCTGTATTTTTATGGTCTATTCATTGTTTATAAATTGTACTTAAGTAAAAAGGGGGAAAATCCACTGGACAAATGACCAGTTAGTATCAACCAGATCCAAGCACCTTGTCATCACTGAAATCTTGTTTATCTTTTACTTTCAGTGTGACAAATTGTGTCATCTCTTCTCTCTCTACCTTTTTTAATAGACTCTTTCAGTGTTCCTTTTCTTAACCCCACTTAAATATTCATGTTTCTAAGCTTCTGTCCTTGGCCTTCTTTTATTTTTACTTCATACATTCTTTTGGGACCTAAGACATGATTAGTGCAGTACAGGTGTTCAATGCTTGATAGATGGATGGATGGATGCGTAGTTGGATGGATGGATAAATGAATAAATGGATAACTAGACAAGTAATGAATCCTCTCCTATTTACTATTTTTCAGTTTTTGCGTCAGGCACTTTTCCAGGTGCTGAAGGCCTAGTTGTGAACAAAGCAGAAAAAAAATTCTGTTTTCTAGTATTCATATTTTATTTATAGTAAAATCTTAGTTCAACTTCTAATTTCAAGTTCACATCATTTCCCTAAGAGGAACACACCTACCTCTGATTTGTGCCTTGTAAGTCAATGCCAGAATAAAATTATTAAGATCTATATCTGATTTGTTACTCCTATATCTTCTTTAATATTTAATGTACATAAATTTATATGTACTTTTTCATGTTCAACCATATCTGTACCTTAATACCCTATGCTCTAGTCATATAAAATTATTTTCTATTTATCTCTTTTAATGTATATCTTTGCATAATGGATTCTTTCAGCCTAGAATATCCTTCCTCTTCTCAGTCTTCACTTTCAGTGTCTCCTTGCAGAATTCCTGTTCATTCTTCAGAGATGCTTAAGAGATCTCTTAAGATTTTCTTGACTTCCTAGACAGAGGTAAAATTTTCTTTTCAAGGTTTCTTTTTAATACTCCCCTTAATTATTGTATATAGTTTTGTCTGTAAGCTGGGTCTTGGTATAGGTTACTAAGCCATAAACAGACTATACTGTGGACATAAAAAAAGGATACAGAAGAATTAGAGGTGTAATACCAAATCACTGGTGGTCCAAAAGATTCTACTCAGGAGGGAGCAGAGAGAAAAAAGTACGATGTTCAAATACAGAAGTGGAAACCAGTGTTTAGGAGTAAAGATTGCCAGGGACATTAGCCAGCTACCAAGTACAACAGACTGGACTCCATCTATACCTAAATCCCAGAGGCACATGTATCTTCTAGGGACTTCATATAAAAAGGGTTGTAAGCCAACAGCTGGCTGATTAAAATTTATGCAAGGATAGTTAATGGCCAAGAGCACTGGACATGGGGAACACTTTTACCCTCAAACACAAAAGAAACTAGTGACAAATTTTAATCCACAGTAGACTAGAATACTCCTGTTGTCATTTAACTGGCTGTGTTCTACAGGCAGCTGCTATGGGCAAGTTTGGGAGCACAGTCTTAGACCTTCTCCAAAAAGGAGTTTGTTAATCCTAAATTGTTAGACTGTTTCCCTTTTAAGGCAGTAAGGCCCTGGAGGTTATACTAAATTCTTCTCTATATCTATTATGTGTGGCCCACTGTAGGCACTGAAAGTTCTCTTTTAATAATAAATTAACAGTTTTCAGTGAGTAGAGCCATATTCACACAAAGCTTTCTTTAGTCCTTAGACATGGATTCTTTGTTTGGGATTGTGATGGGTTTTGTTGCCATGAGAACATTTTGCCATGAGAACATTGTCAAGACAGTAATCTAAAGAAGTCACATCTAAATATCAAGCAAATAGATCAGTTCAAAATCAATTAATACTCTTTATGTTATATAAATAAATGATACTTCTTTATACTTTTCATTTCATAACTGATTGTCTTAATATCATTTATAATGATCCTAGTATATGAAGCTATTCTCTGCCCTTGATAAGGGATTTCCTAGATATTTCACAGAATTTTGCCCATGTTGTTCTGCAGAACACTGCTTCGAGGAGATGTTAACAGATGCACTATGTGAGGATATAGAGTTTAGAAGTGCAGCCATCCTGATCTCTGTCTAGAAGACTGACAGTGCACGTTAATATGCTAAAGACTCCAAGAAGCTCTGGGGGGAGAAGGTGATGTTTAACACACAGATACGCAAAGAGTTTATGACCAAATACTTTCTTCATGACATATAAGGAACATTTGGGGCAGTGCTCCCTGAGAGGAACCGTTTAAGAGATTTCTTCTAAAGAATAATAATTATCTTCCTTAGAAAGACACAGAACCAAATAGAAAGAAATCGAGACAGTATTTGGAGTCAGAAGTCATAAGTTTCAGTCACCTAAACTCATTATGACTTTGTCATCTGGGAAAGTTCTTTAACCTCTTTGAAGAATACAAACACTAACCTGCAGGTATAAGATGCTCGACAAATACTGGTTTTATTTTTCTTACTTTATAATCCCCTCCCACATTCTGATGATGGACCAAGTACCAGACTGTAGGCCCGGCTGGAGTTGACCATCCCTTAAACAAGGGTGGGCCTCCCTGGTAGCACCTGTGCTTCTAGAGAGCCAGGTGGGGTACAGTGATATTGAGACTAGGCAGAGATCCGTGGGGAAGTGGTTAGTCCACCCACACATTCTCACATGTTGCAAAACGCAGCTGGTGATTATTCTCTCAAGAGAAGGCTACTAGCATGCATACCAATGAAAATAAGTCCTCAGGTCTAGTTTGGCACGTGTGCCTTAATTACTACCCCTTACTTTAGGGAGGTCAACAAGGAAGTTCTCTCTTTTTCTGTGAAACAATCATAAAATCAGCCAGAAGAGTTAAGGTTAATATTTTTCAAATATAATACCTGGAAATTTCTTTAGGCTATAACTACAGCATCATCTGTAAGCTTTTTCTGTATTAAATTATCCAATGCTAGTTACAAATCAAAATGTTGAGCGAGTACTGAAGCTTTAAATATGGTTTTCCACAGATTTTAAACAGATGCAGCTCTAACCTGAGAGCCTTTTGTATCCATTTCCTCATTCTGTTTGTCCTAAGAAATGGCTAGCATGGACATTCGAAAGGGGTGTCCTGACTAAAATGGAGCTTAGTCTCTCTGAGACTTCCAACCCACTATACCCTCTCTCTCCATCCCATCCCACCTCCCATGCCCCATCCTCAACCCATGGCAAAATGTGAGCAAAAGCACATGCCATGTAGGTTGTATCTTTTTTAGGGAAAAAAAAAAGTTCCCTTTGTCAATTGTCCTCACACATCAAACATACCTTCACAAGGATGACAGCATGAGCAATATAGGCTAAAAGGTGCAAAGGCCTGAAAATTAAATGTTTAAAAAATAAAACTGTGTTTTTCTCTTGGAAATCAAGAATAATGATATGGGATCCAGAACTTAGATATTTCTAGGGAATAATTCTATAGTCAAACCTAACGTCAGATAAATTGTGACTTCAGATGCAAAGGATGCCTGGGTAAGTCACACAGTGAGTTTTGTAAAGGAAAAGACAACCCAAAGCAAATACAGTTTCTTTCTCTTTCTTCCTCCCTCCCACCCTCCCTCCCTCCTTCCTTCCCTTCCTTCCCTTCTCTCTCTCTCTCTCTCTCTCTCTCTCTCTTTGTAAGGAGCATATGAAGTAGTTCCAGATGGTGAGCAAGTGGCCAGACTCAAACAAGTTGCTAAGCTTGCTGGCGTGAGAGAACCTGCTTAGTGGTGACACAGAAGTACTGAATCCCCACAGTCCTGCTTCCTGGTGAAAACTGGAGAGAACAAACAATAGAGAAATGAGTACTGTAATTTATCTTGGAGGCCATTTAGGTTGTTTATCCCAAACTACATTTTGATTCCAGTTACAGTTTAATTATGAGTATTTGTTCTCTAACAGAGACTAAACAAAGGGTAACTATTTTCTTTTATCTTTTTCTTTGTTATGAAAATTTCAGTTTCATGTTTGCCTCTCCTCTCTCCTTAAATAGTGTCTCATGCTATGTAAACGCATTCAGCTCAATTTCTTCCCATTCGGATGAAGTCTCGAAAACCAACAATAAGAGCAGGAGTTTTCACATACAAGAAATGTGTGACTTAATAATGCCTTATATATTTCTTTGAGCTTTTATTACACATATCTGACAAGTCACTTCAGTTGTAAAGGAGACACCACCAGGATTCTGGGCATCAAACAAGTGACATAAGTTTTTACAGTGGAAGAAACCCACTGAGTTTAAATACCCCTCTCCAGCTCTAACTGGCAAGGTGCTGTTGTTTCTGATCTTGAAATGGGAAGTTATAAAGATAGAGAAGGAATGTGAGTTATGCTCATTCTCTTTTGTGTATCTCCCACCGTTTCTGTCTCAGGCCAGCAGTGATGGATTTGCTTTGTTTCAGAGCTCTTAGTCCACTTGCAAAACATGTTCTGTATCTGGTTTTGCAGCTGTTCAAAGGTTAGTTTCAGCACGTGATTTTTGTCAACTATACTGCCGAGGAGATTTTCCTTCCATCTTAAACACCCTACACAATTCTTGCTGCTACTTTCTGTGATGGGAAATCACATTTTCCCTTCTATATGCTATAGATGGGCCCCCTGAGACTTGCTGAGCCATCTCTGGATTCCGCTTAAATTGTAGTGATGAAGAATATTTGATGATCAGTCCTTTTTTGGTAGAAAAAACACTCCAGTTTGGGTTGAAACTGAAACAAAATTCTATATTGCTTTAAAAATTAATTAATAATTAAAATTTGAAAAATACATAAAACATTGTATGCAACAATTTAAAAAGAACTTCTTTACAATAGAGAGCCCATAATTTTAATATTTGATTCAGTTTTCCTACCACAAGAGTAATACATTTTAATTGTTTTCATCTATCACTTGCACTATTGATCAGGTTTTTTTTTCTTTTTTTTAATAAACCTTCATTTATCTATTTTTGGGTTAATTCTTTTTTTGTGACTGTTCTCCTAAAACAACTATTTCCACTGCCATTTGTGTTTTGCATTGTCTTGCTTTTTATTTTGTCATGAAAGGTTTTCATATTTCAGTTCACATCAACTAGGATCCTCATGTGGTTTCAACATAGTTGATACACATTTATTGAACAAGAAAGAAATGGACACTGTTTATCACTAATAATCTTCATTCTATATGTAATAGTAAAGGTATACATTGTATTAAGTTGGTTTTATTTTTCAAAAATTCATCTATGGTCTTTGAACAATGAAAGGTATTTTGAATACGGACATACTCTGTTCTCAGTTCTTACTGATGCAAACTCAAACTCTGTCCATAGCCCACACACTTCACATGACACCACAGGTTATCAGGTAGGGGATTGAGGGCATTCACTTTGGATTATCTCAGTTTATTCATGTACTTACTACCTGCCAGATGTTCAAGTCACTTAAATTTCGGAGTCTCACTTTTCCAACCCTAAAACAGACATAATATTCACCTCATAGGTTTGTCATGAGGATTATAAAATATAAATGTATAAACATATATAATTTATCAATTAGACTCAGAAAACATGAAGCACAATTATGATGATTATTAATACTGTTATTTCCATGCAATAATCTGAAACAAATTTAAACATATCCAATTAATTTGAATATTTGAAAAATCATTTCTACTAAAATGGACTTGTAATTTACCAAAAGGTGTTATTCTACCAAGAAAGGGAACATATTTTAGGCAATAACTTCTTGAAAACTATTTTTAAAGGAAGGTTTTTTTGTTCTATTGTGACAGATAAAAAAAATTTAATATAATCATTAAAAGAAAGAGCTTCCTGGGGTGCCTGGTGGCTCAGTTGGGGGTCTGACTCTTGATTTTGGCTCAGGTTATGGTCTCAGGGTTGTGAGATTGAGCCACAGGTCCCAGCGTGGATCCTGCTTAAGAGTCTCTCTCTCCCTGTGACCCTGTCCCCCACTACCTTCCCCCACTTGCTCATGTGCTCACTCGCTCTAGGAAGGGAGGAAGAGAGGGAGGAAGAGTTTTCTTACGATTTCTCAACCTGAAAAATTTAAAGCACCATAGGACAAACCTTTAAAAGGGAGTGACTTTTATAGATATCTGAGGGCTCCTATATGCACATTTCAGATTTCATTGCTCACATGAAAACAAGTTGATTCCTTCTGTAAGGTAATGTAACTTTTAATTTGAAATATAACTATATTTTCTCTCAAAAAATTTTAGGACAAAAACAAGATTAAGAGTGCACTTAGACAATATAAGAAAGGTAAACAATAGATAAAAAATAACTTATTGAAAGTTTATTTTTTAATATATTACTCTGTATTTACATTGTGTAGGTGCATGCCACCCACACGATCATGAGCTCATATGCTACAACCAGAACTCTGCCATTTGGCTTGCAGTGAGGGACTCACAGGGGCACCTTCACTGATGCACCAGCAAGGTCCCCACTCTTATAGTCAGGAAGTTAATACAGAAGGTCAAAATGGAGAGACAGTCTTAAAATATGATTATAATACAGCTTACTTAGACTATACTTATTTGCTGCAAATACATTTTTTGGGGGAAGGAGTTCATCATCTGGACTATATGGTTCAAAAACTATGAGTATTTGCTGACTCTAATTGCAACACACATTTATCAAGTGCCAGCCGGGAACTAGGAAAGGCACTGGAGAAGCAACAATGAGTAGAATACAGATTCCTTTCCTTAAGGATATCACTGTGTCTGGAGAGAGATGCATAATGAATATTTGGAACATGCTAATTGTTACTAGAGAAAATGTGTATGGCCCATGGATACACAGTGAAGAGTATGCATCCCAGACCCTCCTAAACCAGTCTGTGGGAGAATTCTTGGAGGAGGTGATACAGTCAGAAGGGGTACATGGATGGTGAAGAGAACAGGCCACAGCTTGATAACTGAAGGATAATATGCTTCAGTCATGAGCTTCTCTTTAGTTTCTATGAGAGACAGGAATCAATATCTAAGCAACATTGACTTGAACACAATAGATAATCAAAAGAACCTATTGGGGCTTGGATAAAATGGAAAGGAAGATCTCAAGTGGAAGCTAGCTTGCATTTTGTTTTCCATCTAGTGTTTTTGCTGCTGTTCTACCACTGGTTCAAAAACAGATTTTTTTTTCCCCTAGAGATAGAACACACACGTGCAAGTTGGGAGGGGGCTGGGGCAGAGGGAGAGAGAGAACCTTCAGCAGGCTCCACACCCAGCACAGATCCCACCATGGGGCTCAAGGTCAGGACCCTGAGATCATGAGCCAAATGTCAGGATCCTGAGCCAAAATAAAGAGTCCAACACTTGGGGCGCTTGGGTGGCTCAGTCGTTAAGCGTCTGCCTTCGGCTCAGAGCGTGATCCCTCCATTCTGGAATCGAGCCCCATGTCAGGCTCTTCTGCTGGGAGCCTGCTTCTTCCTCTCCCACTCCCCCTGCTTGTGTTCCCTCTCTCGCTGGCTGTCTCTCTGTCAAATAAATAAATAAAATCTTTAAAAAATAAAAAAAAAAGAGTCCAACACTTAACCGACTGAGCCACCCAGGCACCCCCTGAAAACAGATTTTTAAAGCATTGTCTCTGTTCATTTTCTCTTGGTTTATTCTTCATTTTGAGAGCTACTGTGAAGAGTTTCTGCTACTTCTAATTTCTTATCTCAGTTTAATATATGCAGAAACTCTCTTCTTTCTTTTTAAATGTAATGAATGAATTATATTTCTCATTTATAAATGAAACTATTCCTGATGGACTTCAAGGAGTTTAAAATCTATCTCAGTGGGGAGGCATTTGAAAGATATTCTTACCCTCCCAAAGCACTATAATGGTAGTAATTTGGCTACATGCCGGATTCATTTTATATTGCTAAGCCCTTGCAGCCTCCTCAAATTGACAACAGGAAGTGGGAGTTCCTTGACCACAAAACCTTTGGAATTATTAGTATTTTGAGAATACAGTGAATGGGATTTCCTAATGTCTCTTCTCAGATTTTGGCAACTAGGGTGGTGACCAGAGAATTCTTGATGCTGAGCCCTCAGGTCTGGATCATGTTTCCTGTTCATTATACTGTGGTCTAATGTTGGTAGTTTTTAATTTCTAAAACAAGAAACATCTGTTTAAAACTTTCTTTTTTAACAATTGATAGGAATTTCTCACTGACTATTGGGGTAAGCTTTGTTGGTGAGATAACATTAATTTCTCTCATTCTTTGGGTCATACAATTTCTTCTTAATATTTGCTTAAGGTACTCAGAGTTGTCTTTGAATCCAAAATAATAAATGCAGTGTATGAAATAGCATTGATCATATATCTCAACAAATAGACTATTGTAATTATAAACAACTAAGGAGGTACATAAAAATTTTATCAGTTTGGGTCCCCTACAAGCAGATAGGAAGACAGAATAAGAACTGCAAGTGATTTACTGGGAGAAATTCCTGTGAAAGATGAAGGGGAGAGGGAGCATGGAGGCAGGCAAGGCTTTCAAATTATGACACAAGTTTAATACCTATGAAAGAAGAGGGGAAAGAAGTAAGAGGCTGGAGTAAAAAGAGATTCAGATACCATGTAACTCTTGGAAAGTCTTAACCAGGCCAATGTGTAGTCCCAAAGCAAAAATGAACCATTAGTGTGGGCTGCATTTGGCAACAAGACTGGAATCATTTGCCTACTCAGAGACTGACAGAAGTGCATCTAGAATACAACCTCAGCAGTGCTGAGGTGGAAGCTAAGTGTGTGTTCTCTCTCAGGTAGATCCTGAACGGCGTACATCCGTGGCTGCCACTTTGGTCTTTCTCAATATTTTGTTTCCTATCATGGAAATCTCACTTACCAGAAAAAAATACATAGGAAAGATTTCACAAACCATTACAGTATAATTAATTATATCAGTATTTTTAGTTCTTTTGACAAAATACTTAGTTTATTGAAAAAAATGAATTTCAAAGTCCTACTTAAAGAAAATTCCTGCTATGAGTTATTTAAAATCGGTATTTTTGACCTTAAAATGTCTTAGAGCCATTTAAGTTTTTTCAACACTGACAGAAGTTTGCAAAGATAATAAAAGACACATTTTGTTTGAACAAAATTTGGGATTTTATTTCACCACTGTATTAGAAAGGAGACTAATGCTGCTATTTGGGACAACACGGATGGACCGTAAAGGCATTATGTTAAGTGAAATAAACCAAAGACAGAAAGACCAATACCATGCCATCTCACATATATACAGAATCTAAACAAATCAAAAAATGGTCTTACAGATACAGAGAACAAATTGGTTGTTGTTAAAGGTGGGAGGTGGGGAGATGGGTGAAAGGGAGAAGATGGTCAAAGGTACAAACTTTCAGTAATAAATCATGAGGATGTAATTTACAGCATGGTGACTATAGTTAATAATACAGTATTATATATTTAAAAGTTACCTTGAGACACCTTAGAAGTTCTATCGTAAGAATAAAAATTATAACTGTGTGGTAATGGATGTTAACTAGACTTATTGTGGTGATGATTTCACAATATATACAAATATTAAATCATTTTGTTGTAAACCTGAAACTACTATAATATTTTATATATATCAATTATATCTCAATGAAAAAGAACAATAAGAATGTCATAATTATGAAATAATATTGAATAATTTGTGTTAGGTAGTATGGGAATTATATAAAGGTAAACTAAACTTGGATAGGTTTTGTGTAACCTATCCTTGGAGTTTTCAGCTATACCTAATGGTACCAGAATATCTTGATACAGAGGAAAAAAGAAAAACACATGACCCATCATATATAGTATACAAAGTATATAACAAAACATGTTTTAGAAAAGCATTTAATGACAGGAGAAAATAGTCAAGACTATTATTAAGAGGAATAAAAAAATGAAAAACAGTTTGAAAAAGTCCTCTTATTGCTAAATTTGCATACTGCTGTTTTAACAAAACTTATTCCAGGGTATTAGGATTATATATCTGTTTGCTTAGGCTTTGTATTTATAAGTGTTCTAAAATAAAAATGTGTTACCCTTGTAATTCTGAACAATACCTATAAATTCTTAGAGTTATAAGTAATTACTAGCTAGCAAGTTTGCACACACACAAATACATGTACAATCACTAATACTTGTAACACAACATCAGCAACAAGTCAAAAGGAGGAAGATAATTGACTTTTTTTTATTGAAGTATAATTAACACACAGTGTTATATTAGTTTCAGATATACAATGATTCAGTAATTCTGTGCATACTCAGTGCTCATCAAGATAAGTATACTCTTAATACCCTTTATCTATTTCACCTGTCTCCCCATCTACCTCCCTTCTGGCAATAACCACTTTGTTCTCTGTCTTCAAGAGTCTTTTTTTTTATTTGTCTCTTTTTTCCTTCCTTCATTTTTTCTCTTTAATTTCACATATGAGGGAAATCATATATTTATCTTTCTCTGTCTGACTTATTTCGTTTAGCATCATACCATCTAGGTCTACCCTTGTTGTTGCAAATGTCAAGATCTCATTCTTTTTTTTTTTTTAAGATTTTATTTATTTATTCGACAGAGATAGAGACAGCCAGCGAGAGAGGGAACACAAGCAGGGGAAGTGGGAGAGGAAGAAGCAGGCTCATAGCGGAGGAGCCTGATGTGGGGCTCGATCCCATAACGCCGGGATCACGCCCTGAGCCGAAGGCAGACGCTTAACCGCTGTGCCACCCAGGCACCCCAAGATCTCATTCTTTTTATGGCTGAGTAATATTCTGTCTTATGTATCTGTGTGTGTGTGTGTGTGTGTGTGTATGTTCGTTCTTCTTTATCCATTCATCTATGGATATACAGGTGGGTTCCTTCCATATCTTGGCTATTGTAAATAATGCTGCAATAAACATGGGGGTTCATATATCTTTTCAAATTAGTATTCTCATTTTATTTGGTTAAATACCCAGTAGAGGGATTAATGGATCATATGGTAATTCTATTTTTAGTTTTTGAGGAACCTTCATAATGTTTTCCACGGTGGCTGCATCAATTTGAAATTGCACCAATGGTGCACAAGGGTTCTTTTTTCTCCACATCCTCACCAACATTTGTTATTTCTTGTCTTTTGGATTCTAGCCATTCTGACAAGTGTTAGGCGATATTTCACTATGGTTTTGATTTGCGTTTCTGATGATGAGTGATGTTGAGCATCTTTTCATACATCTGTCGGCTATTTGTCATCTTCGGAAGAATGTCTATTCAGGTCCTCTGCCCATTTTCAATCAGATTATTTGGGGGATTTTTTGGTCCTGAGTTGTATAAGTTCTTTGTATTTTTTGGCTATTAAGCCCTTATTAGATATATCATTTGAATATATCCTCTCCCATTCAGTAGATTGCCTTTTTGTTTGTTGATGATTTCCTTAGCTGTGCAAAAGTTTTTTATTTTGATGTACTCCCATTAGTTTAATTTTGCCTTTGTTTCCTTTGGCTGAGAAGATATTTCTAGAAACATATTGCTGTGGATGATGCCAAAGAAATTACTGCCTGTGTTTTCTTTCATGGTTTCAGGTCTTACTTTAGGTCTTTGGTTCATTTTGAGTTTATTTTTGTGTATGGTGTAAGGAAGTGTCCAGTTTCAAACAAGAGAAACCCCATAAGGCTATCAGCTGATTTTTCAGCAGTAACTTGCAGTCCAGAAAGGAGTGGCATGATATATTCAAAGTGCTGAATGGAAAAAACCTGCAACCAAGAATACTGTACCTGACAAAGTTATCATTAAACACAGAAGGAAAGATAAAGAGTTTCCCAGACAAACAAAAGTTAAAAGAGTTCACCACTAAATCAGCCTTATAAGATTTGTTAAAGGGAATGCTTTGAGTGGAAAGGAAAAGTCATAATCATAGATAAATTAAGAAAGGAAAAAATTTCATAGGTAAATACAAATATATAATAAGTAGTAGATAAATCACTTGTAAAACCAGTATGTTGGTTAAAGCACAAAAGCAATAAAATCAATTATATCTACAAAAAATCAGCCAAGGGATTCACAAAATAAAAGAATGTAAAGTACAGGGGCGGCTGGGTGGCTCATTCGTTAAGGATCTGCCTTCGGCTCAGGGCGTGATCCCAGCGTTCTGGGATCGAGCCCCACATCAGGCTCCTCCCTTGGGAGCCTGCTTCTTCCTCTCCCACTCCCCCTGCTTGTGTTCCCTCCCTCACTGGCTATCTCTCTCTCTGTCAAATAAGTAAATAAAATCTTTAAAACAAAAAAAAAAAAAAGAATGTAAAGTACAATATTATGTACATAAAACATGGGGGGGAATAAAAATTTAGTGCTTTTAGAATGTGTTCAAACTTCAGCAACTATCAGCTTTAATACAGACTGCTGTATGTATTAGATGTTATATATGAACCTAATTGTAACCACAAGAAGAAGAAAGGAACAGAGAAGAACTACAAAACAACCATTAAGCAACAAAATGGCAATAAATACATACCTATCAATGATTACTTTACATACATATACATAAATATAAATGGACTAGGCCTCCAACAAAAGACAGAGTGGCTGAATGGAGAAAAAAGCAAGACCCATCCATATGCTGCCTACAAGAAACTCATTTCAGACCTAAAGACACATGCAGATCAAAAGTGAAGGGACAGAAAAACATTTACCACGCAAATGGAATCAGAAAGAAAGTTGGGGTAGCAGTATTTATATCGGACAAAATAAACTTGAAAACAAAGACTATAATAAAAAACAAAGGAGAACACTACATAATGATACAGGGAAAATCTAGCAAGAGGATATAAAAATTATGTGTCCAACATGTGACACCTAAATACATAAAGCAACTATTAACAGATACAAAGGAAGAAATTGACAAAAACAATAATAGTAGAGGACTTTAACCCCTCACTTACATCAATGCCTAGACCATCCAGACAGAAAATCAACAAGTGAACAGTGGCTGTGAGACACATTAGACTAGATGGACCTTACAAATATATTCAGAACATTCCATTCAAAAATAGCAAATTACATATTCTTTTCAAGTGCACATTGAATATTCTCCAGAATAGATCATGTTAGGCCACAAATTGAATCTCAATAAATTCAAAAAGACTGAAATATGCATTTTTTTTCAACCATAAAGGTATGAAAGTAGAAATCAAGCATAGAAAAAAATCTAGAAAGAACACAAATACATGGAAGCTAAATAATATGCTACTAAACAATGAATGGGTCAACCTGAAATCAAATAAATAAAATACACAGAGACAAATGAAAAGACAATGGTCCAAAATCTTTGGGATGCAGCAAAAGTTGTTCTAAGGGAAGTATATGCAATACAAGTCTACCTCAGAAAAGAAGAAAAATCTCAAACAACCTTTGCCTAAAGGAGCTAGAAAAAAAGGACAAAGCCCAAAGACAGTAGAAAGAAGGAAATAGTAAAGAATAGAGCAAAACTAAATGAAATAGAGACTACACAAAGAATAGAAAAGATAAATGAAACCAGGAGCTGGTTGTTTGAAAAGACAACAGAATTGATACACCTTAAGCCAGACTCATTAAAAAAAAAAAAAAAAAAGGACTCAAAGTAAAATCAGGAATGAAAGAGAAATAGCAGCTGACACCACAGAACTACAAAGGACGATAAGAAAATATTATAAAAAATAATATGCCAACAAATTGGACAACTTAGAAGAAATGGATATATTCTGAGAAATATATAACCTTCCAAAACTGAATCAGGAAGAAATAGAAAATTTGAACAGATTAATTACTACCAATAAAACTGAATCAGTAATCAAAAAGCTCACAAACAAAAGCCCAGGACCAAATGGCTTTATAGGTAAACTCTATCAAATATTTAAAGAAGAGTTAATATCTACTCTTCTCATACTATTCCAAAAATAGGAAGGAAATCTTCCAGATTTATTCTACAAGGCCAGCATTACCCTGAAACCAAAATCAGATAAAGACACAACAAAAAAGGAAAACTATAGGGGGCGCCTGGGTGGCACAGCGGTTAAGCGTCTGCCTTCGGCTCAGGGCGTGATCCCGGCGTTATGGGATCGAGCCCCACATCAGGCTCCTCTGCTATGAGCCTGCTTCTTCCTCTCCCACTCCCCCTGCTTGTGTTCCCTCTCTCGCTGGCTGTCTCTATCTCTGTCGAGTAAATAAATAAAATCTTTAAAAAAAAAAAAAAAGGAAAACTACAAGTCAATATCTCTGATGAACAGAGCTGCAAAAATCCTCAATAAATATACACAACCCTAAAGACTCTTCCAAAAACAAAAATAAAAAAAACCACAAACTACTAGAACTAATAAATGAACTCAGTAAAGTCACAGATAAAAAACTCATATATGGAAGTCTGTTGCATTTCCGTATACTAGTAATGACGTATCAGAGAAATTAAGAGAACAATCCCATTTACAACTGCACCAAAAAGAACAAAATACCTAGGAATAAAGTTAACCAAATAAGCAAAAGACCTATACTCTGAAAGCTGTAGAACACTGATGAAAGAAATTGAAGATGACACAAACAAATGAAAAGATATTCCATGCTCATGGATTGGGAGTACCAATATTGCTAAAATGTCCATCCTACCCAAAGCAATCTACAGATTTAATGCAATCCTTTTCCAAAGACCAACACTCTTCACAGAACTAGAACAACAAAAAAAAAAAATCCTAAAATTTGTAGGGAACCACAAATGTCCCCAAATAACCAAAGCAATCTTGAGAAAGAAGAACAAAGAGGTATCACAATCTCAGATTTCAAGATATACTACAAAGCTGTTGTCATAAAAACAGTATGGTACTGGCACAAAGATAGACACAGATCGCTAGAACAGACAGCACAGAAATAAACCCATGCTTCTTTGGTCAATTCATCTTTGACAAGACAGGAATATACAGTGGGGAAAGACAGTCTCTTCAACAAACTGTGCTGGGAAAACTGGACAGCTACATGCAAAAGGAGAAAGATATTTGACATACACTTTCCTTGCACCATCTGATTGCATTATATAATCAAAACTAACAGGTTGAAATACATCTGTGTATCCAGTTTTACTTTGGTGAATCTTCTAAAATTGTAAAAATCCTCAAACTTATAAACTATGACCCAGAACAAAAATACCAAGCTCCACCTGATTCCAATAAATGGCATTGACTTTTGTGTGGGGTTATATAGTCTCTTCCATCACTTTTTCTTAAATCTACATTGTATTTCCTTTGTGCTTATTTTTGACTTGAAATTTATCCCACATGTTCAATATATATAAAGAAATAAGGTTGAAAATGCTAGCAGAGGACATACAGGATCTATGATTACAATGAAAAAAAATGCAGGAATCATTTTAACTGATAGTGAATAGAAGATTACAAATCTGTACAGGATATATTGTTCAGGAGAAGATATGATTATAAAGGATGAAAAATAAAGTGTTCCTTTATGATTGACTATAAATGTAAACAAGAAAAAGTGATCTATGACACAATATTTAAGAGTTTGGATAAAATATTCAACATTTCTTAGATACTCTTAATATTAGCTCAGGAAATTACTAGGAGTTAAAGAATATATAAAGGTCAGGGCTGGTGAATATATCCGCTGATAACAATTTGAATGCAACTAGAATTTGTAGGTGCTTTAGAATCTGAGAATCATAAGTGTCTAGGTGTGAAGTAAGGGACCCATGTGATATTTGTGTTGAGATCATCCAAGAATGGAAGTACATACCTCAAGAGATTTTCAAAGTAGGTGAAAGAGATAGATACATTCAACTGAATTTATGTCACCAATGAGAAAAGGAATATATCTAGTAGAAAATGCATCCACAGAGCACTAGCTTGTACCCCTGTCAGTCACCATTGACTTAAAAACAAATGAAGTCATGGATAGACTCTTCTCTTGAGTAGAAAAAAATTCTCTATATAAGACATAATATTTTCCCCACATTTGATTAGACATAAACTCCTGAAGAGCCAAAAGTAACAGAAAGTTGAGAAATGTAATAGTATTTTTAAGTTCTATTTGCCTTGTCTCTTGCTACAACACAGATAGATCCCTGTTATTAATGCAAATGCACCCAAAGCAGTGTATGAACAGCAACTGAAGTTTTCTACATGGATAACCATCTCAAAGTAGATCATTAAAGTGATTTTTCCTTAAAGTGAGCTCACCTAAATCAAACAGTAACATAAAAATATGCATTTCATGGGGCTCCTGGGTGGCTCAGTCAGTAGAGTGTTCGACTCTTGATTTGGGCTCAGGTTGTGATCTCAGGATTGTGAGATCAAGCCCCACAGTGGGCTTTGCACTGGGCATGGAGCCTGCTTAAGATTGTCTCTCGGGGTGCCTGGGTGGCTCAGTCATTAAGCGTCTGCCTTCAGCTCAGGTCATGATCCCAGCGTTCTGGGATCAAGCCCTGCATCGGGCTCCCTGCTCAGCGGGAAGCCTGCTTCTCCCTCTCCCACTCCCCCTGCTTGTGTTCCCTCTCTTGCTGCCCCTCTCTGTCAAATAAATAAATAAAATCTTAAAAAAAAAAAAAAAGACGGTCTCTCTCTCTCTCCCTCTGCCCCTACCCCTCCTCTAAAAAAATAATAAAAAGTATGCATTTCATAAAAATACAAAAAATATAAATTTTGTGGTATGTGAAACATCTTGAATTCTTTATTCCAGTAGAAACTTTCTAAAGGTAGCTGCTTTAATCATCTCAGTTTTATTTTTTTTTTTAAGATTTATTTATTTGAGAGACAGTGAGAGAGAGCACACAAGGAGAGGGGCAGAGGGGGAGGGAGAACCAGGAGGGGAGGGAGAACCAGGCTCCTCCCTGAGCAGAGAGCCCGATGAGGGGCTTGATCCTAGGACTCTGGGATCATGACCCAAGCTGAAGGTAGATACTTAACCAACTGAGCCACCCAGGCGCCCCAATCATCTCAGTTTTAAAGCTAAATTAGAGACACAGAAAATATCAGGTATAGTTAGTAGGTGCTTCACTTTGTCCCATTTAAAGCTTTCATTGTGTAGTATCACAAAATGTTAGATTTGGGATTAGAAAATCTTGATAGCGGCGCCTGGGTGGCTCAGTCGTTGAGTGTCTGCCTTCGGCTCAGGGCATGATCCTGGAGTTCTGGGATCGAGCCCCCACATCGGGCTCTTCCGCTGGGAGCCTGCTTCTTTCTCTCCCACTCCCCCTGCTTGTGTTCCCTCTCTCGCTGGCTGTCTCTCTCTCTGTCAAATGAATAAATAAAATCTTTAAAAAAAAATTAAAAAAAAAAAAGAAAAATCTTGATAAAAAGTGTCTCATCTAAGGAATCCTTTGCACAGAAGTCCTAGTCAGTGGATAGGTCAAAATGTTTCAGTCCTCTCTGTGCTGCCTAAGGTTGTCAGTCCTTCATCTACTGGAGAAAACATGACCCTTGCACATGCATATCAGAGTTGTATCACCTTTTCCTCCCTCCACATTTTGTCTAGGATTTTTCCAACTTTTCAAATTTTTCATGCGTTGAATAGCTCAACCTCTCTATTCCTGCATTTGTCTTTATCACAACTCCTGTCATTATCAGGGTAATTTCTGGGTTCATCTGGACATGGAAACCAATACACCAGTTCTTCTTTTCCGTTAACCTCTGCAAGTTCAATTCCCTTCACCATCTAGCAGTTCAGCCACCCATTACCACAGCCACACCTTTGACATAATCATCTTCACAACTGCTGTACTTTTAAAATATTCGATTTTTATCTGTCACTTTCTCAGGATGGTCTTCAGGATTCAGAAAAAAAGAAGGCTTATGGAGAAATCAGATTCATATATGTCTTAACGATCTTAAAAGCTATGAGAAAGAACAGATAAATTACTTACAAAGAAATGACAATTAAACTGACAGCATCAATAGACACCAGAAACAAATGGAATAGTGTTTTCAAAGTGCTGAGGGAAAATGATTGTCAAATTAAACTTCCATGTGCAGAATTAATGAGTGAAGGTGAAATAATGATACTTTTAGACACACAAAATCTGAGAGTTACTCTACTCATAGACCCTTATTAAATGAACTACCATATTGCACTGGATTTAAGATGTCGTCAATTATATGATGTATCAGCAAAAGAAAAAGCTGTTAATTAAACTATGATATGCCCTCAACTGTAAAGTGCATCCTAATTATAGAGATGTTGAAAATATGAAAAACTTTTATCTTAGAATAAATTAAAAACGAAGAGAGGAAATAACTTCAAGAAGGAATGAACCCAAAAGGTAGGGATAGTATGTAAGAGACAATATTGAGCAAAGAAACTTGTAAACATATTTGCAAATGCAAGCAAGACCTGACAATAGCTAGTAATAATTACTGTGCGACCGAAAAACAAGATTGAGCTAAAATGCCAGTCAACAACAACATGGAAGAGAGGGAAGAGATCATGTTAATGATAGCTATGGTCCTTATATTATTTGGAGGAAAGGTTAGCAATACTCTTGGGCATTGTTTAATATTTTAATGGTCACCTGTAAAAGAGGAAAAAAGTGTTCTATATTCAAACAGTTAAAATAAAAATGCAGAAATTTTTATTCATGTAACAAATTCAATAGAGCAATGAGAATGAATGACTTAGACCTATTTCTATAAACATAAATCTCAAAAACAATGATGAATGAAAAAAACAGCAGTGATTTAACACTGAGAACATAAATCCCTCAATTATGGTAACTAGCCAAACAGCTACTATTTACTGATTGCTGAATATTACCTGGGTCCTTATTTAATCTACCCAGCAACTGTCAGAAAAAAACTAACTTTCCATGCCACTATATAAATACCCAAAGGTTAGGTATGTACTAAGAGTGTTACTCCACTCTCTTTGCATAACATAGTTACTAAGTAATTGAGCTCAGTCTCAACTCCAGGTGTTCTAACTCATGAAGAATATTTATCCTTAATCACCACCTCCTACCATTAGTTCCCAATCCTTGTGCAACAGCACCTCATATATAGCAGGCACTCAATGAACTTATTTTTAAAGGAAGGAAATAAGGGAGACAGAGATAAAGGCTGAGGAAGATAGAGAAGAGTACTGGCAGGCAGGGGGAGAACAAGGAAAGAAAGTTGAGTTATGACGCCAACTCAGGACACTAGTACCAAACTGCCTTTATGACCAGTATTGCAAGAGGCTGGAGCTTTTATGGAAGCATTTCCTTAATCAAGTAAATGAAGCAAAATTCTGAAGAAAGTCAGTCTATATGTGTATAAGAGTTGGGGAATGTATCATCCGTGCTTCTTGGGAAGAATATACTGAGAAGGTTTTTGCCATCTGTATTCAGTCTGATGAATGTAGTTTGTATAATTCTGGCATGAAGATATCTGGATAGATATTCTGCATTTTCACCTGCCAGAGATGCTGAGGTTTCCTAAGAGATTTCATTCTAGTAAGAATGAACAAAGTAGATGAGTAAGAAAGGAGCAGAGTAGGCTCGTCACTTATGTAAGATTATAAAGATCCAAATATAAATTTCTTGTGGTTTCCCATTATGGAAATAACAATTCCACTGACATAGGGGTCAATGAATTTGCCTAGAACAATATATATAACTTCTTGACTGGTGTGATTCTTCTTATATGTGGGTCCTGACTATTAGCTGAGTCAGCTGAGAAAACATTTTTTTCTTTAAGTATTTTAAGATTGGATAATCAGTGACACACTCAAAATCCACAGTAACTTTTTTGTTCAGTGGAATATCTGATATTGGCATTTGACTTCTAAAAAACAAAACATGGCTCTCTCTCTCTGAGAACAATCTAACAACTTGGGAATGGAGAAGAAAAGATCTCTCATCCTAACCCTCCACTTTCGTATCTTCAGTATAGCAAGGATTTCTCGTTCCTTGAGCTGGGCTTTTAAATGTGCATGGCATGACATCTGGACAAAAGAATAATTAGGGAAACCTCTAGGAGGAAATTAGAAATAATACCGAGATTTTCTTATCTCTATTAACTACGTGGGAGGCGTTATATTTCTGAGTGGTGATAAGAACTCAAATTTGGATGTTTTCCATTTATATGCCACTGACCACTTGTGGACTTCCTCTTGAGAGGAGGAGCTGATAAAATGAAAATATGGTATAAATATGTATCAGTTCGGTAACTGCAAATGCCAACACACAGATTTTCATATTTTACCCTCTATATGGGTATTATTTCAAAAATAACTAAATTCATTATTTTCATATACAAAAAGATGTACTTAGAGTAAGAATTTTTTTTTAATTTTTATTTTTATTTATTTTTTTGATGTAAAGTTCGATGATTCATTAGTTGTGTATAACACCCAGTGCACCATGCAATACGTGCCCTCCTTACTACCCATCACCAGCCTATCCCATTCCCCCACCCCCCTCCCCTCTGAAGCCCTCAGTTTGTTTCTCAGAGTCCATAGTCTCTCATGCTTCATTCCCCCTTCTGATTACCCCCTTTCTTTATCCCTTTCTTCTCCTACCAATCTTCCTACTTCTTATGTTCCATAGATGAGAGAAACCATATGATAATTGTCTTTCTCTGCTTGACTTATTTTGTTTTAATGCCAGTCTGATGGAATAAGTTCTACCATGCTGCTTCACAGGGATAACACCTATATTGTAGTTTTTATACATCAGTAAATGAAACATGTATCTTAATTGGGATCCAGGAGTAGTTTCATACAGATAAACTCTTGAGTGTTTCCTAAATTGTGCATATTTACCATTGGTGATCCAGGAAGTGATTCGTTGTGGTGCAAGGACATGAAAAAATATGAATCACATTATTAAAACTTTAATCTTTTTGAATTATCTTTCAATCCTTTTTTTTTCTTTTTGAACAAGAAGAGAGAATACTTAAGGCCCCGAGCCTTTAGCAGACAATAGCACCTTGCTAGAATTAAATAATGTTATTTTTTCAGAGTATTTACTTTTATTTTCCTCCTTTTTATATCACTGATTCTAGTTTTTAATGTAGACTAGTTACAAATATTTTCTTATAAATAAATGCACTTAAGTGAAAAAGGCAAGTCAATTTAAGGAAAAATATTGGATAGCTGTACAAGTTCTATTTTGGATAAGGCAAAACTTACAAGTTTGATAGAAGAATGTCTGAAATCTGGTACAATATTGTAGTGAGTGTTAAGTGACATAGCATTGATTGACAGAGCAAATTGTTTCTTTCTATATTAGCAAATGGAAGTAAAGAATTGAGAATCATCCTTGAAACAGTACCCTGAACAAGTGAGTCTCAATAGGCTATGTAGTTTTGTGCAGGTGTGTGTGTGTTCACTGCTGGCACTGGGCACCTTCCTCAGTTCTCTGGTTCTTTCGTAACCTACAGTACTCAGCCTTCCAGTCACTGAGAAGTAGAAAGTGTATGCTAATACATTTTACTGGGAAGATGACTATAAACACCTTCAAAGGATACATGTGCAAAACCCATGGGCAGATTCAGAGTATAAATAAAGTACATAAAGGGAAAATATGCAACGGCTCTAAAAGTCCTCTCTTTTCTGATTTGAAAAAGGACTCTGGTACAGAGTTTGTTCTTTCATTGCTGGCTGATTCCATTTAAATAGTCCATATGTTTTTGGAGCTTAGAATAAGGCCAGATGACATGCTGTATTTAGGGTGCTGGTCTTTAGGAATGGAAAAGGATTTGTATAAGTTTTGAAAAGCATTATGAATGATGAAAGAACGACAAGCCCATTAGGTTGGTTGTTACTGTAACCTTTGGACTGAACAATTCATAACAGCTCCAGTTCATAACCATAGCAAAATTCAGAATTATTCAAGCTTTCTACATAACAGGAACTTAGCTCGTTCCAATGATAAACAGACACACATGAAGGAAAATTCCACTGACCTTCTCTTCACCTCGTCCTCAGAGGCCTAATTGCCTTAAGAAGTAGTGTCAAAACAGAACACATACCTTCAGTCTCTGCAGTTTGGATGAGCAAGGAGGTGAATATTTTGCTTTTAAGTAAACCAGAATATGCTTAAATTGTTGCATGATGATAAGCCAAATATTGTAATGGTTTAAAGAGATAATTAACATCCTTCTAAATGCAGAAAAATTAAACATAAGTCTTGGTGGGGTAATAAATATAGTTGTCTTTTGACAAAAGTTCAAAATGAAAAAAATTTATTTTGAACGATGGTCAAGATAACTGCTTCAACAGTAGTAAGATATATCGATGTGTGTGTGTGTGTGCATAGAGAGATTTTGTTGGTGTGAGTGTAGAAAAACTCTTATTCACTTCATTTAGGAAATTTAAGTTGTGGATACTAACCTAGTTACCTCACTTCTATTAATTTACTTTATTTATACCTAATCAAATGTAGAACAATATATCTACATGATACAAGTTAGAGCATGTTTATAAAAGCGGAATTAAAAAAAAACTGGAAACAGGTATCTGTCAACAACAGACTGGATAAACCAGCTGTAGTATAGACATTCCTTGAATACTGTACAACTATAAAAACTAGCAAATAACACAAAAAAAACTGTAAAGTAAATATATATGTGAGCATATAGAAAAATTTCATGATCTATTACATCAGTAAACAAATTCCAAATGTTTTAAAATAAACAAGCAGACAAAAAATATATATATACATACACACATATATACATACAAATACACACATATTCATACATGTCTTTATTTCTATGTACTAGCTTATATTTTATAAATACTAAATCATCTGGAATGTTATTCACCAAAAAGTTAGCATCAGTGAAGAGCTACCATTATGATTTCATGGGAAGGCCAGTCCATGGGAGAGTAATAGCAGAGCAGAAGAACATGACAGAATAGTTTGTAGCTCTTGGGAGGTATTTATGTGAACTTCTAGATGTAATTGGGTAAGACTTTAACAGAGGTTGGAAATCCTTTATCAGCAAAGTAGGGAACAAACACCCATGATTTGGGAGTTGCTTAAATGTGACTACATGCATTGTATAAATCCTAGAAAATGTGAGTTACAATTCTGTGGTTTTTTTTTTAATGTTTCACTTAGTTGTTTGATATCCAAAAACAGATGTAGGAGTTACATGAAAAGCTCTGTACAAGAATTAAGTTTAATGAGGTATGTTCACCCACAGGGCACTCAAACATTAAGACTAATACTAACAAGCATTTGTATAGAGCTTGATGATTGACATAATGTGTTCATACAACAGTGTCTTGTTCATAGTCAAATGTTACGAAATTAAATAATGCATCTACTTCATTAGTGTTATACCGTGTTAGATCAACTATGAGTGGAAAATTTATGGAAAAGAAGGGAGAGATACGTATTTAACAATTTTGATTTTGTAGTAACTTGAAATGAGTTAACTAAACTGTTTTGTATTATGGGTCAAGATCAAGAAGGAAAACTTCAGTCATACATTAAGATTTAAAACAGAAACAATAAATGAATGAATGTGAGTTTTGTGACACAAATATGATTCTGAAAGGTACAAAGCATGGTGATATAAAAGTCCTCTGGTAAAAATTACAACACTTTTTTTCTTTCAAATATCCGTAAGCCAAAATCTATACTGTTGTTTTAAGAATAAAAACAAGTACCATTCCGATGTAAACCAAGATTTTTCTGGATTAGTGGTTTTAACTCTACTATTTTATAGAGAAGTAGACTTTATTTTGAGAAAATGGTATATGAAGACCCACTAAAGTGTTTAAATTCATTTTCATGTTTGATCAGATACCTCAAAACAGAAGACGTGATAAAGGAGGAAGTAGAAGGAAAGAGGAAGAGGAAAATAGGTGGGAGGTTGTTTTCAAGAATATCAAAGAACCATTTCAATATCTATTGTAAATGTTTATTTCAAATTGAAAGTGGTACAGAGAGGAAGTTTATAAAGAATTCAGGGGAAAGAATTGATTCAACCCAAGAGTTTCCTTAGTCTACAATTCTTTTCTTCTTCTTCTTTTTTTTTTTTTTTTTGCATACAATGTTATTTTAGGAATTCTATTTCCTTTTTTAAAAACAGGAATTAAAAGCAATACAATTTAGAAGCTACTGACTTCTTAAGTTTCTCCTAATCCATAGAAATTCTCTTTAGGGGAAAGGACTCTATAACTAGTATCTGTTCAATATTTGTTTCTTAAGGAAAAGAGCAGTAATAACAACAAAAGTAAAACTGGTTGTCAGTTTTACTAGAATGCTTCCAGCAAAATGAGCTTTGTCCCTATCTAGGTAACATCATATCAACTGACAATTTAAGTAAATTCTAGTAACAAAGTAGTTCTACTAAATAACCAGAATTGAAGAAAGAAAATAATTAAATTAGTAGAAATTTCACTCAGCCCAATTGATTGAATAGTTTTATTTAGATGACCTGGTAATCTGGGTTCACCCTAATAAGAACACATTTTACTCTAGGCAGAATTAGAGAGTGAAAAAGTAAAAAAAAAAAAAAAAAAAAAATCCTCAGATGCAAAAATATTTCAAACTGGGCAAATCTTATTATAGTCAATTTCTGGAGGGTGTGAAAGTTCTTTTGTAGAGTAGGAGTGAAACCATATATTAGATATTTTACCAAATAGGCCTTCAGTACTTAGAAATAGTTTTTCTAAATAGAAAATATGCGATAATTTCCTATAAAAGAACTTTGATCAAGATCTCTAATTTTTATGATTAGGTAATGTGTTGCTCATGTGGCTTTTTCCAGATATGAACACGGAGAATGAAGGAAACCCTTACAGTCACTTGCACTGATATTTAGTTGACTCTCTCATGGACTACATGATCCCAGTTGCAGTCCCATGTAGGAATCTGTACCAAGGGAATAATTTTTGTTCTAGTCTCATTCAACTTCTTCAGCATCTTTCATCTTTCATTTAAATAGAGTAGTAATAAGATATTTTTATTCCTGTTCTTTTTTGTTTTTTTCTTTTTGTTTTCATACAAAATAAGGAATTATTCAAATAGATAAATATGGTGGTTGGTTTGTAAAGTGAATATACAATTTATCTGGGTTTCCTGGGACTCAAAATTATCTATTGTATCTCTGATATACTAGCTGATATCACTAGTTGATAAAGTGTTTAATAGCTTTGTCTAAATCTAGGAAAAGTGCTTGCAAAGCTTTAAAATATCACCACTGTTTTTTTTTTTAATTTTTAAATTTAAATTCAATTTAACTAATGAATACTGTATTATGAATGTCAGAGGTAAAATTTAGTGATTCATCATTTACATATAACACCCAGTGCTAATTCCATCACATGCCCTCCTTAATGCCCATCACCCAGTTACCCCATTGCCCCACCCATCTCCCCTCCAGCAATCCTGTTTGTTTCCTAGAGTTAAGAGCCTCTTATGGTTTGTCTCCCCTCTGATTTTGTCTTATTTTCTTTCTTTTCCCCTATGTTCATATGTTTTATTTCTTAAACTCCACATATGAGTGAAACCATGATATTTGTCTTTCTTTGACTGACTTATTTCACTCAGCGTAATATGCTCTAGTTCTATCCATGTTGTTGCAAATGGCAAGATTTCATTTTTTCTTGATGGCTGAGTAATATGCCACTGTGTGTGTGTGTGTGTGTGTGTGTGTGTGTGTGTATACACACCACATCTTTTTTTTTTTTAAGATTTTATTCATTTTTTTTGTCAGAGAGAGAGCACAAGCAGGGGGAGCAGCAGGCAGAGGGAGAAGCAGGCTCCCCACTGACCAAGGAGCCCAATGCAGAACTCCATTCCAGGACTCTGGGGTTGTGACCTGAGTTGAAGGCAGATGCTTAACTGACTGAGCCACCCAGCCATCCCACCACATCTTCTTTATCCATTCCGGGCTCTTTCCATAGTTTGACTGTTGTGGACATTGCTGCTATAAACATTGGATTCCATGTGCCCCTTCAAATCACTATATTTATATCCTTTGGATAAATGCCTAATGGTGCAATTGCTGGGTCATAGTTCTGTATTTAACTTTTTGAGGACCCGCCATACTGTCTTCCAGAGTAGCTGTACCAGTTTGCATTCCCACCAACAGCGTAAGAGGATTCCCCTTTCTCCACACCCTTGCCAATATCTGTTGTTTCCTGGGTTGTTAAATTTAGTCATTCTGACCATGTAAGGTGGTATCTCACTGTGGTTTTGATTTGTATTTCCCTGATGCTAAGTGATGTTGAGCACTTTTTCATGTGTCTGTTGGCCATTTGGATATCTTCTTTGCAGGAATGTCTCTTCATGTCTTTTGCCCATTTCTTGATTGATTATTTGTTCTTTGGGTGTTGAGTTTGGTAAGTTCTTTATAGGTTTTGGATACTAACCCTTTATCTGATAAGACATTTGCAAATATCTTCTCCCATTCTGGAGGCTGCCTTTTAGTTTTGTTGACTGTTTCCTTTGCTGTGCAAAAGCTTTGTACTTGATGAAGTCCCAATAGTTGATTTTTGCTTTTGTTTCCCTTGCCTCTGGAAATGTGTCTAAGCAAGAAGTTGCTGCAGCCAAGGCCAAAGAGGTTGCTGCCTGTGTTCTCCTTTTGATGGACTCCTGTCTCACATTTAAGTCTTTCATCCATTTTGAGTTTATTTTACTGTATGGTGTGAGAAAGTGGTCCAGGTTCATTCTTCTGCATGTAGCTGTCCAATTTTCTCAACACCATTTGTTGAAGAGCCTGTCTTTTTTCCATTGGATGTTCTTTTCTGCTTTGTCGAAGATAAGTTGACCACAGAGTTGAGGGTCCATTTCTGGTGATCTCTGTGTCTCTTTTTGTGCCAGTGCCATAGTGTCTTGATTATTACAACTTTGTAATAGAGCTTGAAGTCTGGCATTGTGATGCCTCCAGCTTTGGTTTTCTTTCACCACGCTTTTCTATCCTCATTATATCAACTGTTTACTTCAAACAAACCCTCAAATTGTACCTCTTTTATAAATGTTCTAGGTGCGAGGAAGATGGAGATAAAAGACAGTCTGTGCTCTCAAGGAACACACAGACTAGAAAAGACTGTTGTGTATCATATCGTATCATATGGAGTGATGCCACAAAATATGTGGTATGATGAAGACATGAATAGGATATAATTGGTGCTCAGAGGAGGAGTATTTAACCCAGGTATTGGATGTAGAAAATTATCCAAAGAAAGTTGATTTGTTTGTTAATGAAATCTAAACTGAGTTTGAAGTTAAGTTGAAGAAAGCCAGGTAGATAAGGTGGAGACATTATTCAAGGCCTAGAGATGTAAAACTGTAGGATACATCCAGACAACAACAAATAAGTTTATTTTGTTAGAAGGGACACATTCAGCAGCTGCTGCAGGTAAGACTGAATAGATAGCACAAGCCAGATAATGAAGGGCCATCTCTCCTGAGATAAGAACATTTTATTCTGAATTTTATAGAGAGCCTTCAGAGGGCTTTAGGGGGATGGTATGAGCAGACATGCATTTGGGGGAATACAATATGTGAAACGTGTAGAGCATTGCAGAACTGGAGGGTTGGGTACAGAAGTGTGTGATGAGCAGCAGAAAAATTAGGGGTCTCTTTGCAATGATTTAGATTTGAAATAGACTAGTGACACTGGGAGAAGAACAGGAGTTAGATCTGAGATATTAAAGCAAGTTACGTGCCAAGGCTTAATAATGAATTAGAGGTTGAGGGAAAGCTGGAGGAAGAGCGAAGGATTACACTCAGGTTTCTTGTTTGGGAGACTGGATGAGAGTACTATTGCTTTGCATTGCTTAAAGTCTTTACTTTTTTTTTCTTTTCTTTAAATCTGTCCTTCTATCCATTTATTCCTTTAATATCACACCTCCCCTTGCCCTCATCAGTGAAAAGCTGGAAAGATAAAATGCCATGAAATATTCTAGTCCATTCCAATTAGCTATATACTTTTCACTAACACCTAACTGGTTACTACTCTGAGGAATTTTTTGTTTACCTGTCATTCTTAAATACAGTAAAGATTATCTACTGATAGAAAAACCAACCAGTGACAAATTATGGTAAATGGATCTATCATAGTAGAAGAATTTATTAAGACATAATGATTGATATAGAACACTGAGGTATTAAAATATGTTGTGCAAATTTTCTGGAAATTCCAAGTAAACAGACTAAACTTTTCCTACTTCATCCAGAAAACCAGAAATTTAGGACACATGTTCACAATAGATTAGAAATATATCTCTGATATACTTTATAAATGTTGACTATTTCATACATAATTTTAGTTCTCTAAGGCTGTATACCAAGAATAATTATTATGCTTGGTACTAATTTGAGAAGACAGTATTTTCTCAATAGAACTTCATCTCATTTTTTATTAAATTATTTTACCTAATAGCCTCCTGTAGTATGTACTATACTATGCAATTATATGTATTACATATTATATTCAGTATATTAGCTTAGCTCAGTTGGCTAGAATATGATTATTGTAGAAGAGCTTGCTAATTTCTCATATTACCCATTCTATTGTTCTTTCCTTTTGTGATAGACCCTCCCTGCATGATCACCTAGCTATATTCCCTACTGCTTAGCATCCCTGTCAGCTTCTTATAACTAAGTTGTTTCCAGTGGGATATAAGTAGAAATATATATAACCTTCAGGTCTTGTCCTTAAAAATAATTTGTCTTGGTCACCTTTTTTCCCCCCGTCTTCTCCCATTGGTTGTTCTTGCAAAAGGCAAGAACAGGGCATTTTCTTAAACCCCAGGTAGAAGCCTCATGGTAAAGAAAGCAGTGTCAACCTGCCAGCTTGGGTCCTGGATTACCATGTCAAAGCTTCTCATTAACTATTTTCTCCTGCATAGTTACATGAGAGAAAGACACATCTGCCTTCTTCAAGGCACTGTATTTTCTGTCTCTGTTATAGAAGCTTCTTCTCTATCCAGACTCATACTGGTGATCATGACAAGGTTTGCAGCTCCCATGTAACACAGCCAATGGTTTTCACACAAGAACAACTGTCTCAAACACATGTCATAAAAGGAACAAGTTTTTCAAAGAAACTGGGCAGGGTTGAGGGCAGCTGGATGGAGAACATGCAGATACATCATAGTAATGTGATCACAAGGCCTGGAAGATAATGATGAATCACATGAATTGTTTTTGTTCCCACTTTTCCTCCACCTCCCACTCCCAAACTTTCATTAACTCCAAGCTCAACATTTGGAAATTGAGTATGTGGAAGATGGGCCTTCAAAACAATATTCTGTCTGGAATTTGAGACTGGTTCATAACTCTTAGCTACACTGATGGAATATAGGGTACCCACCCTGTGACTGATGAAACATTTAATGTGCATGTATCAAAAAGCACTGAATTGATATGCTTTTCTTGCACTGTGAGTAAAACCTACAAACAGGGGCACAGCTGGTCAGCAACTTGGTCATTTGGACTTTCCATTCTGAAAAAAAAATCCTTACTCATTTTCACTTCTTGCCTCCTACAAACTACATTTGGATTTTACACTTTAGACTATGACATCTCACTTCTAAAAACTAAAATGTAAAGGTTTGGGCGGTATTATTCATCAGCTTGTTTAAAAATGCATTTGAATTCATATTTATAGCATCATGCAAATATAAATATCATGAAGCAAGAATAAACACTGTGCCTTAAAGTGTTTCATTCCAAGAGTGTGTGGAAACCTTTAGAAGTGGGCAACAGAAAAATCACACTGCCTGATTTTATTTATCATCTACCCCTCGAGGAGTGGGCAGACTAGAAAATTTGTGCATTTCTTCAGAAGTCAGCTTCATCTGGAAATAGGACAAGGTGTGAAACTGAGAGTAAAGTCTCAAAGTAATGTGGTTGACAGTGGAATATGAATTAGTGTAATGTAGATTATTTTTCCTTTAGTTCACAGAACCTTCAGCACTACCAAAAAACTCATAATAGAATTCCCTCTAAAAATAAAGTTGATCTTCAATTCATGACATTTCAGAGTTGATTACCATGATACCAAGATGGTATATGGGTTACAAATGCCAACATTGGTCTTTCAGTAACAAACTACGGACTCAGTAGAGGTCAAACTGAGAGCCTAAAAATTAAGGCTCTGGTATGTTCAGCATTTCTGCAAAACTTGAATGGAAGTGTATGCTTTGACAGATTAATGTTGACTTTAAATCAAAGAAACTGTATTTGAATATAATTGAGCAAAGCATGCAAAATAAAGTATATTGCTTAAGAAGCAGATGAGTTCTTAGGTTTGGATAATTTATCATTGGTTTTACGAAGATTAAGAAAAAGTCTGATAAGGAATATGACTATTTTCATAGTAAATGAAAAAAGTACCTGTTAGTAACTCTTTAAAAAGACTTCTCTATCAATTTCAAAGAAATACACTTAAGAGCAAAAAGAAAATAGTCTTATACTACTTAATAAGATTTAACTGAAGTAAATTTCTCTCATTTCTCCGTCAGTATTTTCATTATTCCATACTGGAATGACTTAAAAATTGTGGAGTGATTTACTTAAAATTAAGAATTTTACTAAAATTAGAATTCTAAAATTTTGTTTTCTTTTTTTAGTTTTTCTTTTTTTTCTGGTATAGGTGCATAAGTGAGGTGGTAGGATAAAAAAAGAAATACAGAGTGGTACTATATTTAGAAATTATCTTCTGAAAACATTACTTCTTTTTCAGAATGAACATTCTTAACGGGTCACCATATAAAACTGTAAGGGAGGAGTTGTAAAGCAAAATATAAAAGTTAGTAGTAGATTTATTGGTCCAAAAATGATGGCCTAGTTTTGAGAAACAATTTACTTCCATTTAGTCTGAATAGAGTATCAGCAATGATAAACAAATAAGCCTATTTGATTGGGAGGACAGATAGCAAAATAAAATAATATATCCAGAGATTGAATGATAAATACACTTCTCCCTTGATAGTACATTTTTCCAAAGAATTTGAAAATGTTTATAATGGCCATCTTTAATTAGAAACCCCTTTATCAAGATGGCAGGAACTCAGCCTGAATTATATATACATCATTTATGTCTCTTATTTTAGTCAGGTTCTTATTATTTTAACACAGAATCATCTTTCGTTGGCATGCAACAAAAGACAGGAAAGTAAGATGTAAAATACAATGCATATTTATCATAATCTGAAATAGACAAATGTATTTTTATTTGGATTTTTTTTTTGGAAACCTACACACATGTATCAACATCAAATGCAAGAATATAATACTCTTGAAACTTATTAAAAGACATATAAGTCCAGGAAACTAGGGATGAAAAATATTAGGACAGGCCCATATTTTTCCCCTAATAAGTAAAAATTTTAACATGGCTCTAGGATCTTTTCTGCCTGATAAATGAGCACAATATCTTATGGAAAAGAATTAAGCTCCAGGTATTTCAATAACTACAAATATCTTAAGATCGGAGACCTTTAGTATATAGTGTATATTTAACCACATACTCCAGTTCCCATATCACCAACTGATAATGGACTATTCAACTCATATAGTCTGTTAATTTGGCCCACATAAAACTGAACTCTGATTTCTTAAAGAGATAGATTCTCCTCCTGTCCTCACTTTACTACTATTACCACCTCTTTCCTATTTTTCTGGATTAGAATTATCCAAGTCATATTTGATTCCAAGTTTTTTTATTCACCTTTCTCATCCACACAGCAGTTTACAACTTTGCGTGCTCTGTAGTATTTGTTCTCTTTTCCATTTCCACTTCCATTTAGTTTAGAATCCTAAAATCTCACCCTTAAACTCATACCAATATTTTCAAACTTCTCTCTTTGCCTCCAGTATCTTTCTCTTTAAAGACACTTTGTACACTGTTGCAAAATTAATTTTCCTTAAATATTATTTTCATCATGCCACTTAGGTGTTTGATAACGTGGAGACCCTGCAGCCCTGAATCTTAGGCTTCCTAACTCTGTGCCAGTGGATGTGTCGTGTCACTCTCTAGCCTCACTTCCAAGTGTGAAAATGAAGGTGTTGGACAAGTCATTCTCAAAGTTTGCTCTATCACGTGTGTTACATGATTATGTGATCCTCTGAGCAACCTGGCCCTCCCACTATCTGCAGCAGCAGTTCTCAAACTGGGCTGTACAGAAGAGTCACCTGCTGTGTTGTTATTTTCCATTTGCCCTCTCCCATATAGTCTTCATCCTTCTCTACCCTATCTCATGCCCCAGGAGGGTAACCCTCACTGAGTGCACCATCTAGGTTCCCTTGCCCACTGGTTTCTCCCAGGATTTGGCCAATGGGAGACACTGAAAGAAGATAGGTGGACAGGAGGAGAGTGTCAAAGTATTCTTCTCCTGGGAAAAAAATGTCTTTAAGAAGGGCAGATCTTAGTCCTTTTCTGTTTGGGAATCACATCTCAAGCAGTAGTTTTGTCCCTCTGACTATAGCTCCTACCAGGAGGCCAAATGGATTCCAGATGTTACTAATATCTAGCCACCTTCTCCTTAACACTGAGTTTGTTGCATTAACCTTGCTCGCACTTTTGCAAGTTGTCCCTTCATTAAAGCCTCTTCATTTAAATCATTTTTCTGGGATCCTGATCAGTCGATATGAAGGCATTTTTTTTTAGACCTCACTCCAGATCAGAAGAATCAGGAAACTTGGGTGGGGGCCCAAGTAGAAGTAATTTACAAAAGCTCCTCCTGGTAGATTATAGTATAGATAAAGTCCAAACACTTTATATCTTATTCAAAGCCATGTGTAACCTGATACCAACTAATCTTTTTGACCTTTTCCATCTTTTGCAGATACTATAGAAAAAACAATCTCTCACAACAAAATTTGGCCAGTTAATAATTTTGCCAGTAGGCTAATTTAAAGAAACATCAACAAGTATAAATAAACATATATGCTGGACACATTGCTTACACGCTCAAAAAAAAAAAAAAAACTTCGCAAATGAATCAATACCAGAATTGGGCGGGGCATGGGGGGGGCGCAGAATTATCGGCACAAAAACTTCTAGAAAGAAGTAACTTTAGATTTAATGAAATATGTTAAGAAGGGCAGATCTTTCAAGGTATCATATGCTTCTTAGTTATCTCATACGCATGAAATGCAAAGTCTCAAACCATCATTTGTACGGTTTTCTAGTATGTTTCTCTTTTCATTTGGTCAGTTATTAAGAAGTCTCACATTTGACTTTCATATTCTCTCACTTGCCTTGATTACCATTAGTTTACAAGCAAAGAAATGGACAAATAAGTTGGTAGGTAGGATGAAAAAAGATATCACCGTTCTTCAATTACACAGGAACTGGTGATATTTAGAGCGAACACATGGTGGCTAGTGCCTTTAGTTATTTCCAGTTGTAGGATTTTAGGATGCTTTCAAGTCTTGATTGTCTGACAGATAACTTCTTCCCTTGTGCTTGTCCTAAAGGCTTATTTCAACTCCTCTAATCTCAGCTAGATGGCCACTGTTAACTGCTGTTGGGAAGTGGTTTCAAATCAGTAGGTCAACCCAACCTTTTGGGGATAGAGCCATTTATTTAATAGTTATAGAATGCCACAACCAACCAGAATACCATAAATTTGATGTCTGGAGCTGGTCATTAAAACAAGGCTTTACCGGATGTGGTCTTTAGTTGAGTTAGTAATAACACTGATAAAATGAAGTGATAAATGTGGCAGTTATAAAATTTATTTACTCCAGATCCATATACAGAGTAGCTGCTTGAGGATTTAAAGTTTGATTGCAGTATGTTCTGGCATCATTATCCCTATCTGTGTTCAGTTTCGGGTGGGTCAGAGAATACAATGGCGATGACCACTATGAGTAATTTTCCTAAAGCCCAGCAATTAATATCCCTGTTGTTCTTTTATTGTTCACAAATAGAATGGATCTTGGCCGAAGAGCTCTGTTACTTTAATTTCAGTGCCTAAAAGAAGAGGCAAATGGATGTCAGTTTTAGTTAGAGTATTCTTCCAGAAAAACTGATTATTCTAGTTAGTGGGATATGTTCTAGGGAGGTCAGCTCTTGCATAAAGGAGAACAAGATGGTAATGTTTCATCAGTTAGGCCTTAAATATTTAACCTTAGCCAGTTTGGTCAAATGTAAAAATGTGAAACGGTTCCCAGGAAAAGAATTACTTTGATTCATAAAGAATCTTTCCTCCAACATGAACTTTGTAGTTTTTTATTTTTTAGGATGTATTGAGTTGCCATTAGTACCCAGTGGTGAACCAGCCGGTGACTCTGAGGTCTCTAAAACACTGTTTGATGACTTTGGTTCTTCTGGCTGTAGCCAGATAATGGAAAAAATAAAAACTGTATTTTCTCTCCATTCAGTTCCAAGGTTCAAACTTCAGTATTTAAGTAAGGTTGTACCCTGTGGAAAGATACCTTCATGCTAGACTTACTGTTTAATATACAGGAAGATTATAAAACCATGTAAATGAACATTGGGGGGGGAAGGCCTTTTTTCAATCAATCAGAATGTATGTTTATACTACAATCAAGACACTTGAGCTGCCTTAGAATGAAACAAGATATCGGCAGGTATTGTGGCTCTTGGAAGGGACTGTGTGACTATGTCATTAGAAAACCTTTTTTTTTTTTCACTCTTTGAATTCTTTAACCAAAAAGAAAAAAAAAAAGACTTTGGCAGAGAGAAGAATAGTATGTCTTCTAAACACTAAAAAATTCTCTCAGAGGCTTTTCCAAGATGTTTTGGATGGCTCTCTGCCTCTCCCTCTTTGGCAGCCCCCTCTTCCATCAGTGTTTGCAGAAGGTCAATAAGCCTTGTGCAGGCGGGTGCTGAGGAGTGCATATGTGAGAAAACCTGCTGTTGTTGCGGTAAATGCAGTGTCCACAAATTCATTAGGAATGCATTTGTTCCTGGAAGTGCTAGCTATTCCCGTAACTGGCTGCCGCCAATGTTTTTAACCATATTCTCCACTTCTCTGCAGACGTTACAGGGCAGAAAACCAGGCTTCTGTTCTCACTGCCTGCATCAATTTGTAGTTTGTTACTTGATCGGCTCGTTTTACCTTTCGTCTAGTGTAAAGGGCAGTCTGGGACACTGTAGTTATGTCTGGGGCCTTCTTATTAGACTTTATGATGAAAAGGGGCTCTCTAGGGTAACGAAAACTATGAATCTACTTATTCGGCTCTAAAGAAAATACCAGGCATAAGGAAGAGCTGAAAAATTGTAGGCAGTGTGAAAATTGGAGGAAAATAACTTCTACCTTCCAGATTTTCTCATACACAATAGAAAAAAATATATAGTGATTCCATTAACATGTTAATAATTATTTTATTAAGGATTCTTTTTCTCTCTGAAAACACAGAAAATATCTCCATTCTTTCTAAACAACTCTCTTGGAAGTTAGCTCTTGAGTGTCAATAATACTAATATTACCTATAATCTAGAAGGAGAAATTTGAAAAAGGCAAAATGAATTGTGTGTTAATACCCTGAATCAAACACTGCTATTTTTAACCTGATCTGACCGCCAAGATGACAGGAGAAAACATGACATAAAAATGGGACCCTGCCTTTTTCTCAAAAAACAGCTCTGGTCTGGCTTTCTTGAAGTAATGTCACCTTAAGGGGGTGACAACATTGAACTTCCTGTGATAACAGTATCTGACACGACATGGGTTCAGCTTACTTAGAACTGGCACGTTAGAACTCATGAGAAGTGCGAGGCCCTTCCATCACGAATGAAACACATCTGTCCAGGAAATACACTTCACCGTGCCAAAATGCTTTTAGTGTATCTGCCCCCTGAGTGCCCTCTCGAGCTACAATTCCCTGTCAGCAAGTACCTTGTAATTCCTTTCCTTTTATGTTGATGAAAGTCTTGATCTATTATGCCAATATTGCATACTTTCCAGTCTCCCAGAAACTATTACTCAGTAATATGCACAGGAGATCGTGCACTGTTACTTAGACAACCAGTCTCAGCTAAGAGCATCAGGCCTTGCAGAAAAGCAGCAGCTAGGTGGTCAGACTTTTTAATATGGCTCAGGTTCTGCTTTGGAAAAGGAGGAAATGAAAAAGGAAAAGAAAAAAGGCCAATGATGAAATTAGACACTAGAGGAGATGGTGCACTGCTTTCCGAGGGAGCCAAGAGTAATGAGTCAAGGAGGGACTTGAGTTGCTTTGTTCTCCAACTTAGTGAGTTGTGACTGTATCCAGCGAGTTCAGGTTAGGATGAGTCAGAGCTGGAAGTCCCCTTGAGGTTCCACTTATATCAGCAGTAGCAGCAGAGCCTCAGAATGAAGGCTGGGTGACCCCTACCCCCATTCTTGAGAAAATCATAAAAGTCCAGGTTGTCTCTATGTTTTAAGTTACTCAGGCATTCAGAAGTACGTCATATCCACAGTCGCTCTCAAGGGCTGACTGAATTCTTAAGTTCAAGAGTTGGGGGGTAGGCACAATTAGATGTGATGTTCGCCTAGCCCACAGAGTCAGACAATGTGAAGATTGAGGAGTGTCCTAAGTTGAAAATCATTGAACCTACCACAATTGATTTCTTTTGATAGTTTCTAGATGAGTCGGGTATCATTAGCTGTCGAGAATTTATGCTTACCGTGAGCCAGCCACCACGTTTGGTGCTGAGGTTACGGAGCAGGTAACGAGCAGCACACCTGCTACTGCTGACTGCATGCCAGGCAGTGTTCTAAGCATTTTAAAATATTACCTCGTTCAGTCTTCACAATGACCTTCAGAGAAGGGTATTACTATTCTACCAGCTTTCTAGGTGAGGAAACTGCGGAGCCTTGAACAACCTGCTCCAGGTTACAGGACCGTGAGGTGCCAGAGCAGCGCCTCCAACCAGGCAGCCTGGCTGCACTTGAAGGCTCCACTGGGCTCTCACATCCCATGATCATTAAACACAAACAAAAATACTGGCAGTTAAATGACCACCACGGTCACAGTACATTGATGATAAAATCACGAAGACAACCCATCTACTTCTGAGTCCCTGACCACTTGTGGTCAGGCCTCTGAAACACAGCCAAATGAGCTGAGAAATGTCTATCAGCTCTTCCACAGCCCAAGCTTTGCTGGACAAAATCCAGCCCTTGGAATGTGGCTTTTTTTTTTTTTAGGTTAATTTTTTAATCTTTTGTTCTTGAACTATTTAATGAAAACAAAATGAAGCCTCGCATTCTGAGTTCAATATCTCAAATCCTATATTTTATATCCAAAACCCACTCGAAAGAAAGATGGTACCTTTGAAGGCAGCACTAAAGTTTCGTCAGCATTTTTCCTTTTCTGATCTGATGGCACACTGAAGAAACCTGCTTTATCACGGAAGTCTTCGACAGTTGCAAAAGTTTTAAGCCAGAGTCCTCGGTGGATGTTTCTCAATGAATAATACAGGATTTGCAATAGACCTTTTAGCCTCCATGTCCCAGGCATTGTGAGAGGAGGATAATAAATCCCCTGGCATAGGTATAATTCAGATTTGCAACTCCATATTCATATGATTGTTTAATATTTATTGACAAGCACTATTTGTTGGAGGCCCGAGTCGGCCAAACATTTAAAGTAATTTCCCTCAGTAGAAACTCCAGTTTATAAAAATAACTTGGCAAATAATTTGTAAGTGGTGTTCTTAAGTGATCAGCATGCCATCTAAGGAAATGTTGAAGTCAGTATGCTATTTTAAAGAAGGAGCACACAAAAGTTTTCAATACAATTTATTATGAGACAAAGTCGTAGGTGGAAAAAATCATTAATATTATTCTTCAGGTGGATATAACAGATCGAAAAGCACTCCATTTAGAACATGTCACTGCAGGAGTGACTTAATTATTCATTTTGGCTTCTGAGTCATGTGTTCAAGCTTTGTAACCTTTTGCTTAAAAAAAAAAAAAACCTGCCATTTATATTATAGTTTGGGAGCTGTTTTTAATAGTTTGTAAAAGGAAGCAAAATGAGAAATTAAGTCACTACCTCTATCATAAAGTAAGACATGGCCCATTTTCTTTTTGATGCAACTCTAATTCTTTCATCTATTTAATTCCACTGTATATAAATACCTATAAAACTAGATATATAGTTACATAATCTGTAACTATACAAATCAATTACTCTCCAGGGTACTATTCCAAGCACTGCAGCTTGAAATAAGGCACAACCCCAGACTTTAAGAAATTTACAACTTAGTAGAGAAAATAAGAGTTGTGTAAGAGTCACTTTTTTTTTTTTTTTAGATTTTTTATTTATTTATTTGACAGACATAGACAGCCAGCGAGAGAGGGAACACAAGCAGGGGGAGTGGGAGAGGAAGAAGCAGGCTCCTAGCGGAGGAGCCTGATGTGGGGCTCGATCCCAGAACACCGGGATCACGCCCTGAGCCGAAGGCAGACGCCTAACAACTGCGCTACCCAGGCGCCCCAAGAGTCACTCTTTTATGTGTGTGATAATTAGGCTGATCATATGAACTATATATTTGAAGAATTCAAAAGAAGGAGCAATCTATTTGAAACATCAAAATGCTTCAGGGAGAGAATGCATCTGAGAAAGGCTTCTAGCAATGGGCCTAGACAGAGGTCTCCGGAAAGAGGAAAACAGGCCAGTACCTGAGGGACCCAAAAGCCAAAAATTAGGCATGGCATCGTAAGGAAAAAGAGTGGAGAGAGAAATTTAATAGGGGCAGCATGCCTTAAAAAGGTTAAGGCCAGAAAAGCTAGTTAAAAGTTAGAATGAATCTTCTAGCTTGTATCTCATCTAATATGGTAAAGACCTTCAGAGAAGGGTCATTGAGTCACTGTAGTTGCCCTTCATGCAAGTATGTCACCCAGTGATTTGCAAAGTGGACAAAATTGAATAAAGACTAGAGATAGCAAAGGCCAATCAGGAGAGAGGGGAGAGGGAGGGAGGAACTGGGGTAATACGATGAATTCACAGGACCTAAAAGGGCAAAGAAGGAGTGGGGCAAGAGAGAGGATTTGTGATTCACTGTTGAGGAAGAATTTTGAAATTTCATCATCTGATTAGATTAAACCTGGGTTAAGAACTTCGAATTTTTAAACCTTGATGAAAAGGAGAAACATCCCAAAGAGAAGTATTGGTGCAAGAAAGACAAGCCTAATAGTAAGCATCTATTTATCAGAGGCTACAGGCAGTCTAATACATGTGAGACTGTAAGAGAACCTCTCAAAACCACACAGCATATTCACCAAAGTAGATTTGCAGCTTCAAATCACCAGAGCAGATGCATTTTCTATGACCAGGAGTATTACTAAAAATATCCTCCAGGGTTTTTTTTGTTCCAGATGAAAGTGCTACTTGGGTGAATTTGAGCTTTCAAGTTGAAGGTGCTACTATTGTTACTTAGATGTGTTCTTCTTATTTGAGAGTGTTACTTCCTGTGGCGTGAGTGTCCCCAAGATAACAGTAGCTCATTCTTTGGCCCCTCGCAGAGATTGGGGAAGAGTACTGTAGCCAAGACTGACAAGGCTCGTGGCTTTCTAAGTTAAGGTCATGGAGAGTGCAGCATTTTGTTACACCACTCTCTTCAGTCGTCTCAATGGAGCAGACCACCACGGTCACCTACTGCTGTCATTCTGAGTGACTGACAGCTCAGTTCCATGTTCTGATTCCAGTTTAGCCCCATGCAAGTGCAGGACAATGTGTATCCAACAGACTTGTGCTCTAATTTCATTTAGTCATGTTGCTTACAAACTCATTTAATCTAAGGTGGAGAAATTCCTACTTTAGAAATCTAGGCTTGGCTTTATCAGTTCTATCATAGGCCATTATTTGGATGTATAAATTTAAACTGAAATTTTGGCAACCAGCAAAATGGATATTCAGAAGTCGAGCTAATCTCTCTTCTCTCTTGCTATCATACTAATTATTAATAACAGTTCATTTTGCATATCACATTGGTCATTGATTTGAGGATTCCAATGATTCAAAAATGTACTTGGGTACGTGCTGCATACCAAGCATGTAGCCAGCTCTGAGGACTCACAAGAAACACAAAAGAGCAGTTTTATCCTTAAGTGGTTTATTGTCAAAGCACAGAAATAGAAAAACATACCTTTTCTGAAAATCTTTGTCCACAACTTTGAGAAGGTATCTAATTAAGTGTTCATTGAAGCCTTAAGACAGTATAGGTTACCTTCTAACATAAACTCATGGATGAACTTTCTAAATATTATTCATTTGAGCCTTTTGGGTAGCTTTAAACCAGACTTCTAATGCTTCGTTTATTTGCTCTCAGAAATCCCCACAAAATTGAAACATCAGTGTCTGGACAGTTTCTGGAGTTTTCATGCTCCCATTGAAATTATAGGAGGATAAATGGTAATAGAAGGAAGAGGCAAACTGATCAAATATTATGTGTCTGAAGAAGATACTCTGCTTTTGGCATGAAGTGAATTAATAGAGTGGTTGCAACCTCTTATTATTATAGTATTTTGCAAATACAGAGCTCCTTCTTAAGGAGTAAAAATTGCTATTCACAACTAAAATTGTTATGACAAGAACTCAAGATAGCTCAGACAAAAGAATGGTCATTATGACCTCTATGAGATCGAAAATAGAATGTAGCTAGACCTCTGTCTTAATAGTTTACTTTCTGGACCTTGTTCTTCTGACATTTTTGTCTACCCCTAGGGACTCTAAAGTTATTGCGCTCAGAGGTCATATTTTTATGACCTCTTGTTTATCTGTAATTTAGTATCTTCTAATTAATGGGTGTAAGTCATTATAAAACACCTTCTCCCCCTATTTTACCAAGAATTCGAGCTGAGGATATTAAATGATTTTGGAATCAGAGAGTGACTTTATTGTTCTCCAGACATTGCCTTTTAATGTACCATGAAATGTCTACTTTCTGTGCTCTTTGATAATAACTTGGGCAGAACTTAGATTTCCGATAACTTTCAGTTATAAGAACACCCACATGATGATGATGATGATGATGATGATGATGATGATGATGACGACGACGACAATGACGACAACAGAAAGATAGAAGACAGCTAGCTAGCTAGTTAGATAGATGGATATTGGACTACTGAAAGTCCATCCTCTACAAAATAGAAGCGTCAAACTCGTATGCCATCTGTGGCTCTTTTCTTCACTCCCATATGTACTAGATTTCCTGCAAAGATAATGAAGGTTAAGCTTCAGGACCCTAAACTTTCAGGGCCCTCTTACAAACCCTGTACCTAATATTGTATTTGTAATTCTGGGTTCTACTTTTTAAAAAGGGTTCCCTACTTTAATAAGGCCCCTCAAAACCTGCATACCCTTCTCTTAGAAATTTAGGCCTGAAGGACATGTGGCCTAAAGGATGGATAAGAAGGAGTGAGGGAGTTAATCTGCCCTTTGATTCCCTTCTTCTCCCTCACTTGCTTCTACCCCTCACTCCTCCAGAGTTAAAGCAGAAGAGAGGGGATTAAAAGAAGAGCAGCCCTAAAGAGCAATTGTTGGTGGTTCCCTCTTGGCTATGGACACCCTCTCTGAGCCAAGCATGTAAATGCTGGCCCTCTCTTGAGGTAGACGTAACTGATATGGGCAGTGTCCCCTCTAGATAACCTCACATGACTTCCTACAAACCACCTTTCCTATGGGTCCTGGCCCCTGCAGTCCGTACCACAGCCTCTTCCTTCTCACACCTGTCGGGCCAGCTTCCTAGGCAGGTGACCTTTAGATAGTTCAAGTTGGATCACCTGTTATGGCATCCACCTGGCTGGCTCACATGCATTCTTCATAGCCTTGCTTAATAGCAGTGGTAGAGGGCGTGTGACTGCTACCCTCCCTTTCTTTTTCATCTTTCCAATTGTGTTCTCTGTCTACTCAGATAATATCAAGGAGAGATTAGCCAGTCTGCTGCATAGGCAGATGTCCAGCTACTAAATGAAATGCTTGTCTCTCTGAAAAACACCCCTTAGAGCTCTAAGAGTGATTTCTTTGGAGCCCCTTGCACTTGCTTGAGTGAGGAGAGGGTATGCAAATTCTCCCAAGCTAAAGATTTCTCCTCTCACAAATTCTACTACTTCAACCACTCTTTGTGAATTTTTTGGCTTACTTTTATATAAAGCCTGGTTGGAGTAACAGGAATGAATGTGAAAGACATATCTGACTTCTAAGGGAGTCTTAGAGATGGTATTTGGTAGCCACTTGTTTCATTTTTTAGACTACAGTGTTATTTATCAATTGTCAGCTTTGAAGTCTTAACTAAAATACTGAGAGAATGGAAAGAGTCTTACTCAAATGATCATTATAAAAACTTTTTTTAAATAAAACTTTTACTAGGGGTACCTGGGTGGCTCAGTCAGTTAAGAGTCTACCTTCGGCTCAGGTCATGATCCCAGGTCCTTGGATTGAGCCCTGTTTCGGGCTCCCCATTTCTCCCTCTCCTCCTGACTCCTGCTCTCTCTCACCATCTCTGTCGCTCTCTCTCAAATAAATAAAATCTTTAAAATTAAAAAAAAATAAAACTTTTATTAAAAGGTTTATAAACCTTTAAAAAACATATGGCAGAGTGGGGCTCAGTTGGCAGCGGGCATGAGACTTACTCAGCCACTCACTGATTAACCCTCCACACACAACAATGAATGCCCGCCACTTCTGCCACTAGACTAGAAAGCCCAGAAGGAGGGACTCTGTTAAATGAAACACTGTGCTTTGCCACCTGAAAGGATGTAAATGATGCAAGTAACTAAAATTAGAAGTATAGAAAAAGGAGTAAGTTGTGGGTAAAGGTAGAAAAGTATCACTTTTAGTATTAACAATGATAAAGACCAGCGCATTGTTACATAGAAAGATACACAAATAGAATGAATCATTCAGTCATTGAAAAAAACAGTTTATTCAATACTTTCTCTGCACCAGGTTCTATGCTAGATATTACTCTCATATTAAAACCCAATAGATTTTAAAACATTATCTGTGGTTAACACACACACGTACTTCTTTCAACATACAACAAACATCACACTTCATATATCATCGATAATGGAAATAAGAGCAGAACTGGAAAGTCTGTATGCATACAGGATTTCACAAAATACAGCATTAGAAAATTTGAACATAGTGAGTCCCAAGTATTTCAGACAAGTCATTCTGTGTGATAATTGTGATTAGAGATTCATCTGAAGTTCATGTATTTCCAAATAATTTTTCAAGAAATTTTGTTGAAAACCTCATTAAATAAGAGATTAGCGATTGAAGTATTATAATTTTGTTCATTTAACTTTATTGAGTGCTATGTTGCTGACCACTCTCTTTTCAGACTTATACTGTTTGTAGCACATAGGTGCTCAGCAAATATCTGCAGGTGGAATGAATGAATGAATGAATGAATGAATGAACAAACAAACGAACAAATGGTACCTTCCCCCAACATACTTATTATCCAGAGTAAATGAGGTGTTGTTTTTTTTTTTTTAATTTTTATTTTTTGGTAAAGCAGGCAGAGAGGGGCCTGACCATAACTTGCCAAGTATACTTTTACTTCTTGGCATGCTTGCTAGTATGCACGGGCATTGCTATATATTTCATACAATTCTCAGCTCCCTCTGAGGTTTGTCACTCTACATGGCAACCAAGTTTATCTTCTCTCCAAATGGACTAGTGACATTCCTGGAAAAGGTGCCAGAGGGGGAAGAAAACACTTTCTATTAACTCCTAAGGAATGAGTCCCTTTCAAACATAAAGGAATGTACCTATAATTTCTGTTTTCTATTCTGTTACATGGTTTGTTCCAGCATAGGTAAATTAACAATACTTGATTAAAAATCCAAAAATTGGAACAGGTGTGATGTGCTCAAGAAACTGGCTCAAGGCTTGAACTTTGGTTCTGATTTTCATTTAGGAATTAATAATCCCTTATTTAAAAAAACATAAAATTAAGCAATATTTTTAATGGTTTTCTTGGAAAATTGTAATGATGCAAGACAGAGAAAATTTTCATTAGTTGAAATTTTAAATACTGAAACATCTTTTTTTTTTAAGATTTATTTATTTATTTATTTATTTATTTATTTGTTTATTTATTTGACAGAGAGGGACAGCCAGCAAGAGAGGGAACACAGCAGGGGGAGTGGGAGAGGAAGAAGCAGACTCCCAAGGGAGGAGCCTGATGTGGGGCTCGATCCTGGAACGCCAGGATCACGCCCTGAGCCGAAGGCAGATGCTTAACGACTGCGCCACCCAGGCGCCCCATGAAACATTTCCTAGATATTTTTGTAGCTTGTTCTTTTTTTTTTTTTTACCTTATTATAAAGAATCATACATCTTTCAAATGGAATTTTTCAAAAACATAACTCTAGCTCCACATATATAATACTTATGCCATGATGTGTTATATTTTTAAACAATCTTATGATAATATTATCACCAATATATAAATATAATGGGGAAAAGATAAAACAATGAGTAGCTTTCTCTGTCGCTATCTTGAGGACCATGCAGCTTACCCTAGAGGTGAAACTCCTTAACCTTTTATAATAAAGACTTTCTTTTCTCCTCGTGAATTGGTGAATTTACCTAAAATAAGTCACATTATTACCACAGTGCTTCCATGGCTGTGACTTTCCAGAATCACCATTCAGGCCTTATTGCCTAGATCGATGATATGAGGCTTTATGTTATTTTCCTCCTCCCATGACAACTTACTAACCTTCACCACTCCATCGAGCTGCAGAATAGGATCCCACTGTTCTAAACCCTTGCCATTCATGTATATTACATTGTCTTTGATTTCTAAAGTAGCTTGGCTAGTGGCAACTTCCTTTAAAATGCTAGTAGCAAGAAATAACAAACCACCACTTTTTTTTTTTTTGCCCTTTCACTTTATTGGGGCTACAATTAAGCTATTATCACTTAATTCAAGTATAAAAACAAAACCCACTGAATATTCAAGGTAAAAGTTTATAGTGTGTTTTTAGGAATTTTTTTTATCCTCAAATTGCTGAACGTATTAATTTTCCATTTCATTTAGTATTTGCTAACCTAGGGAGGAAAGGGGTATCTCAAGAGAGTTTTATAGTGATAAGGGCAAAAATATATTGACAAGGAGAGATGTTACATGTGATGAAATTTGCTAACCTCATGAATCAGTGATAACACCATAGGCTTAAAATAGTTAAAAAAAAAATAACTACTGAGTAATATACTTTTCTGTAAATATGCAAGAATGATGTAAATTGTATTACCAATGAAACATTTTAGAATGTGTTCATGAGGATTCCCACATTTGAACTAACCTAAGTAGTTTGTCAGAAAACAATGTCCCTAATCACTCTCTATAGCTAACCAAACATAAAGCTGACTTTCTACTGGCATGAGCAGGATTTCCCTCCTCATGACAAGTATGGTTTTGAAACCAAGAAACTTTAGTTTGCCCTTCAAGAAAAGTGATTTATAGGAGTTGGTGTGAGGGGAAAAAAAAAGGAACCCTACTTTACCCAAAAAGGAGACGAAAACCTTGCCGGAGGCAACATTGTGACATTGCCAATGTGAGAGGGTTGTGAAATCCTGAGTGTATGTTTTTGTGGTAATGTCTGAAAGTACTGGTACTGTACTGATGTCTCGCTATCATGCGTCTCTATTTCCGGATCTACTTCCTTATAATTGCTAATGAAAACAGGGCAATGAGCAGAGCAGTGTATAAGTCTCCGCTTCACTTCTTCTGTTGTTTTCACTGATAGATGGCGTCTTTTGAAAGTTTCAAAATAATTCTCTTTTACTCTTAGGAAAAAAGGTAAATTCTGTCTTTTTCTAATTAAATAAATACGCTATATTTGCTAAGGTTGTTTAGCCTTTTGTCCTATAAGCTATCAATTTCTTTATTCTTCTCACCCTAGGCATCCATTAAAACCAGTTTCTAATAATGTGTATTTTGCAAATAATCAAGAGGCTAACTAACAGTAACTGAGGAAAATCAGGACAAGCCTAATAGTAGCTAAGCTCTAAATAGAACTATAAAATAAAAATAGAATATGTGACTCACAGTACAGTACTAGTTCTTCATCTCACAGATGTTCCCAGCCATCAGAGTCAGTGTGGGCTAGGACACTGGTAAGTGTGGGCTAGCTGGGTAAAAATTTGGAGAGAATGATAGGCTTTTTTTTTTTTCAGACTCTTTTCCTATTACCTCATTTACTTTATGTTTATAGAATGTACAGAAAACTTTGTCTACTCATTTCTTATTTGCCTTAATAGCAAGCTTTCAGTGAGCCTTAAATTAGTAACAGAACAGCCTCCCTCTCCTAATGGCATTTTAGGTTTACAAAACACATCTTAGGAAACAAGTGTCTGGCTTTAGTTACTTGCTAGCTAAATGTCGTCACCTCATGAAACAAAATTCACCAATGACTCCTGTCATGACACACCATGCACAGGACCAACCAGACAGAAAAGACAGCATCTCTGACCATGGAAGGGACACAACAGAAAGGCTGTCATGATATTTATATCCCACCTACTCAGAAGACCAATTGAGAAACTCCATATGGACTCCAGTTTGCCACTAGCCCACAGAATTGAAATTTCTTGACTGGCTTAAATTAAGAATTTTGGGATAAGTATAAAACTTTGCAGATATTTATTTTCATAATTCTAGGCAGTTTATTTTCATGTAATTCTTCTCATCCTACCCAATTCTCTTTTAGTTGACACATTAAGCAAAGGAAATGCGTTCTTAGAAAGCTCATAGAATAGAGGGCAAAGTACAATCGGAAAAAATAAAAACACTGTCAAAGAGCTCTAAGGTGCATTAATGAGAGAAAGGGTGTCTGTATGTAGTTTAAGACAAGAAAAAGAAGCTAGCCTACATGGAGGTAGATTGGCTGATTTGAATTATCTTAGGGGACTGAAACCCCTTCCTCTCACTTCTCAACATTGCCCAAATGGCAGGTGGTACAAGTCCAGTTCCCCAGTAAGTTCCTGTAAACAAAACTACTTATTTATAGACAGCTTCTCAGTACTGTTTTCAGGAGCTCAGTCAGACTGCAACTCAGTCACCTATCAACTGCAAAGAAAAATAAAGACATAAAATCCTGTCTGCAAAAATTTGCTTTACAACTGAAACCAGATAATCTGACACTCTATATATTTGGAAGACCCTCAAAATCATGATTGAGAACTGGTATAAAGAAAGAGAAAGAAGCCCATGAACCTCTGCTTTAGAACAAAAAGAAAATTGGGCTGACATCATGGAAATCTGCCAGCAGACCTAAGCAAAATTTGATGTCTCTACTTCTCCTTTCTATTCTTTTTTTCTTTTTTGGGGGGCATTCATGGGAACCAGCCTTAATGGAGGAATCACTGAGCCTTGGTGTATAGATAAGTCACAAACTGGAGAACTGAGATTATTGAAATATTGAAAGCTCCCCAAAAGTACTTTGTCATATTTATTTATATTAGTCAAATTAAAATACTAAGAATTCCAATGATAATACCTTCCTTTTAAATATATATATTTCAGTGTACTTTCATTTATTCTCATAATTCTCCTTATGATATGTACAGATAGATAGGTATAGATTAACTCATCATATATTTCAGAAGGTGAATTCTTCCATAATTTTAATCTAGAGTGGTATTACATATAGAAAATAGTATGAAGAAATAGTATAACTACTTAGATGGATTAACAACATGGCACTTTTTAATGTAATGGCTAAATGACATCAGTTCATACACATCCACCAATTTTTATTCATCAGTTCTCAAATTCAAGGCCCCTTGTTGGTTCTAAAGTGGATACTAATGCAAAGGTACATAAATATAATCTTACTCTTCAGGAACTAAATTTTACCAAAGAAATAAAATGCAAGCTCTATTAAAGCAGAGGTATATTTGCTCATTGCTGGCACATAATAGGCACCTACTATGTATTTCCCGAATGAGTGTATAAAACATAAAATCAAATAATTCTAATATAATGCAGGATATAAGTCCCAAACATGATTAAATGCTAATGGAGTTTCAGATGAAGGAGTTATCATCACTTTTAGCTGAATGATCAGGAAGAATTCACGGAGTTGAATGAGCTGATTGATGAGGATTTAAATTAGGGAATGGTTCAAAATGGGTAACTGTTTGATTGATAGGCAAATAGAAGAAGTCCCAGACAAAGAGAACAACAACAACAAAAAACCAAGACTATGGAGATGGGATAGATCACGGAATGCAAATAACTGGCATCCAGGAGATCAATTCAGTTTGAGTAGGTGGGGAAGGAATGGAAGAAAATGGATTGGAGCCAGATTACAAGGGTTGTTGTGCTGAAGACTTTTTCTGGACCAGCTGACTCTAGGTCTCCCACAGTGCTAAATTTTTTTGAGCACTCACTACAGTATATCTTATACATTAGGATTTATAAAGTAAACATATATAAACTAAACTATCTATACAAATATATATATAAACACATATTACAAGTAGAAATTTTTAAGTGTCCTATAGCTACTGTACTTTTTAACAACACATTACAAATGTAATTATTTTGCACATATTTGCTTAATATATGCCATCCATGTCCCCTACTGAATTGTAATCTCTACGAGAGCAGAAAACTTGGCATTCTTGTTCTTTCAATATCACTAGAGCTTAGTGCAGTATTTGGCACAGGGTAGATGCTTATCGATTATTTGATGACAGAATAATCCGAGCAGGTAGTTGATTAAATTTATTTTGAAGTGAGAATACTTCAGGTTAGAATACTAATCTGAAATCATCAAACATCCTTCACATTTCCCACTAAAGTCTTGGAATTATCGATGACAGACTCCATTTTTAAAGAAAAGAGGGAAGAAACAAGACTGTCTCATTATGAAGTATATTTTATTAATATATTTTTATTATTGAATATATTGAATGAATATATTGAAACTTTATTAATATATTAAACTTTTTTACAAACTGAAGAAACAACCAACCAGTCTAAGATCCTCCCCCAGAAGATAGATTTAAAAAGAATATAGAATTCAATTTGTAATTTCTTTATATTAAGCAAAGTTTCACAAAGTGAACTTCCTCAAGCTGAGGTGTTCCCAGTATGATCTTTAATGGCTTTCACAGTCTGAGGGTTAAAAGGGGAAGGTGGAGCAGGGGTACTCCACACTGTTACTTCAACCAGCCATCTTTAATGTTCTCTATTAATATGGGTACTTTTTATAAGATGCCATTTGAAAGAAGGGATTCAGGCAATTAAAATAATACTTTAAAAAACACTGACTTAAAGTTGTTTACATCCCATATAAATCCAATTAATAACTGTGTAAAACCCTGAGTCTTAATAGTTTTGTTATATTGGCTTTTTTATATTACAGCACACCTACTCTTTTATCTATGGTATTGCTGCTGAATCTAGAGCAAAATTAAAAAATAAAACTAACACTTTCATCAGAGTAGTTTTACCCTGATAAATTTTTGGTGGTTTTCCTGTTTGCCTTCCCAAATCCATCTATTTTCTATCACCTGGACTCTCTTGTTGTTGGCTTCTGGTTGGGAGTCACCCAATGAGAGACACTGGAGGGAGATCAGGATATGGGAGAATAAATAGGTCATGGATTATTGCCCTCTCCCTACCTGCATTTTCCCTGCATCTCTGGCAGTAGCTGCAGCCCTTCATGGCTCCCATGGCCAGACCTTTGTCCACAGTTCCAGCTCTCACTGGGCTCTAGTAACACTGCTTCCCTCCCTTCAGCTCCAGAGGGTGACAGCTTCCCACCTGTGCTATTCTCTGTGTCCTTGCCAGCCTTCATTTATTCCCTTACTCCTCTCATACCTCTAATCCCTTGTCTCTTCATTTGAGCCATCTGGTGAATTATATTACTTACTTACCATGATCCTGACTGATGCAAAGCTTAAGTCTATTAAAGCAGCAAGACCTAAAATATAGAAAATAAAATATAAAAAATAAATGTATTTAAATATAAAAACATATGTTAAAAAATATTTCAAAAAATAAAATGTTTCAATATTGACTCTTCCTTATTTACTCTATTTCCTGCCCAAAACAATGACTACTCTTAGAGCTGAGGAAAAGAACTATAGAAAGGTGAATTCAATGCTGTGTCCATGAATGCCCAGAAAAATTCTTACTTTATTGGAAATGATGGTTCAGAACTTCCCACTTTCCACCTGCATGCAAGCCAACAGGTGACAAGGCCACATAACTCACTTCACAAAGCCAGGGAGGACTCAGGAAATGTCCCTGAGAACATTCAAAGAGTAACATTTATGTATGTACACATATGTACATTTTCTACACAAAAGCAGAATATGTAATTGTTAGAAGCTTGAGATATGAGTAAATGACCGATAACAAAATATTTTCATCCAAGTATAAGTGTCAGGTACTGCCTCTATTTCAGTGAAAAGTAGAGTTGGTGCACTTTGATAACCACAACTAGCATTTAACTCTAAAAAGTGTTGTCTCTAGGAACCTTGAAAAAAAATGACATGAACATGAAGAAATTTTAACAAGACTAAATAAATAAAGAACATTACTGTATGTTTTGAACATATTCTTGAAAAGAAATCGTAGAGAGAAAGTTTCCGTAGAGCTTTTTTGAAAACATTGACTAGTTATTTTTATATAGCTGTAAAAAAAATTTAGCATGCCTCTTTACAAAGGAATAAAGAGAAAATTCTTCTGATGAGTTTTTAAGAAAATCTTGTTTTGAGAGAAACATTCAACAATCCACTCTATTACTTTAGGGATGTTAAAGGAATATCTACAAAAAGAAAATAGATATTAACAACAAAGGTAATACTGGAATACGTTGTGGGAGTTAAATAATTATAGCACCACCATGTCTAAAAATAAGACGGAGGCCTCATCTAGACCGACCATTAATGAAAACGCAGGACGTGTTCTCTGGTCAAAGAGTTGAAGACGACTGGATTATTGGCTTCCATCTGCCTTGAATTTACTGAATCTACAGCAAAAAAGACAAAACAAAAGGAACCTGCCAGGCAGTTAAGGGCAGTTTTTGTCTTTGTCAAGTAGAATCACAGAACTGAAATAACAGAATGTCCCTGTGGTTTCTTCAGTGATGCACATGAAAGATGGCTATGATTACAAGAAATTTATGAGAAATAGCAGTATCCTGCCTACAGTCTACCCACAACAAAGAGACTGAGCTTGGGTCAGAAGTGAACTTGCCTCCCCTGAGTCTGTATGGCAGAATGACCAAGACCACTGTGCACTGTGACTCTATGGGTGCGTGAGATAGGAGACTGTGGATCTCACAGACGCTAAATTCAGAGAAGCAGCTGTGGGTGAGCAAATTACATTATAAGTCACATTTGCAATCTTGGGCACTGAGAAGACTGATCAGTGGGGAAGGAGCACTCCTTCGTGAAAAAGAAAATTTTCTTAAAAGAGAATTATGTACGGAAACAAATGTCATGAGATATTAAAACCATAGTGCCATTTTGCAACTTGAAACGGCTATGTTCTTCTAATCCTGCAGTAATATTTTTTCTTCACATGTATGATAAATTCATTTAGGTCATCCCTTTATGCTACTTTCTAATTATGACAGCATCCCTACGTACTTCCAATCCAACTTGCACTCAGCAATCAACAGAAAATCCTCAGAAACCCTCCACCCTTTCTCTGCAGTATTCAACATGATTTATCACCACTTCCATCTTATAATTTCTCCTCCATTGGAATTGAAAACACAGGATAGCCTTGGTTTTTCTTCTGTCTCCCCCACCATACTTTCTCTGACAACTTTCCTCTTCCTATCCGCCAGGTGTCAATATGTCTACATAACAGACTTTTTAATCAGAGAGCCAACTGTATGTTTTGGGTCTTGAGACATAAGAGGAAGCAGTTTGTTTTACATAGAACTCTATCATCAACCAATTCCTCAAATTATCATTGAGATGGTTCTTAGGTTTTCTAAGATCAGGCAAAATTAAACATTTCTAATAATATTCTCACTTAAGAGTAGTTTTGTTTTGTTGAGTGTGTGTGTGTGTGCATGTGTGCACACAAAAATAGTCCTCAACAGACTCTTAGGCACACCCAATCGGTTTTTGAATTCAGAACACATCTTTAATGCAGAAATTAATTGTAAAGTTTTATATATTAAGCACTAACATAGAAATTTGTTAAATATGATAGGCATATTATCTATTCTCTAAGAGTTTTCGGTTTCTTAGCTAAGAAATAGTAAAGTAACAGGCAAGATTAGTGAAAGTTATTAGAAGAAACTTAATACAGCAAACAAATTACCATCAGTAAGAATCCTTTCTCGGCACATAGGCTTATCTTACAAGATTTGGTGGTATAGTTTTCATGGGAAACTTAGTTGTTGGTTTGTATAGTTTCCTTGTTTTACACTTGTAGGAAACACAAAATACCATCTTAAATTGCTTTTTCTACCAAGCTGTGGCTGTCATCAGCTACAAATGCGTTTAAATGCATTGAAAGTTACCGTGAACACTGGTCCTGCTTCCCCTGCTCTTCACCTTGTAAGTTCCTTGGGGGCTTTCCTACTTCCTTGGCCTCCTCTGAGTTCTAATTCCTGAGTGACCCCACTGAGTATGTGCTATTCTGTGAACTGCTCTGTTATTATCAGAAGGAACCAGTTGTTCATAAAGACATGAGTCCTTGAGAGGTTCACAGATCTGCTCAGCTGAAGGAGAGAGTGAGCTGACTGAAGCACTGCCTCCTCACTGGCATCAGGTGTGGAGCACCTCAGCCTCATGAAGTATTAAACTAAAACTACCTAGCGCTAAAGCTTTATGCTAACTCAGATAAGATTTGTGCTTTATTCCTATATAGATAAGTAGTAGCAACAATCAGTATTTGAATAAAAATTATCAAAGAAAGCATTTGGGAAAATATATATATATTTTTCCCAGTGAACTGGGAAATTATTAACTTTAACAGTAGAACACATTAATACAGCTCAAGGAAAAACTTTCTGGAAAGGAGCTTGCAAACTTCTATGTTGGATCACAGAGTAATAAAGCCATAGACTCTTAGAGATGGAACATGGCTTATACATTATTTATTCTTACCCTTTAATTTTTCAGATGTGAGAAATGAGGCTGAGATAATTTGGGTGAATTTCCCGGTTATATAACTAGATAGAACTGAACCAGGACTCAAGAACATGGGTATTCTGATTCCTTATTCAGCACAATTTTCCTTACTCAACATTCTCTTCTCCCTTCTGCTTACATGGGATTTTTTTCTTCTGAAAACATCCAAATATTATGAAAGAGTTTTTCAGATTCTGTGATAAAAATGTTGAACTTCTGAATGGTCACTAATAGATACTTGTTGTATTATCTTTTTTTTTTCCTGGCCCTTAGCCAACTATCCCAATAAATTTAATGAAAGAAAGTAAAAACCATTGCTCAGTAATGATCTTTAAAATTCAGTGGCTTGAAATACATTAGGATTTTACTAAAAATTACTTAAACAAAATTCTTTTAATAGCTTTGCAAATCAACATTTGAACAAATAATTCATTGAGCTATTATATGACCTACATGCTAACAGGCAAATATTTGGTATTCAAGGGGCAATAATTTAAGTTGGAATTATAAATGTATTTTAGAAAATCTGATTCTTGAGATTTTGGTATCCATTAATTTTCGCCATTTTTTTTGTGTGTATTTCAAATACCCCAGAGTTTAATGGTAGTATTCACAAACTTATTTACTTGCAGTTTTGCCTTTCCTTGAGGCATTTCTAAGTGCCCAAAACTATTAATAAGGATGAATAAATAGACACAAATGAGCTTCTTTTCAGTCATTTACAATTTAGTCTACTATGTGCTAATCCTGTGTCCTCCGTTAATCAACCCCAAAACACAAGTCTCCCATTGTGCTCAGTAGAGATGAGGCATATGTGGTGGAATTCAGTCAAAATATTAATTTAGACATCTGGGAACCATCACCTTCTTGAGAAAACTATCAGGTAAAATACACTCATTTTCAGCCAAGCTAAATTCCCACGTCCATGAGTTGCACAACCCTGTTAAAGTCAGTAAGTGTCAAAGTCTTGAGCTATGGACTAGACAACATTGCCCAATAACCACAATTAGGGTTTCCAGCATCTGCTGTTCCTCTTTTACAAATCTGAATTCTTCTTCCTATGCTATCTCTTACATACATTATTCATGCTGATGTTGAAATACTGACAGTTTATGAGGAGCGTTCAGTTTTGTGTAGCACTGGAAATCACTGCCCAAGTAACAGAAGGAAAACTTACCCCAGGAAATTATCTCATAAACATTCTTAAAACTCCATTTTATTATGGTGTGCGTTTAAAAAAAAAATTATAGAATGGTATTTTGTTAAATCTTTGGTTTGTCCTGAACTCAAAAACTAGATTTTAACCCTCAGTTTCAGTTTCCTTCACTGACTTGCCCTGACTTTACTTTTCTTTTTTCCCTCCACTTCATGCCTGTCCTTCAATCAGTTAAGTCTATCTACATGGTAGTCATCTCTCCTACTCCTGGCCTCCATTCTTTCTTATACCTGAAATATTTTAGCAGCATTCAGAATTATCTTTTCCTCCTAATTCACAGAGCTGTCAAGATACAACAGTTTAATGTAACTGATATTTAAATGCAATAATTATTTCCACTAATCCACTGTATATTCCTTAAGAATTTAATTTATTTGCTCCTTTGCTCTTCGCAACACCAAGAAAAAAAAAAAAAGAGATGAAAGCTCACACAAAATGTAAATCAGCCATAAAAATAGATAATAGCCCTCAGGCCCTTAGTCTAAAAGAAATAAAAGACCTAGTGAGAATCAAAAAGTGGAACTGAAACAAAAATTATATATTTCTCTTTATTAAAAACATTTGTTTGGTTTTTATGGAAATATGAGTTTTTATGAAATTGTAAATATTGCTCTGTACAAAACTATGTCTTCTCTAATTCAGGCAATCTATCAAATTTTTGGATCACCAAGAAAAAAATTAGATGTGAAAAAGTCCATTTTTGAAGGGCAAATTTAAGTTTGGAGCAAAATATATTTTTAAAAAATAAAAAAATGATATAATTATCTGTTTACATTATGCATCCAATTAATATTTACAAATATGCAAAACTCTTTATAGAGGAGATAGAAAGTCCAGGTACAAATGATCTTTTTTTGGTTAAGTACTACAGAAACATCTTCCCATTGCTCTTAATAAATGACAAATTGCCCTATGGGTAACCCAAGATCAATGGCTGAACCAAAAGAATCTCCATAATGCATTTTCTTGAGGCTGGTAATAAATGAACTTTTGTCTTAAGGGAGAAGTTGACTTAACTGATTCACCAGTTTATTACTAAAGCTAACTCCTAAGGAATCTCTAAAAATATTTTAAACATAGTGTTCGCAGAGTTTAGAATGCATTCTAACTCATTCATCAACTCCTTCCATGCAGACCACATTTGTTTTCTCTGTAATCCTTTCCCCCCTCCTAACAACAGCTGTAGCACTGTATAGCGCCCATTAGTCTAATGCTATTCTTAACTAAAATTACTAACTTGCCTCTAAGAGATGCACTAGAGGGGGCCAAAGAGCAACTCATTGTGGGGTGTTCCATTGGCTTGCCCAACGTCTCATCCATTCAGAGTGTACCAAAATACTCATACTTAAAGTAATCAATCAGATGATCAACTAACCTGAAAGCTCGTTGATAATCTGCTACATATAAGGCATTGTAGTAGGCAATTTTTTGAGAATACAAAGAAATATGTTACTGACCTAGGGTTTAACATTGCTTCTTTGACTACCCTCAAGCAGTAGTCAAGAGTTCATGACATGTAACAATTTGTAATTTTGCTGAGGCATGAAATTGAATTACATGTGGCAAGAGGCAGACTCTCACAGGCATCCTTTAGCTAGAGCGTGCTTAGATGACTAGCCCACATATCTTCTCACAGCGGTTTAGATATTCTCTACTTGTGGTCAAGTTACTGTGTAGTAATTCTCATGACATGATGAAAAACTATTTTCTTTGTGAATACTTTCCCTGAAAATAAAGTCAGCTGCTAGTTCTGGTGATGAAAGTAAAGTGGAAGCAAAACTATCCAAGAAAGTGATGGTTCTAATCCAGAAAATAGAAGTTTTATGGAGACAATTACATGCTAAACTGATATTCATGAATTTGGGACTGTGGTATCCCTCATGAATACTGAAGGTCTGCCACACAAAATAAAGTCCTTATCTTCAAGGAACATTTAGAAAAACATGAAATTCATCATCATAGTTACCTTCTTAGAACCCACATTGTCTTTAGATCATTGCAGACATGAATGTCATTTTAATGACATCAGGACATCTGTTTTATTTATATCTTCCTAAATACTGTGCACAAAATCACCACAGTATCTACTCTTCCACCACACAAGATCTGAGGGACCGACCCAAACTTCAATTGCTTTGGAAGGAGTTTTGGGTTTGTCTGTTTTTTAGTTTTAGGTACCAGCTAATATAGCTTAGGTTAAGATAGAGCTAAGAATAAGAAATACCTATTCCAATTAATTGTGGCAACATATAGTATAGGCTTGGGCTAAAACAACTCCATAGAGAAGTTGGATTTGATAAATTTTTGCAAGGTGGCTTCAACATTTTTTTTCTAAGCAAAATAAGTCTGGAAACAGTTTTTGAAGCCCAGAACATGGTGACAATATACATGATGTTGCACAATGGGAAGTATATGGCAGGCATATCTTGGCCACCTGTCCCTTACGAAGATCAAGGCTCATCGTTTCCATCTTACGGCAGCTGTTATTTTCCATCCTTCTTCCTTCCTGCGGCTGGTTGTATATCCAGCCATCCAGGGTCTCCTAACCTTAGGCTGCTACTGTTTGTGATTCTTGCCTTTGCTATTTTCACTTTATATAGGCTGTTTCTGTCCTTTTTCAAACTTGTAAAAATAGTGCCCCTAATAAGGATTGAAAATCCAATGCTTGACTTCTTGAACATAAAGCTTCCTCTTTCCCTGGACTAACACACAACAGAATGGGGGGGTGGGAGAAGAATAAAGGAAGTAGGAAAGAAACAAGTCATTTATCTCTTAAAGTTTGCAAAGTTCTTTTTGAAAATGAGAATTCTTTGTATTTTTAAAATCCTCTCCACCCATTAGCCTCAACACTACATTGCTGCTATACTTACACCTCGCTCGTTATGTATTTACTTTTTATATAACTAAGCAGCACCCTGTCATAAATGAAATATTCATGCAAAAAAAACTGCTCAAAATGAATTTATAAAAAGAACATATAAAAACTACCATCTGCTCCCAGTCCTAGCAAGCCCTTAGATACCCAAGTGTAAGCCCTCTGATTCCACAGAGAGGTAAGGCAATGTGTCCGTGATGTATTCCTGAAAGCCAAAACTTCAGGCTTTGTATTTAGATGGATCTATGAGCTCTGGCCATCGAAATGCTTAGATCAACATTGATGGGCTTAGATATTGCACATAATGAATTCACGTGCTAGCATATTGTAATGGGTAGTCATACCCGGTCATGTTATGCTGAAATGAGCTGAAACTCTTCTGGGAAGTTGTGAAAGCATTTTGTAGTCAATTGATACTGCAGTACTTTATAATATGCCTTCCTTTAAAAAAAAAAAAAAAAGTTGTCCAGACATTCCAGGACTCCAAGCTGAAGTATGGGCACCTGGATACTAGATTCTTTTAATTCACCTAGGGATACTTCTGATACACTCAGGGCATTTTACTGCTCACACTTGGAGTATCATGATTGCTATACATAATAAGATACATGATTTTCTCAGTAGTTTCATTTCTCCCAAAAGGTAAGTTGCACCTTTATAAGTTCTATGAACACTTAAAAGAGATTCTTCCCTAACACATTCCCACTTTCCTCAAAGTTCAGTGTTACCCACTCTGAACTCTATGTTTGGAATTTTCATGTTTTTCCCCCCTGGAGTCATTAAGTTTGCCTGCAAGCAACCAAAAAGCAAAATAACAGTGCCATAAACAAGCAAAGAGCTTATTTTTCTCCCACAGGAAAGATATCCAGAGACATGTAGTCTAGAACTAACATGGTGGTTCCAGGATCACCAGGAAACCAGTCCCCTTTTTTTGGCTTGCCCCGCCACCTTCAGTGTGTTCACTAATGGTTGAAGATGACTTCTCCAGTTCCAGTCATTCCACTGCACTCTAGGATAGAAGAAGGAAGTTCTGCTCTCTCCTTCTTTAATAAGACTTCCAGGAAGTGTTCCACACATTTTGAATATACTTCTTTGACCAGAACTTAATCACCGTGCCAAATCTTGCTGCAAATTACCCTGGGGAACATAGTCTTTTAGTTTGACACCTTGCCACCCAAAACAAATTCAGAGTTCTCCTACTCAGGAGGAGGGAGAGAATAGATGTTGGAATAGGAAATTCATAGCCTGTGCTTCACTTCACTAGACCATATCATAACTTGCTGTTACATATCCTTTGTTTAGGTTTAGATTTCTAATTGTCTTAATTAGTTGAATAATCCAGCTGTTCATCATTCAACAAATTATAAATTTAAAAAAGATAAAAATAGAGAAAAGTTCTTGGTTCACTGTTACACTTTGATTTTGTTTAAAGGAAGTTCTGAGACTGCCTTCAAATAACTAACCATACTTCATTACCTAAATGGATAGAGAATTAGGTCTATAATTCTATGGCCAAGACTCTCGGTGCTTTCCTCATCATAATAACCATATATTTTATGAACCAAACCAGAACACTTTTGAGAGTGTGCAGGAGGGGTTATTAATAATTACATTAAAACATCAAGGGTAAATCAGGACTGTCCAGAGCACACTGGGGTGTATGGTCACCCAACCCATCCTCCTTACTGGATTTCTTCACATGCCAGATTTCATATAGATGTCAGTTTACTATTACTAATTTACCAGTCATTTCTCACTGGAAATGTGGTAGGATATGAAGAAAGCATAGCAGATTTGGACTATTATCCTATATATCAATCATGTCTCTCAACTGGATGTACAAGGGAAGAAACTCTAGTTAAAAGGTCCAGATGAACTGAAAAGTATTATTAATGAACTATTTCCAGCCATTCATGCTACAGTAAAGCCAAAATTGTTCCAGGAAATGGGTATGAGAGATGGACATCTACTCCTAGTGCCGAGAATCTGGTTATAAGGGATTCTTCTTAGGATCTCTGAGTTTGTAGTATTTTTATCCATCATCCTGAATAGTTTGTCACTTTAATCTGTAACCTGTGGCAGTTGACAGCTGTCAGTTGGAAGGATTTGCTCTGGCTAAAGGCCAACCATAAAGAACAAGGCTAAAGAGTGAGAGCCCAGGCTGACAAATTAATCTGGCTTTCTCCAAGGGGCACTAACATGTTATTATTTTTGAGAATCACCTCTGCCTATGATAGAATCTAATACCGGATCCTCCCTTTTTCCTCATTCCCATTTATTTTTGTATAATGTTTTCGGAAGCATATTTCTATCTGGAAAAGGTGACTATCTATTAAATTGTACCTTACTGGTCTGGGAGCTTCCAAAGATTCTTAATGCTCAACTAAGAAGAAACAAAGACACTAAAAGTATTTGGATAAGTAATAATTATTAGAAATAGTCCCAAACATCCACAGTCTCCCCTATACTTTCTTTGTTGCTTTCTGAAGTCTTCTTTCCCTAAGTGAGTTTATAAGAAGAATGTAGCGTGCCAGTTCAAAACATGGGTTTTTGAGTCAGACTTCCTAAGTTAAAATCCCTGCTCTGCCACTTCCTAACTGAGCTACTCTGAGCATATCAACTCTCTGTAAAATGAGGATAATATTAGTAATTACCTCACGGGTGCTTGAATATTTATTGAGTTAATATGTTTAAAGTGCTTAGAGTAGTGCCTGGCATACAGTAAGAGCTTTTTAAGTGTTTGCTATTTACAACCTAAAGATGGACACAAGATATAAACCCTGTCTCTGTATATAGATCCAATCAAACTCAAGGAGTTCAAAACTGAACTCCTCTTTTACAGAAACATGTGCCTTTTCATGGCATTCCAGTGTATGTTAAGCCTACCACTTTCCTCTGCGCACCCAGCCCCTAAATATTACCCTACATTCTGTGTCCCTTTCTGTCCTCCCTTACACCAAGAAGTACTCAGGTCGTCTTCCAAAATCCACTCCCTTCCTTCTCTTCCAACTGCTACTGGCCTAATTCAGACTCTCTTTACTTCTTGCCTAAATAATTCCAGTAGCTTTCCTAACTTGTTTGTTCTATCTCCAGGCTACTCCCTTCAAAACCATTTTTTGTATGGTTCATGGAACATTCATGTTAAAATCCTACTGTGGATCCTCCTATGATAAGGTTCCGGCCTATCTTTCCATTCTCATTTTTCTCCACCCTCATACCCCAGATAAATAACTGTGCATTTTGACACCTTAATATTTTTTCCCACACTATTCCAACTAAACAGAATGTTCCTGTGCTCTCTGATATTCATTTTCTGAATATCGAAGTTTACGTGATTTAAAGTCCAGCAGAGGGGCACCTGGGTGGCTAAGTCAGTTAAGCATCAGACTCTTGATTTCAGCTCAGGTCATGATCTCAGGGTCATGGGAACCAGCCCACGTCAGGCTCCATGCTCAGTGAATGGAGTCTGCTTCTCTCCCTCTTCCTCTGTTCTTCCCTCCCCCCACCCCCACCCCCCGCTGACTTGCAGGAGCACATGCTCATCCTCTCTCTCAAATAAATAAATAAATCTTTAAAAAAATAAAAAATAAAGGCCCAATGGAGATGCAGATTTCTACGTAAAACTTTTTCTGAATTTTAAGTACTCTTTCCCTCCTTGGAGGTTCTATGACTTGTACGTTTGTAATAGCTCATTACATTGCCCTCTAAGTTACAGTTTCTTATTAATAACCCCCAAGGTTTTAATCCACCCCCAAGGTAATAACTCCCAAGGTTTTAACCCCCAAGGTTTTAATTTAGTCCTTCGTCTTTGTACTTCCTAGTAAAGTCCTTCCTCTTACACACTGGGCACTCCTGGACCACTGAATATGATTGTGACATTTTTGTACTACCCCAAAGCATGGGTCTGTGAAAGCTGAAATCTAGCCCAACCTCTGCCTGTCAAGCTATGTGACTCTATGTTACCATAAAGGGGAGAGTTTATCAATCTACCTAGAACCTATCAGAAGGGGTTGCCTCATTCTTTCACTCCCTCCAACAGGCAAGCTATGCACCTCTAGGAGGAGCACCTTTCTCTTTTCCATTTTTTTTTTTTAGATTTATTTATTTGAGAGAGAGAGTGCATGCGTGAGAGAGAGCGTTGGGCGGGGGGGGAATCTCAAGCAGACTCCCAGCTGAGTGCAGAGCCCGGTGCAGGGCTGAATCTCACCACCCTGAGATCATGACCTGAGCCAAAATCAGGAGTTAGAGGCTTAACCGACTAAGCCACCCAGGGGCCCCTAGGAGGAACACGTTTTTCTAACTCATACACAGGTGCAGTTTAGGACAAGACAGGCTACAGTAGCAAAAAGAATCAAAACTACATAATGGCTCAAATATGAATGAAGTTTATCTCTTACATAATATTTCAGACAGGGTGTTCTTGGTTGGCTGGCAACTGTCCTCATGGTGATTCAGAGATGAATTTGCAATGTGGCTAAAGGAGGATGTTTTGTATAAAGGCATGAGGAACCATGGCAGGTTTAGAGAACTGCAGATAGTTTTGTCTGGCTAGTGCCCTGGAAACATGAGGGAGTATGGCAGAAGATGAGGCTAGCAAGATAGGCAGGGCCCAGAACGTGAATTTATCTGAAAGTCCTGTGAAGAATCAGACTTGGTCCTACACGTGATAGGAAGCCACTGGAGTTTGTTTCTGGGTTTACCATAATTGTCATTATTGTTTTTTTTTTAATCGGGATGGTTAATATTATTTGACAGGAATGTTAGAAAATCAGCACTGCCAATATGTGAGCTGATTTGGATTGCTGTGAACAGAAAGCTAGAATCACCAACAGGGCAAATATAACATTCCAGAAAAAATGTTGAGAGCTCAAAGTAGGGCAGTGGCAGTGGCAATGGAGAGGAAAGGAGAAGAAAAAGAGCAATTTAGGAAGCAGGTCAGAGCAGGATTGGTGATTATTTAAATTCAAGGGATTAGAAAGAAAAAGTTGAGGATGCCCCAGCTTTCTGGCTGAAGCGAGGTCTGTGGCTGTGCCTACAAAAATCAAAAGTTATTCATGTCCACTTTAACACTGAATGTGTTACTGCACGGCCACTAGTGAACAAAGTGAATGACAATAAATTTGCCCTTTCCCCTAATTTTCCGGAGGCCATGCAGTAAGACCCTGCCAGGTGGAACACAGAATCCATCAGACTGTCATAAGAAAAGTCTCCAGGATCCTTATTAGTTAAATAGAAAAGTAACTTGCAAGAACTGACTTAACTTTTCAGCGATGGTTGCCTGACCTAAACATAACCAAAAAAGACCTACTGGAGCCTCAAAATAGAATTAGCTTTGTCTGTTCTGAAGTTGCTATTCATTATTCATTGTCTTCCTTTGTTTTCAAAAGACTTGGAATCTGAAAGTTTGCAGTCCTTGACAAAAATCAGTATATATTTGAAGATACTTGCTCCTTATGGCTGCTGAGTATTATAAAGTTAGAAGCAATCACAGAGACTTGTGCTTGCTGCTCTATTTTACCAGCAATGTGGCAAAGGCACATTGGCCTCCTAAATCCATTTCCCAGAGATTAAAGGAAACTGGAAATGGTTTGACTCTTCACTGAATCCTCACTGCCATATGAGGCTGACTGAAGATGGCACTCTGAGTTGAATTGGCACAGCTCCGCAACATTGGAATGGTATTTCTTGACAGGGTTGGATGGCATATGTAGTTTTTGTGTATTGTTCTGGAGCTTCTTAAATAAAATTGCCCAATTTAAGCCAAACAAATGTTCTATTCTCCACTGTCCCTTCAAATCATACCAATCCTTTGCTTGGTCAAGTCATACCCCCTGACTGTGCTCTGCAGATTTTCCATGGTGCTGAAAAAAGACTTTCATTATAATAGACATTAAGAAAATAACACAATCAAGTATGCTTTCAATATTTTTATTTTAATTATATTATTCCTATAGTAGTTAACTATTTAAATTTTTTAGTGAGTAAATGAGTCAACTTTATAAACCTGTATAAAATAAGTGACTGTGTTGAAAACAAAAATGGTTCTCAGATCTCAAGTCAGTTTCTAGATTGCTTTATATCCTGAAAACAATTTACCTGCATTAATTTAATCAAAGAATGTCTAAGTTACCACTGTGACTTTTGTGCAAGAGACCAACTTGAAACACTGAGTGTTGGGCATTTCCTCCAACATTATGAGTAGGCAAGTCTTCAAACTACTGCTGGTTTGTTCTTTATTACAATCAGATTTGACAAATTTGAGGACAATTATGGACAAACTTGTCTTATAATTTTAATCTTCTATTTGAACTCTACAGGTGCCCCCACCATTATCATTATCGATCTAGATCATTTCTAAGATTTTCCACCAGTCACTCAAATGCAAGACCTTAATCATGCCCTATTTCTCCTGTGTTCCTGGATCTCAGCCCTCAAGGTCTCCCAGGCAAATTTCCCACAAAACTGAGCTCATGACTGATAATTCCCAATGTGTGGCACCACAAGGAAAATAGCTCCATTTTGACAGTTGACTTATGTTATTGGCATCTCATAAGTCATACCAGTTGGGTGGCATCTAAGGTTACGTGAAGTCCTGCAGGAAGGCAAGTCACATGATATAAAGAATATCTGGGCCTATAAAAAATTCTAGTTGATAATCTAGATATCTTAGAGTTCCAAAGTGGGTAAGGGAAAAGTTCGGATCAAAGAAAACAATGAAATGGTTAAAGTTAGTGTTATGTACTGAATGTTTCTGTCCACCCCCACAGTCGTGTGTTGAAATCATAACCCCGAATGTGATAGTATAGGAAGTGGAGCCTTGGGAGGTGAAGAGGTCAGGGGGTAGCACCCCCATGAATGGGATTGGTGCCCTTATATTAGAGACCTATAAATCTCTCTCATTGCTTCTTCCATGTGCAGACATAGAAGATGGCCCTCTATGAAGTAGGAAGAAGGCCCTCAACAGACACCATATCTTCCCACACCCTCATCTTGGACTTCCCAGCCTCCAGAACTGTGAGTAATAAATGTCTGTTGTTTAAGCCACCCAGCCTATGGTATTTTTGTAATTGAAGTCCAGATTGACAGTTGGTGTTAAAGCAGGGCACCCCTAGGGAATATACTATCTGGATTCCCACATTCCCATTTACCTTCCCTCAATGTTTTGTGAGGTTTATATTATAAAGTGGACACCCCAGACTTCAAGGCTTTTCCCTACTTTACATTTCCTGGTGGGAACTCACCCCAGCTGTACCATCACACCACTCCATATTCAGAATCTCTCTTGTGGCAAGCGCTCAGCAGATCTCTACCCAGTATGAGGACAGAATATGTCTGTGGGCCATTTACATTGGCAGAGTCCTCTGTTCTTAAACCATAATGATTGCTGCTGCTTTCTGTCCCTCTGCAGTTTACTTCAGGTAATTCTTGATGTCACTTTCCTTTTTAAGGTCTCTCTTTGAGCTTTGACCTGTAGACTCTTCGGAGAATAGTAGCATTGTTCCATCTGTTTTAACATGATCACTCTTTCTAGCCTCTTAGATAACCAAGAGAAGTAGGTGGGGGAAGGAGGTGGCTTGTTTTTCATTGCAAGCCCCAGATCTGGTCCCATTGGAAACATGAAAATTCTTTAGTTACTGGATCAGCCTGTTTTGCCTCAGATAAACTTTCTTGGATCTGAGAAATAAGCCATTTACTCATTTTTTAATGTTTAGGTTGTTTTTTTTTTCCTTGTGGTCAGTGTTATTTAGTTTCATTTTCATCTCCTTATTCCTCTCTTTGCTTTTATTTCTTCTCTGTAGCTCTGCTACCAGCCCCTGCCAAGTTTCTTTATCAACTGTCTCTACAGCCAACTTAACTTTCTGAGCCAATCGTGTCAAAGCAGAATGCATATGGGTGCTGTCAATCTCACATGGTGCAACTTGGAATTAATTTCTGATGCCTACCAGATATTTAACCCATGAGCAGAGTAGAACTTGGGTGGCCCTGGAGTCTCTAAATTGAAGCACTCCCTCCTTAACTCTCTATTCCCCCTTCTTCTATTTTAACTCAAATGGAAAGCCTCAGAGTCTTCCTACAAGCAAGGCACGTCTTCTGCCTTTTCCCCAGCCTCTTACCTACCTGCCTTCTAAGGCTTGAGCCCACCCGTGCATCCCACCCTCACTTGTTCATGGTCTAACAAACACCCTGCCCAGCACTTGCTAATCCCTGGCTTCCTATCCTTTCAAATCACTGTCTGCGCTGGTCCTGCCCTAAAAGAGAGGATATCTCCAAAGCCAAAAGCAGCTGTGTCAGAAAACTCTCTAGCATTCCCTGTGCACAGTACAACCAGCCCTCATATTTGCTGAGGCCCAACATGAGCTTGGACAATATCCTCTGGGCACTTTGCCTTCACCCTAGACAGATACTTGAACCAACTTGGCCAGTGCCGTTTTGCCCTAGTAAATGAACCTCTGTATGGTTCAAGCTCACCATCCCCCCAGATGGCCCTGTATTAATGCCTCAAACCACAGCTCATGTCATTTCATCACATCCAAACTAGAACCTGTGTATTCTCTCTGCCGAATTCACTTTTCACTAGATACTAGCTGATAACCTGCTTATTTCTTCTTTACTCTTACTCTCTCTTAAATGAGCCCTTCCTAGCTCCCCTTACCACACAAAACAATCTGGCTCAATAGAGAACATCTTAAAGAAATGTCAATTTCAATGTTGTTGGATAACTAGTTAACTAGCTCTTTAACAGAATACACCTGCACCACTATGGCTTTAGAAGTTTTCTCAGAGCTCAAACTTGACTTAAGTAAATATTTATTAACAACTCATAATTTATTAGTCACTGGGCTCATCATTCAGTAGTTGCTCACCTTTCACAATGTCCACATGGGGGTGATACCATTTTAACCCCACTTTCCCCGGAAGAGCATTAGACTTGGAAAGATTAAGTAGTGTGCCTGTGGTCAGCAAGATAGAAGTGATGGAGTCAGGATTTGAACACTGACTTCTTGCTCTTACCCTCGGTTACACTTAGTATTGCATGCCCTGAAAGAAGTGCTCCTTGTCCTTTACAGTCTTTTAAGTCCCATTTAGGTTTCAGTTTCCCAGGAGATAATTATTTTACTCATTCATCAAAGATTTTCTGAGCACTTAGTAAGTGCCAATGACTGTTCTAAGCCCAGGGGACGTATCAGTTAACTATAGAGGTAGGATTCACTCAGCTGCACTCAGGTATAGAGGTGGCTCTTCTGATTTCTGGGGAAAAAATCTTCCCCAAAAGGAGATGATCAGTGTCTTGAGGAAGGTTAGGCTCCTCCACAGCAGGTTCCAAGCACAGATGGCCATATTGTCGTGCCTTGTGGCTGAAGGATTCACCACAACTCTATATTTGGTCATAAATGGGGGCATTTTAAATTAATTTACCCAGAATCTGGAATGTCAGAACCAGAAAGAACAACAGAGGTCATCTGGTTTAACTGTCTTACTATAGAAATGAAAATAAATAAAAAACATGCTGAGAAGTTTACTTTTCAAGATGACATAGATGTGTAATAAAAGAATTGCTTCTTAAATACAGTTTTCCTAACCCCCCATCCGGTGCTTTGATTCATACATCACACAGTGTCCTAAGGAAAGGATGGGGTACATCTTGAAGACAGAATTTCCATGGCTGTAGGCAAAACTCTCCTGACCATGGATCAGCTTCTTAGAACAAGCTCCTTCACTTAAGCCATTGCCCATGAAGCACTTCCAAAGTTTTTCAGAGTGGTATCTAACAATCAGGCAATGGGAACTATGTAGATTTATAGGACCAGCATATGCTACTACCAGTTGTAGCCAGTGGGGTATGGACTTAGTACTCATCTCCTGTTTGAAGTGGGAAAAGAACCAGAAAACTTAGAGAACCCTGTCTTTCCTGTTGAGCCTGCTTATTCATCAACATCCTCACAGATTTCTCTCTGTTCCAGACCCCCCCCTTCAAACCCATCTGGGCAGCATTCTTGGGGTTTGCCTTTGAGGATATTAGGTTAGCATGAACTCAGTTCTGAATCTTCACCACATTCTCCTCTTACCAGTTTACCACTTTTGCAGTTTATCCTGGTGCCTAAGTGTATAATCTCCTCGCCTCCCCCACCCTACCTCTTGCAGCATGAAGTTAGTTGCTTTGTTTTTCCCTTCTGACGCACTTGCTTTGTGCTATATTTAACTCCTGTGCATTACCATTAATATCCAGCCACACAAGTGAAGTTACCGCTGTGCATTACTTCCACCAGGTACAGTAGGGGTTTATTCGGCTAATTCCTTTTGGGGATAAGGAAACAGATGCAAACACAATAAGAAAAGGGCTGAACCTTCTCTCCACAGTAGACTGAATACAAATCTTTATAAGATTTTTATGTGCATGATTTTATTCTTTTGCTTTTTACCTACTTTTTGCCTTTGGTTTTGGCTGGCACACAAAGCAACTCACAAAAAGGGAGGCTGACAAAATATATGTTCCCCTGAAAAGAACATGCTCTTAACATAAAAAGAAACACAAAAGATCAACAACATAAGTTATTCCTAGAAGATTTACAGTTGCCTAGAACAGTACCTGGTACATAGTGGGTGCTCAGAAAATTAATGAATAAAACCACATGTGATTTCTTGCCGTCTGGCTAGTTTTCCTTTGGCTGGACAGGAATTCCACCTATGCTGAGAAGGTCAAGACCGTGAACCAAAGAGAGGGTATAGTCATTACAGGCTATTTATTTTTTGGCCCAATTTCTTTTTTTCTTTTTCTATTTTCTTCCTTTTTAACTTTTGATTTATGAAATTCTCCTCTTCCATTTTTCTCCTCCTCCTCACCCACTTCCTTTTTAAAAGTACCAGTCTCTCCTTTCATTTGCTTTTTTTATTTGTTGAAGCACTCCGACCACAGTAGGGGTTTTTTTAGGCACAAGAAATCACTGCTTCATTAGAACAAAAAACTGATATATTCAAGGTTTTTTTATCCAATTAAAAAAAATTTTTTTTGGCTTGACTTTGTTTTTGTGAGAAAGGGAATCACAAAAAGCAATATTTATTTGATCCTTAGGTGATAAAAATTTCTTTAATGAAAATGCTAAGTTTGAAACAAGGTTACAGTTTTATTCAGTTAAGGAAATGGGAATGGTTTGTGGAAGAGGAAAAAAAGGGAAGTAGAAGGGGAAAGGCATTGGCATGGGCAGAAAGACTCATAAGTAACAAAAAAAAAGGTGAGATAGACAAGTAGACTGGGAGGAAAGTGGACCAGAGACTGAAAATCCATGGAAAGAGAAGGGTTCCAAAACAAGGGGAGTTCCATGTGTACCCCTCAGAGGTCTTTCTGCAGAACATTTGTGGGGAGAATAGGGCAAATGTGGAGGGCGGTGCTCCTCTCTGCTTCACATCCACCAAGAACACAGGAGCTGTTCTCTTTTTAAAGCCCCAGATCCCATCTATGAATCTTACTTCCACCCTCTTGGTCCTTCAGCTGCTTCAGAGAGGAAGTCAGCTGGAGCGAGAAGAGGCTTCTAGGATGATATCCAAAGTCAGAGAACTCTGTGCAGAAGCTGTTCTGCCTGTTATAAATGAGAGTAACTCAACTGAGGGGACTCTCTGCTAATAAAAACCTAATCCACTAACTAACCCACTCTAGCCAGAGTACACATGGAGAGTGACACCCAGCCTGTGCCCACTCTAACTGGTCAATGCTGATGCTTTGTTTATAAATATTTTAAGTATTACTAGCTACCTCGGGATAGCAACTGAAAAAAATGAAGTTATTATTTTAGATCACATGTACCTCTAATTCTTTTAATTATGTCAGTTTAAGCAAGTTAGTTTCATTCAGTCATTCATCCAACAAATGTTTATCAAGTGCTTATTATAAGCAACGGGAAATAAGGTTTGAGATCATCACTTCACTATCCAGATGTAGTTAAGGACTAGTTTAAATGCTGTTGCAATAGTATAGGTAAGAGTGATGATCAGTTTAACCAAACCTACAACAAAGGAACTTGAGAAAGACTTAAAAATGGAAACAATAGGACCTGGGGACACCTTCTCTGTTGAGTATTAGAGGGGCAGAGGGGGCAGGGTGGTTCTCAGGTGCATGCAGGGGATGTGTGGAAGGTATGGATTGCTTCAGAAGGAGGGATCTAGTCAGGGGGAGAGACAGACAGAGGAAGGAGGGGAAGAAGAGTAGGGTGCGGCAGACAGGAGTGAGAACCAGGAAGCACTGAGAGGAAGGTATGTAACAGAAGAGGCTGAGAACGTATGGGCAGAGTTAGAAAAGAGAATCTGGACAATGCAGTAAAGTTCTGAGTGATTCAAAGAGTGTAGACTTTTTTTTAAGACACTGAAATAGACAGCATGAGATAGTGGGAAGTGGGTAGGGTTTGGAGTCCAACTGATATGAAATTAAAACAGCTGTCACTTGCTACAAGATCTTGTACAAGTTACTCAACAATTCCCAGGTTTTTAAAAAATTTATAAAATGGAGATAATGTCTTGTACATAGGATTGTTCTGAGCACTAAAGGTTATGTTTAGTGTCTAGCACTATTCTAGAAGATTCCTTCCCTGCTTCTTTTATCTTTAGCTTTACCTTCCTCCAGGCCATCAACTTCTGAGCTTATTTTCAAAAAAGAGGTTTGATGAGACTAGTGCCCTGCTTATCATCTTGGCACACCTAGAATAGAAGTCACAGGTGGTCGTTTGTGCTCTGATCTCTGCTACCCTTTTAGCCCATCTCTCATCACTTTGGTACCGCATTCCAGCTATACCATATTTACAGCAATATCTTTCATATCTTCAAGTCTTTGAACAAACTGCTTCCTCTTCTTAAACTGTCCTCATCTAGTTCTGACTACATAAATATTAGCTTTTTAAGACGTAAGCTCAAGAACAGACCTCCACGTGCATGCCTTAGCCTGATCCCTTGTCTGTACTAACCTCCACCATCCACACATCAAAATCCATCTTCCTTGCCACCACAACATCGTGCAGATTCCACCAGTCATACTTAAGCAACATTTAAAATGATGTGTTTAATTTCCTCCCACCCAACAGATTGATATATCCATAAAAACAAAATGATTTCTCATTGTATCCTCAGTAATTTTACATTGTAGTTGCTCAGTAAATGGCTGTTTAATTAATGTATGATTTTAATGTAAGACCATGGGTTCCACAGGTTAGCATGCACTGCTTAAACATTTTTAAATCACATAAACAAAGGATAATTTAGGATAGTACTTTCTTGGGAGTCTTGCGGTCAGCTGCCAACTTTGAGGTTAGATTAGATTTGAGGTTCAGCAGATCAGTACTCTACTGGCAGGATATAGCCCCTAAAATCATATAATCCTAAAGGTTTGTTCCCAGCCCTAATTTCTTAACCAGGATGGAACTGATAAGTACTTCGAGAGAGAGGATGCATAGTGTGGTAGTTAAGAACACTGGACGCTGGAGTAGGACTGTCTGGGTTCAAATCCCCTTCACTGGTCATTACTAACTATAGAATCATGGACTACTTAACCTCTCCATCACTCAGCTCCTTTATAAAACAATGATGATGATGATGATGATGATGATGACGACGACGACGACGATAAGACACACCTCCCAGAGATGTTATGAGAAGTGAGTTAATACAAATGAGAAGATTAGACCAATGTCTGACACATATTAATAAGTTTTAGTTTCTATTGACTTATGACTTCTTTTAAGGATATTAGTAGCTGAAGAAGTTATATGTATCCATACACCACTTTGTGAATATATATAATCAGCAGGATAAGAACCATGGGCCAGTAGAATTTCATGAAAGCCCCAACAGAGATCTAGATCCTAAACTGGCTCTGAAATCAACATGAGCTCCCTATCGTCTTTGAGTCTGAGCTCCTTCTCCAGCATGCAGTCCTTTTAGAATAAGCAAGGCAGAGCAGAGCACTTGGGGATGAGACTTTGTTTTTAAACAAGGAATCTGAGAAGAATAGATACTAGTGATGCCAGTCAAGAAGTATTCTTTAAATGCCGACTGTGGTTGAGGCACTGTTCTAGCTACCGTGAGGCCAATCCCTTTTATTCAGAGCTATTTAAAAGACCTCTAAAATCACTGAGATTCCCCATGATTTGGGGCCTTAAAGGATCCTTATACTAGGACAAGGAAGAATCTGGGCTTGTTTTTTGTTTTTTCCCCTGCCTTGATTTTTTTCTTTCCTCCCACCCTCCCTTCCTTCCTTCTTCCTCCCTCCCTCCCTTTCTTCCTTTTTTCCCCCCTAAAATAGCACTCTTATCATCAAGGTGTGTAGGTACTATGGAGATAGCTGCTATATAAATACAGGAAGAGAGAACAAGAGAGGAGGAGGAGATAATTAACTCAATTGTATAAGGCTTTCTTTTAGAAGAAGAAAGCTTCTCCTTAATTTCATTCCTATCTCCAAACATGCAGAAAATGGTGCTTCGAAAGACATCCTGACAGTCAGCCCTAGAACACAATGCTGACTCCAAGACAGAGTCCACTCAGTTCTTACACCTGACTATGCAAAGCGACCTACTTTCCCTCCTGCTTTTCCCTCTTTTTGTAAATAATTCTTTATAAATGGGAAAAATGGAGAGCAAGTCTTTCAAACAGTTGTCATAAATTAGAATAAATTGCATTAATTCAAAATGTAAAACTAGGAGAGCCAGGAGAACATGTAACATATTTTCCCCAAATAACACTGTGAACAAGCACAAGTGTATACTTTGGGCATATGTATATCTTTCCTCTGACTGACAGCCTGAAGGATAGTCCATGTGATTTTTGTGTTGCTGAGGTGGAAACAATCTTTATTTGGATTGAATAGCAGAGTAAACAGGAATGAATAAGAGACACAAAAGTTTACAGTACAGATGGTTTTCCGATTCTTTTTTAAAAATTGTATGCGTTTTCAATTAAAAGCGCATTTGCCTTTTGTTCTAGTCAACTGTCCTAAAGACTTTCCATGGTTACACACCAGAAAAATTAAAGGTGATCAGTAAATCACGTTCTGGGTTTAATAATGTTACATGAGTTAAATGCACAGAAGTTTATCTTTTCTACTTTTTAATCTGAAAAAATTAAGGTTTATCTTGAAGTCATTAAGGAAATTTAAAAAAGTTCGTGATAACAAGCTAAGATAAATAAACTAAGGAAGATATTCATTTACACACACAGTGTGTATCTGTACACACACACCCATGTTTATGGGGAGAATGGGTAAAAGATTTTGATGATTCAAGGAAAATATTAAAGGTGTGCCAAAAGTGGTCTCCAGGGACACAGAAGGATTTGATTAAGCTATAATTACACCTGCCTATAAGCAGCGTAGACCCACGCACCAAAGAGCCTTCTTCGTAGAACTGGAGGAACATTTTCCTTCTCATGGTTCTGTCATCAAATGAACTGCTTTGGGTAACACAAGGAAGGGATAATATAACCATCCATCTTCTGTCGACAAGGCCCCCTTACCTGTTCTGGAAGGCAAAAGGCTGTTCTGATTGAATTATCCCCAACTTTAATGTAAAATAAAACAGCAATGCCTAAACACTTACTCAGCATTTTTCACTTACGTGATTATGGCACTGAGTCATGGTTTATCTTTTAATCTATGTCAGACATTGCCTTTATTGCCAACATTTTCTGACCACAGTATCTAGGGCAGTTAAAAGGCCTAATTCAGTGGCATTTGAGAGAGAAGTGGACACACACACAGGTCTCACTTGCAGGCTCATCCTTGATTCTGCAGGGTCTTCTGCCTGCCTTGAAAAGACAAGTTATGGCTCTCAAGGGTGCTCTAATCTGGAACAATTCCCACAAAACAATCAATGGCAAATCATTATTTCTTTACTTTTCCCAAAGAACAGGATGCACAGAAAATAATGCACATGTAGTAAAGAGTTGAAAGCCTAATGCACATAGGAAACTTGCCGCCCCTCCAAATCAGCACATCAGGCCACCAGATACCAGTCTCGGGCAGGAGTTAGTCATCATTTTCTTACATGAGCCACGCTCTTCTCCCAGGATTGATGCATCGTCTTCCCCTCTACATAAAGAATTAGCTGAATAAAGTAAAAATAAGAGGACTCTGGGGCTGCAGATGGCTGACCAGCTGTTTCTGAGTGACTCCCCATGAATCAGTGCCTCATCTGAGCTTTACTGCTTCCATGTTTGGGGGGCCAAATATTCTGCATTTTGGAAAAGTAGTTCATGGAAAATAATACAGCAAACTAACATTTATAGAAAACCACAGTAATCTTGTAACAAATGTCCTAAATTATGTACTCAAAAGCAGATCCAATTTTACCCAAGGTTCTCTGTCTACAGTGCCTGTAGGTTTTTGTTGTTGTTTATAACTGCGGCTCCTCCCAACCCCCAACCCAAGTGCCTCTTTTTAAATGATATACCACTTTATATAATATACCACGCAGAGGACGAAATTTCAGCCTGGAAAAGAGGCAAGGGGGTGGGGGTAGAGGATTTAAAGGGCTTTTCTGTCCCCTTTGGAGATTCATCTTACATATTTTCATTCAGTTTGGTGGTAAGATTAATGCTGCTTTTGAAAGCCTCCTGGCTCCTTTTAAACAATACCATTTCTCAGTGCTTAAGTGCAATGTTGGGGGTATTGACAAAATAAAAGCAGAATGGCACTTTATATTCCAACCTCTTCTACTCCCTTTCAAAGCGGAAGTTTCTGGCAAGACAAGAGCCTCACTGAAGCCTTTTCCTGGTTGTTCTCTTTAATTTTAGATGATTGTTTGATGTGGATATCTCTAAGAGAATTTATTTTAATACACAGAGGAGCAGAGATAGCTCCAAATGCCTATTATCAGGAAAAAGGCATTCTATATGATGGGAGAGTAAGAAACCTTCTGTGATCATTTTTATTCAATGAAAGCCACTTCTTTGGGTGGGAGAGTCAAATGCTAGTACCCACACATGCTGCATGCATACCAGCATGAGCCGGAGGAATGCAGATTTCTGTATCTGAGAGCAGCTGCTAAGTGAAATGGAACGTCCAACAGATGGCTGCATTGTCATTGTTGGGGGAGGAGGAGAGGGGAGCTATTTTGGTTGTTCTGTTGAGTTTGTGTGTGTGTGTGTGAGTGTGTGTTTAACAGGATGTGTTCTCCACTACCTGGATCTCTCTGGTGTTTTCAAGGGCTTTTATTCACTTGGAATATTAAAACCAGAACAGGCATTAGAGATCTTGGCATGTAATGGAGAAGGAGAGAGATCAAGGACACACAGCTGTTAGAGCCAAAACCAGAACCCTTTCATTAGGGCCATACCACAGAGAAGTCATGAATTCTACTTAGTTGAGTATTGGTATTTGACACCAGCACCAAAGCTCAAGAGAAGGAAATGCTATGTCAGATGCTATATAAACTATAAATGCTATATAGTCTGAAAAGTATGTGAATATTGTTTTCTTTTAAAATTTTATGGTGGAGTTGCCTTGTAATCCTCACATTGGAAGAAAGAACTAAGATGCTTTATAAGCAAGGTTATATCAAATCTATATTACATACTTCGTTAGATGCTTGGGACAATATGACCAAGTTTAAATCACATGCTATAGAATACCATAATTCTATAGCAGTTTCATATTTCAGAATCTAAGGAGTTAAACTTGTAAGTCGAATCTTTCAAAAGTCATGGTTGAAAGACAAACAGAAAAGTGTTGAGGTCCCATCATGACCTGTCTGCAAAAGGTCTCCATCCCCCTTATGATGAGAGCTTTGGGCAAGTTATACAGTCACATGGCTCACCCATTGGTTCATGTTTTTTTTCCAGAAATAGAATCAATAGAGAACAGACAAACCCACAGTTGCCAGTTTGTACAGTCTTGTGGTTTCTGTCAGGGGCTACAGACTCGAGCAGGTCTACCAGATAATGAAGGCAAACTATTTCAGTTCCTGTGGGTCCAGAGCGCCTCAGCAGAGTTCTGGTTTCAAACAAATGAATAACAAATTAAAAGGTACAGTAAAATAAGGGGGTGGTTAAAATATATGAACTAAAATCAATGGAGGAGAAACATAGTTAAAATCCCTGCATTCTCAGCAATAGTCGGTGATGTATCTTGTTAATCTCTTAAAATTTATGTTAAAAGCCTTTTAACAGAAAGTCAATATATTTGGGGGGTTGAGCAAGTACATCATCCTGTACCAGTGGTTGCATGAAATATGATACAGAGGCTCCACTGTCTGTAGGAAAAGAAGAGGGGGTCCATCCAACGGAAGTCCCACCTCAAAGAGACCAGACGCTTTTCCCAAAACAGTCTGTGGAGCCAAGCCCAGTATTATGCTCTCCTCCTCTGCCTAGGTTCCCCGCTGACGTCAACTAGAGTCCTGGAAATGAAGCAGGATCAGAATACCAGAAGCATAGCCTAATAATAGAGCAAAAATGGAGAGCAGATGGAAAATAAAGCTTCTCGATAAAGTGAGACCTAATGTTATAAATTTGTTCAGGGAAAGAAAACAACAGCAGCAAAGCAAAAAGGCCTGCAAGCAGACTTATTGGTGCTAGAATTCTGGAATATGGCTGACGAGAAAAACACCGAGATACTTAGGAAAACAGGCAAAATCAATTTTTGGATTAGTTTGAAACACGGCTACTAAATGTGCACGGGGATGAAAATGACACCAAACCGGAACTAGAAAACTAAAACCCATGATTAGCAATTTCCTTTACCCATGAGTGGTACATAATTTCATCTACTGTATTTGCATCTCACCTGGAACAGTCTGCTTAATACAGGCATAAACTCTAATCATGGCAGTGAAATGGTTTGGGTCCAAAGTACAAGTTTTTGCAAAGGGGCCCTGTCACACCCAGAACTCCTAGAGATGTTCTCACAATTTACTTGCCCCTGCATCCCCATTGTGTGTGTGTCTGTATGTGTGTGTGTGTGTAGTCAGAGTCTTCAAAGGCTACTTTAGCTCTTTGTGTGGCTACGAGATACTCAAACAAACACTCCACTTAATTTTCTGGGATGAGCAGCAAAGTCTTGAAACCTATTAATTTTTACTAACTATGTGTACATTTTTACAGAAGAGAGATTTTTTTAGATCTTAATAACCTTAATGTTAATAACTGGATTTATAAATATTATTTTTGATATAGACAAAGAAGGCCCAATGACATTAAGATTGAGATAACAATTTCAAACTGTAAATACATGTTTTATGAGGAAATCATGATAGAACGTCAAAGATTTTCTATTTGATAAACATTCTCCATTTTCTCAAAAGAATGAGCTACTGGTTGGAAAAGCTGATGAGGTAAAGTTTTAGAACAAAGCTGCATTTTCTCTTATTTTTGCTGTTTAACCACTGACAGGTTGAGGGGGGCGGGAGTAGCCAATTTTTTAAAATTGTTCACATTTTTGGCTTATCACTCTAATGGTTTCTGGGCTCTGTCTCTAACATCCAGAAAAAGAAGTCTTTTTTTTTTTTTCTTTTTTTTTTTTGAGTCTGATTCTAGCGCTGCTTGATCTTGTGAACTTGACATTTCAGACCCTCCCGCACTCCCAGGGGAGTTTTCTCACCTTGAACTTAAACTTCACTCTGCTCCTCACCCTATGGCTGAGCGTGAGCCCAGTCCATCCCTTGCCACGCCTCCTGCCCTACCCCAGGAGAGAAGATATTGGATACTCATCTCTGGGTGGAAGGTCCCCAGCAGATAGATGACAATGAACTAATCTCAAGTAATGAACCATGTTACAGTGTGAAAGGATGGAGGTACGGACATAAGAATCACAGACTTTTAAAACTAGAAGACACCTAGAGATAAGTTATTTTATAGGAGAGGTGAGTGTTACTCAAACCCGGTTGACAATGCAGAATTCCTACAAAAAGAGAATGATATAATGTATGTAAAATGTTTTATAAACTATAGAGCACTGTACTGTATGCATAGAAAGTCAGTGTTTGTCTTCTAGTTAGTATGTTTGAGCATTATTCCAGATATGCTGCCATTACTCAAAATGTTTTAAATCTCTTCTTTAAAATTGTCATTTGAGGCAGTTAAGATTGTCACTGTACAGTCACATCTTGTTCTTATCAGTAAAGGTATTATCCAGGGCTCAGACATTCATCTCAGATTTGATCTTAAATGTCTTCGAAGGCAGAAACCATGTCTGTCTTGCTCCTTGCTCCTGGTATACTGCCTGCCACTTAGTAAGCACCTAATAATTATTTGTTCAAGGAGTTTTTTTTTTAAAAAAAAGATCTAACCCACCCTCAGAGAATGATGATTTGCTATGATTGATAGGCAAAGTCTCTAAAGACATTTCAAAAGAGAATTTCCCAAATAAAATTATTTTTGAGCTGTAACACTGTTGTTGGAAGAAGTTCAAGGTTATTCATTAGAAGGGGACAACATTCATTGTATTTACACATCTGTGTTCTGGCTGACCTGTTTACATTGTTGAATTTATTTATATCTCACCTTTCAAAAAAAAAAAAAAATGAGCCAGATTGAAAAACAACAACAAAAGAAACCCATAGTAACAATAATGTTAATACAAAGCCAGTTACTGTAATTGTATCTCAGACGTACGACAAAGCAGCCCACAGGGTGGGTTCCTTATGTGTGGTTAGCTAAGGAGTGACAGTAAGTAACAAGAAATAGAGAACAAATGAGACTCACCCAGTCTCAAGCACATGTCTGCATGCCATCTGGCTCTTGTTCCCTGTTGAGTAAAAGAGTTACTTACAGCTACTAAGAACGCAGTCATAAGGAAACATTCTGGGGTGACTGGGGTGACTGGCGTGACAAGATTCCCAGATGATAATAAGTGCCCAGGAAGAAAGGCATCTGCAGGTGTCATGATAACTGATCATCACTGTTAGCACTAACAGGTAAAGTCAGTTTCAAGGATTCCATGTGACACATAAAAGTGACAACAGTGCCTCTCCAGTAGACCAAAGTTTTATTTGAAGAAGAAAGAATGAGCACAATACCAAGTGGGGAAAGCATACTAATCACAAGACAAAGTTGTCCACCTTTCTCATATGGCAGTTACTCTCAGGAGAGTCTAAGAGTAGTGATTTTACAATTGTTTTAAAACCCATTAGGCACACAGAAAAAGTTCACTCCACGCCACAAAAACATGAACTTCCTCCCATATTTCAACTAGCTTCAGTCTACAGCATCCTGGCCAGGCTACTGATATGGTTATACATTTCATGAATCCTCTTGGGCTTAGGGCTTGATTAGTAGTTGCTCACTGAACATGTTTACTTGTTCCTTTTACTGCCCTCTGAAACAACGGATTAAGAACATTCACTCAGATCCAGCAAAAAGCACAGCAAAATGTGGTACTTTATAAAAATGAAACCAAAGAGTGTTGAGAAGAAAAAAGAGAGAATGCTGAATTTCTCACCAGACCACCGGCTTGCTCCTTTTGGAGCTACTCTGGTTTTGATGAGGACCAGAGCATGGGTGTCATTCAAGATGTGTGGTATCCACAGGAACAATAAGTCAGTTCTCCTCTAGAAATAAGTTATTCCAGGGGCGCCTGGGTGGCACAGCGGTTAAGCGTCTGCCTTCGGCTCAGGGCATGATCCTAGCGTTCTGGGATCGAGCCCCACATCAGGCTCTTCCACTATGAGCCTGCTTCTTCCTCTCCCACTCCCCCTGCTTGTGTTCCCTCTCTCGCTGGCTGTCTCTATCTCTGTCGAATGAATAAATAAATAAAATCTTTAAAAAAAAAAATAAGTTATTCCAGTGCCATAATAAAAAGAAGGAAGTATTACTTGAATTCTGAAGTGACTGAAAATTTGAGCTCTGTCCTTCAGCTAAGGATGTAATACCAAAGGCAGCTTCATGACTGCTTTTCTGTAATCTTTCCTAGAGAATTTATGGTTCAGCCTCACTACCTTACATCCCATCCCAAGCCCTAACCCCAAGATTGGGTTCCAGTGTAATCTCCACAGTGCATCAAGAGTAGATTTCTAACCTGCAAATCTAATTCTATAACTACACGGTTAAAATTCTCTTATGTCATCCATGTAACTTACTGACTGGAGTCTGATTTCTAAGCGTAACAGATGAAGATTTTTAAAGAACTGGCTCTCCCTTATCTTTCCAACCTCACCTTCTGTAACTCCTCCATGAACTTTGTAAGCTCTGGCCATAACGAATTAGTCTCCAGAATCCAGGATCCCACTGTGTTCACTTATATCTCTGCTCTCTCTGAGGAACACGTACTTTCTTTCACCTCATTTTCTAGAAAACTATTATTCATTCTTCAAGACACAGACTCTCATCTTCTCTTTGAAGACTTTTGCCATCATCTCACTTTCAGCTCTAACCATGCAGACTCAAATACCACTGTGTGCAATTCTAAACAGTACAAAATGTTTTGAGCCATTTTGACTTTGCCATTTTGACTTTGAGGGCACTTTGGGCCCGCTGTTAAAATAACCTTGACTTTCACTTTCAAAGGGACAAAGCACATGAGCATATATCCAATTCGGCTGTTCTCTATCCTCCCCACAGGATGAGGACCTGCTTATTAGACTGTATTAGTCGGCTTGGGCTGCCATGACAAAGTACCATGGGCTGAGTGCTTAAATGACAGAAACTTATTTTCTCACAATTCTGGAGGCTGGAAGTCCATGTTCAAGGTGCCAGATGATTTGGGTTTTGGTGAGACTCTTCCTGGCTTATAGATAGCTGCCTTCTTGCTCCGTCCTCACTTGGCCTTCTCTCAGTACATGCAGTATGGCAGGGGGAGAGAGAGAGGACAAAGGGAGAGGGAAGGGGGGAGCTTATTCTCTGGTGTCTTTTTTTTTTTTTAATGAAAACACTAATCCTATCAGATCAGGGGTCCACCTTTACGATGTCAGTTAATCTTAATTACTTCCTCAGAGGCCCTGTCTCTAAATAGAGCCACACAGGGGGTTAGGGCTTCAACATATGAATTTGGGGGGACAGAACTATTTAGTCCAAAACAATCACCTCGTGTTTCCAATAGCCAGCGTAAGTCCCTCTAATGCCTATAAACATCTGTGCTGCGATTAAATGCCATACCACATAAAGGGAGAATGAGGAAAACTGGTCAGCTCATTAATCAGTCTAAAGTATATATTCATTTAGTGTGTACCCTGTGCAAATCCCTGTTACAGACATGTCAGTGTTCTTAAGGAATTCATAATCAAGTAATCTAATTGAGAATTTAAATAGAAGTAAGTGCCAAATAAATGGTTCTAATAATAAGCAACTATTGGGGAGAGGAAAGGGCACTGGATTTGGAGTCCAAAAACATGAGTTCAAAATCCAGCTCTGCCACTTACCATCTCTATGACCTTAAAGCAAGCTGCTTAATTTCTCAATGCTTCAGTGCCCTTGCCTTTAGTAACATGGTAACCCAGTAACTAAGGAAGCAAGTGAGAGAGAGTTCAGAAATTCACTTTGGAAATGCTAACACCACATACACAAGGGAAGACAGGTGCGGCTACGCCCTCACAGAAAGCTCTTTTGATAGGCTCCTTGATACCTTCTTTCTTCCCAAAGGGGAAGGGCAGCTTTTTGTGCAGGGCATTGCCTCCCTAGAAGGAGGCCCTGCTGCATGAGCCACATTTGCACATGCCTTTAACCACCACTCTCAAAACTCACTGTTTTCTGCTAGTGCCCAACCAGGGAAGGAAGAACTCTTGCTCATGTTCCACATTTGCTTTCTCGCATGGAAGAGAATCAGCATACTTCAATTCTGAATCATAGAGAAACTGCGGTAAAAGCAGAATGAAAAATTCTTCACAAACAGATGCCACATGGGTTACTTCAAGGCTCCATGCACTCTCACTGAGACACTGAAGCACTGAAAATGTTAAAGCTAAGTAAGACTGAAATGACCAAGGGTGATTTAAACATGGAGGCCACCATACATTGAAAGTCCTTATTGAAGTCCCATCAAATATGTCATCATGTGCTATATGCAGATAGAGAATTATCTGTCAATGACAGAACATTCACTTTGTGGTCAGCAGAAAAAGGGAAAGTTGACCTTGACCAACTGGTAATTATTGCCTCACCTTCCAATCAGCAACTATCAGATCACATTCCTAAATCTTAAATAAGTGCGTGATATTTGCAGTTTGTGGCAGCAAACGGAGTCCAGGTGGAGCTGCATAGGAAAAATAAGAAAAATGGCTCTTCACCAGAAACAAGAGCGGAGCATGGAGGACAGATTCAGACACCCCAGGCTCCCAAACCCCTACTGAGAAGAAGTAGAGTCTCTGTGTGTGTGTGTCACACTCTACATACATACACACACACACACACACACACACACCCCACACACACACAAGCACACATTATTTATTTATTTATAAACACCCTCACTTCCTACTGACACTGGCAGTGCTCTTCATTTTCATTACATGCTGAAGAAAAGAATTAAGGGGTGGAAAGAAAAGAATTGTGAGAAAGATTGCTCTCATGCATTCAAAGCTAGGCTCCAGAATTGGCTTTGTATCTATTATTTCATATATATCAAAAGCAACAAAAGCCCACAGCTAAAGAAATAGACGCTGAAAACTTAAAATGTAACTGAAGCATCAGGAACTGACAAATACAGCGTTTAATACGTTATTTATTTTCTTTCTGCTCCTTAACAAATGTAAAGGTGTCAATGCATATAAAAAATATCCGCTTGAGTTGCTAGCAAAATACTAGCGCAAAAGCATGAGGGGGCACTGCCAGCTGCAGGAAATGGAAGTCACTTGTCCAAATCACTGAGTGGTCAGGGCATGCTTTACAAATCTCTTAAATATCTGCCTCTAAGCTCTTCACAAGGGAGTTCACACAGGCAGAGACATATTTTTTTTTTCTTCTTAATCACGTACCTTTTAAGATTCATAATTTGGGATGAGCAAAAGGCTCGGCAGGAGGTGGGGATGAATTAAAAACCATAAAATTGATGCTATCACTCTGATTGACATACCAGTAGTGCGGCATACATTTCCTGTTTGTCAGGAATGAAAGGTGTTCACATTCTGTAATAATACCTAATAATGTTTTGGAAAGACAAACTGCTGTCTGACTACATTTTAGCAAGATGGATTTTTTTTTTTCCTTCCCGGCAGCACTGAAATCAGAAGCTAGAGTATATATTACAACCCTCTATAAAAGATGACCTAGATATTTAATAGCTGCAGCTATTCCAGTCCACTACCTGGACCTCCCCAGGTCTCTGATGCTATATTCTAGCATGCCTGAAATCACCATTACACCTTAAGACTAATTCAAGAGAGTGTCCAGGGAGCTAGCTGTCCAGCACTGTCGTAATAAACTTAAGGGAACAAGTATCCTTTGCTACCTATAGCCATCTCATCACAAAATTGGCCAACCCTCTACTCAGAGTTTGTCTAATCTGACAATTAACATTTTGTGCAGGGTAATAAAGAGAGTCTTGTACATGTGGATCAGGAGACCTGAATCCCTCTAGCTGCTGTGTCACTGCCTAGGTAACCATGAACAAGCCACTTAACCTGTCCACATTTCAAAGTCATCATTTAAAACAGAGACGCCTCCACTTGCCTTGACTTCGTGACAGGGTTGTTGAAAACACAAAAGCAAAATAACAGTTTTGTAACTGTCACGTATCCTCTGTCATGTAGACCCTAAATATGATTTTTGGTAGTTAAACAAAGGATTTGGGGGATGTTGGAAGTCATCTATTTCTGGGGTGATAAAGGAAGAGGAAGGAATCAATGCAGCACTAGATCTTATACGACAGGACTACATCAGAAAAAAATCAAATATAATTATAGCTATCCAAGAATTATTCTTATGGTGAACTCTGAGCCAAAGACATGGTCCTCAACTTATTTCCCTGTTATTATCATTTATGTTCCTATTGAGTATTGATTGTAGGCACTGACTACCTAGGGGCTCAAAATGTTAAAAGGATTATTGTGGGAAAAGGAGAATAAAGGGAAAAGATGAAATAAATCCAAACATTTTAGGAGGAAGACAGAATAGAAATGTTTATGTTAAATGTTTTAATGATGTATTTTTGCATTTTAATCTCTGGGATTCTGTTACTTCCACAGAAAATTTCAAGAAAATAAAAATGTAAAATCGGTGTAATAATAATTATCTAATAATACCAATTTCCAAGTACTGGGCACTAACTAGAGTCTGAATAATACTTTGTCTCCAGAATTGTAAACACAGATTGGGATGTTTTGGGAAGCCTAAGGAAAACTGACCCAAATGAAAAAGGTGGGATACTATATGGACCCTGCTCTTGGTAATAATACTGTTGCAGGGGATCCAAAGTGCTTTTGAATACAATTCATTGCTGTTGTTTTTGCTAAATCAAATAAACGCTTTAAGCAAAAACAGGTTTCGAGCCTTCTGCTTATAATTGCACTTCATGTGACTTGACAATGCTGATTTCTGTGTAATTTTTTAAATCCATGTTTGGTAAAAAAAAGAAGGAGCTTTTCTACTAGTTCTTCAAAGTTCTAATAAAATCAGCTTGCTGGTGCACATGCTTACAGACACAGTGCAAATTTAATCACAGAAAAGCTCAGCAAAGTCACTCCACTACACACAATTGATCCGAGCTAAACCTGCAAGGGTTATGGTGCAACTCTTTCAGGATTTGGATGTATTTAAATCATGGCCTGATTTAAATTTCTGTGCACTAAAAAGAAAGTTAAAAACAGAATGCATGGGTCATTATCCTCATAACCTTCAAGTGGCAGCCAATAGACTGCTGTCTGTTTCTTGACAAAAACTGGAAAGAAAGCATGAGCAAAAGCAATCTTGAGTGCCTTCAGCTGAAATTTACCTAAATCCCCACAGCAAAATATAATCTGGAAGAAATAAGAGGTTCACCTTTTGGTTCTAGTCAATGATAACTCGACGGTTGGCTTTAGCAACATCCATCCCTCTACTTGCTAAGTTCCCTATATGTGGTTCTAAAAAATAATGGTAAGTATTCAGGCCAGAGATATTTATCAGAAGGATATGATTTAAATGGCTATATACCTCATGGCAGGGCTTACAGAAAAATATAGGTACAAATATGCATAAGACATATTTATATACTTTCTATAAAATTAGACTGGCATTAATTAAATGGCAGAAAAGGCAATGAGAGCATTGTTTGGAAGGTAGCTTGTTCCAAGTTCTGATTATAACTTGCTTCCCAAAGAAGGAGCCGCCCACAGCTTAGAAGACAGATGAGAAGATCATCATCACAGATTTGCTGTGAACAGCTCTGCTCAGCTCGGTCCCTGCCAGACTTGGGGCCACACACACCCTTCTAAGATGGCTAGAGAAGATTCACAAAGAACACCACTTCTTGCTCCAGCTTTGGCAAGAGCACAGGATGATTTTGTCTCTGGGTAACTTGAAACCTTCCTATAGTGCTGAGAACTGCCCTCAATAGCAAAGTTGTCATCATTGTCATTACACCTAACATTTACTGAGCATTTACTATGTGCCAGGCACAAATTGCTTTGCATCTTATCTTCACAGTAATCTCATGAGTACTATAATTACCCAAATTTCATGGTAGAAGAAACTGAGGCCAAAATTTGCCCATGGTTACAAAAATTTTGAGTGCCAGTGTCGGGACTTGAATTCAGACAGCCTCACTCTTTTATAACCTTCACTTCTTGTAACCATTAGAGTAGCTTAATTAGCTGCAGACAAACCATGGATTAGCCATTTTAAAATGCCATCCCGCCTCCAAATCTCTATCTATTTATTCACTGATTTTTTGTTTGTTTAGCCCTTGAAGAGTGCTAGGAACCGTTTTAAGGACTGGGAATCCAGCAGTGAACAAGACAAACTCTCTAACTGTGTGGAGCTTACATTCTATATTTCACACACATAGCTTCATTTATTCCTTAAAATAACCATCTAAGTCTGGGGCCATTAGTGTCACCCACTTTTTAGATAGGGAGCCAGAGCTCAGAAAAGTGAAGTAATTTACAAAAGGCCACACAACTGGTAAATGGGAGAACTGGGGTTTGCCCTTTGACCTTCAGCCTGTTGATTCTACATTCTCTTATGCTCCTGTTATTCGAGTATTATAGTTCTAAGATGGCTTTCGATAGTTGGGCAGAATGCTAGTACTGCGGGAATGGAAAATAAGACCAAGTTGGCCCTTATCCTCCGAATTCCCTCCTCTTTTCCCATTTCTTGGTCCTTACTTCTGTCATGCTTCATGTACCCACTGTTTTCTGGTTGTCCATAGTCTCCCACTTCTGTACCCACACCCACCCCACAAGCCTGTTCTCCCCAGTCTTCTACTGTTCTATATATCCCCCACTCTGTTCTTCACTCCTCCCACATCCGCACCTCAGGGTTAATCTTAGATCCTACTCTTCACTTTAGAAGGCTGGCCTGGCATGCTGTGGAAAGTCACCAAAAAGAAGTCCCTTCTACCATTATACCAGCAAAGACTTAGCCTTAGTAAGTCACGTATGTTATTATCTCAGAATTTCTTGAGTGAATTTTCCCATAAAAACAGTCTCCCATGTGATAGTTATATTCTGTAGTATTTATTGCAGGTATATATGGGCTAACTATGTTCCTGGGAACGGCTAGCAAAGTTTAACAGCGGGTAATATGCTTTGAATTCCAATCAACCAAACTACAAGTGACTTCTGGCAAAGACTTCTTCAGTAATGCATTCCTGTCTTCACTATTATAATAAAGAGTGGAAAGCAGTAAAAAATAAAAAATTTTTAAAAATTACAAATAAATAGAGAGGGACATGTAATAAACACAATTTTTAAAAAGAAATAATTTAGACTTATAGGTGGCAATAGGAGAGGTTGCAGGAGACAAAAGATAAATATTTCTGACTTGAGAGATTTTCAGGTCTACAGAGAAACTCTGAACTCAAATGACATTCAAGAACCTCCTCAATCTGACCCTCATTTTTTCATTAGCTGTAAGCCCTATGAGAGTAAAGAACACATCTGATTTCGCTCATATCAGCAGCATTTAGCACAGGGCCTGAGACAGTAGTAGGCACTTAGTAGATGATTACTGAATGAAGGAATGTCACGTCACCAGCCCTAACCATCTGCTTCCCAGCCAGCAGACCCCTCCGCTGACCAGCATTCCTTAAGCCTAGGTTTTCACACTGTGCTTTTCCCTCAGGCAGTATCCTCTGTCTGTATTACCTTTTCCTCCTTTCCAGACCTGCTGAAATGAGATTCTTTAAGGTCAAGGTCAAAAACTGTTTCTGTTATGATTCCCCTAGGCCAGGGTTCTGGCATGAATACAGACAGGCCAGTCCTTGCACACAACATCCCAGCGTGGGACAGTAGGTGGTCCACCCTTCCCCTTGCTGGCAGGGCCCTTGACTGTTTGGCAGGGATTGGGAGGGGGCTTCTTGCCTACCTCAGACCCAGATACTAAGTGTGTACCACCACAGAGATTGTGTGCCTTGGGGGGGGGGTCACCCATTCATATGTGCAAAGGGGAGATTGCCTTCCCCACCATGCTGGCCCCTACATTATCATTTTGCACTGGGGATTCTGAATATTATGTAGCCAGTGCGGGACCTGAGAAGATAACTTATTGCATCTTCCTTTAAGCACATACAGCAACTCCCCGTGTAGCTGTTGAAGAGTTCTCTAAGAGCAAAAGGGCCCATACTAGTCATCTTAGCCTCTGGTTTCGCACGCAGGCTTATTAACCAGCTTCATTTTATTTCACACAAAAATGTAAATAATCCCCAATCCAAATTTACCTGGACAGATCGGAAAATGGACTACTGATTCCTTTTTCTTTTTTCTGGAATTATCATTCATCTTTTTGAAGAGAAATTTACAAATTTACTATGCTACTCATAAATGCTTTTCTGCCAGATTAACAGAAAACCTTTACAGGCTGGACTTGTAACTCATTCTGGGATACAGTCTTCTGCAACGGATTGGGCACTATTCAAATATAATGGTTATACTACTCATTCAGAACTATCATCTCCCAACTATTTACTATGTGCAAAGTGTAAGCAGGTACTGTTAAAAGCTGATCCCTCAAATTAGGCCTTAAGTTGGCTCTGCCCAAGACCACTGTAGGCAGTTGCCCACCTAAAAGAGGAAATGGGAACTAAATGCAGCCTTTGCTCTGTTTGCCAAACCACATACCCTGGCATGGGGTTGGCTATCCACCCAAGGGAAGTTGCACCTTTTTCCTAATTCTCACAAAGTACCTCCTTGACCTTGCCCCTCCTTCTGCACATACCTCTTAAGCTGCATTTGGCCCATTTGTGATTTCTTTTCTCTCTCCAGAGTCATCACTGTTGAGTGGAACATCCTTTCAGTTGCATGAAGATGCCAGACTAAAGGAAAGAGGACAAACCATGTGATTTCCCAAGGGCCAGCATTTCCCAGGGGATGGTTCTGACTGAGGGGACACAAAAACAAACAGTCTAAAACCAACAGATATCCTGTCCAAATTATCTTTTTATAGCACAGCATAGCTGTATTCAGTACAAAATAAGAGAGTGAGAACTGAATGTGAATTACAAAGCAGAATTTTAGTCATGACACATGAGTTAAACTCATGACACACGCGTTAAAGAACTGGAACCCCTTTTCATATTTTATTGGCAACAGTTTTACCAAATAGGTGGTTTATTTGGAAAGGTAGCGCCTCTTTGAAATTAACTTTTGACTTACAAAAGTTCAGATTGTTCCTACCCTCCTCAGTCAACTAGCAGTGATTATTTTTATTGCTACAAGCCATGCATGTTGGTTTTTGAGAAACATGCCATTAATCATGATTAAATTGTATAGGCTCAAAAATCTCTAAGACCTGCAGGAAAAAACAAAATCCAGAAAAGCTGTAAAATTATTTATTAATCTGTAAAAACTTGTGTTGGTTTTCTATAAAACCAGCAATTGGAAAATGACAAAATTTCTATCTTTATCCTTATGAGAATCTTTACAGGTTTACCTAAAAGGGAGGAGTAAAGTCAGTTACTACTATTTCAAATAGATACTGCCTTTGACAAGTATGCAAATCATACTGGAATTGTACATTTGAGCTTTTTAATGACAACTCCGAGACATTACTTGGTAAAGCAGATTGTACTGCTCCCATTACCTCTCCAGTCTGTTCTCAAACGGAATCATACTCATGTTTCCAAGGCAGAGAGAGCACCAAGAGGTGAGGTTCTGTCAGCTCCTGCCATGGACTGAATTGTGTTCCTCCTCCCACCGCCAAATTTTTAGGTTGAATCCCTACTCCTCAATGCAACTGTATCTGGAGATGGGGCCTTTCAGAAGATGATTAAGGTTAAATGAGGTCATAAGCGTGGAGCCCTAATCCAATAGAACTGGTTATATAAGAAGAGGAAGAGACATTAGAGCACTTTCTCTGCTATGAAAGGACATTTTGAGAAGTCAGTCATCTGCCAGCCAGGACAAGAGCTCTCACCACAATTCAACCATACTGGCATCCTGGACTTTAGGCCTCCAGAACTGTGAGGAATAAATTTCTGTTGCTTAAGTCACCCAGTCTATGGTGTTTTAGCAGCCCAAGCTGACTAATACAGCCCCTTAAGTAACCTAACCAGAAATAATAATTATTATTAATTTTTCAGCAAATAAGGAGAAAGAAAAATGTTTTATTAGATTTTGATTTTTATAAGAAAAAATGTGAATAAAAGCATCTTTGAAAATTGAGTTCTCTTTATTTTTTGTAATACACAGCCTAAGAAAATTTGGTGTTCTTGCTATGCAAACATGGCTTCAAAAGAAATACCAGTGCTTCTGCCAATCAGATTGTTGCTCCAAAGAGAACTTCTACAACACCAAAATAATAAACAATCCAATTAAAAAATGGGCAGAGGACATGAACAGACATTTTGTCAAAGAACACATACAGATGGCCAATAGACACATGAAAAGATGTTCAACATTACTAATCATTAGGGAAGTACAAGTCCAAACCACAGTGAGATTTCACCTTATACCCGTCAGAATGGCTAAAATCAAAAAGACAAGAAATAAGTATTGGTGAGAATGTGGGGAAAAAAGGAAACCTCGTGTTCTGTTGGTAAGAATATAAATTGGTACAGCCACTGTGGAAAACAGTATGGAGGTTCCTCAAAAAACTAAAAAATAGAATTACCATATGATCCATTAATTCCACTACTGGGTATTTACCCAAAGAAAATGAAAACACTAATTTGGAGAGATATATGCACCCTTTTATTATTATTAAGATTTTATTTATTTAGAGAGCATGCACACGTGGGAGTAGGGGGAAGAGCAGAGGAGGAGGGAGAGGAACAAGCAGACTGCACTGAGCGTGGAGCCCAGTGCAGGGCTCAATCCCAGGACCTGGATATCATGATCCGAGTGGAAGCCAAGGGTGCGTGCTTAACTGACTGAGGCCCCCTTTTATTTACTGCAGCATTATTTACAATAGCCAAGATATGGAAGCAACCCAAGTGTCCATTGATAGATGAATAAAAAAGATGTATGCACACATGTGTGTCCACACAGAGAGGAATATTATGTAGCCATAAAAAGGATGAGTTTTTGCCATATAGGACAACACCAATGGACCTAGAGGACCATTTGTGACAACAAGGATGGACCTAGAGGATATTATACTAAGTGAAATAGGTCAGACCAAGACAACACCACATGATTCCATTCATAGGTGGAATCTAAAAAGACAAAACAAATGACAAACAAGACATAATCAGACCTGTAAATACAAAGAACAAACATGGTTGCCAGAGAGGAAGAGTGTGGGGACATGGGCAGAATGGGTGAAGGGGAGTGGGAGATACAGGCTTCCAGTTATGGAATGATTAAGTCATGGGAATAAAAGGCACAACACAGGGAATATAGGCAATGATACTGTAATAGCAATATAATGGGACAGATGGTAGCTACATTTGTCGGGAGCAAAGCATAACATATAGAGAAGTTGGATCACTATGTTGTACACCTGAAACTAATGTAACCTTGTGTGTCAACTATACTCAAATAAAAAACTTTTTGTAATTCCACTTATTCAGAAATACTGGAGCCACTACTGCTCAAGTCCCAACACAAATGCTGCTGATTCTCTTATACTTTTCACATTCCTTGCTCTAGCCTCCCTCTTCTGCACTACCACAGTACTTACTTTTAAAATGTCTATGTCATTTATCGTGCTCCACCTTATAATTTCCATGACATGTGCATATGCCTGTCTCCTCCATTAGTAGACACAGATCCTGAGAGCAGGATTCATGCTGTCTTTTGGATTTTCCCAATGTTTATGATGATGTTTTACCATAGTGAGTATATACTTGGTGAATGTATAAACTACTGAATGAATAAACTACTGAATGACTGGATGGATGGATGCATGAATGAGAAAGTGGATTAATAATTTAGTAATGATAAAATGAATAAATTAATTCATACCATTTTGCCTCATCAATTTTCCACAGCATCCAGGATAATTAGCTTTGCACCATGATGCCTCCCCTTGATGCCACACTTATGAAAGAGAATTAATAAAAAGGGAAAATGGAATACCCCTTAGTTGCAGTATCTCCTATTTGTTAGGCATAGTACCCTTATTAACTTCTTTTCTAGAAAATGGAGGCTCTGTGACTTGAAGTAATGCATCCAGACCTGCACAGCTGCTAAAAAAGCAAAACTACGTTGAAGGGCAACACTAAAATCCAGGCTCAGTCCTATATATTGTCTGTCTTTCTCAGTGGTCTTCCCTTGACATTTTGCTTCAGTGTTCTGGTCAAAAGAGAGTAATTAAATATATTTTCTGAGGCCACTGGACATGCCCACTTTACTGTGTCCAATTTGGAGAATGGGGGGGGGGCATTCACTATCTCCTGGTGTTTTTCACTCCCTCACCACTGTGAGACAGTATCGATCTCAGGGTCTCCTCTGTATGCATTATTCTTAAATACCTTAGCAATAGTACTACCTATACCAAATCTTTGATGCTGGAGACATTCTGTTATCTCAGAGGGCCCCAGGGGTGCAAAGCAAAGGAGTCATTTTCCTCCCAATCTGATCTCATTCCTATTGCCATGGCCCAAGTATAAAATTTAGAGGGATAACATAACTTGAGATTCAGGAAAATTTGAATTACATTCCAGTTCTGTCAATTATTAGCTCTGTATATTTAAATAATCTGAGTTTCCACATTAAATAATGTCCATAAACGCAGACATATCTGAACATATGGCAAAAGCTGGGAAGACAGACCAACAAGAATTAATTTGCATCAGGGATGGAAAAGCCCCTTGGTCAATGTGGCAGAGACTGCCCAAAAGCTCGCTAATCACATCTTCCTCCTGGGCACTCAAAACAACCAACAACAACAGCAACTAACCATTTTCCAGCATCCTTTGCAATTAGACTGATGCCATGTCATGAAAGTCATGTTCACCCCTTCCGGTCATGGACATAAAATGTATCGTGTGATCTTCCTCACTCTTTGCTGGTCAGCCACCTAAACACAGCTAATACACCAGTGAACTCTGAAGAGGCCCTAGAAGGTGATCCCACAAGATAAAAGAATTGGGATTCCAGAATCATGGGGTGGGAAGCTGCCTGCTACACAGACTGTGTGTGGTAGTAGCCAGAAGAAAAGCCTTTACTGGATAAAGTCCCTAAGATTCTAGGGTTGTTTGTTACAGCACCTGGCACTAACTACCATAATACGGTTTCTCAGAAGTGAGAGAATCCAAGTCTAGGGCAAAATAACGGGTCATCAAAGAAGAGAAGGGCTAATTTGTGTTATTTCATGGCTGATGAGCATTGCTCAGAATATTCTTTGGACTGCCTCCCTCCCTTTCCCTTCCCCATCCCCACTCTCCCACACCCAGTTGATACTAAGGCCACAACTATCAGAAGGAAGCTATCATGGAGACCCTTCTCATTACAGTCTCCACAGGACACTGGCAATGCAAAGCAGCACTGCTTTGTGGTCTGTGTAACAGAAGGGAAGGTGGGGAATATTTCTCCCTGACAAGAAAATGGTTGGAGAGCAGAATGGAGGAGCAATAACGTGTCAGAAGCAGAGAACGTCACACTAGTTACTAGGCCGAGAGCAACCCAGTCAGAAGTGAGAGGAGACAGTAAACTGAAACCTTGAGAGGTTCAGTCCCCTAAGACACCCCCATAGTTAGGCAGCGCAGAATTAAGCTAAAAGAGCTCAGGTTTTTAAACCCCTTTTCTTCCCTTCCTCATTTCCCTTTTATGTTGAACTTCCCTCATTTAAAAGCATCCCAACTTTATGACTAATGCCTTTGAGTAGCACAATGATTTTACACTTCCCTGTAAAGGAGAATACTGGAATCTCACCATTGAGTGAGGGACACGCGGAGAGTTGCTGTCCATCCTCCAGTGAACTGCGTGATAATCCTGTTAACCTTCCTATCAGGAGGTCATTAAACAATTTTGAAAGCTCTTTCCTCTCACATCAGAACTACATGTGGAATCAGATCTAGAATTTTTAATATAAGCTATTTGGCTTCACAGACTTAAATAACAGCCTCTCACATGTTTTCGGTGGTCTTTTCTTATTCTTCCCCTAACTACTAAGTGCCTTTGTAGGCTGTCACTTTCGGTATTGTCCTGTTTTTTTTTCTTTTTTCTTGATTTTAACATCTAACACATTTTCTTCCAGTAGTACAGCTCCCCGCTTCTCTATTTCCTCCTAATGCTTTATCACTTGTGCTAACCTAGGCTTCATTCACTTCAACATACCACCTTCCCGTGCACCAGTCTTTTTCAATTTGTTGTACTTGGTGTTTTGTTATTATTTCTGCATAGCTGTTTTCATGAAACTACCCATTTCTGTTAAACCTGATTTATTTCTGTATTTCACTCACAATCTCTCTTTTTATCGCCAAAGACATTTTACCATCCAGTTTTCTTCTTTCCTTCCTTACTTTCCTCCCTCCCTCCTTCCTTTTTTTCTGAAGTATGCTAACAGTCACATGATGTCAGAACTTGTGCCTGAATACATTTTCAAGAAAAAACAAGTTTTCCATTTTTATCTTTCTTGATCATATAGTCCCTTCATTCAGCTCAAAACTTGATTTCTTTTTGGACTCCTAGAACCACTAATTTTTTACCTCCAGAACAGAAAGCACTTACATTTTTAACCACATTTAAGAAACTGGGCAAAACTGAATGTGCTTCTGGTGGCTTAAATAACACAAAATGGATTCCTAGTCTCTGGGGAAGACTCCATAATAAGACCCTATCATTGAATTAGCAATTCAAACATCAAAAAAGTCAGTTTTCAGGGAGTGTCAGTTTAGGGACTTGACATTTTTAAGAAATGTCTTTGCAAAACAGGGGCCTAGTTATCATTGGATGAAGGACACTGATTTAATCTCCAGGGGTGACTGAACCCAGTGTCTGGGGTTCTTCCAAACATTTAAAGTCATTTCCAAATGTTTTTGATGCAGCACAACCCAAAAAGGATTTTGGCAAGTATGTTTTCCCTTCATTTTAAAACCCATGCGTATTTCAAGGGAAATGCAATCCATATGTCTTTGATTCATTTACACTTAAATCATCTAAATGCCATTGTGTAAGAGCTATTTGATGTACAAGAAGCCTGTGAGCCTGTTTTATAAGCCTTTTTAAGCCTTATTTCTTTGAATCAGAAAGTCATGTTTTGCCGGCCCTAAACAGATCTTGAACTGGGAAAGGCTCAAGTTCACTTCTAAACTGAAAACCCGCAAAGTTTTGCGTGGCTTCTGTACTTAGCAATATGTTTCCCCTTGCCTAAAGCTCACAAACACCCAGCATTTCTCTTCTCTGTCTCACATGTAGTGAGAACAGAGTAAATCAATTTTTGAATCACATTTTACTTGTAAAATTCACATTTTGAACCTCAGTTATCTCCCAGGCACTGCCAGAAGTTAAAATAGCAACACTTGAAAATTAGGCTTTTGCTCTAAAAGGGCAAAACAGTCTATAAAGTACATAAATTACTGCTTCTGTACATTTATTTGTTTGACAGGTTTAAGATATAAGTGTGGCTTACATATGGATTTTCAGGATGCCAGATTGGATGCTCCACGAGCTACAGTCACAAATGTAACCTCTTTTTTTAAGACTTATGTTTGGGAGAATAGAATTGGAACAATCTTGCTGTTCTGCACAAATCTAATTGCTGTGTCAAAACAGCAATGGAATATGATGAACATTTGCATTTTTCTCATTTACTGGCCTTTTCTATGGCTCTAATCATACTTGCATTAGTGGTCAAGAGGAAGGTATGTTGGGCTATTTGCTCTCCTGCTCCTTTGACACTTTAAAAAATCTCTGATGAATTTCAAACTAATACTTTTGGGGGTAAAATGTGAACATCTGATCAAGTGTTTGGAGACACCCAAATGATTAACACTGATTGCAATGGACAGAGAAACATATCTTGAGAATGGGTAAATCTTTCACAAGCAAAAACACTAATTATCTTCAAATGTGTGATTTCTTTGTTTTTATTTAGACACATCTTAGAGGTTGCATTTTAGTGAGAAGGAAGAAATAATGATGGTGTGGTGGTCTGAAGAGAAGCAACATTCTAAATTTGTATTCCAAGTTTAGGGGGATGGAGACAAAGTTAAAAAGAAAAAAAGAAATCTAGGTGAACCTAATTATTCCTTATGCACTCTCTCTAGTTCACATATATGAAAGACTATCATGGTTGCGGAATCAAAAGGATTATGAAATTTAAGTTTGGAAAGAAGGATTTGGGTGCTAAATCTAGCAAACAGTTAATTATGCTGAGATAATTAGATAGCAGAAAGTGTTGGATTTCGTTCTTTTTCATAGTTAGTTTTCATTAACTACCAAGTCTTCATGATCCTCTGCAGGCAGAAATTATTAGTATTCCATTCTTGGGAAGAACGGTGCCCTGACAAAGAATGAAACTTTCAAAGAGTGTGAGAGAAGACTTTACATTGACCTTTCTACATATTTTCTTTAAAAAATAGGTATTTTTCCTATTAGAAATATTGATGTTACAAAGTTTTAAAATCTAAATTAAATTGAGGAAATATATTAAAGAAAGTTCAGCAGACAATCATAACACAACCATTTTTTTCAAGCATCAATTTAAAATACAAAGCAAAAGACTTGAGTTTTTATGACTTAGCTGCTATTTCACAAAACTGAACCAAAGGGCATTGATTAGGATTGTGCCATAGGTTAATAACTGTGATTTTGGTTAAAACAACGATTGTTGGGGCGCCTGGGTGACACAGCGGTTAAGCGTCTGCCTTCAGCTCAGGGCGTGATCCCGGCGTTATGGGATCGAGCCCCACATCAGCTCCTCCGCTATGAGCCTGCTTCTTCCTCTCCCACTCCCCCTGCTTGTGTTCCCTCTCTCGCTGGCTGTCTCTAACTCTGTCAAATAAAAAAAAAAAAAAATCTTAAAAAAAAAAATCTTAAAAAAAAAAAAAAAACGATTGTTATATTGGAGAATTTCAAGATTTATGAGATTTAAGTTGCCTTCATATGGACATTAAAAAACTTAAAGAAACAAAGCTCGGCAGTCCTTCTTGCCCTTGACTTGCTGCTATCCATACTCATCCCTTCTTGCTCTAGCTAAATTCAGCTCCACCTGGTAAACACAAAAGCTGTGTCAGCCCTCATCTGTCATCTCAGAATGACTTGGTGACTATCTTGAGAACCCACATGATGCAAGGCATTATGTACCTCACCTGCTGGGTCAGACTGACCAGCTCTTTGTCAAAGCAAGTTTCCAGCCCAAAGGAAACACAGCCAGCAGAGATGGGAATATAATTGGAACCCTTGCAGTTATAAGAGGACACTAGTCAGGCTGTAAATTTCATGAGTATAATCCCAGCCCTGAGAATTCCAGTTCTTACTCTTTGAAATGGATTGGGAAGTATCTTTATAATGTCCCCTTGGCATACGTATTTACCCACCACAAACACACACTCGCATTTACATAAACACAATACACATATACACATACACATATGCAAACACATACACACAATTCAACCCATATTCTTTGGTAAGCATGATTTTACAATTTTTATTTCTAAATGAAAATTTGGGCTCCAAATATACCCAACTCTGTATCTTGAGAGTTTGGGGGGAAATTCCTTTCAAAGAGAACCCTAAGAATTTAAGAAACATTTTGTACAAAGGATCACATAGGTTCGTATTTTATCTAAATCCATTTACTCACCCCTTACTTAAGCAGCCATACAATCTGTTAGTAAGATTCAGTGGGGCAAATAATGCTGAGCAGTGTTTTGACATTCAAAAATAATCATTATAAAATCTTAAAGTCAAACTTTAATGCTCATTCTTCTTTCAAATATTTGCTTATAAAAAAAGCTAAAAACTTTAAGTTACTAATAATTACCTTTGTCCCAAAGGACTTTGATCTTCAAAAAGGGCATTCAATACTAAAGTAGGCAGAATAATGCCTCCCCCCCCAAAGATGTTTACATCCCAATCCCTGGAACCTATGACTATGTTAATTTACAAGGCAAAAGGAGTTCGGCAGATGTTATTAGGGATAATGGGTGAGGCCAATGTAAACAGAAGGGTTCTTATATCAGGGAGGCAAAGGGTCATAGAGAGGAGATGTGAGAAGGGAAAGGAAAGGAAGCATAGGCTGGAGTGATACACTTTGAAGGGGCTATGAACCAAAGGTGCAGAGGGCCTCAAGAAGCTAGAAAAGGCAAGGAAGTCAATTTGCTCTTGGAGCATCCAGAAGGAACATGGCTCTGCCAACACCTTAATGTTAGCCTGTATGACCCATTTTAGATTTCTGACCTCTAGAACCTTAAGAGAATAGATTGGTTTTTTTTAAGCCACTAAGTTTGTGGTAATTTGTTACAGCAGCAATAGGAACCTACTGCAAATACTATTATCTTTTGAATGTACTTTTACAATCACTGTTAGTGTTTGATACCCATGTATTAATTTAAAAATTCCCTATGTGCCTTCTTTTAAATAAATACACAAGCTTCATTTTGCAAAAGGATACCTCATAGGATTCTCAAAACGATGTAGTTTCCCCAATGCATATAAAAATCTATATAAATTGTACATAAAATATATATTGCAATATATAAATTTTCATGGACATTTTTAGGAACATACAAATTTGGTTGAAGCATATAGAATTAATTACAATCTTCCCCCCCATAATTATCTTTCATTTGTCTAAAAATTAGATGTTAAGACATCCCTACTTACCAGTTAGCATTATATTTTCCTTGTTTAAAACTGATTTTGTGTTCATATTTTATAACACCAAGTAGCAGAAAGAAGGCCCTGTTGATTTCTAACCATCTTTTGCTCCTAAAGGTCTAGCATCAGAATAACTGTGCCCTGAAGTTTAAAAGCTTAGGGTCAATCATATCCGTGTTACCTATCCCTATAATTGACTACCATCACTAAGGCTCTTTGCTTTGTTCTCTCTGCTGTGGAAAGTTCAAGCACTTGTACCTTGATCAAGAGGCAGGACCATGAGAGGTAGTAACACGCAAGAAGCTTGGGTGGTGCTTGGACAGATTTGTGTAAGGAAGAAGTCTCCCATCAAGAGACCTCCGGTCAGTGACACAAGTCCACCTTCAGGAGGAGACTAGGGCAAGGGACCTCCTGGGAGAGAAGGAGAAACCAAAGAGGGGGTTTGCATGTCAAGGTGATGCCACTCAGAAGCAAAAGGAGTCTCTGGGTCAGAGAGCTCCAAAGGGTGGCTACAGTGTTAGGTCCTTAATAACTGCAGTTTGTCTCACCTATGGCTAGCAGACTTTGGGTGCAGTTTCAAAGGTTGTGGAAAGTAGGCAAATTCTAAATAACTAAAAATATGCCTATTTGAGCTATATTTAAAGCAATCAGATGTGTATGAATTTGAGTTTGGTGCTAGCAGGCTTTCCTAACCTACTAGAAAGAAATAAACAACATGGGAGCCACAGGGGCTATCTTGGGCCATTTATATGACATCTGCTCTGTTACTTCTTCCACCTTCCCAATTCCTTTTCTTTCTGAATCCCAGGATATAAATACTACACCTTCGATCTCTTTACAGAACACAAAATGTTCCCTCTCAATTCAAATTTGGCTTTTCCCCAAAGGTAATACTTTTCTTAGGGCACTCCTGAATAAAGATCTTTCACTCTCTTATACCTCAATATCATGCAACTGGAAGAGTGATGAACTGCCCCCATCCCCCTCCTCATTTTGACCCTTCTGTTCAAGAAATTTCAGGTTGCTCCTGAGACTTTCTAGGCTTACACTCTAGTCCAAAAGATAAAATTCTGCTGCACCGAAGATCAGTTTACTTGTTCACAAACATACCCTCCTTATATATGTGATCTGTTGACCTCCAGGTTAGAACCACCATATTCATAGGGTTGTCACCTGGATCACAGCTTCTTTCCAACTGAATACTTGTTATTATCCTGAACATTTCAATGACCATATGGAAGAATCCTGCAATACCCTTTCACATTCATCAAAAATCTCTTCAATTCCACAGGGCTTGACCTTGACTCTTCTCTCCTAGTTCTTTTTCATGTCTCCTCCTGGGCCTTTTCAGGAACTAAAACTTCTCCCAACTTTAGAATAATCAGAAATTCTGCTCTCCTGTTCTTTAAGCACACCTTGCCTCTCTGCCTCCCTCTGAAACCACTTTCTTTATACCTTCTACACTGTAGAGTCCTTAGAACCCCTCTAAATTCCATGGTATTCCTTAATTGCCTCATTTCCTCTCCCAGTTCTCTGCAATGACATCCTTTTGCAATGACATCCTTTTGTCATATCTCTCCGCCCTGAATCAATCATACAAATTGTCCACTCTGGTACTCTGAGGCTAAGTTTGGTTAAAAAAAAAAAAACAAACAAACAAAAAAAAAAAAAAACACCAATACAGCTCTAGACTGGGGCCACTGAATATTTACATCCTTCAACTTCATTCGTCCTTGCCTCTCTCCATTGCCCATAAAGGTTTTACTTATCTTCTCTTAGCTCCCACTCCCATTTCCCTCAGTAGTAATTCAAAACATGTGTCACTCCATTTAAACCCCTAACCACCTCTTTTTTATTCTCCACAGTAAATGTCCATCCTTTCTTCAGAGAGAAAACTGGGGTTTCCAATTTAACTAACTCAACTTCAAAGCCTATCTTCCCTCCTATCTTGGCTCTCTTCATTTGTGGTCTTCAGCCATTCAGTCATCCTGGTCAGAAAATGCAATAGCATGCTTAGTTTCTTCTCCCTTGACTACAAGGAGGCTATCACCATATATTTTCTTTTTTTTTTTTTCTCCTAAATGTCTGTACTTTATTTTTTCACCTAAACTTCTATTTTCCATTTCTGTATATCCTTCCATGTTATTTCCAAAGTAACCCCATGTTACTTCAAAACCTAATCATCTCTTTCTTAAGCTTTGGAAATGCTTTTTTTTTTTCTTTTTGAAGATTTTATTTATTTGAGAGAGAGGGTGAGAAAAGTACAGGCAGGAGGAGTGGCAGAGGTAGAGGTAGAAACAGCTTCTGACTGAGCAGGGAGCCCAACATGGAGCTCAATCCCAGGACCCTGGGATCATGACTTGAACCGAAGGCAGATGCCCAACTGACTGAGCCACCCAGGAGCCCCTGGAAATGCCTTCTAATAGATCTCCGGCATTCAATATCGTTTGCCCCAAGTTGATTCTCTGTATTTAAGCAAAAGTGGTATTTCTAAAAAGTAAATCTGATCCTGCCACTTTACTTCTTCAAATCTTTTACAGGTTTCCCAAGTCCTTCAGAATTGGGTTCCTGCACACTTGCCAACCTCTTTTCACTTAACAATTTTTTATAATTTAAGCTCCAGTAGTACTAATACACTCATAGATTCCTATGCTCATCAAATCATTTGGCCCCTTTGGATGAGCATAATTTCCTGTATTGTTTTTTTCTGCTATTCATTCTTCACGCATTTTTCAATCATCTCTGTAAAATCTTCTCTGGGCTTTTCCTTCAAAAATAATTCATCACTCCACTTTAATCACTATTAAAGTGCTAGATTAAACTTGAGAAATCAAGGAAGGCTTTCTACAGGATAAAACATCTAAGCTGAGATTTAAAATAGGGATGGACATTGGCCAGGTAAATAGTCGAGGAAATAGCGATTCTGGGTAAGTTAGTAGACGGAGGTTGTATGTGTCATTCCTCCTTCTGGACTATTACACTCCCCCCAAGCTAGGGTCTATAACTAACCCAATACTGTACCTTATTATAGTACGAGATACAACGCAAGTATCCAATAAATTTTTGGTAAAGGAAGAAGGAAGGAAGGACAGAAAGACAGGATTTCACTACTTTAACTTTCCTCTTGTCAGTTTTCTTTTATGGACATTCTTTAAAATATTTCACTTACAAAATATCTCTAGACTGTCTATCTCACTGCTACCAAAGGGCAATGGTCAAACATATCAGTTATCAAAAAAGAGGAGTAAAAAGATTTATAATAGCAGTGCCAGCATTTTCAGAGTGAGAAGAGTGAGAATAAGGCAGATTCATAATTAATCTACTCTATATTTATACCATAGTAGCTAGGATCTGCTAACTATATGTATATATACATAAGATATATAAATACACATATATCATACATATATACATATACATATACATATGTATACATATAAATATACATATATATATACATATATATATAATCTGTATCTCCAACCTTACACATAATATGAGGAATAAAACATCTCCTCCATAAATAGGTAATAAAGAAGCCAGCCAAAAAAAGCATCTCCGAGTGATTAGAATACACTCTGATTGGAATTGTGTGTTAACTGAAAAAATTCTTGTGCTTGAGAGTGAATAAAACATGCATCCTGACCTCTAGGAGCTAAATACACAACAATAGAGAACAATGATCACCTCAAAATGAAAAGGTATGAAAATTAGAGCAGAGGGAGAGTATATCTATCTTCAAAGATCAGGAAACAATTCATTGAACAGATGATAACTGCACTGAAAATTAAAGATAAGCAGGATCTGAACAGGGAAGAAAACAAAAACTATTGTAAATTCCATGATCAATGATGCACAGCAGGGAAATGATGAAAAAGTTGAGAACTGTCGTGGTCATTAGTCCTATTCACCAATATCTGGTGTTCTTCTCCTTGTGCCACATGGTAGGTTTGCATTTCCTACCTTCTCCTATATTTAGTTAGAGCCACATAACTAATTTTGACCAGTGGATTGTGTCCTGAAGTGACATTTGTCACTTCTGTGCCATAAAATTTAATTGCTTGTGTGAGACCCTATAAAGTTCTTTCCACTCTTTCACATGATATGGAGACCAGCAACATTTAAAATGGTGGCTACTCTGTTAGACTGGGTCTTTGAGTGATTACAATGAACAGAGAACATACTTGCGGACCTGAAATGACTATGTAACATGTATGAGAAATAAATCTTTGTTATTTTAAGACACTGAGATTTTAGAGTAGTTTGTTACCATGCTTGAAGGTATACCATACAGATACAATGACACATTCCATTTGGTAACATATGTAGCATATTAAGTGGAGAAGTAATGAACAAGTTTGGAGGGGTAAACAAGTCAATTTGTAGAGAAGCATGAATTCCAGCCTAGAGTTTGGGCTCTATTTTATAGGCAATGTATAGCCAATAAAAGCTTTCAAAACAGGGAAATATTATGAACAGAACTGTGCTTTAGAAAAATTAATCAAGTAGGATAGAGGATGCCTAGGAAGTGGAAAGACACTTAGAAGCAGAGAAACAAGTTATGCTATTGTGAGAAGCCTGGGAGCCATGGGGTTTAAACTTGGGTAGTGGCAGTGAGAACCAATTTGGCAGAATGAATGGAACAGTAATTTGCAGGTTCTGGCAACTGATGAAGCCCAAGGGACTTATAAATCATTCCAAGATTTTGAGCCTGAATGACTGTTAAGATGGTGCCACTGCCATTTAAATATTAAGCAGAGAAAGAGGAACAAATATGAGAAGAAAAAGTGCAAATTTAGGTCAAGCATGACACCCAGCTGGCAATGTCCAGTAGACAATTGGAAACAAACCGATGTAGATTGAGAGTCATTCGGAAAATAAATTCATGATATGAATGAGACTGTCAAGGGGGAAAGGAAAAAGAAAACTGAGGATAGACCTTTGTGGAACACCTACATTTAGACAACAAAAGAGGGAAGAAACAAAGATATCAAGAAAGGTATATTTTCACAAAGTCAATATTGGGGAATTTCAAGGAAACTGGGGGAATTAACAGCACCAAATGTAGGATAGATTAAAAATGATGAATTTTTAAAAATCTATGAGATTTGATGACTTTCAAGGAAGCATTTTCAAGTGATAACTACAGTTACCAGGTGATAACTACAGAGGAAGCCAGTATTCAAGATATTCAAGACTGAGAAGTGAGTAGTGCAAAACAAACTGAGATTGTGGTTTCTTTATACGGCAGAGAAATATTTAGCAGTTAAATGAATGAACTAAATTATTACATAAGAAAACAAGATATATCTCAAAAAATATGGAGTGAAAAAGTAAATTACAAAATCATACATATAATAATATATATATATAACATATATAATGATTACACTATTAAACATGTAAATAATGAAGGCATATATTGTTTATGAGAAATATTTGCTATTTATATAGCAAATGTAAACTCATCAAATTAAGGATAGTAGTTACCTCTGGGGAGGCAGAGAGGATAAGAAGATTTAGCAGTATCCATATATTATTTCTTTTTTTAAAAAAAATAAGACAAGTAAAATAAAAAAGAGATGGAGAAAGAAAATGTTTCCTGTTCTGTAAAGATGTTAAATGGTGAAAGAAAAGAAACAAGTAGTAGCTTGAGAGAAAAGAAAATATAATGTAAGTGTATATATTTGTCTTTTCAAGATACCAGGAAACCAAAGAATGAACATTTGTAGGATGGAGTAAAATATCCTTGTCACTAAAGACAAACACTGGAAATAGGAAGAAGAAAGCAAGATATCAGAATCCAGAAGGGGAATGAATGATGTGTAAAGGTTAGGCTTAGAAAGGAGGAGAGGAAAGCTTTTTAGTATAACCTCAGTTGCCCTTATTTTCCTCTAGAAATTTTATGCTCCAGCCAATAAGGGCTTCTCAGTGCTCTCCTAAGCCTACTTTTCTCATCTCTTTGCCTTCTCATGCCCATCTTTCAGTACTCAACTGAAAGGTCAACTATGCCAACTACTCCATTAATCCTAATTATCCTGTCACATTTGGCACTTTCATAACTTTGTATTTTTCTCCTGGTTCATGCCTAGTTATTATTATTTTTTTTTCTAACTCTGTATATGTCTTACCTCCCTAAATTTGTCAGAGTCCTGATGTACAAGCATCAAACATCAAAAAGCACTTTACCTAACTTGAATGGAAAATGAATTTATTGAAGGATATCAGATGGTTCACAGAATCGACAGGAAATTTGAGAACCCATCTCAAAAAGTGGCCAGGGACGTAGGGAAGGTAGCCAGCTGCAATCATGGCCAAGGTTAAAAGATGAAAGCAATCTGGATACAAGTTCACAAGTGTCACCACTGCCCCTGGATTTTTAACCCCGATGCATCTTTTCGAGTAATTTCTCAACCACTCTTGATTTTTACATCACTTCCTCAGTATACTAGTTCTGGGGCCCAGAGCCTTGACTACACACTCTTGAGCTCCAACAGCTTAGGGAGTGGGAGGAAAGACAGCCTCTTCAGCTCTAGTAATCAGAGGCAAAACACAGATTCCTACCAGGGTTTAATGTAGTGCGGGATTTTCCGCCAAATAAAAGGGATGTTCCGAATTTAGGCAGCAAGTAATACAACAATTATACACTTAATTTTCATATTACATTGGGTCATTTTTATTTTTGGATTTCGTAACATATTCTATTTGATACAAATTTACAGAATGAATGAAATAACTAATGAACTAGGTATATATTTGATTTACATCAAATTCCAAAGGAAAAAAATCCCTATTAATAAACATTTTATGATATGATGTCACAGATAGATTTCTGACTTTGGAACTATATAAATTTATTCTGTGACCTTGAGGAAAGTATGACCTCCCTAGCTTCAGTTTCTTATCTGTAGAAGGAAAGTTAATAATTCCCACCTCCAAGAGATTTTTGTAAGGACTAGAAATAACCTAAGTTACTCACTTAATACAGTGTCTGGCACATAGAAAGCACTTAATAAACAGAAGTTCTTCTTTTCACCTTCCCCATTAGGGATGAAGAATAAAAAGATTATGTGATATTGTCCTTCCTGCATGCTAGATCATGAACCAGAGAGGAAGTACAGTATTGTTGCAAGGAAAAGGGAGCCAGACTTTCTGGATTCAAATCATAGCTATGACACAAATCAGCAAATTAGCTAAGTGATCTCTGGCAACTTACTTAACCTGTTGTACCTCCACTTTTCCATCTATAAAATGGAGACGCTGCTGATAGTGATAATGATGATGATGATGATGGTGAATATGATTATGATAATAGAATCTCAGGATTGTTCTTAAAATTAAGTTGATACACATAAATTACTTTTAATGGTGTTGTTATATACTAAGGTATTTATAAGTATTTTAGCCTATATACGTATGTTAGTTATTATCATTAATATCATTTTTTTTTTTATTATTGTAGAGCGTTTTTCCCTTTGGTGGGCTCAGTCCTTCTCATGACAACACAGATTTGCCACTCGATTGCCTGGAGGATAATTAAGGATAGGCTCTGTTATCATGCAGTACCTCAAATTATACGTGCCTAAACAAGGGATTACTCCAAAGCTGTCCATATTAACACAGTGATCAAACCAAAATATCATTTATATTCTCTCATGCATTAAACGGTAAGTTAAACTATTAAGTACTTACTGTATGTGCCAGACACTGTTCACGGCCTTTGCAATATAGAAACAAAGAAACCTGGCAATGTCTTAGCTCTCTCAGAGCTTCCATTTCCAGTACACTTATAAATCAACAAATTATATGCTAAATTTTGTCTTAAACATTGCAGACTGTGCTGCTAGTAAATATATGACTTAGATATAAAATAAAAATCAACATACTTTTGAAACTGAGTACATTTCCTTAAGCTAAATTACTTTTAAGCTCTCTCCAATCCTAAAATTGCAATGATCATACTAAGTCTGCTAATAAAGAGCAGTGATGTGGTTCCCGAATGATTATAAACAATCCAAGATACGTTAGTATTTCCTGGCTGCTTGGCACTCTGTGAACTGTTATACATATATTTGTCTAATCTCATAATAACCCTACAAACTAAGTTCCATTATGAGCCGCCATTTTATGCATGAGGAAACAGAAGCTAATGTCATCCACGGAGTAAGTGGCAGAGCCTGAAGATGAACAAGAAGGTGCTCCCACCTGCCATGGCATAGGAGCATCTCAGCAGGATTTAAAGAATGTCCACCAAGCTCCATGTACTTTCCCACCACCGTCTATGAATTTCATGGTTATCCTGGATTTAAATTAGGTTTCCAATGCTCTGTGACTCTTGGTTAGAATAAGCAGCCCTTTGGCCGACACATGATCCTCAGGTGCATTTATGAGAGGGCTTCTGGTGTTTTACTAAGTTCATGTTCTTGATATACATCAGTTCTCATCCCCATAGGTACCACCACCTCACACCAGCCTCACCACCACAATGACTCTAAAAGATGACTCCCAAAAAAGATGCTACAGTTATAAGTGGTACCCACCTTCCCCTAAGAGACCATCTGGACCAATTTTATCATGGCTTACATCTCTGTCTACCTCAGTCATCAATAAAAACTCAGTCCTCCTGGATCATTCATCAGCAGCCAAACTCTTTTCTGTATGTGTCTAAATCTAACCCAGTCTTCCCACACACATATGCAACTCCACACTCCACCTTAAAATAAGGTGCCTCCGAAAGTCATGGTCTGCTGTCAGCAGAACTTCCTATATTCTGGACACAAATTTCTAAACATTCCATTTATCATCCTACTCTAACCTAAAGCTGGCTTTCCCATGAGGGCTTTGCCTCATCTGCGTCTCTTGCAAGTGGTGACTATCTACTTCCCATGTACTATAAAACACAGAGCCTGAAAGTGAAGTAGGTATTCCCTTAGCTCTTGCTGCTTCCAGAAAATTTCTACTCTCCCTCAAAAACCCCAAATCTGTTCAGCTCAGTCCATCAAACATGTAGCATCTCCTTGTAGTTGTCTACCAAAGTTTTGTCCCTTCCTCCTATTTAATTGATTCATTTATATAAAGGCATGATTGGAATAGATTTAAGAGAGAAATGGAAGAGATTAATTGAAAATAGTGAATATGGATAATTGTTTTTAGGAATTTTGCTGCAAGGGACAATAAAGAACAGAGAAAGTACCTAGAAAAGGCTATGAAATTAAAAGATTTCCTTTGTTGTTTCCTTGTTTTGTTTTTCATTATGGTAAAAATAATAGCATGTTTGTATGCTGGTAAGAATTTTCTGTAGAAAAGGAAGTAGGAGATGGAAACTCTCTAGAGCCATATTCTTGAGTAGATAAAGAGTAGGGATCTAGACTTAAATGACAGAACTGGCCTTAATATCTGGCTCACTGTATTTCTCTACTCCTATGATCAGTGTTGGTTATTTTAACAACCATGTAGACGATCCATTCGAAACTCTGGCCCACACGCCCTGTAGACAACTATCTTGTCTTACCCTCTATCACAGACACAAACCCTCACAGTACCATCCTATACACTGCATTAAAATCATAACTATATGACTGCCAATGTCTCAACCTCAAGTATCCCCACTCCAAAATTCCTTTGAGCTCACTGAAACCCTAAATCCCTGTAACTTTCCTGTCTATAAAAGTCATCAGAACTTCACTTCCCTCCTGAGATTAGATTCCACCACTTCAATGGGTCCCATCATTATAATTACCACTTTGCCTACAGAGCTCTTCCTCCTTCTGTTGTACTCTTTTGGCAAAACTTCAAACCTGGTTAAATCTATTATACATGGGTTTTGTGGGGGGGTGGGCAAGAAATTACAAACACAAAGCTACAGTAAATGGTTTTACATAAACATATGACCACAAATATCAAGTAGATCTCAGTAAGCTGGACATTATGATTTTTTTCTAGTTAATTCATTTTCCCATTCTTTCAGACTATTTCAAACCCTTTCCCTTAACTTCCGACACCTCTTCCAGTCACTCACTCTTAGCTGATGATTCTACCTCTAATGTTAATGAGCTTTAATTTTAATGAACTTTAAGAATCTACCAACTTTTCTTCAAATACTGCAATACACATTTGACTTATCTCCTGACAAAATGAATGAAATGTCCTCAGTTCTGACTAAGTCTAACTTCTCTAAACTGGCCTAGGTCACATTCCCATTTACCTCCTTCTTTCCTACATCACGTATCTATCCCTCTCTACTGGATCATTTTCATTAGCATACAATGGCATTTTCTCCCCCCCCCCCACCCGTGTGTGTGTGTGTGTGTGTGTGTGTAGTATGTGTGTGTTGTGTATAAATATGCACATATATATATATTTGTGTATGTTTAATTAAATATTTATTAAATAAATTTAAGTATTTATTAAATTCCAATTGATACCTCCTTTGTTAGGATTAATAGTACCCTCTCTAGTATTGCCAAGACAATAATTAATGAATTATTTTCATCTTTCATCCCCTCTTTGTAGAACTCAAACAGGTGATCACATCTTCCTTCTTAAAATACTTTTTCATTTGAATTCATGACATTACTATACTATTAACAGTCTAAACTCTTTGTGGCTTATACTCAGTCTTTAAATGTTGACATATCCCAGGCTTAACCTGCTCCTTTTCTCTATTTACAATCACTCCCTAATTTTTCTCATCCAACTCTTAAGATAGATCTCCAATCTCAATCTCTTTCCAGTAATCCACATTTTTTCATCAATCACCTACTCAATACTGCCATTGGATATCTCTTAGATTCTTAAATGTAACATAACTAAAGCAGAACTCTTACTCTATTTCAATTTGTTCTTACCACTTTTCTCAGCTCTGTAAATGGCACCATAATTTGTCTGGATGCATAAAACAAAAACCTAAGCGTCCTCCTTGAAAATTTGTTTATCCCCTTTTCCTTTTCCAGTTCTCCTTTCAAAACATGACCTGAACCTCATCACATCTTACCACCTCCGCTGCTACCACTCTCTTCCAAATCTCTTTTATCTCCCTTCCAAACTACTACAATAGCCTCATAACCCACCTCATAGTTTCCACTCTTCCCCCCATACAGGAGCGAGAGGAAAATTAAAGTCTCCATCATATCATGCTTTATTACTAATCTATCTAAATTCTTCCCATGGCTTTCCAACATATTCAGAATGAAATCAAAATTCCTAATACTTGCCTTCATCACCTAGCTCTTATGTATTTTTCCAGTCTCATTTCCTATCATGTTCCTTCTTGCACACTACAATTTATCCACAGTGTCCTTCTTACACCTCCTTGAATACATCAAGGCTTATTCCTACCTCAATACCTTAATGCTTGCTGTTCTCTTTGTCTGGAATAAACCCTTGATCTTCCAATAGCTTGCTTCTTCATTTTATTCATGTCTGTGTTCAAAGATCATGAACTTAGAAAGGCATTCCCTGACCAACCTATCTTTGATAACTCCCCTTTCATTTTTAATTCCTTTACCCTAATCTATTTTTCTTAATTCACAGCTATTAGAAATTAATTTGTTAACTTGGTTTATATTTTTGTCCCTGTCACTGGTAATAAGCTCCATCCAGGCAAGAACTCAGTGTTTAAAACATTTCTAGCACTTGACAGGCATTCAACAGATTATATTAAATTAGTGAGTAAATTAATGGATTCAGTCATTTAAGAAATGCTTTTTTATCTGGACATTTCAGATTCAAGGTTTTATTCCCCTTTGGAGTTAATTTTTAATATTTTCATTTGTTCATTTTATATGGCAGAAGCAAATGCAGCTAAAAATACTCTGTATATAACTCCAATGATTTCTGTTTTAGAAACTTAAAAGTCATAAACACTAAGGATCAAAGACAGTGAATATATAAACTGAAGCACCTAAGTAGATGTTTTCACTTTATTTAAGTCCTTGCAACGTACAAAATTAACCTGGCTATTTAGTCTTACAGAATACTATTTGGAATTGCTGCTAAGGGTTAAATATAATTTCACTGAATTCAGCAAAAGAGAAGAAATGCGAACAGCCCTGATGTCACACGACCAACAGACTTTCAAGAATACCTATTGTATTGGGCTGGGCATTCTGTGTTATATGTGGAATAGAGAAGAGATGAAATAAAGTTCTTTATAAGCAGAGTTTATTATTCAGTTGCTGCTACAAAACTCATGCACGTGAATAATCCTTAGAAACATGTCCAAACCACATACAAATGAGAACACACTTATAAAGAACTACCAAAGTATGTTAGGAGAGGGGAGGGATAAAACCAACAAATTATTTTAAAAGAGGAGCCAATTTAATCATAGAGATAAATCATTTTATTTTTAAGTTGTCACATGAATGCAGCAGTGAGGTAAGTGGAGGCAGCAGAGATAGGCGTGATTTTTCCAGAAGATGGCATGGTAAAGTCGTGCGGAAACAAATAATCTGATCATTTAACTTCAGGAGAACTCAGAAAGTGTGCTGGTTAGATGAGGAAAAGGAATCTTGGCAAGGCCTTGACACAGGAAAGAGTTCAGATTTAAGCCAATTTTCACTCAATTTTCAAAATCAGCAAGAAGAATCCAAAGTCAGACATAGTAAATCAAACATGAGTATCTACGGAAGTTCTCTATGGTTACAAGGATTCCCAGTGAACAGAGCAGTAACTTAGACCCTACCACACTAATGGCAACTAGAAAAGCTGGACAAAATTATTTTTTTAATTTGAAAGGAAAACTGTGCTTGCAGGTCTAGAAATCTAACTCAATAGTATAAAATTGCAAGGCCAGAATCCCAGAGAGGACAGAGGCCTGGAGATGAACCCACCATTCAGGGGTTATTTACCCCTGAAGATAGCTGCTATTCCTGAAAAGGGCCACTGGAAGACTAAGAAACACTTTCACTCCCTCGCACACACTAAGATGTGTAAAGTATGCTATCCTAAACCCAATAATTTTAGTAATTGTATACACCTATGTAACTAACGTTCAGATTAAGACAATATTTACTCACCCCTTAAGTTTTCTCTCATTCCTTTTCTTCCCCATGTAACTGCTATTATGTCTTTTTCTTGACCCTAATGGAATCTTTACACAGGTAATCCAGTTAAAATGAGATTACTAGGGTGGCCTCTAATCTGAATAGTGCCCTCATAAAAAGAGAAAACTTGGACACAGAGATAGACACAGAGGAGGAAGATGGTATGAAGATACACAGGAATGAGATGGTCACCTTCCTGCAGTAATGTATCCTCAAGCCATGGAAATTGAAGGATTACTAATACCAGAAGCTAGATGCCTGAAAGGACTCTCCCCTAAGCCATCAGAGAGAGCACGACCTAGATGACTCCTTGATTTTGGACTGCGAACCTCCAAAAATATGAGATAAATAAATTTCTGTTGTTTTAAACCACCCACGTTTTGGCACTTTGTTATCAAAGCTGTAGGAAACTAATACAATACATAACAATAACTTGAAGGCATTCCGCAGCATCCAAAGTGGGCAAAAACTTAAGGGATTCCTATCCTGAAAAGAAAACAGACACATCAGGTAAGCTCCAGATTATTCTGGCTTTTCTCCTAAAAGCACGTTTCAGTTTGATGACACAGTCTAAGCAGCAAAGCTCAAGCAGGAAACAGGATTCTTACAGCTAATTGATGAAACATGTAAGAGCTGGAATTTTGGACCGAAAGACTGATTCTATGCGGAGGGAAAACCCAGAGTAGAGGGAACTACACAGGAGGAAGCTGCAAAATATGCACACAAATACCCATCAAGCATCAGCTCACTGTGAAACAGCACATACCCCAGAAGTGAGCAACATCTAGCAATCCCAAGAGCTGAGCAACAAGATTTCAACAGCTGCCTGATACGAAGGACATAAAGTTTGGAATTCAAGTTTTGTCAATTTAGAGGGGCCTGGTAAACAATTTAAATTTTCATTAAAATGCCAAAAGAGCCACCCCTAAATATTAGGAACCGTACTAAATTAGATCTGTCCTTACAAAAATCAACCCTCTACTGATCCAAATAATCCACAGCTACTCTATCTGCTTCTCCTCTCCCCCCAAAAAAATTACATTTCTGTGTAGGAAAATAGCTTCAAGAGCCTTTAAAATTTTTCATTCACAAAGTCTAGCATCCAATCAAAATTTGAGACATGCTAAAAATATGATTAATTGATTGTAAATCACTGGAACAGCAGAGAGAAAAACAGACCTACAGATGGTTCATAAACTTAAGCCAGAAAAAAAAAAAGACTTTAATACACCCCTCATTTATTTATTTAAAGAAAATATGGGGAAATGGTTATAATGGAAGAAAATATGGAGAATGTCAATAAAGAATTGAGATCTATTTAAAAGCCCAATGGACATTCTAGAAATGAAAAAATACTGAAATTAATAACTCATTGATGATGTAACAGTAGGTTGGACACAGCAGAAGAAGAAAATGAGAATTCAAAGAAAATCTAAACTGAAACACACAGAGGAAAAAAATAACAGAACAACAAGACATGGTCAGATATACTAACGTATATGTAATTGGAGTCATCACAAGAGTAAAGAGAATATGGAAAACAAAATATATTTGAAGAGACAATGGCCAGTAATTTCCCAAAACTGATTAAAGATTCATTTGGGAAGCTTGATGAACCTCACAAAGGGGTCACTAGGGACAAGAGTTCTCTACCAGCCATGTTGATTCAGACATTTAAAAACTCTACGTTGAGTGCTTACTCTGACCAGGCACCAAGGATACATCACTGAATGGATAGTGTCTCTATTCTTCACAGAGCCTGCAGTCTAACAAGAAAGACAAATATTAAAGACTCTCATATTCAGTTATTGATTAGTTGTGTGGAGTGAAGAAGAATGAAGAATCAAAGCTAAATTCAATTTGAGAGGAGAGACTGAAGGACGAATACAGCAGTTCAGGCATGAGTTATACAAATACGGAGAAAGGGATGGATTTGAAAGGCACTAAAATGATTTGAAAACGATTGAGATAAATAGAAATGTACAGTTAAACAGCTAAATAAAGATTCATGATAAAGCTAAACAATTATTTCTTTCTCTCTTCTACCACTAAAGTATCTTACTTTGCAACATTTTTCTGGAAAATTTTGGGCAACTGACTCTCACATTCATACTCACCTTACCTAAATCAAACCATTTCAGCCTTGCAGAAATGTACAATGCTTTAATTTAAGACATCCCTGAATGATAAATATTAAAAGAACCAAAATGAATGTTTTTGTTATATTTTATGAAGTACATTAAAAATATTACTAAGACAACATACTTGTTGTTGGATAATAGTTACAAATATGTTTTCTACTTTATTCCTGACAAGCCAACTACTTGTCTACTAAGCTACTGAGCTACCTGTTTAGACTCCAATTGTTTGACCTAGGAAAGAAAAAGAGGAAAAGGAGGGGGAGAATGAGTCACCTTTCATGCCAAGAATGAATTATATTCCTCTCCTCCCAACTAACAAAGGCACCAAGTTTGAGTTATTTTCTTCAATTACCATCTCCCAGAAAGATTTCAATCACCTTTTAAAATAAACTTTATTTTTCTATCTCTTCCAACAATAGGAAATCATCAGTGAACTTTCAGAAAATAAAGAACTGTTTAATCAAGAAAACAAAATCACCCATAATTCCACACCCAAAGATGATTACTGTTAGCCTTTCTGTGTATTTACTGCTGCCCTTTAACAAATCTATTAATCATACTAATTCATTAGACAATGCTTGGCTTACTTTTTTTTCTTTACATGAGTTGTATATTTTAAAAAGCATTTTCTAATGGTGTAAAATTTCACTTTAATGAATTATATTGCACTGTGTAGACATTCCATAATTTATTCACCATTTTTTCTAGTTGTGTTCCCAAGTTTTAACTTTGCATTATTTGGAACTGGAATTCAGTAAAATTATTTACTTGGGATCCATAAATTTAATAGTTTGTGTTTTCCTTTCTACTACCCTTGAAGATAAATTAAAAAATAAAGTTGTTTCTGTCTCAAGCTCTATGTTTAAACCATCTATTTTTTTAAAGTTGGTTTTCATTTTAGAAGCCTTATTTCCTTTTTAACACAAAAGTTAGCATCTAGACACACTGTTTTGCAACATTTTTTTCACATAACAATATATACCCATTGAAATATTTCCATTTCAGTATTTCAGTATAGAGAGTTTCTCCTCCCCTTTTTTCCCCCACAAATGCATATGATTACATTGTATGGATGTACCATAATGTATTTAGCTTGTGTCTTATTGATGGAAATTTTTTCCTGGTCTTTTGATATAGCAATCAATGCTGCAATAAATAGCCTTGTAAACTTTCATGTTAATGCATACAAATATGTCTGTAGGACAGATTTCCAGAAATGTAATTGCTCAATAAAAGTATAATTACATTCGTAACATGCATTCACATCTTGAATTTGTGTTAAAACACACACACACACAAACACAAACACACACACCTGCTTATATATGCAAAAAATAGTGATGCAATTGATTCGCTTCAGTGGAGAAAGGGTATGAGTTAGGTGGATGGGAAATAGCACAGGATTAAAATTTTGCATGTTTTATATTTTTATAATTTGTATTGTGTCCATGTATGGCATCTATTCAGAGTCAATTTTAAATGCCTACCTGTTAATATCACCCAATAGCCCCAACTCCTTGTTCTAGCGGGATAGCTGTCTAAAGACCATTACAAAACCTGTATTGGTACACATGTGCAGTCCCTGTGCTCCAATTCCCTGAGGTTTGTGACATTTAGATATATAAAAAGGCATCACCACAGACTGTTGAAATGGCTAGACTGAACTATAGAAAGGACTGGAACACTAATTCCAAAGCTTAGCCCACAAACAGACAACTAGGTATTCACAAGTCCCTAATTGTTACAGTATAATTCTAAAAAGAAATCACCACTGAGAACACTTTTTCTAACAGTGCCTATCACTGTTCAACAATTTAATGTGGGAACTTACTTCCCACCCCTCAGCCCCCAAGGATGGGATAAAAACATTTTAAAATAGCTCTTCATTTTACAGTTTAGGACACTCTAGGCAGAATGTAAAGTGTTTCCACAGTGAAGACAGTGATCTTTCTAGAAGAATGTCCTCTACACAGTGAACCCTCTCTATTAATATTAGATTTTTTTGGCTTAAATTGAAAACAACAACAACAAGGATGAGTAGCGTGATTTTGTATGCCCTAGAGTGAAGCTTCTTTCTCCATCTTTATCCTTTGTTCAGCTCAGATATAGAATTAGAGGAAACACATGAGAAAACCAGCATTTAACTGTGAGTAAAAAAAACTAATGACTTCTAAATCTGTTTCTTTTTTCTTTCCTTTCTTTTTCTTGTTCTGAGGAGAAGAAAGCTGCACACTGACTCAAGAAAAATATCTAGAAAAAATATCTTTTTTAATTGTGATACAAAATGTGTAAAAAAGTGCTCATGGAATTGAAAAATACATCTTGCCCAAATATGTATCCTTAAATAGATAAATGACATCTGCCAAAGACAAGGGTCCCTGACTGATGCCTCAGAAGGCTTGAAGAATTCTGAAAAGAGAAAGGTTCCAGTTCATTGTTCCAAAGTACTCTCTCACCAAATCAGCACTTGCAGAGAGAGTTAAAAGACGAAACCAATGTTGTGTTGCTACACCCACTTTTAGAACATGGAGACTCTACACTGACAAAATGAGGTTCATGCTACCTTAGGGAAACTAGGTAGGAATCTGGCAGCTCAATAAACTTGCTGATTTCACATAGCTGACTAGTTTTGTGTCATGAAAAGTTCTTTTCCTTACTGCATATTGGGGTAATTCTCACCTGTACTGCTAAAGAATTGGTCAGATGTAGCCCAACCTTAATGGTTTCCCATATACCCTTAGTGGCATGCTGATAAATGTTTAAGTACATCTCTAGGAAAGAAAAATGAGTGTACAACTATGGACACAAGTTTTAAATAAATTTCACCAATGTAAAGGTTATATAGTACACAACTTACCAATAATAATAAGATGAAAGTGATACAATTAAGACATATAGCAGAATGTCACTCACTCATCATTGACATGTCTGAGCAATTTCTTTGCTAAATCTAATAAGTTATCAGACAATGGAAAAAGACTTCTTTGATTTTTGTGCTACTCGTAATGTAATGAATACATACAAGACACTTAAATTTAATCTGCATTGTTAACATTTCTCCATCACCTTTTTAAGCTTGTACAGTCGACAAAGCAATAATGCAATCCCCGATTATTAGCCATGGTATAAACACTCCTACCATGGCCAATTTCAAGCTACCAAAGTGACAGCAATGAATAGGGAGTTGGGAAAAAATGACCAATAACACACCATTGTACAGTATTTCTACTATAAAAATAACCTCAAGAACATAGATAATAGTACAATGCAGTTAAAAATTAATTAGAAAATAATGTTTTTGTATTTGTTACCTTTAATTTAATTACAATTTATTTAATTATAAGCCTGCATATCTTAATATCTAACAATGGCCCATTAAATAACCAGCATGGCAAATTAATGAAAATTTAACAACTGGCTCTTATGAGCTGATAAAGGTTGGCTCTCGCACATCTTTGAATATTCCTATGGGCTACTCCCAACAAACAAAGGTTTATTTTCTAAAACATTATTCTGACTTGCTTGCTTAGACTTCCTAACCACTTCACCTATGAAAATAAAATTACTTTAACAATGTTTATTCTTCCGATCCATGAGCATGGAATGTTTTTCCATCTTTTTGTGTCTTCTTCAATTTCTTTCATAAGTGTTCTGTAGTTTCCAGAGTATAGATCCTTTACCTCTTTGGTTAGGTTTATTCCAACGTATCTTATGGTTTTTGGTGCTCTTTTAAATGGAATCAATTTCCTAATTTCTCTTACTACAGTTACACTGTTAGTGTATAGGAAAACAACTGATTTCTGTGCATTGATTTTGTATCCTGCCACATTACTGAACTGCTGCATGAGTTCTAGTAATTTGGGGGTGGAGTCTTTTGGATTTTCCACATAAATTACCATGTCATCTGCGAAGAGAGTTTGACTTCTTCTTTTCCAATGTGAATACCTTTTATTTCTTTCTGTTGTCTGATTGCTGTTGCTAGGACTTCTAGTATTATGTTTAACAATAGTGGCGAGAGTGGGCATCCTTGTCGTGTTCCTGATCTTAAAGGAAAGGCTCTCAGCTCTTCCCCATTGAGAATGATATTTGTTGTGGGCTTTTCATAGACGGTTTTTATGAAATTGAGGAATGTACTCTCTATCCCTACACTCTGAAGAGTTTTAATCAGGAAAAGATGCTGTAATGGGCAAATAGATAAAGAAGATGTGGTCCATATATACAATGGAATATTACTCAGCCATCAGAAAGGATGATTACCCAACATTTGCATCAACATGAATGGAACTAGAGGAGATTACGCTAAGTGAAAAAAGTCAAGCAGAGAAAGACAATTATCATATGGTTTCACTTATTTGAGGAAAATAAGGAATAGCATGGAGGACATTAGGAGAAGGAAGGGAAAAATGAAGGGGGGGGAAATCAGAGGGTGAGACAAACATGAGAGACTCTGGACTCTGGGAAACAATCTGAAGGTTTTAGAGGGAGAGGGATGGGGGGATAGGTTATCCCGGTGATGGGTATTAAGGAGGGTACATATTGCATGGAGCACTGGGTGTTATAAGCAAACAATGAATCATGGAACACTACATCAAAAACTAATGATGTACTGTATGATGACTAACATAACAATTAAAAAAAAAAAAAGAAAATAATATTACTGATCATGGTTAGGTGGAAACGGCCCTAAATTAAACTCTGCATTTGTAATAATAATGCTAAACAACAACAAAAAGAGTGGTGCCATTTTAGGAGGCAAAATGTTTAAACTTGAAGTCAATTCAATTGGAAAAGAATAAAGTGAAGGCAGAAGTTTGTGGTGAATCCAGAGGTGACTTCTGAGGACATCCCAACTCTTTGAAGTTAATGTCATTGTTGCTTTATTAAATCTATTCACACTGGAAGAGTGGATATAGGATAGGAAAAGGCTGTGTATTAGAAGATATATGCAACTCTGCCTCTCAATTTGGAGAAGTACATTTAGTATTTCTTCAGTTGTCAATATCCCGTTTAAGTCTATCCATATCCATAGGGTCTTCCTTCGTTGATATGCTTCCTTAAAGCAGAAATGCTTTCATATTAATCTGTTATATGTATACTGACAAGTGATTTTTCATATTCATGCTTACTGACCACCCTAGAGTAAATAGGACCATTTTCTGTACAGGGGTATGAATATTAGTATTCTTTACTAAACAGATTTTTTAATACTAATGCTCAGCTAAATCAGAAGATAAATAATGTGAAATAGCCTTTAATGCTTATCTAAGTTGAGTCCTTAATCATAAAGCTTTAGCTCAGCATGAGCTTTTAGTTTACATTGAAGGAGGAAGGAAGGTTTTAGTTTTTGCAGCATATATATTTCCAGTACTCCTTTCTGATTTTATGGCCAATTCTGTCTTCATGCTTCCTTAATCTTGAAGCTCTTTCAAAGGCAACATACTGTGCCAAATGTACAGTGATTATGTAATGTGGACAAAAATCCAGTGGGAAATGTGTAGAGCAGATCAAAATCATTCCACTTAAGACCTTTTACAGTCATTTGATCTAATGATGTTCACTAGGGTTTGATGTACTAAAAGGCAGCCACTGTGAGAACATAAGGTTTGCATCAACATGTGACTTTTCAGTGAAACTGGGATCATTGTGGTCTTCTGGAGACTGTTTTACATGCAAAATAATAATATCTATACAAAAACAAATCCCATGACAAACTGTTTGAATCACCAAATTTTATGCTACTTCTCTGAAAATCTCTTTCTCTTGTCAAATGCACATCAAAGCAGTAGTTCTCAAGAATGAGAAGTGAAATAGAGAAATCCACTGATTACCAACACTGGACGTATAGCTCATGTGAATTTTTGGAGAAAGTAAATTTTCATCTAGTTTGCCACTTCTATTTATACTTGCAGCCACAGATCAAATTATTACATGGACTTTCATAATTAAGCTAGAAAATACTTACTCATGTTTTCATGTTCTATTCTTTGGTTACTTTTTTCAAGGTTCACCATTATTGTATATTTCAGGATTCAAAAATACACTCATGACTTCTAGTTTTAATTGAGAATGTGAAGAGCTCAGAAGTCACTACTCATTTCCTTACTTTAATAAAGAACTGAATAAGCTGAAAAGCTATGACTTCTTAGGCCACAGAGAACTGTTGTGGCAGGGCAAAGTGCCACACTGCCACCCAAAAATTCAGAGAGACGGGAAAATCCCAAGTCACAGCCAAGATTTACTTGCCAGGAGCAGAAGTCACTGGAGCCATAGACTGGTAGGAACTCTTACGTAATTTTGACAAACTGCTGGAGGCTGTGTGGACTAGTGCGAAAATGAGATAATCCAGGGGGGCCCAGTCTTGAGGAGGGAGGACGCCCAAAATTTTGTGGGTTTTACTACCAGGAACCCCACCAAATTCTCACAGTGAAGATCCAAGAAAGATCCCTCTCTGGCAAGAGCAGGGGAAGAATAATCATTATGAAACACATCCAGAGCCTTCTCTGTAACAAAGGCCTATAATCCAGGGGAAAAGACTATTGCCTGAGACACTATCAGGAAAGGGAACTCCAGCTCCAGCACTCTCTAGTCTTCTATTCTACCTAAAGAAAGAAGAAAAAGAAAAAAATTGGAATGGAAAAGAGGAGTCAGAGATTCAAGGAAAGAGATTAGGAATGCTATAGCCCAAGAAAAGGATAGGAGGCAGAGGGGAGAAAGCTATGCCACTAAAGAAATACTTGTAAAGTTTACAGCCCTAAAATATAGGCAAACTAAGATTTAATCTTCAGATTAAAAAAGATAAGATTTAATCTCCCCCTCCTCCATACCTTACCACATCAACAGGGCTCCAGTATAACAACAGTGGATCATAGCTGAAAGAGCTGCAAGATGCTGACTCTCTCGGAGGAGCACTTAGGGAAGCACAAAAGTCAACAGGGTAAATAAAGCAAGAACACTAGAGAAACGTGAAGCTACTAGCATCTACAGCTACAGCAAACATAAATACAGACAACTCTTAGCCAGATTAAGATAAATCTTCATGTTACAGGCCTATTTACTTCAGTTCCTATTACCCGATTGATCATGTCTGGTTTCCAACAAAAAGTTACAAGCCATGCTAAAAGTCAAGAACACATAGAGCCTGAAGAGACGAAGTAAGCATCAGTACCAGACTCAGATATGACACATGTGTTTTAATTATTAAACAGTAAATTCAAAATAACTATGATTAACATGTTGGGGCTTTAGTGGGGAAAAATAGATAAAAGAGAATTTATCAAAATGGAAAACTTGTTTATGTCAAAGAATGTTACCAAGAAAATGAAAAAACAATCCACAGAATGGTAGAAAATATCTGCAATTCAACAATAAGAAGATTTTTTTAAAAAACACAGTAAGAAGATAATTCCTACAGTTAAACAATAAAAAGATAAATAACCCAATTAAAAAGTCATAGATTTGAACAGACATTTCTCCCAAAAAGTTATACAAATGGCTAATAAGTACATGAAGAGAAACTCAACATCATTAATTATTAATGCAAATCAAAATCACAATGAGATGCCACTTTAAAAACACTAGGGCACCTATAGCAATTTTTTATAATAATTTTTTAAAAAAGGAAAACAGGAGCACCTTCCTGGCTCTGGCAATGGTTCATGTGGCTCTTGACCTTGGCATTGTGAGTTCAAGCCCCACACTGGGTGCTAAGATTAATTTTTTTAAAAAATCTTTCTATAAAAAAAGGAAAATAACAAGTGTTGACAAGCATGTGGAGAAATTGTAATCCTCACACATTGCTAGTAGAATATAAAATGGTTCAGCCACTGTAGAAAACAATTTGACAGTTTCTCAAAAAATTAAACATAGAATTATCCTATGATACAGCAATTCCACTTGTACATACCCAAGAGAAGTGAAAGTATATATTCATAGCAGCATTATTCATAATAGCCAAAGTGGAAACAAATGGGTAAACAACATGTGGTATAGCCATACAATGGAATATCATTAGGCCATAAAAAGGATGAAGTACTAATACATGCTACAATGTAGATGAACATTGAAACATTATGCTTAGTGAAAAAAATCAGACAACAAGGTAACATATTGTATGACTCCATATGTATGAACTACCAGGATATAGAAAGTAGGTTAGTAGTTAGTTACCAGGAAGTAAGGGTAGGGAGAAATGAAGAGTACCTATTCGTGGCTAAAAGATTTCTTTTTAGGGTGATAAGATTGTTCTGGAATTAGATGATGATAGGTGTACAATCTTGTGAATATACTAAAAAATTGTACCACTAAATTGTACACTTTAAAATGGTGAGCTTTATGGTGTATGAATCATCTCTCCCCTCTGTCAGTCAAGGACATGGCAGAAAATAGATGATACACTCAGATGGTTTAATTAAAGAGAATTTAATAAAGGGACTATTTGTAAATATAACAACAGGGTTAAAGGGGGAAATAGGGGTGTTTGAAGTGTTCTGAAGTTTTCAACAGTGGGGAAGCATTATCACCCCTGGGACCAAAAGAACAAGGAAAGGAAGGAATCCCCAGCACTTAGAAAGAGCTATAGCTATAGCTGTAACTGAAAGAGAGGGCCATATAATAGGATATGGGCCTTCAGGAGAAGCTCACTGTCCCTACCAAACAGTGCCCTGAAAAGTAAAGAGCCTGGGTGATAGATAACCCAAGTAATAAATAACCCCACTCATCTCTGACCAGTGCCTCCCCAATTGACCAAAGTCAACAGACGCCAAAAGGTAAGGAAGCCCATCTATGACACTGTCAATTTAAGTTCACATCCTGGGATATAGAACTGGAGGGAGAAGGACAGACAGCAATTATACCCAGAGAAGGCAAAAAGAAGATGTAGCAGAATCCTTCAGACTACCGTCTAGAGAATGAGTTCTGGAGTGGAGGTGGGGGGGGAGCAAAAGTAGCACAAAGACAACAACAGGAAGCTATACCAGAATTCCAGGGTAATGTTAATGGTGACTCGCTCTGGGATAATAGTAATAGGCATGAAAGATAAAGAGAGGCCTCAGAGATCTCCCTTGATCTTTAAAACAGTACAGTACCCAGAAACAAAATGTGTAGTAAATCACTGACCAGAAATGTCAAACGACTCAATTTTCCAACATTTAAACCAGTATCTAAGTCCAACCAATTTCATTAGAAGCCCTAATTCGGTGCCCTCCAAAGCAAAGATACCTAATGGGAAGAAGAGGCCCCATAGAACTGCTATATTTAATCAGCGACTTTGTTTACTGGGACTACAGTTTTGAGGCTGAGCCTACACTGGCTGAGGAGAGCCAGTGATTATCTGAAGGATTTTTTCCTCACAGACTTTGAACAGAAAGAGGCCTTCCAATAACTAAGTCTAACCTCAATTTATAAATGAAGAAACTGGGGCTCAGCAAATTGGCTTGCCTTGCCCATTCAAGGTTGTTTCGGGAGCAAATGGCACCCCTGACTCTAGAATGTAGGTGCATCTACTCTAGGCTGATGGGCGTTCAGTCACATGTCCGTAACTGTGAGGCTTCCAACTAAAATGCCTTGTCTTTTAGCAAACTCCTTGTTATAAAGGTGATCCAAAACATGCCAGTCTTCTTTAATTTAGCCTTTAATCCTGCTGCGCTAGAAAAGGAAAAGCACACTGTTTAAAGTTAGATTAATAGTGAAAGGATTTCCAAAGCAAGGTTAGTAGCATAGCTTAGTGGTTAAGAATGATGTTTTCAAGCGTCATCTTCAGAAGCGATATATTTGTTTTGCGCCCAATTATGATTCAGCATGTCAGATTGTATTACTCATGTAGTTTTACCTTCTGATATCACAGTTTTAGCTCAATATAGTAAGTACAGACTTCTGGAGGGAAAAGGCAGCTTTTGATTTAACTTTGCTTTCACATATGGAGCACACATTGTGGTATCAGTGTAACAGAAAAAGAGTTAAGAAAATGCTGAGAAATGTGAGGTTGGGCTCTTTTGTGGTCAAAAATGAAAGTGCCACCTGACAAATGCATCCTAAGAGACTGCCATATTTGTGGCTTATATCATGACTTCATTTATCTCCTCTGGTGGCCAGGAAGACCTTGAGAGCCCAGGATCAAGACGAGAGCTACCTTTTGTCTCCATTCCATTTTTTTTAGCATTTAGATCCCATTTGATTATAAAACATATGGGATATTCATTTCATTTTGAATTACCTAAGAATACTTATCAATGATGAAGATAAGCAGGACCACTCTTACGGTATTTGGGATCCCAATAAAATTTTTTGCAGGCCCCCATCTATACAAACAATTTGAATCATTCTGAATCAGCTGTGTCAGCACTATCCTGGCAGTTCCAAATCACAAACCCTACAAAAGAAATTCTACTCTGGACAGTGCGAGTGATCCATTTGCCAGGCCTCACTCTTGGAACCAGCTTGGCCTAGGGTCCCAAGATGATCCCATACGTATAAGTCCCTCAGCTACTCCAGCATCTGGTTGACTGAGGTGTGATTCAGCTGGTATAGCTTCAGAGTGTGCCCAAAGGGGAGAAACAGGGACAGGGCCCATCCATGCACATTCCGGGCTGGGCTTGAGTCTGAGCCAGTGCCATATGTTAAAGGGGGACTTAGTAAATTCCAAGGAAGGCAGTTCAAAGGCAGAATCCTTCTGCAATTACATTCAGGTCAGGGCCTTGCTTGCCCAAACCTAACAGACATTCTGAGAATAGATAAAAGCTCTGGTGTTAAGGATCTTACCATGTCATGGATTTTACCATCCAATGGAAAAAGCAAACATTGCCCAAGTCTATACAAGTGAAACTCTTATTTTTAAAGGTGATATTGATGTGCTATGGTAATCCCTTGTCCAAGCTTTAAAAAAATGAATGTTTTGTCTGAGTAAAAGATGCTTAGATGAGATGCAACTATGGGCATGAGCTAGGTGACAAGTTGGGACATAGTTTTGTTTTGTTTTGTTTTGTTTTTCAGAGAGCATGTTCGAGAGCCCTAAGTAGGGGGATCAGGATGTTTACCAGAAACTGAAAGTCCGGAATCAATGAAAAGTGTAGTCAGGGAAGATGACCACTATGAACAAGAGTCAAAATAAGGCACTTCTTCCCACTTATCATTGTCTATGGCCTTCCTGCTCAAAGAGGGAAATGGAGCAGTTGCATCAGCACCACCTAGAAGCTTGCTAGAAATACAGAATCTTAGGTCCGAACGCCAAAATTAACTGAATCAGAACTGGCATTTTAACAAGTTTTCCTAGGGACCCATATAGATATTAAAGTCGGAGAAGCACTGGTCTATGATATTCAGTTCCCTAAGGCACTGTAACATAATTAGGAAGATACTACCCAAACCATCTTTGCTATATTTGATTCACACAAGGAGGGAGCTCATCATACTTTTAGGATAATGTAAAATCTGTTAGGAAGATCTGACTCCCAGGGATGGTAGATGAATCCACATTTATATACACCATGTTAGCATGAAAAGATACTCTTTCCCAGATAGAAAAGTCCTTCTTTAGCTTGGATTAGGGTAGTGGTACTAGAGATAGAAATTGACCTCTGCCCTCTCAAACAGTGCCTAGAAATCTGAAATTCAGCACCACACTCATAAGTACCTCTCATTCAGAATTATACATGTATTTAAAACAAAGGTTACTCTCTAAAGGTTAATATGTCATTTCAACATTATTTTAAAGGCCGACTTTAAAATAAGTTCCTCCAATTTCTCAATCTCATAAAAGCCATCTATGAAAAGCCTACTGCAAATATTATTCTCAATGGGGAAAAGCTGGAAGCCTTTCCCTTAAGATCAGGAACACGACAAGGATGCCCACTCTCGCCACTATTATTCAACATAGTACTAGAAGTCCTTGCAACAGCAATCAGACAACAAAAACGGATCAAAGGTATTCAAATCAGCAAAGAAGAAGTCAAAATGTCTCTCTTCGCAGATGACATGATACTCTATATGGAAAACCCAAAAGAAGCCACTCCCAAACTATTAGAAGTTATAGAGCAATTCAGTAACGTGGCGGGATACAAAATCAATGCTCAGAAATCAGTTGCATTTCTGTACACGAATAACGAGAACGAAGAAAGAGAAATTAGGGAATCCATCCCATTTACAATAGCACCAAAAACCATACGTTACCTTGGAATTAACTTAACCAGAGACGTAAAGGACCTTTATTCTAGAAACTATAAATCACTCTTAAAAGACATTGAGGAAGACATAAAAAGATGGAAAGATATTCCATGCTCATGGATCGGAAGAATTAACATAGTTAAAATGTCCATGCTACCCAGAGCAATCTACACTTTCAATGCTATCCCGATCAAAATACCAAGAACGTTTTTCAAAGAACTGGAACAAATAGTCCTTAAGTTTGTATGGAACCAGAAAAGACCCCGAATCTCCAAGGAACTGTTGAAAAGGAAAAACAAAGCTGGGGACATCACAATGCCGGATTTCGAGCTGTACTACAAAGCTGTGATCACAAAGACAGCATGGTACTGGCACAAAAACAGACACACAGACCAATGGAACAGAATAGAGAGCCCAGAAATGGACCCTCAGCTCTTTGGGCAACTAATATTTGATAAAGCAGGAAAAAACATCCGGTGGGAAAAAGACAGTCTCTTCAATAAATGGTGCTGGGAAAATTGGACAGCTACATGCAAAAGAATGAAACTTGACCACTATCTCACACCATACACAAAAATAAACTCCAAATGGATGAAAGACCTCAATGTGAGACAGGAATCCATCAGAATTCTAGAGGAGAACATAGGCAGCAACCTCTACGACATCAGCCAAAGCAACCTTTTTCATGATACATCCCCAAAGGCAAGAGAAACAAAAGATAAAATGAATTTATGGGACTTCATCAAGATTAAAAGTTTCTGCACAGCCAAGGAAACAGTCAGAAAAACTAAGAGGCAGCCCACGGAATGGGAGAAGATATTTGCAAATGACACTACAGATAAAGGACTGGTATCCAAGATCTACAAAGAACTTCTCAAACTCAATACGTGAGAAACAAATAAACAAATCAAAAAATGGGCAGAAGATATGAACAGACACTTTTCCAATGAAGACATACAAATGGCTAACAGACACATGAAAAAATGTTCAAAATCATTAGCCATCAAGGAAATTCAAATCAAAACCACACTGAGATACCACCTTATGCCAGTTAGAATGGCAAAAATAGACAAGGCAAGAAACAACAATTGTTGGAGAGGATGTGGAGAAAGGGGATCCCTCTTACATTGTTGGTGGGAATGCAAGTTGGTACAGCCACTCTGGAAAACAGTGTGGAGGTCCCTTAAAAAGTTAAAAATTGAGCTACCCTATGATCCAGCCATTGCACTACTGGGTGTTTACCCCAAAGATACAGACGTAGTGAAGAGAAGGGCCATATGCACCCCAATGTTCATAGCAGCAATGTCCACAATAGCTAAATCGTGGAAGGAGCCGAGATGCCCTTCAACAGATGACTGGATTAAGAAGTTGTGGTCCATATATACAATGGAATATTACTCAGCAATCAGAAAGAACAAGTTCTCAACATTTGCTACAACATGGACGGCACTGGAGGAGATAATGCTAAGTGAAATAAGTCAAGCAGAGAAAGACAACTATCATATGATTTCTCTCATCTATGGAACATAAGAACTAGAATGATCAGTAGGGGAAGAAAGGGATAAAGAAAGGGGGGTAATCAGAAGGGGGAATGAAACATGAGAGACTATGGACTATGAGAAACAAACTGAGGGCTACAGAGGGGAGGGGGGTGGGGGAATGGGATAGACCGGTGATGGGTAGTAAGGAGGGCACGTATTGCATGGTGCACTGGGTGTTATACACAACTAATGAATCATCGAGCCTTACATCGAAAACCGGGGATGTACTGTATGGTGACTAACATAATATAATAAAAAATCATTATTATAAAAAAAAAAAGAATATGACAAAGATAGAGACATTTCATAATGATAAAATGGCTAATTCATCAAGAATATATAATGACCATAAATGTGTATGTATCTAACAATACAACTTCAAAATACAAGTAATAAAAATTCACAGAATTAAAAGGAAAAAAAAAATAAAATAAAATAAAATAAGTTCCTCCAGGAACCAGTATCATTTTTTAAAATGTCTTAATTAACTAAGCAAATTTATATATATGCTTTCTAAAACAGAAAAACAAATATATCTATGCACACGACAATATATCCCAGAGAAAAATCTATATAAAATGCAGCACCAGAAAATAAGAGGTGTTGCAATTCTTAGGAAGGAGCCAAGATGTCCTTCAACAGATGAATGGATAAAGAAGAGGTGGTACATATATATTCCTACATATTCCTACAATGGAATATTACTCAGCCATCAGAAAGGATGAACACCCACCATTTGCATCAACATGGATGGAACTGAAGAGGATTATGCTAAGTGAAATAAGTCAAGCAGAGAAAGACAATTATCATATGGTTTCACTCATATGTGGAACATAAGGAATAGTGTGGAGGACCATAGGGAAAGAGAGGGAAACTGAATGGGAAGAATTCAGAGAGGGAGACAAAGCATGAGAGACTCTGGGCAACAAACTGAGGGTTATAGAAGGGAGGGGGGTGGAGAGACAGGGTAACCAGGTGATGGGTATTAAGGAGGGCACATGTGATGAGCACTGGTGTTATAAGCAACTAATGAATCGTTGAACACTACATCAAAAATTAATGATATACTATATGTTGGCTAACTGAACATAGTAATAAAAAAATGAAAATATTTAAAAAGATAAATAGATGGTTCATTGAAAATCCAGAATTTTTGCTTTTCTTCATATGAGATTAAAATGTCAGTGTCCAAAAAGTAGCTTTAACAAATCCTGTATACCTATCTACAAGGTCATCTAAGAAGTATCAGAATCAATGTATTTTTAATGTTTACCTTTCAAATAAAAATCTAAATGGAATCTAGAATTGAGAAATATCTCTAAAACTCATAAGATTTCTCTTGATGATGAAATTAGTAACATAGTTCTCTGATTAAGATAATTTTTGCTTTAGACAATTTCGTTTCTTTAACTCTGACATTTAGTGTATAACACACATACATACACACACACACACACACACACACACACACACACACACACACAGAAAATGAGCCTAATTGACAGTAATGACAGAGTGAAGAGCTATAAGAGTCCAGTGATGTCAACGAGATAGATCAAGGAATTCAGGATAATTTAGAGTCAACAGTAAAGTTCTACACATTATTATTAAGCATTACACATTATTTTTTAAATGTTCTCTTTTTAGGAAAGTTTAATAATTTATCTAAGATAAATTGATTCTTGCTTGAAACAGTCTATGAGATAATACATAAAACACATTTAAAGCAAACAATGCCTTGTGCATAATATTCAATAAATGTTATAATTATTATTACTATATTTGGCAATATAAGTTAACTAGGAATGTCCAGCTATAAACAACAACAAAAAAAAAGATCTTATGTTCTGTCTCCTACCCAGTCTTTAAGTATCTTCATATCATCCTACCCAATTTAAGAAATTTCTGATTTCTTGGCCCAATCAAAATTCAGGCCATAAGTATACATATGTATTGAGCCCTAATAATGTTCCTGTCACAGCACTTTTTTGTGGGTGAACTTTCAGGTTTTCTGTCTTATCTTTTCACCTTTTTACCACCAACTGACCAACTATTAATTTGTGAAAAATAAATGTTACTATAGTTTTAATAGATGATAATAGTGGCAGCCTATGTCCTTCTCACATGGTGTATAGCTTTTAAATAGGGATCAAGGTGGTCACCTTGTCAAAATTTCACACAGGTCTATGCCTCTGAAAAAATAACACTTAATTGTTCTTCCCATCTTGCTATTAACAGGTCCTGGGGCTACCAGTGTTATACAGAACTTATGTTACAAAACGCAGATCACATTTGAGTGCTTCTTCTTAAATGCCTAATGGGAAACAGAAAACCACTGTAATGCTACACTAACATATAAGGGCTATGGCTCCACTCACAAAAATCAGTCCAGCTTCCAGCTGGCAGAAAGCCCACAGCTCAAACTAAGTCCCAGATAGAGAAACCCCTGAGGGGGTGGGGGGGAGTTCTGACACGAGAAGTTCAAATAGCTTTCCTTTAATCTATTGAACTATATGAAGTATGGCATGTGTAAGGATTCTTCGAGGAAAAGATCCTATGTAAATGTTATCATTAAATAATAGTGATGACAATCACAAAGAACTGAGTGACCCTAAAGCATAATATTTAAAGACAATGCAATAATAACGATACCAATTATGGAGAAAATCAATGTAAGAAAATGGCTTGATAGTCAGATAAGAAAAGAATGCAAAATTATAATAAATTCTCACTGCTGTGGGTCTGAAAAACTTCTAATACAACCCAGTCATGTATAGCTAAGTAGTATTTGTATTACTCCTCCTCAGTCTCCCTTCCACAACCCTTAAAAAGGCAAAATTTCTAAGATTATGGAAAAACACAATTAGCAAAAAAGTACTGTCAACTCAAATGAGTTGGGAATTACTACCCAGAGCATGGTGTTGAGAAGAATTCCAAGGTCATCTCAGGAAAATGAGGCCCATGATTCACTAGGGTTCATTGTCATGGAGTAAGGCAAAATGAAACTAAAGGGGAATGCTTTATAGTGTCCAACACTGTCCCAGATAGACCCTTGCTGAAAACCATCTAGCAGCTATATAGGTATTAATCAATTTGAAATCTTATAAAACTGAACTTTCATTTCAAAATTAACAGTTTATTTCAAAATTGCTTGCTTAATTTTTTTGACTGATACTATGTATTTCCTCCTTAACCCACTGCAATCTATTTTCACCTTTATTATTCCATAACACTAGCATTTCAAAGATCACCATTAGTCTCCACACCATCAAATTTATTGGCTTTTTCTTAAGATTTGGCCTCTTGGTATTATTGAGATTTTTGGTAACTTTGAAATCCATTGCGTGGAACTCTCTTCCTTTGTCCTCGTGTGGCCTGATCCCCTTGGTTCTCTTTTGTCTGGCTTTTGGAATAATTGTCTTCTATCTAGTAAGGCTATCATCTCTCCCTGCTTCTAGCTGTCCTGCTTCCTTCTGTCACACTGATCTTATTAAGACATTTATTTCATCCTCCTGGCTTTTTACTCAAAAGCCTTCTTACTTTTATGAGATAAAGGTTGAACACCTTATTCTGGACCATTAGGTTCCTGTATTAGCTGGCCCCTGTAACAGCTTTCCAGTGGCTTGTCCTAATAGGAATTTATTTCTCACTCATGTAAATTCCATTATGCACAGGGAAGGGCCTCTGTTCCATGCAATCATTCAGGAGCAAGACAGACAAACGTTCTGTGATTTTTAACATGAGTACAAAATCAAGTCAGCAAATGGGAAAGAGAGAACGTAAAGGATTACACAGTGGGTTATTGTTAGTCAGGCCTCCCATCCACATTCCATTGGCCTGAATCAGTCATATGTCCAAGATATCTGTAAAAGAGTTGGAAAAATGCACCAAGTAGCAAAAATAAATGGATTTATTGAATGCAATCTTTGTCACAGTTCTATACAATCTGTTACAAATTAACTTCCAAACAATTCTCAAATCTCCGTAAAATACAACCATTTTTTTCCTGGATATGTTCAGCTTCTTTATATCATTTGTCAGCAAATACGGCTACCCTTTACCTTACCTGGCCTCCCCTTCTCTTCACATCTAAATTCTACATACCTTTCAGAACTTGGTTTAAGTTTCAAATTAGCCATGATGCTTCCCTAACTACACAGTGACCACTTCTTCCTCAAAACAGATAGCACTGTATTCCATATTATCTACTGTAAGATCCTACTCCAAATATTAGAAGACATAATGAAGATGCCATGTGTACATATCCAAGTCATGAAATGAACTACAGAACAAAGCTGGACTAACAGGTAGTTGTACATTAGACAGCAGCCAAAGGAAGACTGGCTTGTTGCAAAGCGAAGATCCAACTACATGCATTCCAATGCATTTTGCGAGAGTCAACACGACACTGAATGAGCATGCACAACTTTGAGACTGACTACCCATCCCATGATCTAACAGTTCCTCATTCTCTGGAAATCCATTCCAATTGTCAGCAGTGTAAACAAACTCTCACTTCAGTACAGGGTGACTCCCTCCTTCTTTTTCCATACCTTGAGGATGCTAAGGTATTTTAAATGGGCTAGATGATGGGTAAAGGGAAAATTTCTGCCTTGTGGCAAAAGAGAGAAAGCCAGCCTGCAGAAAGAAAGAAGAAAACATCTGTTCAGGACGCAGTGACACAACAAAGAGAAAGCTAAGAAAAGCCAGACACAGTTCTACTTTCTGGTCCATCTTTCCCTAAGGCCTAATTGCATTTCCTTTCATTGGTTCTCAAGGGTACCTCTATATCCACATAGCCATTTCCTTTTTCCCCTTTACCATGTCAGCAATGTAGCAGAGAATCTTAGAGTAGCAACCTCTCAGAGTCAGAGATTCAGATTTGTGACTTAAGCAAGTTGTCCACCTCTCTAAATATCTGCTTTCTCATCTTAAAAATCTCATGAGGTTATGTAAGATACCCTGTATAAAATACCTAGAAGAGCAGCTTAAACACAATAGATGCTCAATAAATGCCAACTGTTATCCTTAAATATTGTATTTCGTCTAATATAAAGTGCTGTTGATTATAATGGACATCATCAATATAGGCCAGTATCTCTAAAAACATAGATGGAGAAATCCTCAATATTAGCAAATGGAATCCAACAATACATTAAAAAAAATCATTCACCACCATCAAGTGGGATTTATTCCAGGGACACAAGGGTGGTTCAATATTCAAAATCAATCAATATGAAACATCACATTAACAAGAGAAAAGATAAAAACCATCTGATCATCTCAGTAGATGCAGTAAAAGCATTTGACAAAGTACATCCATTCATGATAAAAACTCTCAACAAAGTAGGTTTACAGGGAACATACCTCAACATAATAAAGGCCATATATAAAAAACCCACAGCTAATATCATCCTTAATGCTGAAAAACTGAGAGCTTTTCCTCTAAGATCAAGAACAAGACAAGGATGTCCATTCTTACCACTTTTATTCAACATAGTATTGGAAGTCCCAGCTGCAGCAATTGGAAAAAAAAAAAAAGGAAGGAAGGAAGGAAGGAAGGAAGGAAGGAAAAGCATCCAAATTGGTAAGGAAGAAGTAAAACTGTCACTCTTTGCAGATGACATGATACTATATATACACAACCCTAAAGACTCTTCCAAAACAACTACTAGAACTGATAAATGAATTCAGTAAAGTCACAGATAAAGAATTCATATATGCAAATCTGTTGCATTTTTGTACACTTATAATTAAGTAGCAGAAAGAGAAATTAAGAAAATAATCTTATTTACAATCACACCAAAAAGAATAAAATACCTAGGAATAAATTTAACCAAGGAGGTGAAAGACCTATATTCCTATAAAACACTGACGAAAGAAACTGAATATGACACAAACAAATGAAAAGATATTCCATGCTCATGGATCATAGGAACAAAATAGAGAGCCCAGAAATAAACCTACCCTTAATGGTCAATTAATTAATAATCAATTAATTAAAGTAGGGCAAAAGAGGCAAGAATAGACAATGGGGAAAAGACAGTCTCTTCAATAAATGGTGCTGGGGAAACTGAACAGCTACATGCAAAACAATGAAACTGGACCAGTTTGTTACACCATACACAAAAATAAACTCAAAATGGATTAAAGACCTAAATATGAGACCTGAAACCATAAAACTCCTGAAAGAAAACACAGGCAGTAATTTCTTTGACATTGGCTGTAAAAACATTTTTCTAGATATGTCTCCTCAGGTAAGAGAAACAAAAGCAAAATTAAACTACTGGAACTACACCAAAAAAAAAAAAAAAAAAAAAGCTTTTCCACAGCGAAGGAAACTTCCTCCAGCAAAACAAAATGGCAACCTACTGAATGGGAGAAGGTATTTGCAAATGATATATCCGATTAGAGGCTGATACCCAAAATATAAAAAGGACTTATATAACTCAACACTGAAATAATAATCTGATTAAAAAATGGGCAGAGAAACTAAAAAGACATTTTTCCAAAGAAAACATACACATGGCCAATAGACATATGAAAAGATGCTCAACATCACTAATCATCAGGGAAGTGAAAATCAAAACCACAATGAGATATCACCTTACACCTGTCAGAGTGGCTAAAATCAACAGCACAAGAACAAAAAGTGGTGATGAGGATATAGAGAAAAAGGAGCCTTGATGCACTGTTGATAGGAATGCAACCTGATGTGGTCACTCAGGAAAAGAGTATGGAGTTTTCTCAAAAAAAAAAAAAAAAAAAAAAAAAAAGAATCACTATATGATCCAGTAATTCTACTATTAGGTTTTTACCCAAATAACATGAAAATACTAATTCAAAAGGATATGTGCACCCAATTTTATTGCAGCATTATTTATAATAGCCAAGATATGGAAGCAACCCAAGTGTTATCAATAGATAAATGGATAAAAAAGATATGGTATGTGCATGTTCAATATTACTCAGCCATAAAAAAGAATGAGATCCGGCCATTTATAACAACATGGATGGACTTAGAGGGTACAATGCTAAGGGAAATAAGTCAGACAGAGAAAGACAAATACCATATGATTTCAGTCATGTGGAATTTAAGAAACAAAACAAATGAACAAACAGAAAAAAAAAGGACAAACAAAAATGCACTCTTAAATACAGAGAACAAATTGGTGGTTGTCAGAGGGGAGGAGGAAGGGAGGATGGGTGAAATAAAATGGATAAGAGTACACTTATCCTGATGAGTACCAAATAATGCATATAATTGTTAAATTATTATACTGTACACTTGAAACTAATATAACACTGTATGCTAATTATAATTCATATACCAAAAAGAGAGAGAGAAAAGAAAAAAAATAAAATAAAGACATCATCAGGGGCTGAGTGGTTCAGTCGGTTAAATGTCTACCTTTGGCTCAGATCATGATCCCAGGGTCCTGGGATGGAGCCTCCAGAAATTGTTCTAGGGCCCTTGGCAGAAATGTTTTATAAATTGCTTCACCTAAAATCCAGTTACCAGACCTGGTAGACCAGAACTCTTTTGATTATTTTCCTCTCTTGCTAGAGGCATAGAAATTATAATTAGTATTAATTTTCAGGTGAGTTTCTTATCAGAAGAACTCCAAATAGTAAGTGTAAATTGAGTTTTTATCTTTAGAAAAGTAACACTTCTCCACTTAGCTCAATGCTTCTCAGGTTGGGATGACAAGCAATAATTATTTGAGAATGAAAACTTTTTTTATTCTGTTTTTCAATTTAGTGTGATAATTAATATGTGAAAGAGAAAAAAAAGGACATCTCCATTCTCATATGTTAGTTAGAAATAGCAATATTGACAAGATCAAGTAACTGTTTTGATCATTAAATAATTACAGATGCTATAGAATTTTGCAATGGAATAAAATACATGCAAATGCCAAAATTCTGCGTTTCTAAGTCATTGCCTTAAACATATGGAAATTTAATTTAAGACAAATGCCTGAGAAGCATCTAATCATAGAAACAATACTAGTATCTAATGCATAAACAGTAGTAGGCAGAAAAAGAACAAAAATATACATAATACTTAACTGTGTATTACATGAATAAAAATAGATGTTTTTGACTTTTAAAGAATTGTCATATTGTCTAAGAAGTTTGCGGGAGTGCCAATAGCTAGTTCAAAGAGAGAAACTGTGATTTATAATTTCATGGAAAAATTAAAGTCTTGAGTACTTAAACATTTTCTACAGATGTAATAAAAAACATCCCCATGCAATTTGCCTCTACCTCTCCAGTCTGAGCAACAAAAAGTGCAGTGAATATGTTGAAGATTACTTTTTTTAAAGAAGTGGAATTCGTATCTAATATCATGGTATTACACTAGTTACATGTAAGAGGCGAGTGCGAACCTCAGAGGCCTTGTAAAATACAGCTCTGTTAATTATTTCAAAAACATCTGTTGACCACCTATTCTGGGCCACATGTGGGATGCTGTGGAGTCTAAGGCAAATTAAAGTATCTCAGAAAGGTATGAAAACTCAAATCTTATTTCATTATGATTAATAAAGACCACTGCCAAAGCGAAAGAAAAATAATCATAATGAGTAATACAGGGTCCTGGGTATTTCAATTTAGAACCTACTTTTAGCTTCTATGTATCTCTTAGGACACCTAGTCTTGGTCTTCTGCTAGCAGCTGTGCAGGTGGAGAGGAAGGAAATCCAACTCACATATGAAAAGTATGCTTTTTCACAAGACACCATCTGTTCTGTCTCTCCTCATATTGTTAAGTTCAACTTTTCTAAAGAGCTCATCAGATATGAAGTTTACAACCTAAGATCCATCTAAGGTTCAAATCTATACATCTGATAATACAGACTAACTCTTGTCTGAAAATGCTTGTCATGGGGAAAATAGACAACCATGGGAACCAAAGACAACGTACAACTGTGGGCCAAGTTAAACAAAATAACTTTTTTGTTTACAAAATAAACAAAAGCTGGGATCTTCCTTATAGTACTAGGGATGCTGCCTTCTACAAAAGAAGCTAGAATTTTTTTTAAATCACAGTGCTGAGCAAATATTCAGGTGCTCATTGTATTTTCATAGAAACATTAAAATATGGAGACAATTTCATCCTGTATAATACGAGTCCACGAATTATGACCCAAAGGCCAAGTCTGACCCTCTGCCTCCCACAAATTTTGTAAATAAAGTTTTATTGGAACACAGCCACATTCATTTGTTTACGTAGTCTATGGCTGCTTTTGATCTAAAATGGTAGAGTTGAGTTGTCGCTTCAGAGACCAAATGACTAACAAAACGTAAAACAGTTCCTAGCTGGAGTTTTCTGAAAAAGTTTGGTAACCCTTGATATAAGAATTTGAAACCCTCTCATCCACATTGTCAAACCTCCCACTCCAATCTTTCTTCATTATTCCAAGCTTGGGGTTGCCTTCAAGTAATCTCTTTCTTGTTGTAGGTCCTCACTTGCTGAAATTTACTGCCTCTTAGGTCCAGTAGGAGTCTTCAGAAAGCCCATTTTTTAATGTTCTCTTGGATGAATTGATAGAATTGCTGCCTTCTCCTAAAGGAGAATTTGGTACTGCAGCAATTTCTTGGAAGAATCTTATGGATGCAATAGATGCAACAGTATACCATATGTATGGTAAAATAAGGAACATGAGATTACCCAGCATTCCCAGGTCTTTGATGAAGCTGAGAGAAAGAGAAGAAAGGCATACGAATGTACATGTATGCTGGAGATTTATAACAAATGTAAGCACCCATGAATCATTAAGATGGATCTGATTCTACGTGTAAGATCTAATGGGAACCTTCAGTAAATTCATAAGTAAATCTACTTGATATTCAATTTCCCCTTTAAGGTTATAGTTTCACAGGTATCAAACAAATGGAAAAAAATTTTAAATGCATTTGGTAAAGGGAGCACATTGGTAAGAAGATTAGGAAAGCATGACTATAGAGAAATCATGTTTATTCATTGGGGGCCACATATTAAAGCCAGTAAATATTTTTCAACTACCAATTATATGACTCTTGCGTACTTATTTTGCCAATATAAAAGAGATTAAGTAAACAAGGAAGGGGATATATGCTTTACAAGTATTTCCTGAATATAAACCATATTCATAAAAGTCTAATAGTTGCTAAAAATAAAAGACTCAATTTCAGCTTTTAGGAAGCTTAGAATCTATTGAACAAGCCAGAGCAAATAATCATTCCACTGCCCAAACTGAGTTTTGTAATAACAGACACCAAAGTCTGACTATCTGATTCTAAGGACACATACAACATCCCCCTCTCACAGACTCAACCTTAAGCAATATGCTCCATCAGGCATATTCTATGATAATTGACACTTATTGCCAGGTTCTGTGCTAGTGCTTTATTTGCATTAACTCATTTAATCCTTGGCAGAACCCTATAAGGGAGTTAAAATTACCATACTTTATTTCAATATCAAAGGTTAGACATGCCATTATGTTATACACCACCAAGAGGGGAAAAATGTTACCCATTAAATCATAATATTCCATCAACTGCAAGACTCAACTTGATTTCAGAGTAGTTAATTGTAAAAATTTGTACTGCTTAGAGTCAATTAGTGATGGGTATTAACTCCATTTCTCAGGTGAGAAAAACAGAGCGCAAATAGGTAAATTTTCTTACCTAAGGTGACTTAGCTAGAAAGTAGCAAAATCATTAAGTCTAACTTCAGAGTCCACAATCTTTTTTTTTTTATTATGTTATGTTAGTCGCCATACAGTACATCATTAGTTTTTGATGTAGTGTTCCATGATTCATTGTTTGCATATAACAATCTTAAATGAGCTTCACTACGTATGACAGAAAACTGGGTGCAACATACTGGATTTCCCAAGAAACACAAAGGTATTGGTTGCAGGCACAAAGAGTGGAAAGCAAAGTTATAGGAAATATACTAGCTGCCACAAAGAAGTCTTTCTTCCTGTGCCCTGTGAATTCTTTCTGTACAAACTCCTGTTATTTCAATGGCATTTGGGTTATTCACGTCTCTCTTTTATTGCATTATAATCATGACTTGGAAGATCATATGAGAGCAAGAGAGCAAGACCAGTCCGCACCTATGTGTTAGAACACATTGGGAAAATATTAATAAGTCCCATACATACAGGACTTCCACATAGCAAATGCATGCATGGATATATATGACACTAAAACTTATATTTAAAGTGGCAAGGTATGAATCTATATAATCATATTCTATAAGATATAAATTTCAATGGAAATAAGATTCGGTTTGCAAAAGGCCTCTGGGAACAGCATGTTAAGATAGGGAGCACCTGTATATGTTCCAATGACTTGGGTTATTACCTGCAAAGAAGACCAAGAGTTGCAGAGCCGTGAACTGCCTAAGGGCCAAGATGTATGTTGTCTAACACTTCGCACAGTACCTTCCACAATAGTCAATAAGGTTTTTTTGGAAGCAAATTCATGACTTTTTACACTTTCATCATAAAAGCAAACTCTTTGCTCATTTGGCAAGTCCTTGTGTTTTGGTAAAAGATGTTATATATATCACATATATTGTGTTGGCTGAGTATGACTTCTCAATACGAAGTGCAAGATTTCAGGATTTCCAGTGTAACTGTGAAACTGAAGTAAATTTTCAATTGTTTATGACTCCACTGGGCCTGAAAAAGAGAGAACCTTTATGTATTCCAGATATCTTTAGTGATCAAAGCATAGATGGATCCACTATTTATGAACCTGTTCTTTAGAGAGCACAGCAAGAGATAGGACTTGGCAATGTAGGAACATTTGCTCTTGACTCTCACTTGGTCATTAGTAACCCTGTCTCTCGCAGTGAGATTTGAAGTTATTCTATGAGATCTACTTTGGAGGAGACTGAGGCCACCCTAGATCATATGTTTTGGCTTACCCAGTCCTAAAGAATTTGAACCCAAAATGAAACCTCATTGCCTTGCATTATGTTCAAACTGAATTTTCCTTTCTAAAGCCAGAATCTATTTCTAATTGCAGTTATTTTGTCCTATCTCATCCCCTATAATCAAAGTATCATTTTAAAATGTTAAGAAACTATAGATGTCAAAAGTAATTGGAAATGAAGCAAAATGTAACAATTTCATCTTTCATGAGTTAGTCTCCATATCAAAATATAAACTAAAAAGGGATTTTATATCTGGCATACTCTGAATGTAATGCTAGCAAAGAATTGGAAAGAGAAGAAAAGTGGCAAAGGGCAGAAGGGGAAAAATTAAAAGTCTGTGTAGAACAATGATTGTTTACTTTAAATGCAAGGGATAGTCTTTTGAAGTGAATATTGTGCTAAGTGTTAAGCCAAAACCAAAATTATATGAATGGAAAGAAAGTAAAGGCTTTGAGTCCCCAATGGATTTTTTAAATTCCTGTGGAAAGTTTGATGGGCTGTCTTTCTTCTTATAAATAAACTATTGTGGTTTTAAGACATGTGTTGCGTCTTGGTTTATTTAATTCTGAATAGCAGAAAGAAAGAGTCACTTGGTGGGTAATACACAATATACTGGCATTCAAAGTAAATACAACAGATCATGTTTAAATTAAAAAGAGCCTGCCTCAGAATAAAAGCCAAAAGGCAATAAAAAAAAAAAAAAAGACATTGTGGTTGTGAAGAAAATTCAGTCTCTATTAAAATAATTTAAACTAAATTATGGCAAGAGAAATGTTCCTAAAATGAACTCAACCTAGTAAGTTTGATTTCAGTATTATTAAACATTTTCTCTGTTATTTAAGAGGACAGAATGTACAGTCCAATTTTAAAAATCATTAAAAGAGAAATGGTTGTTGAATGTGTATGAACTAGAATCTCATCTAATTCATAAATTCCAAATTTTACCTCTCATTTCACTGACATACAGCAAGGCAATCTGCAATAAAAATGGCTAAGAAATAGGCATAATAAATGAATTTTTTCTATTTAGAAAAACATATTTTGATTTTTATAGTTACAGAGCCTTCAGCTTTATCTTAATTCTAAATGAATCTTTCTACCAATGGTCCTTGGAAATACAGATATTTGAGAAATATTTTTCAGTGATTTTAGTATGACCTCACCTGAGCATTGTTATACATAGATATATATAAATATAGATATAGATATAGACATAATCTTCCTTATCAGATTGAAGATGTTTAAAACTATAAGACAATCTGTGGAAAGAAATAAGAAAGAATTTCAAATCAAAGAAAACTTTAAAATAAATATATATGTGTGTGTATGTAACTGATCTCAAGAAAATTGTATTTCTAAATTTATACCAATTTTGAAAGCAAAATAAAATACTTTACATAATACAGAATCCAGACAGCCTCACTGAATTATAACTAGGTGTTGCTCACCTAATACATACTTTTCCCTTTATAGGGTAATGGCCCTCTATTCACTATTTATAATATTCTGGAGAGCATAGGGAAGAATGATAGGGATAAAGAGGAGAGAAAAAAATATACCCACACACAGAAAGAAAACTAGGCCACCATCCAATAGTTTTAAGTCTCTTTGGCTAAAAAGGTACAACATCTACATTTATAACTAATTTAGAGCAACCATCCTCACAATCACATTCAGTTTTTTTCTGCCCTTCTCCATTTTATAAAAGTTACATAAATTAGAAGCAAGTTGCCCCTATTAAAAACTACTTTTTTTTTATCTTTGTAAAGTTCAAAATCATAGTCTTTCAATATTTTCTAGTGTTGGAAAGTCAACATATCCATGTCTTCAATATGGCAAACTGCCTTTTCATGCCATTTTCACAAATTCACTCCAGCAGAATTTCTCCAAAGACCCCCCTGCATCAGAATCAAAGGGACACATCTGGAAAACACAGATTCTGGAGCTTCAGCCCATCCCTGCAGCTAGAACCTCAGCAGATGGGATCTGGAAATCTACGTGTTTTAAAAGTTCTCTGGACAATTCTCACAGGTATTCCATTTTGAGAATTACTTGTAACAAGCGTTCTGGGGGTCACTGAGAGTGAGGAAATGGTGGGAAATGAAAAGCTAATTTTGTGGAAATTATAACAGAACAAGACAAAGATTACATAAAATAATTCAAAATAGGCAAGAGAGCATAAATCAGGGCTCAAAGATGCAGTACTTGAGTTCAGATAAGAAACAGACAATTAGATGTTAAAAACATGCCTAAATAGATGCATAGATAGATAGTCCTAAAACATTAAGGCCAGTAGATATTGAAGGAAAAAACACATTTTCATAAACTGGGATGCATTCGCTCTTCCAGTGACTTGCATATAGAGTATGCACATTATCTTCACTTCTTTGTGCAATTGCCAGTATCTTGCAAGACACTGTAGAATACTGTCATAAAAATTGTTAATTTTATTAAGACAAACTTTCCTATGTTATGTGTAACAACTTGGGCACTGAATTCTAAATTTTAGTTTTTAATGCAGAGGCTTACTGGCTAACCCATGGTCAGTGATTTAAATATATTACCTAAAGCGAGAAATCACTAAATTTTCCTGACCTAAAAGCCCAATAGCTAAACATCTCTCAAATGAGCTTATAATGAGATCAACTAAGTAACGAAGAGTCACCATATGACTATGCTAAGATTCATATAGAATGTTAGTAATAAAATCATAGCTTTACCTTTGGACATATTTAGCAAGCAATTTAATAACTGCATTCAAATTATCATTACATTTCAAGCTATACTTGAAAATTTTTTAATCATGCAATAAAGATTTAAATAAAGATTTAAAGTATTTATTTAAAGATGTAAATAAAAATTTTAAGCATGTGTTCAAAATCCAGTTTTGGATAAACTAATGAGTTCATGAATGGCTAGGAAACCCATATACAAATTCATGCAAACTGAACCTTTACCATTTAAGGGAGATAAAAAGTCATCAGGAATTTTAGTGATTTAATGTTGAAAGTACCCTAATAATCTCCTTTGTATTTTATGCATTAATATTGTTAAACAGTCTTCAGAAGTTTTATGAAACTATTTAAATTTTTTTGACAGTTTGTCACTACTTGTTTCTGTACCAAGATTATCAACAGTTTGAATATAATACAAAATATCAAACAGTGTGGCTGCAGGGGCAATGGGATCCTGAAGACAAAGACTCTAGTGTCACACTGTCTGGGTTGGAATCCTGACTCCCCACTTCACTAGCACCTTTCCAATAACTATTTGTTATGATTACTATTTTTATCCAATTTTCATTTTCATCATGGGAAGTTTACTTTTCTAATTGTTTGACTTCAAAATAATTTGATATGAAATTATAAAATAAACAGTATAATAATATACTATACTGTACATAATCACAGTTTAGAATATACTGCTTTTAACTGATACATATGTATGTGTGTATATGAATATGTATGTATGTCTATACATATATGTGTATATGTGTATGTATATGTGTGATATATATATGTCACAATATAGATATCTTTGAATAAAAAGGTCTAACTGCTAAATAAACTTTGAAAGCCAACATAATATTACTTGCCATAATTAAGAATTCAAAGTGTGCCTCGTCATTTACATATGTTGCCTAGTACGTCTTATAATAATTATGTAAATTATGCATTATTATTTTTATTCCCATTTTATAGAGAGGAATGACAGCCTCAAAGAACTTGCCCACAGCCACAAAGCCAGACAAGGGCAGAGCCATGATTAAAAACTAATGTAGAGTCCAACAACTACTGTTTTTATTAATACAGGATTTTTAAGCAAGTAAGACATTTAAATAACCTGGATTCAGGAAACTACCTTTAGATGCAAGTGAAGGGTAAAAAGAGCCGTAAAGGGTGTTAGGGAAAACCAGTGCAGAGAATAGGGACTAAGCTGGTGAATGGCTGGGATCTGCGTATTCTGGCCAAAACGAACCTCTACTCCAGATTGCATTCTAAGATGATTTCGCCATGGTGTCCATTTCCTTAAATGACTGCTGTCTGCAGCTTCTTAAATCCATGCAGTAGCCATCCTGGAGAAGAATGCATGAAATGAAACAGCTGCAAGGTTTCAGATGCCCCTGTCAATCTCATTGGTCATTTTCCATCAAAGCCATCTTAGTCCAACAGGCAGTTCTGGGGTATTCTTAGTTCAGGCCTACTTAGTTGGCTGAATCACTGTGACCTTTCTTTTTATGGCAACCTATTCGAATGGCTTCACTCACCCTGTACCTCCCATTCACATTGTTGTTCTACAACCCCTTATTTCAGACATTTCCTTGAGAGATGTTTTCTGAATAGTGTTCTACAGATAAATGTAGGTTTTTCCTCTTATTTTTAAAAATGTTTCTCTCCAACAGTAAGATATTTTCAAGGCTCATCCACAGAGAAGTTTGAATTACTGTTTGATGCGTGGTGCAAGTTAGAAGTATGTTTTGTTGCTTATGAATATATAGTCAGCTGTAGCACAGGAAGCGTGGATACTCCCTGTACTTGGTTAAGTGTCTTTCTACCATTTCTGATTTAGGTTTTTGGGTTTTTTTGTTTTTGTTTTTGGGGGGATTTTTGTTTTGTTTTGTTTTTTGATTTTTGTTTTTTTTACTGCCTACCACAGGAAGCTAAAATTGCAGCAATTTCCAGGGTCAGATGGGGAGAGAAGTCCTGGATGAAATTTAGACAGAACCACACACTTCCCTTACCCAAACCCCCCAAGATGTGGCCCCTGGAAAAGGGCTTTCATAAAAAGGACCTATCAGTTAAACGTCTCCTTTGTGGGCAGATCTGGCTCCAGCTAAGTCTAAAGGTGTATAAAGAGAGTGGAAGTTTTTACAGCAATTGCCCAAAATTGTGTTTTAATTTCCATACACGCATTTGGAATCTTGTTATTTTTAGTTTTTGCCATCACTGTTCAAACAAAGCAGCAGGTTAAAACTTTTTTTTCTCAAATCATATGAAAACCTCATATAACAAAAGTCCAGTGCTATTTTAGACCAAGTAAATACAGACAAGTAGAGCTTAAACCTCCTGTTGTCTTTTGGCTCTGCTTCAGTTTGAACTAAGAGAAGTCTTTCTGGAAAAAAAGATGAAAATTATAATTTTTAAAATGAATCTAAACTTAGGAGATCTTAACAAGCAATAATCCTGTGTACAGTTGTTTTAAAGTCCATTAAGAATAACCTATAAGATATGAGACATTAGGTACCATAATTCCTTTTGTTTTCATTTTTAGGACAGTACATGTGGATGTGTATCTGACACTATGTTTTGAGATAATAACTATGGAGACTAATTCAGTCCTTTATTCACGTAATCAGCAAACATGTATTAAATGTGTACTATGTGTAGAGCCTTAGGCAGAGTTGGGAAGAAAACAGTGTCATCATCCAGACCTGGCCCTCAATGAGTCACAGTCTAGAAGGGAGATCAAACTATAAACAAATCATTACAACACAATGTGGAAAGTATTGATGAGTGTGTGTATAAAGTGTCAAGAGAACACTGAAGAATGAGCAACTTGTCATGCAGGAAGTAAAAGAAAAGCAATTAGGAAACTCTTTACCAAAGAGATGGTCTTTTAGCTGAGTTGTCTGATTATAGGGAGTCAAAGTATCCAGAAGATAAAAAGGCAAAGGCCCAAAGAGAATAAATTATATATTACATTCAGATAACCAGAGCAGTTTATGTTAGATTCCAGGATGAATTTTAAAAGTAGAAGAAGGCCAAAGTTTCCTGATGACTTCTGAAGAATTTAAGCATTATCCTGGAAGCAGCCGGAATCTTTGAAAAATTTTACATTATTACGTAAATTAGAATAAGAGAGACCTATTAGCAAGCTAGGACAGATAGGAAAACAGAAGGACCCAAATTAAACCAGTAGAAACAGATAACTACCAAGGAGAAAGAATCATAAGGCTTAGGCACCTGATTAATTGAGGAGGCTGAGGGACAAAGTGGAGTCAGAGATCATTTCAATATCATCTTAGGAGGCCTTCAGCTTTGAGTTTTAGAATACCCAGCTAAAAATGGCCAACGTAATGAGTCTCATACAAGTAAGGTGTGAAGAGGTTCCAAGAGCTATAAAAAGAGTTTCACTGGGGCAGAACTGCTTCTTTGGGATTTCCACCTGCTGAGTTTTTAACTAGGATGGCGCTCTTGATTGGCAAGGAGATAGCTGCCACTCCTCCTGGGTCACATGCTTTCTGGTTAATACACAGGAGAGAGAGAGAGAGAGAGAGAAAGAGAGAGAGAGAGAGAGAATCTCCCACAACCTGAGTAATGGTAACTGGCAGTCTCCTACCTGAGGTATGCACAGACAGGTATTTAGATTTATAATTATGTCTTTCTTAAAAACATGATATATTGGAATATCTACTAAAGAACTCTATAATTTGAGTACCTGTATCCCCTACTATGATTCCTAACTACTTAGGAATAAATCAATTGACAATCTCCATCTGAAACAATACCCTAATGTATCTTCCTAATACAGTGAACAAGCAGTTTTCTACTATTTTACATTTTTTATAGATTTATAACTAACTTGCAAAAATCTATTGGAATTATGCTTATCCAGGGTATAAACTAATGAATTTGCCATTACAAAAACACAAAATATGTTTAAAATTCCTACTTAAAACTGATACATGTGTGGATTTGCTATTTAGTACAAGCAAAAATACAGATATTAGCCAACGTGTTATTTTTTAAAGATGGTTCCATGCCAATTTGTCAATAAGGTATCATTAAATGAAACTCGCAGGCTAACAAGATTCACACCTATTTGTTAATTTGGTTCTTTGTAAACTGGTGTTTAGAGATTCAATGGGGAAAGACACATGGGGCCAGCCAGATGGGTCAAATCCTAGTTATGCCATTTACTAAATATATGACTTAAGTATGTTAAATGTGTTACTAATAACATCTCTGGATATCAGTACTATCACCTATAAAATTGACCAGCAATACATGGCACATGAGACGAGAGGAAAGATTAGAGATTCTAATAAGCATAATGGGCCTGGCCTGTAAGGTGGCTGTGATCTGCATTTACTGGTTGACAACTACGCAAAGTAAAACCTCATTAAACACCTTTATGTTTTATAACATAAAAATAATAAGGCTTTAAAAAGCATCTTATATGGCTAATTAAAGGAATGGAAAAATTTTAAAGCTAGATAAATTATTACTCCATTTAAGATGCCTAACTGTGCGGAAAGAATGCATTCATTGATTTATTTATTCAAAAAAATTATAGAATGCCTAATTTTTGTTAGGTACTGTCCTAGGCCCTGGGATATATAACAGTGAACAAGAACAAATTCTCTGCCCTCATGGAGCTTACAATCTTGGTATGACTAATAAGCAACTAAGCAAATAAATAATTATGTATATTCAGATAGTGTTAGGTATAATGAAGAAGATAGGATTAGGCCCTAGAGAGTGACCTAGCAAGGGGTGGAGTTAGCAGGCAGTGTTTTAGTTCCAATGGTCACAGAAAGCTCCTTGTTGACTCTATATTAATGTCTACTACCATAGTTTCATGGGTCAGACTTTCTCTCGTTTTCACATCTAATAAACAGAAACAACAGCTAAGCTCCCTTCTCCAAAATTCTTATGAATAAAGTCTTAAGAAGTTTCTAGCTTGATTTTCAGACTCAGATTAATCTTACTGTTCCTTATGATAAAGGAACTATGTTTTGGTTTAAGATTAAATAAATTGCATTGGAAATTGGAAACACAGGTCATATTAAAAGTTTTCAACCAGATCAAATAACAAAACTCTCGCTCAAGTAAATTTTAGTATTTCCTCTGCTATTTGATGCAAACTACATATTTTAGATTATGTAAGGATGGAATGTAGTTTTAAAAAGTGATTTATTTTACTTTGGGATTTAAGAGCACCTGGTTTGTTTTCACTGGAATCCTTTCAAGCACCTTCTCAATTAAGCAATACATTTTTTTTAAAGCAAGCTAGATGTAACCATGAAAATAAGAAGACTGCTCTATATATTATATATTGCATTATATTAAAGATGTATTGACTATAAAAATCACCAAAAATGTTATCAATGTTTAATAAATATATTGAAGGATAATCAACCTGATCAATAATTACAGCATCGAAATACAGGTGCACATTGATGTTTGTCATCTTACCACAATAAAACCTAAAAAACTGTCTCTATTTTAAGGTCCCTTCAAAATATTTTTTTGAAGAATTTCATACTAAAATACTGGTTTCCATCAAACTAGGGCAATATATACATACACACACATAAATACATCTACAAATGTGTGTATAATTGTCATGGTTTCAAGTCGCATTTTCTCTAGAAGCATGTTTGTCCTCACTGCACCAAAAATTATATACATTTATATGAAAAGATCAGAGATGAGTTACACACCACAAAAGTGTTCATTTTCTTTTCAATGTTTATTATATTATGTTAGTCACCATACAGTACATCCCTGGTTTCTGATGTAAAGTTAGATGATTCATTAGTTGTGTATAACACCCAGTGCACCATGCAATACGTGCCCTCCTTACTACCCATCACCAGTCTATCCCATTCCCCCACCCCCCTCCCCTCTGAAGCCCTCAGTTTGTTTCTCAGAGTCCATAGTCTCTCATGCTTCATTCCCCCTTCTGATTACCCCCCCTTTCTTCATCCCTTTCTTCCCCTACCGATCCTCCTAGTTCTTATGTTCCATAGATGAGAGAAATCATGTGATAATTGTCTTTCTCTGCTTGACTTATTTCACTTGGAATTATCTCCTCCAGTGCCGTCCATGTTGCAGCAAATGTTGAGAACTCGTTCTTTCTGATAGCTGAGTAATATTCCATTATATATATGGACCACAACTTCTTAATCCAGTCATCTGTTGAAGGGCATCTCGGTTCCTTCCACGATTTAGCTATTGTGGACAATGCTGCTATGAACATTGGGGTGCATATGGCCCTTCTCTTCACTACGTCTGTCTCTTTGGGGTGAATACCCAGTAGTGCAATGGCTGGGTCATAGGGTAGCTCAATTTTTAACTTTTTAAGGGACCTCCACACTGTTTTCCAGAGTGGCTGTACCAACTTGCATTCCCACCAACAATGTAAGAGGGATCCCCTTTCTCCACATCCTCTCCAGCAACTGTTGTTTCTTGCCTTGTCCATTTTTGCCATTCTAACTGGCGTAAGGTGGTATCTTAGTGTGGTTTTGATTTGAATTCCCCTGATGGCTAATGATTTTGAACATTTTTTCATGTGTCTGTTAGCCATTTGTATGTCTTCATTGGAAAAGTGTCTGTTCATATCTTCTGCCCATTTTTTGATTTGTTTATTTGTTTCTCACGTATTGAGTTTGAGAAGTTCTTTGTAGATCTTGGATACCAGTCTTTTATCTGTAGCATCATTTGCAAATATATTCTCCCATTCCGTGGGCTGCCTCTTAGTTTTTTTTACTGTTTCCTTGGCTGTGCAGAAGCTTTTTATCTTGATGAAGTCCCATAAATTCATTTTATCTTTTGTTTCTCTTGCCTTTGGAGATGTGTCATGAAAAAGGTTGCTTTGGCCGATGTCGTAGAGGTTGCTGCCTATGTTCTCCTCTAGGATTTTGATGGATTCCTGTCTCACATCGAGGTCTTTCGTCCATTTGGAGTTTATCTTTGTGTATGGTGTGAGAGAGTGGTCAAGTTTCATTCTTTTGCATGTAGCTGTCCAATTTTCCCAGCACCATTTATTGAAGAGACTGTCTTTTTTCCACTGGATGTTTTTTCCTGCTTTATCAAAGATTAGCTGCCCAAAGAGCCGAGGGTCCATTTCTGGGTTCTCTATTCTGTTCCATTGGTCTGTGTGTCTGTTTTTGTGTCAGTACCATGCTGTCTTTGTGATCACAGCTTTGTAGTACAGCTCAAAATCTGGCACCGTGATGCCCCCAACTTTGTTTTTCCTTTTCAACAGTTCCTTGGTGATTCGGGGCCTTTTCTGGTTCCATACAAATTTAAGGACTATTTGTTCCAGTTCTTTAAAAAATGTCCTCGGTATTTTGATCGGGATAGCATTGAAAGTGTAGATTGCTCTGGGTAGCATGGACATTTTAACTACGTTAATTCTTCCGATCCATGAGCATGGAATATTTTTCCATCTTTTTGTGTCTTCCTCAATGTCTTTCAAGAGTGATTTATAGTTTCTAGAATATAGGTCCTTTACGTCTCTGGTTAAGTTAATTCCAAGGTAACATATGGTTTTTGGTGCTATTGTAAATGGGATGGATTCCCTAATTTCTCTTTCTTCAGTCTCATTATTCATGTATAGAAATGCAACTGATTTCTGAGCATTGATTTTGTATCCCGCCACATTACTGAATTGTTCTATAACTTCTAATAGTTTGGGAGTGGATTCTTTTGGGTTTTCCATATAGAGTATCATGTCATCTGCTAAGAGAGACATTTTGACTTCTTCTTTGCCGATTTGGATACCTTTAATTCCCTTTTGTTGTCTGATTGCTGTTGCAAGGGCTTCTAGTACTATGTTGACCACAACGCTTTGAAATTGGAACTCAACCACAAGGAAAAATTTGGAAGAAACTCAAACACTTGGAGATTAAGAACCATCCTGCTCAGGAATGATTCGATAAACCAGGAAATCAAAAATCAATTTAAACAATTTATGGAGACCAACGAGAATGAAAACACAACGGTCTAAAACCTATGGGATACTGCAAAGGCAGTCCTAAGGGGGAAATATATAGCCATCCAAGCCTCACTCAAAAGAATAGAAAAATCTAAAATGCAGTTTTTAAATTCTCACCTCAAGAAGCTGGAACAGCAACAGAGGGACAGGCCTAAGCCACGCACGAGGAAGCAGTTAACCAAGATTAGAGCAGATATCAATGAATTAGAAACCAGGAATACAGTAGAGCAGATCAACAGAACTAGAAGCTGGTTCTTTGAGAGAATCAATAAAATTGACAGACCACTGGCAAGCCTTATCCAAAAGAATAGAGAAAGGACCCAAATTAATAAAATTATGAATGAAAAAGGAGAGGTCACAACCAACACCAATGAAATTGGAAGGATTATTAGAAACTTTTATCAACAGCTTTATGCCAATAAATTAAGCAATCTGGAAGAGATGGAGGCCTTCCTGGAAACCTATAAACTACCAAGATGGAAACAGGAAGAAATTGATTTTTTAAACAGGCCAATTAATTATGAAGAGATTGAGTCAGTGATAAACAACCTTCCAAAAAACAAAACTCCAGGCCCGGACGGTTGTCCTGGGGAATTCTACCAAACATTCAAAGAAGAAATAATACCTATTCTCCTAAAGCTATTTCAAAAAATAGAAACTGAAGGAAAGCTACCAAACTCATTCTATGAGGCCAATATTACCTTGATCCCCAAACCAGGCAAAGACCCCATCAAAAAGGAGAATTACAGACTGATTTCCCTAATGAATATGAACGCCAAAATCCTCAACAAGATCCTGGCTAATAGAATCCAACAGTACATTAAAAGGATTATCCATCATGACCAGGTGGGACCCATCCCTGGGATGCAAGGGTGGTTCAACATTCACAAATCTATCAGTGTCTTAGATTTTATCCAGAAAGAAAAATTCAGAAATCATATGATTCTCTCAATAGATGCAGAAAAAGCATTTGACAAAATACAGCATCCTTTCTTGATTAAAACCCTTCAGAGTGTAGGGATAGAGGGTACATTCCTCAATCTCATAAAAACCATCTTTGAAAAGCCTACAGCAAATATCATTCTCAATGGGGAAAAGCTGGAAGCCTTTCCCTTAAGATCAGGAACACGACAAGGATGCCCACTCTCGCCAAAAGTGTTCATTTTCTAGTCTTCCTGATCATCACCAGTCTAGCATCTACCTTGCTAAATTTATCTGCAGAGCATTTTGACTTACGCAAAACTAAAGAGGTTTCAATCTCTGGTGCATTTTCAGAATGCCCCCAAATGATACCATTATCTAAACACCAATTTATAAGATAAAACAGCAGCTGGGACAGCTGCAGAGAGTATTTGATCCAAGGGCTTCTGCAGCATTCGATATTCTTGACCACACCTTTCTTCTTGATCTACCCCTTTCCTTGGCTTCCATGACACCACTCTTGTGTGCTTTTATGATTTGCTTCCCAATTCCCTAAATGCTTTTGTTCTGTCTCTTTAACTACTTCCCTTTCCTCATAGCAGACCTTAAATGTTGCTGTTCTGCAGGGCCCTTGTACACACACCGCTCTTTATTAACACCGATCTACCAACAATTACATTTTAAGACCTGTTTTAGGCAAGATAGTATAGATACAACGGAGAGAATGAGACTTAAGTTTCAATGTAGACTGTGCTATAGATGAGCTGGTAATATGGTTCAACCAAATAGATAATCAAATTCATCCACGATTCTTACTGTACCAGAATCTTTAAATCTATCTGCCCACCTGAGAGATACAGAGACAATACCAGAAGACTGTACTTCACTCCATTATTATGACATCTTAGGAACATATACAATAAAATCTAATCATGCATATCCCTATTATTCAGATTCAGATATGTATGACTCTTATAATATAGAGAGCATTTTTTTTACTCAATTATAAAAACTTCTAATGTAGGTGATAAGCAACACTCTAGGGCAAAGAGCTTGGAGTTCTGGATATAGACACACATGAGCTTCATACATACCCCATTGTTTCACTGAACAAGTTGATGAGTGTGTGTTTTTTTTAACCTCTTTGAGGATTAACAGGTGTGTAAGGGCCTGTTTCAATATTTGAAAAAGAGTTGATTTTTTTTAGAGTTCATCTTCTCTAAGAATTTACAGTACCTGTATATAAGGACACTGCATGGCACAAACAAAATTTTAGTCACACACATGCACACTAATCATAAAGCATATTTATGTTTTTAATTTAAAAATGCATGCCTCAACTGATAATTTTCTAAATCCACTTATGTAGAACCCATACCCCTGTGTGACAAATAAAACAAAATATTTAAGGTCTTTAAATTTGAAAAAACAATCCTGTGATTTCTTTTTTTTTTCCCCCATTACTTTTATTTTTTAAGTTTTTATTTTAATTCCAATTAGTAAACATACAGTGTTATAATAGTTTCAGGTGTACAATATAGTAATTCAACACTTCCATACATCAACCTGTGCTCATCACGACAAATGCACTCCTTAATCCCCATCACCTATTTAACCCATCCCCCTACTCCTGTATTTTTAATTACAAACTATCTTATGGTTTGAACTTGGGTGATATTTCTCTTAAGCAACATTTTCATTTTATAATTCTCAAAAAGAAACAAACTATGGATGACTGTTAAATAATTATTTTTAGTTGGTAACATCTGAGGGAAGATAATATATTCTCACTGTTACACACAAATATGCAGTTCTCTCATTAATATTCAGTGAGTCCTACAGTTAGTGTATATTAGAAAGAAACCAGAAAGCCTCTGCATATTCTAATCCATAATAGTTTCAAACATATAATAGTGTCAGGTAATTATACATATTCTATCTTTGCTCTCTATTAATTTTCAGATAAAATAACACAGGAGTAGAGTATTATTCAAAATATAAGGCTTATTGAAGTAAAACTTCCTTAAAGAATTAAAAATATATAAAATATTATTTTCTTTTTCATACCTTCTAGCTGAATGAAGCCAAATAAGGAAAAAAATTCAGAATTTGGCCCAAGGAAATGTCCCAACAACAAAAAAAAAATAACCAAATAGAATCTCCATTTACATGTTCAGCAAGTATTTATTGAGAGCTATATGTCGTATACAATTCTAAGCACTTGGAAAAAGTCGGGGGGGGCAAACACACCTTTGAGGAAATACAGACAATAAACAGTAACAGTAAATAAATCATACAGAAAAAAAGAAAAAGGAGAACAGAGTAAGTGGGATCTAAAAACCAAGGGTGGGTAGCAATTTTTTCAAAACCACAAATTCCAGAAAACACCTGGTACCACTTCTCCCTTATTCATATTATTTGTTTGTTTTTAAGAAAATTGTGCTGAGCCAAGCAAAACAGCATTGTACTATATACCTTAAGTAATATTATAAAAAGTCTAAGTACCTAACCGGTTTTACTGATGAAAAAATTTGTACTGGGGAAAAATAACAGACACTTACACCCATATAAACAAATTGGGGATGTAGCATTTTTTAAAAAAATCCTTTCTTCCTCCTCAATCCAGACAAAAAGCCACACCAGAAGTTAAAGCAAAACATCCTGATTAGATTAGCACCAACTTCACTGGTGGCCAGCAAATGACTCCCTTATAGGGTGGGGCAAGAAAAGAAAGTTACTAGTTCTGTTTAGGGGCTGACTGCCTGCAACAGGCTCTATCTGGGCAGTAGCCTGAAGCAACCCATCCTTTGTAAGAACCATGACTGATGCAAGTTTATTGTTTTTCTTGTTGGAACCCCAAAGGACACAATGTTTATTGTTCATTTCCTCCACACAGAGTCTGTCTATCCAGCCTAAGTAATACAGGGTCCAAACTTGGGTTTGGCAACCTCTAGCCTCCAGGCTAAATCCCATAAGGATGGTATTGGTGAATACCAGGCCTGCCTTAAAGTTTAAGAATTCTGTTGGCCAAAGCTCATAACATACATGGTTTAACCAGATGTTGGGAGTTAGTTCCAGAAATCCAATCCTTCTCTAAACTGGAAGAAAAAACACAACCACAACTCTCCTACTCTTCCTAATGTCCCTGAAGGTCCTGCCCTTGACGTATTGGCACTCTACCAAGAATTCTGTACTGGAGATCCTTACAAGTTAGTAGTATGATGCCCAAGGACAATAACTTTGTCCTACTTAGATCAGGAACTCTAGAAGCATATGGTGTCTTAACGTTGGTCCCGAGTGGATACCACACAATCCGTGTCCCACTAGAACATGCCATCTCCATGTTTTGAGTCTTCTCATACAATATTCTGAGTAAAATACAATGGCCACCCATGTCACAGCTTTTCCTGCTATTTTTACATGCTGAATAAACGGGTAAAAATCCTGTCAATTGCACACCATCCACACAGGTCATATATAGCCTCAAATTACCCTGTGAGCCATAAGTGTCAATAGTAAAAGAATGCAGATGAGATCAGCCAAGCCTCACTATCTCTAGAGGCTTCACTCTCCCTGAACCTTTCTCTTAACCTATCCACGCCATGCTAGCACCTTTGAACTTCTGCCCAAATCAGGCATTGGCCTATTCAGGCAATGAAGAATGAGAAGGTCAGATCACAAGCAAGCTCTATGCCTGTGTCAAGGCTGCAGAACCACTCTGCTGGCCTAGCTGAGGAATGAGTCCCTAGCACCATCCCATGTGTCTGGCTCCAGGACCCAAAATACCATCGACAAGCAGCATGCAGTTGGCAACTGTATCTTTCAGACTTGCTCATAAACACACACCTATATATATACCCACATATCACATTTCCTTGTCCAATGAGGTAAGGATGCCTTTTCTGCCTTGAGTTTCTAGTAATAACTTAAACTATGGTGGGCTAAAATGTCATCCAGCTTATGGCCATATCCACAAGTGCTTTCTTAAGAGGTTTCCTGACACCAGGGCTTCCAATTTCAGTATTTTTAAAACCACTTGCACATTAAGACCTCCATACCTCTGGTATTAAAAAGCAAGTGTGCAGATAAAACAGAAACACACTCTGCCCGTAAACAAGGAGATTGTTAAGCTTGTTTCAGTGTCAAAATGTCATCTGTGCTAGTATATACTTTTTTAATTCTCTGAAAAAAATGTTTCTCTTCATCTGTTAAAAATTTAAAGTGAACTGAAAACTCTTTGGGAATGCAACCCCTGTGTGATTGACAGTGACAGGCACCCATACCTTGAAAGCTCCACTGTAATGTTTATACTTAATAAAAACAAATACTGTGGCATCTGAGAGTAGCCTAGTCAGCCATGCAGCTTTCTACCTGGCATCTTGTAAACTAATCTGGGTGTTTATGCTGTAGATCATTCATGATGAACATATTGCTATAGCAACATGCATTTCTTCCATTTTTTTCCTGCTAATTACACTAACATCACCATCAGCTACTAAATCTTTGAATTACTAATGAATGTATGTGAAAAGCAATGTCTTGATAACACTCTTTCAATATGGTCTCATCTACAAAGTAAGAAAGATGCATGTAATTTCATTATTTTTAATTTATTGTTAAAACTTGTCAATAGAAGGTTAGTCCATACTCAAATTTAAATATGTTGAAGGATTTGGAAGCTGTCTTTATAGAACAATATATATCTCAAAGAGAGAGAACCTCGTGATTCTAGGTAGAATTCTTTATTCTGATGCCCATTATCACGCCATCTTCATCAGCTGTATCTATATTAAACTAGCATTTGACCACAAGGAAGAATTATTTAAACCTACAAACTGCCCAGGCTCCTAAGTGTCTATAGCTCAACCAACAATACTATAAACATCCAAGTCTATCCAAATTAAGTCTCTATTATTAAATTAAGCCTTCCAGTAAAGCATCTAATGAAAGACTACAGATTTTAGTTGACATGTAGTACACTGGTAAGAAACCTCTGGAAAACGTACATTCACCAACACTGGAAGAATAAAGACAGGCCCATCCTAGGTAATTCCCCAAACCAACTTAACTGGAAAAGCTCTGTTTGGCATTCACCTCAGATGCACATTGAGTATGTTGGAAAAACTTTTACTCTTTCAGACCATCAAAGTTCTATATAGGTCACAGAAACAGATACTCCTTAGTCATTTACTGATGTAAATTATTAGTGCTTACTCCAAATATGTCTAAACACAGCCAAGTTGTTTAGGTCCAAAAGCCTAGCTTTTTTAGTAAAGCTGAAGATTTCTGAGATGACCCAAGAAGGGTAAAAAGAGAAGTTTTCACCTATTCAGCACACACACAGATGTCAGGGAAAGGCAAATGAGGTACAGGGTGGTGAGGAAGATAGCTGGATTCCCCTAACTAAATGAACTACTGCAGTAAAACTTGATATCATTTGGTGGCTGTTTCAGCCAGACTCTCTCTCCATATAATTTCCTCTTGTAGATTTTTCTTTCCATTCTAAATTAACTAGAAGTAAAATGATGACTATCCAAAAGGAAAGGAAGGAACTGATCCACTGGGCTTTAATATAGTACCCAATATCCTAATTTCAAATTTGTTTTTCCTAAACTTCAGAATTTTGATGTATTATTGCATATTTTTTTCATGAGCATTATGAATATATGAAACTATTTTCATATATTTTAATGATCATATGTAGGAATGAGAAGAAAACACTTGTCCTGCAGCATAACAATAAATTAACCATTAAAGGGATGAATCATAAAGATCATCAGAGCAAATCATCAAAGCATTCGTTTGTTGAGATCAATATTATTTCTCTTACCATTCATTCTAGCATCACGAAATTAAACACCGAAAATTTTGAAATGATGGGTTTATCAAACATATTTCTTCTTCAATAAGACTTTTTTCTACTTGCACTCAATTGGGTCCTGTGTTTTCCCCTTCTTCACACAAAGAGTAGAGAGGAGAACCCAGAAAAGATTTCCGTCTTGTGATCAAAACATTCAATAACTGATACTTTTGGGACGTGGAGTTCAGTAGAAACCACTGAAGTTAGGGACAGGGTAGTGAGGCACAGCTACTTTTTTCTGCAGGAGAATGGAGCATTCAGAATCAGTCTGTTGCTGGTAGGATTACTGAGCATCCATCACAGACCACACACAGCCCTCAGGATCTCTTTTGCCAACACATAAAGAAGCTGGTGTATGAATGGATTTGATGGAAGTTTTTTTCAAGGGCAAATAATTCAAAATAGCAGGCTATTATTTCTATTACTTAACAACTCTAGATTCATGATGTATATGTAAGTAATTTATCAAAGGAAAGGTTAGAAGAATGAGTCCCGCTCAGCCGTTCTATTGGTCTTGGCAGAAAAAAATATTTGGCTCCACTACTGGGATAGGATTTACAAGAAATAAGACAAATTTGACTTTTTAAAATACGGTGGGGGAAAAAAAAGATGTAGGTGCTTGTATAAATACAGGGAAACATGTAGGAGAATATGTAACAATAGTAGTTACTATGCACCTGCGGTTAAGAAAGGGATAAGTTTTTAACATTTTCTTTTTAAGTCCTTTTTATTTAACCTCTTAAAACAAGCACGAGTTCCTCTTTTAATTAAAAAATAATAATAATGCAGGGTCTCCTGGGTGGCTCAGTTGGTTAAGCGTCTGCCTTTGGCTCAGGTTATGATTTCAGGGTCTTGGGATCAAGGCCCAGGTCAGGCTCTCTGCTCAGCGGGGAGCCTGCTTCTCCCTCTCACTCTCCTTCTATGCTCTCCCTATTTCTCTCTCTCTTAAATAAATAAATAAATAAATAAATAAATAAATAAATAAATAAATAAATAAATATCTTTTAAAAAATAATGGAAATACACTTTTTTTTTCAAATATACTTTTGAAAAGAAGTCCTCTACCTGAAAAGAAAATACGAGATGTAGAAATGAACTGTTTCCTTTTACTTCTCATATATTAGGAAATTTCCATTTATAAGAAGGATCCATGCCTGAAACTTTTTATGAAAGGAAAATCAGTACAAAGCTTTATAGAGAAAGACTTTTCTTTTTTTTAGAAAATTTGTAAAAAGAAAATTGCTTCCTAGCTGAGACCATGAATGGCAAGTTGCAGCTGAGAGTGAATTTTTAATACTTAGTTAAAAGTCCTTGATAATAGAGGTTTATTATACAAGCGTTAACAAATCCTTAATTATATCAGTGTTTGCAACAAGTCCAACTGCATTATCCCAGTGGTTCGGCACCTTATGTATATATTATGTCTATTTGATTCAATTAGACTTCCAACATAATCAATACAGAAAAGACTAAAACAATTAGCTTCCTTTTCACACTCTCAAAGTTGGTCAGAGAGTAGCCTAGAAATAAATATTCTCCATAATTTGGATTGTACGGGCTGCCAGTACCCAGGAGGTTTCCAACATGGTCCTTACAATAGTCATTGTGTAATTTAAGTTCATTCATACTCAATGTGGGGCTTCAGGGGTAGAACCTAATCCAAAGTGCTCTTATAAGAATACTAAATGAGAAAATGCATTTCCAGCTTTTTGAGGCAACAAGAACTATTACATTAGAAAATGGTTAAAAATATCTCGTGCTCTCTCTAGAAAAGCAGAAACTAGACTTACCAGTTATTTTATTTCTTTACTGAACCCAGTTATGATTTGATTGAACTGAGTTTTTTATTCTGTTTTTGGTCAAAAAGCCACATGCCTCAAACATGCCTTTACGATAAGAGCAAATATAATCATTCAAATATTTAAATATGAATAAAACTTCACTAAATTTCTATACAGAAAACCATAGTCCCTTTTTCATAAAAATGCAAAAACCCAAGGATGCCTTATTCAGAGATCACCTGAAATATACTCTACAAAATGTGATTTGAATTCACATCAGAGAAAGCTCAATACAGGCCAACTTTTGTCAACATCTTCTTTGCATCAATTGTGTATCAGTTAAGGAAGCGGAACAATTCTATGGCAGCATAGTAAACTGTGATTTGGATCCCTACTGCAGAGTGCAAGGAGCACCAGCTGAGGAATCAGAAATGCCAGCTATGCCAACGGGCAGCTGTGTGACCTCAAGCAAAGCCCTTCACCCAAAAGAGAGGCTGTTTCCTCATCGAACAAATGCAGACAGTGATGCTTCCCTTACTTATCTCAAAAACTTACGAAAGAGCAAAAATAGGATAAAATTAGTAGCATCCTCATCTTTCCTCTTCATCTTTCCTCTTCAGAATTATTTAGTAGAATTTATCATGTGTCATTATATTTATCCTTAATTATATATCTCTACCACTATATTATACATTCTTCTAATACAGGTACTGTGCTTTTTTTTTTATGTTCCAATTACTGTAGGACCATGATACATGTCTGTGGGATAAAAAATTGCTTATAAAAATTAAAGCACCACATAAGTGCAGCATGTTGGGTATGTTTTTGCATTTAGACAGGAGTCAGTATGAAGATGAAAATCCTTCTATGAAGCAGTTATTCTACTCTGAAAAATACTGTGCCCTGAATTGATGGGATCCATATTTCTCTCTGAATTCAGTATCAGACCGACCAAGGCCATCATCTACTAAGCCCTGGATTCCTCATGAACAAGTTCCTTGCAAAACAACTGGACTTTATAGTTTATACTTCCCATCTCACTTGTATGAAGTATGCTTCATGGCAGAAGTATGTGTTAAAAGGAATGCCAATAATCCAAATAAAATTGAGTATTAAGCTGCAGACTTTCTAAATAAGGTCCCTAAATACATCCGTAAGATTAATGCATTTGAAGAATAGTTTGCACAAACATGGGCTCTTTATTTTCAAATAAACAAACAAGAAAAACCCACATTTCCAAGAAGAACTGTGACCAACATTAGAAAAATAGCCCTTTTTAAATCCAGAAAGAAATCTACTTCAAAGACAATGTGGCTGCTTATATTCTAACATCACATATATATTTATAATGACTTCATTGCTTCTTTTTTTAGAATGATAAAAATTCTTTTTTTTTTCAGCTGAGTAGAAATTCCAAATGCTACTGACCAAGACCTATTAGTCTCAAAACATTCTAACAGTATATAAGCAAATATCATGGTAGCAGAAGACCAAGAAGACCAAATAAAAAGTCAATGGATCTGGATAAAATTATTCCATTTTAGTAATAAAGAAAATTCCCTTAGCAAAACTGACATTCTTTAGATAAAAAACAGGATTTAGTAAAATGTAATTTTCATGCCATCAGTGCCTGGTATCTAGTAAGTGGCCAACAGACGTAAAACAAATGATTAAAAAAATCAATATTGTGATTGAGAAACATGTTAAAAGAAAATGCAAGGCTTTGTCCCAATTCCACTCTTAATCTTTAACAAAAAGTCCCAATTTAGCATTTCAAGTTGTTCATTTTCCCTTTTTTCTTTTTTTGCATTATCTATTATTTGTCATATTTCATCAGGACTTCTTTGCTGCACCATTTTGCAAGTGTGAAATTGAACAAAGAGAATTCAAGGGACTTGAATAGGATCAAATAGTAAACTGATGACAGAGTTGCCAATGCACTAGAATTCAGTGTCAGAATCTTCATTACCACCTGACACCACTGTGTTGTTCTATTCACTCCCCCCTATTAATTTCCATCCCATTTGAAAAAACATAAATACAGTGGGAAGACTTTAAAGCTGGTATGCTAATTTTCATGGGAGAAAACATATATATTTCAATTATAGTCCATGGAATCCTATTGCTTCTCCATTAAAAGGTTAATTTTTAAAAGAAAACTTTCAGATTTAATGTTGAAAATATGGGAAATTGGAATGTAGATAATAAAATATTATTTAATAAAAGTTGTTTGTTTTGAACTTCCCTAAATCCACACATGGTTAATTCAGTCACTGGCATTCCTTGCTAGTTTAGACAAAAGTCAAGAGAATGGAGAAAAGCAACTGGTAAGTAAATCAGATGAGAAAGAAAGAAAAGAGGTGGCTTAGCTAATTCACAAAAATATCCAAAACCCAAGTAGTAGTGTCCTAAACTTTTTGCCACCAAGGATTTCCATCTTTAAATATTATTCTCCACCAAGGAATCTATGTTTTGAAAAATCTACTTTACGGCACAAATTACACTTAATAAGTTTTTAATAAATGTGAGTTGTCTTACAGTACTGACTTGATATAATTCTATGCAAAAGCAAAGACCCTAATTATCCTCCATAGTCTTAATGAGGGTAAATGTATACTTCCTCTTAGATGCACTGAAGCAATGAAATAGCTCACCCTAGACCTCTAAGGATTCATATTGTGAACTATTATGGTTGAGAATCCAGTTTCTCCTCCACACCCCAATGTTCATAACTCCCTCCTATTTTGAATCCTCACAACACAGAGAGTCATTGATGAATTTATCTATTACCCTCTTTTTGGTACTCAGCTATCAGGAAGTCCTGCTGAATCTACTTCCACAGAATATCTCCAATTTTTCCATTTCTGTTTCCTTTCCCACCTTTCCTGTTCAAGGCACCCTCACCTTTATCATGAGCCACTGTAATAGCTGCCAACCAGGGCTCCCTCCCTCCATCATCCTCTTCCTAAAATTCATTCTTTATGCAGAACTTTAAGTTTCCTCTTGAATGTGTCAATCAGATCACGTCACCTATTTAAAGTTCTTCAGTGGTTTCTCACTGCATTTAAAATAAAACCCAGAATCCTTATTAAAACCTGTAAGATGTTATAATGTTCTGACCCATTCCTTCTTTTCCAATATTATTCTAAAACCACTCCTTCCCTAGACACAAGTTTACTTTCCTCAAACAGGTCAAATACATTCCTCGCTGTCACCTTCACCTGAATTCCCTTGTCACTGATCTTTCCATAGCTGGGTCCTCCTCACCATTCAGATCTCACACCAAATGGTACCTATTCATAAAGGCCTTCCCTAATGCCACCATCTGTCATAATCCTTTGACACATCTTCTACCAGACTGCATTATTCAATTTTTTTATTAGCACTTTTATCACTACCTGAAATAATCATATTCATTTATCTGCTTACTTGTCAATATCTCCCAATTAGAATGTAAGCTCCATGACAATGGGGACTGGCACATGGTAGGCAATCGATAAATAGCTGTTGAACAGAAGAATGCATTGTTATAAACTAATTTTTTAAATGAACCTATGTGGGAATATGTCTGATCTTCTCTACTAAATGTGTTTATTCATTATGAATGTTCACTTCTGTTCTCTTTTTCCTGCACGTGGTAGATAATTAATCAATTCTTTGAGTGACTGAATTTTAAAAATCCATAAATCATTCTAGTTCCTTCAGAGACTTCTGTACTAGACACAATGCTACACCCTGGGTTATTATGAGGAGCAGAATTTGTTAAGTGGAGGACCAAAAGGGAAAGTAAGAATCAATCCTTGCCTTCCATCTGGAGAAATGCATGGAAACAAACTATAACATAAAATTGGGTGAAATAAATACAACTGAAGCACAAGAATTAAGATTAGGGAAGGCAACTGATGGTGAATATGAGCTAGAGCCCAAGGCATGTGTAGGGATACACTGAAAATAAAACCAAAGGTGGAGAAGATTTGAGTGGCATCTTAATTTTGCAGGAATAAAAAATTCTTAAAGAAAAGAGATGAATGATAAATTAGCCCTTCACTTACATGTAATTTCCTCCAAGAGGTTTTCTTCTTCCTTCAAGGTATTGACCAGGGGACCCCACAACGCCCTTTACTTACCAATCAGAGAATCTATTCCACTGAATTGTAATTGCTGGTTTATCAGTTTGATTTCTTCATTGCCAGAAAGGCAGTACTGTGGGTATCTTGCTCATCGTTTTATCACCAGGTTCTGGCAAATTACTTAAATCATGGTGAAGGCTCAATAAATGGTTTTAGAAAGAAAGAAGCAAGGAGGGAAGGAGAGAAGAAAGAAGGAAAGGAGAAAGGGAGGGAGGGTGGGGCAGGAATGCGGACAGTCTCCTTTCTACTCTGCACCACCCCTCCCCACCCAGCAGTGGGGTGAGCATCATCTCCGCTGCTGCCCACCATTTACAAATCTGGATATGGTTCATCAAGTGAATGTAGTTGGCAGAATAAACTATTAGCAGCACATCAAATACACCATATTCATAGTAACAAAAAATAAAGCCAGTTCCAACAGTTGTATTTATAGGTTATATCTTTTGCAGGCTTTAATTGAAGAAACATTTTAAACATTTATCCAGATTTTAAAACCATGTATTAGTCATTTATTTAATATATTCTCATACATGTGTTCAATATTTAGGCAATTTACTATTTTTATCATAATTAAGACTTGTCTTTTTTAACTTGCAGCAAACTAAATCACATGTATTGTCATAGTCAGAAATCTAAACTCTAAACTCCATTTGTTTGACCGGGTGGGTCCTTACCATAAAAGCCATTCTGTAGTGAGGGCATTTGAAAATATAAATTGATGTGGTGCCTCATTTGAAACCATCCATATATTTAATACTTGAAACATAAGCAGGAAATAGTATGAGAGGGTTTCGGTTCGATGTACTGTGCATGTATTTCAGTCTTCCATTTTGCATTGAGACCAGGTCACTCTGAAACACTGAACTGAATCTATACATGAAATAACCTTTCTTGTCCTTCTTTAACAAGGAAACTGTCCTGACCTTCAATATTACCATTTGCTTTGGAAGAACATGTACTGCACAGATAAAATTATTCCTTAGACAACACAAAAATGGGCAATTGCAGTTTTAAACCCAGACCAACAAAAGGCTTTCTATTCAACAATTCCTTGCCTTCATTAATAACAGTTTCTTCAGTTATAAAACTGACATTTTAGGTGACAATAATCAATGAACAAATGATTTAAATATATAAAAACAATCTTATTTTTGACATTAACGTATTTACTTTTAAGTGATACTCACTTTTTAATTTGTAGTAATGTGAGCCACATTTATCATATGTCCATCAATTTAATGTACTTGTGGCACAAAACTTACCATAAGCCACTTAAGAATTTTTGAAACAAAAGTAGAGTGTTCCCTGACCTCACAATCAAAATACCATTTCCAAAGGGGTCTCAGAATATACCCAGATATACTGGAGTACGTCTAGGTGGATTCAATTTTTAGATCCTGAAAATATGGCCAGAGTCTTCTAAGACCTGTACTATACTTTCTGCACCTTGATAAAATAAGTTAATCTTCAGAATACTTGTTTATGAACTTAGTTTCTTTGCCTTAATGCATTGGGAAGGAAGGCAGCAGTATGGGAAACAGTGAGGACAGAATTTTGAATCAGAACTTTTGGCTCTGAGTCCTCGATCCATCCTTTACCACCTGTAGTCTTAAGACTGAGGGTCTTGGAACCCAGTTTGTCAGCACACAAGAATTAAGAATGCGTATACTGGTAGAACTTACCTTAACGGACTGCAGTGAAAACATTATCTAAGGAGCTATGTGTAGAGTACTATTAAAAATCTTCATTATTACATTTCCATAATCTTTATAGGTCATTCTTTACTAAGGGAAATGTTTTTAAACCTTCCAGACTCAAAAAAGGTAAGGGGTTCTGACAAACTTTCTAATGTGGTGTTAGGTTATGTGCATGGAGTTGGATGCTCCTAGATCTAAACGAAGTCATATTGCACAGACTCCTCATACTGAGTATCTTCCTTGACATTGACAAATTCCTGGTTGCCAAAGTGTACAGAAGATGAATGTACTTGGGCAAAATAAGAACAGAAAGAAAGCACCTCACTTTGGATAGTGCCTGGCAGGCCCTCAATATAATGGTTGAATGAACCTTCTCTATGGATAAGATGAAGGTCCTTTTGGTCAAGGCTTTCATGGGAAGACAATCTATCAATCAACTTCCCCCATTTTAGTTTTTAATCCAATTTCCTTGACAGTGTCCTAATAAATAAGGAAGTTTTTGCGTTAATGTTCCTACAGTCTCACACCAAGTCAGACCTCATAATACACTCAGCTATTATGGGCCAAATTTTCCTCTTAAAAGTCTACTTTTCTATATATATTGGCTTCAATAATTTTGCTAAACAGTTCAAACATGAGTAATCTTTTATGTATCGTTATTCTCCTTCTTTATAACAATATGAAAAAAATGATGTTTGTGAGATAAATCTTTGAGCATATTTTCTCCAAGCAGATTTTGGAATTCTCCTAAAATAAAAACATGAAGAGCCATGGAATATGATTGGGATAGCTAGCAGACCAGAATTGGCACTAGTGAATGCCAGCTAATACAATTTTTATGGAGCAAATATATTCTTTTGCTGTTGTTGAAAATGAATTGCAGAAACTGAAATATAATTCCTTTTTAGGCAATTTTTGTAACTCTAAGGGATTAAAAAAAATTTAAAAAAAAAAAAAAACCCCAAGTGGACCAAAAGATAGAGCTATTTGACATCCGGGACACTCCTACCTTGCTATGAGTTCCAGCGTCTGCTGCTCTGCTTTTACTGACCACGTGCTTCTTATTTGGTCTTGTGTCTGAGTGCTGCCTTTTCCCTATTTAAAAAAGAAGTCAGCTTCCCTGCCATCATAGTGTCTCTCCCACCAATAGCCCCTGCCTTATACAGCTCTGTCTTATTATGGTTCTAGCAGTTGTGTAGATTTCTTTCTCAGAAATTGTTAAAAAGGAATAGAGGTTTAGCAGACTGTGGCAATGGGAAAACAGCCTGAAAATTACAGGGGCAGAAGTTGAACAACACTATATGTTGTTTTTATGAAAATACAAATTGCTGAAAACAATTTGTTAAATGCAGATATATCTTAGAGAAGTCCTAACATTGTAATCTTAAATTTTGGCAGTTATGCATAGGTCAATATTACTTTAACATTTAATTATATTAATGGTAAGTGATTTCCATACTCATTAGATTCCATATGTAGTCTGAAAGACCTGTACATATGGAAAAATGGAAATAACTCATCCTAGCTGCTGGCAAAAAATAGACAGTGTTTTGTTGTGTCGCTGTTGTTGCCGTCGTCCATGTTGGTGGTGATAGTGAGGTAATTTTTGTTTTTGTTTGTTCACTAGATAGGAAGGTGCAGCAGAATTAGATGGAAAACTGAATTCTAAACATACTCTCTCCTTTATAGATTGAAATGACTTCCTGGTAATCTTTCCAGATGTATACCTACATAAACATACCATTGCTACTTTAAAATTAACTAAATTAGTAAAGTCATTACAAAGGCAAAATCTACTCAGAAGAGATATTAGAATTCTTTATACATTTCTTTGCTAAATTAGCTACAGAAACAATCATCATTTGACACATACTTTATATTTCATGTGGTTCCCATATCAACAGCAACAATTCTATAAAGAAAATAAAGTCTCAGACATCATTCGTCCTCAAAAAATATTTGTTCTAGTGAATGGATACAGGTTATATGAATGAATGACTCCCAGCAAAGAAACAGAAGCTCAGAGAAATTAAGTGAATCACCAGAGATGGCACACTAATAAAATTTAAGATCCTGGCCTTGAACATACATATTTTGATGCTAGTTTCATTGTGCTTTTGAGTGTCCTATTATTCTCTTTCCAACAATTGACACTGCCTTTCATTCTACTCTTCTGCTACAGATCTAAGCCATTCCAGGCAAGTAAAGTCCAAGGCAATTTTCAAATGTATCAACCATATGTAGCCATTAATTCTTAGCATTTGCTCTTTGATTTGTGGACAAATCTGGACTGTGGGAGACATACTGGGGAAGAGATACATAGAAAATTGTGCAGTCAAATCAGAGTCAGAAGAGAAGAAAACAGGGAGCACATACTGAATTAAGTTCAGGATGAAAGAAAAATACTGTATTCACTTTCAACTCATACCAGGGATTCCACTAAAAGCAATTTTTCCCCATAAAGAACAGAACGGTGCTGGACCTTTCCTGGCCCCAGAATTTTCAGCCAGAAAGACTTTATTGGTTAGGGGGTGAGTAGAAACTAACTGGTTTCAAAGTGCATTCAATTCTTATTAAATACTATAAACTTAAGGTTCAAATGACTGAACTTAAACAAAAGTTAGAGTCAATTCAAGCTTTTCCCCATGATAAAGCCACTTTTCATGCACAGCTCAGTATTGCTTGTCAAGCCTTAAAAGATCTTAAAAGACCAAGTGGAATAACCATTGAGACTCTGTGAAATGCTTAGAGTCCAAAGCTTATCTGGGTTTGTCTATGGGAAGTTTGAAGATTTCAAAATCCTCTCCTAGACAGAAGGGTTTAACCTGCTGAAACATTTTGTACATATTTCCAAAGACCTGTAAGAAGAGTAAGCAGGCATTCACTAGAGCCACCGATTTCCCAAAGGATGAGGAAATGGGAAAGAAGCAACATTTAAATGAGCTTAGTTGCTCTGGACAATTAACCCAATGGACCAAGAGGGATTGTATTTGTATAATCATTTTGCTGGTGTTTGGCTACAATCTCAGAGTGAAGCAAACATGAGTAAGTAGGAAATATTACACTGTATATGAGTTTCAAGTATATTAATTCCATCTTTATCAATGTTCCTCAGGTATGTTCAGAGAGTGATGGCTTTTTTTTTTTTCTAGTCTAATGAAGAAAGGCTTTTCTTAGACAAGAAATTCCATCACTTCTGAACTTTTACAACTGTGTGCTCTACCTATCATTTTCGTATGCTTCCTTAACCAGCAAATGATGTGGTAAAATTGTGGGTAGTGGCAGCATGAAGAACAGAACCATTTTAATTTTTCCCATCTGGCATATTAGCATTAATAAAAGATGTTTAAAAAGAGAAGCCTTGAAAGGCTTTCACCTCTTGATTTAACAAGATAATAAGGAAAGCTTGCAATCTGCCACTAAATATAACTGATAAGAATAAGAGTGAGTATAATGTGATGATCACCAAGATTAACCTTTGAGACAATTTTTTAAACCCTGCTGATTATAATACAATCATGTTAAGACTAGCACTGAAACTGTTGTTGTTACTTTTTAGTATAAAAACAATAGAAAATGTTCCATTTCATAGTAAAACAGACTACCTCCATTAACAGAACCAAAATTAGAAAGATACCTATAGCTTATCGGTCAAACTGACCATAGTGGATCTCCCACTCTATGGAGTTAGTTGCCTTAGTATTACTACTGAATCATTACATTACTGGTTTAGATTAAGTACAGGATAATACTGGCTGTACATTTCCATCTTTATCTGTTTCACTTAGTTTTGTTGTTTTTATACCACCACTCTTCTTGTTAACACCTCATTAATATTTTCCCACTTACCCAGAGTTTTTGATGGGACAAGGGGGAAGATTTTACATACCCTGGCAGTTTCTCAATTAAAATGGGATTTGGGGATCTTATGCTTCTTAATTGAAAAATTACATGAGTGGTTTGTTCAAGGTATTCATATCTTTGTTGGTTGATCGTTTTGACCACAACTACAGTTCAGAAGAACACCATAGCTGACCACTATATAGAGTAAGAAAACTGAAGAGCTCACAAAGGAGTGTAACACAAATGTAATCTCAATTCATTTCTTCAGGTTACCCTTGACTGTGCATATTTCAGATAGTTATCATAAAGGATAAGAAACCAGGCTGGGGATAAAATTTTGCTTACAAATATGCTTGTTTCTACCAAAACAGATATATAATAGGGTCAATGATGTCATCTGCTACTCTTGATATCAGGAAACACCTAGAAATATAAGGACAGACCTCATTACATAAGCAATACCCATGTTAATCACTACCTTAAGTAAAGACAGAGTTTTGTTTTGTTTTGTTTATTCAAGGCAAAATTTGGTAGTGTGCTGCTTAAAGCTGAATAATAGAAGATGTTTCTAAGATATCCTTACTGCACATTTTAAATACCCACAGGGCAGGAAATTTATTTATGTAAAGAACTGATAACCACATAGGGAGTGTATAAAGACTTGTTAGTTTCACTTTTGCACATATGGTATTCAATCCTCAAGGCCACCTTTGCATTACGAAGCCAAAAACACCCTATAGCAATCAAAATGGATATATACATGTCCTGTAATCATCTCTACTATATATCTTGTTTAATTTCTCAATTGAAAGCAACTGTGTATATTTAAAACGCCAATGCAAAAAGCAGTGCAGACTAAGAGACAATAATGAGAATTCTGTGCACAGAATGAGGGCTGAATGTGGTCCATAGGAGAAATGATAAACCCATGGTAACCATGGCAGATTTTTATTTTTAGACAGTCTCAATTAATCAAAATCATTTGGCTAGAATTTTTTTTTCGAGTGAAGAATCCAACTATAAAAAAATTCTACTCAATATTCAGGGCCATAAGAATACATAGTGTACTTAAGTCACCGAAAATTGGGGAAAAATATGTCTTCATTCATTCTTCACATGGAGAAAGCAGGGTATTTGGACCTTTCATAGCATCTAGTAAGAATCATAATGTCTAATATACTACGTCCAATACTATTTTTAGTAACCCCAAAAGTAAGCATATTTCATTTTTGTTTCATTAAAAAATCTAAAAATCATTAAAGGTTAAGTTTCACAGATGTACAAAATAGAGAATATGTATTAACAGCAGTGAGTACTGTATTTTAGATGAAAAGATTCACATGTATCACAAAATTATTTTTCCTCTTAATTTTTTATTAATGAAGACTGCTAAATTTGCTAAATAGAGTACATCATTAACACTTTCATTAAAAAGAAAAATATTTCTTTTGAAGGCACAGAATTAAAATGGAATAAGAGGCAATTGTTAATTTTGCTAAAGCTAAAGGATATGAATAAACCCTGTTTTCACCATTTCAAAGACTTTTTAAAAACACCAATGAAAAAGAATTTTTTTTAAAAATTACCCATAAGTATCCACCTTTTGCAAAGTAAAGAACACCTGATTGCATGTTTTCCAACCAAAAGGAGTAAAAAAAGTCTCCAGTGAGCAATTATTCTCTATGGATCTGTCATCATGGCAAGTTCTTCTGGAAAATTTGGAATTCCCTTGATGGTGAATTTTCCAAGAATTATACATAACTTTATGACAGTTTCTATAATGTGAATAAATCATAAAGGTAAATTCTTTAACAAAACCACTGAACATGTATGTTTATCACACTGCTTGAATAGCTTTGGTTTTGTTGAGAAGAAGCTCGCCTAATGAATAAATTCAAGGTTTCTACTCCTATTTCTCCAACCAAAGGGTATGGATAAATCACTAACAACTCATCACTGCTACTGGAAAAGTAATACAGAGTACATTCCATGTTAATTCCACCTCAGCAGGATCAACTTTGTGTATGGAAAATGATATAAATAAATCCCTTTATATCAAATACATTTCTAAATTTTAATTAACAAAACAGCCATATAAAAATAAAAAGCCAACGTAAGTCAACTTGTAATAAAAACCAATGTATATAGATTTGTGTCAGATCTTGGTTTTTAGAAACCATTCTCAAGAAAAAAAAAAAAAGGAACCAGGTGCTCTTAGAGAAATGGCAGATTTTAGAGCTGCGGCAAGGAAAATAAATGATAACCCTAGAGCATCTTGTAGTACTAGTGCAAAATACAAAGGACTAGGGGCACCTGGGTGGCACAGCGGTTAAGCGTCTGCCTTCGACTCAGGGCGTGATCCCGGCGTTATGGGATCGAGCCCCACATCAGGCTCTTCCACTATGAGCCTGCTTCTTCCTCTCCCACTCCCCCTGCTTGTGTTCCCTCTCTCGCTGGCTGTCTCTATCTTTGTCGAATAAATAAAATCTTTAAAAAAAAAATACAAAGGACTAGAGTGTGCATCTAATGGACACCGGAGCCAACCAGAAAGGGCCCCCGAAGGCCAAAGCTGGAACAATTTGATCAAAAGAATGAATAATGGAGCACTGGATTATAGCCCAGAGTATAAAATAAATACTCATCTATACTGATATAAATAAACAATTGAATAAATTTATTGATGAGAACAAGAGACAAATCCATAAAAGAGAATTCCGAATAACATACGTAAATTCTTCCCTCCAGGAGAGAAGAGTTTAATTCCCCTTCTCTTGAGTATGGCTTAGAATTAGTGACCACTTATAATGAAAACAGTATGGAATAGGAAAAATTGAAGCCTTACAGTGAAAAAACTGGCAAATACTACATTAATAAGCAATGAAGATTAATATCATCAGTGATGTCACGTGGCTTTAATGTACCCTTTGATTTGATATGATGAGAAGGGTACTTCACCTCTGTAATATTCTTTAGATAACTCCTACCTTCAGTCTAGTCATGATAAAAATACATCGGGCAAATCCAGGCCAGAGGACATTCAACAGAATACCTGTCCAATAGTCCTCAAGACTCTCAAAGTCATAAACAATAAAGAAAATTTGAGAAATTATCACAGATCAAAGCAGACTAGGAAAATATGGCAACTAGATGCAATGTGTTATTCTTAATTAGATCCTGGAACATTAATGGAAAAATCAGTGAAATATGAGTAGCATGGAGTTTAGTTAACAGATTTCTTCATTTTGAGAAATATATCATGCTAGTATAAGATAGGAACAACAAGGAAAACCAGGTGAAGGTTATATAGGAACTCTTTCCAACTTTTCTGTAAATCTAAAATTACTCCCAAATAAAAAGTTCATTAAAAAGTAATTGTCTGAGTGGGGGCAGGGAGTATATCTGTATTTTCCTTTCAGTTTTGCTGTGAACCTTGAACTGGTCTTAAAAAATAAAATTTTAATAAAAACAAGTATTATTCACTTGCAGAAAAAGAAGTAATTGTCATAAAGAGCTCAAAAGTAAGCCCTTGCCTGTATGGTCAAATGATTTTCAAAAATGGTGTCAGGACTATTCAATGGGGAAAGGACATCATTTCAACAAATGATATTGCAAAATCTGGAAACCCACAGCAAAAGAATGAAATGGACCCCTGACCTTACATTATATACAATAATTAATTCAAAATGGATCAAAGACCCAAACCTAGGGCTAAAACTATAAAACTCTTAAAACATAGGGGAGAAGGTGCATTGAATTTGGCAAAGATTTCTTGAATACTGCACCAAAAACCCAAGCAACAAAAGAAAAATGGATAAACTGGACTTAATTAAAATGAAAAAATGTTTTTGCATCAAAGGCCACTAAAAACAGGGTGAAAACAAGGCCCATAGAAAGTATTTGTGAGTCATATATCTGATAAGGGATTGACATCCAGAATACATAAAAAACTCTTACAACTCAACAACAAAAACTTACATTTTTTTAAAAGATTTTATTTATTTATTTGACAGAGATAGAGACAGCCAGCGAGCGAGGGAACACAAGCAGGGGGAGTGGGAGAGGAAGAAGCAGGCTCATAGTGGAGGAGCCCGATGTGGGGCTCGACCCCATAACGCCGGGATCACGCCCTGAGCCAAAGGCAGACGCTTAACTGCTGTGCCACCCAGGTGCCCCTTACCATCATTTTTTAAAAAGGCAAGAACTTAAACAGATATTTCTCCAAAAAAGATACACAATGCCCAATAAGCTTACAAAAAGATGCTCTACGTCACTAATCATTAGGGAAATGTCAATCAAAACTATAATGAGAGACCACTTCACAACCATTAGTGTGGCAATTATCAAAAAATAATAAATAGGAAATAACAAGTATTGCTGAGAATATGGATCAACAAAATATACTCAGCCTTAAAAGGGAAGGTAATTCTGAGGCAAATAAGCTACCACGTGTATGATATTACGACCTTGAAGACACTGTGCCAAGTGAAACAAGCCAGATACAATAAGACAAATACTGTCTGATTCTACTTATATGGGGGTCAAATATACAGAGACAGAAAGTAGAATGATAGTTGCTAGGGACAAGGAGGAGGGAAGAATGGGGAATTTGTGTTTAATGGGTGCAATATTTCAGTGGAGAATACGAAAAAGTTCCGGAGATGGATGGCAGTGATGGTTGCACAACAATATGAACATATTTAATGCCACAAAACTGTTCACTTCTAATAATGGTTAAACAGTAAATTTTGTTATGTATATTTTAACACAGTTTAAAAATTAAGATAATTATCATAATAACACATCCAGTTTTTCTTTTTAAGCGTTTGATATATACATATTGCTGTGAATGCTTCCAGAGACAGAAATCAGATTGCAGAATATAACAAATGAAGATTGGAAACTAGATTATAAAACCAGTTCTGTTTAGAAAGTTAACAAGTGCCCAAACCAGGTAAAGATAAATCATTTAAACATGCGAAAAAGCAAAAAGCAATTTAAGCTTTTTAGGTAATTCAATTTAGGAGAAATCTCTGGAGATTTTTTTTTTTAAGATTTTACTTATTTGAGAGAGAGACAAAGAGAAAAGAGCAGAAGGAGAGGGACAAGCAGACAATGTGCTGAGCGCAGAGCCTGGTGCAGGTCATTATCTCACAACCCTGAGATCATGACCTGAGCCAAAATCAAGAGTCAGACACTAAACCAACTGAGCCACCCAGGTACTCCTCTAGAGATTATTAATGACTAATACACCATCAACCATTTTTTAAAACAATAGTGTTTCACCCATTAGTTTTCTTGATACTAGTCAAAATAACAAAAATAAAAGATAGAGATAATTAAAAAGTATTCTTTTATATAAGTAAAAAAACACTATCAAACATTTCATCTTTGTTGAGATATATGCTTAAAGCATAGCATTATAAGTGAAATAAAATGGCTTGACAAAAACGTCTGAAAAATATCACAATTTTTACTTCATATTTTCTTCTAAAAATATTTCTTCTTCTCTTCATGTGTTTTTCCCCATTACAACTCCTCTCTTCCCAGTGCTATCCTTTTCACTATTTGTCTAGTCAGGACAGTCAATTAATAAGAGGCAAAGAGATTTCTGTCTGTAGAATTTGCCATGGTATGTCTTTACATTATGGAAATTGAAAGAAAAGTTATTCACTCACTCATTCACTCCTTATTTAATATACACTTATTAAGACCCTACTGTGTAAAAATGTGTCTTGACACTGTGCTCTAGTCAAATATTTTCTTTCCGGTCTTATTTTACCATACAGTGTTAAGTCCTCTTTGCTATTATTAGTCTTGCCTTTTTTTTTTTCTCTTTTCTGACCACAAGGCCCTTTTTTTCAAAGCTTTGCAAAATTCCTTTTGATGTATCATTTCTTGATAATGAATCTGAATCCTACATGCCAGTGCCCAGGGCACAGCAGGTACTCCATAAGCATGTGCTAAATGGATCTACTGAATGAATAAAGAGGTAAATCTTGATGATACGCTCTCACCATCAATATGTAGAATGCCAGTTGCACCACCCTGGGTTATAAAAACCTTAAACATAACCAAGTAACTGCCCTCAAAATGTTTATAAATGTTAACTTCCAAGTTCAATTGAAAACAAAGTCAAATTTATATAAAAATCTGCTCTCACATGTTCTTCGAACTCATTAGATTGCTAGTTACTTCTTTTTTAAAACCAAGAAGTAATTACAATGCTTGAAATATGCTGTGTTTGATTACATTATCGATCAATGCTGAAAGCATTCAACGTTCAACAACATTGTTTAAATTTCATAGAAGTCTAGCAAAAGGAAAATAAGAAGCATGAATCTGGTTAATTCTCTGAGTTATAGATTTACAATTAAAATTTGACCAAGCTTTAGCTACTTAAGGACTTAATTCATCATATAATTCTGAAACTCACTACAAGGATTCTATCACTAAAAATGCATGGTTATAGGTACACAGCTTAAGGATGACAAATCCTGCACATCAAATTCTACTTTTATTTAAATTTCTTTTTTTTGAAAAGGCTTACCCTTAAATCAGAGACATAATCTCTTAAAACACACCATATGTCTTTTCTTTTGTAGCACATGTTTAGAAGCAGCCTTAATTAAGAGTCCACGCATTGTTTAGATTCTTCACTGCCACTTCTCTTATCCTGTTAAGTACTATAGCAAAGTTAGCCCTGTACCTTTGTGCAGGTGGAAGATCAAATTAGTGGAGAGAAGGCTCTGGAGAGTTCAGAAAACATAAGTGGCTATTGTAGGGCATTAACTAGAATTAACACCATGTATTTACCATTCTTTTAAGGAAACGACATAAACGATCTTAATTTTGTTCATAATGTCAAACATTTATAAGAGAAAAATGTTCCTCTAATTTAGTGAATGTAAGAGAACTTATTAAATGTCAAGTTAGAGGCAATAAGTTATAAAATAATTCTGGACTTGTGATCTTGCTTCTTTTTTTGTTCCGCCGAGCCAAGAGTATATGGCCATATAATTATAGAATCCCAGGAAAGATCTAGGGCTGAGTGTCCTGGATGGAATTGTAAGGCTCATTTTAGTTTGAAGAACCGAATGTCTGGTCAAGTTCACTCAGGAGAATTTAGTCTCATTTAATTATTTTAAAAGCACTACAAAATACTAAGTCATTTTATTTAACATCTGACTTGATATCCCTTATTCCTTTTCTCATCCTCAAATTTCCAACTCGCTGTTTTTTTGTTGTTGGGTTTTTTGTGTGTGTTTTTGTTTTGTTTTTTAGTTTTTATTGAAATTCCAGTTAGTTAACATACAGCATAATATAAGTTTCAGGAACAGAATTTAGTAATTCATCACTTATATACTACACCCAGTGCTCATCACAAAAAGTGCCCTCCTTAATCCCCATCACCCATTTACCCCATCTCCCCACACCTCCCCTCCAGCAACCTCAGTTTGTTCTCTATAGTTAGAAGTCTGTTTTACAGTTTGCTTCTCTCTTTTTTTCCCCTATGTTCATTTGTTTTGTTTCTTAAATTCCACATGAGTGAAATCATACGGTATTTATCTTTCATTGACTTATTTCACTTAGCATGATACTCTCTATCTCTACCCACATCATAGCAAATGGCAGGATTTCATTCCTTTTTATGCCTGAATACTATTCCGTTGTGTATATATATATATAGATATATACACCGTTGTGTATATATATATATCTATATATATATATACACACACACCAAACTTCTTTATCCATTCATCAGTTGGTAGACATTTGAGCTATAGTGATCAAGACAGTATGATACTGGCCCGAAACAGACACACAGATCAAAGCAAGAGAATAGAAAACCCAGAAATGGACCCACAGCTCTATGGTCAATTAATCTTTGACAAAGCAGAAAAGAATGGCCAAGGGAAAAAAGTCTCTTCAACAAATGGCACTGGGAAAACATGCAAAAGAATGAAACTGGACCACTTTCTCACACCATACACAAAAACAAATTCAAAATGGATGAAAGACCTTAATGTGAGACAGGAAACCATCAAAATCCTAAAGGAGAACACAGGCAGCAACCTCTTTGACATTGGCCATAGCAACTTCTTACTAGATACATCTCCAGAAGCAAGGGAAACAACAGCAAAATGAACTACTGGGACTTCATCAAGATAAAAGACAAAGTACAGCAAAGGAATCAACAAATCTAAAAGGCAACCTTCAGAATGGGAGAAGATATTTCAAATGACAATCTGATAAAGGATTAGTATCCAAAATCTGTAAAGAACTTATCAAACTCAACACCCAAAACACAAATAACACAGTTAAGAAATGGGCAGAAGACATGGATAGACATTTTTCCAAAGAAGACATAGAGATAGCTAAGAGACATATGAGAAGATGTTCAGCATCACTTATCATCAGGGAAATTCAACTCAGTGTTTTTATTTAAAATAAAGTGATTTCACATATACAATAGAATATTACTCAGCCATAAAAAAAAAGAATGACATCTTGCCATTTTTGACAACACAGATGGATCTAGAGGGTATTATGCTAAGTGAAATAAGTCAGAGAAAAATAAATACCACATGATTTCACTTATATGTGGAATCTAAAAAACAAATGAACAAACAATTAAACAACAAAAAATGAAACAGACTCCTACTAAACACAGAGAACAAACTGGTGGTTGCCAGAGGAGAAGGAGGGTGAAGGACCAGGTAATAGATAAAGGAGATGAACAGGTACAAACTTCCAGTTATAAAATAAGTAAGTTATAGGGATGAAAAGTACAGCATACAGAATACAGTCAATAATATTGTAATAATTTTGAATGGTGACAGAGGATAACCACACTCACCATGGTGAAAATTTCATAATGTGTAAAATTGTCAAATCACTATGTTGTATGTCTGAAATTAATATAATCTTATATATCAACTAGACTTCAATTAAAAGTTTTTTAAATAAAATAAAATGAAATGATTATCTTGCTGTAGAAGAATTTAGTTATTAGCCTCCCTTCTTACATGGTGTCTTTTTTTTTTTTTTTTTTTTAATCCAAAGACCTTAATTCCAGCCGTACTTGAGCTTTGGTTCAACCTGTCCCTTCTTGACCTTTATAGACAAACCCATGAACTTTTCATCTAAACTGTCCAGCAATGAATGCTATCAGGTCTCCAAAAACCCATCCCTGTCAACTATTTTGGTGAGACAAATTAAAAAAATAAAATAATCACAACATAGAACATTATTTTCATTGTTTCTTCTTAGAATATAAGTAAATAGCAAGAATCATTTGGGGATAACATTTGCTCATAAAACTATCAGTAAGCATCTGCTTTTTGCAAATGACTCCCAGGCCCTACGATAGAAACCAAAACACATGACCTCTGCCCTCAAGGATAACATAAGTATAAATCATTAATAGAAGAAATAAAATTTCTGCATTACAGTAAAATGAATGGGTTATCATAGGTTAAGATTCATCAAAAATATTTAATTAGCCACTTTCATCCTTACATTTTTAATACATTAAACTCCAAAATTTATCCTTACTTCTTTGCTTCCTCAACAGAGCCTTCACATTTCTTACCCCTTTCTCCTCATAGCCTCCTTAAAAATCTCCAACCCTTCTCCACTTCTACAAAGATCTGCTTATCATCCTTAAAATTACACACACACACACACACACACACACACACACACACACACGGCGGATTGGTGGCATTATATTTTGCACTTTACAATCTGAGGTGTTTAAGCACCCTAAATCTACAATAACTTTACATGTTGCTAATCAAATCCCTTCCCAACTCCTAAAGGAGCTTTTCAAAACCATCATCAGTCTCCCCTATATCAATGGCCCCTCACTCCTCCCTTCATATTGGCTGCCTCCAGCTAAGACAAGAAATTAGAGACTGTTAAAGCTCCCTGTACTCAGTATCTCCCTTCTCTTCACAGTCTCTCCTACCTCAAACACACATTTGTAAATTTATCTACATTAGTACTTCCCTCCTTCCTCCCTTCCCTCATTCCTTCTTCCTCCCTCATTCCTTCTTCCTCCCTCCCCCCTCCCTTCCTTCTTTCCCTTTCCTCAGATCTAAGATTGGTTCCTTATAAATTAAAATACTGGATTGCCCCTCAGTATTGCCCCATGTATTTTTGCTGTCCCCTGATGAGCTCTTACTTATACTCCTCAGGGCAGTTCTTGTAACCATTTACCCATAGCCTTTACCTTTTAGCCACCATTACTCCTTTCACCTCAGTTAATACCTTCAATAACTTAGACTTCAATGAAAAAATGACAGCCACCTGAAATTGAGTTCAGAGTTTCTTCCATTTGTTTCCCCATATACATACACTTACCTATTTTGGCACCTATGTTTTACTAAAATTTTCTGGTCTCAGAGGGAAAAATGTGGTTCTTTCCTGTCTCCTACAGTAGTAACCACGTTTCCTCCTACCTTATAAAGAATCATCTTTTTCCTGTATGCTCAAACTCTCTCTCTCTCTCCTAGCTTCTTTCCCCCCACCTCAAATTATTTCAGATAACCAATTTTCTGCCCCCACACCCCTGCAAAAACAAAAACAACCCAAAAACAAACGCAAAAAGGCACTCACCTTAATTCTAATCTTTCCATACTACTATTCCATTTCCCTTCTCATTTACATGACAAAATTTCTGTAACAGATTTTAGACCTCTTTCTTGCCTCCACTCCCTCAATCTACATCCTTTGACTTTTGCCCCAAATGACACCTCCGAATACAGAAAATATTAGCAATAGACTCCTAACTGCAGAATCATCAGCTGACTCTTCTTCCTCACAAATTCTCTCTCCCTTAACATTCCTTAGACCACTTCTCCCAACTCTTCTAAATTTCTGACTCTATTTTCCTTCTACTTTTTTGCTACTTCTCATGTGCCTGCCTCCTCAATACTGGAATTCTCAAGATTTGATCTTCTTCTGACTCCTTACACTCTCTGAGGGGCAAGGTTCTGACATAGATGTTTCAGAAGTCCTTTGATAGAGCTTCTTCAACTCTGGTTTTAATGTCATGGATATTTTTAATTCCTCAAAAACAATTACTAAATGTTAGTTAGCTTTTTTAAAATTGCCAATTCTAATTCACATACCAAATGGATACACAAGATGACTTCATCAAAGTATTCCATGAATGAAAATGGAAACATCAAATTAATCAAGTTCAAAATGTTTTCCTCACACCCTTAGTAATCTGATCTGTCTAAATGTCTTTTCTGATGATGATTTATAATCTATTCCCCAGACTTCATTTGTCTTTGACCCTTAGGCTTATATTTTTAATAGTTCACTAGACATATCTACATAGATATCCTATTGGTTCCTTTAAATCAACAAATCCAAAACTGAATTCATTTTCTTCTCTTCCCAAAATGACTGACCCCTCTCTTGGTTAACACCACCAAGATAAGCCCAGCCGCCCCAATTAGAAACTCAAAAGCCTCTCTGATTTCTCTCTCTTCTCTCCCACATTCAAAAACTTCTTAACTCTAGTCAGCTATGATTTCCTTAAAAATCTGTCAAATATGTCCCACCTTTTCTATCCTCAGTGCACAGTTTGGAATTCAAAGCCCTCATCATCTTTGGGTGCAACAGGCTTTTAACTGGTCTCTTAGTATGATTTGAGCATCCTTCAATCCATATTCCATGCCAGAGACATCTTTTCAAAAACAAATCTAATTGTGTTATTTCTCTGCTTAAAACTGTGAACAGTTTCCCAGTGGCTTTAAGAATATGTTCGGCTAGTCTTTTCAAAGTTATTGCCACTCCCTAATATGCATCCTGAAATCTAACCATACCAAATGAAGTACAATTCTTTTAACAAGTGCATTCTTAATGGCTCCCTGTTTTTTGCACATGCCCTTATTTCTTCCTGTCTGTGTCTATCTAATGAATGCCTAATTGGTTCAGTATTCCCATTGCACCTTAAATACACTGCCAGGAGTACATGGCTCATATACTGCTCCAATCATTTTTTTAAAATGTTTTCCTTTTCTTCTGCTATAATTATTTAAGGCATAGTACCCTATTTGTCTGAATATCAAGGGCATAGCAGAATGTGGGCATTTGGTACTATGAAAATTTTAGTGAATAAAGGCAATCACTATGTGCATTTGCATAGCATAAAATTTTCTGATTATATTCCTTTGAAAAAATAGCAAGTCTATGGAGAAGAGAAATGAATGTACTTGTGTGACTGAATCTGAATCAAGAGCAAAGCTTGTGAGGGTACCAGTTTTTGGCAATGCAAGAAGCAAGTTCTTTCCATCACTTTCTCACTTCATTACTCTATTTAGTTAGAATTAACCTCACCTTTTTTTCTTAATATTTCATCTGCAAAGTAAATCACTGGAAATTCAACTTCCTCTTCAAGACTGTCTTTTAAAAGCCCACTGACTTGTGATAAACGCCGGGTGTTGTATGTTAGCTCTGAATCACGAAATTGTACACCTGAAACTAATATTACATTGGGGAAAAAAAGTCCATTGACTGCTTGCAAACGGTACAGTCAGAAGGGGAAAAAAAATGTAGGCAAAGGAACAATCTAGTTGTTTAAAAATAATCATGACAAAAGAGTTTTTAATGTGGTTATTAACTTACCCAACACAGATAGTTCACTAATCTGGGATTTTTAAAAGTTATAAAGAATAAATCTCGCTCTACTAAGATTTTGCAAGCATTTAATTTTTCAGTACTGCAAAATAGACTTGATCAACTGTTTTTCCCCCATAAGGTTCTACTTTAAGACCTCCATATGCTCAGTTTTAATAATCTGCTTCCAAAACCAGGAACCATTCCAAATATGAGTTATGGAAATATTGTGCTTCTTATTAAAAACAACATGAAAAGAAATATCTGAAACCCAGGTATCAATCTGTAAAACACATAGTGGCAGATCCATGTGAAAGGTCTGTATGAAGAATTACTACTTAAAGTCACTTTTACTGAGGCAGTTTAACTCGTTTCACTAGAAGTGAAAATTGCTATGACAAATATGTCACTATGGAGGTCAAATGGTAATTTGCACATGCTAAACAGCTCAGCAGGAAATTACATGTGATCCTCAAAATCACCAGCATTCCCACCAGAAATCATTTTATAAGACATGGAGGTCACATGGATTGTGTTAGGGATAAAACTCTTTCAGACACATGTTCTACCTTCCCCCTTGGGAGGAAGGAATTGGAAGGTATGGAGAGAGGTATGATCAAGGTGTTTGAAGTTAGAGAAATGTAATTTAGCATAGTTATGGAAAAGGGAACTAGAGAAAAGTTTCATAAGAGACCATTAAAAAATATCTGCTTAACTTGATTCTTTCGATACCATTTTACCAGTTAGTATTAGTAAGATGCAATTATGCTTATGTATTTTGTTATCAAGAAAAATATTATATGAAAAGGAATATTACTGAGGATAATTTAATGTTACCTCAAAAGGAGTTGTTACGTTATTTTAGCAGATTTACTTCACCTGCATATACCTCCTACAACAGATAAGATTTAAGTTCATAGTCTAGTGCTCTGGGGGGTCTGGATGAGTGTGCAATGGAAAGGGAATGACATTTAGCAGTATCCTGTACTCTGATATTTACACATTGAAGAATGCTGTTTCCTGTTAATGATCCTAGGTAAACACAAGATTTTGAACACTGCAATAAAATTGCCTTAGAGTATTATTGTGGTTCCTTTATTCCAATGGTAAAGCCCTATGAGAAAAATCTTTCAGGGCAAAAAGTCCAGGAAAGAAACAGTACTTCACTTCTTGACATTAAAAAAAAAAAAAAATGTGCCTATAACTATCTCATCTAAAAGGCTTTTACTTCTTGTGTCTTTCCTCCAGTCTTGTATAAAGCTTCCTACATCTAAACATATACTCATCTACTAATTTATTCTTCATTGAGCACTTGTTTTGTCCCAGGGACTATGCCACAGTGGTGGCCAAAATACACTGTCCCTATTCTCAAGGAGCCTTTGATTTAATGAGGAGTACAAGCAAAGATGTTAAGTACCAAAAGAAGGGAACTATAAGTTACTATGGGAGCACAACACTTAATTGTCTAGCCCAATTTGAATGATCAGGAAGAATTCCTGGTGAAAGAGACACCTAGGTTCAGACATAAACAGCATGTAGGTAGAAGTACGGACAGCAAAATACCCTAGGCCAAGAAAATACAGTATAAAATGGCCTAAAAGTGATATGAAACCCAGTTCAATAACAAAAATTAAATATGCTTAATACAACTAAAGCACGGAACTTGTGGAAAAACTTCTAATTAGGTTAGATTGACTGAGATCATGGAGGACCCCTGTGAGCCAGAGTCGATTACCTTGTGTAATAGGAAGCCTCTTGAAGTTTTCTAGCAGGAGTTGGGAATCCTTTTTACATTTAAAAATATCATTCTGGGGTAGCTGGGTGGCTTAGTCAGTTAAGTGTCTGACTCTTGATTTTGGTTCAGGTCATGATCTCAGGGTCTTAGATTGAGCCCCTCACTGGGCTCCACACTGGGCATGAGGTCTGCTTAAGATTCTCTCTCTCCCTCTCCCTCCACCCCTCCCCTTAAAAAAAATCAATAAATAAATACACTCCTCACTGGAGTGTAGGTAAGGGGTGGCCAAGTCTGGAGGCTGAGAGGCTGTTAGGAGATCATTTTAATAATCCAGGTGAGACATGACTGTGGTATGGATGAGAATGTGGCAGTGGACCAATATGTGCATGAGAACCAATGCACAGAAGGAAACTGGTTATAAAGCACCAAACTTAACAGAGGGATAGGGATCAGAGAGGTTGAGTTGAGAGCCGTTAGAACATAGATGCTATAGAAACTATAGCATAAATGAGTACATCTAGTGAGAAAAATAAAGGACCAAAAATGGAAACCAGAAGAAACCCAAATTTAATGCATAGTTAAAAGGTCCCAGAAAAGAGATAAAAAGAAATAATGGAACAGCAAGAAGAACATGAGGTTTCTAAAGCCAAGCAAAAGGAATGGCTCAAAAGAGTTTATGTTCTATAGTACACAATGTTCCTAAAAACTCAAGTCAAGTATTCATTAAGAACTGTCTCTTGGATTTAAAAATAAAGACATAATGGGTGAACTTGGCAAGGCAAATTCAGCACAGACCTAGAAGCAAAAGTCAAGTTATTAAGGTTCCGGTATAAGCAGAGGTAAGATATAAAGGCAGTTGAGTGCATGGCTCATTCAATAACTTTGACCATGAAACACGGAAGAGATATATGTCAAGCAGAAGGGCTCTGAGAGAAAGAAGGTTTGTACAGAGGGTTTTTTTTTTTAATATGAGAAATATCTGAACTGTGAAAACTGATCAGTAAAGAGAGACCAAATTAAAAAGAAAGAAGGGATACCTAAGAAGAGGATAAAATGCCCCAGACCACAAGCAATGGCATTAATCAGAGGAGAAAGAAGCTCTGTCACAGTTGAAAGTTGGTGGATAGTTGACAGAGTTTCTTTATGATGCCTTACATTTTTTCTTTGAAGTTAGAGACAAGATTATCTACTGAGAGTGAGGGAGGAGAAGGGAAGATCAGAGGTTCGAGGAACACGAAGAAGTGTTGAAAGCACCACTGTGAGTGCAATAGAGGGAGCCAACTAATGAAGAGTCACTGGGCCCTGTTGAGGGACATCGATTTCAGAGATCATGAATATATAGTGGCATCTATCTTCAAGTTTGTTTGATTTTCACAAGCTGCAGAACTGCAATGATCTAGGATTGGCCCAATTACATTTATCCAGCATTGGGACTCTTCAGAAAAGTTATGATAGGACAAGGGGGGGTAAGACAGTTAAGGATACTCACAGCACATCTAAGTCCGGCTGGGAAAGATGTGAAGACAAAAATCGACTTCTCCAGAGGGACCAGAAGCTCCCACATTTCCCAGGAACTGTGTGGTAGAAAAATGTAAATGGAAGAAAGGAGCCATAAAATTCAAACATTATGGAGCGAGATGGTTGAATCTGATGCTTAGAAGTTTGGGGTTATAACAAGATCTGACGTGCAGTAATCAAACAGGATAGCTGAAATGGCTTATAGATAAACATCATACTGGCACTGAAGACAAGGAATTGAAAGCCCAGGTTGTTAGAAGGTAGGTTATCCAAGTGGATACTGAATTCCCCTGGAAAGAGAGCAGGATTTGAGTCTGAGAAAAGTCACTGTTGAAAACTTTACTGAAAGAGGGGGCAAAATCCTGAAAGATGTTTTGAATAATTCCATAGTTTTACAGGTAAAGACCTGAAATTCCACCTAAATTAACATATTATGTTCTTTACAGGTGCTTACTTTCTACTTGATGATAATGATGAAGAATGCTATGTATGAGGAGCCAAAGTTTAATCCAAATCATGGGTTTAATCCAAATCATGTCATTCACAATTTCTACTGGTCATCCTCAAGAGGATGGCTCTTTACACACTTCTTCACTCCAATAAGCAATTTGTCAGGGAATGATCAGCAAACACAGAAGTGAATCTTACACCTACTGAAACTACCCCATTGTTGATAGAAACATTTAGATAATATGGTTAAACTCTCCTTTACCCATTTAAACAGAGTCATCTGATTTAGCCTCTTCTTAATGTCTTAGGGCTATCACTTGTATGTCAACTACTGAATTCTGTATAAGCTTGCATTTTCTCGAGGCAGAGTTTCCCAAACATTGCTAAAGATGGCCTGTATTATCTGTTAAGTACGGACTCCTGGGTCCTATCCCAAACATACTGAACCAGAATCTCCAAGAGAAGAACTAGAGAAGCAGAGCACTTAAATGCCTTCCCTGTGATTATTATTACCAGGGATGTTTGAGAAATAGTAAATAGTCGTACAGTATAGCTTTTGATCCCACATTAAACAGATACAGGTTACAATGTCTTTTTAATTAAGAGCTTTTCTGCCACGTTCCTTGTTGCCAACTATCACTACTTTTTGCTACTGATCTTCCTGTCCCAAGCAGTCTTTCTCTTCCAATCACACTATATCAATTACTGCAACATAGAAAGTAAGATAACCAAGTTTGTTACAATTCCATGTGAAATAAGAATATGTAGGCTCTGGGTGATGATCAAGGACCACACCCACGTGAAAACTATACACATTTTTAATTTAAAGATTTTGTGATACCTATTCAGGTTCTATTCATTTCTAGATTTTCTTGTTAATTGTCCAGATAATTGTGAGATAATTTATCCTAATATAAACAGAAGTCTGGAGTTGGACAATGCACCCAGGTTTGTCTTGGTTTGGTTTCGGGATTTTACCAAATGCTCTATTTCCCATCTAGGTATCTGGCGTAACACGGATTTCTGCTTACATTTCCTTTTTTTAAATGATAGGGATAAATTATCCTTAGGTTGGATTTGTTTGACATAAAGAAAAAAAGTAAAACAATTTATTTACATACACAAATTTTCCAAAGAGAAAACCATTAAATATGGTGTCCTAATCTAATTGCTGAATTTCACAATTAGGCTAATTCTTTTCTATTTGGGTATCAGTCTTCTGGGTATCTTAACCTGGATGACCCGGTGAAGACAGAAGAAAAAGGAATTTAGAGCACTAGGAAATGACCTGTTTCACTGGCTGTAAAAACTAAGACTTCAGGTTCTTTGGAGAAAGATGCATTCAACAGTTGGTGAGTAAGTGAGCATTTCCTGATGATGTAAAACTACTATGAATTTGTAGTGACCTTGGAGAAAGGTGAAGCTGATCTCGTTTGCTTTAAGTCTTCATTTTGCCTGGTCTGAAAACTGTGGACTCCATGTTTTCAGCCAAAGTCTATGTTCTCTTAAAGGCTTGTTTAAAGATCCCTTGTCAGCCCTTTTGCTCAAAAAGAGAGACTGAAGAGTCTTCTTGAACTGTAATTAAAGTCTCAAAGTAGTTGGCTTTCTCAAAATGCTGAGCCTCACCCTCCTCCAAGTTGTTTGTGTTAACTTAACAGGGCCACTGCAACCTGTCCCCCTCTTCCTTGCTGTGCTATTGAAACACAGTAAGAAGACCCTTTGAGCCAACCATCTGCTCTTCAATTAAACTAGCAAGCATTTTCTTTTCAATAATTTATTGTGGGCGTCTTTTTATTTCCAAGTAACTGTTGGTAAAAATTCATGAATTAATTGGGAAAATGAACTAAACAAAGGCAAAATTTCACTTGCAAGAAGGAAAACTTAGGGAAGCAAGATATGACGAGACCACATGGCGTTCTTTACCATGACAGTTGGCCTCATATTTTCCTAAACCTCGTAACTTAGCCACTTTCCAATGAGAGTCTAAGACAATTGCAACAGTTGTGGCTATAAGCAAGCATGATGCAAGATTTACTAATAAATTGGACTGCTTTATAATTACCCGTGAAATAACAACACTTGACCCTGATTTATTTTGTGGGCTGCCTTTTTCTCTCCAAGCATGTTGAAGTTGATTTTTTTTTTCCCCTAAAACCAGATGTTTTAACATTTCAAAGAAGATGGATGGAATGCAAACTCAAGACCAAAACTGTTTTAGGTTTGCATTTGTTATTATTGTTATTAAAGAAAGGGCCAGGGCTCTATGCAAACTGGAAACAAGCCAAAATTCTAATTTAGATGACAGTGGCCATCTTGAAATTTTCTAAACATACAAACAGCTTTGTTTCCATTTTCTCCAAGCACAGAAGCAAGAAATATGAAAACTAAGTCAGACAATAAAAGAATCATTCTTCTTTGAAGTTCAGTGTGATATAACAGTCCATTTTACTTCATTTAAGCCTATTAAGTGTCCTATTGCTTAGAATATGAAATTAAAGATGTTAAGGTTTACTCAGCAAGTAAACCTATCAGCCAACAATAATTTTTACAAATATTTTGACAGACAATTGTGTCTCTGTGTCTGTGATTGGCCCCTTTGACAACATAAGGAATTTAAAATAACCTGGGACCCAGGAGTAGAGAAGTTTCCAAGAGCCTTCTCCAAAGTGAGAAAGGCACAGGCCTCCCGTTCTGTTCTCTTGATTGTATCCAGCTGGTTTCAGAAAAGCAGCCACTCAGTCCACTCTAGGGCCAGAGCTCCTAGGTAGTGGTTCGAAGCGGATAAGAACAGAGAGGGAGGTAAGAGATAAGATAGAGATGCATGGACCATGCTGATAACTGCAGTGACAATAATAAGGAAGGCTGACAGAGTGACATGTAGAAATGCAAGTCCATTCTACTAAGCCAGACAGAATGAGCCCTTTCCTAAATAACGGTTACTTAGGTAATCTCTCTTCACTAGATTAGATCAATGCATTAGTGCTTCATTTCACTTTATTTATTTTAAATAGATGGCTTTCGCTAACTAACCAAGGTAAGTACTTAGGAGAAGTGGATTGACAGGACTTTTCTGATAGTATGTGCACACCATCAGGTTATAATCACTGGTTTCCAGCTGGCAGAGAGCCCCTTGAGGCACCAAGGATTTAGCACAATATAGCTGCCTGGAGAAATGAAGGCAAGGCTCATAAAATGATGCAGTGCTTTCCTGTTGCTATAGAATCATTGTTTGCCAAATTACCTTGAGAAAATGGCCTTCAGAGGGGGTTGCTGGTGATTATTTTATACAAAATGGAATGTTGAAGTAGAATAGAAAAGATTTGGTTTTGGTATGCCACCTTTCTTAGGCAAGGCATGTCGTAGGACATTATAAATCAGTACCACATTGCTCTTGTATGTCCTGGGGAGACAAATACAATGGCTAGTATATATCCAGGAACAACCTGATGTAGTCTGTACTGCGAGGAAGCAGACTGTTGACTAGAAAGTGAGGTTTGTTTTGTTCAATCTACAGCAGTCTGGAACAGACAGTGATAGAGTGGGAGTCCTTCTTTCAGTCGTTCAGCAACTATCTGGGTGCCTACAGTGTGCCAGGCATATGACCACAGTGAGCAGAAACAGAGTTCCTAGCCTCATGAACTCACAAGATATTGGTAAGTGCCACAAAAGAGAGCCACAGGGTGCTAAGAAGAGAGTACGATGGGGATGTAGAGAGGAAGGAGGAAGCTGGGTGGAACAGGAGGCAGCACAGGAGGCCTTCCAAGTAGAGGACACAGCCTGTGCACTAGTCCTACCTTTGGAGGCAGCTCTGGCAAGAGGAAGAACAGAAAGGAAGACTGAGTGGTGGAGGGTAAAGAGCAGGCAGGGTACCCTGGGAAAGGAGTGAAGAGAGCGGGAAGGGGCCAGATCCTCTCAGCCTTGTGAGTTCTGTGAAGGAAGAAACCCCCAAAGAGCAACAGGAAGCCACTGACATGTTTTAACTGTAATCAGAAAATCCCAGGAAATATGATACAATGTTGCTGCCCTTGTCTACAATTCATACCCGCCACCCCCCTATCTTTTATAGGGAATCATGGCATCATACATATTTTCAGATACTCCTTTCTCTTATTCAAGTTACAGTCTCGATTAAATAAATTCAACAGAAACCTACAGCCTCATGGGCCTGAGGCAGAGCTCATTTTGCCTTCTGCTCAGCACATTAACAAAGGATCTAAACAAGATTCTTTTAAATGCCAAATATAGTGAATTTTTAAATATTTTTATGACAATAACCAAAGAAAACAAAAGGGGCACTTTGTGGGGGTCCCTGCATGATTATTTTACAATTTCTTAAGCCATTTCTAAATTGTGGACAGAGGCTAATGCTTTCCTCTCATATGCTGATGGTAAAAGCAAATATTTACAAGGTAGGCTGTCCAAGAAAGAAATAGAATCCACATATAATCTGTTTTTATTGCACTGTCTGCTGCTCGATTTTATAAACAGCTGCTGGCCAAATGTAACTCGAACCCAAACCCAAAATGTTGTGCCTTTTTGTTGAAGGGAACAGAATATTTTACTTAAATATGTCAAAGAAACTGTTGAGAGTCATTGAGGGCTTTGGGTTGGGTGGTTTGTTTTTTTGGAAATTTGGAATCTCATTTTGAAACAGCCTACAAAACCATGTAGCAAAATAAGAATTATATTGTTATAAAAGCCCAGTACAAGCCTAAATCAGAGATATTAGAGTATGCACTTCCAATCATGAGTAGGTGGCACAAACATGAATCCTACTGAGAAATAATGAGATGTGTATACATATGAACCTCCTGTGTATCTTTCTGAAAACACATCCCCAAGAGAAAATGACATAAAGCAACTTGCAATTAAACTTTATTTGATGCCAGATGAGAAACAAATGTTTCAGAAACTGTAATTTTTAATATAATAATTTTTCCTTTGCATGTGCAGACCAGCAGCTCCTTATAACACACCAGCTCTTAGCCAACATATATTTCTAAAGTAACTAATAGAGGCTGAAATTTTAATTACATTTTCCCCCTAATTTGTATATTTACTTTGTAAGATTTTTCTTTTTGGAGAAATGAATTATTTCAGCTTCACTTCAGAGGTCATGGGACATATAATATACACCATTATGAAAACAAATGCTTTATACACATTTCATAATTTTAAAAAATAGCAGATTTCTCAATCTAGTATATGTAAATAGCTCATAAATTTCTCCAACATTAAGAACTGGTTGCTTTTAGATTTTTAAACAGTTCAGCAGTTGTTCCCAAACGTTTCAACTACTGGAACTTCACTTTAACGGCAAAAATTTTTAGGCATCTCTGCCCACAAGGTAAGAGACTTTTATATTACATTATCTACTGATTAAAAGAAAGTTCAGTAGTAAGAAAACTATAATTAATCCAGTAACAGTTTAATAGAATGTATGTTTATAGCCACAACAGCTTATGGATACATTTGAAAAATAACACTATAACCACAATCGAGATATACTAGTTATTTGTTCTAAAGGTAATGATTGGTTCATATGTGAGCCCCTACAGTCTCTATCATAACTTCTCTGAAAAACCCCAACGCTGGATAAATCTAATCATATACATATGTATTCTACAATATTATTATAGACACATATATGTGTACATATATAAGTAAATAACAATATAATGATATATAAACTCCATTAAAATCACCCAGAAGGTTTAAAATTCGTGAATCTTTTTAAAATGACATTTCGCAAAGAAAATCTTGGAGTAAAAGAGATGAGATGCTGGAAGCGGTTTCTGCAATACATCACTTGACAGGAAGTTAAGTTATCAGAATGAAGTCTTATAGGTAACAATCGCATAACCATACATGGTGTATATCCTAGTTACCATATAGATACGAAAGGTCCATTAAGGCTCCTTATCAGCTGTATATTGGTGTAATTTAGAGAGTTTGATAACATGAACCTGAACTGCAAAAGTCCCCACACAGTGCCCTGTTATCAGTCATCTAACTTTTGAGTGTAAACAGCCACAATAAGTAGACTTTCTCCTGTCCCTACCAGTGGACACTGTCTTCCTAAGCCACTTAGCTGAAGCTATTCATTTCATTCCCTTCTAATAGTTTTTTTCTTAAGCAAAACACCCAAAAGATGGATCAGGCTCCTAGAATTAAAACAATATAGTTCAGGGGCACCTGGATGGCTCAGTCGGTTAAACAGGCTGGCTCTCAATTTCAGCTCAAGTCAGGTTCTCAGAATCCTGGGATTAAGGCCCGTGTTGGGCTCCACCCTCATCGGGAGTCAGCTCCAGCATTCTCTCTTCCTCTGCCCCTCCCCCCACTCGCATGCATGCATTCTCTCTCTCTCTCTCTCTCTCTAAAATAAGTAAATCTTTAAAAAAAAAAAAAATCCAGGGGCACCTGTGTGGCTCAGATGGTTAAACAGCTGCCTTCAGCTCAAGTCATGATCTCAGGGTACTGGGCTCAAGCCCGACATCAGGTTCCCTGCTCAGCAAGGGGCCTCCTTGTCCCTCTCCCTCTGCTGCTCTCTCACTTGCTCTCTCTCAAATAAATAAACAAAATCTTTAAAAAAAAACAAAAATAAATAAAAATAAAAAACAAAAAGAATACAGTGCAATACTATTAGTCAACAATTAAACACAATCTACATATAGCTTGTTTCAATATATAGCAATTATGTAATATAATGAGCAGAGTCTCTAAGGTAATCTCCCAGGTTTTCAACTTAATCACATACATCATTTACCCCTTTTACAATGATTTTCACAAATGATCAAGTTTTCATGTGTTTAGTTTCCACCACTGAGGGGGATCCCTTTAGACCATGCTGAATAAAATATTGCATGATTTTCCAACACCTTCCCTACTACGGCTGAAAACAAACCATCTGGATGCTTACTAGGTGGCTAGGGACCAGGGTCAGCTTCTGAGAATCTACGCTCCACACCAAATCAGGAGAGGGGAGATAGCCAAGAGCCATATGGGAAAGGTAAGGTTAAAAAATAATTTTAAAAAGGCCAGAAAAGGAGTTCAAAATGTTTTTTAAATAATGATGTCAGAGACCAGAAGTAAGGCACTTAGGTCAGTTTGAGGAGAAACTGAGTACTGGAATTGGAGGCCAGAGAATGAGTTGGGGAAAGTAGAGGTACCTAGAATGTAATTTATATTAGTATCTATTCTTACGAACCAGCAGGACTTTTGCCTAGGTGGGCTTCCCAGGCTTAAAGAGCCAGGAACAGAATGACTAAACTTAAAGGCTAATTTTGCCTCTAAACCAATGGTTGTTACTAGCTTGAACTCAAATTACTAATTCTACTTACATATTCTAATCTTGGAAAATCCATCCGGTCAACCTATATTCTGCTATTAAACTTATTATTGGTTATGTAAATATTAACTTCTTTTTTCTAGACTGTACCACCCTAGCAGGAATCTAAGGGCAGACTCACTGTTGCTACAAAGAAATTAGATTCTTCCCCAGAGTTATCTGGACTTTTGCCCACACTGGAATACTTTATGTGAAATTTGTATTCTTTTACCTCAGTGAAGAGCAAAAAAATCATCACCAGCATCATCTCCACTGCCCCTTCTCCTGTTGTCACCATATCAACCAAATGTTAAGTGGACCTCTTCTAAGGGTGTCATTATGGTACAAGAAAGAGGAGCAGAGACCCTCCCTGTGGTCTACCTTATGGCCCCAAAGGCTGGACTCAGTGCAAATCCCCAATAACTACACCTCTTTCATTGCTGCTGCTTGTCTCTAGGACGGCTTTCAAAAGCAACCCTTGACAAAGCCAGCACCAATGAGTGGGCCTTCAGGAAACAACAGCAACTTCTCATGTCTATTCCCAAAAGATCTATCTGACTCTTATTTTATAGCATCCTTGGATCCTTCTTCAGCTGACTGGATAATGGACAATTTTATATTGCTCTCTACAACCACTACAAGCAACATTTCCCAAACTCTGTTCCTCAGGGCTCACACACACAAACGGCTAATAGTACTGATGCCTCTGTATTTAATTTTATACATGAATTTAATATGAGAATACTGAATAAAAGTATAAAGAACTATAACTGTCATACCAATTCTCTGGTTTTAAGAAATGCATACCAGAACATCCAGAAGTTAAAAAGAAGGATCACCATATTGATACAGTATCTACCACTTAACCCTCAGGTTGATGTGTGTTGCTGATTTGATGATCATTGATCTACATTAGCATTTTACAATTGAAAAATATTGTATGGTTTTATTACATATTTGCCATATATTAAAAATTTCTACTTCATGATCCCATATAAATGAATGGGAGAGTATTAAATGAATGATCCATATAACCGAAAGAGAAAATATTAAAAAAAATAAGTAATACAGTTTTCAAACTGTGTCTAAAAACACCAAGTAAGCAAGTGAAAAATCAGAATATTTCAAAATGAAGATCATAAATCTCAATTTTTTCTTTCTTTGGACAAATAATTAGTGATTCCTGGAAGAGTTAATCTAAAATTACCAAAATTTCACAAAATATGCAATTCCAATTCTTTCTTTTGCTATACAGTACGTATATAAAAGAAGATTTTCATATTATACAGCAATAGTAAATGAATATGCTACAAAGGATTATCTAATGTACTAACACAAAATATAAATTTTTGTATTTTACTTAAGCTTGAAATGGTTGGGTTTCTTGTTATTAATAAAATTTAAAAATTATCTGATTTTTTAGCAATACTACAAAGTTAAAACAAACATATGAATAAGGTTTGGTCATTTTTTACAGCTTCTAAACCGGATATGAAACCATTTTTTTTTTTTTTTTACTTCACTCTCGCTTTATTTTTTTTTTTTATTAATAATGATTTTTTATTATATTATGTTAGTCACCATACAGTACATCCCCGGTTTTCGATGTAAGGCTCGATGATTCATTAGTTGTGTATAACACCCAGTGCACCATGCAATATGTGCCCTCCTTACTACCCATCACCGGTCTATCCCATTCCCCCACCCCCCTCCCCTCTGTAGCCCTCAGTTTGATGAAACCATTTTTAAGGTCCTCTTTCATCAAGGTATATAGTAGATCTTAGGGCATCCTATTGGTATTCTATTAATATATTATGACTTAAGGGGCGCCTGGGTGGCATAGCGGTTAAGCGTCTGCCTTCAGCTCAGGGCGTGATCCCGGCGTTATGGGATCGAGCCCCACATCGGGCTCCTCCGCTGGGAGCCTGCTTCTTCCTCTCCCACTCCCCCTGCTTGTGTTCCCTCTCTAGCTGGCTGTCTCTATCCTGTCGAATAAATAAATAAAATCTTAAAAAAATATATATATATATATAATGACTTAAAATGTTCAGCATTCCTGCCCCAAAAGGTTGCTCCAAGTCATGGCCCCATTAAATGCGCTTAATCTTCTACAGGGTAACATAGTTCTGCCAACAGGCTGAACTTGGCCAAATCCTTTATTGCCACATTAGGGAAGCAAGCACTCTTTTCCTTTTCCCCAAGTCAGGGGTCAAGTCCTGTCTTTCCCTTGACTATGAGAGTGTAAAAACTCACACTCTATGTTGACAGTCTTCTGGAGCATGTCTGAGTGGAGCCTATTATGCTTCAAGATACAGGCTGAAATCCAGAATTTCAGATATTTGAGAAAAGCCTATTCATATTTCACTTCATATCTATAAATAAAAATCCTAGGTACACACTTAGAGTCCTAGAGTTCCCCTAATGAAGATCTCTAAATACATTCATTCTGTGTTTCCTAGAATAACACTTCTTTGGACATATTTTCTTTTAGTGCTTAAAGTAAAATATTTTCTTTGCAAACAATAGTCTTATTCTGGCTTTTCCAGCTTTCTTTTTTATTTTCACTTTTAGTACTTAATGACTTTACGGTCACTGTAGTGGGGAAGTGTGTGTGCGTGTTCTAATTCCTTTCTACAAAGTTGACTTTATAATTTTGGTTGGAGCATCTTGCTTTCCTGTAAAAATCTATGATCAGTAAATTAATTGCTATGCTGCCTATAGCATGCATTCTGGTCTTCTTTTCTTTCTTTTCCTTCCCGCTTTCCAGGCCTACATGATTATGATTCTATCTTCCCTTCTCTGAACTGATCATGATTAGAGATTTAGATCCAGAATGTATACAAAAGAATTTTCCATCAATAGACTTCACATGCACACGTCTCCTTTATCTATAACATTATTCTCTTTACTCTCTATACTATACAAGGTGTTACCTAGAAAAGGATTTTCCTCAATTTATCCAAAGCTTTGTTCAGTTATCAAACCACTGTCCACACTTCACAAAATGAATAGCAAATGGCCCCCATTCATTTTGAACTGATAACTTGGACTAAAAGTCATTGACTTCAATGCTAAAAGGCATGGAAAATTCCCACACTCCACCATCAAACCCTGACCTGAGAGATTTGTTCTAATATTCACAGGAAGCCATAAATTGTAGAATACATTCTATCCTGTTGACTCATAATTTGTAATGGAATAATATACGGTTTATACAGCCCTATTCTCCCCAGAGCATCTTAAGGATACACTGGCCATCTAAATCCTTAACAAGGAAAATGCAATTTCCCCTGACACAAAAGGGAGAGTGCCAGTAGGTATTGGTAGTTATAAGTAGGTTGTTATTGGTAGGTATAGGCAGTTACACTACTCAGAGAATGAGAGAAAATGAGAGACTGAGAAAGCAAGAAAGAGACAGATGATTTGGAGATTAGAGAAAGCTGATAAACTACAGTGTGGTCGTAATAACTCACCTGCATTTTTTTTTTTTGACAACTGTCTTTCAAATGTGCATCAGAATTTCCCCAAGAAAACATGCTGCATCAGAGTATCTTTGAGATATAATCCTGGCTGAAGAAAACAGAAGGGAGTATACATTTCTGATGAGAGTTTGCTGTTTATACACACAAGAAGTTAGTCACCATTACCCATCCAATTCCCTTGCTAAAAATCTTAGCAAGATTTTTATCTTCTTATATTCTTTTAGCTCTGCTCTCAACCTTAACCTATAAGCGATGGTTAACTATCTTTGTGCCTATCGCCATAATTTCACTCTTAACTTTTCATTTCTTTCCAACCCTCTCCCTCTGCTCTGGCAAATACCCTCATCATCTCTCCTAACTTCCTAACAGAATTCCCTGTTATCAGGCTCCACCCACCTTCTACACTGCTATAGGAGTGATTCTCCTGAAACAAAATTCTCACCATGTCACTCAAAAGTGAAAATTCTCTGATGGGGACGCGTGGGTGGCTCAGTTGGTTAAGCGTCTGCCTTGGGATCAGGTCATGATCCCAGGGTCCTGGGATCAAGTCTTTCATGGGGCTCCTTGCTCAGCAGGAAACCTGCTTCTCCCTCTCCCTCTACCTGCCACTCCCGCTCCCCCTGCTTGTGCGCTCACTCACGCACTCTCTCTCTGACAAATAAATAAACTCTTATAAATAAATAAAATTCTCTAATGGTTTTCTGTTGCCTACAGAGCCCACTGAATCTCCTCAGAAGTGAAGAATATCACCCTTAGCAATCCAGCCTTTTTACTTCTTTTCCGACTCACATCTAGCCAGACTCCTCTCCTACCACTCTTCCCCTCACCTCTTCCCTTACCCTTCTGGAGATGTACCATGCACTCTTCTACTTTATTCATTGTCTGAAACATACCTACCCCCCTCAAACTGCTTTATTTGATCAATTATTTCTTTGTTCATATGCCTACTATATTTATTGAATTGCATGTAAGTTTATTCCCTCTCAAGAAGAAGAGTTCTTTAAAGTCACAACGTTTGTCTAAATCATCTTTGTATTATACTGCTATAAGTCTCTTGGATATAGTAAATGTTCAATAAAAATTTTATGGAACTTTTATGTTTGTGTACATAAGAAAACTACTCTTAGAAATTCTCACCCTTTAGTATCCAAAATCTATAAAGAACTTAGCAAACTCAAAACCAAAAAAACAAGTAATCTAGGTAAGAATACGAGCAGGCACTCTTCTCAAAATTAAGACGTAAAATCTGATCAGCAACTGTAGTGATGGAAAGAGGTAGTCTTCTTGATGACTAGTAAGAAAAAGGAACCTAGGGGATGGAGATTATTGTAAAATTTAAAACATATTTTAAGACAGCAAGATCTTTTGAGTTTGGTTTCCTATCAGGTTAGCCTTGAGTGACAGACTCGGCCTTTGGGGCTCAACTGTTACAGCCCCCATTGCTGTGTTGCAGTTGTTTGGAGATTCTAGGAGAACATGTGAGAACCTTAGGAGAGACGATCTCAAAGCACATGTATGAGCTCTACAGCGAATCATTAAGATTTCACTATTTCAACTCTTCCTTATCACTTTTTTGACTTGATCATAAAAGAATAATTTGTTCTCGCAAATGAGTTAATCAAGTGTATTTTAAAAATCTATATATTTCCTTTCACATGGATTCTCCAAAGAAAGCTATAAAGGAAGAATCACAAAATACTTTAATTTTCCCGAATTCTTTGTACCTGAGCAATATGACGTAGTCACATAAGAACGTCTGTTAGTTTTTCAGGATTCATGGCTTGTCTTTTTTTTGCCTTTTGATAAAACTTTCAATGTGACATTTGGCTCTGAAAAGACACTGAACTAACAATTTTAAATTGATCAGTACGTACATAGCTACTTCTTTTTTTTTTTTTAAGATTTATTTATTTAAGAGAGTGAGTGAGTGAGTGAGAGAGAGAGCACAAGCCTGGAGTGGGGAGGGGGGTGGGGAGAGGCAGAGGGAGTGGGAGAAGCAGACTCCCCACTGGGCAGGGAGGTCAATGTGGGACTCCATCCCAGGACACTAGGATCATGACCTGCCTGAAGGCAGCTGCTTAACTGACTGAGCCACCCAGGTGCCCATACATAGTCACCTCTAATTCATTCTGGGCAAAAGGAAGAGAGTACAATCTTTGTCTTTAATATCATGGCATATGAAATGACACTTTTGTAATTCATACAAAAGAGGAAATTTTTATTTTAATTTATTTATTTTTTAAAGATTTTATTTATTTATTTGACACAGAGAGAGAGAGCTCAAGTAGGCAGAGCAGTAGACTGTGGGAGAGGGGGAAGCAGACTCCCTGCTGAGCAGGAAGCTTGATGCAGGACTTGATCCCAGGACCCTGAGATCATGACCTGAGTCGAAGGCAGATGTTTAACTGACTGAGCCACCCAGGCACCCCTAAAAGAGGCAATTTTTTGAAACAATTTTATTTATTTATTTTAGAGAGAGAGAGCTCGAACGAGGGGAGGGACCGAGGGAGAGGGTGAGAAAGAATCCCAAGCAGACTCTGCACTGAGTGCAGAGCCAACATGGGGCTCAATCCCAGGACCCTGAGATCATGACTTGAGCTGAAATCAAGAGTCGTACACTTAACCAACTGATCCACCCAGGTGCCCCAAGAGGCAAATGTTTTTAAACCCAAACTTTTCTGAACTGTTTGGACCAAAATATATTATTCATTTTTATTGATTATTTATAGAGTGGGTTTGAAGAATAAGGAATTGTAGTTAAGTTATTCAGCAACTTTTTTTTCTTTCCTAGAAAATTCTCCTATGTATGACACAAACTATTGAAAAAACAAAATTTGATGTACAATGAAAGGAAAAGAATTAATTTGCATTAGGCCACATCTGGGCATAGCTGTGTGTTATTGTTATAGGGATGCAGCTCTTATAAGATATTTTCATCTTGGCCAATTACTCAGTATTTTTATTGTATATGTACTTATTTGTTTACATAAATAAAGAAATAAGCTACCTCTCCTAATAAAACTGTTCTTCATAGCAAAATATTATAATACCATTATTCAACTTCTGCGAAACAGAATTTTGCTATGAAGTTGTTTGTTTCAGTTACATATCTAATTTATAAATCCTTCTGAAATATTTACGTTGCTTAATGAATAGATCACAGAAAGGTTTACTGAAATATTTTCTATTGATTTTTAACTTAAGTTATTTCATTTTTTTGGATTATCTCCAATTACAAATTCATTTGCAAGTTTTATTTTATAAAACAATTAAATCATGGCATTTAACTTAATTCAGAGTTCAACTAAGCTCACTCCATAATATGTGAAGGAAAAAGCACACTGACATGACAATTACAACTTTTGCAGAAGACTTTTAGGATCTGAGAAGAAATCCTAAGTCTTTATTGGTGTAGGAAACAGGAGCTATTAAGAAATAACCCTGGATCTGAGAAAACCAAAGAACTTTACTATACTTATGATTGTTATGTATAATTTCAAAACTTAGTACAACATTTAGAAGAGAGAGAGCCTATCAGCAAATCAATCTCAGGTTTGATCTCACCATAGTAAAGGAAGAAGAATTACAAAGAGTTATAGCTGTACAACAATCAGGAAAAAACAAGGGAAAATTTCTTTCTTTTGCATTCACAGACTTGCCCAGTTTTATATGACTCAAAAGAAAAAATAAAAAGAAAGAGTAGCCCAATGGTAATTTTAGTTTGCTGATCATAGTTTTAACTGTAGCATGGTAGAAGGGTGTGGGGCCTGGGGGTGGGTAGCATCTTGTGGTTGCCTTTACCACAGTCAGCACTGGGGGCAGGGGTGGGGAGGGCAGGACAGTCCATAGACGCTGGAAGCTAGCCAGTCGTGGCCGCTTGAATGACTATGTTTCATAATTTGTGAGGTACAAAGTGCTTCAAGCTTCTGAGAAAATGGAGACTCAAGCTAAAGTCTTCTGTTCTCCAATCAGCTCTTCAAGTATTTGCATTTATAGGCACTTTAACCCTATCCTCAAAAAGAGGACATTTTCTAAAACTTGAAAAGTGGCTTAGTGTGAGTGAAACTGAAATATATAGTAAAGACCACAGTATGCCTATTTTAAAGTGATGGAGAAGAGAAATGAAAGACTCCAACCTGTGACTCTAACCACATTGAGTGGATATTATCTTATATAAAAGGAAATAAATTTGCAGATGACTCTAGAATACACTGGATTATAGAGTGTCTGACAAATCTCTTATGTAGGTAAATGAGGTAAAGCAAGAGATCATGGTGACTAATATTTCTATTGATCATTGAACAAAGGTCTTCCTGAGTTGAAAACAAAATTATCTGGCAGAAGAGGGTGATGGTCTTCTTTAAGACAACAGAATTCAATGTGGTGCTACTCTTAAAAAATGTAAAATGGACTTAATACCTCAAATGGAATGAATTGCATGGTATTAATTATCTTTGTATGTATTAGGCACTATGAGTGAAAATGGTCTCTTTATAGACAAGCTAACTAGAACATGAAGAGAGCAATTCAAAAAATCTAAAACCGTTAGGCTATTGATTAACTGATAGGACTTGTGATACTTGAAATAAGTAAAACTGTCAAAGTCAAAGCCACTTCAGCTGCCTCTCAACTGTACAAGTCATCAAAACAAAATCATCCCAAGACTTGATTACTACAAGAGAGTATTCTAATGGTTATTGTTTTATTTAATTGGCTTATTGTAATTAAAAGCTTGCCAAATAGCTCCTTTTAAAAGCATCTTGACATTTTCCTTTACCCTTGGGTGATTCTATAATGGATGTTCTTTGTGAATAGGTGCTTATCTACAAATGACCATTCCACAGCCTATAGATCAATACTAATGGGGAGAAAAGGTTCTATTTCTTCTTTGTTTTGTTGGACCTTTTAAATTTCAATGTGGGATGGCAAAATACTTGATTAATGTGCACTTTGTATCTTTATAGAGAATAGAATCTCAGGGCAAAATAAAGGAAACTGGGGGAATATATCAGGACCTTGAGGGTACTAGTCAACTCAGCAATGGTGGGAGTTAGAGTGTGGTGGTGGTAGAACTATAATTCCAAGGACCATGTTCTAGGAAAGGTGGACAGACCGTTGGGGTGAGAGAGGCGAAGAGGGTGGGGATTTTTTTTAATTCAAGTTAGTTAACATATAGTGTAGTATTGTTTTCAGGAGTAGAATTTATTGATTCATCACTTACATGTAACACCCAGTGCTCATCCCATCAAGTGTTCTCCTTAATGCCCATCACCCTTTTAGCCCATCCCCAACCTACCTCCCCTCCAGTAAACCTCAGTTTGTTCTCTATAGTTAAGAGTCTCTTATGGTTTACCTCTCTCTGTTTTTATCTCATTTTTTCTTCTCTTCCCCTACGTTCATCTGTTTTGTTTCTTCAGTTGTACATATGAGTGAAATCATATGATATTTGTCTTTCTTTAACTTCGTTTGGCATAATACCCTCTGGTTCCATCCATGTTGTTGCAAATGGCAAGATTTCATTCTTTTTGATTGCCAAGTAATATTCCATCACACACACACACACACACACACACACACACACACACACACACCCCACCTCTTCTTTATCCATTCATCAGTTGATGGACATTTGGGCTCTTTCCATAATTTGGCTATTATTGATAGTGCTGCTATAAACATTGGGGGCACATGTCAATTAGCATTTGAATCAGCATTTTTGGATCCTTTAGACAAATACCTAGTAGTGCAATTGCTGGGTCATAGGGTAGTTCTATTTTTAACTCTCTGAGGAACCTCCGTACTTTTTTCCAGAGTGGCTGCACCAGTTTGCATTCCTACCAATAGCACAAAATGGTTCCCCTTTCTTCGCACCTTTGCCAACATCTTGTTTCCTGAGTTGTTAATTTTAGTCATTCTGATAGATGCGAGTTGGTATCTCATTGTGGTTTTGATTTGTATTTCCCTGATGATGAGCGATGTTGAGCATCTTTTCATGTGTCTGTTAGCCATCTGATGTGTTCTTTGGAAAAGTATCTATTTATGTCTTCTGCCCATATAATAACTAAATATTACTTCAAAACTTGTATTTAAAATATAGGCATAAGAAATTAAAAAATAAAACTCTTCATGAGCCATTGGTACAGTAGTATGCATCTCTTATGATGCTCAAGAAAAATTAACTGCTTTCATATTACTGTCTCATAATATTATATTAGGTATTATTTTTCTATACATAGAAATCTAAGATTTTTATTGAGAAAATACTGATAACACAGGAACTGACCATAAAAACAAATTTAGACCCTTCTGGAAAAAGACAGTATGTATAAATTTAAAAAGCCAGATTCTTCTCACAAATGAAAGCTCAAGAAAAATAATAAACTAGCGAAAAGTAGTCACATTGGAAAGGCTCTAATACCTCTCATCTACTTTATCTCTAACAAATATAACATGACTATTCTCAACTATCCTCTGGGCTTACGTACAGCATATATATTTTTCAAGCTCTTCCTTCTTTTTGAGCATTAGTAGGAGCTAAAGCTGTCTAAAGATATATTACTTAGAGATTTTCAAATCCAAGTAAAGATAGGGACAAACTATCATTTAATAACAGAATCAACTTCTGTACACATGCATTTTTCTAGACTATAAACCATGCAAATATACAAATGCTTTGGCAGTCTCCAAACATTAAACATTACTGTTCATCCCTATTGCTTTTATTTTTGGAAAGCACACAAAAATCATTGCAATCAAAAGCAAAATTTCTTCTATTTTGGTGATTCTTGTTTTAGTGTTAAATTTGTCAACACAGAGTTTTTAACACATGAACTGCTCACTTTTGTCAGAAAACAAGTATATGCATTAGATAATAAGAGTGTCCATTTAAAGAATTATATCAAAGTAGGCATGATAAAAAAAATTTTAAATTTATTGGTGTAAGGTATTCCACACTGAAAGCAACAAATGAACACAAGTCTGTTTCTCCAACAGCGTGAACACGTAAGAGCCATTAACACTAACGCGAGTTGCATGCTCAGCCTTGAGAATTCAATAGGTCTGACTTCTCAATAAATACTTTCCTTTTAATGCCATTCATATCCAGAAATTACCAAACTACATTGATACAAGGACTCATTTGTTTGCAATCTGGTCTGATATGAAATTGTTCCAAGACAGCCTATCTTTTAATATTTCGTATATATTTTTAACAAGGTGCTTAGAGTTACATGGAAGGAACAGAATAAGACCTTGAATTCTTGGGAATGAAGACTTAGGAGTCCTTTGAGACAATACTTTTAAATTATATAGACCAGAATAAATAAATTTGTATCAAAATGTAAAATAAGAGCAGACAAAGTCTTAATCAGTGAACACATTCCATGTAAGAAACCTGTGATTCATCATATTCATTTACGGTAATGCTTCTTCCCAGGCACAGGAAAAGAAAGTATACTTCTATTCAGAAATTGAATTTTATAAAAGAGCAATGTAAATGAATACCTTTCTACTCCACATTATAGATTGCATATTTAATTACTTAATGTATAAATAATTTAAGTTTGAAATGGACTTGAACTTTTCATTTCCTAGAATTTTGAGATATATGACCAAGGGAAGTTTGACCCTTGAGTTAATCTATTTCTCTAAAAATCCATGTACCAGAACTGGTTCAGACCTACAAAGGGTCAGCTACGTTAGTTAAAGGCCTACCTCTGATTAGACATTCTTAATTAGAGAACTCTCTAATAGGTATAAATTCCTTCAATTTTCTCAAAGTTCGCAGTAATTTCAGCCAGGCATTCAAAGCAGAATACTCAGTATATCTGCAGGAAAGTAGAAGTTATGGCAGAGAATAGCCACAAATGCTTTCATTTACTTCCTGCTACAACTTCTACAAGGCAGTAGAATCTAGTTACTATTTAGAGCTCCCTTGCCAACTTTCATGGTCTATGACTGTAGTAGTCATTGTACTGCTCAGAGATATGCTCATTTGGCCAGAAAAACAACATTGTGAATACTTTTAAGACATGACATACAATTTAAGTTTTGCCCAAGATGCAGAACAAAATGGGTTAAAGTGTTGCTTAGCCAGAAATGACAAATAAGATACATTTCTCCAACTTCCTTCCACAACCCTTTTTGATAGGAGAAGTCAGTAAGAGTTTTGAACACACATTTATCTGGGCTGAGAGTGACAATGTGTTTGCTTGATGTTCTTAGTAACATCCTGACTCAGTGGAGGTGGTGCATCTGGTTCAGAGTTGAATATTTGTGACTCGAATAATTCACCAAAATATGCCTGCTTTGAGAGGAGAAATGCAACCTTTTCTAAGACTTTTCAACATTTTCTTTATAAGGCAGAGCACTTCAAAGCTTTGACCAATTTTTCGTGCTTGTCAGATTTCCTCTTTTTCTACTCTCAAAAATCAGTATAAACAGACCATCGTCAATAAGGTGGCCTGCAGGGATCACATCTATTAAATCTGGTAGCAGAATCTACTAGATAAAAGCAATGACTCCGTATCAGATCACCTCAGTTAGAATCTGAGTTCCAACAGTGACCCTAGAAAAGTTACATAACCTTCACTTTCTTCATCTGTAAATTGGGAATAATAAAACTCTGGGGATGATTAAATGGGTCGGTACCAGAAACAGAGCCTGGCAAACAGCATCACTGTACAAATGGTTTTCTATTGTCAGCATCAAACTATTTTCTCAGAAGCTAAATTATCTAATTTACATGAGTATCTCACAGATTATTACATAACCTAGTTGGTCAACTGCAATACAACATTTGCAAAATCACACTATCTTAAATAGGTTTTTTTCCTATTTTAAATACTTTTGTATAAGCAAATATCTAAATGATAAGATATCTAAAAGGACAAGCAATGTCAATACCTTAAATGAACATTGAAAACCTTTCTGAAGCTTTGGATCACAAATGTCACAGTAATTTTACTTATTTTTTACCTAGTGATTAGTTAACATTTTTGTGAAGGAAGTTTCAATAGCTTTTAGAAATCAAAGAAATCGGGAATAAATTAAAAAAAACACAATAAAAACAAAAACAAGAAAACCAGTTCTGCTTGTCATCAGAAACAATTTAGATCAGCAAGTATTACTGATATAAAGATCTGATTTTCTGCATGTGTGTGTCAGTAAAATTCACAACTTGCTTTAGGACAGCTTAGAGAGTTCCTTGAAATCTGACTTTGACATTTGTTGAAACTGTCAGTTCTTCAGTAGTCTCTAAGAGTTTCTTCAAAGATGTCACTTTAGGAAGACACTAACTCTAAAACACATGATGAAGACCAGCTGGGTGAAAGATGGGACACTCACATATATCCTGCTGAGGGATACTGAGTAAGAACTGCCCCTTATCATGCCCCAAAATTCCCTAAGAGTCACCAGGAAGAGATGATTTAAATATTCTCTTGTGTGGGGCCATTTTTAATTTTCCTGTGTTCTCTTTTATAAGATATGCAAATTAATTACAGTCGTTTCCAGCTCTGACTCAAATAAGTTTCAAAACTGAAACAGAACATGGTGTGGGAAAGGCACTAGTGAAAAGAATTCTTTGCTTGAAAACATTGTCCAGACTAGTCAGCTTCAGAAGGAAAATGGTGGTAGTGACAGGAGGTATGCAGTGTACATCTATGCCTTTAGAAAAATTCTCATGCCCCTTGTTTGCTCTTTTTCCTTAAAAAAAAATAAAAATAAAAAGCAACAGGGAATTTCATCTACCTTCCATTATCATGTAGACAATTTATAGTTTACCTAGTATCTGAAAGAACAGAAAAAGTTGGCAGGTTTTGTTCTCGATTTTTTTTAAGTATTTTTAAGTAGTTTTTTTAAATTAGTATTATTTTTTTTATCTTTCCTGTCAATTCATGCCATTTAATTAAAAGCCACTAGTAATCAAGAAATCACCAGGTCTATCCATACTTTTTTTTTTTTAAGATCTTATTATTTATTTGAGACAGTGAGAGCATGAAAAGGGGGAGGGTCAGAGGGAGCAGCAGACTCCCCACTGAGCAGGGAGCCCAACACAGGACTTGATCCTGGGACTCCAGGATCATGACCTGAGCTGAAGGCAGTCGCTTAACCAATTGAGCCACCCAGGTGCCCCATTCAAACTTTAAATGTACAAAGTTACCAATGTTGCATATCTTATAAAAACCTATTGCTTAAACAAACCCTTATATGAACACAATTCTTCAAAACTACACATGAAAAATCATCTGGCCAAGAACACTGGCAAAATTCAATGGTATTGCCGTTAGAACTGTTCCATCCTAGTTTGCATAGTATGTGGATATTTACATAAATTTGAATATATAAGTTTCACATGCCCCAGTGTTGAAATTTCCCCATAGAATTTTAGCTTAAGATAAATATCTGAATTCTTTCTTGTCAACAGTGTCAAGTAGTCGCATTCATTAATTTATTAATTTATTAATGAAATGAGCCATAGAACCTCTGCTCTTTGAACTAGAATACCTTCCTTGCCACTGTAATTATATATATAACTTTTTAGACAATATCTAACAAGTCACTGATGAAGAGTACTAAGCAACCTAATGGCCCAAAAGAGCTCATAAGGTCCTCAGCATCTAACTTAAAATTAGAAAGTGGAAAGTGACTCTAGGAACATTCTGGACTTGGAGGCTTTGTTTTTAGGATGAAACTTAAGGCAGTATACCACATCAGCTTTTCAAAAACAGTGCAAGTGTTTAAAAGTGTACATCAGAGTTGTGGCAGAGACCAACACTGAGTCCCCAATTACGTACAATCACTTGGGTGGGCAGCCAGCTATGTGGGGGCAGGTTGATTACGCTGGACTGATTCCACTATGGAAGAAGTAGCATTGTGTTCTTACTAGAATGGACGGACACTTACTGTGGATACAAATTTGCCTTCTCTGCACACAACACTTCTGCCAAAACTGCCACTAATGGACTTGTACAATGTCTTATCTATGGTCATGGTATGCCACACAGCATTGCTTCTGATCAAGGAACAAACTTCACACAGCAAATCAAGTGTGTCAAGTTCACTGGTTTTATCACGTTCTCCACCATCTTAAAGCAGCTGGCTTTAGAGAACAGTGGAATGGCCTCTGAAGACTCAGTTACATTGTACCTTGCAAGTCTGGAACAAGGTTCTTCTGGAGGCTGTCTATGTTCTGTATCTGCATCTCCCACAGCTGGTGCTGTTTCTCCCACAGCTAGGATTCACAGATCCAGGAATCAAAGGGTAAAAATGCAAATGACATCATTCACTATTACCCCTAGTGACTCATTAGAAAAATTTTTTCTTCCTGTCCCCAAAAATTTATACTCTGCTGGCCTAGTTCTTAGTTCTAAATAAGGACTCCTTCCACCAGGAGACACAACAGTGATTGCACTGAACTGGAAGTTAAGACAGCCCCTAAGCCACCTTGGGCTTCTCATGACTGAATCGACAGGCAAAAAGGGGCAGTAATATACTGGCTAGGGTGACTGATACTAAACCGCTACTCCACAGTCAAGATAAGGAAGAGCAATGTCTGGAGTATAAGAGATTTCTTAGGGCATCTCTTTCTGTTATCATGCCTTGTGGTTAACATCAGTGGAAAACTACAACCCAAATCAGGCAGGACTGCTAATGGCCCAGACCCGTCACCTCACCTGGTAAAGTACCATGAACAGCTGAGGGGTCTCCTGAAGGCAAAGGGAGTACAGAATGAGTAATGGAAGAAAGCAGTTTTAAATACCAGCTTTAGGGTGCCTGGCTAACTCTGTTGGTATAACATGTGACTCTTGATCTCAGTGTAATAAGTTCAAGCCCCACATTGGGGGTAGAGTTTACTTAAAAAACAAAAACAAAAACAAACAAAAAAACACAACGGTAAAAAATAAATACCAGCTACAACCACATGACCAGAATGACAACTATAATTATCATGAGCATTTCCTCCTTGTTTTGTTACATATTTGCATGTGTGTGTAAAATGTAACATAAGATATACTGACTTTATGTCATGGTTATTAAGTTACAGGGTATCAAGGAGAATGGTAAACACCACTCATAAACTTTGCATCCTCTTCTGGGGAAAGATTAGGTGTATTCTAGGTTGTACACAGGATAGTTGTGTCATGTTAGGCTGAAGTGTGCTTTATCATCTTCATTTGGAGAATAAGTATCATTTAAGGAGATGTATATGGGTGCCAAGTTGACAAGGGCTGTACATGTGGTGATTAATTTGACGTGTTACCTTGGTTAGGTCAGGAGATGCCCAGATATTTGGTCAAACATCATTCTGTCTGTAAGGGTGTTTTTAGATGAGATCAGCATTTAAACTGGTAGACTTTGATTAAACAGATTGTCCTCCAGAACGTGGGTGGGTCTCATCTGATCAGTTGAAGGACTGAATAGAACAAAAAGACCAGACTTTCCCAAGCAACAGAGAATCTGCCAACAAACAGCTTCAGACTCCATCTGTAACCTCAGCCATTCTGGATCTACGTCAAATGGCCTTCAGACTCAAAATGGAACACTGCCTGCCTGAGGTCTCCAGCTTGTTAGCCCACTCTGCTGCAGATTTTGGACTTGCCAGCCTCCATAACTGTCTGAGCCAATTTCTTATGATAAATATCTTTGTGTGTGTGTGTGTGTGTGTGTGTGTACATATATATGTGTGTGTGTGTGTACATATATATGTGTACATACACACATATATACACACACACATACATATACATATATACCTACACACACACACACACACACACACACACACACACATCCTAATTATTCTGTTTTTCTGGACAGTCCTGACTGATGTAGTGTAAAAATTAACTTTTTGTCATGACCAAGTTGAACATACTTTCCTTGGTCATCCTCCTAATTCTTGTGTTAGTCAACCTGTCTCTGTCTCTCTCTTCTGCTACCCTGCTATCCTATTTATTTATTATTTATTTATTATTTGTTTTTATTTTTTATTTTTTAAGATTTTATTTATTTATTCTTGAGAGACAGAGAGAGAGAGGCAGAGGCAGAAGAAGATGCAGGTCCCTACAGAGCAGGGAGCCCGAGCTGGGGCTCGAGGCCAGCACCCTGGGATCATGACCTGAGCCGAAGGCAGACGCTTAAACAACTGAGCCATCCAGGCACCCCTGTCATCCTCCTATTTCCTAAATTCGTGGTGTTCACCAAAGAACCCTTTCCTTGGCACTCTCTTCCTTGACAATTTCATTTAATATTAATTGAACTAATATTTAAATTAATTGTCAAATATATACTCCCAGCCTGACCTCCCTCTGAAGTTACAGATCCCCATTTCCAAGTGTTTAAAAGCAGTCTCCCTCAGGTTATTCATCAGATATGCTGAAAACTGAACTATTTTTTTCTTCTAAAAGATACATCTATTTTCCTTATTCTGTTAATGTCCTATTTTCCTTATTCAGTTAATAACACAACTTTCCACCCTAGTTATCTTCAGCTCAAAATCTCATTTACTCTTCACTTTCTCTCTTTTTTGTACACAACTAGTTGGTGAATCTTGGCACATTTTCCTCTGCAGTATTGTGGCATCTGTTCTATCTACTCCATCATCCTTCTTCCCCTGCCATTCACACCTTGGTTCAAGCCCGAGGTAAGTTCCCCTCACTGGATTTCTTCAAGAACCGTCTAACAGGTTTACTTTCTTCTAAGCTTTCCCCCTTCATCCATTTTCCCTATGATCCTGACATTATCTTCCTGAAGAAATGATACAAAAATCTTCAGAGGAAAAGAAATGAGTGACCAAGAGCTCATGAAGAACACTTTCCACCCAAACAGACTCTCATCCCTCTTTCTATTTGGAGAGACTGGCCACATCATAAAGCCAACCCAAACTGTGAGATAGCTGTGCTGTCAATGCAGTACAAGAGCAGTCCACCACACACAAAGGATGCAGGACAAAGTATAACTTTACGGTGCGAGGCAGAGTAAAACCAAATGCCGGATTCAAGATAATGGCAAGGGCTCAAGAGCCTGAATGAGAGAAATAGGAAACAACATGGACTCAGAGGATATCCAAGTGGAGGGTAAAGAATGAGCAACCAACCTCAGAGACAGGGCTATTCCAACTAATTCGTATTCTCTCTCCCTCTCCCTCTCCATCCTTTGCAAATCCAAGGTAAAGCAGAATCCTTGCCGAAGGCCTTTATAATTTCCCATTTATGTTAGAGTTGTTTTTATACCTCACACCTTCTTACTTTTCTCTAAGTTCCTTGACAATAACTTCTATCAGAGTCACTTTGGTATGCCTCCCCTACAACAGCAGTTGTCTTATACACAGTGAACACAATAAATGTTTGCTGAAATAACACATTTCAGTTAAGCTTTGTACGTTTTTTAAATCTATAGTTTATATAAATATTTTTGATGACCTGGTACATTAGCAGTAAATGTAACTTCAACAAACAAAATTATTCTCCTTTTCTCTTTCCTGTCACAGCTTTCAAAGAATCCAATCAGATATGGCAACAAATCTGTCATCCACTATCTATGAAATCCTAATAAAGATAGAGACATTTTTGAAGAAAAATAAGGTAACAGTTATACAAATATTGTACTTATGATGTGCCAGACACTGATCTTTATATACATTAACTCATTTAGTTTTCACAACACACCTATGATGCCAGTACAAAAAAAGAAACTGAGGTCCAAAGAGTTTAAAGAATGTGTCCAAATTCACACAGCTAGTAAGCAGCAGAGTCAGGATTTGACTCCAGGCAGTCAGGACCCAGAGTCCAAGATCTTATGACACTCAACAAAATAGAACTCTTATCATATTCTCCCCACCACTCAGAAAAAGGCCCAAATGGAAGGGATGATCCCTGTTTTGAAGGGCACATCATCTTCCAGCTCACTCCAGAGAGTAACCCTTGAACCCCTTCTCAAGGGTGAATGCAAAGCACTCTAGAGCCAAGAGCACATGAGGGATCAAGGACTCCACTGGGTATTTTTTAAATGGCAATTGTGCAATGAAATTTCTAGTAATATATCTCCAATGTCATTGTATAAGGCTTTTGGTACAGGGAGATATAGAAAATGACGTGTTTTAAGGGTGTTGCCTTTGTAGTAGCCTCAAAATCAAATTTTCTAAAAGGTAAAGTAGAATATATGTGAAGACTGGAATCACGAATACCCTTACTGCACACACCCTGCTGTGAGTTACTCTTTGAACAGAATTGCTGCTTAGACTTCAAACCACCACTGTGACCTCAAGAGGTTAGCAGAAAAGAGAAATTCTTTGGTTCAGAAACCATAACATGGGTATAATGCCATTTAAAGGCACAAGATTTAGAACTCAATGTGGCTTTTTGGAAAAAGTCAGTCAATCCTCTTCTGAAAAAGAGGAAAACTCAATGAAGTATAATGCTTTTAAATTCCAGATTAATATACAGACCTAAAAGCAGTAATATATTATTTTGTCCATAAAAACAGATGCTATGTTCTTAAACATCAAGTAAATCATATTTGTGAACTGATCATGTCCATACCAGGTATTTTTAAATCTGTGACAATCTTTTCATTGTGAAATGGCAGTTATCTGTTAGTGCTCTGAAGAAAGAAATAGTGAAATATAGGCTGCATGAAATGTGTTGAACCCATGGAGTATATATGACAAGCAACTGGAAAAAAACCCAAAAGCCAGGCCAGGCAGCCCCCGTCTAAAGCAGTGAATTTGAACCACATATCTGTAGAGTTGACTGATCATTTGACTGATCTATATGAGCTTATGACTGAATTAGGAGGAAGAAAAAAAACCAAACACTTCTCAGGTTCTCATTACAGGAAGATTCCTAATTCACATCTCACAGATTCCCAGGGTTATATTTTTATAATGATCTCCAAGCTTCCCTCCTCTGAATTCAGTAATTTTTGTCTTTAAGCATCTAACCAAGAAGGGATTTTCTCTTTGTTCCAGGATACCAGAAAATAGCTAATAATTATGATTATTGTTGTTGCTATAAAAATAAGAAAACAAAAGGGGAGAGAATGCAAGAAAAATATAGTTTAAATTTGTGTCATTTCTTGTAAAATGTTATCAGGTTACATGATCCCCTTCTCCTCACAGACAAACTTATCAAAACAACACCTTGCTAGTCTTCTCTAGTGTCATTCTAACTATGTTCACTTATACTAATACAAACATTTTGTTACTAGACCGTTTATCAAAATAACACCTTGCTAGTTTTCTCTAGTGTCATTCTAACTATGTTCACTTATACTAATACAAACATTTTGTTACTAGACTATTTGGTGTATAATGACTAAATCTCTAATACTCAAATACAACAGATGCTCTTAGATTTCCTTTAATGGACTGATTAATGTAAGAGTAACTACTGGTAGAAAAAGAAAAAAAAATCTAATCACTTTTGATGGAAAAACTATTACTATAAGACTTACATGATGTTCACCGCCTCAAGTGAGTGATTTTATCATTCTAAGCTGTTTAAAATAATCAGCCTCATAAAACTTTAATGACCACTACTTTCTCTCTGTATTTATAGAGAAGCCTCCTCATTCATTTACAAAGAGACAGACTAAATTCTCAAATACTTGCATTATTCAGTTCTTCCATGGCATGAGCTTTCTCTGTTCCAAGTCTCAAATGTATCCAAATTAGTTTTAACCCCATAATACAAACCGCATGATCTGTAGACTTTTCTATACAAATTTCAGACTGTCTATTGAGAGGATTTAAATATTGTTGATTTTTAATCTAATTTAATTAACTCACTATTCTGAGTACACTGCAATACAGCTTCACTAGTATTCCTTAGGCAAAGAGATTACTATATAACTTATTGGGATGATGCCAAGAGCATATAACTAATATATCATCTATAACAAGCAAAGTGGAAAAGCATATTCCCTCTGCACAGGTGGATGACAGTATTTGTGCCAAATAATATAGCATTCCTCTCCCTACTTGGTATTTTAAACATGCATTTTGTTGTCAGGCTCCCTGCCAATAGGCTGCATGGGTTGCAATGGAGTCTAGCTGATAATTCAAAAGGTGAGTTAATTAGGGGTTGCAGTTTGGAATGTTATCAAGTTGCTGCTTAGACATCTATCTGCTTTCCATACAGGTGTGAAATATTGACAGCAAATTTTAGAAGTGTGATGACATTTGTACCTTTCACTTACTTGATTAAATTTTTATATGGCTCATACTTTAAGGGGAATATAAACCATATCTTTTTGTTCAAGTAGCTATTTATCGTGAGAAAGTACTTAGGGTGCTCAAAAGAAATATAGATTAAATATATTAACTAAATATTCTTGAGATCTCATACATTCTTCCATTATAGCACAAAGGTTGATTTTGAAGTATATCAGTCAAAATTAACCATTTATACTGCCGTACCTTTCATTCATAGGTTCTAAAACTATGAAGACCCAGAAAACAGGTCACAATGAAGCTCTGTTAGTTTATAATATTTTATTTACAGATGGTAACATTTCCTAGACTGATAATAGGCCACAAGAGAGAAAGGATTTCAACCTCGGGTTATATTTGCTTTAATCTCATATCAGGAGAAGCAAAGACTTTAAAAAAGGCCCAAATTTTGATGTATATCTGGGAATTTATCTGGATGAGAATTAGGCCAAAAAAAAAATTAGCCACAACAAGATACAACATTCTATAACATACATTTTACCATCCTAGCAACTCCTAGAAGTTCAATTTTTTTAAATGAATTTATTATGATTAATAAGCTTTAAATACTTAGTATCTAAATACCCTTTTAGAGTTGCCCTATTTTTTTCCTAAAATACTAGGAAAATATGCATGATCAGGAGAGAGAGCAATTGTGAAAATTATTTCTATATAACTGATGTTTCTTTTCCTCATTTCTCCCAGTCAAAATCAGATACCAGCTTCAATCACACATCCCAGTGTTGTTCCTTTATTTCTTGATTTCCCCCAAATAAAAGGTAATTTTGCTAAACTCCCAAGTTTTATATTTATAGAATTCTAGAAGACTCTTTACATATGACCTTTACTTATGTTTGCATATTTACTTATGTTACTATGAATGATAAAGATGATGATGATGATGATGATGATGATGATGATGATGAAAGAAATGAAAATACTTAAGGACAGAATTGTTTTTAAAATTGTTAAACCTAAAAAAAAAAAATCACTCAACTTTGGTCCTTTTATGTATTTGTAGAAAGTAAGTATCTTGACTTGGTTCCACTGAAAACTGAACCTCAGACAAGGATGTGAGAACATGTAGTTTAACTGGAAAGCCAGCCCAAGGAAGCAATACTGAGGGAGTGAGGAGAGAGAAAGGGAAGTAAAAATTCAAATGTAAAAGCTTATTGTTTTTGCATCTGTCAGGGCTCAATTCTGCTGGGACCTCTGAGGAGCATACAAAATACCTTCTAACACTGTCCACCTGAAGGAGCTGCTACCAGTTCTTTTTTTTTTTTTTTTCATTGTTGAGGGCTTGTCCCTTGACAGCAATAAATATCCCACACTTAAATAGCCCACACTACTCAGCAATGCTCATTTCAGGTCATAGCTCGGAGAAAGCCCAGAGGATAAAAGCTGAAAGATACATATCACATGCTTGAGATGGGACACCACCATTCAATTCAGAGAGAAGTCTGCCCTCAAAGGAACCTTGCAATGCAACTGGAACTGCAAGTGCAGGGGGCCGAGGGGCTGTGACAGGGGACACGGAAGATGTCTGCTATCCTAAGAATTAAGTTATTTTTCAAACAAGTGCTTTCTACAAGTTTTGTTGTTAAATGTTTTAATTCAGTCTCAATCAAAAAGTAATTAAGCAATGATATGCTTTAGTGTATTTCTGTAGGAAAGGAGGGGATTAGCTAAGATTTCTTGCCCCTGAGCACAGACTGATGGTTTATTATCATAAAAATTTGGTCTTCTTTGATAAGGTAGCCCAAATCAGCTCCAGTGAAAAATGATGATAGACCATAAAATAATCAAAATATACATGGCAGGAATAACCTAGAAAAAAAAAAAATCCGAGACAATTTGGAAATTGTGGTAAATGAGATTACCGATTAGCAAATATTCATCACTTCTTTCTCCACACCTATCATAGATTGTTACGTCAGTAGCCCCTAATAAATCATACTTCCAGATGTTCAATACTCCTACGTAATGGCTCTGTGACTGGCTTTAGCCAATGGGACATTGCCAGCTATGATGCAAGCAGAAGCCTGGTAAACATCTGTACACTGGAGCATATCCTTTTTTGAACTCTACCCCGTGAAGACAGGCACCATATAGACACACTACCATAAAGAAACTCAGGCAAAACTACTAAATGACAAACTCTGGAGGAAGAGAAGCCATCTTAGATTTGTCTGACACTAGCTGAGCTCTCATCTTAAAGCAAATGCTTAAGCAACTCAGTTATACCACGTGAAGCAAAAGAACTACCCATGAAATCATGAAAAATAATAAAGCATTTTTGTTTTAGCTACTTAATGTGGGTAGTTTGTTTTGGAGATGATACAGAAATTGATACCAGAAATAGTATTGTACACAACAAACCTAAAATATATGGCATTGACCTTGGGGACCAGAAATGAGTAGAGACCTGAAATGTGGCAAAGTGACTGGTAGTAGAGGTGAAAAAGCAGGAAGAAAGTGCAGTTGAAGGTTAGAGAAAGGGGAACTTTTTTTTTAATTTTTTATTTTTAAGTAATCTCTATGTCTAACTCGGGGCTCGAACTTACAACCGTGAGATCAAGAGTCATATGTTCTTCTGACTGAGCCAGCCAGGTGCCCCAAGGGGAACCTTTTATTAGTGGAAAAGTACATGAGATTGTTGCCTGTGATAACTTTAAAGATAGAAAATGTACTGGAGGAACTTGTGGATATCTCTTTGCACAGGACGTTGAACATGTCAGTTGATTCCTTTTACCCTCTTAGGATGAGGTATTGCAAGAGAGAGATGATCTAAAGATAGAATTGGTCAATTTCCAAGCAAAATTGAGAGAGGATATTTCAAACCCAGGATTTGATGTGTGGAAAATGAAACTCCTTATTTTCAGCCTTTCTAGGCTGGAAAAAAAAAAAAATCAAGTAAAAAACTATCTCAAAGCAAAGGTAAAATCCAGAGTGCTACCAAAAACAAGATCAAATCAAAGATGAAGGTGTAATACCCTTTGTTAAGACTTTAAAAGATTTATCTGCCTGTCAGCTGCATAAAATGACTTAAAAGAATTTTCAGGGCATTGTTCCACAGCAGACAGCCTCAAATAGAGAGGGGCTGGTCTGGAAGGGATTTATGAATGTGGCTCTCATCTAATGGAGTAAATTATAATCTGATATATAGAAAATCCATAAGTTGTTTAAAGGAGTTGAATCAACTGACGACAGAAACAGTTCAAATTAAAAGATGTCCCCAACTCTGCAGGCTGAAAACAGACTGGGAAGTTTACTTAGCTGCAAACATATGCCATTTCTTACGGAAAAAAAAAAAAAAAAAAAGGATAATTCAGAGAGCAAAGTCAAGCACTGAGAGGCTGAAGCTTGGAGTCATGAGCCTGCAGCCATGAGCAATGGACTGGAGGACAATTTCCAAGAAGCATTGGACCCTAGGTCAAGGAAAAGTCCCCGAACCCAGAACAAGAGGGATTGAGGACATGTGCCCAGAAAGATTACAGGATTGCTATGGACAGCAACTATTATGTGCCTTCAATTCCTCCCCTTTTCAAACAGGAGCCTCTATTGCATTTTCTCTGTTCCCGTTTCACCATTATGTATGGCATGTGTATAGCACAGACGGCTTGTCGTTTTAGTTTACAAGCCTTTGCTACCCAAGAAGCTATGTCTGGGGAGTAACATCCAAGGAGCTACACATAAAAAGGAATACAGTTGCTTACTTGGTGCAGCTGATGTGATGGTGGAGAAAATGGTTTGGATTAGGATCCTGTCTTTTTAATCTGGAGTAAGGAAATGAAGTTCTATGTGCCATGATTTTCTCAACCATCAAAGTGAAATGTTGAACTAGTGATTCTTGAAGCTGCTTCTTTTTCTAAGGTTTTATGACTTTGTAAGTCTAAGTTCTAAGACATATAGCTGTCTGATTACTTGATTTATATCACACATTGTCATGCTATTTGTCAATGCTTTGGCCTAATCCTAGAATGTAGTCATGATATTTTTTAAGCTTCATTTTTTTAACTGTAAATATCTGATGTTCATTTAAAATAAATCTACAAATTAAGTATAATTTTTCTTAGAAATTTTGAACATGAGAAAAATGTACATCAGTGCTACATAATTAAGTACCATTTATTTTTTGCACTGTTTAAGCAAGCTACAGATATTCAATTGCCATTGAAATATTTTTGTAAACCATGCAACCTTTTACACAAAAGATAATTATGAAATAGCTAACATTCATTTGACCACAACGAATAAATAATTTATGAACTGGGTGTTTGAAATTATGCAAATATTCTAAATACTTTTTGTTGCCTGTACATCTGAGTAAGTATGATTCAGAAGAAAGTGTGCAATGGATTAATAGATTCAACATTGAAGAGATTTGCATTTCTACAGAGTTCTTTTCTTTGCTGGCTCCTACTATCTTTAGTATCATGGCTCAGAAAACAAGCTTGACAATACTGTCTCTAAATGTATTTGAATATCCTGGCATCCCTATTCATCAGCCTCTTTGATGCTTTAAATGTCTTTTGCTTTCTTTCCAGAACTCTTTATGAAGGCAGAGAGATATGCTTTTAGTAGAGTATCCAACTATCTTATAATACACACTAAATGGAGGAGAAAATGGGCGTCTTTAAATATTTGATCTATCTGTGATAGCCCACAGCAGAACTCTGTAAGAGTAACTTGCAGAGCAGGCTCATTATTCCGAGTACTCTGCACATCAGGCGCCACACGCATCACAGCAATGACCAGGAACTGCCGACTTCATAAACTACCTTTGCAAATGGAAAGCTTCTTCTCACCAATAAATTGTTGGATAAACCCTATTAGCAGTTATATGTATATTGCCTTTGGTATGGACTCACACTGAATGAAGGAAATGTGTGTGACTCTGGCTTTTAATCAAGTATAAGAAACTTTTACCACATTTCACAGTGTATCATCCAAAAATATTTCTTAGAGACTACTAAGAAGTCTGGAGGTCATTTAATTTCATTTCTTTCCACTCCCCGGAGTGGGGAGTGGATGGCCTTTCTGTTAATAAACATATTTAGAAGTCTTCAGTTTTATGACTCCAATCAATGTTACTACACTAAGATACAAAATTTTTGTTGCTAGTAAATGTGCTGTTTCATCTAACAGCTTTCTTTACCCAGCGGCACCTTAGTCTCTGACCAAATCCCATCAGACAAGGTAATAAATACATTACTGATAGATGGGTACCTTCCATTGTTTGGTACATTCGATGAGTATGTGAGCCTAAGACGAGGGAACTGTATTGCATAAACAGCTATGGAATGGTATAGACACTTGAGTACTGTTTATCTGGAAAAGCCTTTTTCCTGTAATGTCAAATTGCTTAAGAGCTATCTAGCATTTTGCATCCAAAAAAGAAAATTCACATCGTGTGAGTTCTTATCCTCACTAATATTGATGCTTATTTTCTCTGAAAGAAATCATTTCACTAAATGCTACTCAGTCTTTCATCTTTACCAAAGTTCCTAAAGCAACCATTAGGTTTAACTGTTAATCCAAACAAGGTTTTCTTTAGTAACTCTTTACTGTTTGCCTTACTCACATCCTCACATATCTTCCCCTCAATCCAACCAACATTTACCTCCTTTTTAAAGTGTTTACTTTTGTGCTTTTCTACACTGAAAACCCAAACCCCCAAACTGACAACTGGAACAAAGAACTCACTTTCCTAACACCATTGTATGAATAAAGCTTGCTTATTTTATTTTTATTCAAATGCGCTATGTCTTTGGTCCTGTAGTTGCACAGCACAGAATTGCCCACCTACCCCACTCTTCCAGAAAGAGAAGGTGGCAATGTTTTCTTAAGTTATCCATAAATAGTGAAGCAAGAGAACACATCAAAAGCTATGCACCCTGGGGATTGCTTACTCTGTTCTACATAGAATTCAGCTGAGTTAACTTTAAAACATTCCTTTTCATTTAAGTACTCCCTTAAAACAGCATAAAGGATAGAGCACTATATAAGCTGCTTACAATTTCTACCGCACATTTTATCAGGAAAGCTATCTATCCCAGATTTCTTCTCTTCAGAAAAATTTTAATGATCCGAGGTCACACCTCTTAAAAAGAATGAGGTCTAGTTTTACATAAGAAGGTCCAACTTGTAGGGTTTTATTTTCTTTTTATGCTCAGACCTCACAAACCGAGGACCACAGTCTTCAAATAGCATTCCTTGTTAAAATTGAACTCAGAAAAGAAGGTTATTCTACCTCAGAATTTTAAATAAAGCTTCTACAACAAAGTTCAGTGTTCCAAAGCTTTAAATAAATCTGAATTAAAGCAGCACTCCAACACTAAAGTGTTTAAATCAGGTTGCTAATCCCCTTACTCCTGACACATGGCTGGTGCTTTGGGGGAGAGCAGTATAGAACTAGGATTGCTTCTTAAAGTGGGGACCTCAGAACAACTGCATCACAATCACCTGCAGTGTTTACTGAAAACAGAATCCTGGGCCTGTCCATCTTCGACTGAACAAGAATCTCTGCAGATGGGCCCCAAACCTGCATCCCGGACACATTCCCCAGGTGATTCTCACTCACACTCAAGTTTGAGAACCACTGTGGGGACCCACCATTGTTGCCAAAGAAGCCCAGCTGACATCAACTCTTAACCTGCTGAATTCTTCAATTTCAGGAGAATTAGTGCTTTCAAGTTGAACCTCACGACCACCACATTGAGGCCAGGATTATGCTAGGAAGATTAAGGTCTTTCCGATATTCAGAACTTTTGTCTCCCTGCTGTCAGCAACTAAGGAAGCTGGCAAAGGCTGGTCTCTCACAGTAACATTTAGTGCCGGTCAACACACCGTATGGGCTAACATCTGAGCCCAGAAATAGGAAAGGAGAGTATAAATAGATTTGAATTGGGGTTGGACAAGGATTTGGCAGGCAAAAAATGACTGTGTGTTGATGGGGTGGGAAAGGATAGCTGCCAATTCAGGGATCCGTGGTCGAGGAGCTTCCTGACCCCCGTCCACCCCAGAAGTTCCTGTGAGCTCTCCGGACTGCTAGCCCTTGGCTATAATTAGGGGGGGTGCTGCTTTCCCTGGCTGCTTCCATATGCATGTTAGTTGTGTTTGGCATTCAGCAGCAGTGTTTGAAGAGTGTCTGGCCCCCACCAGCATTTAGTTGAGCCAGCCAGTGGAAAAAATGACAATGATATCTGGCATAGAATTCAGGTGTTAAAATACCTTTATTAAAATAGAGGAAATAGCACCTATTAGGAAGTGACCCCGAGCTACCAAATTTTATTAGACTGGGAGAAGGTGTTTTTCCCTCCTTTAAAGCATACTGTAAATTCCCTTATGTCTTTCATGGTATTTAACTGCAAAAATGGGTGCATTCAGTAATTTCAGATTCTCAATGCTATATTTATTGCAACTCACTTTGTGTAGTATCAGGGAATACCGAGCCGGGACTTGGCACGTTTCGACAAAACTTTCTGTACATATTTAGCTAAAAAAGAAAATTTGATGGGGTAGGAGAGAGAGTCAACACTATTGGCAGTTTCCCATTAGCAGTGCAGGAGGTAAAAGTCAAAAATAAAGCCTGTGGGGTAAGGCTGAACATGGCATCCAAGCTTAAAAGAAATGCCATTTCTCTTTTTCATCCTGAGGTGGGAGAAGAGGCTTGACAGAAATGAGTGAAACCTCACTCCATAATATTCGTCTGAAGCCAGCCCGCCAGCCCTGATGTCAGCGGTGAGTACGCTGAGCTGTGGCTGAAGCGGGCCACGTCCGCCCTCCACGACTCTACAAAACCGCTTTAAAGTCAGCACGAGGTGCCGGCTCTCCCCTCTCTCAATGAAAAGCATACTTCTTGATTAAAAATGCATGTTTCTACTTTATGCCAAAACAAGAGAGTATTATTTTCAGGATGATCATAGAAACCAAGTTAAATGTGTTTCTTATTTCAAGAGATAAAAAAGCATCGCAACTTGGTGAAGAAACATTTCAGTGCTGGATGTTGGTTTAATGTAGCACTACTATGCACGTAATTTATTTTGAAACTCAGTGATATATGAAAATCTTCAGCTTTTTTGACAGAATGAGATTACACATCCATCCCCCTCTATGCTTTAAAGAAAGAAAACCTTGACTTAGCCTGCCAATGTTATAGATAATGTCTGCGTGTGTCTGCATTGTAATACCCCTCCTGTTAGTTCCACTTTCAGAGATAGTAATTCCTGAGATAATTTAATTCATAAAGGGTTCCCACAGGAGGAAGGTAGATGGTCAGGGAAGGATATTGAAGGTAATTTGTAGCCCTGTTGGACAACTTCTCGAGTCAGTTTGATTCTTGCTTGTCAGTCAGGAGACTCAGGACAGTTTGAATGTGGATGGGAGACAGAGTGTGTACGGGATCCAAGCACCTCCTTTCCCAGAGGATGAACTGTTTCACAGGCAGTCAGGCTCAAGGGGAATGTCTACGTATACACAGATGTTCCTTCCTGGCTTGAGAATAAAGAGACCACTGTCTGCCCCTGGAAACTGAGTTACTAGAGAACATGTACCAACACTTTGCCTTCTCAAACATGAAGCAGAGATTATAGGGGAATGAGTGATGTGGTGGGCAGAAGAGAGGGAGATGTGAAAAGAGACTAAAAAATACATAAGATTTATTGAACACCACAGAATGGGGCAACTCCTACATTTTGGCTGCTTGCTTACTCTAGGAACATTATTAACAATGATTATCAATTTGATATTCTTGACCTTAAGAATCGTTTTCGAAATAAATTCATCTATAAAAACAAATGTGACCATATTCCTTTGGATGTCCTCTCTTCAATATAACTTAATAACTTTTTTGATCAATTCACATAATTAGAAGCTTACTCATCCATCATTCTACAAACCAGAAGTCTCCACCAACAGGTATTTCTTGTTTTTACTAGTTTGGTTGACCTAGACCCAAGAGGTATCTCTTAAAGCGTTAACATTTAACTTTGTTTAATATAGGTTTAGAATTAAAATACACATCATAGCAAAAAAACTTCTTGAAAATTATTAATTCATGAATAATATTCAGAATAAATACTTATTAGTCAGAATAATTGATTAGATGGCATAACACATAGCACAACCATTCCAGACAATACATTTTTCTGTGATAATGTACTAAAAAGATGGTAGGTTATATTAGAATGTGTATCAAGAATAGCTAAACTGGGGACGCCTGAGTGGCTCAGGTCATGATTCCAGGGTCCTGGAATCAAGTCCCGCATCAGGCTCCTTGCTCAGAGGGGAGCCTGCTTCTCCCTCTGCCTCTGCCTGCCACTCCCCTGGCTTGTGCTCTCTCTCTGACAAATAAAATGTTTAAAAAAAAAAAAGAATAGCTAAATTATAAAATTATATTGAGCCATTAATATGTAAAACCTTATGAATGTGGAATTAATTAATTAATTAAGGATCTACTATATGCCTTGTAATATATCAAATATTAAAGGGTATCCCAGCAACAAATGACATTGTCTCTTTCCTCAAGAAATTTATAACGTAGATCCAATATTCACATGAAGGACTAGAGAAAAACACTACAGAATATACACTTAAGAGAATGAACATAAGGCCTAAGCAATATAAACAATGATATCAGCAGATAGAGACACTGTTCAAGGAAGGAGGGGAAAAATAGTTGTTTCCATTATTTCAAAACTAGCAGCATTCTTGTTTTCAAATCTACAATACCTATAAACCCTGGGAACTCACAAATGATATCTAAATGTATGCCTGTCATGTCAATATGTTTTGAACCTTTGAACAACTCACTTTTAGTTCAATTTCAGCACAAAACTATAAGGCTTATGGCATTATATATAAATGGTCTTTAAAGTTTCACATCCTGAAAACTCATAGATATAAAAACTTCACACTTCTTCCTCCAAAAGCAGCCAACCTATTTCTCCGATTGAGTACCCCGGGCATGGAAAATTGCTAGACTATTGGTTTGGAGTATTTCTGGGACTGGTGCTGTGCTACCACCACTACTACCCAGGCATAATTGGCACTGCTAGTTCTTTAGTTATTGTTACAGCTGCTAGGGGTCTTTTAATAGGTTATTTAGAAAAAAGAAAAGAGGACAATTGACCCTGGGTGGTTCTCAAATGGTGCTATTATTGGTTTGTTTTCATAGATTGGCAGTACCCTACAACAGGCAATGTTCAAGAAATAAAATTACAGTTGTATTAACAGCTTCAAATTAGGGGTATTTTTTCAAATCGTTGTGTGGGGTTTTAGTGGTGCAAGAATGAGTGGTTTTAATTGGGCCTTCTTCCTTAGATGGCTTGAGAAAAACTCTCCGGCCCAACAACAGAAGGAAGGGGGAACCAGGACAAGAGCCACAAGGACAAGAGCCACATTATCATTTTATGAAATGGCTGGTCAGGATCTGACAAAATATTTTTATAATTTATTCAAAGAATTAAAATGCTAGGAACTGGTCCTTTGCAGTAGAACATATTATGACGTTGACAGATCCCATTTGGGGGGGGGGGAATCTTCAGAAGCTGCATTGCCCCAGGTTCCTGCATAATAAAATGATCTTCTGAAAAGTTGACTAGCATATTTTGGCTGTGAGCACCAGAAAATACCACAAACAAAATATTTGTATAGCTTATAAAACACTCAAGCTGAATATTAAAAGCATCTGTTTTCAAGGAATATAATTATAAAGTACTTGAAGTGAATCAGGAGGCAGGATTCACAAAACATTAAACATGTCGTAAACAAGCCATTTGACTCATCCAAATACTATGGGTAATAGATGGACTGCTGATTTACAAAGGAATACCTTCACTGAAGATTCTGAATCAGAAACCATGACAGCAAGGGTCAAATGCTTCCTGACGTCATTCTGGGATGAATAATTCTGGGCCATTTACTGAAGCATTTTAGAATTCTTTTTTAAGAAACATGTGGACAAAGATAGCCTTAATATTTTACCTTTTGAGAAACATGTAATCTGGCCAATTCATGCAGTCAAAACCACTCTGACAACGTATGTGTTGATAGTGAACATTAGAATGAATTATACACCCATGAATTGTGGGCACACTTTATCTGTAAAACGCATCAACTGTCACTCAGGAGTGTAAAATTTAAATGTGCTAATACGCAAACTATTTCTTTTGTTTTTATGTGGGTCTATCAAGAACAAGAAGCTTTACTGTGGACATTACGAAGTCAAATGTAATTCATATTGGTACTGCTGTTTTGTAAAAAGAGAGCAGACAGAATCCACTTTCTAAGATTAAATTGAAACTTCCTTCCCCAAATGTTAAGCTAAAATTACGGGCAAAATTCTTTTCTCACATTTGCATCATGGGACTTAAGCCTGTTATTCTTTCCTCCTACAAGACAGGCTCCTGGGAGTCCTGCATACTTATCAGGAGCAAAATATTAGATTTGACATCTGCAATATACATCTTTGTTGAATGTTGTCCCAAATCAAAATAAAAGCCCGTTTTATATTGTTCTCCTGAGGTCTTAGGAAAGAGCTTGTCTTTTCACAGTCTCAAAAATGATTTGAATTTTCAGAAAGATAGTCTCGGAAAGCATTAATCCTATAGTAACACGTCAATTAAGATCACTTTACCCCACATATACATGCATAAACTTTGTACTACTTAGAGGAAAAGATAGCAGAAGGAGGAAAAAGAAGGTGGGAGAATGATGAAGAATAAAACACTGTGAAAAGAAGAGGTCACTAGGTGTAAAAACCGGGTGTTTCTAAAAGCAATGGGATTCTGAGGTCAGCACATCCTGATGCGCTCATCAGAAAGTTCACAGGGAGCAGTTGCTAAAATGGTAAGAGTCTGAAACAAGTATTGAAGTTTTATGTCCTCTTTTGTAAAACTCTCACTCTCCTTTTTTGCTCATTTAATGGGCTTTATTTGACTGCTGATTGGAGTATTCGACCCTGACAGTTCTCTTCACAGACTGAATGTGAAGCCTGAGAACCTTTAGCCAGTCACACAAGACCAGCCTGGGGACCCAATGACATCTTTGAACTGTGGCTCTTTCCTCGAGCTTGATTAGAGATTTTATCCTGACTGCCAAAGGGAATGTGAACCTTTAATGAGAAATGGTGTTGTGCGCAAGAGCCATTGATACAGGAGGAAGAGGGACTCTACAAATTAGAGGATAGCTTGGCTGAAAAATAGGGCTGAAAAATCACTTTAAAGAATTGCACCATTATAAATCACCATATAATTAGGCATGCAATATGTAAAAGGAGCATAAAGCATATGGAGGACAATCTTTGTAGATATTGTTAATATGAGTCTTAAATGCCACCATAAATGTTTTGCCACCTCAAATTCATAGTGCTCTAAGAGTCTGAATCAATGAAAATTCTACCATTTGGAAAGGGAAAATATTTATTACCACATCTCTTGGCATTTGATGTTCTTTTCACTACAAGAATACCTTTTCGATTTTGATATGCAAGATTTCTAGAAATAATGTAGTTCCACTGGTGCTATTTTACTTGTACTATTTTCTTGATGTTATTAATTTATAGATTAAGTGAAAAATGAATTTCTTAAAAGAAGTACAAATGCTTTCTGTAAATCAATGCCCTCTAAATTCTGGTAGGTATGCCATCAAATATGAATTTACCTTGTTTAGATTGCATTTTTCCTCCTGGGAAACAGTAAGCTTATAATTAAAAATCTGAACTAGAGACCCAAAACCCCAACTAATATTGTAAATATTACTTTAAAAATTAATAAATTATTGATGAGATTAGTTGTTAAATTCAACCAAATTTTTCTGTAAAGGAGATCCATTAAATTATTCCACAGGTCTCTATTAAAGTTGTCTCTATGTCTCTTGGATATAATTAGATGAATTTTCTGTATACATTGTGATATTTAAGTCACATTCACAATCTCCAAAGACCACATCAAACCGCTCAGGGGAAAGAATCATTCCTGGGTTCTAAAGCTTTCTTTTAATGATTGCTAATATATAAGATGAATTTAGAACTACCTTATTTTTATCTCTGTCGGGATTTCAGTGCTTTGATCCATTCAGGAAAACAAAGTTCAAAGTTTTATATAAGCTCAGGCATAGATTATACGGCCTGCAACATGACAAACCCTGCAGGAAACTGTCAGGAGGCAGCATGGCTCTTTCTCACCTGGGCCATTATTCTAGCAAATTGATTATCCCACCACTGCGTGGAAGGCAAATTTGAACTGTGATCTCTATCAGTGCCCTAGTTTTTCTCTTTTCTCTTTCCAGTGTTTTAGCCATTCAATGTAAAGCACTACTGAGACACTCTGCCCTTTACCTGTCTGAGAAGTTGTTTTCTCTTTGTTCAGAAAGCACAGATACGCTCCAAAAATCTAGATGTTTACTGTAATTACTCATGTAGGCTGAGTATTTTTAAGACAAGAAAACTATTGTTTTTAAAAAGATCTCTATTTTAATACAATCCACCTCTGGTGCTACAAAACTGATTGTTTTAAATATTTTAACAGTTACTAGTTGAACTAAAAAGTAAGGTTCAGAAATAAAACATATAAACTTGATAACACTGAACCAACATAATTAATTTCAACTTTTAATTATAGTTCAATGTGGGAGTCCCACATAGCCATAAGTCAACAGTTCACAACACTTTATATGCCTGATCCCATTCACTTTAACTGTGAAAAGCACTAAGTTCAGGATTCTTGAGGGTGTTTGCTTGACACCCAACATACGAGCTATCTCATCCAGCTCTGTGTCATATGGAAACTTCATCAGTCTTACATCTGATGAGCAAGAAAAACCAGCTAAATGATTTCTATGCATAGATGTGGGCATACACACTTACAAATACACACATTGATCCTGAGAACCGCTCTATGTTTTAAAGCATTTTTGAGCCAGTAGCTGAGGGAGAGGGGTAAACTTTTATGTTCCCTCTTTTGCTTTTAAAAATATTTAACCTTTGTTATGACAACATAGTATAAAAGATTTTCTTTTTTTTAAAAAGTCAAAATGAGACTTTCCCTTCAGAGTCTCCATTTCAGAAAACATTATACTTATCCCAATTATGGTAACCTTGTTTTTCTTCATTTGCTTATTTGTTTTTGAACTTGAGGTACACAGAATTAGATTAAGCATAATAGTTCAAAAAGCACTATCATCATTTATTTATGCATGGCCCTTCCAAATTTTAAGTTATTTGTTGCACATTTATTATATAATGACACCTATGGACTCTCTCTTCAAGACAAGAAATAAAATATTAGCAATTTTTACATCTGTTGGGATGCTCATCTTCTTCCCTTCCCCAGTGTATGCTCTGCTCAGAAATCACACTGACCCTGGATCGTGTCATATGCATCCCATAGCTTTATCAGACATCTATGTTTGCCTGAACAACAGACAGTTCTCTTTAACTTAACTTCAGACTTTATAAACAGACTCACTGTCTGCATCTTTGGAGACTTTTCACTTAAGATTATGTTCATAATATGTTTTTCTATGCTACTGTGTGTAGTTGTAGGCCAAATTCATACTTCCTGCTGTATAATATCCTATTATGTGACTACCTGATGTATTTTATTTATTCTTCCACTAATTGTTATTTGGAGGGTTTGGGGTTTTTCTTTTCATTTTTTTGCTTTTGACACTTCACTATAAAAATTGAAGCATGTGTCCGAAGAAAGAGAAATTAGGGAATCCATCCCATTTACAATAGCACCAAAAACCATACGTTACCTTGGAATTAACTTAACCAGAGACATAAAGGACCTATATTCTAGAAACTATAAATCACTCTTGAAAGACATTGAGGAAGACATAAAGAGACGGAAAGATATTCCAGGCTCATGGATCGGAAGAATTAACATAGTTAAAATGTCCATGCTACTCAGAGCAATCTACACTTTCAATGCTATCCCGATCAAAATACCGAGGACATTTTTCAAAGAACTGGAACAAATAGTCCTTAAATTTGTATGGAAACAGAAGAGGCCCCGAATCTCCAAGGAACTGTTGAAAAGGAAAAACAAAGCTGGGGGCATCACAATGCCGGATTTCGAGCTGTACTACAAAGCTGTGATCACAAAGACAGCATGGTACTGGCACAAAAACAGACACATAGACCAATGGAACAGAATAGAGAGCCCAGAAATGGACCCTCAGCTCTTTGGGCAACTAATTTTTGATAAAGCAGGAAAAAACATCCGGTGGGAAAAAGACAGTCTCTTCAATAAATGGTGCTGGGAAAATTGGACAGCTACATGCAAAAGAATGAAACTTGACCACTATCTCACACCATACACAAAAATAAACTCCAAATGGATGAAAGACCTCGATGTGAGACAGGAATCCATCAAAATTCTAGAGGAGAACATAGGCAGCAACCTCTACGACATCGGCCAAAGAAACCTTTTTCATGACACATCCCCAAAGGCAAGAGAAACAAAAGATAAAATGAATTTATGGGACTTCATCAAGATTAAAAGTTTCTGCACAGCCAAGGAAACAGTCAGAAAAACTAAGAGGCAGCCCACGGAATGGGAGAAGATATTTGCAAATGACACTACAGATAAAGGACTGGTATCCAAGATCTACAAAGAACTTCTCAAACTCAATACACGAGAAACAAATAAACAAATCAAAAAATGGGCAGAAGATATGAACACACACTTTTCCAATGAAGACATACAAATGGCTAACAGACACATGAAAAAATGTTCAAAATCATTAGCCATCAAGGAAATTCAAATCAAAACCACACTGAGATACCACCTTATGCCAGTTAGAATGGCAAAAATAGACAAGGCAAGAAACAACAATTGTTGGAGAGGATGTGGAGAAAGGGGATCCCTCCTACATTGTTGGTGGGAATGCAAGTTGGTACAGCCACTCTGGAAAACCGTGTGGAGGTCCCTTAAAAAGTTAAAAATTGAGCTACCCTATGATCCAGCCATTGTACTACTGGGTGTTTACCCCAAAGATACAGACATAGTAAAGAGAAGGGCCATATGCACCCCAATGTTCATAGCAGCAATGTCCACAATAGCTAAATCGTGGAAGGAGCCGAGATACCCTTCAACAGATGACTGGATTAAGAAGTTGTGGTCCAGGGGCGCCTGGGTGGCACAGCGGTTGAGCGTCTGCCTTCGGCTCAGGGCGTGATCCCAGCGTTATGGGATCGAGCCCCACATCAGGCTCCTCCGCTATGAGCCTGCTTCTTCCTCTCCCGCTCCCCCTGCTTGTGTTCCCTCTCTCGCTGGCTGTCTCTATCTCTGTCAAATAAATAAATAAAATCTTTAAAAAAAAAAAAAGTTGTGGTCCATATATACAATGGAATATTACTCAGCTATCAGAAAGAACAAGTTCTCAACATTTGCTGCAACATGGACGGCACTGGAGGAGATAATGCTAAGTGAAATAAGTCAAGCAGAGAAAGACAACTATCATATGATTTCTCTCATCTATGGAACATAAGAACTAGGAGGATCGGTAGGGGAAGAAAGGGATAAAGAAAGGGGGGGTAATCAGAAGGGGGAATGAGAGACTATGGACTATGAGAAACAAACTGAGGGCCTCAGAGGGGAGGAGGGTGAGGGAATGGGATAGGCTGGTGATGGGTAGTAAGGAGGGCACGTATTGCATGGTGCACTGGGTGTTATACATAACTAATGAATCATCAAGCCTTACATCGGAAACCGGGGATGTACTGTATGGTGACTAACATAATATAATAAAAAAATCATTAAAAAAAAAATTGAAGCATGTGTGGAAGTCAAATACCTGGGTCATAAGATAAATATTAAATCTTACAAGATAAGGCCAAACTGCTTTCTAATTTGTTGACACCTAGCTTTTAAAATTATTTTTATAGTGGAGCATATGGGCAACTCGGTCAGTTGGGCACCGGACTCTTGATTTTTGGCTCAGGTCATGATATCACGGCTGTGGGATCAAACTCCATAGGGCTCAGCACTCAACCAAGAGTGTGCTGGAGATTTTCTCTCTCCCTCTCCTTCTGCCCCTCTCTACCCACTTGTGTGCAAGTGTACACACACACACACACACACACACACACGCTCTCTCTAATAAATAAATAAATCTTTTAAATAATTAATTAAAATTATCTTTATAGCTAATATGTGGTTACCATTTAAATGGAAACTTGGATAATATATGAATATGTAAGTTTAATAAACAATAAATGAACATAATATTTTGAAAATACATAAAAGGGTATCTAATGAAACTTAAGTCTTCTCCCCCTCTATCCCTTAGTCTTTCATGACCCTTCTCCAGAAACAAGCTTTGTTACAATCTTAAATAGACTATTCTTTTAAAATCTTCAATGTCAGGGAGCCTGGGTGGCTCCGGTCGGTTAAGGGTCTGCCTTCGGCTCAGGCCATGATCTCAAGGCCCTGGGATCAAGTCCCATCCCCGCCCCCTCCCAAATCAGGCTCCTGCTCGGCAGGGAGTCCGCTTCTCCCTCTACCTCTGCCCCTCCCCCCCCACCCACCCCCCCCACCCCCCCACCCCCATGCGTGGGCTCGCTCTCTCTGCTCTCTCTCAAATAAATAATCTTAAAAATCTTAAAATATAATCTTCAATATCAAAATACTGAGCATGGATTTAATTTTTCTAGGAGATATTTAGGGCCAACTTAAGGAACAAGAAAGACAATTTAGGACCAAAATTAATTTATGTCTAAAAAATAATGGCTCAATGTGATTAAGAGTATCTGTGGGAAAGGTACAGCTGACATCATATTTAATGGTGAAACACAGAATGTTTTCCCCTAAAAATCTAGAACAAGGCAAAAATGGCCACTCTCACAACTTCCAAACTAGAGAGCTTACCCTGTAATAAGATGAAATGGTTGGGGTAAGCGTGCAGAGGAGTGAAAATAGAAAAGGAAGAAGTAAGACTATCACTATTTACAGATGACATGAATATTTACATAGATAATGCTAAATAATCAACAGGAAAAAAAGCACTGGAACTAACAAGTGAACCTAGCAAGTCTCACAATAAAAGGTCAATATATATAAGTCAATTACGTTTGTACATAAGAGCACAAACAGTTGGAAAATTAGTAACAAAACAGTTCCATCTGCAATAGCATAAAATATTTAGAATTTAATTTCACCACAGATATACAAAATCTGTATCCGAAAACTATAAAATGCTGCTAAGGGAAATTAAAGAAGACATAAATAAACAAGATGTAACATATCAATGGGATAGAAGATTCAATATTTGAATATGCAATTTTCCCAAAATTAATTTACAAATTTAATCCTATACCAATCATAACCCCAGAAGGCTTCTTATAAAAATCTACATGAATTTGGTTTTAATATCTATACAAAAATAATATGTCTACAAATAGCCAAAACAACTTTAAAAATGAAGAATGAAAGACAACTATCATATGATTTCTCTCTCATCTATGGAACATAAGAACTAGGATGATCGGTAGGGGAAGAAAGGGATAAAGAAAGAGGGGGAAATCAGAAGGGGGAATGAAACATGAGAGACTATGGACTATGAGAAACAAACTGAGGGCCTCAGAGGGGAGGGGGGTGGGGGAATGGGATAGGTTGGTGATGGGCAGTAAGGAGGGCACGTATTGCATGGTGCACTGGGTGTTACACGCAACTAATGAATCATTGAGCTTTACATCAGAAACCGGGGATGTACTGTATGGTGACTAACATAATATAATAAAAAATCATTTAAAAAAATGAAGAATGAAACTGGAGGATTTACATCACTTGATTCTAATACCTACTCTATAGCTACAGTAATAAAATGGTAGAATATTGGCATAAGGATGTACAAATTGATGAAACAGAAGAGAGTCCTAAAGTAGACAAAATTTTACAAAAATTTTTCAACAAAGTTACCAAAGCAATCCAATGGGGGAAGGGAAAATCTTTAAAACAAACGATGCTAGAATTTGATATCCATATGGGAAAAAAATGAACCTCAACTCCTACCTCACATCATATATAAAGTTATTTTGAAATGGATCATAGATTTAAATGAAACAGCTAAAATTATACAGCTTTTAAAATAAAACATAGGAGAATATCTTTGTAACTTAAGTGTTAAAAAATATTTCTTAGAAGGGACACAAAAAGCAACAACCATAAAAGACAAATTTATAAATTAGACTTCATCAAAATTAAAAACATCTGCTCATTAAAAAAAATACATTTAGAAACTGAATAAGCAACCACAAGCTAAAAAAAAAAATTTCACAAAAAATATATATCTGACAAAGGGTTTGTATCCAGAATATACAAAGGGCTCCCTACAATAACTCAATAACAACCCAAGTTTACCATGTAGGCAAAAGACCTGAACAAACACTTCACAAAGACTGACATACAAATGACCAATATACACGAAAACACATTACCAAGGAGATGCAAATTAAAACTACAATTACACGCATTCTTATAGTAGCTAAAATTAGTAAGAATGACCGTGTCAAGCACTAGTGTGGAGCTGGAGAAACGGTCACTATACACTGCTGGTACGTAGATAAAACCGTACAACAACTAGAAACTGACTCAAATGTGTAACAGAAGAATGAATAAACACATTTATACAATGGAACACAACTCAGCAATAAAAACAAATGAATTACTACTAACCGCAACAGCATCAATGAACCTCACCGATATACAGAGAGGAAAAAAAAAAAAAAGCCAATCACAAAACAGCACAGATTGTATGATCCCATTTATATACAAAAATGGAATGGCAAGATAGTTCCCCATTACTGGAGGTAATCAAGAATAATCAAGGTAACCACTTGTAAGGGACACCATGAGCTAAGTTAGTCTAAATGACCCCAATGGATCTTTCCAACATTGACCTTCTCTAGTTATGTTCATTGGAAAGAACTTCAGTTTCATAAACCTTAAAACTTAGACAATAGTAGGGGAATGTATGTAATTAACCTCGCAGTAATTATTACTGCCATATTGACAAATAACTGAAATATGTTTTTGAAAAATCAGCAGGGTGCTGTTTTATAAGAAAAGGCAAACAGCAAAGGATTAAAGGGTGTTGCCTAATAAACATAATGGCTTATATCTTATTATAGTAATGTTGATATGTCCATTAGGTCAATCAAATGTTAGTATGGACCCAGAAAGAGGAACGTAATCCTACCTAGTACCTGCCCGGGAGAACAAATTTGTCTGGCTTTGTAAAAGACAACTAGAGTTTCAGAACTTACTCTGCATGCAATCTCTCATGGTATGTTCTTTTAGCTGAATGATAATGAATAAAACCTAGCATCACGTAGGTGTGTCCGTTTCTAACAGATAGGTAGTTGGAATGGGAGGTATGTTTTCATAATATTTTTAGATAGTGGAGAATATTCTTTGATTTTACACCCAAACTCAACAAGAGGTAACTTCTTAGTGGTTAGATGCAACATGGAACCTTAAGCCTTATCAATAAACTTATTCCACTCTGTTTCATTAAAATTAATTGTTCTGGGGCGCCTGGGTGGCACAGCGGTTAAGCTTCTGCCTTCGGCTCAGGGCGTGATCCCGGCGTTGTGGGATCGAGCCCCACATCAGGCTCCTCCACTGTGAGCCTGCTTCTTCCTCTCCCACTCCCCCTGCTTGTGTTCCCTCTCTCGCTGGCTGTCTCTATCTCTGTTGAATAAATAAAATCTTTAAAAAAAATAAATAAATAAATAAATAAAATAAAATTAATTGTTCTATGTTGTAATTTGAATGGATCTTTTAACCATAAATGATTTTGTAACAAGATACATTGGTCATTTCAAAAATCTTGGTCCAATGAGTTATGAATATCCTCAAATATTGACACACTTCATTATACAACATCAAAAAAAATCATGTCATCTCTATATGGGCAACACTGTGTTCTTAAATGACAGGATTAGAAGAGCTACATGGAAGCAAAGTTTCTATCACTCTACGTGATCCTCCAGGGTATTTAAGAAACCTCACCTTGAAGAAGATAGTACTGAAAAAAAGTAAAGAAGCTGCAATGTCTAAAGAACAGCTTAATACCCATTATTTTCATTGCTGATGACATAAGGAAAGTCTAAGTATTAAGAAACTTTCAAGTTCATGGTAGTGAATGCAAATTTTCCAAAATGCTAGTTTTCACTTGAAATCTCATATTTTGTCATTGACTATAAATGCTGTTCTTGGATCGACATTTATTTATTAGAAAATATCTGCCAAAAACCCAAAATAACCATATTGCGTTTTTCAGTAATTCTTTCATGTAACAGTGGTGATCCATTAACTTGCAACTCAAAGCACATGTAATGTTTCCTAAAGACAATCATGATACTTGAAGGATGTAGCAGAAATGCTTCATGTGTACCCATTTTCCCACAAAACATTATCAACATGTACTCAAGGGTGGAGATATAATAAAATTAATAATTAAAGCTGCTTCATCAAGAGCACTATTAAAGAGATACTGATTTTTCTTGCAAGTATGTGGAAGTATCTATATACAGTATCTACAATTTCAATATGGTGCCACTGCCTTTCTGCTAAGATTTCAGCAGTTTGCCCACTGTTGCATCAATGCAAATGTTTCACAGTGTTGACTATGAAAAAGGCAGTAACATCTATTATTATGAAAATAGCTTTGAGTTTGCAGTCTGCCTGAAAGAGTCAAAAAGACTCTCTGGGAGCCACAGATTACACATTCAGAATTATGGGGGGTGAGAAGTTTAATTAACTAAATATCATTCAGCATATTGAAGGAACTATTACTTTAAAAAGCTATTACTATGTATCCAGTGTCTTAGGAAGAAGAAAAAACTGCTCACCCACTCTAATCCTACTTTGTTGTAGAAACCAATACTATAATTTTCCATATTCAAAATCAGAAACAAAACAGATTTTCATAACATACATATATATGTATACACTTAATTGTATATATAAGTATATACATACATAGGTATACATACACACACATAATAAGCTTGAGAGCTTGAAATTTGTCACCATGGTTTTGAATAATATAAAATATAATATGGTCTTGAACGTAGCACTTTAGTTCATTTTTCTATCTATTGAGGTGGAGATGCAGCTTTAGTCAATAAAACCAGTCAAGACATGGTTTTTTACTGCTCAAAGGCCAGACTGCCAACCACCCCAAACCCTGCGACCTTATTGCTGAGCATACTACTGTTGTCATACCTAACAGTGATATACTCTATTATTCAGGGAAGAAGCAACTATGATATTTACCTTTTCAATCTCTTAAGTGCATCATTTTATGAGACAGATGCAAAGGGAGAAGGAAATTTGTCAAGAAAGTTCTTAAAAAGACACGGTAATTAGCTAGAGACATCATTCCACCCCTAAGACTAAAAAAAAACCTACATTCCTGGGATATTACATGGGGGAAAAAAGTGCCCTTTAAAAATACCATATAACATAATTCTGTACTTTCTAGCTTTCATCTGCCAGCCCATATAACATTCCTTCCCACACATGTCCACATTAGGTCAAGTATCGATTTTGGAGCTGGATGAATAAAATAAAATATTTGTGAAAGAGCAAAATATCAGTCACATCCAGCCAGTCAGATATTATCAAATATCAAGGAGCCAACACTTAGATTCTTTAATGTTCAGACTGTCAGTAATAGGGCCCCTATGAATTTAAACCCAGACTCTTTTCATACGTTCCTTTTATATTTGAGGAAATTTTTATGAAAAAAAAAACCAACACTGATATTATTATCTTCATTTTCCTATGAGGTCACTGGTTTTCTTCCTTCCTCCTTCCTTTCTTCCACAAATATTTTTTGAGTACCTACAATTTTTTGAGTGCCAGATATTGAGTACTGCAGTATCTCAGAGAATAGCATTATGCCTCAATCTGTTGGCTTTTTTAATCTATAGAAGTGATTTCAGAATCTTTGAGAACTAATGCAAAAGAAACTGTACCTAGAATACACAATTATCTAAGACAGTAATAGCTTATTCCCTGTAATTAGGAGTTTTCCCCCAATCTCAGCTATTTTTTCTTCTATTGTGTCCCAACTTCTGTGCTGACGATTGCATGCTGTTTTTTTAATATCTCCTATAATGTATATTATTTTTGGTGTGGGTAATTTCCTGGCTTTTACTTTTACTCAATTCCACTCATTTAACAACACTGACTATTTACATTGTAAACAGCCTACTCTTTCTTGCGTTGCTGTTTTTATTGCTGTCACTGAAATTTAGACCTCCTTATCTTCTTCCATATTTATGAACTGTATATAAGTCTGGGATGACAGTTTATCAAGTAAAATCTTGGGCTCTGAAGTCACACTACCTAAATTTTGAATTCCAACTCAGTCATGTCCTAGCTTTGGGACCCTAAGCAAATCACCTAACATCTAGAAGCCTCTGTTCTCTCAACCACAAAATGGGGCTAATGATAGTAACTTCTTCAAAGATTGTTTTGACACTAAATGAGATAATGTACACAAAGCTCCTAGCATACTACCTCAGGGGTGTATAGTAGGGGACCAACAAATATTGGTCCAGTAAAATTAACATGGTGAACAGATTAGATTCTCCCTAAATTCACTTACTATTTGGATTGCTACAGCTTATTTTGTACACCTCCCACTTTCATTGAGGATGTTGCCTTGTACAAGGAATTAAAAGTAATTGCCACTCTTCCTTGGAATTTGAATACTCATTTGAAAGTTAAATAGCCATATTAAACAGTATATGACTTAAATGCAGTAAGAGTGACCCAAATGGAAAATACCGTGAAATTTCAAAGAAGGGAGAGATCACTATGGTCTGCATGGTCAAGAAGGCTTCACTGAAGAGAAAAAAAAAAGGGGGGTGAACTTAGTTAAGTAAGGTAAAAACTAGTGGAACCTTCATGGTAGAGTAGGCAACAGAAACAAATGACAAAAGCAGAAGAGTGCATGGCCTGTCCCAGAATACTGGCCTGATTTGCTCACTTCTCCTCTATGGGAAATCAGCTTGGAAAAGTACATTGAGGCATGATGGTAGAGAATTTGGGATGTCTGACTGAAACATTTGAACATATTATAGAATAGCAGTCACATTAATTTATTGATTTAATCAACAGATACATATTGAATGCAGTTTATGTGCAGTGCTAAGTGCTAGAGATGTAGCAGTGGAAAAAATCCCTGTCTTCACGGAATTTATATTCCATTCTCACACCTAAATGCCTACAGAGGTATATCAGGTAACAGAAGCCAGCCAAGTAGTCAGGGTTAAGTCATGGCATGGTGTGAGTTGAATTCTGTGTCAACCTGACTGGGCCACAGGGTGCCCAGATATTTGGTCAAACATTATTCTGGGTGTGTTTGTGAGAGTGTTACTAAAAGAGATTAACATGTGAATCGACAGACTGAGTAAAGCAGTTTGTTCTTCCTAATGTGAGTGAGCTTCATCCAATCAGATGAAGGCCTGAATAGACCAAAAAGGCTGAGAGTAACGGAACTCCTGCTGCGTGACTGCCTTGGAACTGGGTCATTGGGTTTTTCCTGCATTAGGATTCAAACTGAAATCTCGGCTTTCCTGGGTCTTCGGCTTGCTGACTGCAGATCTTAGGACTTATCAGCCTCTATAATTGTGTAAGCCAGTTCCTTTTAATAAATTGCTTTACACACACACACACACACACACACACACACACAGAGTGAGAAAGAGAACCAACAGGATGTATATATACACATACACATATACATACATACACACATACACACCCCCACGCTCTATTAGTTCTGTTTCTCTGGAGAATCCTAATACAGCAGGGGATGAGGGAAAATACAGCTTGGGGCGCCTGGGTGGCTCAGTCAGTTACCAGTCTGCCTTCGGCTCAGGTCGTGATCCTGGGGTCCTGGGATCTAGCCCTGCATCGGACTCCTTGCTCAGCCTGGAGTCTGCTTGCCCCTCTCCTTCTGCCCTGCTTGTGCTCTCTCTCTCTCAAATAAATAAATAAAATCTTAAAATAAAGTGCATGCCTTACTCCAGCTAATGGCTTCCATGTGAGAATGGGACCCACTCTGCTAGCCCATTTATCAAGAAAAGCCAGAAATCTGGGTTTTTTACTACCTCAATTTTAAAGTACTGACAACAAAGTTAAAAAGGGGGGGGGGGGCACATCAGCTAAGCAAAAGCTGTCTAAAGGTTATATGCATCCCAAGGCTCCCAATTCCTTACCTCAACTTTAGACAATTAAGAGGCAATAAATGTTTTCTGAGCAGGATTATTCTTATGTCAGTACATGTTAAGAATTAGAAGACAGGTATACTAAGGACCCAGAGACTAGTTAAGAGGTCCTTGTTATAATCAAAGTTCAAACGATGAAAAGTCCAGTATAATAATATTATAATACTGAGATGAGAAAAACAGGAACACCTGAAGATGTGGTGCTAACAGACCAGGGTGAAGAATGAAACTTGTCATTCCAAGACAAGGTTGATGATTAGGCCACTGGCAGAAGTATTCCTTCTCTGACCGTGACAGCTACTTTCAAGTCTCTGATTTAACTTCCTTGACAAAAAAAAAAAAAAGGAAAGCTTGCTCTGCTAAGTATGTATTTTGTTGTTAAACCAACACTAATTACTTTGTTAGGTATACTTCAAAACTCCATTGGCCTAAGAAATAAGTTGACTATTTACTCATAGAACAGCCTTAAAGGGTAGCTGCCTTCTCCACAAAGACCCAGAGATCTAGGCTTTCTTCTCCTGAAGCTATACTACATCACAGGGCCTCTGAGTCCTTCCTTTGCTCTAGGTCAGTAGAAGGTAAGGAGCCTGGAGAATCCAGCTGGGAGTTCTGGTGAGCCTAGTCTCGTAGTAAAGCACATCACATTTTATCAAGTAGAACTCACTCACAAGGCCATACCCAACTGCAAGAGATGAAGAAGAAAGGAGCATGATGGACAACTAGTGAGGGTGTCACACTAAAGGAATAAGTATTCTCTCTGAGCCTATTCTCTCAACTATAAAATGAAAGGTTTGGATTTGGTACTTTCTGAGATTCCTTCCAGCTTATTAAGTTTTTTTGTTATTTGAGTGGTTTCTTAACCAGCAGTGGAGGAAAACAGAGCAGAAGACAGAATATTTCTACCCTTGATTTATTATAGGATACATAGAGAATAACATCCTATCCTTTCTTAAGATACCTTCTAACATTATTCTGATGAAAGTAATGTTCAAATTATACATTTCATGGCATTTTATTAGCAATTATTGTAACAGTGAGCACAAAGGATTTACATCACATGATATTTCCTTCCTGTATTTCTAGAAAACCACAGATCTTTCTGTAGTAATGACAATGAGTATATACAAAAGGATAACGTACTTCCTTAGACTTTTACTTAATTAACACTGAATGGAATTATGCTTAGAATAAATAAAAGATGAACAGCTCTTTTCATTCTTATTCTCTTTTTCCCAACAAAAATAATTTATAATTTCAACTTTTCCTGCTGCTTTTCCAAAATCCTAGTTTTAAATCCAATCAAAAGATGCTAACATATTCCAAAGTGAGAGAATGCTTTGGATTCTGTACTACTCCTGTCTTCTTCATCTTTAAGAAATTTTAAGTCTTTTCTTTCCCAAGCTGCCAGTTACACTGAATTGTTCTGAAATGTGAATGAATTTTTTTGTGTCAATATGAGCTTCCATCGACTACAGCAACAATAAGAACTTCACACTTGTCATTTACTAAAACCTGCCTTTTGAGCCCTGTCAGTCATGGGCCTCTACATGTGTGTTTCTTGGTTGGAGCAGCGTTGTTTTATGGCAGCTTCTGTTTAGGAATTCATGTTGCTACTTGGCATTTATGTAGTTCAGCTGTTAGAGAGTCAGAGTAAAAGGAAAGAAAACATGCAGGAGTGAACGTTTCAGGAGCTAAGAGGGAAATAAGAAAGGGCTCTGGGTTATGAAATAACAATGCCAGCCATGTGGCAGCAGTAAACCACAGGCACACCCCCTTGGTTTAGGACAGACAGTGTGGCAGAGCAGACACAGCTCACACCCATCCTGCTGACCTGGGTGGCCGAGTGCTATTATAAAGGGCAAGTGTTGTATGAAATATTAGCAGCTACGTTCAACTTTCCAGCTTTTTCATTCCTTTACAACATTGAGCTTGATTACAACGTGTGCCACTGAGTTTAGATGTGCTTAAAGCAAAGACAAAGAAACTCTGGGAAAGATAGGCATACAGATGAAAAACTAAATACTTTGGTCCCTAACCAGGGTTGACAGAACTGTGCATGATTCATAATATGGGCTCAAATATGTCCAGAAATTCAGATATTTATCCAACATTTATCTGCATAAAACCATATCCCTTGGGGCTCTTGCTTTTAAATGGGAAAATAATAGGAGCAGGCTTTCTCTGGGGTTCTCAAACACTTTGAGCTTATTAGTCTCAAATCACTAGGAACCTTGAATTTAGAGATTTGAGGTTCAGGGAGCAAGCTTTTTTAGAATATGTAAACAAAGAGCAATGCAAATTAAATTTCACCCCTTTTCCATGTAACTCCAGGAAAGGTAATATAGGTTTCAATTTTGTTTAACTGACATCTTCTATTTGTGTTTGCCAAGGAAAGAATGTAGTTTTCTATGGGTTCTTCAGAAGATGTAGCTTGTAAAGAGAGCTAAATAGGCAGAGATAAAATAAAAAAATGTATAGAAGTTAACAAATTTTCTTCAAAAATAATTGCTTCCATTCTACAGATGCTCTACATCTTTAAATAATTTGAGAATTGTGTGTAATGCATTTTTTTATTTGTTGTGAAGTCCATACTGTAACATATCCATGTTTTATTAGTATTTTAATATTGATATATTAGTATTTTCATATTATCTTGGTAGAAAACCTCTCTAAAACAACCAAATGCAAATGACTATGAATAACAAATGAGACCATCAGACTTTAAGATATGAGGACAACATAATATTTATAGCAGATCTCATTCATTTCCAACTTTTTTGGGCACATACATATATTCTAGCAGCATTTATGCTCACCCATTTTTAGTTTAAAAAAAAACCTTCAATCTAATAACTGAAATGGTATATTCATTATGGCAAAAATTATCCACACACTGTATGTGTACTGATAGTGCCCAACAGTAAGAATGCTTTGTATTTGTACACAATGAACAATGCTCTTACACCTAATATCTCTTCGCTTACAATGCAAAAAAAATGACAGCTAAGGGTATATACAGCGATTTTCAAGCACTTACAGTTTCCTTCTTTTTAGTCATTTGCCAAACCAGAAGAGTAAATTAAATTGCCTTGCTTTTCTCTTCCACACTTAAAAATATATTTCAACAACTGTTAGAGACTTAGGACTTCATTGTTATAATATAATGAAGTAGTTAACTGAGGCACAGAATCAATCAATTTTGTGTTTCAAAAGCTCAGCAACAGAAGTATTCTTAAGGTAACAAAATACTAGATGACCAAAAAAATGTTAAGTATTCAATTAACACCTCAGTGCTTCCAAAAGAGGTATGAGTTAGACGTGAGACAAAGACAGGATCTCAAGCATAGTGTTATGCCAAGCACGGCACAATACTGGGGAGTTGCTGACTTTTCTTTTCCAAAGGGGCTGACAGGATAGTTATAATTGATTATTAGAAATAAAGTCTTAAGAGATTTAATAAATGAATCCTGTAAAAAGGTTACAAACTAATATGTAGCCATAACTTACTTTTGAAACTCACTTATGTGTGCTCACTTCCGCAGCACACATACCACAGTAGGAACAATATAGAGAAGAGTAGTGTGGCCCCTGCACAGAGCACACGCACATTCGTGAAGGAATCTGTGTATGTCAGGGAGTGCCAGGGACTAGGGGATGTGGCGAAGATACTGACTACAAAGGACCACAGTGGAACTTTTGGGTGTTAACAAAAATGTTCTGTATCATGATTGTAGTAGTGGTAACGTGACTGTATCCATTTGTCAAAACCCATCAAATTGCAGTCTTACAGTTGGTGATTTTATTGTGTGTGAGTTACATCTCAATAAAGCTGAAAAAAGAATTCTGACTCTTTCTTTCACCCCATGCACTAACTGGGATAATACAATTTCATGAAAAGCACAGGGATTTTTCCCCTCTATTCTTCTTTGCTTGAGGAATTCAGACTTGGCAGAACCAGCAGGTCTTTTAACAATTTATCAACCTCTTGCAATCAAGTAAAAATTCACCCATTTTTAGATACTGAAATAAGTAATTATTTCAATGGAATATCTAACAGTTGCTTATCACTAAACTAAGAGAAATATTGAGGGAACACAGAAAGCCTTATTTTTTTTTTTTTTAAGATTTTATTTTTAAGTAATCTCTACACCCAATGTGGGGCTTGAGCCTACAACCCTGAGATTAAGATTTGCAAACTCCACAGACTGAGCCAGCCAGGCACGCCTTGAAAGTAAAATGATCAATCACTAGTTATGTGTTGTTCTCAAAAAACAAAAGACTTTAAGGACAAAATCTTTCTTTAAGATAAAGATTATTACTCACCTTTTGATCACCAAGATCTAATTTCTTTCTCCAACCATTCAAGTTAAAACTTTGAAAAAAAAAAATGCACATTATGCACATAAAATATGTATTTTTCTGTCTCCAATACATACACTGAGGCCAACAGATTATTTGATGAAATCAATAATGTAGAAAAGAGCTACTTTTGTCTTTTCTCCTTCTAGACTTTTTTTTTTTTTTTTTTTTGCAGACCAGTCTGATGAGGTGGGAAAAAATGAAGCTTGAAGAAAAGAAAACTGAAGCTAAAAACAATAGAGAAGATTGATTAACCCCACGTTATCAGGTTAAGTGTCAACAGCAAGAAGCTACTGGGCTTCTGCAGTGTTTTCCTCTAAACTTTCAGCCTTACATCCGTCAAACCTCAAGATAACTATCCATCATGGAGTCAAAGTGGCGAACAACTGTGTGGTCCTTTGATAAGGGACAGTGTCACAATTTGTCTCCTTCTCTTCCCACAGATCGCCTCTAATGGGGTAAAGCCAGGCCACAACAGCTGCAAAGAGCCCAATGACATTCTTTAGTAAAAAAGAAATTCTCAGAAAATATGTACAGCAGGAATCTACACAACCTTCAAAAAGTATCTAAACTCAATGATTATCTAATTGTTCTATGACAATTATATTTGTTCTTCCTAGACACTAATATTGATAAACCACTTTTTAGGTATAATTAAATGGCAGGATTGTGACACATTTAAAAATGTGATGATGTTAACAATCCCCTGAGAGCTACAATGCAGCATCTATATAACTAAGTAACATCTAAAATCTGTAGCTGGACTATATTAGCATTTACGCAATGCCTACAAGGAGGTAATTCATACATTTAGATGTATGATACAACAGAATATCATCTATGCCATTTAAAAATGGAGCCATCATCTCTGCAAAAAAAAAAAAAATCAGCATAACTAATGAAGAATGCTTAGCAGCATAGAAAATAACTATGTCATAATATTAGGAGAAAGAAAGCAAACTTCTAAAATATGAATTATGATTACAATTATGTTAATAAATATTCATGGGAAAAAAGTACTTGAAAGTTTATGCAGTATACCAATTGGTATATTAGAGTAGTGAGAATATGGACAATAATTTTTTCTGCTCTGTTCTACAAATGTTTTCAAGTTATTTTATTCCTTCTTGACATTTTTTTCTCTACACACTTGAAAACTAACCAGGTTTACATTAAGATTCCCTTCCCTAACATTCCATATCTGCAAATATTACTTTTAAAAGAAAGAGCTCTAAATCATCACCATCATCAAGGAAGATGTCATCTCAAGCTGACCTGTAACTACCCTATTGTGGGCCAAGAGATCCCAGCTTCTTGAGTAGGAAGCAGCTCTATTCAAGGATAGTGAGAAAAAAAGTAATCCTAGGTAACTGTTCTGAGGCTTCGTCTTGCCACTCTGTCTTTCCAGTGGAATGCAATAAAGTAGAAATGAGGGAGGAGAAATAAAGATTTAGTTCAGAATCTCATGGGACACCCTGATGACCAAGCCAAAGTAGTTATTCTGCTCCATCCTGAGCACGTTTCTCCCCTTAAGTTATAGTATAACTTCTTTTGCCTTCACATTTGCTCTTGGAGTTCATTTTAGACTGATTTTATGTGTATAAAAATATTTAAGTGGGAAACACTGAGTTTCCCCAGGCTTCAAGCCACCTTCTGATAAGATAGTCCCTTAGCCCATATATGTCCCCCAACATTCTCCAACAATCATGGTATCTGAAGCACATTCTTCATTGTCTTAAAGGCATTTTAGTGTATTGGGTTTTTACCAAAATGCAAACACCTATTAAAGAAGTGTGATTAGCTAGTATCATTTTCAATTAACATTTATGTTGGGACTGGAAAAGGATATGGGCAAAACAAAACCTATGAGAATGAGACAGTGGCTAGGAATAGGAACTGCCAAAATGGAGGGAAGTTTATTGAAGGGCAAGGGAGGGACAAAGCAAATGAAATCTGCTGCATTCACCATTTGATCCTGGGCCAATCCTGTTGATTCTTGTTGAGTAAAAAATGTGAACTTTAGAATTGGAACAATTTGGATTCAAATCCTGTCTCTACTGCTCAGCAATTGTGAGGACATAGATCAGTTACCTAACCTGCCTCAATAGTGTGTTTTCCTTATCAGCCAAAAAGGAAAGTAACATATACTTCATGAAAATATTTTAAGTAACAAATAAAATAATTGTGCATTTAACCATGTATAATCGGAACTTCACACATGTTCATTACTATTCCCTTCATTTTCCCTTTCTTCTCATTTTCTTCTGCAAATTAGGGATTCGACATACTCCCTAAATTCACAGAGAGTTTTGACACCCTATTAAAGACAGTTAACTAACATCATTGTCTTCATGATGGTCAAGATTAGACTTCCAAAGGCCATGCTGGCTCCTAAGGATTCTACTTTCTGTCTCAAAGAGAAGATCCAGGTCTGTTTTCTAGCTCTTTCAGTAAATGGCATAGAAACTCCACTTCTGTACTTCTTGGATGAAAAATTCAAACTGCCTGTTCCATACTAATCTGTTACAGAACGTAATGAGCTCCCCAGATGTTTGAGAGAGGAGCCACATGCAGAGATCAGTAGAGAAGTGACTCTCATCACGAGCCCCCAGATGAGGCCTCGAAAATTCAGAGGGCATCGCAAAAAGCTATGAGAAGCCCAGCTATAAGCGTGCAGTGCCCACTGACCGTCCCAAATGTAAAGTTTTACTCAACCTGAAAAACTGTCAAAGACGTTCGTTCTTAATTAGCAACACATATACCCTGCAAACTGAATAGCAAGAAAGTTCTGATTGTAGAGTCTTTGGTTTGTCACATACAAACTGTTTGGAAGTCCCAAGTTCCAAAACATTATGAAAAAAATCTTCCAAGGATGTAGGGTAAGACATAACTAGAGTACAAGCCAGTTGGGTTTTTTTTTTTAATTTTATTTTTATTTTTTATTTTTTGGATCTATGGGTTAGAATTAAAAACAGCTCAAACAACAATCTGTGGCATGTTAATTGCTTTGTACCTGATCTTCCCATGAAGTCAGCAGGAGTTTTGCCACTGAAGAACTATGAGAAGGATGGTTTCTGCTAGGACCAAAAACTGCTACCAGCTATTCCAGTTTGATGGGAAAATTAAGTCCACAGTATGTGTAATAATAATCCATAAGCATGCTCTAACAGCATTTAGCATGCAAGCATTATTTCTGACAGTACTTTCAAATAAAAACAAATATGACTCAACCTTTAAACGTGGATAATTATGAACTTTGGGTCTATTAGACTAGAAATAGAATGAAATTCCTAACATAAAAAATGAGGGATACTTTGCATGTCCTTTTTCTTTGCTTTACATTTCAAAAGCAAAAAAGGAAAAAAAAATATTTTTACTGAAGCTTTTCCATCCATGAGGAACCACTTCACACACACACACACACACACACATACACACACACACACACACATCCTAATACATGAACGTATCTTCTGGAGTGCTAAGCATGTGATATACATGATAAAGCATTGCTATTCCCAGAAATATGGCTCTAAAATAGTCATATGTGACTATTCAATGAAGAGAGTGTTTAGGATAGCCCAATTTGAGAAAGCTGTGTTACAAGATCAGATTCTATTTTTAGGCTGGATTTTTCTAGACAGATGTTGAAAACCCATAAAGAGGATTTTAAAAGTGTTATTACTGGTAAGTTATTGCACCCTTAATGTGGTCCGTACTGTGGCAATAGAAGCTTCAGGAAAACATCTTTTCTTTCCGTCTCTTTCTCTCTTTAAACTTTATTTATAGCCTTGCAAAAGACTAGCATTCACATAACCCGCCTTTGCAGGCGTGCCAGAAGATTAATGATATCGCAGTGTTCTTGAGAACAAAAATGTGTCTACCACTGTGTTGAATAATCTCTCCTTTCACACATTAAAAGTGAGATGAGGCCTACTTTAGAAAGCAAGGACAATGTGTCGCAAAGAGTTAGTTGGCTTAAAGACATACCCGTATTGCTATCCTGAATCACAAATTGTTTTCATGCATGTTATCTTGAGAATAAGAAAGCTTTTATCACCATCCCTTTTTTTTTAATTTACATAGAGCCTCAAAATCTGACTTTTTCCAGCATTTTTTACAATCTGTTGCTTGTAAGAATTGAGAATTTAGAGAAAATTGTTCATTGTGACCTCTTTTATGTCTACTGAAATTTAGCTGAGAAGAGTGAAAGCTAAAGATTTAAATATGATAGATGTAGTCATTTATGTTAAAGCTACTTTTGCTTATCCTATAGTAATAATAACTCAATTTTTATCAGAACTTTTTCTGATGCCGTGCACCATGCTAAGTATTCAATTTATATCATCTCATTTAATCCTTGTGAAAATCCATAGAGATAGTTACTACTATTATCCCCCCTGATGGAGGAGAGAATTTATGTTTAGAGAGATATAGAACTCACCCTAAACCACTCCTCCAGTAAGTGACGGAACCACAGTTCAAATCCAGGTTTGGGGAACTTCAATGCCATGCTCTTAATCACTATGATACACTGCCTCTTGGGCAATATTAATTTAATATAGACTTTCATTCAACCAGGTGATACTTAGATGCTTATAATTTTCAGGAATTTTATCACCGGTGTTTAGTTATATGCCATATACCAGTCACTGCCACTGGTCTTTGGAATCATAAAAGTGAGTAAAACATAATTCTTTCTCCCCAAATGTAAGTGGGGACAACAGAGCCAACTTAAGACCTTCTCAGGCTCTAATCATTCAGAGTTTTCTAAATCCACCTAACCTCAAATAAAACATTAAAATGCACTCACATCTCACATTTAATATAATCACATAACTACATATGAGTTGTGTTACAGTTGCTTGAGATTATTTTTATGTGCATTTTAATAGTCATTAATTTTTCATAACTTATAGCCAATATATGTTCTTTTCCAGAGTCCCAGACATTTTTACCCAGGTTCTCTGCCTATAATGCCTAACAGTACATTGGCCCTCGTGGGAAAGACAGAAAAGCAAACTAGGGAAGCAACACAATGTGGTAGAAAACAATATAGAAAAGCAAACTAGGAAAGTGGCACATTGTGGTAAGAAAATAATACAGATACGTGCAAAGAATTATGGGAGCCAAAGGTATCACTTCACAGGTTAAGGGACATTGAAGGAAAATCTTAAGAGTTTGAGTGGGAGTTTACCAGGCAACAAAACCCTCATTTACAAAGCTACTGAGCTACAAACATATATGATATATCCAAGAAATGTCAAATAATACTGTGTGACTTAAGAACAGTATTTGGGCAGCATGATAGAGATGGAGGCTTACAATTCAATGTCATTGTATGTTTTCCTTTATTGGAAGGAAATTTTAATATATATTAAACTGAAAATTCTGTTTCTTTACTGTACTGAACTTAGCAGCCTGGTGTTCTCTAAAACATAATATAAATTATAATTAATATTCTTCTGCAGATTTTATTGCCAATTTTCCTAAAGGAACGACACTAAGAACATTGATTCATCAGGAAGTATTTATAAATCTGGGCTACTATGCTATATATATGTGCATTTATACTATTTATACTATTTATAGTTTGCATCATACAGACAGTATATTCATTATGTATGTATACTATATACCATAAATATAGTATAGAGAATAGTAAATACAGGGGTGCCTGGGTGATTCAGATCGTTAAGCGTCTGCCTTTGGCCCAGGTCATGATCCCAGAATCCTGGGATCAAGCCCCACATTGGACTCACTGCTCAGTGGGGAGTCTGCTCCCTCTGCCTATGCCTCTTCCCTGCCTTGTACACGCACTCGCTCTCTCTCTCTCTAATAAATAGTAAATACAGAGTATGTGTATATATACATATATATGTATACGTATCAGGGATTATATATAAGCTTTATGTCCACAACCTTAATATTTCTTCTTAAATTATGGAATACATCCAGAACCGACCAAATCCTTTATTTCCCATTAAAACTAAGGCAAAAAAACCTGACCAAAAAAAAAAAAAAAAAAAAAAAGGCCGTTGAAAGTAAATGAAAAGATTTTTTTTTAAAGTAAATGAAAAAGTTTGAGGGTGAAACCATCTGTACAAGTGGGGAAAAACTTAATTTGCAACATTTTTTTAAGTAATTCTCTTGAAAATATTTAATCTGTTAAAAATAGTGTGTCTTCTTTAATAACTTAGTTCAATAGAAGGGGAAGATAAATAGCTCAGTTAAGGAGTCTCTGAATTAAGTATCTTTTAAAATACTGGAGCGAAGATGCTGTTCTATATTTTTTGGTAGTTAGAAATGGGGGGAGGGTTCTGAGAATAAGACCAACGAAAATAATAAACCAACCAAACAGACTAATACTACTACAACTTCAAAGCTATGTCATCTGAGAACTCTTGGTCTAAATGAAAATGAAAGATTATAAACTCAGAGTTTATCAAATAAATGAGTTTTGACCTTGTGAAGTAGTAGAAAAAGGATGAATAATCATTTTAAAACATAGGCTGAAAAAAAAATTAGGACACACAATGAAAAAAAATATATGAAAAAAAGTCACAGAGAACTGAGAAAAATTCTCCCCTCAAACTATGATGTGAAGGCTTTAGACCTATGCTTACTAACATAAATGGGCTGAATAGAATACAACATGTATGACTATGGCCAGACAAGACTTGGATTGCTTCCCAATGCCTAGATGTTTGTGCTGAGACTGACACCAGATTAAATTATGTTGTAATGGCATCAAATGGGGCATCACCCCAAGGTCACAAAACTCTGTGCCTTAAAATCTTACTCCTGATTTACTCTTTGTTTATTTGTACGATGCTCTAATGAAATTCTCTATTTTCTCTTCTTTTAAAAAAAGCAAAAATGAGCTTTGACCCATTTCTCACTATTTTTGTTTGAAAGTCACAGCTTATTATACATACACTTACATATTTTTATCCTTTACATTCTAAATGACCAAAATTAAGCTACATGTTAAGGACACAACCTTGAAAAATATGGACATGAGGGGTGCCTGGATGGCAGTCGGCTAATCGTCCAACTCTTGGTTTCAGCTCAAGTCATGATCTCAGGGTCACGGGATCGAGCCCCATGTCAGGCTCCGAGCTCGGGGTGGAGCAGAATTGGGACTCTCTCTTCCTTTCCCTCTGCTCCTCACCTCTGTTCTCTCACGCTCTCTCAAATAAACAAATAAGTCTTTAAAAAAAAAAAAAAAAGAAAAAATATGGACACAATCCTTGCCCTGTTGGAATTAAAGTCCAATAGGGACAGAGAGGTAAGTAGACAACTGCAAAACAACATAATACATGTTATAATAATAAAAAAAAAAAAAGTAAAGGGGTTATGAGAAATGTTAAGAGAAATTATTTGGAGGAATCAATGTTTTGTTTCCTAGAAGAAATAAAATCTAAGCTAAAACCTCAAGTATAATTATCAACTTAAGATAGAGAAGGGTGGGGAAATCAGGGAAGTGCTTCAGGCAGGAGAAACAGCATGTACAAAATGCCAGAGGTAGAAAGACATGGATTCTATGGAGGTGTGAAAATTGGAGAGATAAGCAAAGGCCAGTTCACACAGGGCCTTATACAGCATGTCAAGGAAACAGTATTTCCAAGCTGAAGAAGAACATAATTAGGTTTGTTTTGTAGAATCATCTGCTATCTTCTATGTAGAGAATTGAAGACAAGACAAGAGGTAAGGAGACCAATTGTAACAGCGTTGTAGTAGGTCAGGCAAGAGGCCAATCAGAGGATGGACAGTTGAGAAAAGAAAGATTAAGGAAATATTTAAGATGAAAAATATATAAGACCTAATACCGTATGTAGTTAGCCAGTGGAAGAATGAAAGAAACAAACATAACCCTCGGGTTTAATGAGCAGCTGGGTAAAGGATGGCACCATTTAATGGGTTGGAGGGTGTGGGGGTGGGGGTATCATGAGACAGGGAAGATGACAAGTCCAATTTTCAACATGTTGAGTGTGAAGTTCATAGGGGATGCCTAGTAGACAGGTGGGTATAGAAGTCTGATGCTCAGTACTGAGGTCTGGGCTAGAAACAGAAATTTAGAAGTAATCAGCTTAAAGGTTCTGTAATAATTCAAATCCTAAAACCAAGTAAGATTGGCCAAGAGAACAACAAGACAAAGGCTGAGCCCTGACAAAGCCTAACATTTAGAGAATGAAAAGAAAGGCACACTCAAAAAGTACTGTAGAAGAGATGGCAGAGAAAACTTGATGGAAATAAGAAGACTGGGAAGAGAAAGAGGGAGTGCTCAACAGTGTCCAATATGGTTGAGAAGTCAAGCAAGGCAAAGAGGAAAAAAAGGAGACAGAGAAAGAGAGAAGTCAAGCAAGGCAAGGATTTAAGAGGTGTCTATTCTCCTTATAGAGACTGTTTGGTGACAAAGAAGATAGACTATTAGCATATATAAAAATACATGTGTGTATATACATAATATACACATATGTATGGCTTTATACACATTCATTCAGTTATCATAACAACATCATCTGGTAGGTACTGTTAGTATGCTTTTATCAAGATGAGAAAATGGAGACACAAAGAAGAGACAATTTTTCCAAGGTTAAACAGCTAGTAAGTGGTAGAGCCAGAAATTGAAATTGGTTGAGGACTTGAGTGGGAGGTGAAAGAATATAGATTAGGAGTGCAGATAATTCTTTCTAGCAATATCACTAATTTTCAAAGATAGTTTTGTCTGGGCAGATTGTCTCTGCTTATCAGGTTCAAGCTATGTGGTGAATACTACCCAAATTGCAGACTGACTCTCGAGATAACAAATGGCTTATGGAGAAATGCTTTAAAAAATCCAATGTGTTTAAATGGCAGTGATAACAACATGAAAAAAATTTTTTCCAATGTACCATCTCCATGAGTTTTGAAAACAGTACACTATTGTTGCTCCTTAAACCTAAAACAAGTGTAACCCTTGCCTGGAGCTACTCCAAGAATCATACCAAGAAAGTTCTCCCAATGGATCCACCAAAATAACTGGAATCTTGAACGATGAGTTTTAATTGTTAGTATGTCTTTATGAAGTACCTATTACATGTATGCATTGTCTGTTTAGAGTGCTGTCCTTCCAGAAACATCTTAAGGAAACCAGGATCCATTTGGTCAATTTGCGCCACTGTAGAAAATTAGTTAAATGATAAATTGTCACAAAGTTGAAATTTCTTAGTATGGGTGAAATACCACTCATTCGTGTGGGAGAAGAAATTTCTCCATAATTTTCTTTTCATTTCCAAATATTTGGGGAATATTGCATAGCCACATTCATCATCTGCTAGTATCTTATTATAAACCATTGTTGGATGAGAAACCACATTAAAGTATTTGCTATTTGCAGGATTTAGTACTCTAGTACAAGTAAGTTTTAACATGGTATGACTGAGAGCATAATTATAATTAGAAAATCTCTTTTTAAACCAGATTTAGAAACAGCGTGATCTCTGGAGTTTAAAAAAAAAGGTGAAAAAAAGATACTTAAGTAAAATTATTAAAATTGTGATAGGCCAGCAGTTTTTGGAAAGTTTAGGAAACCATCATTCAATTACAATATTCAATTTGGTAGTTTCTTTTGTGTCTCTTCATTTAAAAAAAAAATCATATCCAGAAAAGAAAATCAATAGTGTGTACAGTCGCCTCAGGATTTTTCTTTGGCCAAAACTGCCTATTTTTCATAATTGAATTTCCCAGTGACAGTCCCATGAACTTTATTGCCAGGTTGACTAGCTGAAGACACTCGATTGTCCCCCCACCATACAAAGAATTGAAGGGATGCTGAACACAACTAACTTGAAATTGGGAAAGACAATGATTTGTTTTTAACCACAAAAGGCATACTACTACTTAGATGAGCCAAAATTTTGGAACAAAATAAGTTTGTTTCCAATATTCTAATATGTTACATCGGCCATGTCAAAATGAGGTTACACTTTCCCTAGGACAACCCTGAGATTCCTGAGGCACTCCTCCAAACCTCACTGTTCTACTAAACATGAAGTCTATCCTGTCACCTCAGAAACAGGTTACAGTGCCCTCCTCCGCTGACAAGAGACACCTTAGGAGTTGTAGCCCTGTGCTTGGCCACAGGTCTTATTTTAGCATTACACACCTGATTTTCAAAGGTTATCTTTCCTAAATTAAAGGAAGAGTGAGACTGAGATGTGAGGGCTCCCCTGTGCTGACTGTGGTTTGCTTACATAAGATCATGTAAGTTTCCCAATAAGAAACCATACCTTCCAGGTGATAAATGGGTCAAATTCACAGAATATTAAAAGTGTGGGAGGGAGGCTGGGAGAAAAGGAGGCTTTCCTGCTTTCTATTTCAAGAATGTAGTGTAACTGGGATACTCACAAGATTTGGTCTAAAGAAAGAAAGAAAGCCATGAAGTAACAGAAAAGTGCTAACATAATAACTAGGAAATACCTCTGTGATCGCTTTTTATTTTTCTACTACTAAATGTTTTTTGTACTTTCTTCTTTATTTTTAACCACTTCTCCCCTCCTTCCTATTTGTCTTAAACTGTCCCCTCTTAAATGTAAAATATTCCTGTCACTGTGATTATGTGATCCAGTGGGATCTGTACATAAATCCCTTGATTCAGACAATTACCATTAGATTCAAACATAATGACCCAGTAGGTATCTGCCTTATATGAACTTTCACTACCCACAACACAGAAAATCCACTCGTACTGCCCTTCCTTTATTCCAAGGGTTATTACTAGGACCAGATAAAAACAACCTCCCAGGCCATTTTCATTCTAGAATCAGGAATCCTCACTGAACATACTTGTTTCCATTCTATTCCCAATTTCCTTTCTCTTCTGGCTGATAAAAGACTGAAGTCCTGGGTCTCAAGCCAAGCTACCAAGGAGTATAAAAGAACACAATAAACAGGAGAATTGGAAAAAAAACTTCCTTGTTAGTCTTGATAAATGGGGAATTGCTATCTAGCTTTCTTGCCTCCTAGTCTCATCTCCCTCTTATGTTAGTGAAGGAGTAATCTCCTTTTTGCTTTCTCAGTAATAACCATCAATCTTATCTATCAGAACCTTTCTTCAATATCCTAAATTAGCTTTAGTTTTTGCAATAAAAGTTGGCATGAAGTCTCTTTTTTTTTTTTCCAGAAACGATATATGCGACCAGAAATCAGGTACCTTGAAGTCTACATTTCTCACTCATCAAAGACAATTAATAACCCATTTTGGCTCACAGAAGCTAAAATGTTCCATCATCAATTTCTTTTTCCATTTTCTAAACAGAGACTCTTAAAGACACTTGGTGAGCACATTAAGACTACAGAATCAGCTGATGCTAATGCTATCATAATGGGTGTTCTTCTAACTTACTTTGTCAATTTATACAAAGCACCTGTTTTTTCAACCAACTACATTAAATGGTTGACTACAGTAGCAAGACCAATGTCAGAGACAGGTAGATTTAGGGTGGGTTGGCTCTGTATCCTGACAGATATGACTATTATTCTTTGTCATTTTGTCAGAAGCATTTTAAACCCAGAAAGAATCTATAGAAACCAAATGATCCATCCCTCTGTCTTCATACTGCTAAAGGATTATTTTTCATATTTGACCACCTGAGGTCCAAAGAGGTTAAGGGACTTTCTGGATGTCCCTCTGTTAACAGTAAAAGACAACAAATAGCCCATACCTTCACACTCTTATGCATAATACTATATGTTATTTACTGTGCCCATGAAAGACAAAGAAAAATAGCCTGTTTTATGCTGTCCATAAGTTTGTAATCTTAAAAAAAAAATCTATCATCTACACGTAACACCCAAAACACTATATTCCAGTGACTCAATTTACCAGCTATGTGAACTGGAATAAAGTACCAACTTCTCTAAACCTCAAATTCCATTTTGATAAAACGAAGAAAGTAATAATTATTTTCTTAGAGTTTTTTGAGGATAAATGAGATAATACAGAGAAAGCTCCTAAACAGTGCCTACCATGTATTAGGCATCCAATAAACAGTAGCTATTATTAGTCACCAAATCCTGGTGATTTAGATATTAAAATAATTTCTCTTACAGCTTGAATGAGATGTATTTAGGAAAAATAAAGTACTGCTTTACACTGCAGGTAGTAAACATGAAATATTAACCCAAGAACTGTAGAGGCTAGATACATAAGCAGCTACCTAAAGGGGTAATATAAACATGGCATTAACAATTGACAAAAAAGAAAAAAGACTGATGTGAGATTCCCTACTTGAGGTTGACCGGAAAAGATGAAAACTTTGCTCTTACCAATGTGCTTTGCAGTTATTATCCGATTTAGCATAGCATGACCCCATTAGGTAGCAATGTAGCTTCTCTTACATTAATTGAAGGCAGTCTATCCAAAATCCCTGACCTCTTCAAAGAACATGTAGGAATGGTCAAAGCTCAGAGGTGGAGGCGCGTGTTGTGTAGGAGGGGCAAAATAGAGTGGCTCCTTGCATGTCCAATTACATATGCTTTTAGACATAGCTTATGAGTAACAAAGATGATAAAAACAAAATCCTCTGTTATGCTGGTCGTTTTCCTACCCGAGGCTCAGGTGAGACCTCTCAGCGTGGCGCCACACCCACCTGCGGAGGAACACTGCAATCAGTGGGTAGCCGCTTCTCTTACCTTTCTAATGCAGCACGTTTGGGTCTCTGTGGTGCAGAGAGGGCTTCAGCCTCACGGCCAACTTCTAGGATTCCTCTCAGTGGTGCCTTGTTCATAAATAGTTGTTAGCTGTTCTTCTTGTGAGGAGGCCCGAAGTCAGAGACCATTTATGTCGCCATCTTGGTGACGTCACTCTCCCTCGTTCCAGCAGCAAAGGATACTATTGGCCTCCTTCACTTCTTTGAAACGCCGACTTCGCCGGCATTTAAAGCACCACGCTACCTAAGCATTTTGCTTTGCAACCATTCTAGCCATCCAATTGTGAATGTCCACTGCATGCCAATCTTATTCCTTTAAACCCCAAAAGAATAAGCCCCATCCAATGACAAAGTTTTAAGTATCTTGGTAAATGAGACTCCTTTTACTAGAATTTGGGTATTTCTACTTCATACTAACACCAGGACTGAATTATGACAACGATGATTAGCCAGGAATTTATAAGACTGTTTCTTTACAGGGAGACCATTAGCATTATAGATCTCAGCATTCCTTTAAGAATGAAGATTCAGGGGCGCCTGGGTGGCTCAGTGGGTTAAGCGTCTGCCTTTGGCTGAGGTCGTGATCCCAGATCCCGCAGCCAGCTCCTTGCTCAGCGGGGAGTCCGCTTCTCACTCTACCCCTCCCCCTGCTTGTGCTCGCTATCTCAAATAAATAAAATCTTTAAAAAAAAAATGAAGATTCAGCTTGGTTTTTAACTTTGTTGGAACTCCTTCACCCCTTTGCTGGTTAAGTGTACTGGGCAGAGTGGTGAACTGGTGAGCCCTGGAAAGGCCTAATGCCATCATTGAGTGTTCTAATAACCTTTTTTTTTTTTTATATCAGCTTTTCTGCATATAGAAGAACAATTCATACACTTGCTAAAGCTAGAAAAGTGAAGCATCCAGAGATATTGCTTTCCAATAAAGTAATAATGCTCCATTAGCTGTTTTGCTGTTACATGTTTTACCACGGACGTCTCTTCTTTAAGCCGTCTTGCCGTATGTGGCCCTGTGATAAATTTTATCAGTGGTCAGCGGGACAGGGTTGCAGGCTGGGCAGTAGCACAGTGGCTTTTTATCTGGCTTAGTTCCCCCTGCCATGCCCCCCACCCAAAGCAGCATTTTCTTGGCGTAATTTATGTTGTGGCATTTCTGTCAGTAGATATGGTGTCAGCAATTTGTGTTCCTAATGGAAGTTTACATGGAAATGAGATACTTAGCCACAGAGTAACATTAAGGATGGGATAAACGTAATAAAAATTGTAATGCAAAGGTGTTGGTGCCTGCTCGTATATTTTTTTAAAATTCTGAAACAAGGATTGTCTTTTGCCAGCAAAGTTTGTTTTCCAAGTCTAAAATACTGGCATATAAGTAATATGTACAGAGCACACCCATTCACAGTTAAGGCTAAAATTGTGTCAGCACATATATTAGAAGCTTCTACATTCCAGAGGCCTTATAGTACTGTCATAATATTTTAAAATAAATTTTCTTTCTCTTTCTTTTTCTTTCTTTCTTTTTCTTTCTTTCTTTCCTTCTAAATTGAAAATTTTAGAACCCAGCAAGTTTAACCAAAATCTGTGGCGTTGGTACTTTGGGAAAAATATGTACATATGACGTATATTTTTGTAAAGTTAAACTCAGCTTAGTGCAAGTTTTATTGGAGAAATCATTTCACTGATTGAATAATCTTTGTCCCCATACAGTTTACCATAATAAGATTTTCAATTATTCCATTGCAGGATATTGAGAGCATTTAGAAATAGCTGTGTGCTGCATTAGAAATGAAACAGAAGCATTGTTTAGACTCCTTAGCCAAAGGCCCCTGAGATAGCCCAAGCTCTGGAGTTATATAGACTCTCAACTTGTCTGTCTTAAAAAAGGCTTTTACACAAATGGGATCCTCATTCATTTTGAGTTGCTGCAGACAGAAGCAGAGGTAGAACTCTTTCATGTACCTACAACCTCTGTTACTATCACACTCTCTTCCTCACAGACAACATGTTTCCCAAGAAGCAAAGAAGGAACATGGACATCGGGAATCCTCGAGACGGAGTTTCACTGCATTATCATAGGAAGCTTCCCGCTATTGAATTAGCAACAAGCAGATTTTATCACTTACATTTTTGTGTGATTTAAAGTATTTTAAAAATAATGTGTTTAAAGTATTTTTAAAATAATGACATTTTTCCCCTTAACTAAAATTTCATGGTTGACCCTTCCATCATATGGATTCTATCTTTAAGTATTTGGTAATATTCTGAGCCGAAAGTGAAATCATAGTTATTTTATGCACAAAGATGTTCAGAAAGGGAGACTTGCTTCCGCGAATGATTCCTGCATTTCTGAAACAATTTTCCTCAAGTCAAACTGGCAAGAAAGACCTGAACTCCATTAGTTGAAAATTTTCACCCTTTTGAAATGATTTAAGGACCTGTCCTTAGTAATTTTGATTAAAGATGAATGTTTTGAAATTCAGTCCCTATATCCAAGGTATATCTCCCAGAGTCCTACTAGAATTTTGAATAGACAGCCGAGCAGCATACACAACTTACACATACCAAAATGCCAATATATGTATTCAGCTTTGTAAATACGGCTTTAAAAATACCTCGCCATATTTAGCCACTCCTAAATATGTATTTACACAAGTCTACACACTGTAAGTGTTTACCTGGGAGACAGGAAAGGTCTCTCTGGTAAATAATATGGGTTTTATAGCCTTTCATGAAGGAATTTTTTGTTTGCTATGTAGAAAAAATCAGCTCCTCTCAGTTATAATTTAATAAAATTTTTCTTTCCCTGCAAATTTACTGCATAGCACTTGAGGTAAAGCCCGGTAATGTTCAGAAAGAAAAAAAAAAAAAAAGACAACACTGGTGTTATCTTTGGGTACAGAGTGGCTTTGATTCATTTTGCTAAAAACTACAGAGGGTAGAAAGCATGGATATGATTTCTGAAAACCAAACAAATAAAAATAACCTGTCAGATATATTTTAGAGCTAAGGCTATTGAGTAATTACCTATTTTTTCAGGTTAAAAAAGAAATCAGAATCTTTAGGAAGATCCAAATGATTAAAACTACTTTGCCCTGAATTTTCTAGATCATTGACTTAAGTTTATACTTTATATTACATGAGTGGGTATAAGTTAAACATTTTCAGCTGATAAGCAAAATTGTGTTAAATCCAACATATGAACAAATTCTTACAGAAAAGCAGCATTGCCCAGTACACCAGTCCAAGGACAGAAAATGTTCGGTGCACACTCTTAGCTGGCAAATACATGGCCTTGAGCAATTGAGTTGATCTGACTTACGTTTTTGAATTTGTAATTAGGTTGTGATCTACCTAGATCTAATGAATGATGGATCTGTACTGATATATTAAGTACTGAATATTAATAGAGAAAAAATTTGTTTTTAAATAAGACACATTTTCCTTTTTTTAATTGAAAGATACAATGTGAGGTAGAACATGATGCTTGGAATTAAAGAGATGCCCTGTTATTTCGTAGGTTCTCACAATTTATTCACCATCACCTTCCCCACCTTCACTCTCCCCTTAGAATCTTAAAGCTTTTGAAATCACCTAATATTAAGCAAGTGGTCCCTGACTTTCATGAACCACTTTAGGGACCCAGAAATGGACATGGCTTAATCTGGAGTCCTTTAAAGTTTTGGGGGAGGTTCTTTCTGAAGGGACCACTATCCTAATCAGCTCACTTCCTTCTAGAAGATAAATGTGCAGGATTTCCAGCAGCTTGTCTCTGGAACCACTGAAGATGTTCCTGTCATCAGTGGACTTAGAGACCTACAAGAGAACAAAAAGACAGAGGCCCCTTACATGAATTCTAAAGACACTTAATAAATTACAGCTTTACGGTTAAAGGACTCCTCTTCTCGTTCTTTGTTCTGTGTCTTTCAAGAATTTTCTCTTTCAGAATCTTTCTGTGCATGGGTGCTTGGACACTGAATACATGAGTTTGATTTATGTTGAGAATGTGGGAAATATGGGCACTTTTGGCAAGTCCAGATATTGAAACATTTCAGGCTTTTTTCAGGATAGAAACATATCAGTTTTTTTAATGGGCCCAATTATTTCACCCTCACATAAAATGCCTGTTGAAATTTGTCAATGCAAAACAAGTGCTTGTATGCCTTCCTATCCTATCTCATCTCTAAACACAGCTTTGAAGAGATCAGGTTTACACACACACACACACACACACACACACACACACACACAAGTAGGTGAGAAAATGTTTACATGTCAAATTCAGATGGCTTAAAGCAGTTTACTTTTAAGACTTTTTCTTCCATTTGTTCTTAAATTGCTGAAAGATGCGTGCTATCATGTAAGATTAAAACAATCCTTTAAAATGAAAATATGATTTGTTTTACATTTAAATGTACTAGAAATTTAAATACAATGATATGCTTGATGAACATGGAACGGGGGTTTTACAAACTAGGTCATTAATTCAAATCTGATCCAGAGAGTGCTGAATATCCTATAGCTGTCTGTTAGGAGTATCTAAACTAAATATAATAAATAAATATCTGACTATATTTCATACAAAAATTATACTTATTCTACTAACTGAAATGGAACACAATATACTATTTGTGTGTTCAATTTATACTTTTGAAAGTCATTCTTTATCATCTTACATATTCACAAAAGAACAGAAAATTCATTGTGTGCCAATAATACCCACACATGTGCACTAAAAGACACAAAAATACATTGCCCACCTTCTGAGTATGAATCAGCAGGATACAATTCTCTCAGCTGCATCCTAGATCCTCACATACCTATGGACATGGCAGGTTAGAAGGATGACTCCTGTGTATAGCGAATCCATTCTGGCCGCAGTGAATTACATCCCAGGGGACTGCAAGAACTAACACATGAGCAAAATTACTGACCCTTACACTGGAATCACAGCCGGTTAGAAAAAGCACTGCCTTCTGTCTCTTAGTATCTCTTAGACATTAGAAAAAATACAATTTCTATTCATTTACTTCTGACCAGTCACTCCACACCTTATCCCCATTAAGACTCAGGCATAAGTTTAGAGAGTCAGAGTACTTGACAAAGACCTACTACGCTAAAAATTGCCTCTGCATCTTCTTGCCTCTTTTCCTGGAAGCAAACATGTGTACTTTGACTCTCTTCTTTAAGGGTTCTTTCCTGAAACTATGGCAAGATTTCAGAATTCTTGAGTTTGGATGGAGACTGAGGCCCACATCTCTTGGGATGAGGGGATAGTGTGAAGGAGGCTCAGTCAGAATTAAATCGCAACACTTTGTGTGCCTGGCAAATGTAAAACTCCTAGAGGACAGTCCTACTCCAGTCTGGTTAAGTCAGTCCTGATGCATGGTGCTTAGTTCTTAATGCTACCTTATAAGACTGCACAGTACTCAGGGAAGAGAATATAGGGTCAAAAAAGAAATGCAACATACCCTACAGAGTGCAGTTGAAAGTGCTGGGACTGCTTAGAAAAAAAAAATTGAGAGAATTTGGAATTCCCTTCAAATATCTTATTAAGGACTGTTATGCAGAAGATGGATTAGGCTTATTTTGTAGCTTATTCTGGCTGAATATAAAGAACTTCCTATGAGTTTGTGCTGTTCCAAGAAAGAATGGACTGCCTGCCTCAAGAGAACCTAGATAGTATCCAGCACAGGCTAGATGGCTTCCTGGGAGTTGGGCTGGATGACCTTTAAGCCTCTTCTCAATGCTGAAGTTGAATGAATCTATAAAACCAATCCAGTCAGGAGAGTTCCAGGGGGGCTCACAGCAGTTTCAGGATACTGTCACACAAAGTCATTGTAACTAGGCATATCCTCATTTTGGTTGCTTCTAAGCCCAGGATTTTTTTCAAGGAGGCTGAATTTCCTGCATTGAATGTGACTGTAAAAAGAACATGAATTCTCCCATCAGAGAATCCTGGTTTAGAATCCTGGCCCTTCCATTCTAGCAATTGTGTGAGTTTGAGGAAGTCAACGAATCCAAGAATCTCAGTCACAAAATTTAGGATTACTATTCCCATCTCACAGAGTAGTTGTGAGCACATTAAATGATCTGTATACTACCTGGTGTTTGCAGTAGGTATTATCTGCTGTAGGCGCATACGTACATGGTACGTAGTATCATGGCCTAAAAAGCCCACTTCAAGACCTCATGGTAGAGATGATCATACTGCAGAAAGTTCTGAATGCAGTGAGCTAGGGTGATGTGTGTCAAGTACCTGCTTCTAAAAAGGTTCCCTTTTCCATCCAGACTACACACATTTATGTTAATCTGTAAAGAAAAAAGATCCTACTGTGGAAATTGTGCTATAAACATATAAAATGTGGTAAATGAAATAATAATCACAGTGATGAACTTTATCAAAATTTACATGAGATGAATAATGCAAAGGCAGAGGAAATTATTCTCTACTAGCAGCAGAAATCCTCTACGTGGCTCCCTCTTAATTTCAAGATGCTTCTAGTAATGCAGTCTTTCTGATTATTGCAGCTCCTTTATCTTTTTAAAATCAAATCACCTAAGGATGGAAGCTTTGGTCACAAAGACAATGAGAACTGCCTGATTTCTTTTCTTTTTTTTTTTTTTTTTAAGATTTATTTATTTGAGACAGAGAGAGAAAAGAGAGAGAGAACTAGTGGGGGGTGGGGCAGAGACAGAGGGAGAGAATCTCAAGCAGACTCCCCCCTGAGCCAGAGTCTGACGCACTCAATCCCACGATCCTGAGACCATAACCTGAACCAAAAGCAAGACTCAGATGCTTAACCAACTGAGCCACCCAGACACCCTGCCTGATTTCTTTTCTAAAGAGATTCTTTTCACCCTCATCAGGTGAATCAAATTCCCAAACTAAAAATTGTGATTTTCAACCAAAGAGGTGATTATTTTCATGTATAAATAGTTGGTGAGTTTGAAAGTGGAATCAAAGATCTCTGATCTAGTCAGTCTTTACAACATGCATGGGGTATTTTTGACATAAATTTATACTTTTACCATCCTTTGAAGAACACGCACAGCCACTTCTGGGTTTTTCAGTTTGAACAGGAACTTATACACAATTCACACTGAAATTGTAGTATTAGCTACAGTTCCTACTGAAATGATTCTGTGTGCCCAAGAAGGGACGATTAGATTTGATGGAAACATTTATTCCTTTAGATTTGTAACCTTAAACACACAGCTAAGTTAGGCGACCTTTTCAATGGTTGAATTCCTTTAGGCAATCTGGTTACAATACATGACAATGTGACATCCAAAGATGCTTGGCTTTCTGGGGCGCCTGGGTGGTACAGCGGTTAAGCGTCTGCCTTTGGCTCAGGGCGTGATCCCGGCGTTATGGGATCGAGCCCCACATCAGGCTCCTCTGCTATGAGACTGCTTCTTCCTCTCCCACTCCCCCTGCTTGTGTTCCCTCTCTCACTGGCTGTCTCTATCTCTGTTGAATAAATAAATCTTTAAAAAAAAAAAAAAAAAACAAAGATGCTTGGCTTTCAACTTGCAAGAGAGGCTGGCGGTAGGGAGCTCATGTTCCAGGAACACAATTCTCTAGCCCCAGCATAAGTACTCTTGCTCATAGGAGAGGAGGCAAATTATCCGAAGGCGAAGGCTTTGGGACAGCCTCTGGCTTCCTGCCCTACCTTCATGTGGCAGTAATTTCCCTACACAAGAGGCAGAGGGCCTGTCCTTGACACACAGTGTCTGCCTTGCCTCCCACACACAAACCCACAAGAAAGTCTGACCCAGCAAGTATTAAGAAAAAAGCCCTGACCTGACCACACAGCAATTCTGGGGCATGAGCAGTAGCCACTGCCGTGCCCCTGGCAAGGGTTTCACTGCATCCAACTGAAAGTGGGCATAATAAAATTCCTTTGTCAGAGTCCCAATGGAGTGTTGGCAATTGAGTGCATATTGTCCCCTTGGTAGAAACGACTATGAACAGCATGAAATCTATGCTTTGGCAGCAAGAGAACTTGGTGCTAGCATTTTTCTAAACTGAAACAAGACAAATGAGTTGGCCTGATACTTACAAGTTATCTTACATGTTAAATCACCTCTAAAAATAAAAAAAAAGAAAAAAGATTGAAAGAAAATTATAAATCTTACGAAAGGAAAAAGATGGTTAGAGAAGTTTTATGCTTGTAAAGAATGATTTTAAAGCATCTTGAGAAGCCTGAGTTGAGGAAACAAAGAATTGTGAGCACCTAAGTTGCTTTAGGCTGTTCAGAATTCAAGGACTGAGGGGCAGGGTATGAACAAACTCCCACAGTAACTCAGAGAGTACTTACTTGTAATTAGTCAAAAAGTTCTCATACACAGTAAGTTATTACAAAGTTCAGGAAATAGCAGGCACTGAATTTAGGCACTAAACAAACACAAATAGAAATAGATGCTGCCTCACAAAAATCAATTCACAGACATAAGGTATAAACCTTCTGGATAGCAAAGGATAAGCAGTAAAAACTAGAGAAATTTGATTACGGGCATTAAAAAGTAGAGTAAATATTCTAGGGAAATAGTCATATATCTTTTTCTTCCTCCAAAATTTCTCAATGTGCTACTAAGCCTTCATTTTCTTTCCCCTCTCTACTCTGATAGATGGCATTATTGATCAGAGACCCCGCCTCAGTTCCTACAAGGTCTGGATCATTGTTACTTCTCCATTTCCTAACTGGCTTCTGACTTACTGGCCCAAAGAAGATGGGCATAGCCCTAGAATAGGTTCAAGTTCTAAGCAACACAAACACAATGCTTCTTCCCAAAGGAATGTTTTGAGCTTTCTTTCATGGGAATAGTGTGTGTCTTAACCCAAATGAGGACAGAAGACCTCTTTGCTCACGGTCCCCACTACACTCAGAGAGCACAGATCCCGGGAACAGAAAGAAGAATAGGGGCAAAGCTTCCACACTCTATGTTCCTGATACAATGTGATAAAACAAACCACTTCATTATTTGTCATCTAATTCAATCTCAAACCAAATCTGATTTGAAAAGCACAATGGTTATCAGATCAAAAACCTGGAGATGCTTTACAAAATACGAGACAAAGATATAGACGTATGCATGAGCTACACATAGTGACATTTTAAAATAGAGCAAAAAATGTATAAATCCTTTCCCTAATACGCCCAAGATTTTAAAAGTAAAATGAAGAATCTGTCAATGAGTCTGAAACTGAACCACTCTAACCAGGCTCAATGTTTATAGATGACGAGGAGCCAAACCAATAATAATATTGTGGCATTGATTCTTTATGGTCTCAGTCACACCCACCTCATCACTTAATATATTTTTCCTTCTAATATGTGTTCAATCCTTTTTGACGGCTTGGCTCAGAGCTTAGATAATAGAGCCAAACCATATCCCTTTGGTCGGTCTCAAGCTTGGCTGGACTTCCGATGACTTCCACATACTAAGAGCCACTCTCACAAAAAGCCTCATATGATAAAGCCACCTGCCTAACAAGTAATAAGAATCAGCATTTCTTGATTAATTGTACGAGCTAGTCACCATGTTTAGGGCTTTACACACACTACGTCATTTAATCCTTCCAAGAACCCACTGACCTCATTAGCTCCATTTTACAGATAGGGAATTGAGGCAGGGAAGTTAGGACTTTCTCAAGGTCACAGGGTAGCAAATGGCGGGAACTTAATTCTGTCAATTACGTTAAAATTGCCACAGGTTCACACAGTGTCGTTTGGCTACACTTTGAGGCAGATTTCCTGACTCACTTTTGGAAATGTAGAAAGCTTCACATGGCTGTATCATGTGAAGATTGGCCAGCATTTCTGAGGTGTCTGACTGGGAAATAAGTTGCTCACCTTCAGATAGTACAGAGGTCTAACGTTCACAAACACACAATCAATGACTAACTCTACCCTCTGCCACCGTCACCTCCACCAACAAGAGAACTGCTTCACAACCACACGAAAGATTATTTTTTATGACTTGCAGGGTTTTTTTTTTAATTTCTTTTAATGTAATGTAATGTAGTATGGTGTCTCCCTGTTTGCAGATACTGGGGGCAGGATTATAAAAAGTGTGAGCTACCTCAGGCCAAACCCGAAATAGCCCCGGTCCTTCCATCCCTGAACTTCAAAGCCAGCCCATTCTCCCTGCGCTGCTGTGGTGACTTCTGCAGTGGTCACGGGCGTGCAGCCTGGGTGGTCCCCCATATCCAAGCATTCCCTGCGCCAGGGAGCAACCACATGCCCTGGTTCTGGGGACGGAAAGGCAAGGGAGGAAAAGACAGAGCTGATAAATACACCCTGGCTTCCCCAAACTCTCCCTTGGAGAAAGTCAAATATATATGAGCCGAATGTGCTTACACAAGGCAAAGCTTTTCAACAGTACACCACCGCCCCACACGGCCTAGGGTTTTTCCTTCCTGACTACCGCAAAGCAACATGGGAGGCCACATGGCACCTCGTGGGGTGTGGGAAGATCATGAAACTAGAAGTAAAGAGACCCAAGTTCTGATTCTGTCACTCACAAGCTCTGTCACTCATAAGCCCCAATTCTTAATTCTCTATGCCCATCCATATTCTTCATTTTATGATTCTCTAGGTGTTGGGCATTGGAGCTTATTTGTTTATTTCCTGAATATAGGAAAAATATAAAGTATTTCTCCCAAATTTCCTCAGCCCCTGACTCTGTTAGAGGAAAGTACTAATTGACAGTATGCAAGTTCTAGTGTAAAGAGTATTCAATTAGAAATCAGCTTTTGCATCTTGGAGAGAGCAGACAGGAAGTCCCATGGAGGGCCTAGACTCACCTCAAGCACATCTCTTCTCAGGAGAGAGAACAGAAGATTGACACCTGCAAAAGCAGGAACTTAGCAGTAACACTGTCCCCACTGAGCATTTGGAGAAACCTCTTTCTCCAGCTTGTGATGGGGCTTTAATGTGAGGGACATTATCCAGAAAGGCCTGGTAGAAACAGAGAACCACCAGCCTATGCAGCTCTGGGGGAAGTTTCTCTTCTTTATGAAACTCTTTTTTTTTTTTTTTAAGATTTTATTTATTTATTTGACAAAGATAGAGACAGCCAGCGAGAGAGGGAACACAAGCAGGGGGAATGGGAGAGGAAGAAGCAGGCTCATAGTGGAGGAGCCTGATGTGGGGCTCGATCCCGGAACACTGGGATCACGCCCTGAGCCGAAGGCAGACACTTAACCACTGTGCCACCCAGGCGCCCCTCTTTATGAAACTCTTAAAGGAACCAGCCCTAGCATTGGGAAGAATACCAAGGTTCTTTGAACTTAAAAAAAAACAAAACAACAACAACAACAACAAAAAAAACAGGTGTCTGGATGTTCAACAATCACGGGCTGCAAGGTGGGGAGGAAGAACTGGCTTTTCTTTGAAGCTAGAATCCATTTGGCATGTGTTCAGTAGATATAAGGAGCAGATCCCATGGTCACAAGTTGTTTTATCTAAATTTTTGGTCCCGGTTTCCTTTGTTGTGAGTTCCAAGCTGCTTTGCACCCTTCCATCCTTTACAACTATTGAGTCTCTTCTACAGATCTGTAAAAATAAACAGGCCATTTCCAGATTACCAGCCAGCGACACCACATCCTGCGTTAGAGGTAATGATAACTAAGAGTAAGGCAGGTAGTCCCCCAGACGCATCTGGGAAGCATCCTCTTCTCTGAACAGAAGCACACAGCATTCGATTCTAGCCAAAGCTTGTTTGGCCTTGTGGTCTGCTGAGTTGAAATGGTTATGCCATTTTTTTTGTGTGTGAATCTAAAGATTATGTTTTTCATCTGACATTTTTCCTTTTTTTAAATTTTGGTATAAAAAAGTAACCCCCGGGGGAAACTCTACTGGCTTAGGCCATGAATCCCAGGTGTATCCTAATTAGCTTTAAAACTTATTAAAAAAAAAAAAAAACTTCAAGTTGAAGACAGCTAAGGAACTAGCAGCACAGTTTGGGCTAATTAACTCTTCTGGTAACATCTACTGACTGGAAACTGTGGTCTCAAAGATTCTGTGATAAGGTAGCTACCCAGGATCTTATCTGCACTTTTAACTCCTTTTAAATTAATCAGCTTTATCATGATTAACAACCTGAAATTATTTTTAGCTCTAGTTCTTATTTATTCTTTCCCCCATTCCATTAATGTATTCTTCACTTTCTCCCAGCCAAACCCTCCAATCTCTACTTAATATATAGAAATTTCATGAGACCAGCACCTCTCTACTCCCAAACGTGCAGGAACATACACTGGGGGGTAAGTGTAAGGAGTAGTCTTTCTTCTGCATCCTGCATTTGGCATTCTCAGAAGCGTGGGCAGAATGAGGATGGGCAAAGACAGAAATATTGCCAGATTCCACTCAGAGAACTCTCATTCTGCTCCTTGGAATCTTAAGCTGCCCTCTCCATCTTCCCTAACTCCTCAAGGGAATGTGTTTTCACTTGGAGCAGTCTCTTGGTAGCTGATATGCAGTAAAAGGAAAACCACACCTGCGGTTATATCACAGCCCAGGGAGGGACTAGCTATAGATCCGTTAATCTTGTCCATCCTTCTGGGATGGCCTGTGACAGTTGGCAAATGGGCCTGGAAAGACTGCAATAATAATATAGTCCTACTGACCTCTCTCCTACCACCTTGTAAGGACAGGTGTCCCTTCAGGAAAACTTAGGTTTCATCCAGTTTACAGTTTACATAGCCTCAGAAGGCTACTCAGAAGACTTAGGCGAGAAATAAAAAATCTCTAATCTTCTATTAAGGAAAAGGAATATTGGCCCAGAAATCAAAAGAGCTAGCCTCTAATCCCTTCTCTGCCATTAACTTGTGACTTTGGAGAAAACAGTGTCTTCACGTGAACATTATTAAGCCAGAGGATTCTAAAGGCCCTTTCCATCTATAAAGATTCTATGAAAGAATGTACTCTCCCATTTGCTCCTTTGAAGACCAACTGCTATAATTGCTAACTCCTGTCCAGATATCAGACAGAGGAATCAGACTCAAGGAAACCCAGATTTACATTTCGTAGGACTCTAAGAGAATTTTCAAAGACAAACTTTTACCACTCTTTTCTGAAATCAGAGAGCTCTTGCATGCCAATGCCAGTTATAAGACCTACATGAAATAAAATATCATTTTTTCTGATGAATTGATCACCAGTCAGAAGGTTAAATTCAGATTCCCTGATGAAGCAATAAAGCAACTCTAAAAGTTGAACAAAAATAAATAAAGGGGGGCGCCTGGGTGGCTCAGTCATTAAGTGTCTGCCTTCAGCTCAGGGCATGATCCCAGAGTCCTGAGATCTAGCCCCACATCAGGCTCCCTGTCTCTCTCTCTGTCAAATAAATAAATAAAATCTGAAAGAAAGAAAGAAAGAAAGAAAGAAAGAAAGAAAGAAAGAAAGAAAGAAAGAAAGAAAGAAAGAAAGAAAGAAAGAAAGAAAGAAAGGTGACTACAACAATATAAACACCAAACGAACATTTTACTCCTTATTTTGTGCCAGACGTTGAGCTAGGAATTTCTGCCTGTGCTATCTCAGCTTAGCATTATAAACAGGCTCAGTCCTCTCATTATGTTCAATTATCACCCCCCGACCCAGGACAGCCTGCTATATGCCGACCTCCAGCACAGAGATATTGTATAAAGCAAGACCTTTATACACAGGCACACCCAACCAGTCCACCCACCCTATGGGCTTCCAGAGACTTCATCTCAACACATCACTTCCTGGAAAGAGGAAAAGAGTTCCCTATTTGTCAAAAAGAAAAGAAGTCTCAGTGTTTGCCTTTTTCTGGTATACTTCCTTCTGGTCTCTGAGAGTATTTTATCTACACAAGGAGGGTCACTCTAATGTCCAGATCAATATCTGCAAAAGCTTTTAAGCTGTAATAACCATGATCTTCAGCACTCAACATATCCTGACAAGACCCCCTTCATGTCAAGTGAAGTGGGTAAACTCTTAGGAAGGGATTTTTAGACTCATTCCTTGGCTACCAGTACTTTTAGTAGAAAAGTCCATAATCATTAAGCCAAATATGCAAGGGAATAGGCATTCCCAACAACATAGTTTTAATTTTCTTTAAATCCAACCAGCACAAACTTCATCACTACATTGTTGCTAACTAATGAGTTGAATTTTGGCAGCCCATTAATCTTAATTTTGTAAACATTGATTTTTTTCCCCTAGGTTTTGAATGGAGCTAAAATTAGCATGGGTTTTTGTTTTGTTTTGTTTGGGGGGTCTTTTTTTAGTATAACCTCCTTTTCAACTTCCTGCTACTGGATATTTTATTGCAACAAACAGCTCTATCCTTGACCAGGGTCTAAAAAGAAGTCAGAGGAGTTCTGGGAATAATGGTCCCACCTCTCATCTTGTTTCACACACTTCCCCTGTCCCTTCTGGGACATGGAGCCGCCATTGACTTCTAAGGAAATTCACTTGAGGCTCAATTAAAACTATGGGGCACAGAGAAGAAGCAGCATGCCCTCACCTTTTCCTCCCCAGTAAGATCTGTTTCCAGGACCAATCCTATATAGGAGAACTTTTGAGGGTTTGTGGTAAAAGACGCAACTAGAAGGTTCAGGCCAGCCCTCATTCATTTGACAACTGCTGGTTTATCTCAAGTTTCTTTCATAAATGCAAATGCCTAAAGATTAAAGTTCAAATGCCTAAAGATTAAAACTGAGAGGATCTCTCCTACCAAAGGGAATGCTCATGGCTTCCAATCTCTCCCCCAGCTCGATCTGGCTTCTTAGCCACTGCCATTCAGCAAACACAGTTTAGGGAACAGCAGTTTTATTAGTGTTGGAGATGTGTGGTATGAACTACATTCTTTCCAGCTAAGCTGAGAAGATCATTTCACATCACTCATTTTCTCATTATGCCCTCTCTTTGGCATGGTCTCACATACAACAGGCTACCCATCTTTCCTTTTTCCTTTTTTCCTCTGTGATAGCCTATTCTAGAAGGTTTTGAGCCCTTGCCCCTTATTTTCCTCAGAACAACCATACTGTAGCCTCCAAGATTCTCTCTTCCCTTCTCTACCATACACCTAGTCAGTTGCCATTACTTTATATTTCTACTAATAAAATACGAGTCCAATCTCTGAGCATCATCTGATAACTTATGACAAACCAATCACATTTCTTCCTTTGAAGCATCCTGACATTTATCACTTTCCTTCAATATTTTATGCTACTCACTGAAATTCTAAAAGCAGTCATCTAATCAGTCTTGGGGGAGGGAGAGCATCTCCAGGCAGAAGGCTGTACTTGTGGTGATAAAGTACAAAGGTCCAACGGTTAGACAGCAGACAGCCAAGCAGAAATCTTCGTGCTGCTACGTACTGGCTGCATCTCCTTGGTCATGTTCCATAAGCTCAGAAACAGCAGCCCAGAGTCTGGATAGAAGAGAGCATGTTTAGCAGACAGGTTCTGAATTTGCTAAAGCAGAGCAGAAATATTTCAAACCTTCATCCACAGGAAGATAGAGTGGGATCAGCTTACATTGACTTCACTGGGTGTGAGCTTTTCACTCTGGATCTCTTGTTGTCGTCCAAGTGTGACAAAGAAGTTTCGTCAAACCTATCTCTTAGCAATTGACAGTGGTTCATTAGAACTCTGTGTTGAGAATTCTGAGGCCACTGGCTCTTAGAGAAACAAAGCATGATTGATTATTAATGTCTTCCATGAAGAAGGAGAAAAAGGTGGCTTACATGTTTATGTCTGCCCTCCAGGCAGTGTAAACAATGGAGGTCAAGGAGGGCAATTTCAGCCAAAGAGTGACATGATAAAAGACATGTTTTAGAAGATTAATCTGGCAACAGATTATAGGAAGGGTTGCTGACACAGAAGTAAAAAAAAAAAAAAAAAAAAACAATTTGGAAGCTTTTGCCAAAATCAGGACAGCAACCATGCAAACAGAAAAGAAGGACTACATTTAAGAGATTTTAAGAACTAATCGATATACTTAGCATGACTTCCAAAGAGCCTTTAAACTGAGGGCGTTTTTTAATAGATTTCATTTTTTAGAGCAGTTTGGGTTCTCAGCAATATGGAACAGAGGGTATAGAGATTTCCTATTCACCCCCGACCCCCACACTTGCACAGCCTCCCCCATTATCACCACCCCCCACCAGAGTGGCACATTTGATACAACTGATGAACCTACACTGACACATTATAATCACCCAAAGTCCATAGCTTACATGAGGGTTCACTCTTGGAGCTTTACATTCTATGGGTTTGGACAAATGTATAATGACTTATATCCACCATTATAGTATCATACAGAGTAGTTTCAATGTCCTATAACTCTTCTGTGCTCTCCCTATTCCCTTCCACCAGCCCTAGCAACCACTGATCTTTTTACTGCCTCCATAGTTTTACCTTTTCCAGAATGTCACAGAGTTAGTCATAGTATATAGCTTTTCAGAATGCCTTCTTTCACTTAGTAATATGCATTTAATTTTCCTCCATTGGAATGAGATTGGCAGCTCATTTCTTTTTAGTGCTGAATAATATTTTATTGTCTGGATGAACCACAGTTTATTTACCTACTCAAGGACACCTTCGTTGCTTCCAGCTTCCATGGGCAGGTTTTTGTATGGATGTAAGTTTTTAACTCTTTTGTGTACATTACCAAGCAGCACAACTGCCGGATCAAATGGTAAGAGTATGTTTAGTTTTGTAAGAAACGGACAACTTGTCTTCCAAAGTGACTATATGCCATTTTCCTTTCCCACCGACAATGAATGAGAGTTCCTAATACTCCACATCCTCACCAGCATTTGGTGTTGTCAGTGTTCTGGATTTTGGCCATTCTAGTAGGTATGTGTGTTATCCCATTGCTGTTTTCATTTGCATTTCCTGTTTGACGTATGATGTGGAGTAGAGTTAAGGCATCTTGATTCTTGAGAAGGATACCTGTATTGGCTAGTTCTTACATTAACAAAGATTCATTTATTTCATTCATCCATTCCTAAGCAACGTCACCTAGGAGACAGCAAGATAAGAGGACATTTGAAATACAGTACAGGTAAATTTTGACAAATGACAGGTAAGGAAAATTTTGGATGAGATGCATTCCTAACATTGGTGAGTATTTTGGTCAACACAGTCAACTTTTACCCTGGTAAAGCAGAGGCCATCTAGAGAGACTCAATGACCTTGGGCAGAGGTGTTAGAAGATACTGAAAATAAATCTTGCCTTCTTCATAATTTTGACCAGCAGCTCTGGCCCTGCCTTAGTTCATTCACTTTTGCCTCTCCATCTTGTGATAGGTACATCATGACACTTATCCCGGAAGTAGAGACACAAGGCTGACACCAGATCTCATTTCAAAGACAAGTCTCTTAAAAGGCCTCCCAGAGCATAGAGCAGAAGGAAAAGGAAGACACTGATTATAATCACTAATACTGAAAATGTATTCATTTGTTAATTTATTGAGGGACCACTATGTATGAAGCTCTGAATTAAAAAGCATTTCAGAGATTGGGCACATTCAGGATGGTACGGCCATAGAGACATACTTTGATTTGCCGTTTGCTTTCTTATTTGTGCAGTAGTGTGTTGTTTAATATTTACATTAAATATTTAATATTTACATTGCAGATTTTCCAACTCTGTTTTATTTTTGACCCTTAGTTTTATACCACTGTGGCTGGAAATATACTTGGTATGATTTCAGTCTTCTTAAATTTGTAATATTCGTTATGTCTCTTTTTATGTGATTTAACCAGGGGATTCTTCTGTGTGTACTTAGAGAAAATGTGTATTCTACTTTTCTTGGATGGAAGGCTTTATATATACCTTTTAGAACCATGTATTCTGAAGTATGCTTCAAGTAAAAAAAATGTTTTGTTGAAAAAAACATTAACTGAGGATACTCGTTTAAAATAAAGCATATCAGAGGGGAGGTTGGAGGGACGGGTGAAATAGGTGAAGGAGATTGAGAGTACACTTATGACGAGCACTGAATAATGATATATAGAATTGCTGAATCACTATATTGTACACCTGAATCTAATATAATACTGTATGTTAACTATACTAGAATTAAGATTAAAAATTTAATAAAAAAATAAAAATAAAAGCACTTCAAAATTATATGACGTATATCCTCCAGAAACATACATTCTACCTAGGAGAAAAAATACATCTTTATTAAAATTAAGGAATAGATTAAGAGATGGCACAGGCCATAGATGGCAAATGTCCCTGCCTTATAATAGTAATTGTCTTAGGTATGGTACAAGTTGAGTGAATGATTTGGGGAACGGGAATAACCATTCATGAAGTGCAGAATCACAGAGATTTTCCAAAGCTAGACAAATGGTAGGCAAACAGGAATAACCAATGAGGAAGGGCTGTTTGGAGAGGACTGGCCCTGACTGGGGCTCCCTCCTTCCTGCACAAATGTGTTGATTATGTGAACCCAACTAGGCTGGGGGAAAGATGATTGGAACATTTCCTTAGACAATGGCCCAATTGAAAGGTCACTTCCTGACACTTTCCATGTCCCTGAGGGGGAATCCCATACTGGCTCCCAGTAAACAGAGATGTCTATGTTGAAAGCCAGGCTTCCAAACAAATCCTGCCTGCCAGAGTCATAGGCCTCCACTTTGGGGTTTAGAGATGAATTAAAGATAAGTATTCATGCTTAAATGTCCACTCATATATAATGAAATCTGTAGTTTTTCAATTTACAATCATTGCAAAGTAGCCGTGTTTTCCTTTACTTTGTTGACTCTATGATTTTTCATATCATCTGAGAAACAGAAATTCTTCACTCCCAAATGAGCAACATTTTGAACTCAACCCTGACCCTAACGTGATAAAAATCTGTGCCGTTGAAAAGAAACATAAAGTGTTTTGTTGTTTTGTTCTGTCTCTTCCCCTGAAAGCCATCCAAGGGCAGAATCCTGTTGCCTTTGTTCACAATAAATACGACATAGAAAGAACATGGTATTTTAGACAGAGCTTTCAGAAAAATCCATATAAGGGCAAAAAAGAAACATTTGATGCTGAATTCTTTCCTAATTTAAGACATTTTGAGTCCAGTTTTTATTTAAAAAAAAAAAAGGATAAGAATTCCAGGGCAAATGTTCCTAGGATTTCTTGTGTGAGCTGACAGTAGTAATCAGCAGACATTGTCCAAGTCATTGAAGGAACCCCGCATAACCTAAATGTCTCTTCTGTGTGCCCAGCCAGCACCAGCCTGCACAAAGACCTCATCCCTTCCTCACCCCCGGAAGTCCCAACATACTTCAAAATTCTTCAGCATTTTAAACATCTTGGTGTGTTGTTTTGAAATTGCTCTCAAGTTACTTTTTGGAAACATTGCATGATCCAACGCAGTGCTTATCAAAGCAGAAGCTCTGTATCAGAATCACCTGGAGTTTTATTAAAATGTAGACTCCTGAGTCCATGCCTGGAATTGCTGAATCTGGAATATCTGGGAGAGACCCTGGGATCTGTATTGTTAGAGACTCTCCCGTGGTTTGAATCTACAGTGCAAAGAATCCTGAACTTTGAACTCTAGTCTTAGTTCTACTATTAAATATTCATGATTGACTTTCAGCCCGTCATTTTAATCTCTACAACTCAGTTTTTCAACTGTAACACAGCATTATTGTGAAGCAATATATGCAGAAGTACTGATACAAATTAAAAAAAATATTCATACATATACTTGTGAATCTCTTAGTTAGATGAAAAAGCCTTTGAGATCTGGGAATCTATTGTATTTTTCTTAGTGGTAATGTCATATTTCTAGCTGGATTTCAGTTGTTTAATACCCTAGACAGGACAAGAGTTAGAAGCATTTGCAGCCTGATACTTACAGAAAAACAATTAGCCCCCAGGAGTCCACATCAATACAGAATCTACCTTGGGTGAATCTATCATTGAGCAGGGTCTTCCCTAGGACTTGCAAGTTAATCAACTATCAGAGTCAATTAAAGTTAATAAGGCTGTTGTTTGCTGTCTAACAAAGCTCATAAGATGGACGTGTAAGGCCTCCTCGCTAATTTGCTTAATTTTCCAGGAGCAAAAGAACTCAGATAGCCTGGTAAGTCATGTTGACTACCCATATGGATCAGAGTAAAAGTACCTTTTATGAAGGACATTATTTTACTGTTTTTCATATCAATACTTTGGGAACTACATTACATCCCTATTTTAAAAATGAATAAACTAAATCACGGGAACTTAAATGGCTCTCTGTGACAACCTGAAATGTCTGTCTCCATAAGAGGAGACAAGGAAAAACTTGACAAGGATCCTGCTGATCACTTGGGCCTGGTAGGACATCCTGCACCCACTGAGGGCTGAGGCTGTCAGCTGATGTTCGTTGAGGTGTCTTGCTTCTGTTCTGTCCTCAGACTGACAAACTCCCTTTTTTTTAATTGAAATACCTATTTCTTTAAATACTTAAAGTCTCATTCAGATTTAAGTCTGTTATACTTGTGAAGTCAGTGTTTCCAACAAGTTCGTTTTATGTGATAAAAAGATGAGCATTTTTATATGAATAGGTAGTTACACAGTCGTGATCATGACTACTAGAAAAAATATATAACAAGTATATCACATCTTAATTTCAATAATAGTATTACAAAGATGAGGTTAAATCATTTTAAACGGTGAATTGATATAAAGTTAATTTAAGAAAAAAACATGGGGCACCTGGTGGCTCAGTCAGTTAAGCGTCTACCTTCAGCTCAGGTCATGATCTCAGGGTTCTGGGATCGAGCCCCTTGTTGGGCTCCCTGCTCAGAGGGGAGTCCTCTTCTTCCTCTACCTCTGCCCCTCCTCCTGCTCATGCTTTCTCTCTCTCAAACGAATAAATAAAATCTTAAAAAAAAAGAAAGAAAGAAAGAAAGAAAGAAAGAAAGAAAGAAAGAAAGAAAGAAAGAAAGAAAGAAAGAAAGAAAGAAACATTACATAACACCTTAGGTGTTGTGCGGATTTGACCAATTTGTGGAAGGAGTAATAAAGACAATTTGGGAAAGACTACTTTAAAATGACTCTACTTACCTCCCTCTGTTTCATTCTGAGTTGTTTTTATATTTTAATCTTAGGAAAAAAATATTTATTTCCCTGTTTTCAAGTTTCTCAGGCAGGGCTTCAAAGTAGCCTCTTTTGAACCAACAACATATATGTACTTCATTTGACTTTAAGCCACTGCTATGACTGCAAATCACACTAAATATAAGGATAGTAAGGACGGCTCTATTTATTGACGTTTGGCACAGATTATTCATCGCACGTATACCACTGTTAATTACCAGAACTCCTGTGAGGTAGGTATCGTTCTCCGCAATTCACAGGCATGCCAACTGAGATTGTGGAGGTGAAATGATTACCCACAGCTCCCTTATTACATGTAGGGACCAAAAATTAAACTCGAATCAAAATTTTTCTTCTTTCCCCAATATATGTTACCCCTCTGTACCAAATTTCCTAAAATGTATTGCTGCCAAAATATTTCAAAATGTCTTACACTGTAAAGTTTCAGTGAGTACATTGTAGTTACAGAAAAACTATAGGCTATATCTGTGTGTGTGTGCCTTTAAGAGAATTCAATTGATTCTATTTTTAATGCGTTATCTTTAAGAGGTCCGCCACTTATTATATCTTCTCTTCTAGAAGTCAACATTCCCCTGCTTCCCTTGGAGATGAAAACCTGGCAACTACATGTGTACATGAGATGCCCTCTTCTGTGTAACTAGGGTCAACACTGATCCTAAACCAAAGTCAATCTGATTTTCTTTCCTGCAAATCTGTTCTGAGGACAACTTTGCTAAACAGAGGACATGTAAATTTGGGAGCCATGGGACAGGAGAGGCAGAGAGAAGACGGAAACAGAGGTGCACCTAGAACCAGAGAATCAGGCCTTGCGGAGTGAGAGTGGGAGAGAGCAAGAACTCCCATCTGGACTCCTAGTTACAGCCTATCTTGAGCCCCAGTTATTGTATCTTCTGCTCTCATGTTATGTGAAGTATCCCTACAATAAATTTTTATGTTTTAATTAAGCTAGTTTGACATGGATCGCTATTATTATAACTAAAAAGGTGTTAAGTAATACTCCCAATGTTGGAAAGAAACCTCTCCTTGAAAACACTCTACAGTGAAGTGCTGGGAATGGCCAGCAATCCCTGTACCAACGATGAAAGATTACTCCCAATTTTGCCGTGAAAGGGAGGAGAACGCAAGTGGGTCAACGCTCAGAGACCCTTTGCTCTTCTTCGCTCCCGCTGTTATTGGTCCTTCAGCATAATCACACATCCTTACCATGGTTTCTCAAGCACAGGAAGTGTGACAAGGGGTTTTACTGAAACTGGGAGGATCTGTTTATGGAACTATACGATATGCTAATCTGCGTGTTCTACCAGTTCTGCTAAACATAGTTTAAGGGACAATGCCTATGTCTCTTTGATCACAGGGCGGCTGTTTGAGCCAAGAAAGCTTCAGGTAAGGAGGGCACATATTGCATGGTGCACTGGGTGTTATACGCAACTAATGAATCATCGAACCTTGCATCAGAAACCAGGGATGTACTGTATGGTGACTAACATAATGTAATAAAAAAAATTAAAAAAAAAAATCTTTAAAAAAAAAAAAAAGAAAGCTTCAGGCAAGGCAACTCTCCTGTGCATTCCAAAGGCCTTCGCCCTGCTCTGAAACCTTCCCTGCCCTCAGCGGCCTGGGCTTCGGTGTTAACGTTTTTAGCGAGCCAGGTATTATGGCTGATTGTATGCTCTACATTAACCCCAACAGTGAAGGATTCTGAATCGTTCCATTTCTTCTGATCATTTACTGGTAGTGACCATATGACAGATGATTTCAGTTAGTTCTAAGAGCCAACCCATTTGACTGCATTACAAATTAAATTGTCCAAATACTTTTTCATCATAAAGTATTCAAATGAGAAAACATTACATTCTCCCCTAAAGAGCAGAATCATAAATTATGGCCTTTATTTACCAAATAAACTCCTGTTCATCTCATTTAGGCCCCTTTTAGTGGCTTCCTCTACTCATCTTGTCTTAAGCATTCTTACTAGAAACTCCAGAATAATTTTTGACACAGACAAAAGTAGAGGCAGATTTAGTAACCAAAACACGTATATTTAAAAATTGTCCCTTACTTAGCATATGTTAATATGGTGGTTCATACCAGAGGAACAAAATAAAATCATCACAAGAAACAATGGCAAAACACAAGCACTCTGGATAATTCAAACTAAGCCTTCTTGCTGGTTCAAACAATTTGGTTTTGATTTCATACACCACCAAAAGGAGACATTAAAGAAGACTCTACACGGAGTGCTTTTCTATTGTTGTTCATCCATGTTTTCCCTTGGGTTTAAGAAAGAAAGAAAAAAAAAAAGCAATAGAAATCATATAATTTTTTTCATTGAATTGATTTTTAAAAATGAGTTTGGCAATTAAAATCAGATTTTTTAAGAAAGAAAAAATACTTCTGAGTAAAGCACTTATACGAAAAGTTTTAGCAGAATGTGGATTAAATTATTGGTTTTTAAACCACCCCTTAAAAGTGGCATTCACTCTGGAATGGAAAAATCAGTAGACCCAAAGCATAACAAGATTTTGACTAGTAAAATTAAGAGCTAAATCAAAACTTGGTGTAAATTAATTGCAAATTTCATAATCCTAGGAAAATTCTGACTAAAGCACCTTCCTAGCTGAAACTAATCTTTTTCTAAATGTTTCCTTTTAGTGATTGTTTCCGGTTTATTACAGAAATTCTTCAGGCTATAGCTCCTGCAGTTTAATCCTCCAAGTAGATTTTTTGGTAGCAAATCTACTGAGTGTCCAGCCTCTTGACCTTGTTTCTTTTGGCCTGAAAGTTCTTCTTTTCAATGCTTCTGCCCCAAAGAGGAAAGGCAAATCTAGAGATGAGGGAGGTGCCCTTGTTTTATGAGCCGCCATAAGAGTTGGCAGGTGCGAAAGGATCAAAATGTTAGGAAACCATACAGTTATAAATACATGTTTTAAAGAAAAAAATCTTGTTCGTAGTACATTACTATTATTGTGTGTCATGCTGTAGATGAGTTTACTTCTACAAAGTGAATACCTTGCTTGCTGGAAAATGAGTTAGCAGATGTTTGATTTTGAAAGGAAGAATTAGGGGCGCCTGGGTGACTCAGTCGTTAAGCGTCTGCCTTCGGCTCAGGGCATGATCCCAGAGTCCTGGGATCAAGCCCCACATCGGGCTCCTCTGCTGGGAGGCTGCTTCTTCCTCTCCCACTCGCCCTGCCTGTGTTCCCTCTCTCACTGGCTGTCTCTCCCTCTCTGTCAAATAAATAAATAAAATCTTAAAAAAAAAAAAATAAAGGAAGGAAGGAAGAATTAATGCTTAAGGCTTAAATTAAATATTTTTTTCAAACCTGAAAACTCAATGTGCATTATTCTTTGAATTTATCAGGCCACTAAGAGTAATTATTAGGCACTATTAATATAATATGTTAGTATATAGCAGAATAATGGACCAGGCTGGCCCTACACTGAAGAATAAGAGCTTTCCATGAAGAGTCTATTAGAGACAGTATCTCCCTAAATTCCCATAATGGTGCTTTGACCCTGGTTAATGCCAGTGAAAACCGAAGAGCTGTTAAAAAGCAAGTAACTTTAAGTCTCCATGTAAACTCTTTTTGCTGCTTATAGAATTCTTCCCCTGACTCATCTCTGCAGAAAGAGGTATTTTTTCTTGGTCTCAGTTTATATGTTGTCCCTTCTATGAAGCTTCTCCCACATCAGCTCCTTCCTCTTGCCCAACCCCCAATGCAGCAGAGTTAATAAATTAATCACGCCCTCTGTGTTACCATAGCACAGTACTTATGCTGTATTCCAGTTAGCTCTGTACGCATGGGTTTATCATCATGATCCTGGAAACTTTTGAAAGTGGGAAGAGTATGTAATTCATTCAGTGCCTTGTTTATAACAAGTACTCAAAAGACGTTCATCAGAAACAAGGGAACAAAATCCTCTTAACAGAAGTGAACGCACGGATTCACTCATTCATATCTCTATTCAACAAGTAATGTTACTTAGGATATATTTTGTCTTATTGCAAAATATTTTCTCAGAGACCTAGAGGTCATTGGAAATCTTTCAAATGCTTGACATCATGCAGTGGGCAAGAACAGAGTAAAAGAGACAAGAAAACAACGCCTCCTTCTTAAAAATTTTGCCCTTGGCTATCTCTGATGCTAAACATGTAGCAGGTGCTTGATGAAAACTTGTTGAATGATTGATTGATTGATTGATTATAGCTGAAGTTCAACTGTTTTCTGTCATAGCAGTGATAAAAATACCTGCTAAAATTTTCATCTTCTACAAAAACGTTCTTAGGAAGTCGAGTTTTGTCCTGACAACTAACCTACACAAGACTGATATCATTCCTCATTAAACGCTCAAAATTTCTTGTATGCATCTCTTTATATTCTAAATACATCCATTGATGTTTATGTAGTATTTGCGTATGCTTTATGCTGCCTTTACATGATGATTTTACATCCTATTCACTTCCTTTACAAGCTGATTTCCTCAAAATGAGAGAAAAACATTTTATCCCTGAACTAAAAAACTGTATATTTGTGCTTCTACAAACCAGGAAATTTGTTTAATTGTCTTTCACCAGGTCGAGGACCATTCATATTAAAAATGATCAGCCAGAGGCAGTGCAAGTTTTGGTACTCCTTCTGAAGTATCATCAAATGACAAAATTGCATTTGGAGCCATGCTAGTATCAAGCATGGATGACCATATCCATAAGTTCTTCAGCTTTCAGAGTTGGAGGAGACTTAAAGAATAATATATTTCAAGTTTAATGCAAGGATCCCTTTAAAAAAAAATCTGGTAAAATCTGTCTGGATACCACTAGGGACAGAAATCATTTTCCTCACAGAGTGCCTGTTCCATTTCTGAAGAAGTCTAATTCTTAGAATGCACTTCCATTTACTGAGCCAAAATCAGATTCCCTGAACTTCAAACATTGATCCTGGCTCTAGCCTCTAGTGTTTCAAAGATTTAATCTAATCCCTCTTCAAATATTGAAAAGCAGCCATGGTTCCCTCTAGGTATTTTCCAGTACAGCCTATAAACCTGACTAAATCTGTATCATCCAGCACACATGTGTCTATTAACCATAAGGACATCATGAGAGATCACTTCAAAGGCACTACTCGTGTACTAATGCCAGTATTTCTTTAACCACCAATTAAATAAGCAAAGTGAATTGGTCATGATTGCTGCTAAGAAACTCATGTTGGCTCTTAGTGATCACTGCCTACTTTTGGGTGCACATATGCAATCTGCTTAATAATTCATTTGGCAATTGGCACATTTTTGTTTCCAGGATCTATATTTCATTCTGTATCAGTCACAATTCAACTGGGGGAGGATGGGTCTCTAAGTATTTAAAACAGTGGAAGGGAATGGATTTAATACGGAGAATTGGTTACACAGATGCAGAAAGGCTCATTGAACAGGGAGTGGTGAGACAACCCAGAGATTAGAAATAGCAGGAAGTAAACAATGAATCATGGAACACTACATCAAAAACTAATAATGTACTGTATAGTGACTAACATAACACTAAAAAATTTTTTTAAAAAAAGCAAGCAAGCAAGGAAGCAGGAAGTCACCAGGACTTCTAGGCTAGAGAAGAAAAAGCAAGAGCCTGTGATACCAGGGCCAGGGGTTAGGGTCACCTAGAGGATGATCAAACTGTGACAGGAGTGTAGAGCAGGAGTTGCAGCTATAGAGAAGACACTACTTGAGACATTGCTAGAAATATCCCCTGAGGCACAGAGAAAGAGGGAAAATAACCTGGTTTGCCCGTTCCCCCAGCCCTTTACCTTTCCACTGGGTTTCTCACTGGCTGAACCCACTAGAGAGTCAGCTGACACAGAAATCTGGAAAATGCAGCCAGTGGTGATGGGGGTGCAGAGCAAAGCAGGAGAGGGGTGGAAATGGGTGCCTTTCCACAATTCTCCATGATTCTTTAAAGACACCACACTTACAGAATATCTCAGTACTTCTGATAACTACCTTAATTAAAACACTTATTTCATTATGGTTTGTTTTGGAGGTTTCTCCTCACATAAATGTCTTCCCTAAACCTGGACATGCATGACGTAACTGTGTTATTATTCTGGTCATTTGCTTTTACCAGTGTGTTGCATCCAGAAATACAAAAAATTGTATTTCCCCCCCCAAAAGCTCCTCTTTTATTATCACCTCCCTTGTTTGAGGTTCAATTTCTGCCTAATCATGTTTGCATTATGTTTTTTAGTTTATGGTTAGTGTTAATAAATGGTTAACTGGAGTTTAAGTAGATCCGATTTTCCTTCTTAGCAGGTTCACTCAACAATATCTGCACTTATTGTTTTTCTAACAAGACACACCCAACTTTTACTGTTGTGAAGAAATGCCTCATGAAAATGTTCCACTGGCATTAAATGATGCATATCAAAAGACCCTTGACATATTTTTATTTTTTAAGTAATTCGCTTTTTATCTTTTGGGATTTCACTATAAGAATATTTATACGGTATCCCTGGCACAAATATTGTAGCATTTAACAGCCAGGTAGCTTTATAAAATCATCTATCAGCTGACTGAGTTTATGAATGTAACTAATCTTTCCCCAGCAACAGGGCAGCCTTTCACAGTGATTGACAGAATTGAACAGCAATTGCATCATTGTGTTGATATGGGATGCACAGCCGGCTTTTTCTGACTGTCCAAAGTAATCATTTTAATTACAGACACTAGACTGCTCCTTAAACAGTGGTGTACAGAGCTGTGCTATCCCATACAGTACACTCTGGCCAAGGAAGGCTACCAAAACCTCAAGATGTGGTTCTACTGAATTGACTAAAGCTATATACACTGAATGCACACCAAGTTTCAAAGACCTAGTATGGAGAAAAGAATGCAAAAATACCTTATTCATATTTTATATTGATTCTGTGTTAAAATGTTAATAGTCTGGAAATACTGGGTTCAATAAAATGTTATTAAAATTAATGTCATCTGTTTCTTTTTACTTCTTAAGTTTAGTTCTAGAAAATTTTTAAAATATATATGTGGCTAGCACCTGTGGCTTTCTTTGTATTTCTTTTGGATAGTGCTGGTCTAGAGCAAATGAAGAAGTGAGTATCTGTGGAGACAGGCATAGCAACTAACGGAGAAGTCATCTCTCCTTTTAATTAGTTTTGTAATAGCAACAGATTCAATGTCAGACATTTAAAAGAGACAATACTATTCTCTTCAGTCAAGCAAAACTCCCACTGTGGTTCCTAAGAGTTCTGCCTGAGTGAACCAAATGAGATTAAGCCCATGATGTTTACTTTGTACTAAAACGTTTTCTCTTTTCCGAAACTTTCTTGGTATAGTGTTGGCTAGCAGGCCGTAGAAGTGCAGCATAGAGAAAGGATGAAAGAACAATAAAGGAACAATTTGAAAGTGTTGTTTTGAAACATGTAACTAGTGCTGTCAGCTGCTGGTTCTTTCCATTTTGTACATTTACATTTCCTGACTGTAGTTTAAGAACATTTCACTGCGTGTTACTATCAATCATCCTTAACCTAGAATTGCACTGTACATTAGTAACAGTTAATTGGCATATTTAAAGTAAATAGCTACTTAGTTTTGTTGTGAAGGTTTTGCATACAAATCTATAACACCACACGCTTTGTTTGTTTCAATAGCAAATATCCCTGTCTGCAACATTGCCACTTCTGTCAGTAGCTGAATAGAGATGCAATCACACTGAACTACCCTGCACACGAGACGACAGCCCAAATGACGTGCAATGTGTAAGCAGGCACTCTTTGCCCATCAAATGATGCCCATACAGAGGCAAGAACACAAAGACGTGAAAAGGAGAGGCAATGTGAAATTTTAGGATGGTCAAGAAAGAAGAGGGGAAAAAATAAAACACAAATTATTATTTTGCCTACATGTTTTCTACACATTCAGGAGCTAAGGGAGATTACTTAGCGTACATTGTCTTGGCCTCCGCCATTTGTGCAAGGCTGGGTATACACCCAGCAAGCAACATACTTCCCACAGCTCAGGGAGACATATCATTCTACTCTTCATTCCCGCAGAGGGATGGAATTGTGGAACTGTCCCTCTTCGTTGGCAGCAGGGCTAAAATGGGAATGGGTTAGGTCTTTGACGGTAGAAGATAAGATGAAAAGGACTTCTTTCCAGCTGTGAAGCTAACACATCAATGAGATATACCCAAAAAACAAACAATCCACACTATATTTTGGGCGAATGCCGGAGTCTCCTAGACCTACAGAGATGAATCTTCCCCCAAGTCCCAACATTTTCTTTACTACCTGCACCAAGGAGTCAAAAGAGACCATTTGGTAGTTATGCCTGTTTATAGGTGTGTGTGGAGATGGGTGGGTGTTTGTGTTGTGAATGAGATGAGTTGCCACCCTTTCCCTTAGCCATAATTCTGTACTAGGATTTCCATAGAAGCAACAGTATAAACACTTGTCCATATGGATCATTTTCACAGTCCGTAAAAATCCTATAAACTGACAAAAAGTTTAAAATAAAATTAACAATATCACTAATAATAGTACAATTAGGAATCAGAAATCATAATGATACTATTGTTAGCACTAAAAACATTATTACAACTCTATTAAGAGATTAAAGGGGGAAAAAAGAAAAGTTTTTATGGAGATAACCTGAAAAGATTTAATCACTACTCATTTTTTATTTCTTTGATGAAATTCAAATATGAAATACTCCAAAAAAGTTTTACTTAAAATATCAGTTCGATACATCATCATTAAGTAGGCTTTGTTACTTTTTTAATGGGCTAACCAAGCTCTGGCATTTTTCAAGTGTTTGCAACATGCCAACACATCCTGCATAGGCAGGAGTGTTCTGAGCACATGTCCTTCAACCACTTCCACGTATAACATTCTACCTTGAAAGGAAAAGAAGAAAAGTTGCATTGGTGTTATTTCAAACATCAGAAATGTGAAGAGGGGAACTTCCTTTCCTAAGTACAACTATCAGGAAGAATTTCCCATCTGTTCTAAATTTCTGATATTGAACTCTTCAGTTGAGGTCCACAGTTTTTCCTGGTTCACCGCACATTTCTAAATAGATATTTTGCCAGCACCAACTCAAAATTGAAAAGCCAGAATTCCTAGTGTTTTTGAAGCTCTTTATCCAATGAGGCTATCTTATGTGAACTGGCAGCAACACCATCCAGGCTGATACCAGGCTTGGGACTGCACATGTCTCCTTGTTACGTGGCCCATTCAATTCAGGACTGCATCCCATCCCTCTCCTGAGTAAGTTGTGTTCGTTCCTGTCCTTTCACAGCTATCATTAAAGCTCTGAGTGATGGTTAATGCATAACTAGATTATTGCTATAACCTCCTCTTCATAGGGGTATCCATTGTCTCTGTTGCAATTCATCTTACATAAAATTATGGAATTATGGACTCTAAAGTGATGCCTCTTAAACTGTCTGAACACAGTTAGTGAACATGGTTTTTATTTCCTCCAACCCATCATGGACTGATACTTTGATAAACTAAAACAAAATGAACTTCTGGAAAAGTGATCACATGCTTAGAGGCCCCAGCTATGTCAGGGTGCTGTAGAAGTTTCTAAATGCTGACTCTCTATTTCTGTATTTGTCTCATCAGAGACCTTTACATTTGCTGATCAGAATCAGTGTGCAGACCATACTCTGACAGCACCAGCGAGCTACATTCTATCAAATCATCATTATTTTCTAGGCTCACCATTTACACCACTCCAGTCCAAGCACCGAAAGTCAACCTAAAACTCAACTGTCTGTCCAGATGAGTTGCATCTAGAAAATACCTGAAAAGCTTCTTTCTCTCCCACTAAATATCCTCTGATCATAAAACACTTTAGAATCCTGTGTTAGATAAAATTGTCAAAGATTTTATGGCAAAGAGGTACCAATACCTTCATCAAAGTATGAAAGCACAGGAGGATACTTGAAAATGCTGTGGCCACAAAAGTCTTAGAGAGAAGCAGAAAAATGACCAAAAACAAACGAACAAACAAAAATCCCATCCAAACTTATTAAAGAGAATTTTAACACTATTTTACAAAAGGGACATAAAAACTGTATCGAAGTTCTTGTCACTAAGATGACCAAATTCAGTACTGAAAGGCAATATAGAAAAAAAATGTTAAATAATAAAGTTCTTCTGTGCACTCTCCCTTTATATCTAGTAAGTTTTATAAAAGTCAAACTGTTCATTTTGTGTTATATAAGAAAAATATCCAGATGAATTTCTGAAATTTCGACCATATTCACTGATGTCAATATGTTGCAGAGATGCAAAGAGACATTTCAGTGAGACACTCACCTTCCAGCTATGCCTGGGTATACCATTTGTCTTAAGCATTAAAATTCAGGGATAACAATACCCTCTCATCCATAGGCTCAGAGTCATAATAATCTCCTTCTTTCTGGATTCCATTGCTTGAGCCAGATTACTTTTCATACTGTTTCTTCATATACTTTGCAACATGATCACATCGTATTTTTCTTCAAAACTCTGGCAGATTGTTTGGGCTAGAGATAGATGGAGACAAGAGGCACCATCTGGTGTAAGATCTTTATTCCTTGTTAGCACTACAGGAGTTCTGGTATTTTACATGGTTCAAGCAGTAGCAACAAATTTTTTAAATGCATAGATTGAGAAGGTGTAAGATGGTCAAATGGCCCTTGGCACTGTCTAAGCACATCACTGGTTTCATCGGTGTAGAGTTGGGTTTTTCATTTGGGGTTTTTGTTTTTTGGGGTTTTTTTTTTTTTGTTTTTTTGTTTTTTTTCCAATTCAGACAACCAGTGGCATATGGTTTCATGATTCACAAAGATGGTCCTTGACTATAGATTTGACGATCTCAACACAACTTCCAGGCTTGCCAGAGCTGTGTTACAGCAGAGAGAGCAAATAGCTCATGATATTTCTCCTCTGATGAGTAAGCTCCAAAATCACAGGTTTAAATTTGATCTGGGATTGAAAGAAAAGGAACCATGTCCTCCCATGCCAGTATCCATGCTTTTTCTTTGTCAGAGGTGAGTGTCTATTTCTGCATCAGTGATCCATGGCTTCAGGGAACAAATGCTCGAATAATGCCCAGGTTGATTCTGTTGACTTAGACTGAATATATACATTTGCTCTTTTCTTTATCTTTCTATTCTTTGGAACGCCAAGCTTTTCCTGAACTTTAGCTATAGTTCTAAAAATCTAGCAACCATTTAATAGAATGTTTTTTCACCTTCCACACACAAAGTCAGTGTTTTCTAATGGAATTAGCTAAGAGTTGGGTGCCAGGAGATTTGCTGAGAAGCTAACTCACAACTACCTTGCGAGGATAAGTGAAAAAATGAACTGGATCAGTGCTTTGGAAACAAACTAAAACATCAAAAAATGGGACTTATACAAGTGAATCTTGACTGCAATTCAAGAGTTGAAGTTAAAGGAAACCTCACCTGTTGGTTCCTGATTTCAGAAGCTACTTGGAATTACTGCTGTTGGAATGTATTGCCAAAAATTTGAAGTATCTTTCTAAGGATCACATTAATATCATCTTAATCTCCATGAACTGCTCTGCTATTACCCCATACACGTATGGTCCTCATTCTCCTCTCTCCTGTCAGCCGTTTTCTTTGATTCTTTTGTTAATCCTAAATTAAACCCTCATTTTTCTTTCATGCTTCCTCCAAATACTTTCTTACCTGAAGACTCACATTTTTACACAGTTTTCTGGATCCATGAATTATGACTTTACTGAGTCCTTTGACCACTTATTCCTGCCATCCACCACTCCTTCACTGAAAGCCTCCTTTTTTTTTTTTTTTTTTTTGATGTCATGAAATAGTGCGGATATCAGTGGGGATGATTTGAAATGAAGAAGGAAAAGAAGAAATAACAGAACATAAATAGGGTGTTATGTTGAAGAAAGTAGATGTCAATATGACAGCAGATGGTGTAGATAAACTCACTATTAATATGGTCAACTCGTTGCATTTGCCACATGGCTGCAATTGTAAACCATACATATAACTCAGAAGTCTAACAAGCTCCGCAGGTAGTTATTCAGTGATGCTCTTTAGGCAAGAGCTATGCCAGAATCAATTCTTTTTGTGTTTGTCCAACAGGCAGAGTACCTTACAATGTTGAGGTCATTGTTTTAAAGCTAATGATTCGTGAGCAGTCTCATTTTTGTGTTAGCAGCAAATAATCTCCTTCAAAGTTCAGAGGAGAGACATCTGTATACTCCTGACATGCCTTGATTTCAATTCTATAATAGGACTCTGCTTCTTCTTGGAACACATGCTCCTAAAAGAAAAAGTGAATGTACACCATTCTGTCTTGATAAAGTAGAAGAAAGCAATCTCCATGTAGCAGTTCATTTCTACTCTCCTCTGTACGTTGGAAATGAAACAGAAGTTGGACTCCAGGGAATGACCAACCATCATTGGACTTTAAATTATAACTTCCCAAAATACTGGCTTGGGAGATAAATTTGAAGCTGATGACAAATCTAGGATCCAAGGTGCTTATCAATAAATTGATCATTTCAAAATCTCCAGTCGTTTCCTGATGAATGTAAAATAAAGGCCACACTTACCAAATTGACATTTAGAGCTCTCCACAGTCTGGTAGCAACCTATCTTTCCAATGTGTAAACTACTTCCATTTTCAAATAACCCTCGGTTTCCTGTAGAAAAAAATCTATTCTCTGTTACTTAAAAACATTATATGGATTCCAGGTTATACAGTTTGGTTTATATGTAGCTCTTTTCGAGATGTCCATCTACTTATCTCTCAACTTCTCTAAACAACATCCTCCCTTTGGATCCGTCCTACAGACTCATGCCATCTATGCTTCCTTCTCAGCTGCTTCAGACCTTGATGCCTCTCTCCTCCGATCTCCTAAACATCTGATTTCCCACCCTACCCATAAGGCTCTTATCATGGGCTACGTTTGATTGCTAGTTAACATTTTTTACATATGTCCTGTCCTCTCTACCAAATTCTGCTGTGCCAGATGCTATGATTAAGCCCAGAGTGTAAATTCCTTGTAGATAGTTACTCACTTCTTTGTGCAACCTTTACAGAAAAGGCACTCATTGTATTTGTCAATGGATCATTTTATTGAATTCCTGCATTTTAAATATAAGTGCATAATCAATGTTAGATGTTCAACTCCAAATTTCTCTAACAGTAGAGACGTTTGCCAAATTGAGTCTGGCTTTATAAAAGCATATTGCTAGGCATTAATGTAAGCCTGAGATAACACCCTAAAATCTAAGTTAGAAAAATACAGATTGAAAGCCTAAGAAATAAAGTAGAGATAAAATTTTAAAATTTCCTTTAGAAATCTGTAGTAAAGACATCTTTTAAAATATAATTGGTTTTTAAAGACAACTTTTCAAAATAATTAATAGTCTGACCGTTAACACAGTATTATAAGACATCTTTTTAAAACAGATCTGTAGGATTGACCTCATCTGGTATTCAGAGCAAAAATAAAACATGCAAACTAGCTTGTGTTGAAAAGATGCTGGGACAAACCTGGTCCTTATATTCTCAGCTAAGCTCTGAAAGAATCATTCTGAATAACCTAGGACAATGGAGCATTCTACAAGGAATTCGGGAAAGTAAATTAAAGAAGGTGACAGTGTCTAGAAAAATAAATATGGTGACAAAGACAAATTTTACACCAGCTGCAATGTGATTACATCTATATAGGACTACTGCGCAAACTCTTTATACCAAAGTAAACATTCCATTCAGCAAAACAATTGTAAATTCAGTCAAACAACCAAGTGGGTTGCCTCTATTCAATTAATTGGCTGGTCGATTGAATTGACTGAATGTTTAGGCATTAAAAAATCTGGCTCAAAAAAAAATTTGGCTCATAACTTCGAGTGGCCTTAGAATGCAAAGAGTATATAGCTGTAAAAACCATTTTCTCAGCTTAAAGTAACATACAAAATGTTGTGCCACAGACCGTCAGCTGTCCACCAAAGATGTGTGCTCCATCTATAGCACAGAGTTGCTTCCAGAAAGTGGCTGGAACCAGGGAGTCCATTTCCCAGGCCCCTTGCATTTAGGTGAGGCCCTGGGTTAGTTCCAGTATTAAAAAAACAAAACAAAACAACCAGAGAGAGAGAGGGGAGAGAGAGAAAGAGACTAAGTAGTATGGGCAATTTGGGGAATAAAATGGTTAAAAAAACATTGGTGCCTTCTCCACAATTCCTCTTTCCCTACCTGCCCAGGCTCTTGTCCTTTCCACATTTGCATCATTGCCACACTATGGTCCTATGGTTGGAAGAGCTTTTGTCATAAGCTAAGTGTATTAGTCAGCTCAGGCTACTATAACAAAATACCACAGACTGGGTCACTTAAACAACAGACAGTTATTTATCACAGTTCCGGAGGTTGGGAAGTCCAATATCAAAGTACCCCCAGATTGGGCTCTTGGTGAGGGCCGTCTTCCTGGCTTGCAGAAGGCTGCTACCTTGCTGTATCCTCACATGGCCAAGAGAGGAAGCTCTGGCGTCTCTTCCTCTTTTTATAAGGATGCTAATCCCATCATGGAAGCTCCATCCCTATGACCTTATCTAAACCAAATTATATTCCAAAGGCCCCACCTCCTAATACCATCATATGCAGGGTGGGGGCAGTTAGGGCTTCAATGTATGAATTATAAAAGTTGGGGGCAGGGGAGGGACACAAACACTCAGTCCATAAGTTTTCTCTTCTCAAACCAAATACATATTAACTTCTATTTGCCTACTCAAAGCTTTAAAGACAGGCTTAGAAAAGAGTCCAATTATCCAGTGAAAACTGAGACCACTATCATGCACCATAATTCAACATTTGATAATAATGATGGTGGTGGTGATAATAAAAAGGTGATGATAAAAACTAAATGGTTTTCTGTTTGTTTTTAGGAAAGAGTCTTTTAAAAATTCATTAAAATAACTGCTATGTTTAAAGGCTTCTCTTTTCAGTCTTTCGAAAAGGAAAAAAATAATTATTTCAATTAAAACTGAGTTAGGCAGAGCTTAAGCAATCTCTCTATAATTATCAGGAAGATTAAAAAAAGACTGTTTGAGCCTGTTGCAGTTTATTCCCCCCAAGGCATTTACTGGGAAGGTCCCTGGGGCATTACTGTAGCCTAGTATTAAAGTTACTGATTCAAACCACAGTCCATCCAAGAAAGCCCCCAGCAGAGCCCTTACTATTATTATTCAGTGCAAAGAACTGCGTTGTCTTCCTGAACATCTAATTTAGAATGAACTTATATGAGCTCTTACCTGCATCACAGTCTTGTGGAGCCACCAACATCACCCTGAAGCTGGACCAGGTTAAAATATAAAGTTAGGGTCCTGTGAATTGCAAAGGAGTGAGACAAACCCAATGTGTCCATAAGATCACAGAAATGAAACATACTTTACCTAATCGTTCTACAATTTCTTTAACTAACGTTAGCATTTATAAGGGAAAACAGTAACTTAAGCAAAAATCCTATTTTTTTAAATATATAAAAACTACTTTTCCTTGGTTTGAACTGATTTTCCCCCTCCCCCCCAATCTGTGCTGTTATTTGGGGTTTCCAAATATAATAGTGCTTCTGACCATTCTTAATTGCACCGTAATGGGTGTTAAGCATAGGAATGTGTGCAAACAGACTCGACTTTTCTAGTCTTTGACTATTCCTTGCCTCTGGCCTCTGTCAGAGAGGCTTGCTAACTACATCTCAGGGGAGCAATCACACAGCTTGACTCAGCCTGTGGCTCTGACTATTGGGACTTCCTGAAGTCACAACCACTTTGGCGTCCGGAACTGGGGCACGGCGTGTCTACTCTTCATAAAATCCAGAGATTGCAAGTGTGAAACGTGAGAGCTGATTAGGGATGCACCTTAAATGGTATCAAGGGAGCCAGTTAGCAATGCAAAATATGAGATAATATAAACATAACATTCACTGCCAGTTGATCACTTACGTGATCACCACCAGAAAAGCAAAATACAACAGAAAAAAAAATTGGAGGTGAGCAACAAATACAAGATTTCTTCAAAGATAATTCTGCATAAAAGTTCAATTTCATGGGGAAAAAAATGCATAATAAAATGATGTGGAATGATGTGCCAGAAAAAAATTGATATGTCTATTTGTCTTTCTGGAACTTGCTTGGTATTAATCATTTCTAATGGGTATATCTAGTCCTCTTTATACATACACTGTCTTTCTTGCATATTATTGATTGAGAGAATTTGAAGATAGAAGATGCAATTATTGTGGCTGTATTTAACCTGTTTCTGTGACTACAATAGAATGATTCCATTTTCCCTCTTAAAAAGCCAAAGTAATCTTGATTCAGGAATTTCTCTTTTAATTATCAGTTTTTAAGGAACATAGCATCATGGTTAGCAGAAGGGCCCTTTCTTCCTCAGTATTCTCATGCAGCTACTCTCCTGTCAGCCTAGGCTTTCACAGAGAGGAGAAAAAAAATCTTCATAAAAGCTTTGGCCTAATTAACAAGAATGAACTAGATTTTATGATGAACAATTTATAGGCAGTTAATAGAGCTCATACACGGTAGCCAGGAGCTAGATAATTTATCATAAAAGGAATTTCAGTTACACTCTTAATCCCCATTCTCTTGATATTGCAACCAACTGCATTTACAATTGCCACTTTTATAAGCTTTGATTTACTGACAAATGATGCTGCATTTTATAGAGTCATAACGAAACTTATAAATGCAGTAAATACTTGTATCTCTGCCCATATGCTTCAAATGCTTCGCCAAACAATTTACTCTTCTACACTGTTATCTCTAGATGAAAATAATTTTTCAAAGATCTCCTAAGGATTCTTCATACTAGCACAAATAATAATAAAAGTAATAGCAAATTGTTTATAAACCATCCTAAGTATTTCTTGAAAAGAAACTGATTTATCCCTAAAAGAACAACACAGCTGTTGTAATGAGTTACAAGTGATAATGTTTTTCAAAATTATAAATAAGATGAAATAGCAAATATCCAAACATAATTTTTTAAAGGGCAGAATTTAATGTAGGTGAGACCCAGAAAGTCAGATTGTCTCTTATCACTTGGTGTCTTACTGCTGTTCCTATTTTAAAGTTATAACAAAATATGGCAGACATTGTGGGGGCAGAATTGGATGACTGTATATACACTATCATATCAGCTACATCTCTTGTATCCATTGATCTCTAGATGAGTTCTTGACGGCCTCACGTTCGGTTAACGCTTCTTCCGGAAAGGCTCTCTTGACCACTGGCATCCCTTCTATACGCCTTCTTACCATCCTATTCTTCCTCCTATCACAAAAACAAACACAACAGGGTTGTAACTGCCTGGTTAGCATTCACATCCCCCATTAGCCATGAACTCTAAGACAGTAAGGACCATCATATTCCCATTCCAGAATCAAAACAATGTCTGGGACATAATGTATTTGTGAATGAGTGATGTCCTTGGTTTCCAAGTCTGTTAATATAAGTGAGAATAAATCATCCTAGTTGTATGATCCAGTAATAAATTTGTTCACTAAAATTGGCAGTGAATTAGTCTGTATTTTAAAGAGTAGAAAATTCAAAAGTCATGACTTTCTCTACTTCTTTCCCATGACCAGCATTATAAATACTCTTAAATATTATGCTTTATTTAGATCTTCCACATTTCAAAAGGGACATGTTATAATAAGAAAAAGGTGAAAATAGAGAAAATAATAAAAATAAGAAACAACTAGAATAGAAATCCAGAGGAGAAGCTCAGAGAAAGATGATGGCTTGACCTGAAAGAGATGTGCTAAATATTACATTAATCATGGACCCTGGGGACAAAAACAAAGTGCTGCCTATTTCTTGAAGGGACAGAGCCATGGACCATTGCAAAGGTGTTTAGACCCTGTAACAAATTCCTGACTTAACAGGCTATGAGATGTGAGATTAGGCCCCTATAGGTCCACTCAACAGACCCTTTTTCTAGTGATTCGGGATGTAGTGCTGCCTGCCAGACAACCAGGTTTTGTACAGCTGATCACGTTCCAGGCAGGTGGTCAGTTTTAGTTTGTCATCAGCTATTCCCAGATATCACAGACACCTCTCTTTCATCCAGGGTTTCTTATCTCCAATCTAGAGGTTATGAAGTAGGTGCTATTATTTTTTAAAGCAAGACATTTTTCTAGGAAAATAATCCTTTTTCCTCTCCGAGTCACCCCATCACCACAGAGAAGCTGAGGCTCAAACAGCTGTCCCAGAAGGCAGGTCCCTGGCTGCCAAATCACCCGTAAGAAGACAGCATCCCTGGCACACGCAGAATGGCTAGCAGGAGAATGCAGCTGAAAATCTGCTAGTTCCCTGACACCTTTTCCAATTTATTCCCCATCTGTGGAAGTGTGGAGACCCAGTGCAGAGCAGGCTCCCAGCACTGTCTACTGAGAAAGCCAGCCCAGCAGGACCATGCCAGCCCATGACACCTATGAGAGATGGAACCAACATCTCTTTTGCCCTGAGTCAAAATAAAGCCTCCCAATGCTATCTTTTATGATTCCTAATGTCAACTAAAAATAACAGAGGTGGTTAGCTCAGACCCAAGATTCACCTTGGAGATCTTCCCTAATTGTACATAGCCCAAAAAGTGGCTTTTTTCCAAATGGAATTGGTCATTGACATGTGGATGTGCTCCTAATAGCAAAATAAAAATATTCCCTGCCTGAAGCATTATAATAAAGTTGTCTTTTTCCATTTCCTTGTCTCAGAACATTTAATCAATTGACACGACATCTGGGGCAGGTCAAAAGAAGTCACCTCTACTAATTTATAATTGCAATAGTCATTAACTTATTGATGACATACTCTTATTATTTTATTTTTAACAGTTTTAGTTTCAGTTTTTTAAAATGTTTTTAAACTATAAACTCACATTGGAATCAGAGATAGAAACCTATGCACTTTTTTATCCTGTGCTCCTCATTTGGAAAAAAATCCAGCCCCAAGGAAAATTCTGAAGTGGACATATTTTGTCTGCGAAAAAGCTGGCCTCCCATTTTGGAGGGTTTCCTATTGCCTACCTAATCTCAAAAGCCTGAGATCATCTACCTCCCAAGCTCTCATTTAAATTTTATATTAAATGAAACTTCAAAGGTATATTTAATTTTTCTAAGACAGAACTGGGTACACAGTAGAAGCCCCAAATTTATTAACTCCCTTCGTTTTCCAGCTCAGGAAAAGATCCATTACCAGTTATTTCCAAATGTATGAGGACATCAATCAATAATTTTCTTCTACCTGCAGTACTCTCTTCTGTAGTAATGAAAGAAAAGTCTTGTCTCATTAAGGAAGGTGTATGTGTGTCTGGATGAGGAGGGAGAAGGGGAAGTGGAATGAAAGAAACACAAATTTTTCCTAGGTTGCCGAATGGCACAAAACAAGCAGTTACCTTGCTCTGCCTACACATAAAACCGTATTTGCTCCCTTCTCCTCCCCTGCTGCCTCCTCCCACCCCTTTTTCCCCCACCACCCCTGACTCCTAGGCTGGGGCCAGCTTCCCTGTCTTTATCTTTCTGAGTTCACAGCAGGACTCTGACGACCCTATCTTAATTCTGGTCTCAAGCTAAGTACTTTACTGACAAGACAGGGCTTGTCCCAGGCAGACAATGGGAAGTAGATAAGTATTAAAAATGCTTAATTCCAAACATGGCAATGAATAAGCTAAACCATTTTGGTAATAATTTTCCTCAGTAACGAATACGATGAGGAAAAGCATTCCTTAGCACAATGGTGTCTACATGACAAGTGGTTGGGCTCATTTACTTAACATGTTTTGCATAAGTTGTGATTAATAGTCTACATTTTTTTCTGATATTGTCTCCATCACATTGTGATTTTTAGCCTTAAACAATGGCTGTGTTTCAAATATTTGAGAACATACCAGACAGGCATCCTCCACCCTATTACCAAAACTATTATAAATACTAGCTAACTTGGGGAATCTGCATCCCATATTTCTTCCCCACCAAGCTTATAAAATGTCTGTGCATATATGCATTCGTATGCAGATTTTCTTGCTAGACATAAGTACACTCACAAAGCCATGGTCACTCTCTTATTTGTGCTGACAAAGATATACGTTAGAACAAGGACTACATATTGCAATGAGCATTGGGTGTCATACGCAAACATGAAGCATGGAACACTACATCAAAAACTAGTGAAGTACTGTATGGTAACTAACATAACATAATTTAAACAATTTTTTTTTAATTTAAAAAAATAAAAGAACAAGGACTACATTGCAGGTACAGTTCAGGGCATCTTTGAATGGCACACCCTCTCTACAGAATGTGGGCCACTCATCTAGACATCCTAGTATTTTGACATAAGCCCTGTCAAATAGAAGATTCCATGCTACCAGATACACTTCTTTTGAAAATGTCATCCAGGGTAGAAATTGATTTTCTGCCTCAAATGCAGCTGTTGCTCTGAGAAACCCCCTAGCCTATTAAAAGTGTCCCTGTTCCACCTCCATCTAGACATAGGCCACATGATGGAATTGACATATCTGTAGGAATGCAAAATTCTCCCTGATTCATTCATTCATTCAACAACTATATACAAATCACTGTTCTAGATGCTGTGGATAGAGCCGTGAACAAGAGAGCGAAGGTCCCTGCTCTGATGGAACTACTTGCTATGATTTCAGATAGTATATGTATTATTATGTTAAAAATAATATAAAATGGGGTAATTTGCTAAAGAAAGACTGTTTTGGATTGGACAAAGAAAATCTCTCCCATGGCTGTGATACTTAAGCAAATCATACATAATCATAGATATTAAATAACTTGGTAGAAAGGACACAGGATCTGGACGCAGAAGACTCAAGTTCTAATTTTTTTTTTTAAAGATTTTATTTATTTATTCGACAGAGATAGAGACAGCCAGCGAGAGAGGGAACACAAGCAGGGGGAGTGGGAGAGGAAGAAGCAGGCTCCCAGCAGAGGAGCCTGATGTGGGACTCGATCCCAGAACGCGGGGATCACGCCCTGAGCTGAAGGCAGACGCTTAACGACTGAGCTACCCAGGCGCCCCTCAAGTTCTAATTTTTTAAGAGTCTTTAGGCCAGTTCCTGAAAGCCTTCTCCTTTTAGCATGGAATAGGTATCCCACTGGGAACATTTCTCATTCTCCCTGAAAGGGTTGATATTGGTTCCACTCGATGAGATTTCTCCATTATGATATTTATATCATAACTAAAACCCACTACATCCACCTTCTTAAATACGAAAACTCTAAATCAATGGTTCTCAACCCTGAATGCGCACTAACTTGGAATCCTAACCCTGCTGGCACTGCTTTAGATGCTGAAGTAAATAACGTGAGATGACTCAATATGAAGGACTTACAGGTCCCATCCACAAGCAGCTTAGAGAAGGGGGCGAGAGTGGGGGTCTTTTAGAATTAGTGAACCCACAATCTCTGGTTGCTCATAGAAAACCACCTAATGTCAGTGAAAATCTTTGAAGCAATTCAACATTTTCATAGCAGATTTATCCCAGGTGATTTAGCACAAGGTATCTGTATCAGGGACAGGAAAAAAAAAATCGTGGTCATATGATCAAGCCAGATTCGGATTGGAGGTGATGTATATGTTTGCGGTGTTACCACAATTTTTTTCAAGTTTTACAACAGAAATCACACTCTTTTGAGGTTAAAAACTGCCCTACTCTCTTCAAAAGATTTTAAGTTTCACACCTCCACCCACACATTGAATTAGTAGTCCAAACCAGATGGAGGTTAGTGCTTTAGGTTAGAACGACTGTCTGGTGAAAGTCTCTCCTTGATTGCCCGTAACTATCACTTGTACCTTTAGGCCTAACAGCGCTTTGCTTGATTTCTGACATTAAACTGCATTTATGCTGTATTAAGTCTTACTCCAAGCTACACAATTTTCCATACCATAGCCATGTGGAGTGGCTCAAAAACAGTTTTCTGATAGGTCATTAGGAAGAACCAAGAGAGAATTCAAAGATGAGTCAGAAGTGTTTCAATAAACAAACACATTCACAGGCCAGCACCTTTTCTCACGGTGCTAATATCCCCACCAAATGCTCATTTCTTCTTCTTAGTCACCCAAATTTTACCCAATCTTCAAGGCTCAACTCTACCCTCTTCTTCTTTCTCCTTCTACCAACCTTGTAGAATTCATAATTCTTATATATTACCATTGACTTCTCTTCTAATTGTTTGTGTTTGATTTAACTGAAGTATGTGTAAGAGATAAAAGATATCTCTCCAAGATAAAAAGCATATTTTACCCTCCTGTCTCTCAGTAACCCCTCTGTAATTAGACTAGAATCAGGCACACAATGGGGACTTGGAAAATGGGCAACAAAGGAAACTACTCTTGGAGACCTTGCCTACGGATATAGGATTAGATCTGAATCATGTGTTGAGAAAGAAGCAGAATAGACCCAGTAAGCATGTTCCTGGCTAGAAACCAGTAGCTTTGGAGGCAGAAGGGGAGACCTCAGAATCTGAAGGCAGAACCAGATTGGAAAGTTAGTTCAGCAACACCTCTATAAAATGGGCTCGCAGAATTCCAAGAGGAATTAACATAATGCACATAAAGCAGCTATCCAGTGATGACTACCATATAGTAGGTACTTGGCAAATAATAACTATTATTATGATGGCCCAATATTGTTGGGAAAAAAAGAATTTTACTATACTTTTGACTGGAAATTTAAGAAGAGGTGTAATATAGGCAAAATTTAAAAAAATACAATATAAAAAATATAATAAAAATTACAGGCAAAATTAAAATCTACGAAAAAGATTAACTGGGTCACACTAAATACTTGGATCCAAGTGAAATTTGGATTTATGTGGGAAGAGGGCTTCTCTTCAGCTTCTATTTATCCCAGAAATGCATCTTTTTTCCTTCCTTCCAGTTGATCTTATAAAATGTTAAAGCTTCCATGTTTTAGATACTACAACAAGGTAGTGCAAAGGAAAGAGCCCAGGATTTGAAATCAGCATATGTGGGTTCTGGTCTCACTGGAAGAAACTGAACAATTACCTTACTCTCTGCACCTTGTTTTGATCCGTTGTAAAATAAGCACGCTTACTCCACGATGCTCTTGAGAAAATTAAGATGAGGTATAGAACTTACTGAATTGCATACCTTAGCGTTGAGATCGGCCAAACTATTCAGCAATCAAATTAAAAAAATTCCATACTGAATATTGGTACTTATTATTTCCTATAACCAAAGGACCATGAAAGATACAAAAGAAATTGGAGCCAGAGGACCCAACCTAGGAGGACTAGTTGCTGATGGGACTGCAAATCACTTAAAAAAGGGCACAAAACTAGATTGGCATAATGCCAACTGTGAAAACATGGAACATTCCATAGAGAGTTATGATGCACAGAACTTGATCATTAACCTCTCAGGGCTACCACTCCAAGGCAACCTCAACAGAGTTCTAACCCACCCCATGAAGCCTCATTTGCCAGGTCTTTCTTGGAAAATTGTTTCAGCCAAGTTGGAACACATGCTATCCCCAAACATGTGCTAAATTTTCCCCGTTTGCTCTTGCTCCTTCCGTTCACATCTCACCATGAAGCTACCCAGACTCTTTCCTCTTTAAAACCCTTTCCATTTATTACCACATATTCTGAATGCCACTTTTTCCATGAAGCTTTCCTAATTCTTTAACCTAACTATTCACTTTCCACTTTTGAACCCCCCATTTCATTTTTTTAGTGCCTCTCTGTGGCAGTTTGTACCATCTACTTACATATTACCTTTTCCCTCCTGGATTAAAAGACAGAAAACTTCCTTCACCTTCCCAACAACTTGCTCATAGTAGGTATTTACTAACTTTTTCAATATTGAATTCACTAACAGAATCTGGCTGAGATGCTTATAAATCATGCAACAAATAAGTGCAAGGACAAAACAACTCTCTTGCTACCTTATTCATTTATTCCTTAAGTATTTGTTACTGGTGCCTATGTTGTAGAAGCCTATGAATTACTGCAAGTAAATAGCTGCTTGCAGAAGCAGATGATAGGGCTGTGATAAAAGACGGACAGGATGGGCAGATGTGGGGCAGTGGATAAACACTCATTCCTTAATACTCTCTAAAGGACTTCTAATGGCTAAGAAAAGAATTTTCTCAGTAGGTGATCCGTGAACCAGAAAGTTGACTTTGACATCAAATCTCTCTCCAAAGAGGCTAGGAGCAGAATGATTTAAGCTCAGCCAGAGAAGAGATGTGGGGCAAAGGTAGAGGAGGCCCCTTCCCTCTCTGCATATTGAACTGGTAGTCCTTTGACAGAGGAAAATATTGGGCAGATTGATAAATATTTTCATCTACCTAGTAAAACTTCATGCTATATCCAAGCCATTATTATCACAATTATATCCTTTTTTCTAACTTTTTTTTTCTTTTACTGATTCAGAACAATTGTATCTTTGAAATGGTAGTATTGAAATATGGCAAACATCTTACTTTCAGCAGCAATAAACTTACGACTACAATGTGATGTTTCTTGTATATTCCTTCTCTATTTTTTCTCTTGGATTATAGATTATGAAAGAGATTTTATGCAGCAGTTGGTGACAAAATATATTTCTTATTAATGTGTAATATTTGCTACATTAATAATTTTATGGCTTTAATTATTGATGCGAAGTTAATTGTGCCCCATGTCCCTTTTTCTTGCAGCTCAATAAAAACTATATATTTCTTTAATTAGGCTTCATTTGAAGACTAGAAGACAATGCAGGAATGCTTTCTTGCTAATTCACCTATCTACAGCCAGTAAAGAAATGGAATTAGTGTCTTGAATGTGGTTTAGTGAGAAAAAATATCTAACTGTTCTGAAAGTGTGACTTTCCTTTGCACAGTTAACCTCACCCAGAGGCCAGGGATATATAGCCAGCTGAAACCGAACACTGCAATAGGGGATGGTTTTCTCCCTTTCCTGGCTCTGGGGAGAAATTCCATTGATTTTAGTAGAGATAGAAAGGGAAAATTGGGGTCACCTACATGGTTATCATACTGTCTTCCCTCTTTATATGCTCTGCTTTACTAGAAATGTAATCTTGGTCTTTCCTGCTTGATTTCAACATTTTGTTGTGGCATTCTATTTAAAATCACAAGGAATGTTGTAACTACTTTATTCTGGGCCCAAATGTTTCAAAACAGCTACAAGAAAGCCTAGATGGAAGGAAACTAACATTTGCTAAGCATCGGGTCCAGGTTATACTAGGAGCTTCCAATCAATTACTTCTTTAATCTCCAGGGGTCACAATAGCAAATGTCAACAAGATCAGAAATGAAGCAAGCGGACTGGGCTTGAGAAATAAGGAACCCTCTGAGCTCCATCTTTCATTTTCCACTTTTGATAGAGAAATGAGTACAGAAAAAAAATTTTAAGAATGACATTTGTAACTTTCTGTAAGAATAACAACAGAGAAAGTGCAATGATGAATTGCAATTCATACTCATATCTCAGGGTCAGACAGGCCATTGGGCGTGAAGGGACTATATCAAACAAGAAGTTGCACATCCCATCCTGAGATTCTCTACTCGGGCTTTATTGCTCCCATTTTGATAGCTCTTCTAAATTTTTAAGTGAAGCTTAAAAGCTTCATTCTTATGTATATTTTTTATTGTTACATAAAAGATTAACACAAACTTACTATTCTAAAACAATACAAATTTATGATCTCACAGTTTTCTTGCTCAGGAGTTTAAACACTATTTAGCTGGGTCCTGTGCTAAGGGTGTCATCGGGCTAAAATCAAGGCGTTAGCAGGGCCTATAATCACATTTGTGCCTCTAGAGTCCTCTTCCAAACTCAGTGGTTGATGGCTGAACTCATTTCCTTGCAGTTGTACGACCAATAACTCTATTTTCTTGTGGCTCTTCACTAAGGACTACTTTTAGCTCTGAACTATCCCCTACCGTCCATCCCCCCACCCCCACCCCACCGTACCCCCCCCCCACCCTTGGCCATAGATCTCACCACATAGAAGCTAATTTCTTCAAGCCCAGCAGAAGAATCTCTCTAATGCTTCAAATCTCTCTGACCTCTTTTAAGAGCTCACCTGCGTAGGTCAGGTTCACTGAGGATTATCTTCCCCCTTGATTAAATCAAAGTGAAATGATTAGGGACCTTAACTATATCTGCAAAATCCCTTCTGCCATATAATGTAACATACTCACTAGAGTGATATCCTATCATATTCATAAGTCTTGTTCCTACCCCAAAGAGGGGGATTATACACCAGGAGGGGGGAATCTTGGGAGCCATATTGGAATTCTGCCTACTACAGCACCCTCCTCAGGCTTCCCACAGAAGCGTAGTACATTTTTAAAAATGAGCTGCTGAATAGCCATGAATACCTTAACTTCCTTTTATTTTCTACAACTGCTTTGACCTCTTTGCACTATCTTATCACAGTATCTATTGGTCCAATGCCATCTACCTTCAGTGCCTGTCACTATATAAAAACTTCAGTGTCAGAGCCTTTTTCCTGAGATTTGATAAGTATAATAAATAGTTGTCACAAATGAAATTTGCACAAAAGCTAACTGTGATGTCAATAACAGGTATAGTTTTTGTAACTGTAATGTAGGTTGATTCTTGAAATCCTAAATTTATTATTAGCACATTCTATTCAGAGGGACTTACTCTCTTGATATACATAGAAAATTCAAACTTCAAAGCATTTTAGAAAATGACAGACATCTGAAAGTCCCATTTTCATTCCAATGAAAATACCTTTTACCAAAAAGAAGTTAAAATTTCCGACAAATATAAAAGGACTTAAAAAAATAAGGGTAATAAAAAGTGCTATTATTCTCAGTAAGACAACTCATAACCACGTTGATTTAGGAAAATATTCAAGCATTTACTTGGGCAATCATAAGGTAAACTCAGTTCCCACAATGAAAGGAAAATGCTTTGAGGAGTTTTCTGGGGTTTCTTTTTAGCTTACTTGCTTCTTTACCTATAAGAATCTTTTATATCATTTTTAATGGTAAACTATAAGAAATATTTATGTTTAGAGGAGAAATCCTTTACAGGAATTCAGATTTAATTTTTAAAATAGGTAAACACAGCCCTACAAATAAAATCAATGATTTCCCCAGATACTTTCAGAAAATAAATAAAAATAAACCAGCCCTGGTCGTCTCATTTGTCTCCTGAACACCAAAGAGCAATGCACTGGGATTTTAAAGAGTGGTTGTATTATTTTAGACTTGACTAATCATATAGAGTAATTCATGATTTAGAAAGAAACTACTAAGCTATCTAGCTATTCTCTTTCAAGAGTAGCAGTTAAAACAAACCACGAGCTCACTTCACGCATGGAAGAAAATTCTCCAAACTCTTAAACAAATCTCCAGTCAGTTAAATGACAACTATGTTTAACAAATAAGTATTGTGTACTTCCCCAATTTTTATTGATGAATCTCATTCTCAATTTTAAAATTTGTTGTGTCAACTAAATGGCTTTTAGTGAATTGACTTATACTTTTTATAGTATATAGTTTAACTAGATCAGTTCAACCAAATGCCAATATTTTACCCCATCTAATTTTTTTTTAAGATTTTATTTATTTATTTGACAGAGAGAGAGAGAGAGGGAGGGAGACAGCATGAGCAGGGGGAGCTACAGGCAGAGGGAGAGGGAGAAGCAGGTTCCCCAAGAAGCAAAGAGCCCCATGCAGGGGTCAGTCTCAGGACCCGATCTCAGGACCCTGGGATCATGACCTGAGCCGAAGGCAGACGCCCAACTGACTGAACCACCCAGGCGTCCTACCCCATCTAATTTTCAACACAGCATGCTGATAAATACTTACAGAAAAATGTTCCTGTATTTATTACTTGCAGCTTGAGAAGACTGATAGGGTTACACAAATGTAATCTTAATTTAAAAGTTTAATTTGATAGGCAGTCATTTCTGAGCACTTTTAATTGTGCCAAGGGTGAAAATTTTGTGGTAAGTTTATTGTAGTCATTTGATAACAATAATTTCAAAAGACTAGAGAGAAGGTGATATTAGTAATAGCAAAAAAAAAAAAAAAAAGAAAGAAAAGCTCATTTTTAAAAGCACTTTCTTATTTTATTATTTATTATATTTAAAAATAAAAACAAAGCTAACTTTAGCTCTTGACCTACCTCTTCATTCCTCTGAGTGAACAAAAAAACTTTCCCCTGGCACAATTTGAGAAGCACTGAGCACCTTCAGCCAGCCTTGGCTTGACCCTAGTGACTAAGACTTCAAGACTTCAGTTTAAAGGCATTGGCCACCACCATTTAAAGGCAGAAGTTACCTGGCAGAGCTAATACATAAAGTCATTATCATCTAAGATTAGTTCTCAAAGATAAATTGTGGCCTTCTAATGAGTCCCTCACAGAATAGGGGCCCAAAGCAGTTGGATTTGAAGAGGATAGGAAAAAGAAAAGTCATTCTCTAAAGCACCCCAGTCACAATAATCACCCAGTGGATTTCTGCTGAGTTGAATCAACTTAGCACCAGACTTTACTTCTGGGACCCTGTCAAAGGATAATGTTTTATAGCTGAATCCCATCCCAGGGGAAACTTTGATGCCCAGGAGAAAGGAAGAGCAGTTAGAAGGCAGAAACTACAAAAGGAGGTGAGGAGTACCCATATCCATGCCTGAATATTAAAAATTAAGTAGGAATAAGGAAACAGGAAATGATGTCTAACTACTACCCAGAGATGTGTCACTACTACCCAGAGATGTGTCTCTCCTCCCACAGTACAAAATTTAAGCTGTTCCTATTTAGCTGATAATTCATTTTAGAAACCTATGAAGGTTACATTAACATCTGAAACTCAGAAAAAAATTGTAGAAGTTTTTCCTATTATCTGGATAGCTTGTAAATATAATTTTCCTATCACTTAGGTAAGCCAGAGAAACAAAGCTTCCCTGGTTCCTATCTTGAACTCACAGGACAATTTACCTGTGATAGAAAATAAAGCTATTGGTTAGTAACTTGAACAATCACCACCACGTATAAGATTAAGCTAATCTTATACTTTTCAGATTTACAATATTACTTCCAAACTAGAGCTCAAATTCAAATCTACAGTATGGTCCTTACGGCACAATATAGCTTTAATTTCTCTCTCTGGTCATTTCATTCAAGATGATGTAGATTACAAAGTTTAATTTTATACTTACAACTTTATCATTTAATTTTCTCCAGCAGTACACCAATAAGTTTCTGCCAGTGAATTGGCAAAATCATGATTTTCTTTTTTTTTTTTTTAAAGATTTTATTTATTTATTTGACAGAGAGACAGCCAGTGAGAGAGGGAACACAAGCAGGGGGAGTGGGAGAGGAAGAAGCAGGCTCATGGCGGAGGAGCCTGATGTGGGGCTCGATCCCAGAACGCCGGGATCACGCCCTGAGCCGAAGGCAGATGCTTAACCCCTGTGCTACCCAGGCTCCCCAAAATCATGATTTTCTTAATTTATTTTTTGCCAGCCAATAATTTTTCAACCTAGCTCTAAGAGCCCTGGGTTCACTTCTTATAGGAAAGAAGCAGCTTGTTGGCACAATGCAGTAAGATCTAGGGATCTGTAACATGGGAAATTGAATGATTGTTTCAATATTTCCACCAGCAGTTTTCAGAGGGTAGGGTCACACAAATGTATTTAATCAGAAAAACGTATCACTGAAGTTCAGGATATAAATGCCAAGACACTGCATATAATGCAATGCTGCTTGTTGGTGTCTAGGACATCCGGAGTTCAAAGGGAAGATCCACTAACTAGGAAGAGCTTCCCAGAAAAGCCAGGGAGTTCTGGATAATATTTCAAATATGCCTACTCCCTACTTGAGGGATTCATCATATTTCCTTGATTCAAGATACCCATTTTTCACAGTTATGGTTTCCAAAATCAGGCAACAACTTTTAATCAAGGTATACTTTTAATATGGTATTTTTTTTTCTTTTTTGTGAACGTATTATTTAATAAATAGTGAAACTTAAATGATCAGGGGTTCTTTATATTGGAGAAAATAAGGTATTCCAACAGATAAATACAGGGCCAAACATAAGAAGAGTAAAACTTTATACAGGACTAATATTTGCCCTGATATTGTAAAACTTAAGTGAAAAAAACAGAACAGGAAAAATTCTGTAGTGATCTTAGCTATTAGACACTAGTTCTATGCTTAAAAGCATGTGGAATGCTTCTCCAGACTAAATTTAGTATCCTTGTGGGGGAGAGAATTTACTTGTAATTTATAAGAACACTCTGTGTGTGTGTGTGTGTGTGTGTGTGTGTGTGTGTGTGTGTGTGTGTGCGTGTTGGGGGAGAGGGGTGTTCCAAGTAATTCAAAGCACATTAGAGACGGTAAGACCATATCTACAACATGACAATTAAAGTTTTCGTGAAAGATAAGTGATTACATGTGGTTAAAAGTGGTGATAGCAAAATAAATTTCTTTTCACTGAAGAGTTGTAATTTGACCTGTTTTGACACATTAAGGGGAGGTTTCCAACCTAAACCTTTTTCTTAACTCATGAGTCAATCAAGTAATTCTAACTGGGGCTGTAATTGAGCATTCTGGCAATACAAGTCGACTTGAAGGTTATCTAGAACATCTGGCTTGCTTTACAGACAAGAAAAATGAGGTACAAGAAGAGTCATTGGGGGGCACCTGGGTGGTTTAGTCGGTTACGCTTCTGTGTTCGGCTCAGGTCACGATCTTGGGGTCCTGAGATGGAGCCCCACATCAGAATCTCTGCTCACCAGGGAGTCTGCTTCTCCCTCTCCCTCTCTCTCTCAAGTAAATAAATAAAATATTAAAAAAAAAAAAAAGAAAACAAAACAAAAGAAAAAAGAGCCCAAGCTTGCCTAGTTAATTAGTGACAGAACTATGGGTAGAACCCAGTACTTTCTGTTTTCCAGCAAAATATTTTTCTCATGGGAGAAGAAACTACCTCCCTCTCCCTGAACATGACAGAATACTGTGGTTGTGGGCAGCTTTGCCAGAACTTGAAAATTAAACGCAAGTCTCAGAGGAGTTTTGAGAAAGCAGAGCCCTAATTCTACCATAGTATTTCAGGTTGTTCTCTGTAATCCTCTGGCCACTGCGAACAGAAACAATGTCTATATGGTTTTTGTAGAGGACCTGGGAATTCTTGCATTAAAATACAGTATTTAAGCAGTCAAGGAAGTCTTTAATAAGTTAGAATCATATATCATTTTGAGAATTGGAAGTCTCGTGCAATAAATTTCATGTCATTCTCTAAAGTTATAGAGGAGGAAGATAATGTCTGGGAAAGTAAAATGACCTGTCACGTGCTGGTCAGTACAGGGTCAGGACTGGGACACAAATTTTCTAACTCCCTGGCCACTCTTTCTTCATTACACCACATAGCTTCATCATGAATGATGTCCAGGAAATGGACAGACACATAGGGGAATTAACCTAAGACAGCTTTCCTATGACAGATTCCTCAAGCAACACGAGGATGTGGGTGATACTTGTCCTCAGGCCTGGCTAACTCTCTATCCTGGCCCAGTACCCATTTTAATTAAATGCGATGTATATGTATACATATAACTTGCTTGTAGGTAGACATCGCTTCTGCCTGATAATTTTCTCTCTCCTCTTTGTATCTTTTCCATCTCAGCACAATAATATACAAGACTCCCTACAGAAAAACAAATGACACCACCTGCTCACTAGGTTTCCCTCTGGGAATAAAACTAATGGACAAACTCTGTGGGGCACTATGGGTGAGAAATTACACCTAGTTGTTAGTAGCCTTGAGCCTGACAGGACCCAGCATTACCTACCACAGTGAGGCTAGAGGAAAGGGAGAAGAAAAGTTGATGCAGAAGAAGGCTTCAAAAAGGCAGACAAAATGATAATGGGGTTCACATGAGGAAGATAAAACATAAAGTCGGAGGCTGGAAGGATGACCAGCAGGCTTGGTGAAAATGGGCTCAAGACCACACAAGGGAGACACAGTCATGCTTTTGTGCAGGCCCTGGTGTGGACCGCCTGATGAATTCAGGGAACTAGACAGTTACCTATTTTATATTTCTCAACTGATCTACCATGGAAGCTATGATGGCACTTCCTACAGTGCAGCCAGCGAGACAGCTGGTGGTGGCATGCCATCTCAGACATCCGTGGACAACTTCAATTATTTTCTTGCTACTGCTAATTCATGTTCAAACTCAATTTTTAGAAAATTTAACAATGTAGTTGTGGAAAGAAACATCAGGATTTCTAGAATTCTAAAATAAAGATGCATATTATCCTCATTTTAAGAAAAAATACATTTCAAAAAAAGTCTTCAAAGGATTACAATAAGTATCCCTCTTAAAATCTCCAGTAACTAATTTTAACAATGGCTTCCATATCTTTCTCAGTTGGGCATTTTGTTTAGCTCAAAAAAAGAAATAACTATAATATGTCTCTTCTACCAATGTCAGAAAGTAAATAACTATAATATGTCTCTTCTACCATATTGCCCAAAATGAAAATATTTCACTGTAGCCTAATTCCCCTCTTCATTATGTAGAGTAAGATCAAGAGCCATAAAAATCATTATTTTCCTGATGACTTCAATCTATTTCATAAAGTAAAGAAAGTGCAGGATAAAGATATCTCTCCGCATTCCCATACCACTTTGCTTTTGGAGTTTGGATATTCAGGCAACTGTTGGCTATTTATTGGTTTGAATAACCCAAGCAAGTTACAAGAAAATCTAACTTCTATGTTAGAACTCACATCTGCTTATGCTAGAATGAAAACCCATCTGAGAATCAATGAAGCACATGGAGAGGGTCTAATTAAATCCCTATGCCATTTCCTTTAAAGCTGTCAAATTGAAATTGTAATCGTGTATTCATTCACCCCCAGTGGCGTGGTGGTAATTTTAGAAGTGGGAATATTTAAGCAATAAGACCCAACAGGGTGTGTTTTGCTAGGATATCAACAAGACTGGATAGTTCCTAGGTAAGCAGCCAATAATCTGAAAACAAAACCTTACCTAAAGAGTAGATGAATCATGAGACCTTTCTATAAGTGTATAACCATACTAATGACAAAGACAATTTGGGGAATGAAAACTCGTAATAGATGTATTTATTAAATTATACCATAAAACTGTGCTAAACTATTTAATGAAAATAATGCAAGGCATTGACACATTATATCAAAGTGATAATATGTTCAACAAATTAAAAATCAAATTTCCAAGATTTCTGGACTTTGATGTCACCATAAAATTCCAAACACTTGTTCTGTCTACAATCCTCTTTATTCTTATGCCTAATTTTGTTGTTGCCTTAAATGACTTCCAACAAAAATTTAGGTGAATAAATATGAGAAGAATATATGTTCTGCAACTTGTTACTGGGGTACCTATTTGTCTCATTTTAGAAGATAGCACAGCTTTAAGGAGGAGTCTCTTTGGAACGTAGATTGAAACGCCTAAAAGTTCTTCACATATACTAAAAAGAATATATATACCTAAGATCCACAATTAAACAGGATGCTTTCTGCACTATGCTTAAATAACAAATAGCTAAGAGAGGCAAACAAATTAGCTAATTCACTGGCTTCACATGAATACTGCCTGAGTTAAGAGACTTTGGGTACCTCCAGTCCTCAACATAGTATCTCTATGTTCTTGTTTGTAGGCTATAGGATTTCTTACTCAATCTACAGACAGTGACAAAAACAAAAACAAAACAAAATAAAACAAAACAAAACAAAAAAACACTCAAACCCCAAAAAACGAAAAAATGAAAAACCAAAACCACAAGACACACACAGAAAGAAAGAAGGAGAGGAAGGAAGGAAGGAAGGAAGGAAGGAAGGAAGGAAGGAAGGAAGGAAGGAAGGAAGGAAGAAAAAAGGAAGAAAGAAAGAAAGAAAGAAAGAAAGAAAGAAAGAAAGAAAGAAAGAAAGAAAGAAAGAAAGGAAGAAAGGGAAAGAGAGAGTTCTGTAGGTATAATTGTTAAACTGCTTTTCTTGATACACTTTCTTTTTTTTTTTTTCTTGATACACTTTCTGACTGGAAAATTCAGTAAATCGAAGTTAAAAAAAAAAAAGCTAGCATGACAGCATTCTAACAATCCACATATGAAAAATTCCTCCTTTCACTCACCTTCTCTCATTTCATACCCTTCCATCCTCCTCTACATCCAATCTCAAACAGAAACGTATCTGTAGGGATGAGTGTCAGCTGCTCTGCCGATAAAACCCAGGCAGGAAAGATCATCAAGGTGGAACAACAACAGAGAAAAAAGAAAATAGGGAGTTTGATTCTGTTTTAGCTCTCCCCACTCCTGTGCCGGCCCCCTCTCCACACAAAAGCCTCTTAGAAAGATTTCCTCAGTTAAGTGGACAAACAACAGCGACCTCAGAGAAAATTAAGGGAGGTTCCATTGTGCTCCATTCTGTATGTCTAGGGTATCCTTCAGGGAAGAACAATGATGAGCAATATGGACAATGAAAAAAGTAAAATAAAACAGAATATCACTTATAAAAAACTATAGAAAACTGAGTAGAACTGGAGGGCACAGAAAAGAATGAAATAACTGGATAAAGGGAGGGTACCCTTGCCACCTTCCTCTCCACTTGGCTTAGCCCATTCAACTTCTGGTGTCTGGGGATGGGGAACAGGGTGGGGGTGGACACTTAAGCGAATGGAAGTCCACTGCTTCGATCGAATAAATTCACCTTGTCTGATCTGATTCTCCTAGAATACAAAAAGCACTCACACCATAAGTATAGAGAATCCTTGTGATGATAATGCCAACTCACACATTACATTCTCTACCCTACACTGGCAACATAACTACATAGAGAGGAACAGAATTTACAGGTAAGCTGAAGAAAGATGAAATTCATAAATGGTAAGTAAGAATTCAAAACCATCAGCATATGAGAAGAATGCATAAATTGCATCTCTCTGCAGTAAGACAGATCCCCAAAATTAGTCAGTGACAGGGAGAACATATACAAAGTTATGATAAAATTCCTATATTGAATTCTTATAAAAAGAAGCATAAAACTTATAGGTCTTGGGACTTTTCAAGCAAACGTCAACATTTGAATTATAGGGAATTGCTCTTTTAGGCTCTTATTTTACCTGAACCAAATTTGCCCACACTTAAGAAGAGCACATTGCTTTGAAAGAGCACATACTCCCACTCTCCAGGATTACTGATAAATAACTAAAACATCTGCAGGAAAAATAAATTATTAAATTATTTATTTTCAATGCTCATTGGATAGCAAATTGGAGGGCTCAAGTTAATTGAGCATTGACCAACAGACTTCATCAGAGGTGTCAAATACATGACCCTAAATTAGAAGGATCATTTCATAGCTTGGATCACAAAAAAAAGTGATCAGTTTCAAATACAAGTATTATCCCTCAAACTAGAATTTTCCAGTGTTTTTTTGTAAAGACCCATATAAATGGATTTCAGAAACTTTCACTAACAACATCATTGGATATGCTTTTTCACTTTTGCTGGGTTTTTCACTTTTACATATAAAATGACATAAATGTCTACAGTGAAAGAGATGTCTCCATTTAAATGTGCTGATTACTAGCAACTTACACTAAAAGGAGAGAATTTTAATTTTATTGTTTTTTTAAATAATTTTACAGCCTTCAGATGATTACTTCTTTCATATATACCCAAAACAAAAATGAACCATTTATAAGTACTAAGCATTACTAGCACCTTACAATATAAGTGATTCTGCTACAATGTCAGCAAGTTACTAATGAAAAAATACTTAGTTATCTAATTGGTCTTTGGCCAGATAAGAGACATGAACATGTAGAAGACATGCAGGCCTAGGTATTTTAGGTTAGATAACACCTGACTTACCCTGAGAGAGAAAAATAGTAAAAACTTGTTAAAATCTCTGCTGTTTTAATTAGAGATGTGGTATCATGAAATACTTAATGCTTTCTTTCCTGCTGCTGGAAAAACACCTGCTCCTCGCCCGTTATCTGATCTTGTCAGTGCCCAAATAGTGAAGATCAAACGTTCACTGTCAAATGGCATTCGGAGTAGTACATCTCAGCTAAACTCTACATACAGAATGACGGCTTCATAGAGAAAGAATGATCCAAATAACTCAAGCAATAATCTTGCTTTGGAAGCAAAATGTTTGCAAACTTTCCTATCGAACGTAGCTTTTGTCACACCTGTGTAGCCTTGCCAAAGGCATGCTGAAATCTCAATGGTGGGCTAACATGAAAAATGAAGTAAACTGGCATTGTGTTGAGCCAAACCTAAGAAAATTAATTTAGCTGTAGGTCCAGCCATCAAGAAACCAAAACGTTATGCCTAAGAGAGCACCGCAATCCAGAAGTAATCCTGACTGGAGTTTTTGTACAGAAGTCTACACAGCTGGGAAGCATGCCATAACTCATGCTTTGCAGGAGAGACTGGTAGAGAAACGGCAAGAGCTATCCAACAGGTAAGCATTTGGCCAAGGGGTTTGGGGCTTGTGGCAGACCGCTGTTCCATCAAACGGAGCTGAATGGCACTGGAAAAGTAAGCACAGTCATGAGAAGGCACAGTTAGATCAGGAGATATGCCTACAGCTTGGTAGGCAGTGGACTGCTCAGGCCCGAGCCAGTCCAAGTATCAGACTGACTCAGAACAATAAAGCTAGTGCCAAGTTCCCCTATGGGCAAAGATGTAACTTACACTTCTTTTCCAGTGCTAGTTCCCTTTAGCTCAAAACTGGACAGAAATGAGCCTACAAGTTAAAGGTTTTCAATATCTGAAGTTAAACGAGGCTAGAGAAGGTGTGAAACTACCTTATGTATTTTTTCTATCCAACACACACAGAAATCACTGAACACACACACACGTACACATGCACACCACAGACATGAACACATTTTTGTTAATACAGTATGAATGATTTTCTTAAGTCTGTATTTTACAAGGTCCAAATTTATTGCTGACTGCCAAGTCTTCTTAATTTATAACAATAACTCTTACTTAAGATTAGAAAAACCACATTTAGTTTATCATCTTTGAATGATATTCAAGCATATCGTTTAAAATGTTCAAAAAATGATGAACTTTACTTAGAGATGAGTTTCAGTCTTATACTTCATCACAGATTATGAAAATCAGTAGAAAACATACAGTTGTGGAATAAACCAGTGGGGACATACAGATTTCCAATTCTGGGTTCCCTAATTTTAAGCTCTTTATATCCTGATTTATCGAATGCAAACTTTGAACTTCTCCAGTTGAAATATTTCTTAAATTCTAATATAGAAGGATTTATGTATACTCCCCATTGTTTCATTTACTTAGAAAGCAGATTGAAAGAACAATGATGCTGGATTTCAGATGTCTGGAGGAAATACTGCACGCATGACATCTGTTTTCCCTGGGGATTTGACACACATTTGCTTTAATGTACTGGTGTGTTCCTCATTACCTTAGAAGCTATATGCTAAAAACAGGAGTGTGTTTCAGTTTTCAAGGAAAAGAAAAAAATTATAAATCCCAAAGCCCTTCTCTCTGATGAACAATAAATTAGGGTTAAACTTTCAAAAAAGAAGAAATGCAAATGATCATGTTTCTAAATGGCCCAACTTTTTTTAAAGATTATGTGTAAGTCTTCCATAAGCCTTCCATACATGTCAGTTTCCCTTGTTATTGAAGAATTATCCAGAGCCAGAAAGAACATGTCTTTGAAAATCAACAGCTAAAAGAAATAAGATCTGCATCTCTAAATAGCCTGAGTCACCAATTTAAGATGTTTGAGGTATTAGTCCTCTGGAAAATGATTTGGCCTCCAGAAGCAGTGAATTGTTAAACATCTTTGGTGGATACTCTGGACTTTTGCCATAAACTGACACATAAAGATCCATGCCGAACACTGAATGCCACTATTCCACACTACACCAGCTGGCTTGTAACATCTACATCTCTGTATAATTTCCCTTAATAAAAAACATATAACACATCCAAAACACTTCCATGATTCTCATTCAGTATCTGTTCAACCAATTTGCAAATTGAGGACTATTTCCCCCTCAGATCACCTAAACTTAAAAGCTTTTATAAGATTCCTTCAGAGTGAAGGAATACAATTCAGAATGATAGCATGAAGAATAAAATGTATTCTTGAAGTTGAAGTTCATATATCTCATGGGTAGATGAGATAAAATCTTTTTTCTCACTATGTCTGTCCTTTGCCCGAGATGACCACATCAAATGATCAGATGTTACTCGGCAGCATGAGAACTGGATGGAGCAATGAAATCAAGTGTCTCGAATCATTTCCTAAGTCCAGACAATGATAATAAACATCTCTCCAAGGGGCTAAGCCAGACCCATTAGTGAACATGAGCTGTCTCACATCAGCTGAAAAGAAAACTGTCTCCTGAAATTAAAGAGCAATTGGTATCAACATTTGCTTTCTCGTGGCACCATCTTTAGAATCTTGGATTCAGACCTTTGACTCATGCATCCTGATGCACTTAAATAAAACTAAAAAGACTTTAATATCCCCCACTCAGTGAACTGAAGTAAATAAGTGAATTGATTTAGTGAATTGCATCCATACACTTAATTAAATACATTTCACAACTTAATTTGGAGAATTAGAATTAATTTTGCATTTATTATAGTGGCTTTTCCATTAAAAATAGAGACACCAAGGAGGCCAGATTGAGTTAGGGATAAAGGTTAGAAGGTCCCACTAAAAAGACTAATAGAAAGTGACTTAAATGTCACCATCTCCCTGCCAAAATGTATAAGTGATATTTTTAGTTTGACATGAAAACTCCATCTTTGTTTGCGGTGTTCAATTCCGAACATAAATTCTACAGCTTTCAGAAAGAGAGGATATGTGTGTATTTAACAGCTAAAACACTGACAGGATTGGAAACTAAAATTTTCTGTTTATCCAAAGGTTAGATAGAGTATATTCAGCCACAATATGAATGCCAATTACCTACATGAGCTGGCCATCAACAATCTTTAGGATAGAACAGTAATTTAATGTCCGCCTTAGCTAGACACCCAGCAGAGAGAGCTGACCGAGTCTAGCTGACTGAGGCAAGTAATCATTAGCAAATATCTCTGCTTAGATGAGATTTAATAGTTTTTATGATTTATATCTCTTTTGGTTTGAACTTTTTCGAAGACTCAGAAACTACAAAAATATTAAAGTGAGAATTCTTTACTGATTAAACAAACTGATTAACAGACTGGTTGATGACTGAACGTATAGATGGATAGATGAACTTTCAAAGACTTTAATTTATAATATAGTCTCTATTTAAATAAAAGACCAAAGTGCTTTACTTCCTTTTTATATCTGGTTTGAAACTGTACCCAGTAGGTTGAAGACAGCTGAGGGAGCAATTGGGGAAATTTTTCCTTAAGAGACTATAGTGACACAACAATTCATTTTCCATATATCATAGATGTTATCATGGAAGATAAAGTGAAGAGATTCCAAGAAAGAGAAAAAAGTCATGATTTAGGTATTAATTCTTCAGTGAAGAAGTTTACCCTCAGAAGACTCCATTTGTTTACATTTTTTACGAAACTATATTTCAAACATCTTGGCTGGATATATGCACTTCATCAGAACAAGTAACTAGTTCATGATTAGCTAGATTCTCCATACACCAGGATCATCTCCAGTTGTAAATTAAGTACCAGTGGAAGTCGAATCAGCAGAGTATAATTTATTAAGCTACTGCTGTGTTAATGCAACCTCCAAAGGTAGCTCATTTACTATCCGGGATTTGATTAGCCCCTAGAAGAACCTGCTTCATTTTATTCAAATAACGCTATTTCAAACCATAAATTTCAAAAGCTGACCCTCAGAGAAAAAAATACCTGTGAATTTAAGTATATTGGAAATCTGTAAAATTCTAACTCATTCATTTTCCATCCACATTGACACCTTGCTAGTTGTACAGGGAGTTATAAAATATGTAATCCTGCTATTTTTCAAAGATAGGTTAGGCAATATCATGGGGAGGCATATTTTGCTCAGGAATCCTTACACCGTTATGATACTACCCAATATGTTACGGCAATTGTAATACTTTGTAGACCAGTGGAAAATATATCTAAAAATAACTGTGCCATTTCTGAGCAAAAGCAGAAGTAATTGATGTTTCCTAGAAAAATGATCCCACCTGGCTTTGTAGAAGAGCAGCATGAGCGTTTCAGTGACAGGTAGATCCAGAACAGAGCTTTGTCCTCAATATCATTCCGATTCTCTGAAACCCCAAAGCAAGGTTCATAGAGATTCTTTAGAATGCTCCACTTGAAAGCCAGATTACACTATTTAAGTGGCCTATGGAGTTCTGTATTAAAGGCTCCCTGCTGCTCAGGCATTTTTCCCATTATAATATATTGCTGTGGATTTAACACTGTAGATGTTCTAGCATTTAACTAATATGGCTCAAAAGGTTGTCATCGGGGACGCTTCTAAATTGTATCACTGCAAATAAACCTTGCTAGAGAAGGAACTGCTTATTTAGCAAAGACATTTTATGGCATATTTGCATAAAAATACTACTTCTGTCTTTCAAATTCATCTGTAACACTGCTGCTGAGCAGAAGAGCATTAGATGTGTTACGAATACAAGCGACTTTGGCAGCAAGCTAATTTGTAAATGCATATTGCAAACTTTAAGTGCACCACAATGCCCTAACTTATACCCTGCCTAACTCAGAGATGTTTGCATAATAGAAAGAGTATAGAAAATACTTATTACTCAGCTCTTCCATTTTGCTTACGGGAAATTGATAATCAACCACTGGATGTTAGTCCCCTGTCATATGTGCCCTACAAAGCAGGTGAAAGAAGCAATTCAAGGCAAGGCAGTTTCCAGAGGAGAATGAAATACTGGCCACATGGTTAGATTGTTTGAAGAGATGTTTTTTACCCCTCTTCTGACAGCAACCAACAGTGAATGTGAAAGCAGACATGACAACGAAAGGTATTTACCAAGCCTTGTCATGTCCTCTTGACCTTAGTTGAGGGCTCATGCTTGTTGGTACTGCAAAACATGAAAACAGCTTAGAGACTCAGAGAAGCCTGGGTTCAACATGTGTCTTAACGTATGTGCTATGTGCTCCTAGACAAGGTGTTCGACCTAAGACTCAATTTCTTCATATATTTTGAAATGTGTATAACAAACTGACTTTGGTGGTTAAGAGAATTTAGTAGTCTTTTCAGTTAGATAAGGCAGGTACTTTTACCTACATTCTGTAAATAGAAATATTAAAGCTCAATGAATTTAAGAGAATCTGTAAATATACAGAATTTGTAAAAAGTCACATACCTAGACAATAGCAGAGCTGGGTACAAAATCCTAGATTTTCGGCTCCTGACTTACAGGTATTTCTGTTCCAATATTCAGGAATCTCAGTTTTACTACATTTTCCTGGGTGTTCTGGCCTCACAAGTGTACACATAAGCTATTTTCATTTTTAACGCAAACAAATCTTTTATTTATTAAAAAGTGAAGAAAAAACAAAACCTCAAACAGCTAGTCAGGTTGAAACTTCGCATTTGCTATTTTGAAAGTCTGTCCATGGGTCTCTTAAACTATTCCTACTTTTCACAGATTCTTCCTTTATTTCAACTCTGAGCTCAAAAGACAGAGCAGTGTCCTCTGATATAGGGAAACATAGGACAAAGGAGGCCATTTGTAAGTATAAGTCATCTATGGATTGAATGTTGACTGGACACTTCCCTGGCTGCCATATACTTGCTATAATTTTTTTTCTCTATTGAATTAATGTGATCATTTCAAAAAATTAGATTACAATATGGTCATACAAAATATATGCCTATAAATTATTTATACATTCAAAGAATATTTTAAGTTAGAACTTAACCATGTCCCTTATACAATATACCATACTATATAATTTATGCATTTATTTCCTTTATTCTCTCATATCTCACTAGAAATAAAATGCAGGAATGTGTAACTATTGTCACCACTATCCCCAATTCCTAGAAAAATTGCCTAAGACATATACATGTATTAAATATTTGTTAAATGAATGAATGCATCCCTCAATCAAATACATACCTTAAATGGGAATATGAATTCCATCTGATACCAATACAGCCATTTTTGCATTGTATCATCCTTTTTCACCTATTTAAAGTGAGTTTCTCACCTGTTTAAGGTATAATTTCCCTTCTTTTTCCTGTGTCATCAATGTATTACACTATCAAATTCTTCCCATCCACTTACAGTTATGCATTAATATCTATCAACTTGAAAAAAAAAAAAAACCTTCACACCATAGCTTCTTCCAGCTGTATCTTCACTTGGCTGCTCCCGTTACATGAAATCTTTTTTTAAAAAGTTGCCTCTACTTCCCGAATCCACTTTTTCCCTTTCCATTATTTCTTGACACACATGCCTGAAACTATAATTGCTTTGTTAACGTTATCAGTGATCTCCATGTTGTCAAAGCCAATGGTCAGTACGGTTTTGAAACTCTTTCTTCACCTGACTCTTAGGACACCATCTCCCTTTCATTCTCCTCCTCCTCCACTGGTACATACTTATCTTTCTAAACTTGAATCACTGGTATGTCCCACGGCTGTCTTCCACACTCCGCTTCCATCCTCTGTTGACACTAGGTCATCTCATTCAATGGCTTTACATATCATCTATATGCTCATGACTCTAATTTTTATCACTATCACTATTCTCTCTCTTTAACTGCAGACTCATACAGCCAATGCCTGTTTCACATGTTCACTTGAATGCCTGAAAGACATCTTAAATTTGCATGCCCAAATGCAAACTCTTGGATCCTCGCCCACCCCCAAAATCTATACCTCCCCCAGTGTTCTTCGTTTCAATAAAAGGCACCTCCATGATTTCAGTTGTTTATGCCACAAAACTTAGTGTCATCACAGGCTCCTCTTTTTCTCTCATACTCCACATTCAATCCATCAGTAAATCCCATAAGCCCTACCTTCAACATATATTCTTAGCCAACTACTTCTTAATACTTCTAACACCATAGTTGAAATCACTATCATCTGTCACCTATACTACTGCAATGGGCTTCTAAATGAGTATCTGTGTTTCTTTTTTTTTAAGATTTTATTTATTTATTTGAGAGAGACTGAGAGAGAAAGAGAGAGAGAGAGAGTGGGGAGCGGGTTAGAGGGAAACAGACAGAATCCCAAGCAGACTCTGTGCAGAGGGCAGAGCCCAACGCAGGGCTCAATCTCACAACACTGAGATCATGACCTGAACCAAAATCAAGAATCAGAAGCCTAACAAACTGAGCCATCCAGGCGCCCAAGTCTCTATGTTTCTAACCATGCCAATCCTACAGTCTCTTTTCAATACAGTAATCAACAATATTTATAAAACATAAATTAAATCACGTCAAGGGGACCTGGATGGCTCAATCAAATGTCTGCCTTCAGCTCAAGTCATGATCCCAGGGTCCTGGGATGGAGCCCCACATCAGGCTCCCTGCTCAGCCGGGAGTCTGCTTCTCCCTTTCCTTCAGCCTCTGCCCTTCCCCCAGCTCATGCTCATTCTCCCTCTCTCAAATAAATAAATAAAATCTTAAGGGGAAAAAAAAACATAAATTAGATCATGTCAAAACTTTGTTGACAACCATCCATTATCTTCTAAAATCACTCAGAATGAGACCCAAAGTCTTAACCACAGCATACAAGACCCAAATCATCTCTGACCCACCACACAAATTCTCTAATTTCATCTCCTATCATTCTCCTACAAATTATGATCCAGTTAACACTAGAACTCCTGAATAGTCCTCAAATATTAAAAGTACTACCCACATCTCACTGCAATCATATTTTCCTTTGCCTAGAAGATACTCTATCAAAGTGTTTACTTGTGTTTCTCCATCACATCCTAAATTTCTGTGCTCAAATCAGACTCTAGCTGAGAAGGTTTCATTGACCATTACATATAAAATAATGTCCTACCCCCATAACTTTATATCCTTAACCTTCCTTCATAGCATTCATCACTACGTAACATATATTATTTGTTTATCGTCTTTTTCTCTGCTTTGGAACATGAGCCTCAGGACAGCAGAAACAGTATCTGTTGTGTGTATTGCTGTATCCCAGTCTTGGGACAGTTCCTGGTACATGGTTGATGCTTAATAAATATCTAATGAATCAGCTGAACGACTCTTTAAACTATGAAAATATAGGGTAAGGAGAAACCACTGTCTCAGAAAAAGTTATGCCAGGACCTTCCATGGCCAAATAAAGTAGAAAAACACAGGCTTAAATAAAATTAGCTTCTCTGACTAGAGGGCTTCTCGAAAGGGGAATAGGATAAAGTATAACATATGCCAAATGTATGAAATTAGGAAAACCTTTATAAGGGAGATTTCATGAGACTAACTTTCTGGGAACACACTGGACAAATGCTGCCAAATTTAAACTGTATAGAATAGAATATATTTTGCAAGAAAGTTTTATTAATGACTTGATTGTAAGCTAGTGTTTTAAGCCAGTTAGATATGGCACCAGAATTTGTACAAAATAATTTATTCAGTGAAAAATATTTCATTTAAAAAAAAAGAGAGAGAGAAAAAGAAAAATATTTCATTTTAAGTCTGTAGGTGTGGAAAAAGATATTTTTAAGCTCCTAAAGATGAGAAATTTAGAAAGGAGTGAGCTACTATGTGAGGCAGACATAAAGTCCCTTATTTCATTTCATAGGAACTCTATAAGATACATATTGGTATCTCTACTTTTTATATGAAGGAAACAAAACCTGGGGTGTCTAAGTGACTTACTCAAAAAATTAATGGTAGAACCAGAATTTGAACCTAAGTCATTCCAGTGCCCCAAATCCCAGAATTTATTCCTCCTCCCCTACCATCTTTCCTCCCCCTTCCTTCTTTCACTTCTTTCTCATTTGTGGTGCCTCTCTAAAAGTCAAAATCAATAAAAAATCACCAGTCTCCTCCTACAAATGTTTAGTTTTTCTATTATGGGAGAAATACTCTATTCTGGAAATCAACAAATTCTATACAGTTTCCATGAAAAATGGGTCCCATTTTGCGTTATAGTGATCCATTATTTTATATGGACCACCCTGCACTTCCTATATTCTCCCCAGGCTCTTTTTATTCCACGGGAGCAAGAATTTTTTCTCTTAAAACAAAAGCTTCATTTAAAAGAAAATTAATTATTATTTAAAGGGCAGTTTAAATGCCATTTCAAATCATACCTTATTTCTTTACATCCAAGGCATTCTGCATAGAATGTAAGACTATGCTAAAATGGTCATTTTTTTCCAGTCCTTGTTTCCATCGGTTGTGTGGTAAGCAGGAAAGCAAAGACCTCATGCAGATGGGCTCAGTTACCACTTGAGACCAGTATTTTTCATTCTCATTTTAATTCTCTTTTACAACCACACAAAGAGTTATTCAAATTTGGAAGGTATGGCTGATTAAGAACTTAAATAAACTCAAACAAATTGCTCAAAAGAAGAAATGAAATTAATCTCTTTTTATGCTTTTATTTTCCTCAGTTGCCTTTAAAACTGATTATGATTTTGCTATTTCAAAACCAAATAGCTCTCTGCCTTAAATACAGGTTCTCTTTCCTAAGTTGAGCTCTAAAATATTATTGCTGTATTAAATCCTGACTGTACGAGTTTGACTTAATAATACTTACCACCTAGCAAACTAAGAAATCTAAATGTTATTAGGATAAATGATGGTATGCCAACTTGGTGGATGCATTCTCTAGTAAATTTCAATTTTCGTTTCATCTTATAACATCAATTCAGATCGATGTTTCTATTAAGAATGTTAAATCCGGGGCGCCTGGGTGGCACAGCGGTTAATCGTCTGCCTTCGGCTCAGGGCGTGATCCCGGCGTTACGGGATCGAGTCCCACATCAGGCTCTTCCGCTGTGAGCCTGCTTCTTCCTCTCCCACTCCCCCTGCTTGTGTTCCCTCTCTCGCTGGCTGTCTCTCTCTGTCGAATAAATAAATAAAATCTTTAAAAAAAAAAAAAAAAAAAGAATGTTAAATCCACAATTATTAAATGCATTCATTCAGTCATTCATTCATTCATCAATAATCAGAAAATGCAAATTTAAACAATAATAAATTAGATACCATTTTTATGTCAGGCAATGAAAGTGTTAACTCATGCCACTATGATAATCATTTTCCAATATGTAAGCATATCAAATCAATGCAACATACACCTTAAACTTATACAATGTAATGTGTCAATTATATCTCGATAAAGCTGGGGGGGGGGGATGAGATACCAGGATTCAGTTCTTGTTAAGGGCCCTATTCTGGCTTACAAACAGCCAGCATCTTGCTGTGTGCTCACATGACCTCTTTGTTCTCCAGGGAAGAGCAAGACCTCCTTTATCTCTTCCTCTTCCTAAAAGGGCACTAATCCCATAATGGGGACCCCACCCTCATGACTTAATCTAACCCTAACTACCTCCAAAGGCCCCACCTCCCAACACCACCACATTTGGGGTTAGGGCTTCAACATACGGTTTGGAAGGGAAGGGAACAAAAACATTCAGGCCATAATTGGTAAAGGACAACTTTTAAATATATGTCCATAGAGACATGAACATGCATAAGCACTGTGGTACCACTTGTACTACCAAAATAGATTTAACTGTACATAAGTACTGCTTAAGAAAATAATACTGAGTGAAAAAGGAAGGTAAAAAATGATAAATGTAGTAATGTAACTAAGGTTAAACACTTCAAAAGAGAAAAGCTATAATTATTTATGGTACATATACGTATATGAGATAAAAAGGAACTAGAAAGATGCACACCAAATTCATAAAAGACAGTTCCTGTGGAGGCAGGTAGAGTAGAGTGAGACTGACAGTGGTAATTAATGGAGAACAGAGATGACAAAATTTTAACAATTGTCAGTTATGAAAATGGGTATTCCACTATTCTATGTATTTTTCTGAAATATTTAGATTTTTTAATTTTTAAAACAAATTATTAGAATCCTACATTCTAACTACACTTGGTTCAGAAGGTTGGAGTAGTTCATCTTATCTTTATCATGGTTATGATAAATGGGGTATATATTTGCAGAATAACCACAATTGTTTAATAGGACTGGTAATCATACACTGGATATTCCAATGAAATATTTACCCAGTTCTGATGTTGATAAGACATTATATATATAGAACTTGTGCAAATGCCTATGCTAAGGCCACTAGTTGGCATTAGTAATGTATTATATGATTGAATTAATTGCAATATGGGTAAAAAGTAGTGTAATCACATCCAATACTGAGAAACCTAAGGAAAGTTTCTAGTGTTACTGGAAGACTGAAAATATTGTTATTTAAAGACAATGTAATCATGAATTCTAAACCCAAAGCAACAATGAATTTAGCCATTTGAGTTTCAAAACAAGATTGAGATCAGGAATGTTTTGCAGAAAACAGGTGCAGAATAAGGGAGGGAATAGAAAAATATGGATGCATATAGAGGAATAATGCTCCTTTCTAAAAACTCCAACTAAGCTGGTGGTAAATATTTTGGACCTATGTTTCTCTAAGCAGCATACTTGGAGGATCTACTGTCAAAAAATTTTAGAATTAGATAACGGTGGCCACTGGCATTTTATTGAGATGTGTTATATGGTGATCCATTTTTTGAGACTTGTATGTACTGAAGATATGTCCTTGCCAAAACTGTGACTCTATTGGCTTAGTCACCATCATTTGTTACCTGCTTAATGTCTCAATTTACTGCCCTCCTCCAGTTTCTACCCTCTTTTTAACTCATTGTCCACTCTAACATCATATCTCTGACATAAAATTCTGATCATGTCAGTCCCTAATTAAGAACCTGCAAAATGAAAATGAAACCTGCAATGAGCTAATCCTATGGGCTTGGAGACATTTCCTTTAAGAATAGTTGAATAAGAAAAGCAAGATATAGGGGCGTCTGTGTGGCTCAGTCAGTTAAGTGTCTGCCTTCGGCTCAGGTCATGATCTCAAAGTCCTGGGATTGAGTCCCACATTGGGCTCCCTGCTCAGCGGGGAGTCTGCCTCTCCCTCTCCATTTGCCTCTCCCCCAGCTCATGCTCTCTCTCTCTCAAGTAAATAAATAAAATCTTTAAAAAAAAAAAAAAAAGCAAGATATAGAAAGATATGCAAAGTATCCTTTTGTAAAGCAAACAATGACCAAAAAAGCTATGTGTAGAAACTGGATACATGTATCACATACTGTATACTTGAATATGGTTATATAACCATGGAGAAAACAAGGGTTACAAAATAAGTGTTAACATGAGTTGGGGAGGAAAAGATGTGGACAGGGGAGTGGGGGAGATGGAGAGGAGAGAGGAATAGGAGGACCAAGTTGAAAAACGAAAAGGAAAAAAACAGTATGTATATGATCACCTTTATATATATTGACATATACTATGTGTATAATAATTTTTAAAGACTTTTTTAATTTTAGAGAGAGTGAGAGAACAAACGGGGGGAGGGACAGAGGAAGAGAATCTCAAGCAGACTCCCCACTGAGCGCAGAGCCCAATGCAGGGCTCAATCCCACAACCCATGAAATCATGACCTAAGCCGAAATCAAGAGTTGGTCACTCAGTCGACTGGGCCACCAAGGCACCTCTATGTGTGTAATATTTTTAAATAAACACTTAAAAGGCAAAACAATAATTATACTTCCCATTATCTGTAGGAAGGAGTTGAAACTCTGGCATAAAACAGTCTTTCCAATCCCCAAATTCAAATGTCACAGTCACACTAGCCTCTGTCCCAGCTGCACCTCTTCTTCACCATTCGCACACCACACCATCTGAATTCTCCCTGTCTTACAAACCGTCATCTATCTGGAGTGCCCTTTCCTCCCTTCTCCCTAGGGAAACCCTATCTTCATTCAGGATCCAGTTCAAATGTTCCTTGTGGGGCGCCTGGGTGGCACAGCGGTTAAGTGCCTGCCTTCGGCTCAGGGCGTGATCCCGGCGTTATGGGATCGAGCCCCACATCAGGCTCCTCCGCTATGAGCCTGCTTCTTCCTCTCCCACTCCCCCTGCTTGTGTTCCCTCTCTCGCTGGCTGTCTCTATCTCTGTCGAATAAATAAATTTAAAAAAAAAAAAATGTTCCTTGTGACGCTTTCCTTAAATTCAGATACTCCATTTTCTGTGCTCCCTTAGGTCTTTGTAGATCCTTCTATCGTGATGCTAAATTGTATTATGATTACTTTTGGACATATTTCAGCATATAATTCTCTCACTAGATGGTTAATTACACAAGTAAAAAAACCACATGTTTAGTTTTTGCACATCCAGCACCTAGGATAATACCAGCATTTAGGAAATGGTAGGCAATTTTTGTTGAATTAATTGATTGATTTCTGTGTGATTTTATGTCTTTAAAATGATATGCAACATTGTTTGCTTTCTGTATGCCAAGTTGAAGCATTTAAATCCCTGTAAGTAAATCAGTTTTATTCTGGTTAATGGCTATGGTTTACATACATCTCATACTTGCCTGTGTAACAGGGTGTTAGGGAGGGATCCCCTCTATCTAAGCTTTGGGGAGGCCACCCTAAATGAAGACCAAAACAATAGGTGGCAATTCTTCCACATTCCAAGCTAGACCTCCTATACAAGACTCGACAGGGGGTGGCCTACAACCCCTTGGTGACTTACGTCTACGTCAAGGGTTTCAAAGAGCTGAAAATGAGGAAACTAGAAGGGACAAAAGATTTCTCTGGAGAAAGTTGTTGGAGGCTGTAGCAATTTTCCATCTCCCTCACCTATGAGAGAGGATTTGAGAGCACTTCTCGGAGAGGTAGATGTTTATTCCTTAAAGTTCAGAGGGCAGAGAAGACGAGTATTTGGTCCACTCTTGAGAAATGTCAGACAAAAGACTACTTGGAGCTGTCTGCTTGGTGGCAGAGCAAGTAGATACAGCTGTACTCAAAGCCAGCTGTATTCGTTACAACAGGGCAGAGTTTCATGTTTCTGTGGACCAAACATGGGCCCTTTAGGTGGGAGCTGGCTAAAGGGTTCTTTTGAAAGGATTTTTTCTAGGGATGAGACCCCCTTCTCACAGAGAAGCTGTGGGATCCTAACTGATGCCAAAGTTGAGAAGCAGTTAAAGCATTCAAGCAGAGGAGAGGTGATTGCATGATGCTTGCGGGAGAACCTCTGAGGCACTCAAACCTCTGAGTGCCCCCCGCCCAACAACAAGCCAACGCAGAATGCTAGCATACCTGCCCCATGCCTCTCCACTCCCCTCACACCCCACCAAGGAAAGGCGAAACTTCAGTGCTGGTAGTTAGGGGGATGCCAGGACATTTCCTCATCTGCAGCACGCCCAAGATGGGGAAGCTTTCAACTTTACATGAAATTAGAGGTTTGCTTTCCTGAAATGGGATTGTTATTGTGAGTGTACGTAACTAGACTACTTCTTTTATCACACAAAAGTGAATGCAAAAGCTATGGAACTCACCTAAAATTTCAACCAGAGGTTGGAAGAAGAGCTAATCCTAGGAAGGTTTGAACTTAACATGTATGTTGTGATTGTTCAAACAAAGTTGTTGTGCGTGCTATCTTACCCAACAGGAATGGAATGAAAAATACGTATTAATCTGTATCAATTTATTGCCACTACAGAGGGAAAGAAACCTCACGTGCATGTTTAACTCAGAGAGAAATATTGGGTCATTGTTATTCTAAAGACCGATGTTAGGGTAAATTGTCAAACATATATAAAATATTCTCTTAATGTCATGATTGAAACTCACAATGAAATCACTGCAGCAATTCCAACACAAAAAATCTTATCTTCATAAAGAATTTCAGTCATACAATAAGATACTCTCCTAGTCCAACGGAATAATTAAGACAACACTTTTGGAGAAAAAAAAATTTTCTGCCATACTAATTTACTGCATGTCAGGTATGATAGCAGGTACTGGAGAAATAGAGCTGAAGAAGACCACGTCCTTGTTACTGAGCAGTTCACAGCCAAGAAGAAAGGCAAACAAACACGAAGACAAAAAACACCAGCCCCACCAGCCACGGGGCTAGTAAAGGCCTTGGTCAGATCACATCTGGACTGTTAGAGCACCACCTAACCGCGCTTCCTGCCTCTAGATCATGCCCTCATGCCCATTACGTTGATTTCTAAAATAAATATAACATGATCATGGCACACACCAAAATGCTCTACTAGTTTCTAGTAAATTGCAACGTTAAATTGAAGTAACTTAATATGGGACACTCTTTATGATCTGCCTCCTAACTACTTCTTCATTCTCCTTTTTAAATACTCCTCTTTTGTCAACCTTACACGCCAGTGCCCCAAACTATATCACGTTGTTTCACATCTCTAAGCCTTTGACCATGCTGTCCTTTCTCCCTAGAATCCCTTCGCCATCTCATTTGCCTGCATAACTTCAGCTCATTCTTTGAAACCTTGCTAAAACATTCTCTTCTGTGAGGTTCTTCATGTCCACCTCTTTTTTCTGAACTAATCACATCCTTATTCATATCACTTTCATTTCTTAGCCATACTTCTATAATGACACATATGGTATTGACCAAAAAATATTTACTCAGAAGCTCATCTCTACCTCTAAACTATTAAGCACCTGGTGTAGTGACTAGAAATTGTAGCCCATGTAGGGTGCCTGGGTGGCTCAGTTGTTAAGCGTCTGCCCTCGGCTCAGGTCATGATCCCAGCTTTCTGGGATTGAGCCCTGAATCGGGCTCCCTGCTCAGCGGGAAGCCTGCTTCTCCCTCTCCCCTGCCTGTGTTCCCTCTCTCGCTGCCTCTCTCTGTCAAATAAATAAATAAAATCTTTAAAAAAAAGAAAGAAAGAAAGAAAGAAAGAAAGAAAGAAAGAAAGAAAGAAAGAAAAGAAACTGTAGCCAATGAGCAAATGAAATACCTAAACCAAGGTGAATTTGTTTCAGTTGTAAGATAATATTTACTGACCATGATGAGGGGCCATTTATTGGGACTCAAATGGTAAGTTGCTAAAAAGGCTGTAATAATTGATTCTGAAGAAAATACAGATGAAGCAGATTGGAGAGTTGGCTGATTCGCCTCTGAGAATCAGGCCCAGCATTTATGAGGTAGAAACTGAGGAGTCCTGAGAGGTTCAGAGGGTTCAAGTCCTACAAGGACTTGGGTATTAGAAGAAACAATTAACTAATGCTACTGAGAAATCAGACAAGAAATCCCTGCAGCCTGGCATGATGTTCATTTGAACTTTGTTCATACTTTAGATTCCATTTGTTTTTTCATGTGGTTCCCATGCTCCTCTATCTTTCCCTAAAGGCATACTCATTTTTAAAGAACCTGTAATAAAAAGATCAGATAAACAATAACAATGACTGCTTTCTACTTATTGGAAATTCACACAATTTATACAAATGTATAAATGTCAGGAAGAATTATTAACCAAACACCACCCCACCTAGTTACTTGGTATCTTTCTTTTCTCACTTGATTATTTTTTTTTAAAGAACAAAGACTAAAGACTTGGCACTTTCTCCATAACTTTCATTATTCCTGACTATAACTGAATGGGAAATATTTCAATTAATTTTTCCATAGCACCACAACCACACCTTCATTTTTAACAGCCATCATTGCAATTAATGGTTCCCCATCTCCACCACTACCGCTATTATTAAATTGAATCTTCTTAGGATCTGCTTATCTCAGAGATCAATTTTAAGTTGGCTTATATACAAGCTCCTTAGTTTTTACAGTTCACATACACCACAAGAAATATAGTCCATCTGGATATAGGTTGTGCTCTTGGCTTTACATCTCCCAAGAAACAAACGACTCAACAACCCATTCTTAACTGAGAGACTGAAGTCCAACTGTGTAATTTCTGACCATTCACTCATTTAACAAAATCTTAGTGAGCTTCTACTGAGAGTAAGCACTAAAATACACACTGTAAATATTAATATACAAAGAACACATATTACCTTCAGGGAGCTCCAGTGAATTCACAGACAATGACAAATACCTGAGGTAGGGGTTATGTTGGAAGAGGCTAGAGAAATGAGAGGGTGCTCCAGGGATGACTCCCAGGAGGCATCCTAGAAGACCTCAAACTTAAGTAAGTTTTGAAGGATGAGGAAGAGTTAGGCCAAAGTCCCATAATGGGGAAGGGAATTCCAAGTGGCAGGAACCACAGATGCTAGAGCCTGAAAACATGATCCTCGTGGTGTTTTTAAAAAACTTCAGGCTTTTGAAGTAGCAGGAGGCTGGAATGTGCATGAAGGTGTAGAGAGAGATGGAGGTGGACTAGGAGACAGGCCCTGAGGGTCAACAGCCTCTTACGCCATGTTTAGATTTTACCCTGAAGATGATGGGAAGTCAATTCAGAAATTTTGCCAGGTGAGTAGCTGGATCAGGCTAGGTTTTTTAAAAAGTCATTCTGGCCCACGTGTAAAGGACACAGGAGAAGCAGCTAAGAGGTTATCATAGAAGCTCAGGTGAGATAGGGAATCCTGAGAGATGAGCCTGTTTGGGAGGGAAGGCATTGGGGCCACTTCGGGGCAAGCTGAGACAACCGCTAGAAAATCAAGTATACCATGCTTCTTGGTTTCTGTAGTTAAATAGTTTATCCTGCTACCCAGCCCTAATTTCAGTCTAAACTACATGCCGCCCTCACTGCAAGTAGTAAACCTGCCAGTGCACTGTAAGGCTGCTGCTAACTCGAGACTTCCCGTTTTGTAGTTTTATAGTAATATACCTGGCTGATGGAATTTGCACTGTGCTTGAAATATCCACACTGCAAAATCTGCTTTTGGAATTTCAATCACTTTTGATTTAGCCTTGAATCACAGCAGAAAAACTACGTCCTAGTTGTCTTGCTTCCTGGGAAGTTTGGTAAGAGGAAAAACAAAAAAACAAAAAACCCGCGTCATGGAAATCTTCCCCTAGGGCTATGTTTATTGGTCAGCGCTCTGCAGGGCACAAGAAGGTAAGGGCAGGAGGGGTAGAAACAAATCTTCTCTTCTGGGCATACCCAGATGTGAAGGAATGCAGTCCCTAGTGTTTTGGGTCAGACTGCCCACATACAGAAAATTAATAGGCAGCTACACAGCTTTGAAAATTGTATCATAAAGTCCTTCGCCATGATTTCTTATGGGAAAATTATTTTTGATAAACGCACTTTTGGATTGCTCATGTTTCTCCGATAATAATTCCATCACATATGTCAAGGAGTTACTATATATGTGTCTGGAAATGAGGAAAAAAAGATCTAAGCCAGAGATATTCTATTATAATTTAAAAAGAAAAAGTAATGGACATTCTTTTTATTCCATACTCTCTAACTTTTTGCATGTGAAAAAAGTATTGTCTCTAACTCCATCTTAAGGGTGAATGACCAAAATAAATCAATTTGATGTGAATGCCAAACAGTCTAAATAATGGGTTCTAATAACTAAACAAGCATGTTGGGTCTTTATTTAATGATTAAAAGCCAAACTGTCACAACATTTTCTTATGTGAATGGATGCAAAAAGTTTAGCAGTTCACTTTGTAAATTCCGATTTCCAAATTAATTTTGGAAAGTTTTAAGTATGATCAACTCTAAAACTTGTGATTCCCTCCTCAAAAGGAAACACTCCATTAACCCCTGATTTAACAGGCAAATTTAAAATCATAAGATTTTATAAGTCTAAGATTCTACTCAGAATATTAAGGATTAAACTAATGAAACTATAGTAACCACTAGTTCCTTAAAAGTTTACTTTAAATTTCTAAACATATATTACACAAAAATTAAGGAATATTTATGATGACTTCAAATAGTATACTAGGGAAATGTTAAGTATTACTTTCTGTTCATAAAACTCCAAAATGTAAATGCATTTCATATCTTCATAAAATCACCTTATATAAAAGGCCAATATGAAGCAACGCAAGAAATCAGCACATTTTCTACCCCTTGATAGTAGTGACTGGAAATAGAATTCTTGGGGAAAAAAATTAAATAACATAAAACAAGCTTCTTAGTTAGCAACTTTGGAGTTTCCTGGTCTGTTATGTGGTTGGACTATTGCTGGCTTGTCTGAGTTGGGGTGACCACCCATCTAGCACTCAATCCACATGCCCAGTCTTGTGGGTATCTTTCTGTTCTCATGTTTTTAAAGTCATGTTTGGTTTTTCACTGACCTCCTGTTATGGTGACCTTTAAAGCAAAAACATTACTACTCCCCCCATGGGCTATGTGTGATGTTGTAAATGTGAATTAAGTATTGGGCAGAAGGGAAAGAAAAAAAAAAAAAGTCTAAGAATCCATGTAGGAGGCCAAACAAATTGGGGGGAAATGCAAAAATCCAAATTGCAAACTTCTGAGAATTTCCCAGGAGCTTCATACCATTTCCACATTTTGAAAAGAATGTAGTAGGAAGTTTTACAAAACAGAGACTGATAGAAATAAAGAGATGAAACAGGGAAATGCAATTCATCTGTTGAAAACAAACAAACAAACAAAAAAGACAGTGTTTTTAAAAGTATATTTTATGTATAGTTACAACAGAGCCTAAATGTATGATATATTCCGATTGGTGTTATATGGCTTCTTAGGGCAACTAGGGTTTGGTCCCTGCTTACAACTGACGTATGGAATCCTAAAGCCAGGAAGGGGCTAGGGAATGGTCTCTTCCCAGAGAGGCTTTTGGGAGGAGAATCAAGTGGGATTTCTGATCTACCACCACCACGTATTCTTCTGTCCAAGTGGTGCTGCTCTTAACTCTTCACAGGTGCCATCCTTTGAACCAAGTGTTTCAGGGTGTTGAAGGAAAAGTCTGTAATTACTAATCTAGCCTGGAACTCCAACAGATAAATTTACTGCAGGTAATAGAGTACCAGATTTGAGAATACAATCCCTTTCTCCTAACTGCTTCTCCAGGTTTTGTTTCTCTACTTCATGGTACTCAAATGAATTCAGCCAACAAATAAGAAGAGATCGTCACTACATAGTATAGTTAGGCAATTGCCTAACTTTCCTCTTAGATATTCTATTCTTTTTGTCGGCTTAGACTTTTAATTGTTTTATTTTGAAACTCTGAGCCAGATTTGTTTTTTTTTAATTTATTTTGAGACTTGTAGCTGACATGACTAGTAACCTACTCAATATACATTTATACTTTATTCCTTACTAACAAAACCAGTTTAGTTGGGGGTTACAACGGTGATCACTCAAAAGCTCTATTTACCAGCCTCTGTTACAGGTGGGTTCTGCCTATGATGAAGTTCTGCCAATAAAAGGTAAGCAGAAGTTACTGGGTGGGGCTGACTGGGCTAGCACACACCTCTGTCCTTTCCCTTTCCATATTCTTTCTGCCTAACATGGTCACGGTTGTGCAGAACATCGTCTGTCACAACAGTGGAGCAGAAAGAGTCCTAAGCAGCTACATGCAAAAGAATGAAAGTTGACCACTATCTCACACCATACACAAAAATAAACTCCAAATGGATGAAAGACCTCGATGTGAGACAGGAATCCATCAAAATTCTAGAGGAGAACATAGGCAGCAACCTCTACGACATCGGCCAAAGCAACCTTTTTCATGATACATCCCCAAAGGCAAGAGAAACAAAAGATAAAATGAATTTATGGGACTTCATCAAGATGAAAAGTTTCTGCACAGCCAAGGAAACAGTCAGAAAAACTAAGAGGCAGCCCACGGAATGGGAGAAGATATTTGCAAATGACACTACAGATAAAGGAGTGGTATCCAAGATCTACAAAGAACTTCTCAAACTCAATACACGAGAAACAAATAAACAAATCAAAAAATGGGCAGAAGATATGAACAGACACTTTTCCAATGAAGACATACAAATGGCTAACAGACACATGAAAAAATGTTCAAAATCATTAGCCATCAAGGAAATTCAAATCAAAACCACACTGAGATACCACCTTATGCCAGTTAGAATGGCAAAAATAGACAAGGCAAGAAACAACAATTGTTGGAGAGGATGTGGAGAAAGGGGATGCCTCCTACATTGTTGGTGGGAATGCAAGTTGGTACAGCCACTCTGGAAAACAGTGTGGAGGTCCCTTAAAAAGTTAAAAATTGAGCTACCCTATGATCCAGCCATTGCACTACTGGGTGTTTACCCCAAAGATACAGACGTAGTAAAGAGAAGGGCCATATGCACCCCCAATGTTCATAGCAGCATTGTCCACAATAGCTAAATCGTGGAAGGAGCCGAGATGCCCTTCAACAGATGACTGGATTAAGAAGTTGTGGTCCATATATACAATGGAATATTACTCAGCTATCAGAAAGAACGAGTTCTCAACATTTGCTACAACATGGACGGCACTGGAGGAAATAATGCTAAGTGAAATAAGTCAAGCAGAGAAAGACAACTATCATATGATTTCTCTCATCTATGGAACATAAGAACTAGGATGATCGGTAGGGGAAGAAAGGGATAAAGAAAGGGGGGTAATCAGAAGGGGGAATGAAACATGAGAGACTATGGACTATGAGAAACAAACTGAGGGCCTCAGAGGGGAAGGGGATGGGGGAATGGGATAGACTGGTGATGGGTAGTAAGGAGGGCACGTATTGCATGGTGCACTGGGTGTTATACACAACTAATGAATCATCAAGCCTTACATCGGAAACCGGGGATGTACTGTATGGTGACTAACATAATATAATAAAAAATCATTAAAAAAAAAAAAAAGAAAAGAAAGAGTCCTAAGGCATGTGAGACACATAGAACTAACAACACACTAGCCCTAGACCCTTAGGCATTCCTCTCAGTTGGTTATTGTTTGTTTTTGTTTTTGTTTTTTTTAAAAGATTTTATTTACTTATTCGACAGAGATAGAGACAGCCAGAGAGAGAGGGAACACAGGCAGGGGGAGTGGGAGAGAAAGAAGCAGGCTCATAGCGGAGGAGCCTGATGTGGGGCTCGATCCCGTAATGCCGGGATCACGCCCTGAGCCGAAGGCAGACGCTTAACCACTGTGCCACCCAGGCGCCCCTCAGTTGGTTATTGTCAATCATAGTCCTACCTATGGTACAAAAATTACAATTCTACACCTTGGACAAAAATGGGTAAAAATTCTTTAATTTCTCCCACAGCTTAAAAGTAGCATAATAACAGCACCCCAAATGTGTGAAGTTTTTTCAATAGAAATTTATCATTTGTTGGTAATGACATAGTTTGAATCTTCTACTCTCATTTTTAAAAAGAATCGCAAATTCTGAATATGATAGGGCCACAATATTTGCTTGATATGCGGAAAAACACCTTCGTGGGAAATTGCTGTGAAAACAAATCTCTGTGCGGTAAACTGATTTTAATCAGATTCCACGAAGGAAAAGACCTGTACTCGTCCAATATTCTGATTTATAAACTGTGTCTAAAAAGAAACGCAGTTTTATTCTTTTCCCGAAGATAATATCTATTTATTAATAGCAAACATTGTAAGGGTCTGTTCCCTTATCTTAATTAAATATATAAATCACAGAGCATCAGACCCCTGAAGAAGTTTTTTATATATTTAAACTTTTTTCCAGTTTTATTGAGAAATAATTGATCTATATCACTGTATAAGTCTAAGATTTGATTTCCATGTATTATGAAATAATTGTCACAATAGGTTCAGCTAACATCCATCATGTCATATAAATACAATAAAAAGAAAAAAAAAATGTCCTTGTGGTGAGAACTCTTAGGATTTACTCTGTTAACAGAATTGCTGTATATCTTACAGCAGTGATAGCTATAGTCACCATGTTGTACGTTACATGCCTCGTGCTTATTTATATCTTATAAGCGGAGTTTGTACCTTCTGACCACCTTCTTTCAATTTCCCCCCCTCCCCCCCCAACAACCACCACAAATCTGATCTCTTTTTCTATGAGTTCGGTGGTTTTTTATCTTTCTTTTTTAGATTCAACATATGAGTGAGATCATAAGGTATTTGTCTCTCTCTGTCTGACTTCTTTCACTTATCGTAATACCTTTAAGGTCCATCCATGTTATAGATCGCAAATGATAGGATTTCCTCTTTTTATGACCTAATAATATTCCATTTACATATATGATATATGTGTGTGTGTGTGTGTGTGTGTGTAATAATAATCTGAAGAAATTTCAATGATACATTATCCCATCTTTTCCTTTTCAATGGGAAAGAGAAAAACAAAGAAAGGCAAGAGGAACTAAAGTGATATTTAACTATTCACTATTCACTGGATTCTTTCTCAAATAAAAGAACTTTATTAAGTAGTAGAAGAAGAAAGTACTTCTACTTGCTTAGCATTCTCCTTCTTTACCTTTTATCTTGACCTCCCCTCGCCAGTGAGGATGGCCTTTCTTCCCCCACATAACTCCTCCCTTCCTTTAACCTGGCTAACTGCAACTCAGCCTTTCAGACCTAGGCATGGTTTCACCCAGAAAGCTGTCCCTGACTCCCCCCCACCACCACCACCATGTTCAGCTCCTGGCCAGGTGAGGAGCTTCTGCTTTCTGCTGGCTGCACACTGTGCATACCACCATCACCTCACTTACCTCAGATCCTAGTAATCTGGGTATGTCCTTCCTTTCCCAAAAGACAGGGAACTCCTGAAGAGTGAGGGCCAAATCTGTCTGCTCCAGCATGCAGCATGGAATCTGACAGAATAAACTTTTCCTACTACTTTCCTTTTAGAAAAAGTACACCAGTGAAGCCTAGTGCAAGGAGGACAAATGCTCAACCAGTGAAATCTTACTCAGCTCTTTCATGCTTTTGAAACCCTCTCTCCTATCGACTGCCATCCTACAGCCAAACAGATGTCCAAAAGTTCAAAAGGTCACAAAAGGTCACAAAGAAGTTTGGTAATGGTGGAAAAGTTATAAACAACCCATTTTAATGTATGGTAGGACAATACAAAGTACACGGTGTTGTCTTTTGGGGGGCATAAGAATTTAATTATAAGGAGCAAATAGGGGCAGTTAAATAAACAGAACACCCTCGATAAAATCACTTGTGAAAGTGTCTGGTTACTCAGGTTTGGTTTCCAAGCATACTATGAAAGATACGGCTTTTTAAATTAATAGGTTAATCTAGGCTTAAGAAAGGAAGATACAATGGAAAAAGCACTGATGCAAAATGCAGCAGGAAATCATCTCTTGGAGGAAGCATATTTCCTAGAACAGAGATAAGGGAAACTAGAATGTTCCAAATGATATTCGTAAGATAACATATTAAATTTGTTATTTACCACATCAACTATAATTTAGTTGAAGAGATTTCTAAATGAGAGTTTGCTGGTAATTTCCCCCACCTCTTTCTTAATGATGCTCTTTTTCCATTCATCATATTTTAAATGATTCTATAAATAGTTTTTTTTTATGTTAAAAAATAGTTTTCTCTTTAAAACGGAGTATTAAAAGGGGGTCTTACATAAAATATCCTACAGAGTGAAATATTAGGAAATAATATAACCAAATAATTGATATAGTCATTTTAATTGCTACCTTGTTATCTGTGACCTAGTTTGCTTAGTGGTTTTTATGGAGCCTGATTCTCTGATTTACTGGAGAATGTTACATTCAGAATGGATGTTAAGAATATTTTGATCTCTCTTTCAGTTCTATTGGATTGACACTATTTATGTAAAAACAAATCAGGCCACTAAAACTCACTTTTAGTATTTTTACTAGACAGCAAGTTTTTATTAAATTGGATTTAATAAAGAGGAAAAGCAATTTTTTCTATAATTATTATTCCCTATAAAGTATGTATACGAAGGCAGACAAGAGAGAAAATTATCTTATCATAGTCCCTTGGAAGAGTATTGCAAACAATCAAACAAAATTAACCTAAACTCCATTTTTTTCTTTACAAACTAAAAGCAAGCCTACCAACATTTACAGCTAGGATTAGGCTGCAGGTCTTACCTTCGTTTTCTACTCCTTATAGCCGATCTTTAGTCTGCAAATTCTTCTTGAAAACACTCATCTCTCTGAGTCATCCCATGTAACCAAAACGCAAAATGGCATTCATTTGTGATTTGTCCATTCCTGATGCAACCAGTCCATTCCCAGCAGGTGGAAAGGCCTAGATGAAAACTGTATAGAATTGTGAAATCACTGCAGGTAATTAGGCTTTCTCATGAACTGCAGTGAGAATAATAATAAACAATTAATGACAGGTGAAGAGAGAAAAGACAAAGAACAGAGCCTTGTGAGACACGCACGGAGGCACACGCACACATACGTAGGCACCTGTGGCATGGCAATGATGCAAAGATTCTCAACAGTGTCCTAGATCAGCCCCCTCATTTGACGGTTATCACTTAGATGTGACTGCTTGTCTCTCCAGGAAGGATGAACACTCAGTCTGAGGTATGGACCCATTCCTCAATATTTTGTTTCTTTGTGCCAGGATGTCTGTGTGAGCACCATGCTTGAACCTTTACATGAGATTATAAGGATAAAGCAAGAAATTAAGCCAGATCATCAGAGGCTTATACCAAATATCATAACCAAAGACCATCATAAAAAACAAGCTGTATAAATGGTGACATTGTTTTCATCACTTCTAGTAACTGGTTTGTGAGATGAATGGCTGTTCTAGTTTCTTTCTTCAGCTTGGCTGCTAGGAAATCAGTCATCATCGTCATTAAATTCACATCTAGTCTCACTGTGTTTTCTTTCTTATCCTGGTCTTCCCTTTGGCTATGTAATATCTTTTTCAATGGATTTAAGTCATTTTTACTTACTTCATTGTATTTCCTTTGTGAATCATTTGATTCTTCAGTAAAAGACCAGAAAGGAAAGAATGAGAGGGAGGCAAGGAGCAAGGGAGTAGTAAGTGTGTGTTCTGGACTATGGGGTTCAGTCAGGCCCAGGCTGGAATTCCACTACTTCCCAGCTTTTTGATTTGGGGCAAGTCACCTAATTTAGACTTTAGTTAACTGCTCTGACCTCAAATTCATCTAAAACAGGGGGATATTACTATTTACCTCAATGGAGAAAATACAGTAGGAGATCAGTATCTAAGTCACTGTGTATGTGTGTGTATTATAGATGAAACTGTGCATATAGATATAGTTCATATATACAGTGAAGTATATATGTGTGTATTTATACACACACACACACACACACACACACATACATACAACCTCTTCCTCTCACTCCCCCTGCCCCAGCACAAACACACACACAAAGTTAATTATGATCTACAGACTATATTGGAAGCAAGCCTAGGAAATAAGCCATTTTATTAAAGCATAATTTGGATAATCCCTGTATTAAAAAGAAACCCAAAAGAAACTCCTCTCTTTGGGTCCCCCACCTGCCTGTCTGCTACAACAATCATCGCCACGGTCACCACTGACCTATTGCAGACAGTTAATCAAGAGCAGAGAGAGCAGCTTTCACAGTACAAGTAGGTACTTGTTCTCAACTTTTTAAAGTTCATAATTCAGTCTTACTGTCATTTCTTTCCTCTTGACGGTACTTTTATGAAAGGTAAAGCTGAACAGAAAGAAAACCAGAGTCATTAACTGTTTGAAAGTTTAATGTGCTACCAAACCAGAATTAGATGTGATAATGAAGTTTCCACTGCTGAAAGCAGACTTTGCTAACTGATGTATGTAGTGAGAAGGTGGCCACATAACCAATGAAAATAAAAAATATGCTCATTTTTTATAATTCTCATTCATTTTGCTTGTTTGTTTAAACTGGCCAAACACCAAATTAGACTTCAGTTAAGATACTTTTTTTTTTTAAAGATTTTATTTATTTATTTGACAGAGATAGAGACGGCCAGCGAGAGAAGGAACACAAGCAGGGGGAGTGGGAGAGGAAGAGCAGGCTCCCAGCAGAGGAGCCCAATGTGGGGCTCGATCCCATAATGCCGGGATCACGCCCTGAGCCGAAGGCAGGCGCTTAACCGCTGTGCCACCCAGGCGCCCCCAGTTAAGATACTTTTTAAAAGTAGATTTAGTAAAGTTCTACTTGTTTCTTTTTGAAAATATATGCTCTACATTTATAGGATAAGATGTTGATCAAGTAACCTTATATCTAGAGACATGGAGAACATGTAGATGGATCAAGATTTATGGTTTAACTTGCTCAACTTTATTCAAATAGCCATCTAATTAATTGGTCAGAAGAGCCATTAACATCACCAGAATCCAGGGGCAAAGAACGCTTTGCCCTATGAACGCCACTCCCCAGCCTGGCATTCCAGGTACATCTAAATAGGATTCTGATTTACTTTTCTAATTACTTCAATTTCTGTTTTCTGTGCTCAGCGTTGTCAAAATGGATCATTAGTTGTCCCTCAGATACAACACATTTCTTTTCTACCTATTTGTCTTTGCACATACTATTCTCTCTTCCTAAACTCCTCAGCCACTGCCTGTACTTGTGTCCCCTCCTCCGGGTGCAGACGCCCCCAGTACCCTGTGTGCTGCTTCCACTCAAGCATCTCTCGCACATCACCATCTGCTGAAATTAGACCCACTTAAAGTTCACTTACGCTGCCCTTGTCTCAAGAAATTATTCCTTCCTGCCCACCCCCAGCTGACCCAATCTCTTTCTCCTATTCATTCAGAATCAATTTGCTTTAACTCTTGTATGTCACTTTTCACGGGTGTTGGCACATAGGAGCTCATTTACCATATGATGAGAGAATCAATGAATTATAGGTTATATTGCACTTTCATGTACCCCTAACCTTCTACTCCTCTTTAGCTTATAAGCTTCTTAATGGCAAAGATGGAGTTGGTGGGAGGAGGGTGCTTATTAATCTTTATAACCTTTAAATTATCTAATAGGTTCATTGACCATAATGAACACTTGATAAATATTTCTTGAATTGCATGATTAAACTGGGTCGACTGGGCTGGGCTTGGTTAGAAGTGCCTCGGGATCACCCCTTGATTTATCAGGAGCAGCGCTAGTGATGCAAGAGGTAATTTTCTTTGCTGAATCATAACTGAGTTTATAACACACTAAGATTTGGAAGGTACCATTTTTCAAATTAAATATAAAAACAATAACCTTTCTGTTTGTAACATTTTAAGTTCTCCTGGCTCCTTTCAGGCATGGGGGCATTTCTGTAAGGTGTTGACCTAAATTTCTTCTGACCTAATTTCCTTGTTGCAAAAGGAATTCGGTGCAGCCAGCCCCCACTGCGGAAAGGTTTTGTTCTATATCACTGTCACATTTCAATGACAAATGGGATGAACTTTGTTAGCCCTTTTGAGATTTCAGAATAGCTCAGGATATTCCCCTCTAAAATCTAAGAGGATTTCAGTGATTTGTCCTGCAGGCTACAGAATGTAAAGGACCTCCCTTTGTCCTGCGCATTCCCCTAAGCAGTCAAGCTTCCCCCCGTGGAAGTACCAGAAACTACACACACATGTTTTTACTGCACAGCAGCTGAAGAGAAGGTTGTGATGAAATGGAGAAGAATGGAAGTGGCAAAAACAGCCCACTGGGCTCTCAAATCAAAACAAAGAGAGAAAGGTTTCTTGGCACTGATCAACTGTACTCTGGTTCTAGTCCCACGTATTTTGAAGTAAAACCAAACTAACCCCTATTCCTATGATAGGGAAAAATAGATATCCTCTTAAAGACACAAATAAGGCAAAAAAAAAAAAAAACCCTATTTTTCCGACTACAGTGTGAGCGTATGTACATACTTGTGTGTACATGTAGTGGAGAAGGGGTAAGCTGGTGGAAGAATAGGATTTGGCTTGATTCGGTAGCTCTACAAGTCAAAAGACAATAGGAATATAATAAAAATTCTTTCGAGTTTTTAAAGAAAAGACAAGACAGTCTTCTATTAAGAACAGCTTCCTTGAAGAAGCATACACTTCCAAGTGAAAGGGCTTCTTTCGGATGCTGTTACTAACCAGTGACCATTATCTGATTCGTGTATTCACACACAGCTTCCACGTGAAATAGACTGATTTTAAGATTCAGAATTTTACTAATCGTTTAAGTAATATATATAGTACATGTGCTTTAAAATGCTTAAGATTACTGGAATTCTCTCATAGAGATCATAAATTATAACTCAAAAACGTTACTCCATTATTTCCATTTGGTAGTAAGACTCCTGGAAGACCTTAAGGGGCCACACCCTGCCAGTTGGTGATGTGGTCAGCACAGTGTGGAGGAGGTCACAGAGAGCAGCTGTCCCAGTAACTTAGCCCAGCCTACGTGGTAACATGAAAGAGAATAAAAGGAGGAAAAAAATTCTGACAAATGAAAGCAAGAGAGTCCGTTTCAAAAGAAAAAAGATGTATGAAAAGCAATGGACAATAAAAAGTACCCGAGGTGGGTAAAAGTTGTTTCTAACAAAAGACCAGGAGGAAAGTAAGTCCGAAGAGGAAAGGAAAATTTAACCACTCAAAAAAAGGCTGAATATCTTTAGAGGAACTCCCCCAAGAGTGAAAAAAATCACAAGCAGAGTGAAAGACGCATCTAGATGACAGGTTATGTATAAAGAAAGCAGCCAAATCAACAAACACTTGTTACAAAGAACCTACTGGGGCAGACACTGATCTGGGTGCTGGGGAGGCCATGGTGACCAAAACAGACACACCCACCACCAATATGCTATTTCGCCAAGACTGTGTTACCCGATGGCCAGAAAAAAATTGATTATCTAGACTTGCATTTCTTATGTTATGGCCTGGTACACAACATTAAACCAAAAGCAGAGAAATGAGAGAAAGAGGATGCAAATAGGTAATAATACTATTTGGTTGGGTTTTGAGCACAGAGGACTAGTATATTATACAGATCAGACAGAATAGATTATCTCCTAAGAGCTCTCACCTGAATCCCTAAATAGATGATCTACTAAAGGAGAAAAGGAGGGAAATCTTTTGTAAAATCAAAGGAAATTATTATTCCGGGAAGTGGTTTTGGCAAAAGAATTTCTTGGCATATTTCTGTGACTTGTAAAGGATTTCCTAGTGGAAAGTAAAATTTGAAAAGTTAAATTGCCCATGAGGAAATGGTCTCAGCAGATGCCATTACAAAATGGCACAGAAGAAGTTGTATGTAAATTAAAGACCTTGCCAGAGTCTTTTGAATCTCTTTGGTATCTTCTCTTTCTATTTAAGGACTTAGCATGACCCCTCCACCTCAATTCGTGTAGGATGAAGTAAAACTTTTTTTTTTAAAAGATTTATTTATTTGAGAGAAAGCGCACGTGCACATGCACACACACACATGAACGAGCGGGCGAGGGGGCGAGGGGGCAGAGGAAGAGGGAGAGAAGCAGACTCCCTGAGCGCAGAGCCTAGTGCAGGGCTCGATCTCAAGACCCTGAGATCATGACCTGAACCGAAACCAAGAGTCGGATGATTAACTGACTGAGCCTCCCAGGCACCCCTAAAGTAAAGCTTTTAATAACCAATTTACTTGGTAACCTGAAAATACACGTGAACTCCTATGTAAGTTCTGTGGGGAACTTTAAAGTTGTTTCTTCTAGCTTTCCATGATTGTCTCTCATGGAATCTATTCAAGGAACAAATGACCTCAGGCTGTTAGGGTTTATTTACCTAGCATGGCATCCTGGCACCCTGCCCCTCTGCTCCTGCTGCAATCGATGCACACCTGCTACTCCAGGGTCTTCTATCAAACACATGGAAAGAACAACTTCTGAAATCCATTTTTAAGTGACCAAGAACAAGGATGACAATTTGAAGTAAAGCTGGGTCAAATTTAGCTCTTCATAAAATTGGCTGGGCCTGCCTCTGCTCAGGGGAAAGCCTTGCTAAATCTCCACTTTCAGAAGCCACACTAGATTGAACAATCAGACTGTTTGAAAAACCCATCATCCCACAAGGATTTGTGAAGTGTTGAGCGTCTGGCACACGGGTGTTCTGAATAAAAGGATTTTGCCAGGAGTTTTGAGATCAGAGATCCATGATTAACTCTGACTGCCTGGATCAATAAAGATTGTTTTCCTTTGAAACAGAGTACCTATAAAATTATGTAATTTGAGGTATAGGAAAATCATTGCCGAATGAGCAAAGAGTACTTTGCTGCCCACAGAATCCATTTGGTAATAATTTCAGCATGAAAAGTAAGACCATTATTTTGATAGGACAAATGCACTTGAAAGTCACGAAAGATTATATCGGTTAAAAATTATATTTGCATAAAATACGTTTTCAGCACAAACTCACTCAGGTGTAGCACTAGTCACACCAGAAATGCAATTCAGTGTGAGCTATTTCCTAAAGGAAAAGTACATGTGAGAATTTAGATTATTTTGTCTAGCACAGCTGCTGCTTGTACTGCAAAAGCAGAGATGCAGCTGATGACAAGGTAGAATGGAACTTGGCACCTCTGCTGGCATCCAGCCAAGAATACAGAATGTTTTAGCCAGTCTGTGCCATGTGATCCATTTCTTAATTGTTGATAACATATAATTAGGACAATCTAAGCCTAGTTTAATGAATGCAATAAGTTAAACTGCAGTGCTTGACTATACTTGGATAGACTTTGTTAGTCTTGGAGCATGGAATTGCAGAGTAACATTTTATAAACAGTACAAAATGGAATCTTCCCTTTACAAACTATCAGCCTAAAATTATGGCCGACATCCTAACCCACAGTATAAATTCTGTGCACTGTATAAATGTCAACTGATATTCATGGCCAATGTGCCCAAAATAAATTTTCCCCTTGAAGATTTTAAAGGTAAGATTTATGTGAAGAAATTGGTCACATATTTAAAAATGACAGACTACACGTTCTGCTAATCAGTTATCAACCTGATTTATTTTGACAGACTTCTTTCTAAGATGATCAGAGCTCAGTCTAGTGTACTACACGTTTTTTAAAATGCAATGATTTTCTTGAAAATAATGAATTATTAACTTTTTATTAAAATAGACTCATTGCATTCACCTTTACACACCCCCTATTACTTACTGGTAGGTTTTGTAAAAACATTGTCATTGTAAAGCGTGCAAAAGACCTGTACTTATGCCATAAATAAATTCAGCTGAATTTTTCCTATCTCTGGTAAAAGAGTTATTTTTTCCTAAGGGGTTAAAAGTCTCACCTAGATATAAAATAATATGAGGAATGAAAAGTTTTGGGGGAAAAATGCATTTTAGCTTTTGATCAAAAAAAAATTTTTTAAGGGAAGCTCTGTTTATCCACAGCATGCATGCTTTCTCTGATTGTTTTTTTTTCCCCATCTTTAAATTTGTTCTAATGTTATCAGAATTGATTTTTAGTCTCAGTCATCCCAAAGGAACTGTCTTGAGTGAAGCTCTTATCGGGGAACTGTAATGAAGAATCAGCTTGCAAAGCTGTTACTATGGTGCTCACATATCTGAAGAAATTTTTAGTGGAAATAAAATTCCAAAGCACTAAATTTAGAGGTATTTCATTTCCTAGTAAGAGGTATAAAAATAGTACTACTAGATACAATTTAAATTCCAAGGGGGAGATATTTATTTCTGTACAATCCTCAACCATGTACATTCTAGAAAGCTAGTTCTTTTCACGGGCCTTGAGACAAATTAAAAATCATGTTAACTAATTCCCTCTTAGGCCACACAAAGGATGATATGTTAAAAAAAAAAAAAAGGAGATTTTAGACAACCTGTGGAATGGGAAAAAGTATTTGCAAATTGTATATGTAATAAGGAGTTAATATCCAAGATATATAAAGACCTCATGCAACTCAGTAACAAAAGAACAAAATCACCCAATTAAAAAATGGGCAATGGACTTGAATAGACATTTCTCCAAAGAAGATACAGGAAAAACTGTTCAATGTAACTAGTCATTAGGAAAATGCAAATTAAAACCACAATGAGGTATCACCTCATACCTGTTAGAATAGCCATCATCAAAAAGACAAGAGATAAGAAATGCTGGTGAGGATGGGGAGAAAAGAGAACCTTTGTGCACGCTGCTGGGATTGTAAATTGGTACAGCTACTATGGAAAAGAGCATAGAGGATCTTCAAAAAATTAATAATAGGGGCGCCCGGGTGGCACAGCGGTTAAGCGTCTGCCTTCGGCTCAGGGCGTGATCCCGGCATTATGGGATCGAGCCCCACATCAGGCTCCTCTGCTATGATCCTGCTTCTTCCTCTCCCACTCCCCCTGCTTGTGTTCCCTCTCTCGCTGGCTGTCTCTATCTCTGTCGAATAAATAAATAAAATCTTTAAAAAAAATTAATAATAGGGGCGCCTGGGTAGCGCAGTCGTTATGCGTCTGCCTTTGGCTCAGGGCGTGATCCTGGCGTTCCGGGATCGAGTCCCACATCGGGCTCCTCGGCTGGGAGCCTGCTTCTTCCTCTCCCTCTCCCCTGTTGTGTTCCCTCTCTCGCTGGCTGTCTCTCTGTCACATAAATAAATAAAAAATCTTTAAAAAAAAAATTAATAATAGAACTATCATATTATCTAGTGATTCCACTTCTGGAAATAGATCCAAAGGAAACAAGAACACTAACTTGAAAAGATACCTGCACCTCTATGTTCACAGTAGCATTATTTACAATAGGCAAGAAAAGAGTGGATAGAAAAATTGTGAGATATATGTATATCACAATATGTAATGGAATATATATATATATTATATGGAATATTATTCAGCCATAAAAGTGAGGAAATCCTACCATCTGTGACAACATGGATGAAACTTGAAGGCACTATGCTAAGTAAAATAAGTCAGAGAAAAACAAAACTGTATGATCTCACTTATATGTGGTATGTAAAAAACAGAAATAAAACTGTCAAACTGAATTACCAGAATTGGAAGGAGGGGAGAAGGGGAATTGGAGGAAGGTGGTCAAAAGGTATAAGCTTCCGGTTATGAGATAAATAAGTACTAAGGATGTAATATACACCATGGTGACCTGCTTTATGATACACAGGAAAGTTTTTAAGAGAGTAAATCCTGTGAGTTCTTAACACATGAAGAAAATTTTTTTTCCTTTTTTTCCTTCTTTTTATTGTATCTACATAAGCTGACAGATGTTAGCTGAACCTATTGTGGCAATCATTCCACAATATATGTAAATCAAACCATCATTGTGTATGCCTTAAACTTAGACAGTGATGTCTGTCAATTATTTCTCAATAAAACTGAAGAAAAAAGGAGATCTTCATTTTCACATTTTCATTAGTGCTGCTTTTAAGATAAAACTTCACAAAGTGAAGACATAACTATGTGAAAATGTAGTATTTTTCAGATATTAAGAAAAAGGTTTTGACGATGATACATAACTGTAGTTTTAGATAATAGACTGTATACCAACTCACAGGGTAGAGAGTTAGAGAATGTCATCAGTTCCCTGGCGTGGTTGCTAAAAAGCTCAGGTTTAAGACACAACTTCCATTAGAAGCAATAATTACTATGTGTGCAACAGGTAACAGGACCCCCTTTTCCAAAAATAAAAATGTCCAGAAATGATGACCAATTATAGTCCTGAAATTAAAGTAATTATAAGCATCATATGTAAATACGCTTCTTCCTCTGCCCACTATTAAAATACGTATCAAATTCCTCAAGGCAAGTTGCAATTCCAGAGGTGCTGTCTAAGTTACTACATGCAGAGGAAGAAATTTTTTTAAATCATCTTTAAATTTTTAAGATTAAGTCATCAAAAACAGCAGAAAAAAAGCCTATAATAATATTACATGAGTGAGAATATTACATTACATCTGTACTTCTAAGTTCATAAGAAAAAAAGAGGAACTGGCGTCTCTCAAGAAACAAGACTACAGCCGTTACAGACCCACACTTTTATATGACTAATAGATACACATATAATTATTGAAGAGAAGGGAAAAACAGGTACTGCCATAATTCTTCCATCCATTATATGTAATTTTATATATGCTTATTTGGATGAAAAACTTTAAAACGTTAAGGTTTGACAAGTGCAATAAAAAAATGGTGCTGGACTTAAGCCGTTCGGAGCACACAAGAGAGAAGAGAAGGGTTCATGTTATAATTGCCTTTTATCTGTTCTTACAAACTGTCTTTCAAAGAAGTTATTCAGAAAAGCAAACCACAGCGCCATCGTCTAAATTAAAATGCAAACCTCACATTAACACAAATAAATGTGTCCATAATTTCAGAGATTATTTTAGGAAATGTGGTCCATTATATGTGTTTCTTTTATGATGAGTTTCGAAGTTGGGGGAAATTTTGGCTCATAATTAGCATAGAATACCAAAACTAAGAGATATAATGCAGTGCAATAATGGGTAATTTCCACTATTCTTCTACAAATATCTAATTCAATACTTCTAATTATCAGTTTGCACCATGAAGGAAATATTCCTTCGAGTAAAGCAAATTTAGAGCTTTTATTAAAGAATTCACACGATTTTCTAGGTACACTTTTCATGTTACCATAATTTAATTTTCACCTCTATTTGACAAGGCCTGCTTCAAATACTGAAATCTAATGGGGGAAAAAAGTATAAAAGAAGTGCGTTTATTTTGCTATCACATAAAACAGAACTCTAAACTGTAGCATTCATAAAATAAAATTTACTAAAGCTTTTTTTCCCTGACAAAACACTTAGAAAACAATCTCTAAAAATGCCAGTTTAAAAACAGCCTAAGAATATTACACTGTAAAAGTCACCTTTTTGTTAATTCGTTATTTATTGATAAAAGAAGTGTTTGCCTGTTTTTCTTGTCACAGTGGCTGTAATTATTTCTTTTTTTTTTTTTAACAGGCTGTATTCTAAATATAATCTACTAGTTTTTAACCCACTTATAGCTCACAATAAAACCAGCTTTCCACCTTTCCTACTTGCTAGACAAAATGGATTAGAAAGTGATTCGTGTGTTAATTTTACCAGAAGCTAGACAGTATAAACTGCATATTCAGCTACACAGATTTCTGGACTTTTGATTGTAACTTTGTAACTGCACTAGGGATGGTATTTTGCAAATATTAAACCAATGCATTTCATGGCGTTTCCTAAATCACATTGTCTTTGTAGCTTCTCACCTTCAAAGCAGAGCCAGAAAACTTACTTCCCTAGACCAGGAAAGGATAAGAACGTAATTTGCAAGCAAGCCTTTGTGGAGAGTGCATTGATTTGCTAATTCTTTTAGTTCCTACTTAACATTTCAAGGACCCCCAGCCTGGAGAATTCAATCTAGAATTTTCATTATGAAGAGAGGGTACCTTCCACCTAAGAACTCTCCAGGCCGTGCTGCTGGCTGCTTTCTGGTAGAGAGGCTCAGGACAACCAGGAAGGGAAGTAAAGCCTACCTCTTCTGTTTCTGGGGGCTGAGGATGATAGACTATGGAAAGTCATCTGAGACTGCCTCCCAATTTCCCTTTCTGGCTTTCACTCTTAGTGGTAAGGTACAGGAAGCCCAAGGAAAGAGTGACTTCAAATTCCCTATCAACTAGAATGAACCTTCCCCACACCCTGGGGTGGCCCCACATGGTGACTTCCTGAGAGTTCATCTGTTGGCTTTGAGGAATGACTTTCCTAGACTCTGCTTTGTTTCACTCTGGCTTGGATTGAAACCAGGCATTCCCACAGCACCCCACCCTAAACCCATAGGGAACTAAGGAGGCAGCTGAGTTAAAAGCTAGTAAGCAAGATGCCTCCATGGTAGAGGGTCAATAGGGCCTTTCCACCAGGGAGCTATATGAGGAATACAACAGAGAAAACCAAGGTAAGAGCAAACTGACCAAGCCAAAACAAAAGGTGCCACATCAGCTAAGTGCCAGCAAGACAGTAGACAAGGGACATGACCTTGAAAATCAGAAGAACAAGAGGATTCTACACACAAAGATACTAGCTCTTCCTCACCACTCCTCGACTGTGAAAGTCTTTTCTTTTTAAAGATTTATTTATTTATTTATTTATTTGAGAGAGAGAGAGAGAGAGAGAGAGAGAATGAACACACGTGCATGCAGGGGGAAGGGCAAAGGGAGAGGGAGAGACTCCCAAACAGATTCCATGCTTAGGGTGCAGCCAGGTGAGACTCCATCTCACAACCCTGACATTGGGATCTGAGCCAAAACCAAGAGTCAGGCACTTGACCAACATCACCACCCAGGTACCCCAAGACTGTGAAAGTCTTACCCATCCACCACACATGCATTCACCAAGTAGGAGGGTACCTAGGAGTGGACAGAACACAAAGCATGGTTTCCTAAAGCAGCAACATTACCTAAAGGGATGATTTTAACTACTGGAGTGGTCCTTATTTTAAACCACAGAGAACTTTAAATTTATAAGAGAACCAGAGTGTTATAGACAACATAATGGAACTACATTTTCCAGGCATATCTAAGTGTTAATGAAGCCAATGTTAAATAACCAACACAAAGACAAAAGTTTCTATAGTAAAAATAATTCCCTCTCCAAACACATTCTCACACACATAAACAATCACAGCATGGTATCTGGTGAGGAAAGTGGGGTGGCCTTTTTGACCTGAATTGTCCACACAGAATGACTATGTTAATCTAACTGACCAAATAACCACTTGGGTTTCCTTTATGGTTTTTCTGTGTATGTATTAGTTAGAATTACCAGTTTAAAGGAAAAAAAAAAACAAAGAAACAAAAAAATTGCTCATTTTTAGTTTCATCACCTATTTTAAAAAAAAGGAATACTAATAACTGGCATGGTTATTTGGAGGAATTAATTAAGATGATTTATATGAAGTTAAGGGCTTTCTGTAAATTGGTTAGCACAGTATCTGGTACCCTCATCTCCTTCCCCTCCCCCACCCCATCTTCATCCCTTTTCTGAGATCAGTCACATCCAAACCTTCAGAATCAATGACATTCCATTTTCCGTTGCCATCATTTCAAAAACCCTAATCACTAAATTGGCAAGCTTTCTTTGTTCTTCGCTTGAAGCAGTTCTTATACTTACCCATTGTCTCCTTTCTCACTGCCATGGCCTTCAATCCAGATCTCATTTATCCTCTTGGGCACCTGCACCTTCTAACCAAATACCTGTCTCTTGTTTGAGTCCCTCCCATTTGCAAACTGCTACTCAGCTCTAAGCTGGTCATTTCTTTCTCCAAAGCCCTCTCTACTTTTCTAGATACTCCCTGGAAGAGGCAACTCAAACTCCTACATCATTTTATATTATTTTATCTCTACAGATATAATTAATATTCATATTTATTTATAAACACCATATTCTAAACACCTAGCACAGCGTCTTGCCCACTTCAAATTGTGTATAAACCTTTATTTTTTAAATTTTTAAAAAATATTTTATTTATTTATTTGACAGAGAGAGAGAGCACACAAGCAGGGGGAGTGGCAGGCAGAGGGGGAGGGAGAAATAGGCTCCCCGCTGAGCAAGGAGTCTGATAATGGGGCTCAATCCCAGGACCCCAGGATCATGACCTAAGCCGAAGGCAGATGCTTAACCGACTGAGCCATCCAGGCACCCTAAACTTTTATTTTTGAATGAAGACTCTGATACCTACAAAACCTTTCGATACAGATCTCTTAAGATGAAGGCCAGTTTTCTTGTTTTACTGACAACAGGAATAATAATTAATAATAATAATAATACCCGGCATTTGAAGAACATAGACATTATCAGCATGCTTTTACAAGCATGTCATTTGAAAACTGGGTTTTTGGGAGATGAAACAAATTGCCTGCGATCACACATCTAGTAAACAGCAATGCTGGAGCTTGAACACAACTTCACTAGATTCTTTTCACAATCCCAATGAGCTTCAATTGATTGATTAATTGAGAGTGATTAATTGCAGGCAGCTGGAGCCTGTGTCACTGAGAGCATATTCTTCATTGCAGTTCCATCCAGCCATGGTGATATGTTCTACCGTCCTCATTGCCTTCATCTATGTTAACAGACAAATGTTAGAGGTCATAAAGGAAGGACGAGGAGAGGGACATGTTCCACGTATATCTTATGTGTTTGAAAATTGGGGAGGGGCGCCTGGGTGGCGCAGTCGTTAAGCGTCTGCCTTCAGCTCAGGGCGTGATCCCGGCGTTCTGGGATCGAGCCCCACATCAGGCTCCTCTGCTGTGAGCCTGCTTCTTCCTCTCCCACTCCCCCCACCTGTGCTCCCTCTCTCGCTGGCTGTCTCTCTCTCTGTCAAATAAATAAATAAAATCTTTAAAAAAAAAAAAAAAAGAAGAGAAAAGAAAATTGGGGAGATACGATTTCAGGATATATTTGCAGAGAGCTTCTGGAAAAGGAGGTTCCTTAGTGGCTCCCATGTCTCTGCAAGACATGAACAGGAAAATGGGTAGCCCTTGTTTTGTCAGCTACTAGTAGTCATCTCATGACCATGAAGAAGGCGCTGGAAGGCAGAGTGAGGAGATAGAAAAAAATCAGGTTTTCTTGACAAAATGGAGCCACCTACACTACACCACCTTTCAGTTATGAGGCCTTCACATTTTTTTTTAAGATTTTATTTATTTCTTTTTCAGAGAAAGAGAGAGCACGAGCACAAGCAGAGGGAGCAGTAGGCAGAGGTAGAAGCAGGCTCCTCGCTGAGCAAGGAGCCCGATGTGGGACTCGATCCCGGGACCCTGGGATCATGACCTGAGCAGACGTTTAACCGACTGAGCCACCCAGGTGTCCCAAGGCCCCCACATTCTTGTTAAGCCAGGCTGAATTGAGTTTTTGGCTACTTGCAACCAAAACGATATGAATTGATTTATGAAAGAAGCAGAGGGCAGTTTACACTGACATATTTTCAGACACACGTGTAAAAGGCATCCCTGTGACACTGCTACTGAATGTGTGAAAGTTCAAAAGTGCTTGAGAACTTTTTAGATCACACAAATAGGACTTACAAGATGTGGATGCTGAGGTTTACGCACTGCATTATGGAAATGGTGGATGAATTTACAAGCGCTGAAGGAGGAAACAGAACAGCCCCCCTCGTCCTACACAACTCAGTATGTCAGTGGATATCCCATCTGGTTTACAGGTGCCAGAAACAAGCAAACCAAATTTTGGAAAAATTAGACTAGCAGGGAATATATAAGTGGAACATCCCCTGAATGGATCTTCTCTACTCAAGAGAGAAAGGGGATATTTTCCACCCACGCTGGGCATTCTGTTTCTATTTTCTGGGCTCTGCCCTATCCCAGGCCCCTCTCCCCACTGAAAGGCCATGGAGAAAATAGACCTCACCAAAGCATGAGACAGAATGACCCACAGTGCAGCTCTGGAAGACAGCCAGTTCCCCAGCATTGATGTGGTTCCACTTAACTCCTCTGGGGTGGACGCATGTAGACGTTTAGTGACAGTGAGTTATCACAGCAGCTGGCATACAAGGAATTGAAGTGGAGTCACTGCAAGTAGGGTGGGCAGCAGAAACACTCCAGAAAACGCTGAAGTGTAATTTCAGGCAATGCCACATTGTTTGGGAATTCGGGAAACCACAGGAGTAAACAGGACAAGCTGGCATGCAGCAGGCAAAAACAAGGCAAGACTTTTTTTTTTTTCCCCTGACCCAATAGAGAAACCAGATCAAAGATATGGAGCAGTTGGCATGCAGCTCAGGCCCTACAATACTGACTCATTTTGCTACCAACCGTTTCTTGTGTGCCTACTATGTGTCATCCTCTCTGACAGAGGAGTATGACAACAACGAAGATATAATTCCTTTGACTCATACAAACCTGGAGCCACCAAACACAGATGTGCAAAAACTCTATCACTTCATTGTTTTTCCATAACAATTTATATTTGATTTGAAGCTCCCATTCACGCAGTAGCAAAAATTAGGGCCTCCTCTAGCTCCCTCTCCCCTGGGTTGCCTCTAAGTTCCAAGAGACTTAAAAAGTGCCAGGGAGTCTGGAGAGCAGGGTGGAGGTGAGGAACCCAGTCCTCACTGGACTCTGTGGAGAAGCCCCCATCTCCTCTGTGATGACCTGGGCCATCCTCCTCATCCCTGGAGCAAGACCTCACCAGTCCCGCTCTCTCACAGCTACTGTCCACACCTCTCTAGTACTTCTCTGCTTCTTCACCACTCCCGGCACTCTCTGGGCTTAGGCACCAACACCTAAGCTCTCTTCCCTTTTCAACTCCCTTCCCTTTCCCGGACCCATGAAATCTTATCTAACCCAGAGCTGAGGACGGCACGACAGAAACTGACCCCTTCTTCCTTCAACTCTGCTTTCTAAAGTGGGACTTCAATTTTGAGTTACAAAAACAAAAAAGTCGACTCCTTTACTGCGACTTGTTTTACTTTCTGTCCCTTCCCCTGAAGTAGCCTAGCTTCCTGGATGCAGAGGAAGGGTAGGGCTTATAGGAAATACTAGGAGGACAAAAGCACTGGTTAACATCACCAAAGATATATCCCACCGCAATGGAGCTACAATGTTCTTTGAGAAGACGAGACATTTTTCACTGAAGAAACAATATATGAGCTGGATCTTGAAAATAGATAGGTATTTACCAAAAGAAGAAAGTAAAAGAGGATCAAAGATGTGAGCAAGACTTTGCTTGTATTTTTAGATCACAAAATAATGTAAGACTTAAGAGCACCATGCAGTTGAAAATGAAAGCTCAGTGCCATTAACAGTATGAAATGCCCACTGTGGACAGAAAAATTGACCATATGCCACGTTATTTTATGTGGTTAAATGTCAATTTGAAATTGACATCCCTTCCCTCACTTTAAAAGTTAAAAAACTAAAAGCTTTATTTAAGAAATATATAACTTGAGTAAAGCCCCAAAGCAGAGGTCAGATAAAAAAAAATCAAGAACTTTATTTCCCTCTTCTTCTGCGACAAGTACCTATTTGACTAGAGATGTCCATTAGAATAGCTGAGCAACGGAATATAGCATTGTGGAGGAAAAAGAGATTCCCCCGCGACACCGCTACTTCTGAAATAGAAATTTTTAGATGCATCTTACATAACTGATTTGATCCACTACATTGTCAAAGAAATATGGAGACACAATAGGCAAGAGCAATTATTTTTAACCATCCATCAACATAAAGTGTCCTATCAGCAATCTGTATCACAGATTTTATCAACACATGTAACCTCCCTTTGCTTCAGTGAGAGTTGTGTGGGTGTCCATGCACTGGAGAAAAGAATCCCACGAACACACATCACTCTTCCCAATTTACATTTTCAGTATCCTGAATTGAAGCACGCTCAATGAATCTGACAGGGAGTGCTACTGAAGTCTCAACTCTAAATAAATAGTTTAAAATAAAAAGTTGTATAAATATCGGTCTGTGCCAACGATGCGGTTTGAGAGGGAGTGCTATAAACACAAAGTAAATTAAATGGGATCTACTTTTGTGGGGTAAAAGGCTACTTAGACTGGTTATTATAGAGAAAATTCTGTTGTGTGGTGCGACAGCACGTACCCATGTGGCTAACCTACAGCTGGTAGAAGAAACAAATCCCACCCATACCTAGGAGCGGTGCCACAGCCAGACCACAATTCCTATGAGGGATGAACTTAATTTGCTGAAAATGAAGGCCAGGCTCTGTTGCAGCTCATTAGCTGGTTACAGACACACTGCGAGAGAAGAAAGTGGAATTCAGTCGATGTTCCAACTTCTACATGTGCTGTGAATAAAACAGACTATTGTTTTTTTGATAAAGAAGTATTGTTTTGAATGTGCAGAGTGGCTAAGTAAAGCCAGCAGAATTTTTTGGCCAAATATAGTCTCTTGCTCACTCCTAAAAATCCTAGCTTTCAAATTAAGAGCTGAAGTCATTGAAAAAAAAAAAAAAAAAGTTTACATTCCTGCAGCCTGCTGCAGCAAAGCCAAACAAATGTTTGGCTTAAAGCTCACTTACATCTCTTTCATGAGCCTTTTCTTTAACATGGAAGTCTGAAAAATACCATTTCTTTTATCGAGTCATTTAATGCCAAGTGTTTTGTGTGTATGTGAGTGTGTGTGTGTGTGAATGTGCATGTGTGTGTTTATGTGAGGACACGCACACTCAGCAACAGTACTGTAGGGTCAGTGTAGTGGTTTTCAGGCATGGGGTCATATTTGAATTTAAAGAAACCATGGTTTTACAGCTTCTGGCATAATTTAGGTCACAGTCACAAACTGGTTTTTTTAAGCATCATTAACCACTGAATGGACAAGGAATGTGTTATTTTCAAGGAGTTTCTTTGGTGCCAGTTCGGGCAATAAAAAACTAAGGACAGGGGTCAAACCTGGGAGGGTAACCTAGTATGTAGTTGCCCTCCTGATGCACTTTTTTACCATAAAAAGTCAACATGCTTTTTGGCCTTCGGTCTCCAAGGCCAAGCTGGATAACACGGAGTAACATCAGTTTGTTGGCAGCAGGCATCTGGATGGCAAATTTTCATACAGTCAGTAGACTGCAGATCTGGAACTCTGAAGAGCCCGCTAAGATTACAAAAACTGCAGAACTCAATATGCAGTAGCCTAATATTTTTCAGTATCATGGGTTGATTCTCCTTACAATAAAATACATGGATCAGTCACATTTTTGCTCTATAATTCAGTTGAGTTTTGTTATAATAATGACCTTCACAGAAAACAAATTCCCAATCTGAGAGGAAACAATGAAGTGGATTGAATCAAGCCTCTTTGTAACTAATTGGCAACTGACAATTCATGCCCAGACCTAAAAATAGGGAAGGGAAGGAAGCTGTGTGTGCAACCTTCTCATCCCTCTTGTCCTAGTCGTCTCCCAGCTCTGCACGTTGGTGCCCTTGTTTTGTTTTCAGGAATAACTCGGTATTGAAGGTACGTTCCCCAAGTGCAAATGATCGGTGTGTCAGAGTGGGGAGAGCAGAGAGTAAGTATCCCTTCATGATCGAGCAACAGCACGCTGAAAGCTGGGGGCCTCCTTAGACCAGCTCTACTTCCCTTCTTAGCCTTCAAGCGCTAACCAAACGCTTTCATTACAAAGGGCAGTTGTTACATGGAAGGGATAAAATGAAGCTTTTGCCCTAAAACATTATTTACAGATTGAATTGTTTTCAATATAATATCAAAAAACTGAGATTTTTTTGGTCACGTCCAGAGGGTCCCCAAACTCTTTCTTTAGATGCAGGGCCATCAACTTTAATAGAATTTTACCTGCATAGATTTACCTGCAGAGTTCGTATCACCAGTACACTAGTGACTAGATCAGCGTTAAAGGGACAACTGAAGAAATGTACAGTTTTCCATTTATCTCAGGTCATCAACTCTTATGCTCTTGATGAGTGTCTTAAGATATTACAATCTACCAAAGAATGTTTCTGACTTATGTCGAAACGTCCGAGAATTAAGTCCAGAGAGGATATAAGACAAACAAACGTCACCTTTTGAGAGAATGGATGGAGACTGCCTTCAATTCAAAACACAGTACCAACTCATTAATGAGATGGCTCCAGACATGTGTTTTCCAAATAAATATTTGTTGAGTATATAAACATAATAATGCTTTCATTTGACCATTTTTTATTAGTTTCTAAATGTTTTCTAAATGCACTTGCTTCCATAAAAAATGTTTTAGAATGCAAATTTAAAATTTTTGTCTCATGTCCTCGTAAATCTCCACTATTATATTAAATATCTGTGTGTCCTATTTGCCCTTAAAGTTGGCTGCTTTCTCTTTCATTCCAGGTCCTCAGTTAAGACTTTTCTATTGCTACGCCTGTATCTAATATTATTTCACCTTCTTCCTTCTAATCTGTTCAGAGATAGAAAAAGAGATCTAAATTTGTTAATAATTTATGCTAAATAATAATCAATATGACTCTGGATAAAAACCTACTATATAAATTCCCCAGAAGTTTTGCGACTGCATTTTCTGCCAAAAGCTTAAGTTGCCAAAAGATAAGTAGTCAGGCAAGTAAGGAGTTATTAGAATATACAAGTCCTGACCACCTCTAGACTACTTCAAAAAGTCAGACAATACCTATACAGTAGAGATGGGAGTTGACCACCAAATAAATTTTTTCTTTAATAAGCCTTTACAAATATAAATTTATATCCTAATTTATATCCTAAACTTCTCGAATCCCACCTCATATTTGAACACTAGCTTATGGTTTACAAACTACTTCCACAAAATATATGAGTGTATATATTACCTTCATAACATGAGTATGTTTGGCTTTTTTAGGTGACAAGGAATAGAAACATATTCAAGCTACCTTAGGTTAGTATAAAGCATTAGAGGAAAGTAAAGGAATATAAGCACCTTTGAAACAAGCCAAATGGCCAATGGATATGACTCAGGAACTAGAAGATTGTTCAGAGGATTGTGAACCCACACGATGGGGTTATCACACCATTACTTTGGCAGCAGAAGCACATTTCTTCCTTCATTGCGGTTTTGCAACAATTATTCTCACCTATTTTCTTGTTTTAGTAAATTTTTGGTAATATTTAAAACAATTCAATAAAACACTTAAAAACTATTTTCAGTGTTTAAAAGTATTTTAATTTCATAAAAATGTATTAAATATTAACTATTTTAAAACTTTGTATAAAATATTAAAATTATTTTCAGTACTATATGAAGGATTATATGTTGCATACTTTAAGTAACCAAACACAAAGATACTACTTAACACTCACTCTCTCTCTCTCTCTCTCTCTCTCACACACACACACACACACACACACAATTCACTAGTGACAAGGAAAAATACTGAGCCTTTGGGTGTGAAACATTTCTGGCAAAACACAAATAACTTAATCAATTCTACCTGAGTTTCCTTAGATGGTTGGTGTCCAATTAACGATACTGACTTGAGGTGTGACGGCTTTTACTTGGTCTAGAGAAAGAGGAATCATTTAGTTGCTGCAACTCAACGCTTTGAATGTCAGAGTTTGCTGTCTGCTTATTCTCTTGACTGCAAACTGAGCCTTCTCTTATATGAGGTGCTTTCACTTAGGAGAGACCACTTTTCATAGAAGATAGACCCCCCAAAATCTTAACTAGAATAGAGAAATTTGTCAGGGACATAAAAGTCAGTCAAAAAGCATTAACACCACAGTCTCTGCAGGGGGACAAGGGAATGTATAGCTGTTGCTTTTCCAGCTTTCCTGACCAAGTCTACTTCAGCAAAGAAGTAACTCAAAAGGAAGTGTGGTGGAAATTTCCAAAATACAGAGTCTGTTTGGATAAAAACAGTGAAGACAGGCTCTATATTTAATGATGGGGCCTGGGTTGCCTGTCTTCTGTGATCACTGGCTCTGTGTGGTACACTTTGGTGAGTTTATGATGGTGTAATCCTCCAATGAATGAAGCACTCCCTTCCCTTCACTGCTGTTTATTCTTAGCTTATGCACACAAAGAGCAAAGAAAGTTGTCAACAACACGTCCAGTTTATACACTGAGCACTGTTAAGAGCCAGATGACTCAAGTGAACCAACAAGCTCTTGTATCCTGAACATCCTTCATTCATTCATTCACACACACAAATATTTACTCTGCACCTACTATGTGCCAGGTACAACAACAGAAGAGGTTAATTGGGGAAAAGTGAAGGACAGGGACATGGCAGTGAGGGAGGAAACAGGGAAAAAATAGTTTGTATTAACAAAAGGGGAGATTCTTTTTCTGACATCCTCTAAAAATTCGTGCTTCTCAGTCTAACTTATCCATCATATTAATTAACTGTTCATTTCTAATTTGAACCATAAGATTCCAGAGAAAGGGCCCCATGTTGACGAGCTCTTTAATATTCCCATCAAAATTCCCATAGTAGTTGAAAAATACATCTACACTAGCTCTCTGTAAAATAATTCAAGCCTAAAGAATATACAACCATATATTTTAAGAGCAGAGAACAATGGAGATAATAAAATAATTTGTTGCTTTCTATGAAAAAATATAAATTTCATAATTATAAATACCACTGATGTGTCCATTTTACAATAAGAAAATAAAAAGATTAAAGAGGAAACTCTCACAGCACCTAAATTCTAATACTTTTGACATAACCATTTAGGAGAAGAATCAGAGGAGAATGGAAGATACAGGTTTTTTTAGCTGGAGTTTAGAAGAGTTGTAGATCACCTTATGTCTTTAAAAATGAAGCCCTGCCTTTAGGGGAAAAAAACTGGTAGTTCTGGCCAATGGCAAGCTGTTTTAATATCATTCTGTGAATTGGGACAACAAAAATAGCACTCGTTCAGAAAATGTTTTCAAGTCATGATTTCTAGAAGTCACCCCACTCATCACTATGTCAGAGTATTTTTCTTCAGTCCATTAGAAGCAGGTTTTGCCTTTATGCTGCGTTCAAGGATTCCAAAGGTTCACTCACAATGTCAGACTACAATAAAATTCAGCGTAATGTGAACCACTCTATGATATTGCCTTTCCTTATTGCCTTTCAGTTACACTGTTCTAAATGCAATAAAGGAGAAGTTGTTCTGAACGGGACAGATAGAGAAATGAGTATCATTCCCTGAGTTGAAAAGTCACAGACTATATAATACGCTAACAGCTTCGAGCTGAATTTCTTATATTGATGGTTGGTTATGCGTGTTTGAACATCTGAGTAACCTGAAAAGCATCTAAGATTGCTTATTACAATTCGTAGTGGTTTTTATTCAGTATGCATTCCACGATGGGCAATAAAGCAGTGCCCCCACCAGCTGCAAATATATCAATGCATTTTTCTAGAGAGCAAACCCAAGCAGCACTGTGGTCATAGGAAAAGAGAACTCATGGCCATTTGCTCTGCAGAGCAGCCCCTGTGAAAATGAGGCACTTCTTTTTACACAGTGGCTTGACTCTTAGCAACAGGTCAGACCTAGGGAAACAAGCACTGCCCAAGATATTCTGGGGGCTGTAAACACAGGAATGCTCTGAGAGGTGCCAGTGGGGCCCCAAATGATCCTGAGCAGTTTACATACAACTTCGGCACAGTACAGACCTGTCTGCATTCATTAGCCTGAGGTGAGCTTATTGACAGGAAGGCAGGAGCATATGACAAAGCTTAGTTTTCTACGCCTTCCATGGACAGCAGAACCGATCTTTGTAGGTGATGTCAGGAGCATTCCAAACATGAAAGTCAGTTTTAAAATACTGAGAGTATATAATGGTTATTTTACATACGGTCATCTGTTTATGTGAAGATGAAAAAAAGGACTTCCAGACAATTCTGGCCTATAAATATCACCAACCCCAGTCATTATTTTAAGTGTTTCCTTAACCCTCTAAGAAAAAAAAGAAAAAGTTTAAAAAAAAAACACTCAAAAGTAACATTTCAAGGGTAATTATACTCATATTTTGAAGTAACATATCTTAAGAATATGAATGATCCTGTCCACCTCACATCTTGGGTCGTTTTGTGCAAAATTCCCACTAACAATCCCTTTGCCTAGTACTTAAAATAAACCCATCTATTCCTTCTCCCAGAAAGAAAATAACAAAAATCTCAATGGTCGCAGTGAAATTATCCCCTGTGACAGAGTGAGTCATCTAAGCCACTGCAGGCAAAAGCTCACTTCTTTGAAAACTTGTCCTCTGTCTTCCTTCTAGGGAACCCACACTACTGGCATATGACTGGAAAGCATGAAGCTTTACTTCACTTTATACACCTGACACGGTCTGAAGGAATTCTGTTGAAAGTTAATGTGTTTGTATAAAAATGTACTTTCTCGTTGGCTTTCACCATACAGCATAAAGCAGCAGACCCAGAGAAAAAATTTGGACTAAACATTTTTAATTTCAGTTACGAGTTCAATGTTTGCTTCAATAGACATTCCTTGTGACTTTTTTTCATACATAACTATTAATTCTGCAAAATATCAAAGCTGATTCTGTGCACTCATTCAGAGAACACTTATTATTAAAAAATTAAATATCCACAATTTCTTATATCTTTGACAGTATTTAATACTTAAGAAGTCACACGGTGCCAATTTTATAGTTTAAATGCTCACTGCTGAAAAACCATTATAAAGATTTTATTGATCAGAATTCACCAGCCTTACCAGTAATTTTACAGAAAATATGTCCATTTAATAACACCTTCTTTTTCTCTTCTATTCTATTCCAATTATTAAATTTTTAAGAGATGCAACTTTCATGATTTCTACTTTGAGGTACCTCAGATCCTAATGGGTTGGTTTCTTAAACTACATCCTTTTACTTAAATCAATAAAAAAGCATAGAAATTTGTTACTACTTATGACACACTTTACTTCAATTCAATGAAATTAATAAGTTTTATAAACCCAATCTATTTTTTCTGGAAATTTTTCAAATTTTTTTCAAAATTTCTCCATCTTAAATAGGAATTTCTATTTTTAAAGTGTTTATTGGAAGTTGCACAGGTATTAGAGAAATTCTGAGTTACTCTAACATAAGTATATATCTATATCTATATATATATACCTACGAATATTCATAGAGTTCTTTAAAATTAAAAATCTCCTGACTGCCTAGTTCCAGGCAGTGTATTTTCTGCCACAGATTTTCAGAAATACAACAGGAAACATAAGTGAGTCTATAATAAATCCCTCTTAAAGGTGTCAGTGCTTTCTGTTATCTATAAAAAATTTAGAAATACAATAAAGAGAAAGGCAAGAAAAGCTATGTACAATGCCATATGCTGAGCCAAATATAATTTAGAAATCTTAAACTTATAATAACCCCCCAAAAAAACTTTATTAAATGGTTATCTTGGTAGGATCAGCTCGCTCCACCAAGACTGTCCCCAAACTGACAACCGCAGAGAGATAAGCCCACCACCTCAGCACCACTACCCAAATGAGAACAGAACCAAACATCATGAGGTATTTCCTAAGGAAAAAAAATATGAAGAAGGAATCATAAGGAGTTGGGGCTGAAAGGAACATTAGAGGTCAGTGATGATGAAATCACCTATTTTCATGGAATTAAATAAAGAGAGAAACTATAACTTTTTTATAATTAAAAAAAACCTAATGAATATCTAAGTTCAAATAAAGTACCCTGAGAATATAAGTCCTTTAAAAAAAAAATAGAGATAGCTCCAGCATGATTCAATAAATTAATTATATAACTAGTGTTTACTGATTTTTTTTTATAACTTAGATAAAATAAATAATAGACAAATTTAGAGCTTCCAGCTATTACTTTCAAGCCCTCTCTCTCTCTCTCTACCTTTTGTTGTCTCTTCCAGGAGACACTTCTGTATCCTATTTCCTCAGATTTATCTTCACCAAACTGACCATTGATTCCAATTAAACATCAACTGTAGCAGTTTAGCATGTTAATCCTGAAATGGATATTTCCATTTTAGACCACAAGCTCTTAAGACCCCAAGAAATTAAGAGGAGAATTTCAAACAGTTGACAAATAATAAGAACAATGTTTAGTTCACAAAGGGTTTCAAATTTGTCCTCAGGTGGCCATCTAGTCACATACGTGTGATAATCCTAAGGGTGGAAGTTACTGGATTATAGAGATGATATTTGCCACCAAAATGAATGGTAGAGTTTTGTTAGAATTACTCAATTATTAATTGTTGACTTCATAGAAGTGCTAGATAATAAACACTGCTCAGAGAATGGCACCATTCCTTCTCCAAAACATTTTCATGATGCAATTTGCCAAGAATGGGGAAAGAAATTGATGGGAAGTGTGCCTTCCCTCGTGAACGTACACATCTTACTAATTAAGCCATGTGTTGTAATTTTATCTAAGCAAGCAGGAATGCACATAAAAGCGCCTAAATTGTACCATAAGAATTTGATCTAAAACACAAGCGTGGAATAGAATAAGAATAGTAAATTATCACTAAGTGGAAGGTGGTAACAATAGTAGTTCGAAATTCATAGTCAGCAAGGCAACACTACACAAATTAAAGCCGCAGGCATACTCTTCATTTGGGTGGCACAGCACAGAACCACATATCCATGCTGAAGAAATCTGTCTGTGGAGGTTTATGACAGCCAGCAAGACAAGCAAAGAAACTCACAATATGGCATTTTTTTAGAGGAGAGTCATTCTTTGGAAGGGGAGATTGTCTCCATTGTAATCCGTGGCCTAAAGGACAATGCTGCTGTGAAAATTCCATGGGTTCTGTGACAATCTTTGCTACTCCCCTGAGCTTCGAAGGTCATTGTCATTCTGTATTTCACTGGAGATTTCCAGTGAGTCAGCTACAAAATCCAGAGTTGCTAATGGTTACGTTCCATAGTCAAGTTTTCCAGAATTAGTCAGCCCTGGAATGGCGTGCCCTGAGACCAGCAGACCCACTGGTCCGCAGGATAGGTACTGGAGGCACCTAAACAGCAGATACACTGAGAAGTCAAGTAAAGACTGGGCACATCTGGGAGCTGCATGAGGAACTGGTGGGAGCTACAGAGATTCAGAAGCAAAAGTTTTTATATGGTGCTCTGTGTGTGTGTGTGTGTGTGTCTGTCTGTCTGTCTGTCTGTCTGTCTGTCTGTGTGGTTTGGTAGTGAAACATCCAAATGTTTAGTTCATACATTGACCCCGTGCTTGAATCTTCATATGTGCTCACCTCTAAAGGCCCACGCTAAGGTTTTGGGGAATTGGATAGTGTGCATTTAACAGAACGAAGACAGGGAAAGGATCTTGTAAAAGGGGGAGAAATGGGTAGGTGTGTGAGAGTATAGAGAAGGAAGCAAGGAACACCTAACAAGATTAGCCCTTAATTCAAGGTTAGGCTAGATTAGCTAGAACTGTACTGGAATGTTCCACAAACAACTAAGCTTTTTTTATCTTCTACTTTTTTAAAAGATTTTATTTATTTATTTGTGAGAGAGAGAGAGAATGTGCGCTCACGTGCACGCATGTGAGAGTGAGCAAGTGGAGGGGGCGAGGGGCAAAAGGTGAGGGAGAGGGACTAGCAGACTCACACCCGGTGCTGAGCCCGACTCCAAGCTCCATCCCACAATCCTGAGATCAGGACCTGAGCCAAAATCGAGAGTTGACTGCCCAACCCACTGAGCCACCCAGTTGCCCCCTTCTACTTTTATAACGCTTTCTCTGACATTCCAGAACCAGATTATCAGCTGGCATTTCTCATTTCTTTCATTTTTTCAGAATCTAGAAGTCCTATAATCCCAAATTTGAATAATTTGCCCCTTCTAATCTCCTAAAGGTGCGGAACAAACAAAAGCTTGTTAGGGCAGTAAAATAAGAATCAGCAGGCTCTGGGGCGCCTGGGTGGCACAGCGGTTAAAGCGTCTGCCTTTGGCTCAGGGCGTGATCCCGGCGTTATGGGATCGAGCCCCACATCAGGCTCCTCCGCTATGAGCCTGCTTCTTCCTCTCCCACTCCCCCTGCTTGTGTTCCCTCTCTCGCTGGCTGTCTCTATCTCTGTCAAATAAATAAATAAAATCTTTAAAAAAAAAAAAAAAAAGAATCAGCAGGCTCTGTATGAGTAGAAGCATTAAGGGTTCTTCAACCATTGTTGACATTGTGGACTTTTTTTCCTTTGAATTTCTATGCTTTTGGTTATTTCTTAATTCCTTGCTATGGTCTGAATGTTTGAAATACTGCCCAGTTGTTACATAAACTGTTAGTATTTCAGGCTTTACAATGAATTTTCTCTACAAACTCTAGATTTCAATTGCAATGAATACTTTTAAAATAAAAATGGTGGGCAGGTGGTTTTGCTACTTCTTTATGAGTTGTCATGTATCCGAATTAGTTCTTCTGTATGAAGTGTTATGCTAAAAGCAATGATGCTGGCTCCACAAAATGAACTGCACACGAAAATAAGCACATTATTTAAGGTAAATGAACCTTGTAAGGGCTCTTGAATGTCAATGATTTGCATGGAGAGTGTTTTCATTTGTAGATAGATTTCCCAACTCATCTGGTATGAGAGATGCTGATGATAGGTGAGCTCTCACTAATGATCAGAGGCTGGGGCGCAGATGTTGTACAAAGCTACGTCTCAATTAACAAATGTTTATATGGCACCTATCATTGGCCAGGTACTATGCAAGATCCCCGGACTATGAAGATAAATGCGATATCCCCCTGACAACAGGCTCGTAGTCTAGCGTGGAAGGTAAACATATCTTCAAGTACTGTACAGTGTGATACAGCACGAATAAATGCAAAACATAGGGATAAAGCAGAAAGATCTCCTGACTTCCATGGGTGGTAAGAGAACATTTCACCAAAAAGATGTCCTTTGAACCCTATCTCGAAAGAGTGAATACACATTCCAAAGGTGGATAAAACTTTTGCGTCAGAAGACACTCCGGCTATGGTTAATATTTAGTAATTTATAGTTTGTTGTAGCTATGAAGAAGTAGGGTAGACGAGACTAAAAAGTAGATGCACCATGGAATCTTTCTGTGCCACACTGAGGAATTTAGACTTTATCACGTAGGAGACAACAGGCCATGGTAGGTTCTTAATCATATTTGATAATCCATCAACAGAACAAAACATGCAATTTAAAAATTTTGTGATGAACTTAGGTATGCTCTACCCTCACTCTCTTTACAGGTCTTTGTATATCCCCATTCCCCAGAAATACAGCGGGGACAGAGTGGCCCTGGGCCTCTTGTAGAGGACTCAGGCCCTGGACAGAAAGCCCCTCCAGTCCTACGGCAGCCATTTATTTTAAACCTACTTTCACTCCCAAACACTGGCTAATCTTTCGCAGCATACCCAAATGACAAAGAATTCAACCTACCAGTAAAATATCCCTGAACGCTGGAAATATTCAGTAAAAGGGATTTCATCTTGCAACCCCAGAAAAACATAATAAAACTTTCATGTAAGTATTTATAACATGATTGATAACATCACTTTTGTTTCATGAAATTCTCAGTATCATGAGAAAGTTCAAAAGCAAATGGCAACCGTCATATCTTCCTTCACCCACCAGTAAAATCCAGTCACCTTGCAAATTGGAGTTTTATGGCCTTGAGGAGTGATAGGGTAATGGGAAGTGCAATTGTTTGAGCTACTTACATGATATATTTCTGATAGCTCACAGAAGTCCATGAAGAACAACTTATCTTCACTTCTGTCCTGTCAGCTATTATGTCAGGAGGTGACTCAAAATGTGTACTGAAGAGCATGATTACAAGTCTTTACTGAGAAAACGGAATTTCTTTTTACTCTGTACACACAAATAACGGTTTTATTTCCATCACACTCTTTGCTTTGACAATGACATAAGTATAACTGAATTGAACCAAAGCCTTTGGGAAGATAATGGCAGCCAGAAGATCTGGGTTCCAAACAAATGATGCACTTCTGGAATTTAAAATAAAGTCAAAATTAAAGAAGAGACAGACACCAGAACTTCCTAAATCTCCTAAATAAGACATTGTTATCTTATTTCCAGTACAAAAGCTGTTATCCAGGTATAAAAAGTCATTATCAATATAAACCTAATGGAAGTATATAAAATTAAAATTTGTGAAAATGAAAATCAGCAGGAAAACAAAAAAAGAGCATGCCCATGTTTTTCCTGCCTGCATGCTCTTCTCTATTGATACATATTTTGCTTCTCTGTATTTACTCCAACTCTGTTTTTATAAACCACTCATGTTTTTTTAATCAGTTGCTTAATCAGAGAATCTAAACGCTCTATGGGAAATTTCTCCTTTCTTCTCCCTTGGCTACATGAAAATAAAGACGCTAGCTATGGCAAATATTTCACAAGGATTTCTGCTTCCTAATATGTTTAATTGACAATGGAAATAAGACAGGCATTAAAGGTTATACCCTTACATTGGTTTTCACTTTATTTCCATTAGCAACTTTTTGCTAACTTTTCAAATTATGCATTGTTACCTTGACCCATTTTTTAGATGCCTCACTGGATCTGAAAGGCAGTAATTTGGAACTTAAAACTTGAACTTTCGATTGTTATATTTTTAGTACAATCTTAACGGTATTCACAGGAAAACGTGGATCTAGATTAGAAAATAAAGAGTTGTTTCAGAAGCCACTACCCTTTTTAGTTCAAATCTCTTTTTATCCTTAATTTTTCCTAAAAGAATTTTTCACTAATGTTTTTAGCTGATTACTTGCTTGGGCCACTGGGTTAATTTTACTCAATTAGTGGGTTTTCAAATTGTGTCCCTTTACTAGTTTCGAGAATGAAAACATATAAAAATTGTGTAGGCTACTTTAACCTTACACTATAAATGTATGCTTTTTAATGATAATTTACAGCACAAAGGTTTTAGACACTATACATGGTATTCTGATTCTTACAAGAAATTGTTGAGATTCAGGAATCATGAACCATGCCTAAGTTCTTGGAAACTATGTGTCTGCCATGGTGGCTGTTGGCTCCTGTGAATGGAAAAAAGTGCCACAGAGAATTTCAACCAACATGAAGCAACTGTTCCAAAGAATGTGGCTTAAGATTTTCAAAGACAAGTCAGACAGTTAAAGCACGCAGCTGTACTAGAAGGTGACCAAGAATAAGAATAGATGAATCAAATAACAAATGCATTACGAGACAGGTCTGAGTTATCAGGACCAGCTTACGTTTTGTATTTTTACCTGAGGAGCCTTCGTATTTCAAAAGAAACTGAATTAAAATAATGTAAACATACAGAGAACAAATTGCAAAATTGAGCAGTGGCAAATGAAACGGTAAACAAATGATGTCCAAACTCAAAGTAATGAGAGGTTATCAAGTTACCTTGACAATGGGAAATACCTAAATCCTGTATGTTCTTTTGAGGATAGCACATATGACAATTTTAAATCACACTAAAATTCAACTACAAAATTCTCCCAGAATAAATTAGCTTCCCAAAAATCAAACATTTTCAGAGAGCCTATAAAAAAAAGATAAGTGTGAAATGTAGGCCTTCTGTGGAATCACCAAAACCTCTTAGCTCTTTATTCTTCCTTCTAAAAAGTTTCTCTGCCGAAATATAATTTAGAGAACATGCAGAAAATAAATGTAAGATGGGCCAAGAAAGTATGAGGGCTGAAGCTCCAATGACAATTTAGAGAAAATGCATGTTATTCAACTTCAACCCATTTCTTCTTGGTGAACGCAACTCATTATTTCCTGAGGAAATCAGGCTTGACCAATACCATTGTGAATTACTTGTATAAATTAAATATGCCACTTCTATAGAAAACTTTAGGTCAGCAGCAGATGTTGGTAAATTCCTACAGAAATGCATGCCCAGAGAATGTTTTTTTTTTTTTAAATGGCAGAAATCTGCTAGCTATTCCTGCCTTATCTGCAACAGCTGAGCAATCTTTCAGTGCCACGCGGAGACGGAAAACTTGGCTCAGATATAGCGTGGACAAGCTTGCCTTAATCACATTGCTCTTTTACATGTGCACAAGGACATCAACATTGACAGTACAGAGTAAAGCAGCCATTTGCTGAAAACAACTGTCAACGTTGTCAAGTTTTTGGAACCTCTTATAATGTGATTTGTATGACAAATCTTGTGGCATTTTGTTTGTCAGCAACAGTAGTGAATTTCCATGTATCTGGGAAGGCAGGGAACTGTTCAGAAGTGGATTGGGTTTCTTTACACAGACTGCGTTAAAGGAAAACAGTTATTAATTTTAAAATGACAGATTTCAAATAGATCTAGAATTTTAAAAGTGGAATTTCATTAAAAATATCACACAAGCGTGTTTTCCCCCTTCCACATAAACCTTGAAAAATTGCAATCATCGCTCGATTTCCCTTTGTTGCACTCCAGGTTTTGAAAACTGTTACTGTAGAAATATTAATATTTTCTGAGACTGGAATCTGGAGCAGTAATTATTAGGGTGTGTTCTAAGTGACAACAGTAGGTTCAGTCCTTTCCTTAAGAACTAGGTGTGCACTGCCATATGGCTCGTGAAATCGGATATAACAAGTTATAACTAACCTAGCACACACCAGTGTTACTCAACAATGTACCTATTAAAAGACTATTACAGAGATCTTACGGTTCATTAGTTTTTCAACATTTCCTTTTTTCCTACTCTGGGCTGAGTTTTCATATAGCTCTTCCTTAATATGTTTCACTCATTTGTCCTCAGCCAAGGTCCTCCTCTGTGGGTACGGGGTCCACTTGGACGTGCGGAGGGCCGCATACCCGCCCCTCCATGCGCCTGCCAGAGTGCCCTTGGGTATTTGAGACCAGCGTACTCACCCAGCCAAAACAATCCCAGGTTCTTCACATCTACACTAGTAATGGTTCCTTTAGAACCAATATGACAAAGTCTAATGAATCTTTTGTATGCTTGCTCTCACGTGAATCTGCTCAGATAATTCCAGAAAAGACATTCTCTCCTTTAGGATCCTTTGCCCTTCTCCTCAAAACATGCGGAATGTAATTTGTACAACCACCCTTATAAATAGTAGATACTCGATGGGTTTTTTTTAATTGAGTTGCTTTCAATTGAAATGATAAAATTAAGACACTTTTATCATTGAAGAATGAATCCTTCAAACTCTGTGATAGCCAGTTCTCCCTCCTGTTTTCCTTCCCTTTATTTTCTGGAAGAATACCAGAGAAGGTGCCTAGAATAGCAATAGAAATATAATGCAAGCTAAATACAAGCTACATAAGTGATCTTAAATTTTCTAGCAACCATACTAAAAAGTAGAAACAGATTAATTTTAATAATATATTTAACCCAACATGTCCACAAATGTGAAATATTCCTTTTTGGTTGTAGTAAGGTTTTTGAAATCTGATATGTATTTTATACGTACAGCACATCTCAGATAGGACTGAGCACATTTCAAGTGCACAACAGTCGCATGTGACTAGCTAGCGGTTGCTGCAGTGGACAGCAGAGTCCTAGAGACCTCAGTTCTACCTAGCACTCTTTGTCCACTAGCTTATGTGACTCCAGGTAAGTCCTTTTACTACTAAGTCTTGTTTTCTCCGTCTATTAAAAACACTTTAATATCTCCTGTCTTATTTTATCTGCAGGCAGTTGGTGACGAACATAGGGAAAAACATATTTAAAGGTAGTCTGAAAACTAGGAGGTTCTCTGCAGTTTCAATTTTTTGTTGTTATTTCCTCTTTCATTCCCCAGAATCCCTTCACTTTCCTTTTTTTTTTTTTTTTTTTTTTTTTACTGGCTGCTACTTAAAATCATATAAGGGGAGGCTTGATGTGTTTTATGGTTTAAAAAAATAACGTCAAATGCTTAACGTACCAGCCTTTTTCTCTGAATTGCAGTTTGCCTTCATGAAATCCCAAGCTTCAGATAATATCAATAGCTTGCCTTTTCTCTGATGGCCACTGTTTCTAAAAGACACTCACATTCCACAGTTTTGGTGCCCTTCTTCCATCATCTAGTTGGGCTTTGATACTTCTAGACTAGAGCCTTGCCGAACGTCAAAGACAATGTAGAGATAAAAAGGCAGGACCTCTGTTCCTAGATTTATTTTAGACATTCAGCTTATTCTCCACTTATAAAAACACTCTATTTATAAAAATTATGTATATGGTTGAACTTTCAATCACCATATTTTCAGTACAATCTAAAGGTGTTCACAGGAAAATGTGAATCTAGATTAGAAAATGAAGAATTGTATGAAAGCAACCAACCCTTTCTAGTTCAAGCCTCTTTTCATCCTTAAGTTTCCCCAGAAGAATTGTTTAGCTAATATTTTTAGCTAATTACTTGCTCATGGGTAGGAAATGCCTGGGTAAGAAAGCTATTGTTCTATTTCTTTAAATTCTGAAAACCTCCTTTGCCATCCTGTGATTCTTACTGGCTTTTCTCCTCCAGATTATTTCACATTCATTGCCATCCTCTCCCTCCCTCCCTCTTTCTCTTTCTGTCTCTCTGTCTCTGTGTCTTTCCCTTCATCCCTTCCCTCCCTCCCCCTCCCCCCTTGCCCTCTCAATCTCCTCACTAAAAGTATTTTCGGACTAAAGCTAAACTGTCACCACACCCCTTTCCTTTCTCTGGGGCAGCTTGTACTTAGTATCAGGCAGGCTGTTAAGTTGACTGTGGCAAAAGAACTTTGAAATTTTTGTTTACCAACAACCAGTATCCTATATCCTGCAAATATGTAATTGAAAATAAACTATATATGTAACACATAAAATATACTGATTATTAAAACATCTTATAAATTAATCTAGCAGAATCTAGAAGCATCACTGGCTACCCAACTCATCCACTACCCCAGAGAAACAGAAACTATCTGAACAGTGATCTAAGTGTTGTGGGGTTTTTTTAATGCTTCTGAATACGATCTTAATCACCATTTCCAGTGATGTGTCTACATACCAGCTGCAGCCCTGCTGATTAGAGCATCAATTCCAATTGATTTTCTAACACACACTTGCAATGTCTATTGTATCTCATTGCACACTGTACACTATTGGTATTTAGCCAAAGTTAAGAGGGGAAAAGAAAAGATTTTGTGTACAGAACGCATGGGCCCCAGGGAATTTTGTAATTCTCAGGAGAACAGAAGAATCAGGTATTCAATGTCACACTAAATGGCTTTTTAACCGTTAATGTGTTTGGTGGCCACGGGCTCAAATAATTCTCTTGTCCAGAGCCAGGGTTACTCAGCTGTATAATAACCCCTAAAGTCTCTCCTTCGAAAAGGACTCAGGATTCATGACTTTAATTTTACCACCGATAATATGAAAAGGATACTCCATATAGTACTGAGCAAGCATTCACTCTCAGCTTCCTTCCACTATAATGAAATTCTAATTGTTTCTAAAGTTTAGGAAGGATAAAATGGTTAATCTCCATGATGACAAAAGGAAGCCAGGAAAATAAAGTGACACACTTGAATGAACTGTGAGGAAATAAAGTGCACAACATGCGATAATGCCATGACTCTGTGTTATTGCGCATTTCTGGGCTGAAAAGATATGGTTTGATGGGTAATTTGTCATGCTGTGCAATAGAGAACAACAGTAAAGAGACTTCAGACAGAAGAAAATTACACAAATAGTAGGGTGGAAAGGTATAATTGAAGATGGCAAAAGATTGAAAGAAAGACATTTAAAATTACTGTACTGACCTACTAAATGCACTTGGGCGTGGAATCCTGGCCTCACAAGAGGAGGCATTAAATGACTTCGGGCTGTGACACAACTGCGGAGCAATGCCAATCTCCCGAGCTCTCGGAGAAGAACAGCACAATGCACAGCCCACCGAACAGCCTCGACCTGCTTTCTTTCCCAGAGGAGCCCGGGCTTCTGGGGAACTCAGGAAAAGTTTTCTAAAGAAGTTTTGTTTTGTTTTTTTAAAAGATGAGTAGATTTAATTTATCATTTGAGGGGCTTAATTCCTTCATTTTTGAAGTCAGTAGATCTCCACTCTATAAAACTGCCAACCAGTGTAATATTTTTTAATGAATTCATGCAAAAAGGATTTTGCTTCTCCCATCTGGTTAAGTTTCTAAAGAATCCAAGAGAGCGGCACATTGTGGGAAGCACATCCGTAGGTGTGAGGAGCAAGAGATGCCAGCCTGGGTCCCGTTCCTTCCTCAGGCTCATTAATTGTGCACGGCTCAGGGCAAGTCCCTTCACCCTGCCAAGCCCAAGACTCCTTCCCTGAGAAGGAGAGGCATGGACCAGACACTTTCTAAAGATTTCTTCCAGTCCTGCGATTCTACTCCGAATAGCAGAACCTCCAAAAAGCTTCTCAATAAATGTTATTTCCTTCTCCTTCCCAAGCTCATAAACCACAACCATACCTTGTAATGGCTCAAGTTACACATCCCGTGTCCCCTTAAATTAGAGAAACATGCCTTCTACCTATCATGCAAGATGATTACATGGGAAACAAAAATTATAAAGATCTATTGCTTACGTATAACTCCATAATCACAACTTATCTTTAAAAAGTTGATTCTTAATGACAATAAAAACTTACTGCAGAAATGACATTTCTTTATCTAAGGGAAAGTGCAATCTCTAACGATGATACTAGATACTAAATTTTAAATGAAGTGGTAGCATTTTTGCAATTTTTATTATTACTGTCATGTCTACCCTGCCCCATAATTTCTTCCAGGAAGCAGAAATCTTAGGGTGTAAATCTGTGTGATGTTCCACAAGCTACGCAAAAAAAGTTTTTCATTGGGAAGTGTCCTGAATATACAATAGGTAGGGTTTAAAATGTATAAAAATTATTCATATTTAATGAAACGATGATTTCCATGTTTTAGATAGTTTTTTTAACTTAAAGAATGCTAAATAAGCTTAAAAATAAGGCCTTAATAAAACCATTCTGTCTAGATGACATCCAAAGAAATACATTAAATTAAGAGATTTTTAAGTTCATAAAGGTGTATAAATTTAAAAGGTGTTCAGAAGACAATGTAAGATGCACTTCTGACATACTCTGAGAAAACATCTAGATTTGCCTTAGAGATCTTTAGAGGCCCACTACACAACCGTGCTGCCCCACAAACATCCTTAAGATCCTGAACAGAATTTTGGACTGGATTTCATCAGGAGACATCATTATATTTTCTTCTATTCTACTCATTTTCTTCAAGTTAAACATTTCATACTTTAGCATTTGGTATGTTTTGTATTTGTAAATTATAATACTGATGATAATGAGCAACAGGTACCATACACAACTCTATCCAGAAACATCTTCTCATTAATTCATTTCAATATGAGGCTTAATTTAAAACTTCAGTGGAAAATGCATTGTAGTGGAATCTAGCAAAATCTTTTCCCAACTCCCAGGGTCTATGATTAATATATTATACATAACAGAGCAAAGAGAAATGTAATTTCTGACTAATGTCAATAAAATTATGTGTTCATCATTTAATTATAAAATTTAAAAGTCGGGGTTCCTGGGTGTCTCAGTCAGTTAAGGTCTGCCTTCAGCTCAGGTCATGATCCCAGGGTCCTGGGATCAAGCCTGCATCAGGCTCCCTGCTCAGCGGGAGCCTGCTTCTCCTTCTCCCTCTGCCCCTCACCAGCTCTCTCTAATAAATAAAATAAATAAATAAATATTCTTTTTAAAAAAAGAAATTTCAAAAATCATAAAAGTAGAATAAACATCAGAAACTCACCTATGCTGGAGTTTTATACATATGAGGTTAGTCTTTTGAAGGATGTAATGAGCAAAGACTCAGTCTTCCAATAAACAAACACTCATCCATCCAACAAATAAGAGTATTGACGACTTCTTTTAAGGTCTCATCCTGGTTTGGGATTATATAGTGTACGAAAACACATAATTATGCTCAAGAAATTTCTATTCAAGATTGTTAGATCATATGAGAGTCAAAAATTCCTCAAAATCCTCAAGACTCAGTTTTACTGATTGAATTTTATGACTATTTATAAGAAGTCTAATCAGGGCCATGAAAGTTATTATCATTTTGATCAATGTAGGAAGGAACAGGTCTAAAAGCTGTCATTTAACAAAATAATAATAAATCTCTCATTCATTCACATATTTAAGGAATATTTATCAACTGTTCATGATATTCTAGGTGCCAGGAACAGAGGGGCAATTAGACAGACCATGGACCCTGTCCTCACAGAGTCTAGTGAAGAAGAGCAGGAAGTTGAAAGATTAACAATGAACTGGGTGAATGTTAAGATGGGATAAATACAGGGAAGTGTGAGGCCATGCAAAGCTCCATTAAACCTTGTGGGAAGGTAAGGTGAAGCTGAGACCTGAAGAATGAGTGAAGGTAGCTGACTGTGTGCAACGTACCTTCTTGCTTCTGTCTTGGAACCCACTTCCCTCATTCCCTACACGCCCTCCCCACCTCTTCATTCCTTCTCATCCTCTTGGATTTAGTTTGGGTAGCATCTCTTCAAGGAATTCTTCTCTGAATCCTCCAACTCTACCAGTCTAGAGGGGACACCCCACCCCAATGCTCTCACTGAACCCATATATATCTGCCTCCACCAGTCCTCTAATTGCCTATATAATCTTGGTCTCTTGTGCTAATAAAATTCAAGAAGAGGCATTTTTGAAGCTTCTAAGAAGGCTCTTCTAGACTTCCAAAAAGCCTCTGAAATAGCCCCTTTCACTTGACAGCCACCTTGCTACTAGCCACTGATGAAGCTGATACACAGAGAGAGAAAGGAAAAAGAATGGGAGGAAAACGGAGTCAAAACTACTGGATTACAATGTTCCTGAATTCCACTCTGCCCCTGGACTTTTGGTGTTGTGAGCCAACAAATTTTCCCTGTACTAAAGCCATTTAGAATTAGGTTCTATAACCTATAGCCAAAAGCAGAGAGACTAATAAAACATTATGGATGGGAATCCTGTCTTTTTCCAACAAACCATTTAGTCCATAGGAGTTGTTCAATAAATGCTTCTTGAATAAATGAACAACGTAATTCAAGGAGAATATCTAACAATGAAATTACTAATTTCATACCTAAATAAAATTGAAAACAAATTCTGTTTTAAAATTGTATTTAGAAAGCCTGCCATTTTTAGAGGTTTCCCTGTATTGTAAAGAAAGTACATCCTGTGCTCTGCTGTTCTAAGCCTCTCTACTCAGTCTTTCATCTCACCCCTCTGGTCCCCTTCATGCCCACAAGGCAGATCCTTTTACTCCCTAATTACCCAGTGTCCTCATATTTCTCTACCCGCCCCACTTTCAAATCCTGTTATCCAGAAAGAGCTGGTAAGCTCACTCATACTGAGTTCTTTGGATCTGACTTAAACAAAGTGTTAGCATTTCTAGAGATATTTGCAAATTATGCAACTTCAGTTATGAGCAAGCAGGTAAAGGAGGCATTTGTGGAGCCTGAGAGTCATCTCGGTGGCCACGAAACAGCAGGAAGAGATGCTTGATTTCCATGAACACATAGGCAACTCCAGCCATTGTCATCAATGGCCAGCCCGGCAGATCAACAGGAAAACACTCTTATTCATTTTATTTTTTTTCCTTATTCATTTTCTTAAGAGCAACTAAATCCAGTAACCAGTGAACCACATGACCAAGTGATCTTCATGCTTCTAAGAAGTTCTGACTGTAGACGTTATCCCTGGAATGGGATTTAACTCCTTCTGGTCTGTATCCCATTTGTAACTGACTAACTTTGCAAATAGAAGAAGAATCCACAGTAAAAATTTCCCTACTTTCAAATCCCATTAGCTAAATAAACAATACTTTATTTACTCCATCCATGAACAAACTCAAGATGTTATAGACCCCAAATTCAGATAAAAACTAAACTCTTAAAAAAATAAAAGTAGATGTCCCTACATAAGTGTTCCAATTTAGAGCAATTAAAAATTGCTTTGGCAAGGTGCCTGGTTGGCTCAGTCGGTTAAGCATCTGCCTTCAGCTCAGGTCATGATGCCACGGTCCCAAATTCCACCCCCATGTTGGGCTCCCTGCTCAGCGGGGAGTCTGCTTCTCCCTCTCCTTCTGTGCTCTCACTCTCTCTCAAATAAATAAATAAAATCTTCTTAAAAATTGCTTTGGCTACCTTTTATTTTGCAAATCAGATATTCCAGAATCACCTTTATTTCCAAACGTAAAAGCATCCCACTGCACACCTCAACAGAACTGCCTGTATATCCTTAATGTCTTTCCAAGTAATTTTATGCAGTCAGCACCCTATACATTAGGGAAGGAATGGATGTATGCTCTATGGATTTCTTATAATAGCAATGAACCTTCATAATCAGACCCATTTCTTGATTTTGCTTACTTTTTTATGCAGCCACATTAATACTACATTGTCAGACAAAGACAAGAATGAACATGAGACTTGAGTTAAAAAAAAACCAACAACAACAATAACAATACAGCCATCCAAGGAACAAGTGCTGAGCTTGTGAAAAAAACAGCTCCCATTTTATTAAATAATAGCGTTCAAGCAGGGATGTCTGAAGTACTCTGCAAGGCTAATTAGGACAGATCAATGTACACTTACCTCTCCAGAAGGCTGAAAGGTGTGTAGTGACTATGTGTCATTAAAAATTTACTTGACCATGGGCATCAGATGTGCATGAGAGAATGACCCTGGTGAGCACTCTAAGTTTCCATTTTACTCATGTCATCCTCAATGCATCAAAAATGCTGTAGATGCCATTACTATCACCCAGCCTCATAACAGCTGATGTGCTATATATGTTTGAGAGGGTGGTATCAATTAACTATATCATCCATAAAGCCATACTTGCAATTACTACCACTTCACAATTTATCATTAACACATTTGGCAGATTTTTTTCCAAAGTAACATTTATTTAAAGGTTAATCAAAATTCTTAGAACAGCATTTATTATAATGTGATTTTTGATAATTGACTAAATCAGTGGCTCTTAAGAAAAACACCCTTGTCTCAGTCCTGCTCAGTATACGCCACAGTGCCATTTGGGGGAAAGAAATACATATTAGAAATGTTCATTTCAGACCTCGTCATGGAAGATCATATATTAATGTAATCAGGTGGTACATTTACATGCTCATTAGTAATCCATCATTAGTCCAAATGCTCACTATTAGGAATAAATGTACAACGAGTTATTCAGAATACCCAGAAATAGTATTTCTTATTTAAACATTCAGAATAAGCTGACTGAAATAAGTGCACACCTTGAATTTGAACTTTCAAGGCACATCACTAAAGTCAATCAGTTATGTCAGGACACTCTTCTATAATAATCTCAATTATAAAATTCCTGCCCCTCCCTAACGGGGAGGTGGAGTTCCAATATCTGAATCTTTTGAATTCGCTATAACTGCAAAAATTCCTGATGAAGTGTGTGTTTAAATTTTATGCTTTAATACATAGCATGCCACTAAAACCACATTAGTTATGCTTTATGCTGTTTAATCATATGTCAAAATCTATAAAATCTCTTCTAGCATGCTAAGGTAATTTGACTGCAATTAATCAATCAAGGAAATAAATAAAACGTAATAAATGCCAAATAATGTAACTTCTTTAAAAACAAACCACTATCTACACATTTATTCTAAAAATACTTACTAACCAACACCAATGAAGGAAAAACAGAGTGAAAATTAGGGTTGCTGAATCTTTTTCCCATTAGTAGCTAGCTTTCTCTAAACTTACAAATGTTTTCAAAAAGTCTCTGGCATGGTCTGACTTTCCAACTAAAATGTAAGCAGCTTGAGGGTCAAAACTTACCGTTTTTATCCCGTGTCCTACACAACGTCTTAATCATAATAGGTGTTTAGTAATTGTTTAGTGAATGAAGAATGAATAATTCCAAAATCCACAAACTAGGTTCTTTCATTATAACGTTTAGGACAACAGTCATACTTAATCTTCTGAGAAAAATTGTGTATTATACTTTGTTGGTATTTAACCAAAGGTAGTAGCACTCTTTTCATTGATTCTCTCCTTTTCTCAGAGTCAGGAACCAACAAGGAAAGGTAGTAGATATGTGTGTTTGTATTTCTTCCTCCAAATGAAAACAGCAACATTCTTTCCAAGGATGTAATTTAACAGTTAGATACAGATTTGACCCAAGAGTAGGAAAGTCCATTGTAAGTCATGGATCCAGTCAGCAAGAATTTATTAAGCACCAAACGCATACCCTGCACTATGCTAGTAACAAATATACCAAAGGAGTCAAAAGCATGCATCTGTATTCCAGATCAGGGGAAAAGATTATATATATATATATATATACACACACACACACTCAGTAAGCATTATTGGCTACACTTTACTCCACACAAGGCACAAATGGGTAGGAGGACAGCCAACAAATCTGAGTTTTCAACAAGGGGATAACAAAGAAATTAACCACTAACTGTATATCAAGCAGAAAGTTATGAATATCTCTGAAAAATTACAAATTTCCATTGGAACTCTAGGGGAAAAGTTGGTGAAATCATGGAAATTGTAAAGAAGCAGGTGGCATAAAAAGAGATCAAGAAAATTTCCAAGATAACATAAATAAGTGCGTTTACTAGTGATGAAAGAATTGAAAGTAAGCACCCAAAAGTTTTCAGAGTAAGTTGCTCACTTTCTTGATAATGACTGAAGTTATTTGTTCTTCTCATCAAATTAGTTTGGGTGACATAAAATGGTAACTTCTGGATTAATGACCACCCAGTACAAAGAACACTGACGAATTTTCCTTTCAAGGTTCCTGGTGATAATTATAGCTGAGAAATCTCAGTACTGAAAGTAACACGAGGATATTACAACAAACAAGAGTTGCCCCTCCCACTGCTACCCCACCCACCCACATGTGGCTATTGAGTAGTTGAAATGTAACTAATCCAAACTGAGTTGTGTTATAAATGTAAAATACAAACTGGACTTCAAAGACTTAGTTTAAAAAGAAAAGAGAATGTAATCAATCTAGAAGAAATTTTTATATTGATTACCTATTGAGATAATATTTTTTGGATATACTGAGTGGAAATATGTTATTATTTTCACATGTATCTTTTTACTCTGAATACTAAAAAATAATTGGGCAGTACTAGTCTAAAGTCATTTTAAAAAATAATTTTTGAAGTATTTCATACTAGAAAGAAAGCAACATGCACTGGTATTTTAATATGATATATATAATATGATTATCTGATAGAAAAATGTGATATAATGAGCCACTCAATTCCTCCTCAAAATACGCAGCCAGGAAAACAAAAGCCTCTCTCTAGATGACCTGAATCTTTGTGCCACTCTGATCTAACAGTAAGTAGCATCAGTTTTTATGCCTCCCATTTTCTCTGATTGGCAGAACACTGGGCCTAAGTTCAGTTTACTCTACTGTAAGCTTCTTAGGGAGGACCTTGGTTTTCTGGTTCTGTTTTACCCCACACCCTCTTTATTACTTGCCTTGGTTCTGCCCCTTACTTTAATGGTCTTATTGTAAGTTTCAAAAAAAGCTTTTTGGAACTAAGAGCTAAATAGCATATAAGAAAGTGAATGAGGGGTACCTGGGTGGCTCAGTGGGTTAAGGTCTGCTTTAGGTTCAGGTCATGACCGGGGATCCTGGGATTGGCCTGCCCTGCATTGACCTCACTGATCAGCGGGGAGTCTGCTTCTCCCTCTTCCTTTCTTTCTGTCCCTCCCCACCTCTGCTCCTGCTCTGTCTCTCACTCTCTCCCTCTCAAATAAATAAATAAATAAAATCTTTTTAAAAAAAGAGAAAAAAAAAGTGAATGAACCCCTTACTATGGCGTAATCAGTGAGACACCACTGTCCAGAGCTTGGGGAGACTCATTACGTAGGTGACCCCTCTCCCTGTTACAGGTGTGAAGCACGATGCATGTTTAGCAATAGCAGGCCAGTACTCACATTTGAGATCATAAAAAGAGAGGTGACCCCATCCATGGCTGTCAACCAAGAGTCAGTAAAATAGGAACAACATTCAAAGTGCACAGTGAGCACTGAAGTCATATATGCAGCTATAACTAATATGGTATCATATCAGATAAAAAAGCAACTATCTGAATACCTAGAAATCGGGCAGTGGTGGTGATACAGAGCTGATCATATCCTGAGAGACACCAGAGCACAGAGTGACGACATAGAGACAACACTCAAGGATCCAAGGAGACCTGGCAGAAGCCTAGTCCAATAAAGAGACAAAAGGGTATAATATCTGTGACTATGGGCCCCACAGGCCCCTGGGACCAGGCTCAGGGTCACGGCCTCCCAGATCTAGTGGACCACACAGACTGGAGTTGAGGATTAGCAGTAATATGGAGCCCAGCAGTTGTAGCTGAGCTACCAGATGTGCTCACTGAGGAAGAAAAAGTCAAAGGCTCTACATATGCTTCCTATTGTTGTTGGATTTGGTCCAGGGACCAATGGGCTTGGCTGCAGGTGGGAGCACCAGTCCATTCAATTCAACTTTGTTCATGCAGATGCAGGGCAAGGAAGGGAGATGATGGCAGTGTCTCTCTCCTTATAAAGTGGAGGAATAATATTGGTTCCTACACAACTCTTATTCCAAAATTAATGCCTCAAGGATATTTAAGCTACTTTAAAAAAAAAAAAAAAAACACTTCCCAAATAGCTTGCCAAATTTATGAAAAACCCACTGCTTCCTGTTAATCCCTATTCCTCTCCAAGAAATGCTTGTAATATTATTTAATAGTGCTATAGATTTAGACTAACACAGTATAATCTTAAGGTTGTAGGAAAAGTACAGAATATGTGGAATGTTATGTAACCTTAAGAGTCCTTATAATAAATGCATTTTAAATAAATGAATAAAAATAAGAAATAAGTAAGAACTTTCTCAGATCTACAGAGATAGGACAGGATACAGACAAGATCATGGTCCTACAACAAAATCAGGACCACACAGTCACAAATTGCCAGAAGGCAAGAAATATTCTAAATCAACTGTACTATTGACATAGACTTGTATGTTTTCTTAAAAGTGTTAAAGGATTTAGCACACAAAAAGTTTTTATTTCAGAAAATAAAATTAATAAAATGTTAAAATGAAAAGTAGCACGTATTTGGCAACAACAACAACAACAAAAATGAAGAAAGTCTCAGGATCTCATCAATAATAAATGACCTGTTTAACCTAAAATATATTATCTCAGGACACCTGGGTGGCTCAGTTGGGTAAGCATCTGCCTTTGGCTCATGTCATGATCCCAGGGTCCAGGGATTGAGCCCCACATCCGGGCTCCCTGCTCCGCGGGGAGCCTGCTTCTCCCTCTGCCTCTGCCTGCCGCTCCCCCTGCTGTGCGCTCCCTCTCTCTCTCTCTCTCTCTGTCAAATAAATATATAAAATATTTTAAAATAAATAAATAAATAAAATATATTATTTATATCTCAGCAAAATTTTTTAAAAAAATGGACCAAGACTCCACTACTGCATCAATTTTTTTTTTTTAAGATTTTTTATTTATTTATTCGACAGAGATAGAGACAGCCAGCGAGAGAGGGAACACAAGCAGGGGGAGCGGGAGAGGAAGAAGCAGGCTCACAGCAGAGGAGCCTGATGCGGGGCTCGATCTCACAACACCGGGATCACGCCCTGAGCCGAAGGCAGACGCTTAACCGCTGTGCCACCCAGGCGCCCCCTGCATCAATTTTTTAAAAAGAAGTATGAGTTCAAAAGAACTAAGGGTGAATTTCACAGAGTAGATGTAGGTAATTTCAAACTGGCTACTAAGCTGATAAAGGTAAATGATGCAAACCAGAGCTTCCTATATACACACCTTGAGATTCTAAATCAGGGAGACACAGGTAGATTAAAAACTCTATGAACATCTTCTGCCCAGGGAATATCCCAATAACACACTCAGATGCAGACTCAGACCCCCTCCTTAGTCCAAGGGCAACCCCAAAGAGGCCTTCCTGACACCGCAAGGAGGGGTGAATTTCTGCAACAACAACAAATAAAATGAAAATATTTCTAGCTTACATGTGGTAAACCCACCTATTTGTGGTTTTGAGAAACTTAGACACAGCCTAGTAAAAATTCTAAGACAATGAGTTGTCACAATGTGACAAGGGCATTAATTCATACTGAGTCACTCTCCTAGTGCTTCCTACTAAAGACCAACAAAACCAAAATACGTCCCCCAGCATATCAGAAATAATGTATTTTCTACTTAGTTCAAAGGGAAAAAAAACTTTTATAACTTAAGAAAACTCAAAATATGTGACAATCTGTCACTGAATTAAAGTAAGTTATAGTAACAAGTGACCATGCATGCATAATGCCCACTGTAGCTATGTGTTCATCTTCACATACAAAGGCTATTTCTCAATGGTCAGAGTAAAACTTTGGCTAATGGTGCTGATGGAAAGATAGGGCTTGAGAAGAACCAAAGCTATGCGTAATCCAAAATCATTGGTATTTAAATCTGAAATGAGTCTTTGAACTTACAGTTGAACATGTTGTGAGAACACTAGACTCCTGTTACTTTACCAGCGCTCATTTTTATAAAATGTTTGCCTTGTATGGTGTACTTTACTGAGGCTTTAATGAGCAGGGCATATCACCATGGGTGCTGGGGGTCAGGGAGGGTCAATCACAAGCATTTCACAGTTCCATTATTGCTAACACATGCCCCCCAAACAGAGACAGGGGACCTGACTGGGACCCTTTAAGAAACAAGGGACTAGTAGAGACATTGTCTCTTGACTTGGGAATGGGAACAAGGCATTCCTCCATATATATACTCTGTATTACCTCCCCTTAACTGAGTATTATTACAGTGTATTGTAATTGGCCATTTAGTTATTTGTATCCTTCATGAAACTGCAAGATTTTTCAGAAAAAAAGTTTATTTCGAAATACTTAAAAATTCACAAGAAAGTGTAAGGAAATGTACTATCTGTGTACACCCCCACTGTTAAGATCTTGCATGATTACAGTATCAAAACCATCTGTGCATTGGTATAATGCACAGAGGTTATTCATATTTCAGCTGTTATACATGTACTTATTTGTGTTTGTGTGTATGTGTGAAGCTGTATGCAACTTTATCACATGTGTAGCTTTGAGTAACCACTACCACAATCAAGACACTTAATTGTACCATTACAAGATTCCCCAGTGCTACCCTTTTATGTCTATATCTACTCTCTCCCTTGCCCTCTCACCCCTGGAAACCACTAATCTGTCCTTCAATTCTATAATTACATTATTTTATGAATGTTGTATAAATGGAAACAAACAATAACGTAACCTTTTAAGATACACTTTTTTCACTCAGCATAATTTCCTTGAGGTTCAGACAACTTGTTGCCCTATCAATAGTTCATTCTTCTTTATTGCTGAGTAGTATTCCATACCATGGATATATCATAGTCTGTTTAACCATTAATGGACATTTTATGTATTTCTAGTTTAGGGCTATTACTAATAGAGATGTTATGAGCATTCATGTACAAGTTTCAGTGGGAAAATAAATTGCAAGATTTTTAAGGGGATAAATAGTGTTTGATTTATTACTATATCTCCAATACTTTATACAATACACAGTAGGCACTCAAAAATGTTCATTGAAGGAATGATAAATAAACCACAAAATTGCCTCTAAATAAAATATAAAATAAGACTCATCTTGTGGGAAAAACATAATTAGCTGGGAGGGAAAATGTCAGCAAAAGGTCCTGAAAGTTGCTTTGCAAGCAAAGGAAACCATCAACAAAACGACAAAGTGACCTACTGAATCGGAGAAGATATTTACAAATGATATACTGTTAAGGGGTTAATATTCAAAATCTACAAAGAACTCCTACAATGCAACACCAAAAAATCCCCAAATAATCCAATTTAAAAATGGGCAGAAGACCTGCATAGACATTTTTTTCAAAGAAGACATATAAGTGGCCAATAGACACATGAAAAGGTGCGAAGCATCACTTATCGTCAGAGAAATGCAAATCAAAACCACAATGAGGTATCACCTCATACCTGTCAGAATGACTAAAATCAAAAACACAAGTAACAATAAGTATTGGTGAGGATTTAGAGGAAAAGGAACCCTTGTGCACTGTTAGTAGGAATGCAAATTGGTGCAGCCACTGTGGAAAACAGTATGGAGGTACCTCAAAAAATTAAAAATAGAACTACCATATGATACAGTAATTCCATACTGGGTATCTACCCACAGAAAATGAAAACACTAATTCAAAAAGATAAAATGCACCCTTATGTTTACTGCAGCATTATTTACAATAGCCCGATTAGGAAAGCAACACAAATTATGTCCATTGATAGATGAATGGATAAAGAAAATGTGGTACATACATACCATGGAATATTATTCAGCCATGAAAAAGAATGAGATCTTGCCATTTGCAACAACATGAATGGATCTAGAGGGCATAATGCTAAGTAAAACAAGTCAGACAAATACCATATAATTTCACTTATATGTGGTATTTAAGGAACAAAACAAAGGGAAAAAAGAGACAAACAAGAAAACAGACCCAAATACAGAGAACAAACCAGTGGCTGCCAGAGGGGAAGTAGTTGGAGGGTTGGGTGAAATAAATAAAGGTTATTAAGAGTACACTTATTGTGATGAGCACTGAATGATGTATAAAACTGTTGAATCATATTATACTCTTGAAACTAATGCTAATTATACATCAATCAATCAATCAATAATTTTAAAAATTATAAAAAAGAGGTCCTGAAAGTTGCACTCATGTTTTTAAGTCTACAGTATTCCAAAGGATGAACACACACACACACACACACACACACACACACACACACACACACCTTTTTCAGTTTGCTTTAAATATTGAGTTTCCTATTAAGATGGTGTTTGGATTAATAAGCTACAGCTGAACTTTTTTGGAAACAACTGAGGAGACTTTCTATTCTAGCCAAAATGAATTAAGAGGGGTTATGTGTACCCTCCTTCGTAAAACACAATAACAACAATGACAAAAAATATAAGAAAATGGGTTTTTTAAGACATGGACATCACGCAACAAAGAGATCCCTAAGAAATGAGAAGCCAAGGAGGTAAATCTTCTGCTTGCCCTGCTTACAGTCTTGAAGGTTTCTTAGCAAAGGCACAGGAAGGGTAACTCAAGAGAGGCAAACTCCCTAAGTTGAGGAAGCAAGTCTGAAAGTATGGGAGGATAAGTTGGCTATGGTTCACAGGACAGAGCACCTGGCAGAGAGTTGCTGTATAGAGAAAGATCTCCTGAGACTGGCAGGGCCCCACTTAAGAATTTAGCAGAGTACTGATCTGGGCAAATGTGTGAGGAAACTTCCCAAGGCTGGATATTCCTTAATTCTAAGGAATAAATAGATCTAAACAATGATCAATATCTGCTAATATCACAAAAAGAGAAAGAACCAAGTAGTCTTGCTCAGCCTCTTCCAAATGCATTTGGTCAAGTTCCTAATCTTAATTACCAATTAGTAGAAAAGACATGGAGCAGAGGAGCTTATTAAACAACTCCACAGGAAGGTATCAGCAAATACAAACTATGGAGAGCTCTACCACCCAAATAATCCAGTTTCCTTAACAAACAAGGAAAAATAGATAGAGGGAAAACCTACAGAGTATAAGAGAAGAAAAATAACCAATTGCAATGCGTGGGTTTTATTTGTATTCTGTTTCAAACAGTAAAAAGTATTTGTAAAAATTTAAGAGACAATTGGGAAAATCTGAATATTGATCGTGTGTATTTGATAACAATAAGAAAATACTGACTTTTAGGTGTGGCTCATTTTTTAGGTGTGATTCATTTTTTTCAATTAAAAAACAAGTCCTAAAAAAAAACCCCAAAAACAAAAAAACAAACAAGTCCTAATCTTATAAAGATATTTGCTGAAATATTAAAGAATGAAATGAAGTCATGTCTGGAATTGGCTTCCAAATAATTTGGGGTGGGGGTGGGAAGTGGAAATAGGGATATGTTGAGGGTGGGGGTGGGAAGTGGAAATAGGGATATGTTGAAACAAAATTACCCATGAGATGATAGTTGTTGAAGGTAGGTATAGGTGTATGAAAGTTCATCATACCATTCTCTCTAGTTTTTAGTATGTTTCAAATTCTCTTAATAAAAATTTAGATAGGTAAATTGGAAATACATCAATAAATACATAATAAACTGAGGCCGTGATTCAGGTTACAGGCCACGATGAAAACTATTTCTCAGACATGGAGATATCAGAGTGTTAATTTACGAGGACAAGGAGGACTGTGATTTGTAGCATTCCCTTAAGGGAAGACTATATTTTCTCCACACAGAACACTGGCTTTTAAGGAAGGATAGACCTTCTTTCTGAAAATAGACCTGGCAGTATGTAAGTGGTTGACTACCTAACTGAAGACACCAAAAGACATCAAAGGAGACCAAAAACCTGGGTCTACAGATGTGGTTGTTGTGTCTTCCTGTTCTTTTAATAAGGTTAGGTTTATGAGAAGTCTAACAGAGCATATGGCTGCTATCCTTCCAACAGCATTCCTGCAATACAACTCAACCAGTTCAATCTTGCCATTCCTATATTTCCTGTTTGCTCATTGTCACAACTCTACCTTCCACGCACACTTTTTAGTTTTTGGTTTTGAGGTCAGGAAGATGTCCAAAATTTTTTTTTCCCATTCAAATAATTCATTAGAAATACATTCCATCTAGAATCTAGTTGTTTTCACAGCAGGAAGGACACTGTGAGTAGCTTGTCCAAGGTTCTGCCAAAAGAAGTCTCCTCTCTCCTCTTATCTGAACCCTACCCATTCAAAAGGATATGTCCAAAGCCAATAAATGGAGTTTCTAAAAAGATGAACGTTACATCTTTCATTTAAAAAAAAAAGTCCTCATTGTCCCTAGTTCAGTATCCTATAAATAACATGCCTACATTTCTTACTCAAGAAATGAATTGAATTGCCGACTTTAAAAAAAAAATAAAAAATCGATGTAAATTTTAAATTCTCAGTATATAGTTAGCTGATAATCCTGTCTGTAATATTACTGTAGTAGTAATATTATTAAAATATCATGATGCACCCTAATGTTCATTTTCACTAAATACCTAAAAAGGCCAAGGGACCTTGGCTTTAAAATATGATTTAAAATCTGATGCGTGCTTTAGAAGCAAAATCAGCTTTGGGGACTCATAGCTAGCGAGCATTTTTGTAGGTTGGTTACATTTTGTACTGCAAGATACATTACAGAAATTGTAACTGAACTTTTTGAAATATTTATCATCATTGTTACAACTTTCATTAGAGTGTTTTTCTTTTTAGATACAGTCTTGCTTATAATGTCCATTTTTAAAAGTTGCTACCCCAGGCTTATAAAACAAAGTTATAATTGTCTTCCCATCAACAGTATTAAAAACATTCATCTCCAAGAAAGTGTTATAAAGAAATTCCACTGCAATGATAATTCAAATATTAAAGAATATATTAAAAAATGATAATGTATGATAGAATACCAAATGATTAGAAGTTCTTTGCAAGACTATACTTTAATTTCTGATAAAAGCAAAATACCCATATAGTAGCCAACTAGTCACATGTAGTCTATGTAAATTTAAATCAATTAAATTTAAATTGTATTCAAAAATTAGTTTTTCCATTGTACTAGCTACATTTCAAATGTTCACCAGCCACATGTGGCTACTAGTTACCATACTGGACAGTGCAGATATAGGACAATGTCCATCATCTCAGAAAGTTTGATCGAGTAATGATGGTCTTTGTTAGAGAGATCATTACTGATGAATGGATGTACATATATCAATTTATTTCTATCAAGTCATTTTTCCTTTGGTATGGAATTAAACCTATAAAATTTAAATAGCTTTTCTGGAAAACCTATATTCTCATGTAAATATTTAAAACTGTGCCACAAGTATTGCAGTGTAGATTTTCTTTTTCCTCTCGCCAAAGGGGAATGGAATTTCGAAAGATTTCACCTGCTCAAGATAGGGAATTATGGCATTAGCCAGTCTTCTTCCCCCTTTGATTCACATTTTTGTTCTTTATAAAGATCTATTCTAACCCTGCTGCTTTCAAGTTTACCCAGCAATGACCCAAACTTTATTTTGCGGCAAGGAATTCCTACTTAGAGGGCAGTACCTCGGGCTCAAACTCCGCACTTGTGAAGTTTGTTAACTAGTGTAAGAAAACTCACTTCCTAGTCAGGTCCTCCTACCAGGAGAGGAGGCTCTTACACCCTTCCAAAGTACCAACAAATTCTTTAGTCTAACAGTTTCTCATCTCTCAATTCAGAAAGATGCATTTTGTAACATATGTAAAAAGACAGAAACATGTTAAGGTATAAATAATACCATATTGTCATGTGGGAAAGTGAAATGCTCCTGCAGTAAGATATTGAATAGGAAGGTCTGTCTAATTCAGCAGAGAAACTGAATGAGATCATCTCTACCATTCATGCTTAGCAAGGAGCCATGCTGCAAAGGAAAGACGGAAACACAAGAGTAACAAAGTAAATGAAGATAGTATGAAAAACGTCTAAACAGGGCTAAACCAGATGCATTAAATGCTATTCCTGAAAACCTTGATGAACAGTAGTATGTCTGTATTTAAAAGACTAGATAAACCATATAGCTGACCCAGATGGTTAAAAAACAAAAAAAGCAATTTATAATTACATCAATATAGAGAGTTTCAAGTATTTTCATGAAAAAGTAAACATTAATGAATATTTAGTATTGAAAATAATTTGGCTTTAAAAGTAGAGAGTGCAAATAAGAAAAAAATAATAAAGTCTAAGTAAAGAAATACTTAATACAATGGTCCAAATATTTGTGAAGTGGATCTTTGTCCAGAACAGTGTATTGTTTGGAAACAATTTCTACAGTAGATTCAATAGCTTCCATGGTGCCAAAAATGAATTAGAACCTTAAAATTAGCTATAGAAATTAGTTACAAACTAATGAGTTTGGGGGGAAAAGAAAGAACACAATATGCCAACTTTCCAACCCTTCCCGCAAACAGACTTTCACATCTTAAAAATTACACTTTCTTTCAAGATTCTCTGCATCCATAACGTCACTTTTTTCTCACTTGCTCACTCCCCCAAGGAAGTCTAAAACCAAATAAGCTGCTAGAAATGTTTACCAACAAAATATTATTTTCCAATCAATTTTTTCTTAATTTTTAAAATTGAAAAAGGGTTTATTATAATTAGGTCACTCCTCCTGGCATAAGGCCCCTGAAACATTGTTTCTCAGACACTAATGGGTCCTGGAAAAGTTTGAAACTCTCAATTCATTATGACTTTGAGTAGCTGTTTTGTACCTAAGAATGAGAATTGATGGAGAGGTTGGGACTAAACACATAATTTTATGAAATATGATGAAAACATAAGGGTTTTGTTATGACGCACAGAACAATCAAGAACTTGTTTCTTTTTAGCAGGCTCCTAAAAAGTACCTCCCGTATAATTATTAAATAAAAACACTCACTTATTCAGTCCTCAGCTAGCTTTTAAACTCTGAATAAGAGAAGTACACAGTGAGAGAGGTACTTACATGGTTTCCTTGGATACTGGATGATGCCATTCAGGTCTATGTTTTTATCTGAAAGTGGTGCCCTGTGGAGAAATGAGGCTCAGTGAGTGGCTGTTTATACATAGTAAGTAAATAGGAACTTTGTTTATTTTACAAAGCATTTCTTATTTTGACCCAGATTTCTTTTTCTCATCATACCCAAACCTTGTAAACAGCAGTAATATGGTAGAACAGGTACTTTGCACAACTCTTTCTAATACCACTTAAGAAATCATAATTATTAAAGCAGAAGCTCAGAATGCTTTGGCTAAGCACATTACTCCTTGGGCGACTTTATATATCTTAACTACCGTATTTATGTCAGATATATCAATGAACATTGCCTGCCTCTCTATTTTCCCTCAAGAGGAATTGTTCTCAAACTGTCAATAAAAAAAATTAATCTAAAAAAAATTCACATAAGGGATAAACATCCTTACCTTAATCAAAGAGTAAGAGAACTCTAGCTTTACCAGCTCCTAAACATCCAGGGTTTCCGCAGACATGAACTGTCTTTTAAATGTAGTAGTGGGGTCCTAGATTCTCAGTAGTTTAAGGGCTACGAGCACACAATTTTGACATTCGGTTCTCAGAACTACATGCTGTCTAATTTTGGTAGCATGATTAATCCCTCCTATGTGATAAGTTTTAACCTTCTAATATTTCTCTGGATCGAAAAGAACAAATGAGCTACAGCAAAGAATGGCAACTAACTTTAACGCTTCACACAATTTAATAATCTGAAATGAAGTAAGTGTGTGCTATGTTTCCATTAAAAAGTTTCCAGCCACAATTAATTGAACAAAAACTTGTCTTGTTCCAAGATTATTCTTGGAAATGTAATTTTAAAGTCTGCGTGAAATGAGGAAACTTACTTTTTTACCATATGAAAGCAATCTCATTTTTTAGGAATGATTTTTGGATAGACTTCCAATTTGATATTTTCCATTTGAACTAGCAGCATAGGGGCTTGGCAGGGGGAGGGGAGGGAAGCAATTCTGTGTTCTTTTGCCAGCACTGACAAAGGTCTGGTTGTCAGTGATACCTTTACAGCTAAATTTACCCCAGAGTGACAGGAACAGGTGCACCTCGGCCTGCCAGACACTTGTGCACAGGGATCACGCATCTTACGGCTTGACGATCAAGGGGGGAAAGCCTGGGTCTTCATAGAAAAGGAGAAGAGACAAACGCAGCCCAAACTGGGGGGTTTCTCTTCAAAGCCAGCTGGTCTGGCTTTATTCTACAGGAATTTTTTTACCTGTCAGGGTTTGGACAACAAAGCCCTCAGCAGGTGCTGAAGGGTACAACTTCCTGGAGAAGCAGAAAGGCACTGGTGAGTTTCAATTGCCAAAATATATTTTTTAATCTTTAAAAGTTGATTTTGTTATCTTGGAAGAGGCACTGCTGAGGAACCTACATTCAGAAAGCTGATGAGACCATTGGAATCAGAGCCAACTAACTCAACAGTAGGTTTGCCTGGTGTAGAAAGTGGAGCTGTTACCATTTGACAATTTTTTACATTTAAAAAAAGAGTTTTATAGGAAAGACTTTTATATTTTGAATGTTGGTCTCTTTCATTACTAACTCCAATATCTGAAAGATGAAGAATTAATTACATATATGATATTAGACTATTAAAATAAACACACAAATATCATTTCCTCTCTTTTTGTTATCTAATTCTGTCGTAATCTATTCTGAATAAAATGGGTTTTTAATAAATCATATAAAAATGTGAAATGGTACGTGCTCTTATCAAACATTTCATGCACTACTATTTTTTATGTGTTCATGTGACAGGAATATGATTAGAGAGAATATGAAATCAGTTTTATTTATAATACATTTTTAAAAACATGTATTGCACAGAATATTTAATAATTAAAAGTAGCAACACTTTCTCATTACCTTACAAAGAGTTTCTTTGGAGAAAAATCTTTGGAATAAACAACCAAGACAGTACTAAAGCATGTTTTTACGTCACTGATTTCCAAAATTAGTACATTTATATATTTGGTATTTTTATTTTGTGAATTCAAAAGTTTAGGCAAAAATATTTTTTTCAGAATAGAATAGGATTTTAATTAATACAAAACATGGAAAAATAAGACCACATGTCAGGATATATTTTTAAAAAGTGATGCTATTTCAAGGACTCATTCTTTTAACTACGCTTCACAGCATTTCTCTACAAATTGTTGTATTATACAAATTGAAAACATTTATTTAAGCAAGTAAGGAGCTCAAAGCTAAAGACTATACATAGTAAACATATGAAACCATTTTAACAACCAAATTCCATATTCACAAGCAACATGGGCTAATGAATGTAAAAGACACACAGCATACACCAATCAAGAATGCTATAAATTATTAGCCATAAAATCAATTTTCTGGGCTGTGGGGGGTACAATTGGTGCTTAAGAAGAGAAAGGCTCCTAACAATATAAATTACTAATATCATGAGGTAATTGTTTTTTTCTGATGATCTCATAAATAATTTTCAATCTACATGCTTAACATATAGTTGTATAGTTGGAAAATAATAAGATCTGACTTTTTTAATGACCACTACATCTAAAACACTTATCAAATCAATGATGATATGGATAAGCCTCAAATTTATATGTATCATACTCTTTAAGACTGACTTAATTGCTGTTTAAAATTATGAACTATTTATGGTTTAAAAAATTATCAGAAATGACTCAGCCAACCAAAAACATCTAATATTTTTAAAACATAATTAAAACCCAAATCTGATTTGCATTATAAATTATTACATATGGTTCAGAAAATTAAAGTATATTCTATTTTTTTTAAAGGAATATATTATGGTTTCAAACTGCTATTTTTGTGTGATATTCTGTCATCTTCATCATATTGTTTCTGGCATCTAAGTAACCATGGTCACTGCATTTTTTAGATAACTTCATTAGTCTCTTAAAGAATGATTATGTACTGCACACACTTGATAATTTTGTTATTTATCTGGTCTGTTAAATATTATATTCCTAACGAATCGGAGTACTTACTTTTAGAAATCAGTACTGCAAAACTGAATGAACACTCTTAAGTCAACTTTAGGATTACATTTGTGAAGTCTTTATCTGCATTACTACTGGCTATAATTATTATACTGTTTGTCATTAACACTCAATATAAGCCATACAAAACTTCTTCCAAACTATTTTTTATGACTCTTATGAATTATTTAAGGGTGACTGAACCTATTAGAGACAATGTTAGGTATAGCCCAAATATTTCTAAATAACCAAAATTTGTCATTTTAACCATTCCCTGAAAGGTGAGCTTAATTTAAAATTTCATGGTTTTTTCTTGTAATTATGGAAAAAAGCTTTAATTCCTAGTACAACTTGCAGCTACGTGTTTGTACTTTCTGGTAAGCCTTCAACTTTTGTGTCACAAAAATACCTATGCCAACTCCCTCAAAGTATGGAAATGACTTCTTTTAATAAGTTTTAGTCAGAAATTATGACAACATTACAATGACTCGTGTGTCCTGAAAGTTTAATTTGAAAACATATTTTTAAATTGTAAGCATTGTTTGCAATATAGCTTCATATCTTAAGAATGGCTTATTTATAGTGAATAAAAATTAATTATTCTCCTCTTTCAGAAAGGCATTTGAAAAACATTTTGTTTACCCTTAGATGCACAGGGGAAATCTTGATTCTCTCAGCAACTAATTTCAATAAATTATATTGTGAATATCAATCTATTTAATTTCAGGACAATGAACCTTCCAGCTAAAATGGTTTACTTGTAAGTATTTAAAGAAACAAAAATACTTTGGCAGCTTTAAATGTATCTCCTCATTGACCAGCCACCTGACTGACAGCTGTCAACTGTCTGTGGGCCAAATGTAACCCTGTAAAGATAAAAATTACATATTACTCATCCCTGTTGATAATACCTGGTGCCAGTAAGGTTTTCAAGTAGGAATAACTAGACTATAGATATAAAGAAGTAAAAAGGGAATCATTTCCACCACCCACCCTCCCTCCTTTGTCATTAACTTATTTCCCCTTCCTTTTCTACTTATCCCATTTCTCTTGATGCCCATATCTCACACCTATAAAGAGTTAATTTCCTTAAAGGAACTTCAGATGTATGTAACAAGTGTGTGACCATGAAAATACTGGGCAGCCAGGTAATGATGCCCACACATTTCTTTCAATCAAATCTTCTTTTGAGCTCATAGAGTGTTTGAATTGTGGGAAAGAGTCTTTGATGTTTTCAACTACTCATTTTTTAAAAAAAGAATGAAATGGAAGCACAAAAATAAAATTTACCCAAGGTCACCAATGTGAGGATGTAGATGTAGACTTGGATCTGTCCCCCAACTTCACATCCAGTGATATATTTTTCTATTAGACTTTAAACATGTGGACAATGAAACTATAAGTAAAAGAGAGCACATGGAAAATTAATGTGAGTGACATTCCATTGGGGAACTGTTTGCAGCCACCAAACTTAATACCTTATTAGAGAAATACAGTTTTATCAAAGCATATTAAAATGTAGCTTTAAAAAAAAAAGAACATAAACACATTAAAATATCTATGGTATAAACTCTTTTTTAGATTCTCTTTATTATTTAACCTGATTTCCAAACTCAAAATATTTATGGTGTATATGAAACAGCAGAAAGAAAAAATAATCAATGGCAATATATATGTTTAGAAGATAAATGCATAAATGAAAAGTTCAGGTTGAAAAAAATTTTTGAAATATTAGAAAATAATTAAAAATACCAAATATACCAAAGCATAAGCACACATACATTACCTAAGTACAGAATATACTAAACAGTTCACATAACCAAATCAACAACTAACTAGCATTGTGTGTGTGTGTGTGTGTGTGTGTGTGTGTGTGTGTGTGTGATTACAAAACCTCTCTGGACCCCAGAGGCCTCATCAGCAGTGTTTCCTAACAGCTCAGAAATTCTATGACTCAACAATCCTGTATTAATATAAGTATCTGGTATTTATTCAAATAATTATTAATTATATTAATATTTCATATTGCTATAATATAATTTGTTGATAATGCTGCACATCATCCAGATTCAATCAAGGTCATGAAAATATATTCAAACTAAATATTTTATTCTTCTCTGACCCTCTAGAAAAGAAATCATTTAGGAGATAACTACCATGTTCTGAATTTAAAAGGATTTATTTTAACCCTGAGCTTTGGAGCTGTATTTGCCTGTAAGAAGTGTTTGCTTTAAAACCCAAACAAGCAAATGAATTTTTTAAAAGGGGGGGAGCTTAAAACATTAATATAGGAGGATATGGGAGGAAATTGTGGACAGACTTTCCCTGCAACGAATTGGTCTAGAATAATCTCCAACAGCTCTATGATACCATTTAGCAACTAAATTATACAATATATCTAAATTTACAAATGTATTTGCTTATTCTATTACATTTAGTCCAAATCAACATTATTAATCAGCAAACCACTTAACAATATGCAATAACTGTATGCAAATCGATTGCAAGCAAAATAATCAGTAAATAACATCCATTTCTAATAATTGTGAAAGACAAGGGTGTCAAAGCAAAATGTGCAAAAAATTCAGTCATCTCCCTGCATCTCAAAGAGGTGTTAGTGAAAGTGAATGACTTGTCTCTCATCTGCCTTTGAAGGCTCTTAAACGTTTTCTCATTAGAGCTAAAGAGTACTGTCCGAAGAGCACCAGAGCAGAAGTAGGCAGCTGTGAGTCATAATCTCTATTTCACTGCTCAGTAATTTTGTGACTGGAAACAAGTCATGTAACCTCTGGGAGGATACTGAAGGGATGTGACTCTTTACTGGGCTGTGCGTAAATCACAAGAAAGGCAGTTCTAGAAGGTGTTTATCCAATAAAAGGTGTTTCTGTTGCTTCATGTGAAGTCCCAAAAGGATTTGGGACATTTTTGGTGGGTTCCAGTCTCCAATGGCATGCCCTTGCCCCCTCCCTACTGCTATAAGAAGCCCACCATATTGGCGGCATTCCAAATAATTAAAACTAACAGCAGTTTTTAGCCTGTGAGATGAGTGTGGAAAACAAAATCACTTTACAATACACTACTGACCAGCTAGCCATATTTTTCCTACTTGGGTACCCTGGTAACAAAACATGAAAGGTCTTACCTTCAAAATTACATTTATCACACATAGCTTTGAACTTTTCAGTGCACTTTATAAGGCTGAGTTCGCACACACAAGAAACAATAGTCATTTAGTGTATTTAGTTTTATAAAATGGGACATTTTAAAAAATGAAAAAAAAATATTCACCACACTTGCTACTGTAAGCCAGCTTGAGAACATGCTTGCTCGTGTCAGAAAAATGTTGGAACAAGAAACAGGCTCATCAGAACACCCCCTAATCTGAAGTGTTAAAAATATCTGGATCCAAGAGAGGTTAACAGCAGCAGCTGGCTACGCAGAGAGGTTAAAAGGCTGGAAATATGGATCCCCCTGTTGCCCAGGATGACAGTGTTGTGAAGGCCCTATATGATTGTTCGGCAGGTAGAGGTAATTATCAAGGTCATAAGGAATATTTGTATTAATTGGAAGTCTTTTTAGGGAAAAGCCACATTTCTCAAGTGATTGTGAATGGGACTAGTCCTGGTTGCCAGGAATCTAGGCTCACAAGCAGCTGGCAGTCACTGAAGCATGAATGTGTTCGCAGCTCAGTTGTCACTAATGGTAGAGGTCACGGGATCCGAAACCCATTTTACAGGTTTTGCTGAGATACTGGGATCCAAGAGCACAGTTCATCCAAGAAAAGATAAGCACTGACCCTCAGATATGTAAAGCTGAAGAACTACATAGAAATTTGAGAGAATTGGGTCCCCATATTGCTTAATCAGTCTACTAATCACAATGGGCAGAATATATGTGGCATGTCTTTTTTGATTGTTTACAGTATGAGCCAAGACAAGCAATGGAAAGATTCATATCATTCTGACCTCTCATTGTTACTATTTTGAAAGGAGTTCACTAATTTAGAAGTTCCATAAAATTCAGGATTAGTTGAGAGCGTGGGAATGAATAATGGAGCAACTCAAGGTTAAGGAATAAGAAGTCTTTGCAGATCTTCGGATCACCCTTAGCCTAAGGCAGTGGCTAGCAAGCAAAATATACATAACAAACACCCAAGGAGCTAGCTGCAAAGCAGATTCCTGAGGCTGCTGCTCAGGGGATCTGAGGTGGGGCCTAAGGATCTGAGTGAATCCGAGGCCCTCTGATAAACTGTTCTCTGCGTTACACTGCTCAGGCCTCACTAGAGCCTTCCCTTCTGCAAGAGGGTCGGTTCTCTTGCTCTGCAGTGGCAAGAAAACCAGCACCCAGCGATCTCAGCTCCTAGGAGACCAAAGGAAGCCTAATGGATACAGCTCCACAAGTTATACATCCATTTTTATTTATTGTCAGATATACGTGCACTTAAATAATTTGTTTATTTTAATTATTTTTATGTAGATTGGCAAATGGTAGGGTTCACCCAACACTAGAGATAAGCCAAAAATCATTCTCAAGTTCTACTTGAGTTTCAGGCACTAAATAAAACAGCTTTAAATATGAACAATGGCTTTAATGGACTCTTCAGAAAAGTCACTAAAAAATAGCACAGACAGTGCTTGTTAGAAGTGTACATGCATATACATTCAAGTTTTAGAATACTTACTTGATCAGCACTGACCTAGGAAGTTTAGAAGGCTAGGGCCCAGCAATAATGTAGGGGAAACCGCAGGCTTGACTCTCCTGCGTGTTATTTTGTGGCCATAGGCTACCCAAACTAGAATCTCACAGCTACAAAAGGGTGAGGTGAGAATGTGTGGAACAGTGTAGATGGATGAACATAAATCCTTCGAAAATAGATAAACACAAGCACACGCCTTATTCGCTGTGAGTTCATCATCGTTGTAATCAGAGTAATTATAGTGATTAATAACAAAAAAAATCATAGAAACTCTTCTATGACCATATTATCTGTAGCATACATCAATTGTTTAGAAATAAGCTCCCTTGTTAGCAGTATTTTATTTTGAAGTGATTCAAATAAATAGAAAATTATTAATATCTTATGGTTCTGAAATAGAAAATGTAACTTTCCAAAGCATGAAAAAAAAAATCTTCTGCTAATAACCAGTTGTGTGTGTGTGTGTGTGTGTGTGTGTTTACAGTTGTATTGACTTTATAACTGAAAATAAAAAATTTAAAACTGAAAATGAGAAGATGAAGCAGAAAAGATGAAGGAAGAAGGGAAGGGAAGAAAAAAGGAAAAAGGGAAGGAAATTGAAAAGACAGGATTAAATCTATCGATTAGCTATTTCACTATTGCTAAAGGGGTCAAAAGGCGTAAGAAAATTGTAGAATGTTTCCTATTTACCCTTTTGAAAGTAGAGTTCAAAATCTTTTACTTAGAATCATATTTCTTCATCTCTGAGTTACTTTAGAATATATTATAAAGTACATTGCATTTGATATGGATGCTCCATATTTACAGGTTTAATGCCATACAAAGTTGGGAAATATTTAATTTACTTGCCCCATATTTGCACACAGGAAGATGCTTTATCTGCGATTTCACAGAGGTGATAAAGGGCAGAATGCATTTTTCCCTCCAACCCTGAACCTCTCTCCAACCCTTCCAAATTCTAACCTTCATCCAGGAAGCAATACACATGCTCGTCGCAGGGCTCTTATATCCCCTTCAAGACATTTCTGGAGAAATCATCACTAATTACACCTCTGATGGCTTTTGGAGGCAGAAAGGAGTTCACACAGGGTGAGACCAAGTGACAATATGGTAGCTATGGCACAAGGGACATGCAGCAGCTACGTGCCTCCTATGTAAGACAGGAGTAGAAAAAGAGACTGGAACAGGTACTAAAGTGTTACTATATTTAAAAAAAATAAGTAGACAAATTTTCAAGGACCATCATGATACTTGGCTGATAGAGAGTTTCTCTTCCAATCACAACTTCTTCAAAATTAATATAGTGTCTTCTTCAGCTAAGAGCCAGGTTTCCCACTCACTGGCACCCAGGGCTCACTGACACGTCAGCCAAGTGGGAGGGACCTGAGACACGCTGAAAGTCTCCTCTCTGAAGCATCTCCTGATCAACAGAGCAGGGAATTTACGGAAGTTGTGTAATCATAGATACTCCTTTGCAGTATGAACTCCTTTCAGAAAACTTCTGAAGAGAAGTTCATGCAAAGGAGTAACACACTGATACTGCATCATGAAGTAAACTGTTGGAGTGGCTGGCTCCTCTGATAGAATATAGTCCAAGAGAATTCTGGAACATAAAGAGGCTGCTGAGGAATGAAAGGACCTTGTGGGTCACACCAGTGAAAGGCTGTGAGGAGACAGAGACACTCAATAAAGAGCTATTATTGATTTTAAAAATTGCTGCTGGGTGAGTGGAGCATGCCAGAGTGAAAGAAGGACAAGCTGAAGGTGAGTCTAGGGAGGCTAGTGATACAAAGACAAGCTTCAGGAACCTTGTAAGGTTTTGCCTATACCACACAGATACTATTGATTTAAAAAGACTTAAAAACTCAGATTTAATAAAAAGCCACTAATTCTGTATACTTATGTGAAGGTTCCTTAAATTTCAGTGTAAGAATATGTAATCAATAAGCAATTTAGAAGATGTCTGACATAACTAAGAAATAAAATCTTGGAGCCTTATTCTGAGCAAATGGATATATAACTACTTTCATAAGTCTGATAAAATCAAATATGAACACACAAAAAAAATGTTTCTATGAAAAGAATATGGAACACTGACAAGGACAATATAAACTGACAACCCTAGAATGTAAGACTTCTTGTTATAATATACATTGGTTTAATCAACATATTATCCTAAATATTTTATATTTATTTCAAATATAAAAAGCTCTATTATGAAATAAAAACTTCTTTGAAGCATGAAAGCTGATAGAAAAGGAAACAACTTCTAAAATATTGTTAGATAAATGAGAGAGTGAGATGTTTTCCTGGAACATGGGGTAGTCCTTGAAAGTGAAATCGTGTAATGTTAGCTAACATTTACTGAGCATTTTCCACATGCCAGGCACTAGGTGACTACAGAAAGACAATCTTATGTCCTCCTCTCAGGAAAGTTATCATCCTGTGTAGGTCCTGCCACATTCTCTATTTTCTAACAAGGACATTTTGAAAATTTATGTCAAATGGTCATTAAGTCTGAGCCTGGATTCTAATCCAGCATCTTTGATTTACCCTTCCCTGCCCCTTATAGTACATTCCTTGCAAAGGTATTTCCCATGGTGTTCATATATGATATGTAACTTCTAATTAATGAAACTAACTTTTTAAAAATTTTATGTTACTTGCCAAAATGTCCCCTCAAAGGCTACACGTTCACATCAGGAATACCCTTGAAATTCCCCTTTTGTACCTGGGATTAGTGTCAATTTATGAGCCAGATGTTAAATAATCTGCTGCTTTATAATCATATCATAGTTTCCATCAAGCACCTTGTTCACTTCACTTGGTTTGGATTTAGTTTCACCAACAAATTCGTCCTTAATGATAATGATTTGCCATAATCAAACTGTTAAGACTGAATAACAAATTCCTAAGGAGATTTCTATAGAGACCTATGCAAAGACATTATTGCTGAAATAAGCAAATAACTTCCTAGGCTGTCTACCCTGAAGAGGATGACACACATTTAGACATGTATTTCTAAAATATTTTCTGGTGCAGGAAAGAAATATCGATTATATCACCTCCTGATCTCATCATCCCTGTAAGTGAGCAAAGGTTATATAAGTCTAACAGCATCGTAGCTAAGAGCATCGCTGGAAACAAACAAACCTAGCTTCATGTCTTTGTCTGGCACCCAGGGACTATGAAACCCTGGGCAGGAAATGTCACCTCTCTTAAGCTTTAGTTTTTAAAATCTGTAAAATGAGGAGACTTGTAGTTCCTGTCTGAAAGGCTGTTGTTTGGATAAAAAGAAAAAAATTTTATAAACCAGTTAATACCATTAAATTAATTAAAGCAGTTAATACAAGACAAATAGTGAGTGGCCATTAAATATGACGCACTTTAAATTTATTTAACTCTCATTCTAATAAGGTAGTATTATTTTTTCACATATAATACAAATATCCTTATATTACAAATATGAATATTATTTATATAGAAATATCTAACTACAAATTTAGTTTTAAAAAATCGTCTATAGAAAATCAGACCTCCTTGGTTTGGATCTTTGACTCAGGGAACTAGTATATACTGATAAGTCAAGCCAGTTTTAATGCCTGTCTTAACTTTAAAAGTTTTACGGCATTTTACTTTTAATTCTCACCATATTCCAAAAAATTTAGAGAGACTTCATCCCAAGCAATGAAAATCAATTCTCTCTTTTCCTGGTAAATTAGAATATGGATATAATTACATATCTCCTTGTTTTCAAATTTAGTATGTAGGGGAAACATATAAATCTATGCATGATCTTGCCTTACTGAAAAAATAAAATTTGTATTATTTTCCTTGGTTTATAATTACAAGTTATAAATAAAATATTTAGAAGTAATTTTGTAAATTCTCAACTAAGTAAAATACCATCATTTGGAAAATTAACTAGAGAGATAAAGAAAACAAGGTACATTTTGAAGTGTGGTGGCTTTATTCTCTCCTTTCTAGATTTCTTTGTCTTATTTTGGTGTTCTTAATGAGGAGAGATAGCAGGAATAGGAATACCAGATATAAATTGTTTGTTAACAATTTCTGAATCCATTTTTTACTTTAATACATATTTACACAAATTGAAATCAATAGAAATCACACACGTCCCAAGTGGGACTTTATTAAAACCAAAAATACAAAATGTCTATGCTTCTGTTTTGCAAGAAGCAGCAAACAGTCCCCTAGACATAGTTGTAATGTTGATCATGCATCCAACAGAGAACAACATCTAGGTCCCTCTTGAACAGAATGCTCCATTAGTCATTCCATGGGCTCCCCCTTCCCGGCAGGCCTTGGCCCAGCCCCGTTGCCATAGATGGCCATCAGACATTTGGAATGACATCAGGAGATAATCTGAGCAGGCTCTGCCCTAAAGAATTCAAGCTAGCGGGAGACTGAAGATATCAATGTCTTCTTGGCTGACAACAGCATTCCAAAGGTCAACCAGGGTGAAAAAGGATGGACTTGGAGTTTCCAGTGCCTTTTCAACAACCAAGCAGCTAACAAGTATAAAGAAGCATCCCTCAAGACAAAAAAATAATAAAGACAATGGAAGTCTGGAAGTATACTAGAAATGCCATGCCTATGAAAGGGAAATAAGACAACCTATGCCCATCGGTCAGGGAATTTTAGGATTGAAGAGATCACTACCTCTTAAAAATAAAACTCACAAATGGTTTTCATCCTGAACCAATTTGCACCCCTCTGACAATCTACTTCTCCAACTTTTTCTGCTGTGTCAGTCCCTGTATGGGTGAATACGGAACTTAATGGTGTAGAAGTAGAAATTCTTTGCAGAAGAATAAGAATGTCTTTTACTACAGTTTACCAATTTCCCAGCCCTGCGTTTTATGTTGGGTGGCTCATTTAATCACCATAACAAAGTTTTAAGAGTAGCACTTTATGTTCCACATTTTACAGATGAGGAAATTGAGGCAAAAGGAGGTTCCATAACTTGTACCTGATAGTATCTTCATCGAATTTGAGGGAGATTATGCTTTACTAACAATTCTCACCTTACAGAACGCTTTTCCTCCCTGACCTTAAGAGTGCTTTTTAGCTCCTACTTTAAAAGGATAATCCCATTTCTTAAGATTTTTTTTTAAGTAAGGACAATGTTATCCCAACCAGTCTCTTTAAGGAGACATGATATGAATCTATGAAGCTACCAATAATAACACTTTTAGTTTGGAAGACAGTGTTTCCTACACACCTTAATTCTTTATTAGAATTTCTTTCTAGAAGAATGCTTAGAAGTATTTTCTCATGTAAAGGGGTAATCCTGTGGAAAATCTTCTGTTCAGGTCACCTTTCTGTAGGGTTAATTTGCCTAGCCAACCCCAGGCAAGGTGCCCTGGTCTGGCACAAAGTGTAGTAGATAGACCCTGTCCAGTGACCTTATCTTCTTCATAAATTTATGGCATGATTTGGGGGTGCATCTGCTAATTTCTCTGGGCCCCATTTGTCTTCCCTGTAAAAAATTAGGTGCTTGTGTTAAATGTTCCCTAAGACCTCTTTCAGCAAGAAGATGCGGAAATTCTGACTTTAAAACTTTCCACACTAGTGCCAGGAAATGCAAATGCCAAGAGTGTCCTAAAATTTGGCTGGTATCATAAAGCAGATTCTTTCTTTCTTTTTTTTAACCAGCATTCATTTAAAACTCTAGAGCAGCACATTCCAATAGAACTTTCTGCAATGATGGCAATGTTCAACATCTCGCAGTCAAATAAGGTAGCCACTAGCTGCCTGTGGCTATTGAGCACTTGAAATGTGGCCAGTGTAACTGGGGAACTGAATTTTGAATTTTATGTAATTCTAATAAGCTTAAACTTAAAGAGCCACGGGCGGTTAGCGGCTACCATACTGGTGGCAGCTTACAGCTTCAAGAGCACGACAATATGAACACTTTACACCTTTGATTTACTCAGCCGAGCACTTTACAATGTCATTGGAGCATTGATCTTTCCACCACTCTTGGTGCCCTTGGTACAGCTCCACAGAGAGATCAAAGAACAGCCCAGGCATTTGCATTTCGTGATGACATTTCTGCAAGAGACCGCGGTACCATTCTCACATGCCAGCAAATAAAGGGGATGGAAAGGGAAAGGAAGTTTGAAGGGGGGGTTATGTCTTTTCTCCCTCGTCTCCCATTTGTCGTGTAGCTTGTGGCCTTTTCCTAGCCAAGACGCGCACCTATCCACCAAGGCAGCTTACCTACCAGACCCAGCAGTTGGCTGTTAGCTTTTTAAATAATCGTGTAGACCCTGAAAGATTGGGCTGTAAAATCCAGCTCTGGGACCGTGTCCTTTCCTATTGGTCTGTCAGGTGAAAAACAGGGCTGACTGGCGGGACAAGGGCGGCGGCCGGACCTGCGCCCGCCGCTCTTTCTCCCCCAGGCGCGCAAACCGCTCAGAGCCCTGGCGGCTGCCAGGGCAGCCGGACGCCGACCGCGTGCCAGCGCTTTGTGCACCGTGCATAGGTGGGTTCACTGAGCGCCGCCTCATCCCCAGCTCTCTGGGGTCGTCGTTCGCCAACCTAGGGGAAATATCCCCAAGATCCCCAAACCAGGCGAGCGGGGCAACTCCCCGACACCGCCACCGAGCGTTTCCAGGGCCCACCCACCAGTGTTGCGCCCTCCTCCCATTCTCCACAGCCCACCACGCGGCCTCTTCGCCAAACCACCAGCCGCTTTCCCTCGAGCCGTGACATCCCCCTCAAGACACAACCCGGCACGCTCCCCGCCAAGACAGCCCGCCCCCCTCCGCGCACCCAGGCCCACAGGCCCCCGGAGGGCCCCGAGCCCGCCTCCTCCTCGCCCGTGGCGCACGCACGTGGCGCACTCACCCCCTACTAGCTGCCTCCGAGCTCTAGAAACGCTCCCGGGAGGGAGCCCCCGCCCCCTCGGCTCCGTCCGCTCTGAGGAAAGTGGGTGGGGGGAAGCGGAGACGGGCTGAGAAGGAGTAGGTAGGTCGGTCCGCTCTGAGAAAAGTGGGTGGGGGGAAGTGGCGATGGGCAGAGAAAGGAGTATATAGGTGGAGAGCGGTGTTGGAGGGGACGACCGGCAATAATTGGATGGCGTTGCGGCTGTTGCGCCTCTGTGAACGCCCAGCCAGCGCGGATTCACTTTCCACACAAATCACCCGGAGGGATTGTTGCTGCCTGCAATCAATAACTCAGCGGAGTGAGCTGCTGAAACCAGAGGCGTCCCCTGTCTGGGTCTTTAAGGGGCCGTCCGAACTGAATTCCAGCCCTCGGCTTCCCAGACAAAGAAGTGGGCACCAAAACGCAGGACGAGATTTTTAACCCCCACCCCCAACCCCGATCCCGGCTAAAAATCTTTAAAAATTAAAGGGCACACACATAGAGAATATCTAGAAAAAACAGTTAAAAGGGGAAGTGTGACAATCCATTCTTTGAATTGAAGGTTTCTGTGATATTTCGAGAAATGGGATAGAATCAATGTTCCGATGAACATTTAACGATTTTGTAAGTGAAGGTAAAGTCCATTAAATTTAGCCATGCATATGGATACTTTTTAATCAGCCACACATTTGCAAGGAAATTACTGATCTAGCCTTATTTGGGCATACTGATCCAGGAAGAAATGTATCATAATTTGTAGTGGCATTGTTAAAAGCCTTAGCATATCTTTGAGACATTATTCCATGAAGATTGCATTTCTGTAAGGTGAAAAGACCCTGGGAGATGTGTATTATGATTCCCTTTTAGCAGACTGTTAAACCAAGCAGAGCTGGGAGAAAGGGTATTCACTATGTCACCAGATACTCACTACCAGTCACTAAGTTTAGACTAACTCACTGTGGGCCTGAGCCTAAAAGACTAAGTTCCGCTAACACCCCTAAAATAAAAGTGGCCAAAATTCATTTCTCCTTGCCTGAAGCAATTTAAAAATAAAAATAAATCTTAGGAATGTCAACCCAAATATAGAGGCTTTATAAATCTTAATGAGTCTTCACTATGAAAAGTCTTCTTGCTAATACAAATGGGTAAATGGAGATTGACCATCATGGTCTGATACGTATCAAGGTTGAGAGGAGTAGATTCATTCTGAAGCCAGGGAAAAGTTCATTTGTGTGCCTGAAGTCATAGAAAGCTAGTTTCAAACAGACATTAGAACACAGGACCATTTGTCTGTGCTCAGTATAGTTAAACACTGCTGGGAAGCATAAGGTATTATTGGTAATAGAATTCATAAAGGCTACTGAATCCATACCACTAATCCCGAAGTATTTAAAACTGGCCTTTAGGCGACATACACAATAAGCCCTTTCAGCAATTTCAGTTGCAGCTTCATTATCCCTACTTGACAAATTTTGTTAGCTTGGGATATGGTAGATTTGACTTTCTCCTTTGTAATTCTTAATCAGATACAAAAGTAAAGGTATAAAAAATAAAGATAAATATAGGCTTTTTAGATATGAGATAAAGGATATGATTAAACCTTGGCTTGGATTAACAAATCCTTTGCATATTGCAGATTCTCAATCACAAGCAGTCCATATGGTGTATACTGTGCATAGGCTAAAGCTGTACCTAAAGAATTTTTGAAATTTAGATATTTGGCACTATTTCTATTAAAGGCTATAAGTATTTTCACAATTAATGATCATTTAAATTATTCTGTATTTAACATACATTCATTTGTTTTAAAATCAGAATTAATACTGATGTTACTTCAGATTAGAAGTTTTAGAAATAAATTTTTTGGAATGTACTTTAATATCAGCTTTCTTTAAAAAAAAATGTTTTTAACTGTTACCTTGTTGTACTTACACATTTTAAGGTGCCAAAGAAGAGTTGCAAACTGTGAAGTAACTTCTATGAAGAGATGAAGTAAAGAATGGAAGGCAAATGACTGTATGTGTATGTGGTGAGTACTTAACATTTGTTACGTCATTTACCACCAAGCTAATTCACAAAGGTAAAACTGCCACACTCTTTGTCATTAGGTATCTGTGATGTAGACACATGAAAGTGATAAAGTATGGTGCAACCATTATATGCTTTATATTACAAGCAATACATGCCATTTTGCTTAAAGCTCATGTGTCACCTTACAGGGCCTACCTTTGTAAGTCTCTTTTACAATTAATCCATTTCAGGGGAAGTTATGTATGTCATCTCTACTGTAACTATAAAAAGATAACATTTTTAATGCTATTGGAATTTGATCTTACTACTTTTTCTATTTTTCTGAACTTCTATGTTCAATTATCATGTTTGTGTTGAAAGTATTCTGGCTGAAGAACAAATACTATACAGTTGAATAATCTTGTGGGGTAGATTAATCTATAGCCTCTGTTCATCTTAGGGTGGGTTGCTGTGGCAACCGCCCCAGCTTACTTTAAAATAATTTTTTAAAGCTCACTTCAAGAGCTACACCCAGCGTGGGCCAAGCTTAAAAGCAGGCATACCCAGTGAACAGGGTTTTAGTAGACTGCTGATTTAATGTAGGGAAGTAGTAAAGAGAGGAGGGTGCTGTAAGATGGTATACAACCTTGAACAGAAATTAGAAATTAGCTTTCTTTAGATTCAGGTCCTAAGGATTATGCTCTCTGTAACTTCTGTGGCACTTTAGTTAAATATCTTGCTAAACAATCCTTTTTTGGGGGAAACAAGTAAATATATATTTACATACATAATAAAGCACTTATGACAACTATTTAATGAAGGAAATATTTGGTGATGGGGGGGAATGTTAAATAGTACATCAATCCCAGACATAATTTTCTCTTAACCAATTTGTCACCTTTTATTTAACATGATAGGCCACTAGTGTCCAAATGGCTTAAAGGGTGTAAGAATTTTCTACTTTCCCGTCATAGAACTGGAATAGATTGGAGAATTCACATAACTCACTTAATGAATAAGCAAACTGAAGCCCTGAAAAGACACACTCATTAGTTAGGCACAAATCTTGAACCAGAGAATATAGGCCTCCTAACACGTAGTACAAGCCGTTTCCTACACCAAAAAAAACCATTATGATACTAGCCAAGTAGCATTAGGTGGTAACGATCAGGAGGATTTTGGTTAAAAAATAAAAATTAAAAAAAAGTCCAGAGTGTTTAAAGAATACAAAGCACATTTTGTATTAACCACTTTGTGAATTACCAATGAATAATTTTAAATCTCAGTGACTTTCTATTGTATATTTCTGCACAACCTCTTCTCTTCTGCTTCAACTATGAAGGCTCATGGGAAGGAAACTAATGCTAATATTAACTTAGGTCACACATAATTAAGAAGCTAAATCTGCTGAGGGGAATATCTTATATTTTAAAAGGCCAACTGTGATACATTCCAGATCCAAATGATTTCCAAATTATCCACGGTGTGAGGTTATACATATTTTTGAATGCTTGTGACGATCATTGATAATTATAGTTTGTTATAATGTTTATTATTAAATGCTTTAAGATGTTAAAAGGTAAAATAATTTATTTTTGAAGGAAAACCATCTAAAACTGAAGTGTACTGTGGTAAATAGAAATAATCTGTAATCCTTCAAAAATAGTATGGTTGAAAGTCATGTATCGCCTATGTCTATTTGCTTGTGTAAAATAGGCTTTTACAATTAATTACATTAATTTCAGACATTATGGCAATAAACTTAGATGTTCCTACAAATGTTTTACTTTGTCAAGGCATTTGTGTATCTAGAAAAAATTGAAGTAATTTCATTTTTACCACCATATGTAGATATATCTTAGTATTCAAAATGACTATGCACCTTTAAATTTTTGGATTCTTTTTTTTAGAAGTTGTACCTTAAATAAAAACCTGATATAGACTATCTCTGCCATATTATTAAAATGAATTCATGGTAGTAGCAAACTCACCAGATGAAAAACAAACAGGCAAACAAATATACTGTAGATTCTAATCTGCAAGAAATACTGTTTCAGATGGCTTTTGCTTTGTGACAGTTTGCCACGCTTTCCTATAATAAAAGCAAGAGCTTCATCAATTCCTTGCTGTGCTGATAGTCACAATAGTGATGAGCCAGAAGCCTGAAGATTGTTCAGATCTGGTTGTACTTGACTGTAAAATCAACCTTCTTCTTTCAAGTGAAGCCTTGGGGCAGACACCTAAATGTTGAGCCCATTCTTCTGAGAAAAGCTACTCACATCAAATAGCCCCTACACTGAAGCAGGAGGCTTTTTGAATCACACTGTCCTCACACATTAAAATAGTCTAGAGGCATGGTGCAGAACTTCACAGGAAATGCAACTAGTCATTGGGTTAAACACACAGTGCTGAAAGGAATTTTTTTAAGTGAGGAAATATCTTTAATTAGCTAGATATTTCCGTATACTCCTATTGTCTACTCCTGTAAGTTCAACGTTTTTATTTCCGCAAGTATTTTCCCTTCTTCCTTTCACAATATTAAAACATTTTAATTTGGTTTAAACATTTTATATGATCTGTAGTTCCACTGGCATGCAATCTTGTCTTTTCATGGTTTATGTTCTAGTTGGTACATTTTACCTTTGGCTTTATTGGGTGTGGTGTAATTGGCTAGAGAGGGAAGGTGCCCAACTCCTGTAGCCTTTCCTAAATCTTGAATATTAACCTATCTTTTTCTTTCTTTCTTTCTTTCTTTCTTTCTTTCTTTCTTTCTTTCTTTCTTTCTTTCTTTTTTTTGCGGGGGGGGGGTCAGGTCAAGTGTTTACTGTGCTTAAACCTTAACATAAGTATCTTCCTTATCAGTCTCTATTTCTGCTTCCTGTGCAGCTGAAACTCTTCAGGATAAGTGAAGTCATCAGCTATCGGATAGGGAAGCCTAATGCATTTGGGAAGTTGGTTTGGTTTACTTGTTAATGCTCTGGATAAAATCCAGTAAGGTGTGGAAGAGATAGAAGTAGGAGGAGGGAGGGGGAAATCTCCGAGGAAGCTGCCGCCTCGGTATATATTTCCAAACTGATTAGAAAGTTCATGGCCCCGCGATGAAGTCGAGATTTCAGGAACTGGTAATTATTTTATTATTCTGTACATTACTAACACATAAGAAGTATTTAGGCACGCTTTTTGGCCCTCCAGCCTTTCTGGGCCGAAAACCGCGTATTCTGGGCGTGCAGGAAAAGCGCGCTGGAATCGAGTGCTGCAGACATCCTGGACGGTGGCTTTTACGCGTGAGTAACAGAGGAGCGCTCGGACCGGTGCAAGAAAGAAGTGGTTAACGCTTCTCCAAACGGGGGAAAAGTCACAAGAGCAACTATTAGGGTCGCGCTCCTATTGGTCAGAGGAAAGATCCCGACTTTAGAAGGACTTTCCTGCTGGCTGGCTCGCAGAGTCCCCGGGGAGTGAGCGCGCTGCAGCCGGAGATGGTTCTCCGAGCGTTCTCAGCCGCAGCGAGCGGAGAGCACAGGGCCGCCGCTTGTGATGTTGTCTTCATTTCGTGCAATAAAGAATTGTCATTAGGTTTGCGTATGGCATGTGCCATTACCCCACCGTAAAACTAAAATTAGCAAAATGTCAGGAATGGAAAGATTGATTCACCAAGATGCAATTATCATTTAAAAGTGCTTGATTGAGGTACTGATGTTCAGTGATTTATTCTGCATACCATATACATAATTAAAGTAGTGTAGTGGAGTAATTTATCAATCTAGTTGAGACTGGAGGGGTGAGGAGGGAACTGCTGTATGTTTGTTTTATTAAAATGCTCCGAGGTCTAGTCCCGCCCCCCTTTTGCGAGAGTGAAACTGATGATGTCTCTAGCTCGCGAGGAGAGAGTCAACGGTTTGGGATTGTGAGGGAGAGAGAGACGGAGAGGAAAAGGCAGCGCGAGGCAGAGGCAAAGGCAAGGGCAAGGACAAAATAAAGGGAAAAAAGAAGGCAAGAGACACTTCTTAAGACGTGCCGCTTAGAACCCCAAGCCCGTCTGCTCCGTTTTCCCTGCCACCCCCGCCTTCCCTCCCAATATCCTTCCACCACTGCCCCCGCCCCCCCCCCGCCTTTTTTACGCGATGTTTCAAAGGCTGCGAGCGGCTCTCCTTTTCCCATTCGTCTTCTGTCACTTCCTTCCTGGACGCAGTTTTCTGGACGAGTCTGGTTACTTTTAATCTGGCCGGCTGCTGAGAGCTACTTTCTCCTCCTCCTCCTCCTCCTCCTCCTCTTCTTCCTCCTCCTCCTCTTCCTCCTTCTTTTCCTCCTCCTCTTCCTCCTCCTCCTTCTCCTCCTCCTCCTCTTCAGAGCGGCCTCGGCGCGCGCGAATGCGCGGCCCCGAGCGCGCCTCCCCCGCGCGCGCTCCCCCCGCGCGCGCACACACTTCGTCTCCAGCTCACTGCTCGTTCGGCTCACAGTCACAGACACTAGAGCACACGCGTACACCCAGACATCTTCAGGCTGCTATTGGATTGACTTTGAAGGTTCTGTGTGGGTCGCCGTGGCTGCATGTTTGAATCAGGTGGAAAAACACTTCAAGGCTGGACGAAGTAAAGATTATTGTTATTTTTTTTTTCTCTCTCTCTCTCTCTCTTAAGAAAGGAAAATATCCCAAGGACTAATCTGATCGGGTCTTCCTTCATGTAAGTACCTCTGACATTTCTCGAGGAAATAGAAATAGCCTGGGTATTGTCTCTGAAGTCTGCATCAATATATTCCACCGCACTGGGTCTATTCCTGTGCCTTTTTGAAGGCTGAAGTTGAGGTTTGTTGTGCATTTTTTTTTTAGATTCCGTGATTTCCTGGTCTGTTGCTAAAAGTAACTTTTTAGATAGTCTTATCCGTTCGCCATCAGTTATTGAAATCACTCCTGACTCGTTCTTGTCACACTAGTGTGTTTAAAGTTTCATGAAGTTAGTTCACGTCATTAGCATGTTTGATATGGTGGAGTGTGTGGAGCCTGGTGGATTTTAATATTTCACAGAAGGTTCTGTGACCTTGAAGTACATGCCTCAAGATTTAGCCGCTAGTTTACTATGGAAAGATGCTCCTGTGAGTCCCCCCAAAGACTCTGATTTGCTTTGGGTTATGCTTCTGAGCCACTAATTCTTGGGATTAGTTTGAGCTAAAGCATGGCTGTCTGTCAGAGTATACCTTTGTGCATCTGCTTCCCTTACCAAAGTGCTGGCTTGATAGAGGGCTTCTCAATTGGTGTGGACAAAAAGTAATATCCTGGCCATGGTAGCCTACATTTCACAGTTTGTGTTGGGGTTCAGTATATGCATTGCTGTTCAGGTCAAGTCAAATACATAGCTATTTAAAAAGAAACAAGGTTAAGTCACTTTAATTGCTTTCCGTTTGGACTTTGGATGAAAGTTACCAAACTCAGTGATAAAGTTTGGCACAAAGGCAGTATATATATATATATAGACACAACACACTGTTTATTGTATTATTGAATATTATGCAAGGATTTAAATTTAATACTAATGTTATCTTCTTCCCAGAATATAGTTATTCATTCTTAAAGGAAATTTTGTATCTGAAACATTTCCAACTATTCTAGGTCCAGTAGTTATCATTTTTTGGAAAAAGTTCTTTTCTTCACAATGTAGGAATGTGTGTCTTTTGTATAAAATACCTTTATATGTAAATGGTGACAGTATAATAGGTAGAATCAGGCTCTCTGCCAGTTCTTTAACTGGTCCTCAGTGGAGAATTGCTTTGACACAAAGTGCATTTTACTATTGTGAATCTGATACTAACTCTAATAGTCACTGTCTTGTGAAATGGTTAGTGACTGCATATATTTTCTAAGTGCTATAAAGGGAACTCCAGCCACCTCATTATACCAGTCAGAAAAAGTGACCAGCCTCTTTTTCACTGGCACCTTGCAGTGGAATTGTGGTTGCAGAGTAAAGATGTTTATGTAGAGTATAATAACTCCAATCCCTAGAGACTTGGGAGGACATGGAAATGTGACCACCTGTGAACCCCGTTTAACCTCTGTATTGCATACTAAGTTTAGCTTTAAACAGATTAACAATCTCCAATTCTTTAATTTGAAACTAAAACATCTTACTTCATTTTTAAAATAGTCTCAGTTTTGGCTAGTCTTTGAAAATGTTCAGTATGTACCTATCTGGCACAAGCTGTATTTTTGTTTTTCCATCAGTTTTAGTTAACTGTAGTGCCGTTAATAAACCAAATTTTGTCTCCCCGTGTATGCATAAAATTAAGTTAAAAGAAGTAGTTCCAAAGCAAGTGGATTTAGAACTTGACAGGTAAAATGAGATATGCCTATCTGATATCCCATCTCCAGGGGAAAAAAATCTCTAAAATCAAAAATCTCAATCTATTTGTTGGAAAGTACATTTGGCTATATAATAGACTACAAACTCAATTCTAAAAGTTTTCATCAAAGCACACTTTAAACTCAATGTTTAAAATATGATTCCCCAGTCAAGTCAAGGAGACAATAGTTGGCAGTTATCTTTGCTTCAAGTTTTACTAAACTTTATAAAAATATACTGTTATTTGCTAATGTAATTCACAAAGCTTTGGAGTATTTGTGACATATTTTCCAGACTTCTTACAAAAGACAGTATCTTCCTTCACTCATTAATTACGCTATTTACATTCTGATTGCTGTGTATGCACGTCAAAGACAATATTAAAGACCTAACTTTTATTAAATATTAATTTGTTTCTTAGGCTTAAATAACAATGAACGCTTTATAATAAAAAGTCAATTTTCCACCTTTTCTGAGCTGTTCTTACTTTGAAAGTATGCAATCACATATATTATTAACTTTTCAAAGTAGAAATGTAGAACATTAAATACGTGAAATTTAAATAAGAAGGACTTTACTGCACCTTGCCTCTTTTCTTCTTTATAAACATACTCAATTTTCAAAATTTGGTGGAACTGGTTTATTCCAATAGTGAGAAGGACTGTCTATTGATTCAAAATTGAATACTGAAAAGGCATCATGTTTTATATTTTTAGATTTCTATGTCTTTCTTCCTTGGCCCTCACTTTTATACCGAGTCAATAAATTGAATAAGACTACAACCATATCTTTCTAATAAATGATTTATTGTATTAAATTTCTTTTATAAAAAGCGGAGCTAAATAACTCCTTGGCATATGTTAACATTATATTTCAAAACTTTCTTCTGTTTATTGTAGTATGTTTTGTGGTTTTATTTCCCAACACTACATGCGGTATATTTTGAGTCTATGAAATCTCAGAAAGTGACAAAAATGGGGAAATATCTGCAGCAACACTTGTGCTACATAATAAAAAAAAAATAGTTATTAAACAGAAAACCCTGGCTTCAGGAACATGATTCAAAACAACATGGGAGAATTTCATATGCAATCAAGGGTTACAGAATGGACTTTAGAGAGATTATTACTGAAGTTCTAATTTTTTTCAAAAGCACATCCTCAGAGAACACACCAGGCAGATTAATATCTAAAATTTATAAAAATGCACACATTCATTTTATGAATACAGTGATTGCCTGGACACAATGAAAAGATTTAATCACCGATGTTCAGTCTGTGTGCTGCATGTGGAAGGATAGGTGATTAAGATCCCCGACCTCAGCACTGTACCTTAATCTCAGGGGCGCGTGGACTGCCCTGCACTCAGTAAAGCCTGACTGTTCACCGAGATCTGTCATCTTTAGGAAATCAAACCAGATTACAGAGGCGATTCACAAAACCAGGAGCAACAACAGAGTCTGTGCACCTTACAAAAGGCGGATTACGCAGTTCACATGTTATTTTGATAGGTCAAAGATAAAAGCTGATTGTTGAGGAATGGCAAGACACTCCAATTTCAAATGATTGTTAGATAAGTGTACCACAACCCTGTTGCTTCATCATTATGAAGAGCCATTCGAACAATAGAAAATTCAGTTTTCAAGTGACAGGCTTTCAGTAGTGAAGTAAGAGAAAGTATGTCCTTTACATATACCTTCATTGCTTAAATTTTTAAGTTCCATCACTTCTTTATGAACAGACATCAAGTTCTGACTGCTTATGTGAAGCAGTAATCATAAGGTTTAAATGTAGTAGGCATTTTCAGAGGCGTTCTAGACAGCACAAAACAGAATTTGCCAGAAATAAAACATACACTCATGGTATTGAATAACTGAGCAGAAAATGCATAGTAGTCAATAGCCATTATGTTATTCTGTTCCCAAATATATTCTTCATAAAAATGTGTAATTACATAGTTATGAATCCATACATTTGAAATATATCTTGATAGGTGTTTATTGGTCAAATTATATGTATTTCATGAATGTGATGTACAGATTATTCTTTACAACAAAACACGATGTTTTGAGAGTTTATTTCAGAGAATCAAGTTTTGGTTTACATAATAACATTTTGAAAACCCCAACTTCTTACACATCCACTCTACAGTAATTTCTTGCTTCTTTAAAAATTGAAGTCCTTTTTTACCCAACTGATGCCTCCTAGTGTTTCACACAATAAAACACTAATGAGTCACCCATAAATGTAAACATTGCATTTTCATTGCCTACATTTTCTGTGATACATAAAATTAATATTTATGTGTTTAATTTTCTGTGCATTATTATAAGATAAGAAATTCTATTGAATGAGATGTTTCATCTGAGTGGATTTGTGGCACACACTTGCAGCTTTTCTTTGGCCGTAACAATATCTTACTAAGTTTTAATAAGTTTATTACCTTCAGTTCCAGTTTATATATTCACTGTTTATATTCACTCTTGTTCTAAGTGAAAAACGTAGAATAGTAGAGCTTCCATTTTGTAGGCCTGGAAACTGTATAGCTGAGTTTGTCGGGGAATGCCTGATGAACATACTGCAAGGGGACTAACCACCTTATTTAAACATTAAAATATTTTAAAAGATAAAAAATTTGCCTACTTCATGTCTTTATACTTGCAAATTTCTATATGAAATGGAATAAAGAAAAAGAGAGTTTAGAAAAAATAAAAGTAAAGATAAATGTACAGATTTCCCACAAATATGGAGCATATCACTTTATTAGAAAATAACAAAAAACATGCCCGGCGTGCGTATTATTCTACATAAGAGAAGGTAGACTTGTTAGAACGTAACTTCTCACGATCAGCAGGTTGTCTTAATAGGGTAGAAGTTAGTGGACACCAACTTTGGTGTGAGTTTTTCTGTCATTAGCATCACAAGCATAGACTTTCGATACTTTTGCCCTTCTGTGATCTCAAACAGCTTTCTGATTGTACTTATTTAGATGGATACTTTAGTTTCTGAATACTTTTTCTTTAAAATATTTATGAAAGGGAGGAGGCATTCCCCTAATGGGTCTAAAATTCAAAGGATGCACTCAAACACTTGTAACATTTGTGGGCCTCTTCCTGAGTTGTCGTACACCATACATGTGCACAAAAACAGTGACAAATTTCTTCCACTGACACAAGTGTTCTCAGCATCCAAATGTAGATACTAGAGTGAACATAGTTCATTTCTATCCCCTATGTGTGTGTCATTTAGTTCTGATTCAAAACATATAACATTTTAACAATGTTTGACTCTCATTTAAGATTTTCTAATTTGGTCAATAATACAGTGCTATTACAATTCTGTGCATGTTGGACACATTTCAAAGAATGTAAGGGGGTGTGTTCCTTTCATTTAAGGAAGCAAACATGTAGAAAGGGGTGGACTTTTCCCACAAGAGCCAGATTTCTTCCCTTGGAGAATTGAAGCAAATATGCAGTGTGTAAGTGAATAACAGCATGAGAAAGAAAATAATTTCTAATGGTCTGCTGTAGTTAGTGAGCAAAGAAACTGTTGTTGTTGTTTTTTAAAGCAGCTCTTACTGATAACCTTTCTCACACTGAATGCTGAAAAAAGTCTATGAAAGTTTTATAATTTTAATATTCAATAACTTCTGTAAAGTGCACTAGAATTAATTTTGCTCAAAAGAAGAATTCAGTAGTAACTATTGCACAGATATATTGAGGCATAAAGAAATAACGGAGCTAGAAGTACTCATTCCCTACCTCTCTTTCAAGAATAAGTAGATAACATCAGTGTTCTTATGTTAGTTGTTTTTGTGCAAGAAAAATAATTAAAATTCTGTAACAAAGAATACCATTGTAAAAAATAAGATTATAAAAAAGATTATCCAATATAGTATTCTCTCTTATTTCTTTGATCCTATTTTAACATTAACTGCAAAGAGAAAAGTCATGTTACTATTAAGTATGGAAATTAAACCCGTTATATAAATTCATGTTTTGGTCAGGTGATAATATCAGTAACATTCATTTGTCATTACCATAATGTATTTTGGGTACATTGTCATTATATTACCCAAGTTAAATCCATGTGTTTATTTTTTAAATATAGCCAGTGTAAACAAAGTTCAAAGTACATATGAAGAGAATCTTTTGAGGACATTATAAGGAAACTTGGTGACATTACAAGTGATAAAAACAGTAAAGCTATTACGGGCAGATTTCTGCAGGAATCATTACTCTTTAATAATGCAGATGTTATAGAGACTTTATTAATTCTTAATGCTGTAAATTTTAAATGAATGGAGCAATGTTGTTCATCCTGCAACTGGTTGCGATTCATGTAGAATGACAGTGCAGATCTTCTTGTAATGATTTAAATGAAGTACCTTAAACTTGTTTTTAGAGACTGGAGAAACTGATCTCTGAGGCAGTCCCTGGTGAGAACCTGCTTGTTCCAACGAGCATCCTGAGCCTGGTCTGGTTTTCCTCTTGTATCTTGTTGTCATAGATAAGATGCACGTGAAGAATTCATAAAAATTATTCTCAGATACTATGGGTCTCTAGCATACAGGATTTAAAAAGCCATGGATATGGTCTTTTAATATAATGACAAGTGTTTTTTAAAACAGCTACAACTACCTCTTTTTTTCACACATCTGTGATTTTCAGCAAGTTAGAATGATAGCAGGAGAATGCATCTTTCTCCGAACCCCGAAGATAGGCAGCTTTGGCTTAGAGATGCTTATTTATTTGCAAAATTAAAAAGTAGATTTACTGATGTAAATAATTGGGGACAGACAAGAAAATTAGTCTACTATTTAATAGAGTAAACATGACTTCTTTTAACCTCCTAATTAATTGTTGACCATGCATAAGGTGTGCAACCAAGTCTTATTATGGAAGGCTGGTATTATTGCTTAATGTAACATGAGGCATTGGGATTTCTTTAAAGTAATTTTGAAGATGTGATTATTTAGCAGAAATATTCACTGGAGCATTTTATTTTTAGAAATCATGGTCACACAAGGAAGCCTTTATAGGACCGACTACCTAATTGCAGTCAAAAATCTCTTTAATGAATGAACACACACACACACACACACACACAGAAGAACACACATTTTAAGAAAATAATGGCCCTATATTTTTCAATTATTTTGCCACGTTCTTTATAGCCGAACAGTGTGTACATGTCTAAGCAGATGTTTTAAGTTATATCCTTCATGTAGGTGAGTCTGTAAATGTACCATTTAACTTAAATGGCTTTGTGGGAAGGTAGTTTGAGGAGTTTAAAAAGGAAAAAAAAAAACCCTCCAGTTACTATAGTTTCAGCTCTTTCTTTTTAAAAACAGTAATTACACTCAGGATAAAGAAAGAAAAATAAACTCTTTTAATTCTTTGTAACATCCACAGTTTCTGAGGTAGAGCCCTGGTGTATTTTTATTTCTGAATATGCAGGGCAGGTACTGGCAGCAGAGCTACAAAATGAAAACTTCCTGGCTGCAGACCAGATACAGTGCACAGTGCCACATCATAAACTTCCCCTCTTCTGTCTCGGAGTGATTTCAGCCCGAAGTAATGTCCTTTTTTCCCCTTGCGTAGGCTAAGGAGCAGAGGGCCTTCTTCCTGGGCAATCGCTTTGGGAAAGGAAAAGCATAATGTTTCCCCTCTTTAACTTGAAAATTCTGCCTCTAAAATCACTAAGACATTAAATGCAAAGTGGATTCAGTATGTTTCCTTTCTCTTCCCATATAGCAGTTTAGAATGCATAAAACAATAGGTGTAAGATAGCAAATGAGACCTCTTCCCAGCCCCCTCCTTCAGCACACACAGGCCCAGTCAGATATCTGTATTTTTTTGTTTTGCATAGAAAAATAGAATGGTTTCTTTTCAATAAGGCCTGTGCATTATATTCCAGATATATTAGGTCATTTTGTGATGCAAATTAACGTCGAGTGGGTTTTTTTTTTTTTTGTACTTATCTCGGGAAATAGCAATGTTCTACCACAATATGTGGCAGTACAGTAATTTTTATTGATAAACACTCACAGTTTTAATGATTACTAGGTCAAAATACAGAGTACAAAGAGAGAAAATATGGGTTTTAGCTTTCAGATTTGGTTTATGTTCTTCATTTGACAAGTACAATGAAAGTGATGTGCTTATTACCATACAAAATAAATCAACTTCTAAATATTTGCATTAATAATCTTTGCATTTGAAACTTTAGTCTGAAAACTCATACTTCTCCTTGTAAAATAAGACAGTTATAACAGTCTTTAATTACCAGTTACATTTTCAACCGATACCAATGTGATTTTTAAATATCTTACTAAAAAATAATTTTTAGCAGCCATGGCTCCTTTCAGTTAGTAGCAGAATTTTCATTTGTGTAAAGTAGACAAATTATTGCCAGAACACCTCTCTAAAACTAGCTTCCTCTTGTAGAAATGTATGAAGGGGGAGTCTTAAGTAGAAAATGTTACTATGTAATAAAATATTTGTTCCAACTTTATTTTTAAACTAAATTATTGATTTAATAGTGTACAAATAGTGCATAAAGGTTAGTTTAGTCATTAACTCACTCAACCAATTATTAATTGGCTATGTAAAATTTACCAAGTCACACCAACAGTTACATGTAATTTAATTTTATTTCTCTTTAAAATAGATAAGCGATCATTTTAATTATGTTTAAGTACCTAGCAACTATTTTTCTGTGGCTGCAAGTGTTTCCTAAACAAGTATCAAGAACTTATCTTAAAATGTAAAAAGTAGCTCATAAGAGCATGATCACAATGACCTATTCTTGCCGCCAAAGGTGTTATGAGCAAAGGCCCTACACCTGGCACACTTTCAAGGCTCCTTAGCAAGGAGAAAATATTTTAAACTTTTTTTTTTTTTGTATACAGTAATATACATAGGAGTCGGCAATTTTCTGACGTTTATTTCTTACAAAATTAGACACTCTTTTAAAAATCCAGTTTCAACCTTTAAAGCTATGCTTTCATTTAGGATATGGTATGAGAGTTCTTTATCTTTTTGGGATTATCCCGAACTGTAGGATAATTTAAATTATCACCACGCGATAAATATTGTTGGACACATTGTAAAGTTCAATTGTTTAATATGTATACTGAATAAAATATTTTAAATAGAAAATGGATTATTTTGCTATTTAAATTATAAAGCTATACCTGATTAAAACACGAATCTCTTGGAGATTTCCGTAGTCGGTAATTCTCTGGGCAAAAATTTTTAAAATTTTAAACTCCCAACCAATAAATCACCAAGTACTCTTTTAAGGTGCCTGATTTCCATTCACATTTGAAGAGGCTCATTAAGTTTTGGGTAGCCTTTAAGTAAAGGTTCTATGGTTGAGAAAGTAGGTCTTTTCACCCTTCTTCTACAACAGTTCATATGTTAAAAAGGTATAAATCCAGTCCTAATTCCATTAGGATTATTTTTCTTAACTAAGTGAAGGCTAACAAGCTGGCTATTTTTTTAAAAAGTTCGTCCATTTAATCCTTTCTAGTATTTATCAGAAGATGTTTCAGAGTCTTGTATAGGTTATAGGTTAAGGAAAAAAAATTGACTACTTTTTTCTTTTCTTTCACATTCGAGTTTTTCTCCCCCTACATAAACCAAAAAGAAATTCCTACAATGACGTTAATAGATTTGTAAAGAGCCGGGTAAGGCACTCAGTCCCATTGCTTGTTTTCCTATGGCCCTTTATTTTGAATTGTCCCTTTTAGGACTGTTCACTCTTTCTTGTGTTAGTTGTTTTTCCTTCTCTCATTTCATAGCTTCAAAACTTAAACAATTCTTGACTTCGTCCTTTTTCCCCCCTCAATTTTTTTTTGTTTTTGGATTCTCTCCTGAGTTCTCTTCTTGCTTCAAAACGTTTGGTATTGTGATAAAGCAAGTATATTTTCAACTGGATTTGACTACACGTAAGATTGTAGAATGTCTCCTTACACTTGAGAGATTGATGTGCTCATCAAGCCCAGTACTATGTCATGAAAGATCTCTAAACACTGATCTTGAAACAGCGAATGCTGCAGGATGCTACCTTTGTAAGGAACCGCAGACGGCTTTAGAGTAATGGATGGTATATCCACAGCAAAAAATGCACAGCGTTGTGAAGTCTCAGGAGGTGGTACTGTTATCGGACTCGTTGAACCAAATTATGGCTTTCATAATGTTTGTGAAGTGTTGGGCCAAAACTCCAAGATGTGAGTGTGTGTGTAAAGAGGGGGGTTACATGGGGGAAAGCAGAGAGAGTAAGAGACAGAAAGCATGAGAGATTGAGATGAACGCAAGAGAAAGAAAATCAGTTCTCTTGATTTGCAAACGTAAAAAGTTTGAAGACCCAGTGCCATATTAATATCATTTGTTTAATTATACACACGTGTGCTCTTAGATGAACAGTCCCTTAAGCAATAGAGAGTAATCGTTAAGAGCAAAGACCAAAGTGGGTTCAAAATCCAGTGTCCCATTTATTGGTTAATGGCTTTAGCAAGGTTATTTAACCACCGGAAAGCCTCAGTTTCAGCATCTGTAAAATGGGGATGATAATACCACCCACCTTTTAGAGTTGTAATAATTAAACAGGATGATACATTTAAAAGCACAATGTAAGTGGTCATAAGTTATCATACCACTACACTATACTTTAATCATTTTATCTTCCTCCCAATGATGATCACTTAGAAATACTTGATGGGATAATTATTTTGAACTTTTTTTTTTAATAATATTTTCATACCATTAAAATTGGGTCACTTTCAAAGCAAGTCTAATTCTGATGCTGTTAGGTCCACGCTCATGGCTACTAAGAAAAATATAGTTTTTTCTCCAAGAAACTCAAAACCTTTCACAGATCAGATGATGTTAAATATCATATTATTTTTAGAACCAAAAATGGAACCAAAGAAACACAATTCATCTATGAGTTTTAAAAGTCATTTATTGAAAGTTCCGAATTCCAGATAGATCGTGGCTTAGTTTTGATAAAGGTTCAGTTTGGAGGAAGAGTTTAATGTACCTAGAGTTATTTCGTGGTTTTAACTGTAAAGACAGCCTCACCAAGAATTCTAAAGGTTTTTTTCTTGTCATGGATTTTTTTGTTTTTTTTTTGCATTGGTACTATCCACTCTTGAAGAATACATTAGTATTCTTTATTTTTTTATTATCTAATTTTTTATTACCCAATTTTGATTGCATGTGGAGACAGAATTAATGAAGAATGACGACCATTTTACTCCTCTTTCTATTCCTTCACAGTCACTCTTGCCTATAATAGGTATTCTAGAGACATTCGCCGAATAAATTAATGAACTGTATTTATTTGTAAAGATAAATGCATTTTTATTCAAATAGTTAAAAAATAAGTAAATGACATTCTATCATGCTTTTTTGTTCCAGATTTAAGGGATTATTTATTTTAATTACAGTTTATCAACTTTGAAAGAATGAACAAATGAACTTATCTTGAGTATTTTTCTACATGTGAGAAGAAATATAAAGTAGTACAGAAAATGCAGAATTTTACCTGAGAATTACACCTTCTGATAACACAAGTAAACAATTTTGGGTTGGATATGGATGAAATGGGACTATTTCTGGTCCCAGAGTCTGTTTACCACTTTTTTGTTCGGCTTTTATATTCACTTAATTTCTCGAAGAAATTCATATTTTGGATGACAGATAATGTCGACGAGGTCTGCCCAGTTTAGACAGCCTGTAGAGTTGCAACAACTTGGAATTATTCTCACAATCTTGAATAATGCCCCTCTAGCGTGCACCTTGCATTTCAGCTTTCTTTTCTAGCCCTGTTTTAATGTAGGGCTAAAGAGTGCTCAGTGCAAGGAATACTTGCAGAGTGGACTTCCCTATGGTAAAACAGCATGGACAGCTCCCAACACTGCAATCAAGGATGCCTCTAAAAGCTTTAATTTAAAAATAATAATAATAATAATAAGTCTGCATGAAGATGATGGAGCCCTCTAAGGCACATGGGCTTAGAGAATTATTCCCATCTGCAACCCCCTCCCCCTGCTTAGTAGCCCTTTCCAGGGTTATGATTACTGGAAAATGGCTGTTAATCACCAGATTTTTTTTTGACTGCAGCTGCTTCAGTCAGACTACTAATCTATTAAACAACTTCGTCTCCAGTTTAAAATTTGCATTGTATACTGTATAGAATAAATTTTCATTGTAATCAGAGCATCCAAGAGAACTTCCTGATATGATTTATAGAAGCACATTTGTTTTTATGGATGGACCTCTAGTGCCATTGAGCCAACTGTTTAAACAATACTGTGGTTGATCAGCATAAAATAAAATATTGTAGCACTAGTGAGTGTAAGCAGCATTTACAATAGTCACATTTGCAGAAATTTGGATTGTGGCATCTCTAGCACTTGGCAGTGTAATGTCCACATAATTCAAAACTTAACCTAGATATTTAAAATTTGACTTCAACCTGAAAGGGTTTTTAGAAGTTTAACCTTCTTGTACCAGACTGTGGTAGAGTGGTTTGGCCTCTTTTTCTTCCCTAATGCTTATTACATTTGCCATAATTTGAAGAAATAATCTAAAACCTGAGTCAATATTTGGTGCTAAAAAAGGACAAAACAGCTCTAACTTACAAAGGACCCTTTAAAAACACATTCTTATATGTAAAATTGACAAGCTACAAGAGGTGGTTGGATGAAGTTCATCATGTTGGAAAGAATGTTTCAATTAAAGTTGAGCACTTTCTCTTCCAGGTCTTTTTTTCTCCGTTTTTTATTTGCTGTGCCAAGGTATCCATGTGCGTTTTTCCACTGTCATCTGGCTCATTCCCAGCAGATGCACACAATCTGTTCTGCTGTCACTAACAGGGTTCGGTTTATGAAAAGAATGTGTCAGAACATGCCACTATAGTCACTTTTACAGGTTTTTTTTAAGAGTAACTGAGAATATATGCATTGCCCTAGTTTTATTGTACTCAGCCTTTAAGAGATTTCTAAGAAACTTTTATAATGGTCGTAGACCAAAAGCTTTCTTCTAAACATATTTTTGAACAAATATTTACTTTTTATTAAAAATAAAATTGTTAAAGTTCATAAACCTCTTTAATGATGAACAGAATGCATTGTATTTAAATTTAAGGGTAGATTTTTATAGGAATGTTTAAAATAAAACAGATTTTTACAAAAAAACAAATTTCCAATTATCAAATTTACTTCATGATCATTACATACATACCTTATACTAAAAACAAACCTACTTTCCTACTCTAATCAAGCTTTATTTTAAAAATATTGTGATACACTATTTAGCGTCATAAATACCAATTATTTGACTTGAAAGATAATACTGGTTTCCTGAAGTCTTTGAATCATTAAATTAGACCAAAAGCAGTTAAACTATCGAATAATTCTTATTCTGTATGGAGACACATTAAACTGTATAATCTCAAAATACTGTGACATTTTTCTCTTGAAGATATTCACATCATTCTAAAAGCGTGGTAGGTAAATATTTCTGAACTTAATTTTTGTTTATTAAGATATCTCTATTCCTATCAGTGATTCTAAATAAAAATTCAGTTGCCTTCATAGAAAACAATCTCTCTGGTTTTATACAAATAAAGAAATCTGAGCAATGGAAACCTGTATTCATTCCTGAAATAAATGAGTTAGCACAATTTGAACTTTTAGGTATGTATGTGTTGTAAGTACCTACTGCATATTTATATGCACATGCAGATAGATAATGGGAACATTTATTTTTTGTATACAGATCATGGTATTTAAATATCTCCCAGAATTGAAGATTTAAAAATGAACCTAAGTGGTAATTTTAGATTTTTTTTAACAATTTTCGATATGAAGAGCTGTTCAGAATTCAGAATTAAACGTTTTTTAATCAGTTATAAATCCCTGTACCTGAAACTGAAAATATAGAAGCTATATTAATGAGTGATCACTTACACAAATTACAAATTAAGCATTAATTATATATATTTATATAGGAAAACTAGTTCTTATATTTTTGCATAAAGAAAATTTATGAAATACATTTAAGGCATAATTTCTGTCAGAAAATTTTCTGATTATGAAACTAATACATTGTCACATGGACAACACAAGCAATATAAATTAAGATGCTTTTTTGCAAACACTTTGCACATTTAGCAAGAAAATAATTTACTTAGAACTCATTGACTCAGTTGTCACATCATCTTGATTAATTGCTAAATAAATTTTCTTTCTAGAGTTGTATTAAATGATTGCTGTAGCAAGTTTTCATAATACCTGAAGAAAGAGGAATCCTCATTCATTATATTTCAAATATAACAATGTAATCATATCTATCATAAGTTGATTTTGTAATGTTTTTGAGATATGAACAGGGCACATGTATGTAAGATGAGTGATAAAGGACAGGTCTGGAGTTCACTTTTTCCTGCCAACATTTTAATTTATCCATGACTTTATATGTCAGATAACTTTACTTTTTACCTAGTCTAGGTAAAACAAAACTTGAATTGTTTTGTTTTTGATAATCCTGAGTATTTGCCCTTGAGATGAAAATGCTACACCAAGAATCACAGGTGGTGAACTAAAAGAATGTTTGGTCAATTCCCATGGAATGTCAGAGCCTCTTCTCTCCCCAGAGCCATCAGTAGTGGGGCTGGGGAAGAATTGTTGTTGCGTATTACAAGATGGGAGATTTGGCCTCGCTAACTAACTTGCTGGTATTAGGACAGAAATCAGGGATTAGAGAAAACCAGACTCTTTTCTTTTGCTACAATTTGGTTATACATACAATCATTTGGAGACAAAACTCCATGGGCAAACTTAGTTATACGTGTTCTGAACGACTAATCCTTAAAATCCTCTATCACTCAAAGTGTAAATACAATCCTGAATTTCATTGGGAATGAAAAAAGCTTGCTCCTCTTAGTGAGATTCACAGAACTTAAAGAATACTTGGAAACATGGTTTGCCCTGTGAAATACTTTAAATACCAGATCTTCTTAAAAGGTGGGCTCTTTTATTTAATGATAAAGAAATAATGTGGGGGCACCTGGCTGGCTCAGTCAGTAGAGCATGTGACTTGCTCTTGGGGTTGTGGGTTCGAGCCCCACATCAGGTGTAGAGATTTCTTAAAAATAAAAACTTAAAAAAAAAAAAAAGAAAGAATCTGATTTTTTCCCTATTTTTATTTTTAAAAATTAAGGGAAATGTGGTTTTGAAACTTAAATTTTTCCTGGTTCTCTAGGAGGTGAACTATGGAGCCAATTTATCTCAAAAATTTATTCTTTTGTTTCTATTCTTTTTTTTATTCAAAAAATTTTTTTGAATTTTGTCAGTTGCCTCCATTTCTGACATGGGTGCCACCCTCTTTTGTGGTTGGGAGGTAATTCTTTCTTTGCATCTGCTTAGTCATAGATCTTTTTGGGGTAAAGACAGATTATTTTTGTGAAGTTGTCCCCAAAATATGTATTATTCATAGACTAAGAAACCCTTCAAAGAGTCTCACTGCACGGGTAATGATAGGTTGGACCGTAGTGACCAGAAGGCTCTCCACTCAGCTTTCTTTTGGGAATTTAAAGACAGTTGTATCCTTTTTCCATCTGCATCAACATATGTTGACCAGTTGGTTTTCAATTCATGCTGGTTTGGTGGTTGGAAGTAAGACTGATCTTCTATAAATATATTGATACTTTCAACTATGACTTAGGAATTTCGCTTTTATCCAGCATCACTACTAAAGGTATCACTAATAACTCTAATAACTTTTATGATATGTGTAAAAGGCTTGTATTATTAATTTGGAAGTATTCTTAATTACAACTGTTTTTAGATAGTAATGATCACAGCTAACATGTTTGAGAGTTTTGTTGTGTATTTGGGCACTGTTCTAAGGCCTTGAGGCTTTATATACGTTAACTCATTCATGAGATAAGGCACCGTTGCTATCCTCATTTTACAGATGAAGAAACTGAGGCAAAAAAAAAAAAACCAACTAAACCATTTCCCTCAAGTTATCCACTTTGTTAATGGCAGAGCTAGAACCTCACCCAGTTAGTCAGCTTCCAGAGTCCACTCTTTTTTCCACTAAGCCGAAATCTCACATACATGATCTCAGCAATTAGATAAGAAAAAAAAATAAATAACTCAACTATAGAAACTTAATTTAATATGGCCTCTTGGGGAAGAGTATTCAGGAATCTCAGAATGAAATGTTCATAAACTACATTTATGAGATATGTTAGTACTGCTTCTAAAAAGAAGTGAATTAATTCTTGGTCTGTGATATAGTCCTGTATTGTTAACCTGGAGGGAAAAAATATATCTTGTCAACTATTGGATAGATCTTCTTTTCACAAGCAATGTCTTGTTCCTATTAGTGAAAATCTGTTTTTCCAGTTACAATAATAGCTTTAAATTGAAATGTGAACATGTAGTTTTATGTTACCAACCTCCAGTTTGCTTCTCACTTTTTGAGCTTTTTAAAATTTTTAATCTTTACTTGCAGGAATCATAGTAATTTATATAGTTTTAATTTAAGAATGTGAGCTGTATGACAGTTTATAAATGGATATTAAATGTATTTTAGGAGTTATCCAGTTAATTAGTGCAGATGGGTATTTTGTAGAATTTGAATTAGAGCACACCTTTTAACTTCTTCTTTGTAGTTGAAACAGAAAAACAAACAATACCTTAAAAGCAGAGACAGATGTGAAATAAATATTGACAAGTTAGAACAACTTCCATTGTATTTGAAAACTAAGAAATGTTATGCCAAGTTTATTTATCCCATGCATGACTTTGATTTCTGGCTGAATATTTCTGTGTTCAGTAAAAGATATTTTGAAAAATGGGATAAAGGCATAAAGGGATCACTTTTAGAATTTTTATTATGAGGAGTAATACTAACTTCCTTTCCTCACATAAGCAGTTTTCTTATTTTTTCAGGAAAGTTTTACCATGTTCTTGACTAGGTGTGTGGACAGAGAGACAGGTTAGAGGTCAAACTGGACTCTGATATTTCTGAATTACCAAATGTATGTACTTTAGACTTCCAAAAATTAATAGCTATCGTATCTTTACAGAGGTGGTTTCCTTGCCAGATTTCCAAGGAATTTTAGTAACTGTGTTTGGTGCTGCTTTATTTCACTGTTGAAAAGAATCAAATGCTCTCTGTATTATAGTACAAACAACAAAATAACCTGTGTTTTCTGTATTTGAAAATGCCTTTATTAGAAATGTGACTTGAAGATTTGGGAATTAGGTGGGTGACTTGGAATTAATTGGTTACAGTGATCAACAGCCTCCATGTCATTGTGTGGTGCCCACTGATAGGGAGAGGTTTGTGTGGCTTATGCAATATTAAGTGCCACTGTGTTCATCCCTCTCTTACTAATGAAACCACCGAGGCTAGTTATGCCTACTTCCTAAATGTTATTTTGACTACAGTTGTTTGAATTCCCTCTTTGGAATCTTCTAACTGTAAAGCACACTCTTAAGACTTCATGAAACAACAGATGTATATTTAGTATCCATTTGAGTTCTAAATATACAGGAAACAAGTATTCACTATAAAGGCCTGGATTACCCAAACATTGAGGAGGAACTCATAGCTGTTGGCTAATTCTGTAAAAGATAATTACATAAGGTTATTAGCAATATTTCTGGAAGAAGATTGTGATATAATTAATATTGCATTTCAAAAGCCTTTTAAAAATTTTTGATCATCCAAGGACTAAAATCAACTAACAATTTCTTACAAACAGAATCCATTCAAAAACTGAGCTGAAATTGATCTTGGGTATATGTTAAGTGACAGAGTCATAGATATAAAACTTGGGGTGTCCTTTATACCGTTAATGTAGAGCAGGGGTTCTCAATCCTGGCTGTTGAGCTTTTGGGGAAATTTTTTTACAAATACTGATGCCCGGGTCCCACCTCCTGATTTGGATTATGTTGTTGTGCTGTCTGGCATGGCTGTTCTTCAAAGTGCCTGGGTGATTTCATTGTGAGGCCTGAGTAAGAGCCACTATTTAGAAGAAGATAAACGTGAATCTTGAACTTAATCATAAAACTCCATGCATCCTGAACATTAAAGAAACAAATAAGCATATAACTCTGCCCATAAAATGTCTGCTGTTTTCAACATTTCCCCTTGGACATCAACTACAAATTAATTAATTAATTTGCCAGTGCATTCAGGTGGGAGGTGGCTTGCTTGGTGTTAAGGATACAAAAGTGAAAGATGGGAGTCTCTGCCCCTGAGGAATTCAGTCTGATGAGGGAGGTGAACGTGCGAAGTGGCAGTTATGAGTGTAATGTGATAAATGCTACAGTGCAGGTATGTTGAAAGTAAAATGGATATTTCAGTGATGAAATGTTCAGATTTTTTGGGAGATGACTGGTCAGGCCAGTCTTCAGTAGAAGAAAAGGACATCTAGGGTGAGTTTTACATGATGAGTCAAATCCTGGCACTATCCTGAAAAAGGGAATTTTTTTGATTCATCTCCCCTCTGAAAGCATAACAGACTTTTAGAAGTCTTTTCTGTGACCTGCCATCTTCTCAACTTTGCCTCCCCATTTGGAGAAGCTGCCCAGGCCTTGTCTTGGAATTTAGGTTCTGTTAATATTGGGGGCAGCTGATGGAGCTGTAAAGATGGTACCAGACGTGGGTAGAACCTAGTTAATCCTTTCCATTCTCTGGCATGACAGAAAACCTCACTGTACGGATCTCGAGGTAACTTGGAGGACTTGCTCCTCCTCCACTCCCACTCATGCCCTATTTCCTAGACACAGCTGAAAGGAAGGATGGCCTGATCCAGGTCCTCCCCTGCAATTCACTGTTTTGACAAGGGACGTGAACTCAGTTATGAATGAGGGAGAAGAGCACCAGCAGGGAGGAACCACCGCAAGGATACTTCATAGAGTGGAGACTCAACATTTATCTTTTACAAAAATTAATTTAAAAAAAAACTTCAAGGGTTATTTATCTTTTCTTTCCTTATTCTAAAAAAGCAAAAATAGATCAATAAAAGTACTCAGGGATGTCATACCCCTCGGAAAAAAATCTTATGTGCTTTAAAAGTGCTCTGTTAAAGGGATTCTAATAGAAGGGGATAAATCTGTAAGACATAGCAAACCACGGTCTTAGAAGAAACACAGAATCCAGGAAATTGGACTTGGTTTTTCTGTGTTGCCAAGCAAACATATAACACACACACACACACACACACACACACACACACACACCAGTTTCTCTGTGTATGTCAGAAGACAGAAAAGGGAAGACATGATGAGAAAATAAATACATGGGTTCCACCGTTACATTAGAAGAATGTTGCATCATTTCGTATGAAGCCTTACTGTAAAGTGAGCCACATGCAATTTTATGTAAGGAAGGTTAGATGGTGGTCTTGGTTATATAATGGAATAAAATTCCAAATCTATAAACAAACTTCTCATTACGGCTACTAGACCACATTACCTCCACAAACCAGATTCGTCAAGAAAATAAGCCTGATTTCATATTGGGAGGAAGGAGGGGGAACGGGGCTACGCTGCTTGATTATACGTTTCTCATTGACTGGAGTAGAGAATTAAATTAGTTATGAAAAATGAGAACTTTGATCTAAGGGGTTGACTTTTTGAGAGTCATAAAATGTACTGAGTTTGATCTCAAATAGATAATACATTAACATCACACATACAATTAGAAAATTATCACCTTGAGTAAATTAAGTATACAGCATCGAATTCAATTAGCGTATTATTAGAGATTTACAAGTCAGTAAATATCATAAGGTGAGATTAATTTTTTTAAATGCAATTGGAAACCCTCCAAAGATTCAGTAGGATCCAGGTGAAAACAAGTGATTTAAGATCTCGAAAGTTTCCCAATGCTGGTTTTGCAGGAACGGGGCGTATTTATCAGAACTATTTTATCTCAGAAAGGCAGAGCTTTCCACGATTGCAACTACTGAGAGTCAGTGAGGTTATCGAGATGAGTTTTTCTCTCGCATCATGAAATAGCTGAGAAACTCTTTCATGGGAAATGGATAAACTAGTAAATTTCAAGAACGTACTACATTCAAATAAGATAACGCTACAACATAGCTGTATTGTGGTATCACATTTCTAGGAGAATTAAATACAGTGGATTTCAGCTCTGGCTTCACATTTGATTTCTTGGAGAGCTTTTTTAAAAAAATCTGGAGAACGAGCTCCAGTGATTATGATTTCATTTGTCTGGGATGGGTCTAAGGTATCAGGACTTTTAAAAAAATATCTGGAGTGATTCAAATGTGCAGTCAGGGTTAAAGACAATTGTTAACATTCAAAATCTTTAGAACTTTAGATCATCTTTGAACACTAAGGTGAAATAAATATGGAACATTAGCATTACTTCTCTCTTAACTGTAAAATTGAGAAGAAAAAAAAATTTATTTCTTGTTACAACAGGAACATTATCTCTTCCATAGAATCTTCCCTTTCCCAGTTTATGAGACCAGCTGTATCATTCCAGTTTCTAAATTATTGGCATTTCTAAAGATGAAGTAACAGGGGAAGTGATGAACTTTATAAATAGCCTGTCTAAAATATTTGGCATGAGGGGTCAAGATGTAGGCGAAGCTGGAAAAAGACTTTAGTGTGTATATTAGCCAGAGGCCAACAGTTGTTGAATTCTCTAAAATTCCTTAAGAAAGGGAAGAATAAGAATACCTTTAAGAACATAATTTTTTTTCTCTCCAATGTGTAGTTAGTAAAACCCAGAGGAGAAAAAAATGTACCTTTCGAGCCAAAATTAGGTCATGCCAACCACAGCAAATTGGAAGCTCTACTTAAAATGTAGCCTTGCAGGATTGCTGTGGATCATCTTAATGTCACGCACGTGGTAGGGCCGACGCTTCCAGATCATGACTGCAGAGCTCTGCTAAGCAGGCCAACTCTGCTGACTGAGTCTGACCACCCCATTCAGGCTGCCATTGGCATACAGACATGACCTAAGATTGTATCTGGAAGGTATGCTCTGGAACATGGCATTTTTTTTAAGATGAAGAAGTTTACACTTTCTAAACAACAACAAAAGACAGTTTATTTTGTTTTATGATTCTAGAGGGGGGACATGTTCAAGGAAACAGGGAATGGACCCATCTGGCATAGTGGCCAGTAGGCATGGCTTCCTCATAATTAGGAGAAAGTCACCAGAGAACTACCTTACCATTAAAAGAGGAAAGAAAAAACCCTGCAAAGTAATGGTTTCACTCATTTAGTCACCTGTTCACATTAGACGTGGCAGGATTGTTCTTTTTCCAGCCTTGAGGGATGTGGAAGAAAATTAGAAAGCACTTCATTCATTTCATTGGCACTTATCATTATTAGAATGTTGAATCTACTGTAAAATGCAATATATTTCCATTATGTAGAAGAAACTGCTGCTTTTTTCCTACTTGCAGAACATAGCATTTCATTGGTGTTTCTATTCATTATTTGAATGTTGAACTGGCCATAAAAATGTAACTTATTTCCATTACATAAAGGAAATTTATACTCTTTCCTTTTTGGAGAAACTATTTAATGAAATGATAAGACCTGTAAGATTTTTAAAAACTTCATTGTGGAATGCACTCGAGAACTTACATTGAGTTGTGTAGGAAAGTATTAATGTCCGTTATAGTATCCCATATATGTTTGTTCTGTTCTCAAAGACAAAAAAAAAAAAAAACTGAAGTATATTTTTTGTTGAATACTACTACATTTATTCTCACCCAAAAAAAAAAAAAATCCTCAAATTTTTAGACTTGTTCCTAAAGACCAGTTCTAGCCGATGCCCTGGTAGCCATGAGCTTTACGTCTATGCCGTATCTGCAAAAAGAAGGCTTTCTCTTCCAGCACTTTGCAATAGGTACAATTAATTGTATCAGCCTAGTTACCAAATTATTGATATCTTTTAGGATGAAGAAGCAGTGAATACATAATAGTCTATCTTCTCTGAACTGAACTGGGATATTATGCAGGAGAGTGAAAAAACAAATGTTTTCTTCTGTAGAATATTGCATTAATATAGGACCTTCCATATGTTAAATGACATTCTCCTTTATTTTTCTTGTATGCTGGTTCCACTTTTTCTGATAACACAGGAAATAAAAGGTTCAATTGTTACTGCATGAGGATTCTGGAAATAATTCACAGAGGAGAAAACTCTTGAGCTGGATCTTAAAGGAAGAGCTTGAATATGTCATGGCTTGTCGCTACGCCTTGCCTTTTGAGTATAGACTCTAGCATACCACTATGTACCCAATAATACAGTCACATCCCCAACTTATGAATAATTTGTGTCACCAAAATCTGCTTTAATATTGGGAAACATAGAATTTATTTTTCATGGAAACGTTTTTTTTAATGGTTATTAGCTTCTCACATGAGCCCACAGAAACCCCTTGTACAGTTACAATAAAATTTTTTAAAAATAGTAAGCCATACGGGTCTTATAATACAAACAACTAAATTGTATTGTTCAAGTTGTCCTTAACTAGTAATGCTTAGCCAAAGCACTTTTTGGCAAGCAGGAATTTTTGTGGAAATAATTAGAACAATTTCTAAGTTTTAAAATGAAGTCTGCGGGGGCAACTGGGTGGCTCAGTTGTTAAGCGTGTACCTTTGACTCAGGCTCAGATCATGATCCGAGGGTCCTGGGATCGAGCCCCACATCCGGCTCCCTGCTCAGCCAGGAGCCTGCTTCTCCCTTTCCCTGTACCCATCCACCCACTCATGCTCTCTCTCGCTATCTCCCTCATAAGTAAGTAAGTAAGTAAATTAAATAAATAAATAAATGTGGTCAGCCATGTACGGACCTCAGAATCATATGCAGTGTTCCTTCAAAGTGCAGAGTTCCCACCACTTTCCTGGGGAGATCTTTCAACATGGTGTTTAAATGACTGAAGTTTTTATTGGCATTTGAAGATTACTGCATAAAAATTGCAGTATTCTTAGTTTATAATTTCTTTTTAAAATAGCTTTTTCTGTTCCTTAATGCAGGTATATAATAAGCATCACTCTTAAAGTTTATTAGTTAAGGTTAGGTAACATGTGGAACATACTAGAAAGAATTATAACTGAGCACAAACTAAGGAAGAGGACACAGGGGATTAACAAGGATGTGCGCAGGGTGCCTGGGTGGCTCAGTCAGTTAAGCATCTGCCTTCAGCTCAGGTCATGATCCCAGGGTCTTGGGATCAAGCCCCGCATTGGACTCCCTGCTTTGCAGGGATCCTGTTTCTCCCTCTCCTTCTGCCTGCCGCTCTCCCTCTTGTGCTCATTCTCTCTCTGTCACATAAATAAATAAAATCTTTATTTAAAACAAACAAACAAACCAGGGTGTGCATATAGATGAGAGTGCCTGAGAAGGATTTGACTAAACAAGCCTTAGGACTCAGGCATTTGGGCTCTGGACTCCGTAACTTATCTGCTGCACTATGCTGCCTGCCATCGCCCCTAATAAACTCTTGCTGGGCTGCCTCTTCCAGGGATGCCTCAGGCTGACATTGAGTTTTTTGGCCCACATGTCCAAAATCTGGACTCTGCCAGGCACATGGTTTATAGATACTTATTAAATGAATGAGCAAATGAATTCTGCCACTCTTTTCCTTCTGAATTATAATCTCTGTGGAGTCTTGTTCATTTTAGGGTCCCTTGGTATGAATGGGAAAGTGCCTCCAACATATTGAGGTGGATACTACACATGAATTGACTTGAATTAAGAAAAAAATGGTAGAATTTAGAATCTCTTTTAAGCCCTGGTCATGAGGTGATTTGCATATCGAGGGAAGTGGAGATGTATGCATTGAGTTTATTTGAATTAGACATTTACAAGATGGATTTCATGATTAGGAAATGCCTACATTTGTTGAGATTGAGTTCATAGAAAGAGGATACTTTGCTGAATAGTTTTGAGTCTAAAAACAATACTCCATGAATTTAATGGAAAGAGTTTTTGTTGGTGGTACTTAATTAACTTTGTTGTTTTTAAAATCCTTCGAGATTTTTCTCTGCACTATCTAGACTTGGACCATAAGTTGTACACACATTCAACTACTTTACAGGAAATGTGAAGGAAGGGAATGAAAATTCATGCAACATAAAGTGCATTATTTTATTCACTACCTTTTAAGTTACTTATCAACTCAACTAAATATTGTATTCTTCCGTCTTAGAAAAAGAGTCTGTGAAGAGTTAAGGAAAAAATCCAACATTATTAAAAAGAAATGTGTTCTTTTATTACTATAGGTAGTACTGTCCTTAAAATGTTAATGATGCTTTTTAAAAAATGAAGTGATTTGTTTTGAGGATAAAAATATGGTCAAATTATTTAACAAAATAAACTTTACTATGGAATATAGTTTTAAATGTTTCTCTAAATATTCCATAAAGCATTTATTAAGACTCTTTCAAATTCCAAAATTTTAATAATGGCAATTTAAAAATAAAATGTAAGTCCTTCATAAATACAAGCTCCTTTATAAATTTGTGCCTGTTCTTTAGGTTTCTTCACCTTCCAGGGTGCTCACACCCTGCTGCTCACCTCCCTTCTTGCACATAGAGCCACTTCGGAGAGTAAACCGCACATAAACTGTTCTAGAATGGGTCATTCCATTTACATAAATACTAAAATTAGAATATGTTCTCAGAAACAGAAAAGTGAAACCCTAAAGACTCTGCTGAAGACAATTATGGTTCGTTGCAGTCCTTTTTTCTTATGAAAATAGAATGTCAACTTTTGTGTTTTTAGTAACGATGGTTCTCAATTTGATGAAATGAGGTATGTACAATGGCATCATAAAATGGAAATACTATACAAATGTAACTGATTCTTAACCTACATTGGACTGTAAACTCATTGAGTTTGGGGATTGCACCATATTCATATATCTTTGTTTTCTCTTTTGTCTTAATGAGTCTGTTACACATAATAGATGTCCTATAAATATTTGTCAGATAAAATTAGAACAGGTGAATGAAGAGTAATATTGTCCCTAACTCAAATGAGAGAGACTTAGGAAAAACATTTCATAAAGTACTTCCACCATGAGACCTTTCCCATTGAGGTTATCTTTCCCACATCTAACTTTTGGAGGACTTTATGTGTACCTATTTTATAGTATTTATTAATATCTGTCTTGTGCTCAAGCTAGTATTTAAAATATCTTTCTCAATTCAGTAAAATTTAAGTTCTTTGGAAGGCAGGGATTAGGTTTTATTGGCCTTTGTATTCAGGATATAGTCCCTAATGGCTTTATAATCTCTCAATTAACAAATTACTTTTTGCACCAGATTTGTTATACACCTGACTGGCTAAACGATGTTAATCATTACGAAAGATCTTCCCTTTGGGTAGGCACTCAGTTCCTGTTGTGAGATGCTATTGCCCACTATTCTGTGAACCTGTGGTAATAATATCTGTTTATTGTATACTAATACACATTTACTGGAATTTAGAAGTCACATAGATCAAAACTTTAGTCTCTGATTAGAAAACATGGTTCTTATTTATAGCTACAAAAAGCTGCAATCCATGGCTTTATTTCATTTCATTTGCAGGTAATAGATAAATAATGATTTTGTATCTTTCTTAGAATATAATATTATAGTTCTTTCTCAGATTTCCCCCCTCATGTAAAATTATGAATTTTTGTGGTTCTTTTGTATGTCATGAGTGAAAGTCATGAGATAATACTGTTGTAACTGATAAAGCAATGTTGAAAGACACATTTATGAATCATTAAGAGACATAGTGTATCTTATTGGCCCTGTTTGGAGTTTAAGTTTTATTTAATTCACTCATGTAAGTTGGATTTTTTTTTGTGATAAGTATCTAACTAGGTTGATCTCTTCTTCCTTTAAATATATGAAGAAGAAAGTACATTGGAAGGGTTTCTAGCTTTTATAAATCCATTATGCAGACATCTAACAAAAGCTAACTCAAGTCTTTTATCTATTCCAGTAGTTAGCATCAGTATGTGGTGGGAATAAGAAAAACAATATGATAGTCTAATCATGACATTTTACTATTCGCTAGCCAATCTCTGTGATATATTTGTTTCAATAATATTATCTAAAATGATAGTCCTTTCTATTTTGCATGAATTTCATTTATTCAGCAGTTTTTGATTGTCTGTATCCTTTTAAATATAGTGATTTATTACTGTTTTTAATTTATTAAATGCCTAGGCATTATGTATCCAACAGAACATTTCTTCTTAGTGGTCCTAATGGAAGATATCTGGCTGCCAAGTGTACTCAACTGTTTGATAATTGACTCTTTCTCGAGGGTGTACCAATCCAGCCTGGAAGACCTCATTATCTGTTAGGTACCCACCTCAGCTAAAGCTACACTTTAACACTACATTATTGAGAGCCATATATGTAACATTTTAATTGCCACTTGGAAAATATAATAATTATGATAAAAATCCTTGTTAAGAAGTTTTTCTTGTTGTACAATATACTTATTTAAAATGAGACCAGAGGGGCGCCTGGGTGGCACAGCGGTTAAGCGTCTGCCTTCGGCTCAGGGCGTGATCCCGGGTTATGGGATCGAGCCCCACATCAGGCTCCTCCACTATGAGCCTGCTTCTTCCTCTCCCACTCCCCCTGCTTGTGTTCCCTCTCTCGCTGGCTGTCTCTCTCTCTGTCGAATAAATAAATAAAATCTTTAAAAAATAAAATAAAATAAAATAAAATAAAATAAAATAAAATAAAATAAGACCAGAAGCCAGTGTTTCAATAAATTGAATGCTGCCTTGAATGTTATTCTATAGGAACCATAAGCCAGTGCTTCAATAAATTGAATGCTGCCTTGAATGTTTTTCTATAAGAATTGACTTTAGAATATAATTCTGACAACCTTCTGTCATTATATTTCATGTGCTTCTTGAACTCAACTTCCATCTCTACTACTGGTATTCTATTTATTTATTTTTACCACTGGTACTTTTAGATATATAGTCTTCCCTGTGTTTATTAATAGAAATAGAAATAGCCTTAAAATTATCTTTTTCAGTTATACATATTTAGAATACATACTAAATGGGTGTGATTTTTTTAAATATAAATTTTCACCTTTGCTAGCGAATGTTGAACACACACTTCAATATACAGTTCTAAAATGGTTTTAATTGTGTTATGCCTAAAACGATACCAGTAACCTTTCATTTGCCACTGTAGTACTAGAGAATGTAGAGAATTCTGCATAAAATACTTACATATACAATCACTTTCAGTCATTTAAATTTCCGTTTGTCATTATGGAAATGTACAGTGTGATAGTTTGCTTATATTTTTTGTATCTAAAACACTTATGGATCGAGTCTGTACATTGGTTACATTATAAAGTTTCAAATAATAATAATTCCAGGGGTGCCTGGGTGGCTCAGTCGTTAAGTGTCTGCCTTTGGCTCAGGGCGTGATCCCGGAGTTCTGGGATCGAACCCCATGTCGGCTCTTCCACTGGGAGCCTGCTTCTTCCTCTCCCACTCCCCCTGCTTGTGTTCCCTCTCTCGCTGGCTGTCTCTATCTCTGTGAAATAAATAAATAAAATCTTTAAAAAATAATAATAATAATAATTCTGGTACATTTTTAGTACAATTAGAATGCTAAAATCTTTTTGAGATGGCGAAAATGCATTTTATAATTTCAAGAACCTAGGATAAATATTATGGTCTATTCACAATACTATAAGTGTATAAATTATTTTAATTTAATAAGATAGAGAAGTATACGTTACTAAATGTTGAATTTTTACAATCAGAATATGAAATAATTAACATTGCTGGTTTATAGAATGTTAGCATGTAGAAGCTAAAAGTTAGGAGAAGAATTAGCCAAATCACAGCAGATAGGTGTTCACTAAATCTATATCCAATACTTGTTAAGACAGGTCGATGGATATCAAAATGCGTGAATGTTACTGGAGGACAAAGTGCAAAGTCCTGGCCTTATTCTAATAATGAGACAAAGCAAAGTTCTTCTTTTAAAGATATATGTATTCTTCATTTAAAAATTCATTATATAGAAGTTCTTAATGATATGTAGGTTACATACACACACAAATATATACATATAATCATACAAATATATATATACATACATCAAATATATATACACACACAAATTTGTGTGTGTGTGTGTATCATTGTATATCAGAGAGATCACCAAAGTCAGAGTGAACACATGAGGTCTGTAAGTTTTATTTGCTTCTCTGTGTTAGAATGAAGGGCGTCCTAGACATCATGGTGCTCCGAAAGAACAGTGGCCTTCGAAGGTCTGTACTGACCCTGTATTCCTCCATGCTCTCATCTGCTTTGGCAGTTAACTGTTCCTTTGTTGTGTTCTTAAAGCAATCGAAGTAGCCATCATTTTTTATTAAAATGCTGGTATTTTTTTTAGTATGACGTGAAAGACAGACCTTGGAGTCAGATTGTGTAGGTTTCAATCCCAAAGCCACCACCTACTGTGGCAAGAAAAGTCCTCTTTGCCTAAATTTTCCCATATGTAAAATGTATGTAATAATGCTACATAAGGCTACAACAGTGCCTGACACAGAGCGAGGATTAACAAGGATTAATGATCATTAGCCTTTTTAAACTTTTACAGTCAAGAAATTTTGCATTGAAAGGTTTTTGTTCTTTGCCTTTTAGGGAGAAAGTCTAGGAAATAGATTTTGTAATCACATATGTTACCCTCAAGTTTAAGTCATTAAAGGTGACATCCCTATCTGATTGTATCTTTTCAAAGTTTAAAAAATATTCTTGCGGTGGAATTTTAATTGTTCCGATTCATATTATTAAATTAATAATAGAAATAGGGAATACCAAATTTACCAAATTCTGGAATTTTCTGACTTGATTGATGCTGATTAACAATAGATCATTTCCTGAAAGAATTTGCAGATTCATCTCCCTGAAACATGAGAGAAAACTGAACCTTAATAGTGGTCAATCATTAATCCCATTGGTATAAAGTTAAGCATTTACACACAAGTCAGATAAATAAATGTGATGAAACTTTTATTGTAGATTTTTTAATTAAGCTTTAGACAGCTTTTGCGCTAGCCAAACATCACGCTTATTTCCAGTGTATTTTATCGGTATATAACCTTTTTTTTTTTTTTTAACAAACAAGTCTCACAATTCTCTCTACATGAGAGGTTTCCCATAGAATTCAATAGAGTAACCAAAAATCATGTGGGGCTGGCTCTTAGGTAGGTGAATCTTAAGATTTAGGCAGTTAGGCATGTGAATTTATGAATGCCTTTTATTTTCAAATTAGAAGCATGTAAACTAAAGGTATTTAAAGTGCTTGGAACAATCATTCTTTTAAGAAATACTTTACAACACTGAAGAATTTTTTTATCCATCTGAAGAAACAAAATACATTCACATGGCCCACCTAGAATTCTAAATGACCAGTTCATTGACATAGGAAATCTTTTAAACAACTCTTTCACAGAGAACAGTGACATTAGTAAACAGAATTTTTATCCTCTGGTATGTCAATTTTTCACCAAAATCTGAATTTATTTTTTCTCATCAGTGTACCCCAGTCATCAGTGTAGGGGATGAGTTCATGACCTTTTCTTTTTTTTAAATGGTCCTACCCAAGTGACAGCTACTTAACAGCATGGAGTAAAAAGTTACATTGCTTATGTTTTTAAAATGTGTCTCAGTTTATCTGCCTTATCATGACTAAAATAATTACGAGAATTAAATAAAAAATGTAAGGCAGTTAGCATATTGCCTATTGTTATTACTATGAAGAAAGATGTAAATGTATGTAAATTTTTATCTTAGTAAGATGGTTTTCATCCACATAAGGCTACCCAGTATTCTACAAAGTAAGAGATAGTACATAACTGGGAAGCTGTATCCATTCAATCACACTTCCAGAAGTAGGTTTGTTGTTTTTCACTAAACTGTTTTTGGCCACTATAGCTTTGGATTTGCATATATAGATTATTATTAGATTTTTAGATCGTGCAGATTCTCTCTACCACCTCCTTCTGCTATTTGCCTTTGGGGAATTTTTTTAAAATAGGAAATTATTCTACATCATCTTTGTAAAAGTTTTAATAATAAGATTATAAATCTCAACTAAAGTATTACATATGAATTTTAGTTGCATTTTACCCTGTGCCCAATACTGGTTATAATTGTAAGTTTGCAAAATGAATTTATTAACATTCTGTGTATTGCCAGTTTTTATTCCTGTACCTTATAAATGCAATATATTTTAAACTAATTTTTCAAATTTAGATAATAGTTGTTTGTATTATTCAACTTCAAATTTGAGAAGCTCCCTTGTAATGCATTTGTGATCCAAGTCACTACTAAAAATTGTGTGAGTATAAATGAGATAAACAAACTAGAAATAGTGATCTTAAGTGGAAGCTAGATTGTGTCCGATCTAATCTCCAAACTAATTATGCATCTAACCAGTGTGTTAAAATTCTATCTAGAGGTCCTGGAATTCTTCTCTCTCTTTTTTTTAATGGCATTGTTTTATAGATGAGTTACTAAATGAAAAAAAAAAGAAAAGTGGTAATAGAGGAAGTTGGCATGGAGAATTGTAGCTGTATTCAGCTCTTTTTATCTTTTTCTAAATATAGTTATAAAATATTGTTCAGGTCAGCTGATGTAAGCAGAGGAGCGCTTCTTCATGTCTTCTTTCTTTCCCAATTATTTCAATAATGTTTTGATGAATTAAAGTATATAAGTGAAACAAAGAAATCAGCGCCAAGTTCTAATATCAAATCAAGAATTGAAATTGCTAATTCCCCAGATATTTTTAATATATTGCTAATCTCAAGACCAGGACTAAATTGGTATTCCAGGACTAAAGTGGTAAATTTTTAATAGAGATGTCTCTCACGAGCAAGTCTTATTATAACATACTAGAATATCATTTATTCTTTGAGGATGTGATTTATTCTATTTAAATATAAGCCCTGTAAAGGAGATGTGTTAATCTATTTTTACTCTAAGTACATAAATATGTCTGCTACACTCTAGTCAGTAGATGTATTCAGAAGCCAATATGCCTACACTCTCACATTTTTTCTGTAAATGATGAATAATATTGATAAATGAAAATTACAAATCTGCAATAGAGCTTAACTATTGAATACTAAATCATTCTGTTACTAACTCTGTGTTCCAATGACATTTTCTAGATTAAAAAAATGTCATTCCTACATTTAAAAAATATTTTGTGCCTTTACGGCAATGTAAGCAAATGTGCATTTGAAAGAAAATCCACAATGCAGCCACAAATAATTCCCTGTAAGATTCAAAGTGCCATTTTCAAAAAGGGTTCAATTTTCAGAATAGAATATTTAAAACCTCTTTCCTGCCAGACTTTACATTCCACATGTTTGGTACAATTAAAATGGAAGAGTGGTGGAATGGAACTCTTCCATCTATATTTTGGAAAAACATATTCACTCACCTCAATTTGTCAGTGTGCATTAAGAGGTAGGTCATTATGCAGTAGAAAAAGAAGAAGAGGGCAGCTCTAACTCATGTGACTGACATACACTGAACATGGCCATTAATACAACTTGGCAGTGACCTTGGCAGCATTTCAGGTAATCTCCTTGCAGGGATAAACTATTTGAATGATATTATAAACACAAAGAGAGTTCTCTTTGGACCTCTACCACTTAATTTTCTTACATCCTAACAAAAATATTTTTTAACTGATCCCTTAATGATTGTCTTTTTACCTTTGCTCTCTCAAATGAGAGTTTATTCCCAGGCATTGTTGCTGTCCTTTTTCTGTCATTATGGGGACTGCTATGTATTTGGTAGCACTTTCATAAAGGTTGAAGCCGATTCAATTTTTTATTATAGGTATAAATCTGTAGTCAAATTTTATTAGACCACTCATAATCAAAGTTCTAAAAAGTAGAAAGCGTATGTAGAGAAGACAATAGGTTGAAAACTTGATGTTGAAGAAAATTCTCTATTATACATTTCATAAAAACTCTGAGCACCACAATTATTATTATTACTATTTAGGATTTATTTAGATTATTTAAAATAAAACATGTATTTTTATCACAACTTCTTAGATTTTGCAGTAGAAGATTCAAGTGCATCATTGCTTATTTCCTACTTCAGATGAGTTTGTCATACAAGAAGGGAACTGTGGTGCGTAGAAGATTCAGGTAAATGAGTGGAAAAGATCACAACAAATAGTTAACTTGTTATCTTATTAAGAAGTTCTACTGCCCACCATAATCTCATATTTAGTCATAATGTGTACCGAAATACCTGTGATAAGTTTCATGTAGTGGAGATTGGGCTTATTTTTTTAAATTTATTTACTTGTCAGAGAGAGAGCACAAGCAGGGGGAGTGGCAGGCAGAGGGAGAAACAGGCTCCCCGCTGAGCAAGGAGCCCAATACCGAACTGGATCCCAGGACCGCGGGATCATGACCTGAGCCAAAGGCAGATACTTAACCAGCCGAGCCACTCAGGCATCCCTGAGATTGGGCTTATTTAAAAGCCTCTAAGGTGGTCATAATTTCTTGCACTCGCTTCTGTGTCGTTTTTCAATACAGGAAATGAACAATGACTTTAAGGGAAGAGCATTTTTTTTCTATAATGTGGATCCATTTTTAAAAACTATTCCTTCCTGAATTGTTTCTGGGTTTCTTTGGCAATTTAAACCAGCTGTTGACAACAGCATTTATAGAAGCCATTGACATTTTGATTCACTGTTCTTTATTTATAATGTTCATTCTAGTTTAAACTTTTACAAGCAGTCCAAATTAGTTAATTTCTGGAATTAAAGCAAATTCACTGGTCATTAACATTTTTTAGTATCTCAAGTATATAGAGTATTAGAAAGCTGCTTCCAATTAATGGGTCATTTTAAGTGCGCAAAGTGAATTATTCTCGTACATAGAACCTTAAGAATCATTTGATAAGAAGGACACAAATTTATGAGGTAAGGCAAGTTCAGTAAATTACAGCATACTGTACTTCTCATCAATTCACCTATAAATTTAATCTTTACCAGTACCCACTTCCAATTCAATGTTAAGTTGATCTATATAATCAGAATTCCTTACTATGTTTACATTACTGAGGCATATAACAAATGGAAAATTAGAGGTATCTTTTCTCTGGCTATAAATTATAAGTATAAATGGCTGCTAGTAGCCTATAACACTATTTAAGTTGTCCTTGAAATAACTTTAAATAGAAGCACATTAAGAAATATAATTTAAATCAGAGAAAAATTTAGTATTTTTGGTGCATTATGTTTAAACTACAAATAGCAATATATTTTAAGCCCAATTTTTAAGAATAAAATAGAATAAAATAGAAAAGCCAAACAAACAAAATGAAACATTCTTATCTAATCTAGTAAGAACCAAAGGTGGAAGTTTATTTTTAGATAAAAGCTCAGATCCTCAATGCATTGAATTAGACATATTCCCTGTCAGGTGATTTAGGACTTTCACATAAAATTTAAAAATTTGATAACAGCATAACAGGGGAAGAAGAACCTGGAATCTGGAGTCAGGCTCCCTTGTCTCAAAACCTAGTTTTGCTGCTTACTTGCAGTAAAAAGTTGAGGAAGTTTCATATGTTTTCTTTCCCTTGATTTTTTTCTGAACTGAAATGTAATAGGACACATGATTACAAACTTATCCAAGTGTGAATTCCAACTGAAATAGTAGAAATAATATTCCTGGGACATGTTCATTCAATGTTAACATTCTCGCTGAGATGAGTAAAAATTGTTTCAGAGATATAAAATATCGAACATAAATTAAGACTCTTGCCAGAATTCCAAATTTTAGTCTAGAAATCCTTTTTTTCCATGTTGCCAACCTGAAATAGACTCTCCCAACATGATAATTTTATGGGTTAAAGAAAATCATAGATATTGGTTTCAATAGTTCATAAAATCTGTTGTTAGACATAGGAGAAATATGTATATTACCTAGTTGATATATCTTAATAATGGAGAAAGTGAGTCTTAGAAGAAATTGAATGAAATACAAAACTTGAATTTTAGAAATATTAAAATTATTTAAATGTGATTGCGTAGCATACGTTGTCTACCGAGCAATTAGTATCATTTTTGTACAATGTCTCAGTAGAATTCTGTACTTCGATTCCAGCAATCCACTGGTACACCACTGATTATTTCAAATAGATTTTAAATGACATACACAGTATTTTAAGTGATGGAGTATGTCTATATTTCGGTGTTTAAGCTTCAAATACAGTTTTGGGTAAAGGCAAATAGCTAATGGAACAAAGACCCAAATAGGAAATGCTTTCCATGCCATGATTTAAAAAAACGAAACAAACAAACAAAAAAAACTTAACAAAAAACCCAATAAAGAACGTTTTACAAAGCCCTGCGTCCAAAAAGAAATGAGATAGGAAAACATTAACAAGGCATCACCACCCGATATATTGGGATTTTCTAAAATAACTCCGTCTGTTTAACTCTTAGCCAGTTGCCATTGATGTCCCTGTCTCTGCATCATACCTTTTTCCAATTTCTAGTGCAGGGTTGGGAGAGGGGCAAAAGTTTCTGTGGGTAGATGGCTGAGCATTGTCCTGTGCCTTCTGCAGTTCAAACATTATACTGTAGGATGACACCCCTCCCTAATTTCAAGGCTTCTAGAAGAGGATAATTTGCTTTTCTACAAAAGCCTTTGAGACCCTAATCTAGAATATCACCTTTAAAAAAATTATTATGTTCTCATAAGTACATGAAAAATTTACCTAGAAGCTGGCATATTGGCATATATCTAGCCACATATCAAAGCTGTTTTCTTTTTATCTCACTATTTTCTCCTCCTGAGAATTTTTTTCAACGTATTAATGAAAACTAAATTTGTGACAAATAAATCATTACCGTATCTCCCACTTCTTTATTTACTATAATTTCGAAGCCTGATGCTATATTCATAAATTCTCAGGAAAGGATTTTTCTCACTGTATATCTTTATATTTTTCCATATGGTTGATTTTTGTAATTGCACTGTTTTTAATCCATTATCTTTTATTACGCAATAGGGAATCATTGATCACTTGCTTTCATCCTTGTATAATAGAAATATCTAACTTTTACAGTCCAGACTTCCCAGACATATAGTCAGGAAACAGGAAAGTGAGTTGGCATTTTTGATTTACTAGAATTTTTTTCTTTCAGTAAAACTAAGACAATATTATTCATTAATTAGTTTAGTTTTTTAAATCAAACGTGGTGATTAGCCAAAGATTCGTAATCTCTTAGGATCTAATCACAGGCAGGAATTAAAGATCCAAAGAATTCTTCAGTAGAAAAAGATGACTATTAATGGAGCTTATTTCAAAGGAGTTGGAAATATTTTTAAAGTGTTCTTAGAAAATTTAAAACGTAAGATGGAAGATTGCACAAGTGGTCAAACACCACTTCATCTGGTTATCACAAACATTAAAAAGAAATGGGAGTATCTGGTTGGCTAAAGAAAGACCCATATGAAGAATTATGAGAAAAGAAGAAATTAAAAACAATATGGAAGTGAAAGTTCTAAGAAATAGTGAAGGCTTAAAATTTGATAAGGAGAATAGAAATTAAGGTATGGTATTTATAAATTCATTCAGTTTAACCAAAAACAAGAACAAGAGCAAAAGGTAAAATAAAAGTGTAGCCCGTTTTTTCATGTGCAGGTGAAAGTAAATATAGATAATGCCAGGAATATTGTAAGTTCCACAAAGGTGTGATTTTTTATCTGTTTTATTTTTATTCTTTGATTTAGCCCTTAAAATAGTGCCTAAAACACAGTACATACTAAAGCACTAAAACAAACAAACAAAAACAAAACAAAAATAAACCCTTTAGAATGAAGGAATGAATGAAATGTTTCTTTGCTCTATCTTTTATCTTTGTTAAGCAACAAAATGAACTCATGCTTGTGTCCACATACATAGGAAATGAAACATCTCTATCTATGACCTGTGGAATCAAGTGATACTAAGAAACAAAGCAAATATCATTTAATTCCTGGGCAGGTCTAGCAAAAGCTAAGATAATTTTAGTAACAGGAATTCTTGTAAAATAATGCCATTGCAGGACTACGAGGTACTATTCTTAAGAACTTTTAAATAAAAACTAGAAGGTAACTATCAATGATAATATTTTTAAAAGAAAGCAAAGGATGGCCCAGGGAACCACGGTTAGTAACTAACTTGCAGAGTTAAAATCTAGAAGGAAAAATCACAATGACTTGTTATACATTTTGTATACATTCTGTAGCACCCTGGGTGCAAGTATGAACCCACACAGCATCATTAAAAACTGGCCCTGGGAGAATATTTTAAATTACAGTATCAAGTGTAAAGGAGAAGGAATAGTTATAACCTCAACTTTCCAAGGCTTTTGATTTTGTCCTGTACCACATACTCATTCATAAATTAGAAAAATATTTTCTAAACCACACAGATTTTGAATGGCAGCTGAAGCAATAGTGAAATAATTTATTCACTAAATTTAAAAACGTTAATGAGTCCTACGTAAAGAATGTGAAGTCTGGCCTTTGAAAGGTAGGACCCGAAGCCAGCGTGACCTTGGTAAAATTGGTAAACTGAAGAAGTGATGGGAAATCATGAAGCTAAGGAAATTCAGGTAAACTCTTTACATACAAAATGTAGAAGAGTTGGCTAGAAACAAATCTGGCAAGGGAAAACAATGCGAAATTGACATAAATGAAAAGATAAACTTTGGTTTTAAAATTTATGCAGTGTATAGATAATTAAAAATATGTATTTGATGGGAATATACAAGAAGAGCCTGTTTTGAGTACTATGTATATTTTTGGACTAGAGAGTTAAAGGCAGATATGACTTGAAATGAAGAGCTGCAAATATTGGGGGGAATAGAAAGTAAAGCAAGGGCAGGATAACAAAAACAGGTATAATTCAATATACAGTCTTGAAGTGTCTGAAATGAGGACATGATCATCAAATGTTGTTCTCTGTACAGAGGGTAGAACAAGAGGAGTGGGCATAAAGTATTCTGTGAGGGATTAGCTATAAGTCAGAATTTCCTGAGTGAGAGTTGTGAAATATCAAAATAGGTTACTGAGGAAGGTTATGTTGCTCCTTTTCCGGAAGGCCTTAAAAATAGGAGAGGTGGAATCCTTGTGAAATAATTTGGGGATGGTATTATCTGAAGGAGGAGAAAATTGTATGACCTTGAATGGCCTCTGCCAGTTTTAATGTCTGGCATTTCTACTCTTACCTTGGTTGAATGGAAATATAAATACATATTTTGACCAAAAAAATAGATTATTTTGCTCTTTTCTAACATGGCAAAATTTAGGTAAATTTTAAAATAGATCTCCTGAAGATCCAGTTTAAGGAAAGTGAAATTTCCAAGCCCATCCTGAAATTCTCTATAATAAGTTTAGAGAAACATTTATTAAATATTTATCCTATTTTTTTAAGGAACTGAATAGAAATTGTGCTATATTCATTATTTTCCAACTCATAAAATATATAAGATAACCATTTTTATATAATTTATAATTTTGGAATCATCAGAAGAGTAACCAAATAATGATTTGGTATGTTAACTAGTTACTTGTGGCAATGTTCACTTTTCTGGCATGTAAGAGTGATGTCACCTCTACTTCTCAGAACTCTTCTATTACCAGACCCACCAACAGGCATGAGTGACTCTGAAGTAAAAATTATTCCAGACATCTCTTCACTGCAAAAGGCAATATTTGCCAACGGTTCTTTCTTACCAAATTAGAATTTTCAGAGATTTCCTGTTTTCCAAAAACCTCTTCAAGCGCATGGGCTATCGAAACAGCCATGTTGAGCTTTCACTTTGCCCAGTCAGCGGCCCAGCATCTTAAATTGAATTCAGGCTTGACTATAATGGGTCATTGTCAATCATGGAGTTTTTGAATGGCTCTGACCCAATATGCTCATCAGCTGTACGATAACATATGTAAATACATAAATGAATGTATATGTATCTATATTCGTATCACAATGCTCTCCCTACGAAAGTACGAGAACAGTCTGATACATGCTGAAAATATACAAACTGTTACTTCCTCACACTATGTAGGCTCTGACAGAGCGAGCTATGTGATACATTGTGGAAAAACTGATGTGAACTTCTGTAATACACCAAAACGTGTGATTTTTCTTCAACAATTATGAATATATTGCCAATTATGTCAACTGTTTTTATACAATTAATAGTATGTTTTATTAGGTGTGTGTCTTATAAAGCTGATATACATAAAATTACTTCTAAAATAATGTATTTAAAGAGTGTGAATTGCATAGTTATAGCCGGAGGTCTCAAACACAAAGAATGCTAAAGAAGTAGGTAAATGTATAAAATTCTGAAGTGGAAACTGCACTGCATAGAAAAGAATATTGTGGTAGACCATAATTTGAGGAGATGAAGGAGAAGCATAAAGAGAAGGAACAAGAGGACAAACAGCAAGGGGAGTGGGGGTGGGTTAATGACCAGGGTAATACCAGAATGAATTGGATCTGGGTTTGACACCTACCCATGGTACTGTAAAGGAGAACAAGATGACTGCCTCAAGCCTGGAGACAAGATATCTGTAATACTCTTTCTAATATTCATCTTAATCATGAATGTAGTTGACTCTCCTGGCCCATCCTCAGGAAGACACCTGTTTTTATGTTTTTCCCAGGCCTCATGATGAATATATGCTTATTCATAGACATTCACCTGGTTTCCCTTGTGAGCAACTACATTCATTTGTAGAAAACGGGAGGGGGGGAACCCACTGTTGCTGATGAGCCTGATATGCTAATAACAAATATCTGATCGAGTATCATTCTTTTCCCCTACTTGGCACAATGAAGTAAATTCTTTTTTTGACACCAAGAATTAGAAAATGTTAGATGAATTGAAGAACACTGATTTTTTAAATAAAGATTTTATTTATTTATTTATTTATTTATTTATTTATTTATTTACTTATTTGAGAGAGAGAGCAAGAGCAGGGAGGAGAGAGAGAAGAAGGCTTCCCAATGAGCAGGGAACCCAGTGCGGGGCTTGATCTCAGGACCCTAGGATCATGACCTGAGCCAAAGGCAGAAGCCTAACCGACTGAACCAGCCAGGCACCCCTAAAGAACACTGACTTTAAAAGTACTTCTTAGATTCCACTGAAAACCTCTGAACATCCCATTTTCTGCATAGACTTTTAACTTGAAAGCACTCTTGTGAATAGTACCTTGCCGCATGGAGAAGTAGCAGAGTATGTGGTTCAAGTACTGAGTCTGGGACCAGATTTATATACTCTGTAATTACATGTACCCTAACAGTAGCTGTGTGACCCTGGGCAAGTAACTTGACCTCTCTGTGTTCCAGCTTTTTTTTCCTGGAAATTATTTTTAAATAGCCTTCCTCATAGGCTGCTGTAAGGATTGAAGTTAGTATTTGTAAAGCTTTTGGTGCTATAGGAAGTATTTTATAATTCATAGCTATTTATTAAATTTCTAAATATGATTAGTGGTTCAAACTGCATAATGTAACCTTAGTCTTAACTGTTTATATTGCTTGAGGCTGAGGTGAACCAACTTTTCAAAGCAAAAAGTATGGAAAAAACAATTCTATTTACCCAGGCAACTAAACATTTTTGTCAGTTTATTTTTTCTCTAAAACTATATCCTTTGGAGAAGCATTTTGACGTCATTTTGCCCTACACTTTTACCAAATTTCTACCATTTAGGAACTTGAAGGGGGTCTTTAGAAATTGAACCTCTCTCCCTTTATATATCTGAGGAAAATGGGACTCAAAGTAGTTGACTGCCCCAAAGACAAGCAACTCGTGGGTAGCAGAACCCAACCAAGAGTCTGATTACAAATACAGCTTTCTTTTCACTATAGTCTACCACTTCTTGGTGCTTTGGAAATATATTGCACTAATTGCTAAATATTTCATTAGTATTTTTACGTTAAAAGAACAGCAATTTTCTGCACTTGATATCATATTTGTACTTCTTTGTAAAGCTAAAAGAATAGTTTTCCATTGTTTTATCAATTACTCAACAATACTGTTATGTTTTCCTTGAGCCAGGCACTGAGCAGAGTGTTGGTTGGTTTAGGGCATTTCAGCAGTGCAGTGTATTCGGTAATCAAAGGGAAGAAGCTAGCATTTCCCAGAAAATATTCTGGATACATTTGGAAATACTCCAGATTCTGGCATCTAGCCTACTGAAGAATATGAAAAGTCCTGTAGCAAAGAAATTTGTTTTTTAATTTTTAAAAAATTTCCTGACTTCTTGTTGTTGTTGTTGTTGTTTTGTTTTGAGGAATAGCTTGTTACCTCCTTAAGGACCACTGATCTTTGGAATCCACGCTGGGGTTTCTGAGGAGAATTGTGGGCTTGCTTTCACTGATAGGTGCTTTCTTTTAGATCCTAGCTTTTAGAGAATCAGGATTTAAAAACTTCATTTCAGTAAGTTTCTAATTTGTGGTAGCATGGTCTTTTTTACAGGGGAAGTACCGTAATACTTTCCATGTATTAGTATCTGCCAAGGATGACTTGGGCTATCCTTGAAAATAGCCTGGGACAGAATGTGTAGACATACTGAGATAAGGAGCCTCCTGCCAGGCCTTCAGCATAGGAACCGACTTAGCTTACCCCAGGCCCATGGCCGGCCCTCTGCAGCACACTTGCCCTGCCCGGGTGTACGGAGGAAACATTCTGTTCGTCTGAGAACACCTCTATTCCTAGCTCTTTGACAGTTTCACTTTCCATATCCCCTCAGTTTTAAACATGTGGAAAAAGCGATAAAGGAAGGTGATGAAATGAAAAAATGGAGAGGGGAAGGCTACAAAGAGAGAGAAGAAACTCAGATTTACATGCCTGCTTTGCATGCAATTATGGCTGGGTTTTGGAGGGGGAGGTGAGTGTTCTCCAAAGGTCATTTTACGAGATAGGGAGGAAGGGAGATGAGTACGCAGTGTGAAATATTGGTTAACATTGACAATATGCTGTTCTTTATTAAAATAAATATCTATATCATGATTCATTTAGGAAAGGAAAGAAGACCATTTTGATTTTTTAAAAACCTTTTCAAATTTATAATTCTTTTTCAGGGCATTAGATCAATTATAAATGAAAATAGATCAGTGTTAATTTAGGCTTCATAATAAATTATACAACTTACGCTGTTTTAAAATTTATAAATTATGTTCACCAAATAGGAAATAGAGAGAAATTAGTGCAGTAAAGGATCAAATTCATGCTATGCCCCCCAAAAATGGCAGGGAAGGGAGAACTGAAAGTGTATACCCATTATTTCTTAAGTAAAGTTTTGTTCCATAGGAAATTTTGGCCCCCTTTCCTTACTTAAAATACTGGTTTTTCATTAGACATTTCTATTTAACAACTTCTAAATTTAAAGTGTGTCTATCGCCTTTTGCTCTCATTTCTTATTTATTAAAATTCATAATCCTTAAATTTTGTATTTTTCCTCTTAAAAATGCTTTAATTTAAAAAATACTAGATGATTCAATTTGTCTATTCATTCCAAGTTGGAAATTAATCTGTTTGGCTTGAGGCTACATAGCTTACTCTCATTAGATGGGTATGTCCAAAGATACATGAACATTTCCCATACAGTGAGACACTGGGATTTTCAAATATCGCTGAGATCTTAATCAAAACTGTGCTGATTGCTTGGGAGTTGGGTCCTGTGAGAGAGGAAATAAATCAACCTACCCTCGTGACTCAAGTACATTAGTAATGTTGTAAGATTGTTTATTTTTTAAAAGAAAGAAGGTAAAATTTAAAATATATAATTCTATATTTCACATTTGTAGAAGTCTTACATTGTGTTTGTCGGATTGTTCGTGGCACTATGCATATTTAACACTGCAAAATGAACTTTTATGCCCAAGAACTATTTCAATCAGTGGACACTGATTTAATGAAATATCCGCATTTCAAGGGAGGACACACGTTCGGATTCAGTTCCTGTCAGTTTAGAAAACTTTGGCATTACACTCTATTATCAGTACTTCAGAGTATTTATAGTTTTTATGAAATTATACAGTACTGAAGTGAAGAAAATAAGTTCACACAATTAATTTATGAAATTGAATTGCATCCATTTGAATTTTTAATCCAAATGAATATAGTGCTGTTTTTTATTTGAGCCTCACAACCTTATCAAAGAATGTAAATGTTATTCCCATTCTGTAGATGAGGAAATTGAGATTTGGGAAACTATGGATTAGCTGTTTGTAGCAACAGTGACAGGCAGAGAATTCATGGTGTAATCAGACTGGAGTCGTCATCCTCCAAATACTGCCTGGCTCCAACGGTGTTTTAGATCTGTCCTCAGATGTCATCTTCCCTGACAGCACTGTCCACCTCTGCCCTTTCCTGCTCAGGCACCTTCTTGCCTGTTCTACCATGGGATTTTCTTTCTAGCATTTCTCCATCTAAAATCATCGTATTAGTGTGCTTGTTTATTGCCTCTCTCCCCCTTTAAAATGTAGGTTTCGTGAACACCAAGACCTTGTTTGTTTTGTTCACAGCGGTGTCCCTAGTACCTAGCATCATGCTTCACACATTTATGTCTCTGTAACTAAAGATCAGACTTTCTCATTGTTATCTGTACTATTAAGCATTATGGACTTGGCTTACAGTCTCCGATGACATCAGTTTCGCCAGGATTTGATTTGCCCACGTGGTCCAAGCTAAAGCTTAGTTTAAATCTGTGATGAGAATACACCACGTACATACAGTTGCATGTAGTTCATTTGCTCCAAAGCTGTAGCAGGTAGTCTGCAATACATCGCGTTAGGAGATCTGTACTGCATACAAGCACCAGTGTCTCATTTCTCACCTTTAACCGTCAGCATTCCTGACCAACGGCCCTGACAAAAGTTCTGAAGTATTAAAACCGTGTGTTACACAGCCCTAGCGTGTTTTACAGCGAGCAGGGCTGTCGTGTAGAGTCCCCTTGTCCTGGAGTTTTGCACAGATAAAGGGAGGATATAGTTTTGAGAGGAATGCTCTAACTACAAAGTGCATCCTGAAGGCCATTTAGCTCACAATGAAGGTCTGTGTTTTAAAATAGCTCTATAACAAAGTAACTACAGAGTTTTGGCAAGGGCTTCAACTATTTATAGAACTAAGTAAGGCATAGTAAATAATACCACAGTACCCAGTTCTCCCTTGCCATAACCCCAAACTTATGAGAAGCACTGTAATTATATTTTTCTACTTAAAAAAAAATCATAGTAGCCATTATCAGTTTAACCATACGGAAGCTCAGGCTGAGATTTCTTTTTTAAATGCATAGTTTTGATTTTCAACAGCTGCACTGGGTCTTTAATCATATATTATCTTTATGAAGCCTTTTTCTAACATATGTTAATTGGCTGTTTTCTGTGACAAATTATGAGCTCTTACTTTGATGAGGTTCAATTGCAATCATGTTGAAGTCGAGTACGTCGAGTTTCCACCCCTGCTGGCTCCTCAAACCACTACAAACAGCCGCACGTCACTGCAGTGCTGAGTAATGGCAGGATTTGGGCTGGCTGATTTCACTACAGATTTTTTTTTCCACAGGATATTTTCAGCTTCTTTGTACTAAATCTGTTGCAGGGTTTGCCCTTTTTAGCAGAAGCATGCTCTAAAATTAACATCAAACCTTATTGGAGATTACTATAATACAGTGAGAAATATTTCATAATACAACACCCCAGCATCTGTTTTGCTTTGCTAAAATTTTAGTATATTTATCATACATTTTTTAAAAATCAACCAGTTGTTAGGTTGTTAGTATTTTCTAAATCATCAGCATTTTGCAATAAATATTTTGAATTTTTCTCTTTTGAAGAGAAGAACGGTTATTTATTGAGTAGACGATTATCTATTTAGCTGTCTGAAAGAAAAGGCACATACCATTTTTTCTAGGTGTTTCCAAATGTCCGTATGTTAAAGATTCTATTTTCTTTTTTCTTGTAGTTACATCTGTTGGTCAAGGAATAAAAAGAATTGCATGTTCCATCAAGGTTAATGTCCAGTAAGATGCATAGCATCCATTTCAGTTTTCTATCCTAATGTCAGTTTTTAATATATGATTAGGATGAACAGATATGTTCTAATCCATCTGCTCTGAGAACTGTGACAGATAGCCTGCATCAGATACCAACAGATGATCAGTGATGGCTATAATTAGAATAGATGTAAAAATACAGCGCATTTGTTTATATTCTCAGAAAAGTAGTCAGGATAATTGATTAAGGCCTTCAAAAACTATGTCAAACACCAGTCATATTGAGATTAATTTAACTGTGTTTCTGCCCTGACATCTAAGGTAAAGGACTCTGCAAAGTGCGGTTCTCCAAAGCCAAAGCTAGGAGTCAAATTTCCATACAGGTATTAGAGTTTAGATAAGATGAGCCAGATGTGAATAGGAGCTACTCCTCCTCATGAGGCTGTTTTTAATCAGCCATTTCCCTGGAGTAGCACACAATCAATGAGCTCTAAATCCTGAGGCTACCTGCATTCATAGGAAGACCTGCGAACATCATTACAGAACTTACAATTGAGCATATGTGAAAAAATTAGAGCAGAAATTAGGGGTAAGAAAGGTTAACATCAGAAGTCTTACTTTGGTACTGCTCTTTTAGAAGGTCTTAAAGAGATAATTTAATTTTTTCTTAAAGTATATTAAACCCTACTAAATGCAGATACTACTCGATTAAAAGATCACGGTAAATAAGCCAAATGGAAAGTTGTTATTGATATATGTTAGCCAGAGTGTTTGAATATGTATATTATTTTGAGAAGATACATGTGTCAATTTCAGCATGAGTAAGTACATCTAAAAGGGCTTGTCGGTTTTTTTGTTTTTTGTTTTTTGTTTTTCATTAATAGTACTATGGCTAGAGAGCATGGCTTTAGGAACCCTGTGTGATACTTCAGTGTGACTGCAAAGTCAATTGATACACTGTGTCTTAAGCTAGTGTACACAAGGAAATTTAGTTCCACTTGATAAGACACATACTTAATTGGCTTTAAGGAAATAACCAAGGTAAAGAATGATGTGCAAATGAAACAGAGAACTTGGCACTTGACTGTATGGAAGCCCGTGAGCCATGTGGCTTAATTGGGGCCAGTTGGGATCATTTAATGATTGCTGTCAGAAGATCAGATTTAATTCTCCTTATAAGAAGACCACAGTGGGATAGAGTTAAACAAATTGTCATCAGAGGTTTCAGATGAACAAAGCCTTAATTAGGTTGATTAGGATGCTGTAAAAGAGATGAAGAGAATAGAAAAATTGATGAATCACTGGTTTCCATGTTGAGCCACATGTAACAGTAGTATCAAATATCTACATTTTGAGAGACATTATTACAGCATTTTGAATATTATGTACATCAGATAGAAGGCTTTTGTGTAAACTTTCTAAATTTCTGAAGTTCAACTAGAGACAAAAATAAATGACATTCAGTGGAAATAGTGGGTCATTTATCAAGCTTATTCTTCTTAATGTATAACAAAAACTGGCAGGAGGACAGTAGTATTTCTTTCCATTTAAAGCTCATCTTTAAATATTAAATAAAGAGGGAAAATAAGTAACAACAGAGGCAAATTATTTTAAGGACATAATTTTCAATCGTTTAACGTAGTATTGGAGTGTAAAATAAAACAAAGCCTTTTCTTAGAATGTCCTTTTAACCATTCATATCACAATCTTAGTAATACTGTGATTACTTACTGGTGATAATACTCATGACTGCTCAGGTGTCTTAAAATGTACTCTTACTGTTTCATCATTACATTATGAAAGACTAAAATGTGATTTTTCCATTTGCTGCAGTTTTGCAGGAAAATGTTCTCTCTGCACACACCCACCACCATACACACACCAATGTCTCAGGAAGGCTAAAAACTGTGTCCAGTACATACAGGTTTTTGAGAAAGAAATTTGTAGAATATTTCCATTTTAATACTGAAATATGACACAGTAAAGATTAAGAAAATAACGAACATAAAATTTTTTTCTGACAGGATTATGAGATGCCTGGGAATTCAGATTTTATTATAATACGATGATAATGTATAATAGCAGCCTCTCCCCTTTCAAGCCGAGCTTGATTTGAGGGCTGACAATTTTGTTTCACTGATACTGGTGTTGTATAGTGCTTTACTTGCTTTGTTCAATAACAGCAACAAAAAAATCCAGCTGCATGTTCTTACTGAGAGGTTACAGCTGGGGAACAGAGCACAGTCTGTGATGCAAAATAGTAGCTCTGAGATGAGACAGTGCAGGAGTTACCTTTGTGGTAAGCTCTGCCACATCACTAAAGGAGCCTTTGAAAGAAAACGTGGTGGCTGTACTGTTGTGAAAAATTAGGAAAACAAAGGCATGGTAGAACCACAAATTAATTACTTAATATGATGTGGAAAGACAAAAAACTGTGGTGTGGTTCAATAGCACGAGGCTCTTGACATATTTAGACCATTTGGACTTTATTTTGGCATGGGGAATGGAGAATGCTGTTTAAGCTGCATTGTGAAAAAATGTTCAAGACAAAATATGCCATGGAAAACCATGACAGGGAAGCTGCGCTTCCCCCGTGTTTAGTAAATTGTTTATAATGTAACACAGTTGTTTAAAGGTATGTGTCTCCTAAATTCTAGAACTCTGTAAATAAAATGATTTATGCCAGTGATAATGGCAGGTTAGGCCCACTTATTAAATTAATTGCAGAGGTTTTCAAAACGAGTTCCTTTTTAGCCTTATTATATTTCTGACATACATTTCATCTCCTTTTGTCCTTGGGGAAAGATATTAAAGTAGGACTGGAAGCATTAATGTAGAGTTTTCAGCAGCCGTGGTCATTGGGAAAATTGATATATTTCCCTAGTTATTTCTACTTTTGCAGCCTGAAGCTCTTCCATGACTGATACTTAAGAGAAACTTCTTAATTTTTATAAGACTGTAAATTTTTTCTTCATATAATGATTATTGTTAAGGAATAAATGAAGCATTACCTGTTAGAACTTGCTCATCATTAGCTTTGCAAAGTGAAGTCTTCATGGTATGTGTAAGGACTATGATTCACTTGGTAACCTCATGGTATAAAACGGTCTTCATTTTATGCCTCAGAACTGAAGCAGTCTTATAAGTAGTAGGCCATGTTTCCAGTACTGCTATGGACCCACTTTACATATAATACCACCTTTAATGACCATAGCCATCCTGCACATCAGGAAGTTTGTTCCCGGGGCATCTGGGTGGCTCACTTGGTTAAGCATCCTGCTCTCAACTTCAGCTCATGTCATGATCTCAGGGTCGTGGGATCAAGCCCCACGTTGGGCTCCATGCTCAGCAGGGAGTCTGCGTGAGATTCTCTTCCTCTCCTTCTGTCCCTCCCTCCCCCCTCCCCGCCCCACTAGTGTTCACTCTCTCTCCCTCTCCAAAATAAATAAATCTTTAAAAAAAAAAAAAAAGTTTGGGAGCGCCTGGGTGGCTCAGGCGGTTAAGCATCTGCCTTTGGCTCGGGTCATGATCCCAGGGTCCTGGGATTGAGTCCCACATCAGGCTCCCTGCTCAGCGGGGGGCCTGCTTCTCCCTCTCCTGCTGCCCCTGCCTGTGCATGTGCACACACGCTCTCTCTCTCTCTCTGTTAAATAAATAAATAAAAGCTTAAAAAAAAAGTTTGTTCCCAACTTGTTGTAGGGAACAACAAGCTGAAGTTCAGACCTGAGCTTCCTAACTCCAAAATTCTTTCTGCTTCCACTCCTTAGTATAAATTCTTCTTCTTCCATATATGAGATGCTATATAAATATGACAAAAGATTAAGTGAGGTTATCGGCCTGCTTCTATACATATGAAAATGTTCTCAGGAGTAGTCATCAAAAATAACAACTGAAGAGGGGCGCCTGGGTGACACAGTCATTAAGCATCTGCCTTCGGCTCAGGGCATGATCCCAGCGTTCTGGGATCGAGCCCCACATCAGGCTCCTCCACTGGAAGCCTGCTTCTTCCTCTCCCACTCCCCCCTGCTTGTGTTCCCTCTCTCGCTGGCTGTTTCTCTCTGTCAAATTAATAAATAAAATCTTTAAAAAAAAAATAACAAGAAAAAACACACCAAGAAATGAAAATTTTAAAATTGTTTATCAACTAAATTATTAGCTCCTACTATATAGGCCTGGCAGTGGGGTAGATACTGGGAATACAAAAGTGGGAATTCGAAAGTGAGACAAAACAGAGTTGGCTCACAGATGTCGAAGAAGACAGGCAATTTCAATTATGACAAGTGCTACAAAGGAAGACATGGTGCTATGAGTCCTCATGGGGGACTTAACTGCAGTCATGAAAAGATGGACTGCTTCCTGGGGGGGTGAAATTAGAGCTGAGATGGAAGGGAAAGGAAGAAGTTAAGGAGGCACAGAGGGGAAGCAGGAGCATTCCAGGCAGAGGGAATTGCACGTGGAAAGGCCCTGTGGTAGGAAGGAGCATGGCATGTGTGAGGAACAGACAGATGACATTATTATTTGTGTGTGATCCTATGTTACAAAGACTTGAAGATGACTCAAAATCCCATCATATTGACACTAAATTGGAATAAATTGAGAAAATAACTTTGTGTTTGGCATGATGGTACTTACCCAGTGGTAAATAATGGTTGTTTTTTTATTATCTTTAGGAGGGTAAGTTTCGGCTGTGTGTCTAAAATGAGCTCAGCTTGCATTTATGGCTAGGGTAACATAACATGCTATATAGAACATCATAAACTTAGAAGTGGAAGAATGACTTTCAGGACCAAGGAAATATTCCCCAATTTGTAAGACATCACGTAGTTCAGTAACAATAAGAATAATAATAATTATATCTTTTGAAGTTCAAAATACCTCTTAAGCAGAAAAAAAAAGTAAAAGTTCTACTTGTTCCTTTTAACCAAAATATAATTACATGTCTCACATGTCTTTCAAATATATCATAAGGTAAAAAGTTAAATGTATCAAGTTGTACCATAATGAGCAGAGTTTTCCACTTAAAATAACATCGAATCATTTAATTATTTGAATTAGTAATACCGGGCTTGCAGCGACTGGGCTTAAGATAATTTTTGTCCCTTACTAAGAATCCAGTTTGTATTTATTTAACGGTATAATTTCTTGTGTGATACAGCGTCCTTGGTTTTCAGCCTTGAGTTTTTATAAAGCATTATATGAAGATGCTAGTGTAAGTGAAAATGTGAGTCAGTGAAGAAGTTATTTGCTAATATGAGTAAAAGAAAACCAGAATTCTTTCTTTGCAAATTGACATCACATATTTTAATGCTTTATCATTATTCATGGGCTGTTTTTATTTAAGTGACTGCATTGTGCTTACCGTAGCAAAATACATGCTTTGCAAAGATAAGTTTAGCAGAAGAGAATTAATTTCTTCCCACATCTTTTAATGTGGCATGGCAGTCTCACTCTACGATCAAAACACATAACTGAAGGTTGTGTTTAATTTCTAAATCAAAGTGTTGTGGGAAGATGATTGAAATCTGAAGATGACTCAGATCCACTTGATATGTGGTTTTCTTCCTACAGAAACCTTATGGTAGACTGCCATTTCCATGTTAGAAGGAACCTAATAGTGATGAGATTGAAATAAATAGTTTCACTATATACTGAAAGCTTATGTTCGTTTCTTTGGTTCTTACTCTGAAATTTTTAAAAGCACTCTGAGACCTTCAATAACATAGGCATCTATTCCCCCCACCTACTCTATCTTTTTTTAAACTATGGGTACAAAGAAGTAGCCAATGTGTCTTCCTAACAAACACTGATATTTTGGGGGGCAGTTTTTGTAATTTTTTTTTTAACCAAAAATAAAATGTATCCAGTTGGCTCTTTGCCTATATAGAATTCTTCATTTGCCTCAAAGGGTAAATTAAGATTATATGGCTGCATTATCCGTGTCAGATGATTTTTGTGAGGCGTGATAAAGGTAATTGTGATATATCTCCTACTTCATCAGAGTGGACTTGTTTGTTTTTTTCTTTTTATTTCTTAAAGAAATCATACAAAATATTAACCTAGAACAGAGATGGATTTTTGTTAGGTGTTTTAAAAATAGAAATAAAAAATTGCGTCCCCTCGTCTGGATTTCTGTCATTGTCCCTTATCTGAACCTCTCAAAGGCCTCTCTGTGTGTGGTGTGCAGTACAGCACACTCAGACACTTCTGCTCAGAGAAGGAAGTGAAGAGTTTTGGTTCCCATTTTACACTTCTGGAACAGTTTAGGGAAGGAAGCACCTTTACACCTTTTATTGTTCGTGGTTGCTGACATCATATCCTTCCCTGACCAGTCTGTGCGTGTTTCCTGCCATTCTGTCAAGATTCTTCTGTGTTACGGGGAGGGATTTGTGGGAGGGAGGGAGAGAGAGAGGGAGGGAGGAAGACAGCAAGAAAGAGTGAGGCAGGGAAGGGGGGAGGAGGTGTGTGTCACTCAAGGGAACTTGTTTGTAAATGAGAGAGCTGGGGTAGAAGGATCTTTAGCATCTGTCCACAAGAAATTCTTCTCAACTTGGGTCTCAAAACCACTTTGCCTTCATCTGTCTGCTTATGCCAAACTCAAAGTGAACAGAAGCCTGCCATAATGAAGTTCCCCTTTTTAGTAAGCAGCCTGATTTTATTTTTCTTATATTTAGGTTGACAAAAAGAGAAAAAAAAATGCAGAAGACTGTAGCTCTATAGAGTGTAACTGTGGTAGAGCATTTCTTTTTCTTTTTTTAATTACTGATTGTTTCTATGTAGCTCTGTCATTTTCCAAGAATGCTTCTTTCATGTGGAAAGAAGTAGCGGCAAGGCTGCTGGAATTATTTTAAGCTTATGGTTGATTGTACATAATGAAAGTTCTCAGCATAACTTGAAATTCTACTACATGGAGTTTGCTGTTCTTTTCTTTGTATACATACAAAACAATTCTAAAAACTACTAAAATTATTTAATCTCTTCTTCGGCTTCTCTAGGCCTCCTACAAATTAATACTTGAAACTGACCTTACAATATAATTTTTGCATAAAAACCAGCTTAGAGAAGTAGTTATGCTAAGAAAACAACTACTGAGCTAGTGTTGACCTTCTTAAGTCTTTGAGTTTTTACTGACAGCCTCGAAATGTGGTGATCCATAATCAAATGTTCTAAGCCACGTTTCGTGACATATTTTACTTCATGAAAAAAATCGCATCATCACCGCGTAGTATTCTGCATATGTACATAATAATACCAAGTTTTGCATTTTAAAAATGTTCAGAAGGCAACCCTTCAAGAAATATTCATTTTTATGGAAAACAAGAAAATATTTTAATTTTACTGAAATTTAAGCTTGTTTCTCTTTACATTACCTTGCATATTTCAAAAAGGAAAATACATCCAATGGTATTTTCACCAACTCTTTTACATATATATTTGATATACGCATACAAATTTTTTCAGGCAAAATATTTCCCATCCTTTTTTAAGAATTTAAAAAAAAAAATCTTGCTGTGCTCTTTTTAAAAAGTGTCTCTCCTTTCAAAGTTGTGAAATACGGGGTGGTGATATGTAGGAACTCTTCTAAGTTTGGCTCATGAGGAGTTCTCTCTCTGCCTTTCTGAAGAGACTTTTCTCGAGGGATGTTTGTCTGCTTGTTTGGTTATTTGTATTTTGAAACCAGGATCTGTAGAAGTTCTCGTCTTCCCCGCCTTGTCACCACACTCTAATCTGTTCACCCTGACCTTCCACCTTAAAGTGAATAAGAGCTTAGGCAGGCATAGTCCTGTAAGCCGATAGTGCCACCGGCCTCAGCCAAATGAAAAGAAAGGAAATTGTCCCATATGCGTTTGCTGTGGATTCATGGGTTGGCTTTTCTGTGATAGAGGAAGCCTGTGTGTCTCTCTGGGGTCTTGCACATGCATGGGAAATGCCATTCTAACGTGCCGCTTGCTTCTAAGGTAAGACTATAGGAAACACAGGAAAGTTGCCCAGTTGAGTGATATTTAAGACGGTTTCTAAAAATAAATAGATAGACAGTATGTGGCAACAGTGAATATATAATGCAATTGTGCTTCGTGAATGTTTCATATTTTAATGTGATTTTAATGTCTTATTATAGCTAATTTTTTCATGTGTATTTGTCAAATGTGTGTTATTTATATAACTCTTCAGAACTTTTGAACTACTTCCAATGTTTAAAATTGCCGCTGGAGTAATAATTTTTGATGAGCACTGTGTGGTCATGATGTTACTCAACGTATATAGTATTCCCAAAGGCATAACTGAGCTGCAGTTTCATAGAAAAGCGTTGGGCAAAGGAGAATGGATAGTCTTAGTATTTAAGCAGCGCTTAATCCACCAGAACTAATTATATCATAATAGCTTCTGCAGTTAGATAATCACAGAAAATTTTAATTTAAAGAAATTTACTCAAGGTGATAAAGAATTTAGAAATTGAATTAAAGAAATCAAAAGACAGCTGATGATCAGACCAAGTGTGTAACAGCTTTCCTGTTCCAATAATTTTGAATTGGAGCCAAATAATCTATTAAGTAGCCAGGACATTGGCTTAGCATTACATAATACATGTGGGAATTTCTCAGGTCCCACATCAGACACCAACTAAAACAGGGAAATTCTGAGCAATGTGTAAAGTAGTTGCATTCTTTGACGTAAAACTGGATAGAATAATTGAAGCTGTTGCTTATAAATGAAGAATCCAACGTGGAATGCTTTCTTGTTAACTTCCACATTTCACGGCAATTCATTTTCATTACGTTCAGATGTTTTCAGATATAATTTAAAACAAAGTAAAATATATACTTTTAATACTTGGGTTCTCTGGGTTTGTTTTATATTATTGATGATCATTTCTTTAATTTTAATTCATGACCTAAAGGTATCTAGTATATAATATCAGGCTTCTATAATTTTGTATCTTACTCCCCAAAGACATATGATATGTCTTTTTAAAATATTTAAATTTAGAAAACTGATGGCTTATTATGAAAAGTGTAGTTATAAAAAAAAGTATCATTATAAATGGAGTAATACTCTAATTTTTTGCACCATTTCTTTTCTGTGAATGATTATCTTTTTTGATTGTTGTATTCAAGATATAGCTTAAGGGCTTTCAAGAGGAAAAGGAGATCTCACTGCTGATAGCTGCTTATTATGTAAGATTAAATATCCCATATTATTTTTACAGTGTTCTCATAGCAGTGACTTTTTAAAAATAAGATTAAAGGATTTAGATTTAAATTAGTTGACATTTACATATATCAAATAGCACTTTCATAATAGTCCATCCTATTTGCATAACGAGGGGACGTTATCACCTCTGCTGTCAAAACACGAGATTGTTTTCCCTTCAGAAATGAATTAGCTGCCCTACTTAGCATACACAGGTACATAAAGGTTCATTAACTCTCTGATTTAGGTAATTCTTCATAATAGAAGGGTGAAAATAGTCACCTAATTTCATTAAAAAATATTAAGGAACTCCTTGCAAAAGATACATTTCAAGTGTTGGGCTTTGAAGTATAGTTTTTGTCATTTAAATGACTTGTTAAATTACTTATGAGATTATTTTAATTATAAAAACAAACCGTTCCTATTTGATGTGCTCCTGCATGGGATATACCATGTGCTTTTAGTACTTATTTTCATTCATTTGATTGGCTTACTTTCATATAGTTCTCTTTTTTAAAAAATTAGAATATGATCGCTCTTATGAAACTGCCTTTCTGTTAAAGTGGTATTTAATTTTTGTCTTTTGTCCAGCAGGAACGAATGCAGGAATTTGGGAACTGAGCAGTGCAAGTGCTGAAGAAGGAGATTTGTTTGGAGGAAACAGGAAAGAGAAAGAAAAGGAAGGAAAAAATACATAATTTCAGGGACGAGAGAGAGAAGAAAAACGGGGACTATGGGGAGAAAAAAGATTCAGATTACGAGGATTATGGATGAACGTAACAGACAGGTGAGTGGGGTAAACTTTTTCCTGTATCATTATTTACATGAACTATTTATACATTTTCCCCAAGTATTTTAAAGATACTGAAAACATTTTGAACTTAGAAACATCCATTAAGAAAAGTTTTAGTGAATTAAATTGTGGCCAGTTAAATGCTAATATTCTATCACATGTAAAGGGGGGAAAAAATCACCTTGTCTGTTAGACAAGTACTTTACACATTCATGATTGTTCACTTTTTATTTCAACATAAATTTTGAATGGGCACTGTACTTCTGTAATACGAATAGCTTAATAATCAAGAGTTAATAAGCATAACATTGCTACACTACACGCATCATCAAACAAAGATATTCTTATATGCATGGGAATGAGGCCTTTTGTGGTCATCCATTTAAAGGTTTAGAATATAGGCTTATAAAAATGGCTTTCATTGTATTCACAGTAAAAGAGACTTTGAAATGTATTTAAAATATTTAGCATTGTGCTGACAACAACAAACACCCTTACAAAATATTAGTAACTTAAAACATAGAGGCAAAAACTATTAGTTAATTCACACCATTTTCCTTAAACCATGACTTTTATAAACAAAGAGGCAGAAGACATTACAATTTTTTTCTGCAACTCCATTGATAAAGCTGTATAAACCCATTAATCTATCCTAAAGATTTTATATATCCAAATGCTCTATTCAGCAAAGACTTGTATATCATGAATATCTGTGATTTGACGATTTTTCTTCACACTTGGGGAAAGTGCAGTTAGTTAGATGATATAAGGATAGCTGGGTGGTTTGTATGCATTCTAGTATTAAATAACAAATAATGGGAGAAATTATGTTACTACCAGATCCCAACCATTACAAATGGGTAATGGAACCTGAAACACAGGCATTCCCTGACCATGGGAGAGAAGAATGTTTTACTGATTGCCCACCATACTGATTTCCCCCATATAAAGACACTCTATCTCTCCGGTTGTCCCTTTCTGTCTTCTTGGAATTGCAAGTGAGACTAGAACTGATTTGTGGTTTAAGGTTTTTTTTTCTTTTTCCAGTTTTATTGAGAAGTAATTGACATACATCACTGTATAATTTTAAGGCACGCATTGTGTTGGTTTGATTTACGTATATTGTGAAATGATCATCACAATAGGTTCAGCTAACATCCATCATCTCCTATAGATACAATAAAAAGAAAAGAAAAAAGAAAAAGGAAACAAATTTCTCCCTGTGATGAGGACTTCTAGGATTTACCCTCTTAGCAACATTCCTGTATATCATACGGTGGTGTTAACTGTAGTCACCATGTCGTACATTACATCCCTAGTACTTATTTATCTCGTAACTGGAACTTTGTACCTTTTGACCACCTTCATCTCTTTCTCCCTCCTCCCACCCTCCACCTCTGATAATCACAAATCTGATCTCTTTTGGTGAGTTTGTTTGTTTTTTAGATTCTTTGTATAAATGAGATCATATAGTCTTTTCTTTCTCTGACTTATCTCACTTAGCATAATGCCTTCAAGATTCATATATGTTGTTGCAAATTGTAGGATTTCCTCTTTTTATGGCTGAATAATGTTCCTGTGTGTGTAGCCACTTCTTTATTCATTCATCCATTGATGGACACTTAAGTTGTTACTTGTGTAAATTATAATGAATAGAAGTTGTTCTTTATGCCATCAAAGCCAGAATGTCATGAAGAGATAAAGAAACGTTTTAGATTTTCAAGTTTATACCCAATTAAATTATTATATTTAAGGTATGTATGACTTGAACTATTTTTGCCTGAAAATTGAGCTAAAGGATAAATAAAGGTTTATGATGGATTTCTTCATTATTTTCCTACACATTGTATATTGCTATGGGTCAAGCCAAAAAGTAGTAATTCTGTCAATATAAAACCACAGTATTTCTTAGTTGGCTTATAACTTGAAATTGAAATTAAGATTGAAATATTGAATACCATGTACCATTGATTGTTTAGACCCTGTTATTTGGAATAGAATCTATTTTGAGTGTAGTCAGAAGTTGCATGAATTAGCACCTACATTTCATTAATAATACCAGGTAATTTTTAGGTTCATGAAATTTATTGTATCTTCCTTTTGCTTACAAAGAAGAAAATTTTTTAGGTTGAATTCATGAGTTTTCATTATGCTTTATGAAGGAACATAAAACACACAGGGATGCAAGAATTTTAGCACATACTTTTGAGCTAATAATTGAAAATCTTTTCTTAATTTAAATATGGTTGTGTCTATAATTGCTGTTACTCTTATCCATGTCAGAAGTCATAATAATTTTAGGAGAAAAAAATTGCTTGAATTCAGTTCAATTTAGATTTTTTTTTAATCCTGAAGATGAATTCGTTAATTTTATTTTATAGAAATTTAGGATCTATGTAGTCTTCTCCACACTTTGGTACAGCAAGCCCTTCACTCATACTCTTAAATCGAATTGGTAAAATTGAAAACTGCCATGTTTTAATGTATATTTATTTCAGTGATTATTTTAGATGGCTATTGACAATCTCCAACATCTGTCTTACTTATAAATGTTTGTTATATGTACCACTTACCTACTACAAGAGTGGTCATGAGAGCCTAAAAGATGTACATCACTTCTGTAATCAACACTAGCAAATCTGCAGGAGCAGATCATCCCAATTGTGGAGGCACCCCTAGCCTGGGCTTCCTTTAAACTATGTGTTCACATGTTGAAAGAAAATGTTAACTGCTTTGCTGTTTTTGAAGCTTACCCCACTGCAGACTCCCTAACAGAACTTCACACAATGGTTCACTGTCATCTTTTCTTAAAAAGTCGTAAAAGTCTGCTCTGCCTTTGCAGGTGTTTATTTGACTATACAGAAAACAGAGTGTGTTTTTACAGAATAAGAAATAGAGACTTAAAAGTGTGAAATGAAATATTACAAAGCTGATATATAAGCTGAATAGCCTTAAGAACTAACACTGCTATAAAACAGAACAGCTAACTGTTTCTATTGAATTTTGCCCTTCCTCCACCTTTCATAATGGACATAGGGAGAACAACTAAAATTCAGAAATTCCACTTGTATACATAAAATAGTTTAAGAGAAGGAAAAAAATTAGCAGCTCTTTTTATTGTTCAAAACCTATCCAGAGTTTCTGAATTTATGAAGACTACTTATTTCTCAATTTCTAACATAAACTGGATGGATTTCTTAAGCTAGTATGTAAAAATAAATAAAATCATGAATTTTTAATGTATCTTAAAGAAATTTCCGGTTAGCTTAATAAAAGCAACATGTACCAAGAATTACATATGTATTATTTCATTTAATTTTTATTAACCCCATTTACAGTTGAATAGTTCATATTTTTATTAAATCAACAAATAGTATTAGATTGCAACATGCCTAACATTAAGTATTCAGTGGTAAACCAGACTAGTCTCCCACAGTTTATCATCTGCCACAGAAGTCAGCAAACTTTTCCTATAAAGGGCCAGATAGCAAATATGTTTGACCTTGTGAGCCATATGGTCTTTGTCTCAACTCCTTACCTCTGCCCTAGTCACGAAAACAGCCATGGACAATGTGTAAATGAATGAATGTGTCTGTGTTTGAATAAAACTTTACTGACAAAAATGGGACGGGCTGTATTGGGCCTGTGGGCCAGATTTTGTGGATCCCTGGCTTAGTGGGATGAAGCAGACATGAGATATGCAAATATATAATAAAAATGTTGTAAATAATGTGCTATGAGTGAAATTATCAAAGTGCTATCACAGTATAACAAGAGATGTTTTATTTAGATTAGGGATTTGATGAAAGGTCTCTCTGAGGAAATGCTAAAAGATGGGAACTAAGACATGAGTCAGAGTTAGGCAGGTGACAACATTCCAGATGGAACAATATTTGCAAAGCTCCTTAAGAACGGAAAGAGCTTGCTCAGGGGCCAAGGGAAAGCTTGTGGAACTTGAGTCTGATGTGTATGATTTTAGAGAGATGAGAGAAAAGATTAGATGCTAGGCAGGGCCCGATCATGCAAGGCTTTGATGTCAGATAGTAATGCTAGGTGGTGGCCAAGATTTGGAGCCCACATCTTTCAGATAAAAAACAAAACAAAACAAAACATGCTTTTCTCAATTATGTCATGCTGCATCCTGTGTAATATAATGGCTAAGAGCATGGTTTTGTGTCTTTGCTTTTCCCAATTACATCATACTGCATCCAGTATAACATAATGGTGAAGAACATGGTTTTTAGACACACATGAACCTAGCTCTGGTCCCAGTTCTGCCAACTACTAGCTGTATGACCCTCCAGCAGGTGACTTAACCCCTCTGAGCCTAATCAGTTCCCTCATCAGTAGAGTGAGGGTTAAAATATAGTACCCAGCTCATCAGGTCATTGGGATAATTAAATTAGGGAGTAAATGTAAAGCATCTAACATATAATAAATGCCCAATAAATGTACCTATTAGCTGTTCCTATTAAGACCCAGGCTGTTTGAACCATTAGCTCTTATAAGTTCATGTGACTTCCATCAAAACAACTCCTGCGCTGTGTCACACACTAAAGAGTCATACCTGAACCTTCATTTCAGGAGGCTTTTACCTTTAAAAGGCTATCAGGGAGCTGGAAGGAAAAGTGGAACAGAGCAGAGCAGGAGCACAAAGGCACCTTTGGAAGCTCACAAGAAGCGAGAGAATCCTTTCAGAGCAGGAGCACTGACGGCAGAGGATGGCTTGCAGACCAGAAGGAAAATCACAAACATTTGCAGAGCAGGGCTTGTGACAAGGATGGGAAGTAGTTTTCTAAGTTCTATGCTTGTGAGACTTACTTTCAAGTGTATATTACTGACCAAGTTATTTTGAACTACTTATCACCATTTTTACCACTTCCAGCTTCCAGCGTATTCTAACACTACCATTTTAGTGTCTCCGTCTGCATTCTTTGTTTTTACCTCTTAAGTACCTTAAGCAATCATGTTACCCTCCTTCATATGGTCCCAGGAAATACGCTCCTGAAAAAGCCAGATTTTTAAATGAGTTTTGCCCTTGTATGACTCTTTTTTACAAACGGAATAGACAGAAATCTGTGATATCGGTTGTTTCTAGAAGAAGGATATATAAAAATTAGGCTTGCTTAACCTAAACTGTCTATACGTGTATGTTTGTATTTTAAATTTTCAGCTTCCCCACTTTGAAAGGATAAAAGAGGTAAATCCAAATGCATTTGTGTGAATTGTTATAAAAAGGCATTTAAATGTTTGAATACTTGTAAGGGAAAAAATATTTGCCAAGTAACACAGTTAGGGCCTAAGATAGTAAGTTAAGGGAAAAGGATTTTTAAATGTCTTAAGTTCTCTTCCGTCAGGTCTAGCACACTAATAGTTTTTGCCAGCAAACAAAATTTCATGTAATTATCAGTGTAATAACTGGAGCACAAATTAAAGACAATTAGCAGCATTCTCCTGTTAATAGAACAAGAGAATCCCCTTATGACTAAAAAGAATTCAGAGATCGTAGCTGTTAAATTTTCTAACCTTTTCTCCTTTCTTATGCCCCTATGTCAGTTTCTTTATACAACTTATAAGTTATCTTAAATGGGCTCAGAAAAAAATCCTCGAGAAATATGTGCAGTGCAGATACAACCTCTGAACAGTTCCTACATATGGATGTTTTTAAACTAAATCTGATATTTTTAAAAGTAAACTGAGTAAAAGAGATTTATTGATTTCCTCAAATGACTCTGTTTTTAAAAGAAACGAATATTACTCCTTACTTTCTCCTGCTTTCCAGTATTTTAGGCCGTTCTTAGAATTTAAGCAAAAATTTCAGGGGAATTTTTATTGTAGTGTTCCTTCAAGGTGATATCCAGAATACCAGTAAATAAAAGGCTATTTACAGTTCTAAACTTGAGAGTAACAGCCTACTAACCTACTCTAGATGTAAGGAACTAGATAATTTAGAAAGACAAATAAATTGCTTCAGGAAGTAACTTTGTGGTGAATTCTGAACCATGAGTCAAAGAACAGAGTAATCCAGTCATAAACTTTTCCTTTTGTCATTTGCACAAACAGAACTTCCAGAATCATTAGTTGTTAGTATGCATACCAAGCAAGTATATACTATTAGAGAGGAAATTATATTTAAAATACTATCAGAGAGTTATCCTGATAACTGATATCCTGATATTACTGTAAGAGAGTTCGTCAATGAATGTCTGGAACCTTGTTTTAAATCAAGTGAATAAAAAGTTCAAAAAAAATCACAAAAGCGTTGATTTAAATCTAAAATAAATCCACAAATACCTCATAATGATGATTATCATGCCTTTTTTTCCCTCAGTGTCATTTCTTAACAGCTAACTGCCTCCCCTAAACTTGGTTTTAATAAATGAAATTAGGGTGTATCATAGTAATATGTTAGCACATAGTAGTACATTTCAGGATTGAATTATAGGGTAAATTGAGGCACCCTGTGGTTGCCTACTTAAAGGTTCCCCATGCACATAAGTTAAATCATTCTTTCATTAATCTTAAAATCACCAAGGGGAAAAGTTTTGTTCAGAGAGCTGGAATTACTGGTGATTGAAGAGACTGAAAAAGGAAACCAGAAGGGAAAAAAATGTACTTTTGTGACTTTCCAAATCAAAGAAAGAAGTAGCTATAGTGCTCAGATGTACATTTAACAGCCATGACATCAGGCCATTCGTTTCTATTCTATTCCTACCAGTTTAAAAACTATTCACAAATTGTCTCCCCACTATATGGTTGAATCATAGAGATAGCGCACCACACACTTGGTATGTGTCCCATACATGTGGGATAGTTTATATTTGTATCAAATAGATCTGTTCCTTTACTACCAGAGAAGTATTGTCTCAAATGCTATCAAACTCATTCATTAGCTTTCCTTTGATAGGGAATCCAAGAAAGGCCAAAAGTTTCACAAGGAAAAGGATAACGATTTCCTCCATGTACTTGAGGGCTTTAAGATGTTTTGTTGTTTCAGTTCTAATTTGAATTCGTCATATAATTTCCACTTAAAACTATCACTTAGAAAAATCCCGATGCTTGTATTTATTGTATCTCAATCATTTTGTGTAGAAAGTGGCATTGAATGGCACCTTCCACCTCTGCAAATGGATGCACACCCCATTCTGTCTGCTACAAGTCACCTTTTGCTTTGCAAATGCACAAACTGTGTGACATTGTATTACTGAGAAACCAACCCTAAAAATATTAACATTATAAATAGACCACATAAACCAAGAGGTTTCTTCCAAACTGTAGATTAAAGAACATGTTGCTAATTTTTTCAAAAGCTACGTCCTTTGCAGTCTAGACTTCCTCTAACATTGTAATTTATTCGTTTAAAATAAGCTCCTTCAAAAATTATTATGATGAAAGTATTTTTAAAGTTTACATCCTCACATACTCTTATTGGAGACAGTATGGCAACTCCCGTTCCCCACCCCCAGAATAATAGCTTTGGTTTAAAAAGAAAAATAACATAATTAAATTGAAGTAAATGAAATTCCGTAATATGGAATATATATTTGCATTTCTTTTGAAATATGTTGAACCGCTAATAGGAATAAGAGAACCACTCTAAATGTTTAGAAATTTGACTTTTAATTTTAAGTTGGAACAGCTTAGCTTAAGAAATCACTAACATTTAAATAACATTTCAACAAACGCAACTGTTTGGAAACTACCACGGAGACAGCCTCCTGCCTTCTGTCTTGCGAGGATTGATTTGGAAGGCCCTGAGGGAGAAAATATTGGAGTTTAGGAGGTAAAACTGAAGCCATCGTGGAAAGGAAGAAGTTACACTCTTCCTGTTATGACAGGAAACGTAGACAAATGTGCTTCCTGAGCATTTGCTCAGCAGGGAATGAAGTAGTCTTTGACCTTTACCTTAGGTACATGTTGGCTTTGTGAAACTAGTAAACATGTTTTTGCCCCCAAAATATTAATCTGGTTTATTTGATTCTTCTCAGATTCAAGTGATACATTTTATGTATATGAGGTGTAGAGAAACAGAGATCTTTATTTTACGACTGCATCTACAGATTGAATTTAGAACATAAATCAGCCTTTTAACAAACCGAGCAGGCCTGAATGGCACATATAAAAAAATTAAAAACATACTGCATTATAGCCCTCTGTTTTAAAATCCGAAACATTCTTAGGCTTAAAAATGGACTGCAATAAAATCTTTTAAATCCTGATAAGTTTAATAATTGTAGATCATCTTTCTTCCTTTTCCTCATGTAGACAGATATATCAGAAATCAGCTATCACAAGTTTTAAAACCCAAACCCTGTGAGTTTGTGAGCAAACACTCGGATTTATTCATATGCATTCAATTATTTAACTGTAATCTCCTTGTTCAATATTTTTCCTCAAGTAATGTGCAGTGCACAAAATTTAAAGTTTTATTTTGGGGCTTAGGGGTTGACTTAGGTGAGGGGTTGGTAGAGTTCTAAATTCCACACTCTCCATCCCCTATTTTAATCCTTTCATTTTGTTCAGAATTTTAGGAACTACTGCTTGAAAACCCTTTGGAAATCCTGCTACTTTGCAGCGAAACACACGGCTCAATTTGCTTGAGGCTAACGAGGACAATAGTCCTCTTTGCAGCAGAACACACTGCTGTCTCATCCTCGCAAGTTATGCTGGAGGGTTACAAGCACATGGTAGCAGTCTGCTTAAAAGAGTCCCTCACTGCTCTTTAAAGAGCCTTTCATTTACGATGGCAGGCCCCGTCATTGTATAAAGGAGCGCTTGTCTAGAACACAAGTCTGCAGTGGCATTACTTCCTCCCACCGAGAGTAATCATCAAGCCTAAAGCTCACAAGCCTTTCTAATGACAGACTGAATTAAACAAAATAAAATTGAAGAGGAATAGTTTAGAACAGTTGTACCATTACTTACTGTCAGGAACAGGCCAGGGGAAGAAAAAGAGCATTTAAGAGGGCATTTCCCTTTTTTTCAATTAGAGATTGTCGCTGCAGACTCTTGACTCCATCCCTAACCCATTAAACACATAGGAAGACTTCGTGGCTCTGGATTAGAGAGTGCATTATATCTATGAACTGTCCGTCTTGTCCCTCATTAGTCACTCTGTTTCCTTAACCAGGAGGAAACTGAGAGATTATCTATGCTGGGGGTGAGGAGGAATGGATCGAAAATATTTTCATAGGATGAGGGTTATATTTATCATGACTCTAGATGGACCAAAAAAAAAAGATAAAAACCTCGAAACTTCGAAAGTAGAATTCCTTGGATACATTAGTCCCAAATACATTATAAAACAAAGAAACTAATAATTACTTTATGAGTTAAAGAAATGAGTAAGAAGTTCTCTACTCATTGAGCAGACTCACTGAGCAGTTCAATTAAGATCCAGCTGACAGTATTCTGAGTGGTGGAAAGAAGTGTTAGGGACCCATAGGTAAAATTATTGTTGCTTCCCGTAGTAATGTGTCGCAAGTTCTTTAGAGTTAGGACTCGGTTATTCTCTTAGATGTGAGCAGCTGCTGTTTCCAAAGGTCTTTTCCTTCATTTATTCGGAACTCTTTCCCGTAAGGTACAAGGACTCCCACAGTCACTATAGCAGGAAAGTTCTCCTAAGGTAACGTCATGAACAGAGCTGGGATTGGGGGTGAAAGGAACAGGCACACATGTGGCGTGGAGACTCATTATTAAATGCCCTTTCCATTACACGGTAGTCAAACTAATCTCCTTGCTCTGTAGGAAATGATACAGGACTTGTCCTCTGTTTTTAGAACTTGATATTTACCTTGCCTGTGTGTAAGTCGGAGTCCCACCTTTTTTGTTCTGCCTGTAAACAGACCTGTATTTTTTACCAACCAAAATGTTTCTCGTTTTGTGAAATTTAAATAAACATCCATAAATATAGAACTAGTGTGTGCCCACTGGTGCATGCATGTGATTTTCCCTGGCTTTAGTGGGAATGGCTGGAGGTCTTGAGGGCAGAATTGGCTACAGTGTCCACACAAAAGGAGCTTTGATTTATTGTCAGAATGTAGAAGCCAACTTCTTCTCAATTTTTGTATTATTAATATTTTTTAACTTAACCTAGAAAGCTATCCTTACATTAATTAATAGGTTATGCGCTACTCTGCTCGTACTCATCAAAATTGCTGACAATTCTTAATATACCTGCACGCTGTTCAGTGAACAGTTAGTTGATGGGATCCATGCTGTGCTGAACGTCAGCCCCTGAAATGCATAGTTATCTAAAAGAGGGAACACTCACTAATGGAATGAAGAATGAATTTTGTGTGAATTTCTAGTTCATCCAGGAACTAGTTTTGTGACCTTGGATATGGCAATTCATGTCTTTGTTTGTATCATCTGAGAAATGGGGATGACGAACTGTGTCATATCCTAACTTCAAAGAGACACTGTCAAATGTAGTGAGATAACTTATTATAAGGTCTTTGAACTTCTTAGAAAAAAGTCACCAAATGAAGTCTATACTTATCTAAAAACAATTATAAGAAACAGGATAATTTCACCAACAAAACTCACACACAAAATTTAACCCAGTCCAATTTCTCTATTATTCATTTTTACCAAATGCATATTTTCACCATAAATTAATATGACCAAAAAGGAAAATAACAATGTGAAATTTTCCTGTCTCAATGGTAACCTTCCTATTAACATGGTTAGAGCATGCACAGAAATTTATTTTTAACCATTCATTTTGGATTGCAAAAAAAAATGTGTAATTCCACTGTCCATCTATCCATTCATTAATTCAACAAATATTTAGACAAGTATTGTTCTGGGACCTCAGGTTACAAGACTGGAAAAGAGATGTTCTGGGCTGTTCAAGGTCTAGCTGAGAGAGAAACTCTAGTCTAGACATAATAATGGTAACACAAGTTGTCAGGTTCTAGGACAGCAATCTTTTACAGTATCTAACAAGAAATAACTGAGCCGACTACATCAGAGAAAAAATACTAATTGCTTTGTATAGTGTTTCACGGTCAAGAAGTCACTTACACTTTTGTTACCGCCCTAGGTTAACTCTCAGGACTCTATAAGATGCTTCATATAACCTTCATTTTACAGGGGAGGAAACTGGGGTTCAGATAAGTTAAACAATTTACCCAAGAGCGCACAGCTCGTAAGTGGCAGACCTCAGACTTGATTTTAGGTTCCCATGTTTTTGTTTCTATACCACACTGCTTCTTTAAAAATATTTTAATAAGATGAATTTTCTATTTTATTGATCTCTACAGTTATTTTTCTGCGCATTTTCGCACTGTCCGAAATTTAATATTGTAACTCAAAATCTGTACAGTCTTTGTTGTACCTCATCTAGCTACAAAAAATAAGTGACCCTGTTTTATTTCTTGGAATATGGAAATTAGAGGTGATTATGATGCTGTATTTATGAGATTGAGTAACCAAAATTTAAGGCATTCTATAGAATGAAATTGCAAAAATAGATTTTTGTTTTGAACCGTATTACCATTCACTCAGACTTTCCCCTTGACCTAGAAGTCTGTGCTACCTAGGCATAGAATCTGGACATCTAAAATCTGAAATACATATTTTAAAGGTTATTCTAGTCCAGCCTCCTGTTTAATTCAGGAACACCTACACCTTCCTCGATAAGCAGCTCTACTTGAACATATTCAGGAATGAACTGCTTCCTACTTTATGAGACAGGATCCACTCTTTGACAGTTTTCCTCACTAGATTTTCCCCTATTTTCAGCCTCTTTAAAAGATGTTCATTAGGGGCGCCTGGGTGCCTCAGTGGGTTGAGCGTCTGGTTCTTGGTTTTGACTGATGGGTCGTGGGGTCCAGCACCCGGCAGCAGGCTCCGCGCTCAGCCGGGAACCTGCTACAAAGATTCTCTCCCTTGCACCCCGCCCCCACACACACTCTTGCGTGCACTCTCTCTCAAATAAATCTTAAAAATAAAATAAAATAAAAGATTTTCAGCAGTGCTTTCTAGTTCTGATCTGTAGCATAAAACAGAATAACTCCTCTGCCTCTTCACATGGCCGCAAGTCTTCAGATCTTGCAAAGTGTTTGGCATATCACTTTTTTTTTTTTAAAGATTTTATTTATTTATTTGACAGAGACAGAGACAGCCAGCGAGAGAGGGAACACAAGCAGGGGAAGTGGGAGAGGAAGAAGCAGGCTCATAGCAGAGGAGCCTGATGTGGGGCTCGATCCCATAACGCCAGGATCACGCCCTGAGCCGAAGGCAGACGCTTAACCGCTGTGCCACCCGGGCGCCCCTCGGCATATCACTTTTAACTCTGTTTCTCTGGATTAAACATTCCAGATTCCCTCAGTGACTTCTAATGCAAAATGTTCTTAGATCCTACATCAACCTGTTTGCCATCCAATAGGCACTCTGATTTTGTCAAGTGTCATCTTACCGGTAGTACCTAAGATTAATGAGTACTAACAAAAGATCATTAGAATTATTAATTCCCACTATGGAACACTATAATTTTAGATTTTTTTCCCCAAAATCAGCCACCACATTAATTTTCCTCCAACCTGAGCTTATAGAATTGTATTTTTCAAATATGAACGAAGACTTTAAAATTACCTGTCTCATCATGTTATTTGTGACCAGCTTTCTAGTCTGTAGCAGGAGTTATGGATAGAGACTACCAGATTTATGTTAATACACAGGTCTGATAAGCATCTCTTCATCTAAACCAATGTTAGAAATGTCTGAGACAGAAAAGCTACTGAGCTCTGTGGCCCTTTACTAGAGACTTTCCCTTAAACTTAACATTGATCGATCAATTCATATTTAAATCGTGTAAATTACTACTAGCCAGTCTCAATTCTATAATATTGAGATGAGGACTTCATCAAATACTTTGCCAAATACATGTTCCTTGAAAATCTGAACTCACTGGAAGGTTCAATAAATTCTTGCTCAAAGAATGCAGTCATTTTGAACTCTTAGATCCTGCCCCTTTATCTCTGTATCTTGTGACTATAAAATTAAATTTTTATCTTCACACTTTATCATCCTTCATCATGAGTCATCTAGGCAAGGAATAAAGACCACTTTTCTCTGAACTTTTTGAAATATCTTTTTCTTCAAGTCTAGAGCATAGGTACATATGTATTTCTCTCCAGACATCTCTAGCTTCCTATTACAGATTCCAAAATGTTATAATTACTTTGTCTCAAGATTCCTCTCAGTATCATATAAACTTTTCAGTAAAACAAATACATATACCCAAAGTCTCTTATTTTTGAAAGATTAAATTATCAAAAAGTCAAGTAAAAAAAATACTTTAGCAGAAAATTATATTGAGACATTGACTATTTTTTTTCTTGGTAGCAAATTTTTGTTGAAATCCTACATAACTCAGGCTTTATAAAAAGTCAGCATAATTGAAAACTGGTTTCTCCCTCTGAAGTATTCAGACCTTGAAACTGCTAATTTAAAAGTAAGCAAACAGGGGCGCCTGGGTAGCGCAGTCGTTAAGGCGTCTGCCTTCGGCTCAGGGCGTGATCCCGGCGTACCGGGATCGAGTCCCACATCGGGCTCCTCTGCTAGGAGTCTGCTTCTTCCTCTCCCACTCCCCCTGCTGTGTTCCCTCTCTCGCTGGCTGTCTCTCTGTCACATAAATAAATAAAATATTTAAAAAAAAAAAAAGTAAGCAAACAAAACCCCTACAGCAGATCCTGCTGAAATAATTGTTAAAAAAATCTAAATGAGCTTAATCTTTACAAAAATTACTTTAGCTTGAAAGCTATAAAATCAAGGTTATCTTAATTCTACAAAAAAAGGACGTCTTTGACTTCATGCCACCATTTTTCAGAACTTCATCTTTTTCATCAAATTTGACCACAAACCAAACATTCAGACTTTAAAATAGACTATTTCCATTCCATAATCCACTGGTTCAGCAAATGTTCATTGAGTCTCCACTGGTCAGTCTGTATGAAGCCACAGATGGGGTCTTTGGGGAACTCGAAAGCCAACAGGAGAAGCAGACTCATCAACAACCAACTCTATAAGATTAGAATAAGTCTCAGAGTAAAGGTTTGTAAAAAGTCTTAGAGGACGACAATGCAAGAGGAATGAGTTTTATCTGAATATAACAATGAAAGCTTCATAGAAGAAATTGGCATTTAAACTAATTTAAGCCTTGCAGCTTGATTGGGAGCCTGCCAGCAACCAGATGGAAAGGGGGAGGGACATAATACCACAATCAGCTTTCACTGAGTACAAGATAAGAAATAACCAATATGGTAGGTTTCATTTCATATTTCATCTTGATTGGGTTAACATCTACTGTTATTTTTCTTGTGCAGTCTAGAGAGAAGGTTGGTCAGAAAACAAAAATTGAATTCACCTAACTCTAGATAAAAATACAATTTCGTATCATTACACATGACTGAAAATATAACGCTATTAACTAAGTAATGCATTTTGCTTCAAATAAAGAAAAGTGCTTTTAAGCCTTAATGAATTAAATGACTATTTTTTCTCCAGCCATGAGGAAGAGACATGAACAAGGGAGATATATATGTAATAGAAGCACCAGCACCTAGCACAAATGTCTGACGGGTCAATAAATGTTGCTTAGCATTTGGCATATAGAAAATGCTCAATAAAAATTGCTTGAATTACTTTTGTTTCTGTGAACAGATTTACCAGATTTCTTTAAAACTGATTTGTATGGAGCTGTATTTAATGAATGTGCCTTTTCTTAATTTCAAATTCTAATTTCAATTCCTGATTCATACTTAGTAAGTTCTAAAGTAATTGTAAATATAAGATGTGTGATGCCTGCCCTTATGCTAGTAACTCGAAGTTACTATAAAACTTAATACTGAAACCTCCTACTGCAGCATCATCATTCTATTTGGGACTGTTTCAAGAAGTGAAAGAAAAAAAATAAAATGGTCAGTGTTACAGAGTAATTTTGCTTTCCATGCATATTAAGTCTCTTTAATTCTGAAAACTAAATGTTGAGGTACAGTGTCCACTAAACAATACTGGCATAAATCTCTTTGTCAGTGCACCTTGATTGATGTAAGCACTGGAAAAGAGCATCTTTTTGCCTAACTACTATAAAAACAGTTTTCTACCTCACCTAAGGTTAAAAATATATTATTTAAATAGAAATGGACTTGTCCCCATTACAAATTATTGTCACGTTATGAAAAATGTAATCATTACAATACATTATTATATTTAAGTATAAAAGCTCTGAAATGCAATCTTTGTCATTGAGTGGCATATTTTAAATGAAGAGTAATATCCCAGGTCTCTTTAGAAAGCTTAATGCTTAAAAACAGTTTTATCTAACTATGCACAATGAGAGAAAAAGCATTATAAAATACATTTTGAGTATGCTATGAAGAATATGAACATAATACAGAATTAAATTTAGAGCAATTAAGAGTAGATTTTGAAGATATTTTCTTAAATGCTTTAATACAGTTAGCACCATTTCAGTTCGTAGCTTTAATGAAAAGAAGCTATATGCGCTGATTTTTTTGACAGGTATTATTAAATAAGTATGCATTATCCAGAAGCCTATTTGGTTACACAAAAGTTGAGGAGTACCTAAAAGTAAACACAAATAGTAGCTTTAATGATATTTCTGTGCTGAAATGTACTTTGATGGTGAGTGTTGTAACGTGCTAAATTCTGAGGTTGAGTACAACAGAAACCATACTGTATTGAGACATTCCACCTACAGTTTGTGGTTATGAAAGTCTGATTAAAAGTGGTTTTAGATATATGAAAGTATTTTGGGCCAGTGCCTTCTGTATTGAACCTACTCTTACACCGTTTCACTAAATAAAATACCAATGTGCAAGTGCATCCGGGTAACTAAATTGCATCTAAAATAAATATTATAAGACATTTTATATAAATCTATGTAATAATTATGATTCTTTATCCATTCCACAGAGATAGTCTTTATTTAACTCATTATTAATACTAATCATAACTCATCTGAATGAGTTTCTAGTGTGACAATCAGATATGAAAATAAAACACTAGGTATATTTTATTAGAAGCACCTTAGAAACACAATCAATAATCGTAAAACAAAAGGTGAGACTTTGGCAATTATTACAAAGAAAAATTGTCCCAAGTTGAAATGTAAATGATGTATTTGAGTAGATATTGACTAGCTGATGTGGTATGATAAATAGCATATTTTCCAAAGAATGATCAGAGGGGATTCCATATTTCAGCTTTATCTTTATATTAGGAATAATGAGATCCTCAAATAGCTTTAATCAGTAGACTCCTCAGAGCCACCAACATAGACATATTTTGTAAGTCCTTTTAATGTTCATCAACCAAGTGAGGGATGGGAGCTAGGTTTATTGAGCTTCAGTGTTAAGCACTGTGCTTAATACTGTACATTTATTTTGTGCAGTCCTCACAGCAACTCTAAGAGTAGTCGTTCTCTCTATTTTACAGATGAAAAATCAAACTCAGAGAAAAATCCAACTCGAAGAAGTTAAGTGAATTTCTCATGATTAGCACCTAGCATTCAAATCTGGGGTCCTCTTAATCCAGGCCCAGTGTTCTTCCTTTTCTACCATTCTGCCTTTAATGCAAATGTGATAAAACAGTATAATCATTGTTAAGTATAGATTTATCTTTCTAGAATTCTACTCATGAGCTGATAAAAAAAAAATTCATGGGAAAAGCCATCACAGAATTTTAGATAACGTTTATCATTTTGATATTTCTAAAAACGTCATGTGATAGTTTTCCCTATTTCATTTTTATACTACAGATCTTTATTTACCTTGTGCCCATATGTGTCTGCTGTTCCAAGCACTGGGCATACCACAGTGAGCATATAGAAATGGCATATGGCCTTGTGGAATATGCACTATAGAGGAAGAGACAGACATTAAACATGTGATCACACACAAAAATATACAAATTATGAAATGTGATAAGTGCTATTAAGGAAAAATAAAGGGTGATAGGTAAAACAGTATTAACAAAGTGTGGAGGATTGAGGAGACCAGGAGGTCAGGTTTTCTGTCTGCTCACCCACAGTTCCTGTCAACACATTTATTTAGGTGTGTGGGATGGGGTAGGATTCAAAGTTCACTCTGAGGTCTCTAGTTTGGGTGACTGAGTTTATTGTGAGATGGCTAAGTCAGGAGGGGGAGCAGATTGAAGGATGAAGATAGTGAGTTTAAGCTGTGGAGGTTTAAGAGACCTCATCAGATAGACATAGGACTGGAGGACATCCTTTAGGTGTCCGGAGACGAAAAAAAAGATGAGGAGTGGGAATCTAGATTTGGGAATTACACACAAATAGATATTAGATAAAACTGGACTGGCCTCTGCAAGATGTGTTAGATCTGAAGGTGAGAAAAAAAATTAAGTTGTCCCTTCAAAAATCAGCTAAATTAAGTAAGTCACCATTTCCCAGAGTATATGCCTCAAAAAACCTAGCTTTGAAAAACGATAGTAAGTGCTCCTCTAAATAAATAAATAAGCAAAGAAACAAACATTCTGTCAACAATAGGTTTGGGTGGAAGTTAAACAAAATTTAAAAGATTTTCCAGCCTTTAATATATCAACGTGTGGCTCATTTGCCAAATGTATTGGGCTACTGAACTTTTTGTCCTAAAGAGTATTTTATAGAGGTGATATTCCACGGAACACCTGCTGGGAAAGGCTGGGCCATATAAAGGCTTACAGTTAACAATGAGTGTAATCAAGATAGGAATGAAATTGGCAATAGTGAAATTTTTATTTGCATTTGGTACCCTTGCCAGGTAGGAAGTATTCAAAGTCAGAGCTGTTATGGATGGCTCATCAGGAGAAAGGCAGTGTGAAGAGTGAGTTTTGAAGATTGGGGATGAATTGAGGAGGGAGTGATTTCAGACAGGGAGATCATCTAGGACAGGAAACTGATAAGGACAGGAATGATTGAGCTGCCTGGGAAATAGACAAGAAAGTGTGAACCTGAGAAACATTTCGAGGGAAGGAATTATGGGACTTGGTAATAGATTAGATTAAAAGAAGAAAAAGGCAAAGATAACAATACAGTTTCTGGCCTGAGAGAGGAAGAAAGATACACAAAAGATTGAAAACAGAACTCTAACGGTATTATGACCAAAGTACTTCCAACTTTCCGCTGTATTTCTAGAAAACATAATACAGCACTGTCTGAAAGCACAGTCTTATCCCCTCGGGTGTTTTCAATTAAACTAAACAATTTTTAAAAAGTTTTGAACATGCACAGAATTTCTGAACACATCTAAAATGCTATGTTCATAATGTCATGTCCAGTCTTCACGTGGTCAAAAATGAGCTCCAAACTTGTAATTGGGAAAGATGTTAAACATGCTGAAATTAATTTTCTCAAATCTTAAACTGCTTCAAAAAACATGAATAGTTCTCTGGTCACCTTCATTAAAATGCCCTACATTAAATCTGGCATTTACAGTTTCACATTCAGCAACAAGCTAGAAATCACACTTTTCAAATTCTAAGCAGAAATTAGTTTTAGATTTATTTGCTTTCTTTCCAAATGTGTTAGTGCCCAAGGGCTCTGACAACGACACACTTTGTTTCACAAAGGAAAAGAAGTACTGTTTAAAAAAAAAAAAAAAGCATGCGTTTTCTTTTCCTTTAAAAAAAAAAATGCCTGTTTTTTTTCCCAGGTGACATTTACAAAGAGGAAATTTGGGTTGATGAAGAAGGCGTACGAGCTGAGCGTGCTCTGTGACTGTGAGATCGCTCTGATCATCTTCAACAGCACCAACAAGCTGTTCCAGTATGCGAGCACTGACATGGACAAGGTGTTGCTCAAGTACACGGAGTACAACGAGCCGCATGAGAGCCGGACAAACTCAGACATCGTGGAGGTGAGAGCGCATGCGTGGTTGGCGAACTCCAACTGGCAGAGCGGCGTAATGGTTGGGCCTCCCCTTTCCACACACGCGCGCGCACACACACACACTAATTCCTTTTTCTAAGGTGTTTCTGTCCCCACAGGTGCCCCCCTGGTTATCACCCCAGCGTTACTCCACCCTTTCTATTCCTGCAGAAAGCGAGTTAGAGTGATATGGTGATAGGGACAATGTATATCTGGTCCTTGCTAGAAATCAGGCACCAGGTCAACTACTGACCTCATCCTCCATGAGTCATCATTGCCCACGGCCGTATCAGGAAACCGGACTTGGGAATTGTGGCCAACACAGGGCTTTACTTACTTTTGATGGTTCCTTTTAGGTATACGCTAGTGTTGCAGCATTATCAAAGAAAAAAAATATTTAAAAATGAACTCACCCCAGCCTTATACTTCAATTTTTCACTTTGTCTCTTCTTTCTAATTCATTCTTCCTAATGCATTCTTACTGAAAGGGTAAAGACAATTATTCTGCTAGAAATGTTCTCCCCCCAATTATATCATTTAGTGTAGCATTGTTAATATACATGGAATCAGAAATCTGATGAAAATGAATTTCTAAATGTTAGCTTGGTGTTTTATCAAAGTTAGATTTTAAAACGTTTTATTGTGCCAGAAATAAATAAGCATCACATTAAACTTCAAAAATGTTTTTGATTCATTAGCATAAGTAACATTGCCATGCAGTTTTAAACACTTCCTGCATGTATCCTATTTAAATGTTATTGCCTTATAGTACCCTTCATAAACAGTGAATACTAAACCAAAAAAGATGTGCAATGAGGACTGCCCCTGTCTATTTCCTTCACCTGTCTATCTCCTCATGGTTACCTAGATTGTGATTATGATTGCTTTCTCAGAATTAAAAGAAAATTAATAAATTTTTCAAAAGTATGTATGCAGAGTCAATTTGCCAGAGTACAGGTTATTCTTGCCATTACTTTAGACTGTTCCATATTATGAAAAAAATCTAGCACTAATCCTGATGAAATTAATCAACCTCTCATTTTCATCTTCTTTTTACCTGTTATAATTGCCTAAGACTGATTCTCACGTCTTTGCCTTTTTTTTTGGAAGTTTTTTAGAAGTATTGAGCTGGGGCAGCTAGGTGGCTCAGTCTGTTAAGCATTCGACTCTTGATCTCAGCTCAGGTCTTGATCTCAGGGTTGTTGAGTTCAAGCCCCACCTTGTGCTCCATGCTGGGTGTGGAGCCAACTTAGTAAATAAATAAAATAAAATAATTTAAGTATTGAGCTGATGGCCTTTTATTTTATTTTATTTTTGCCTAACAAGGCCAAGCAAATAATTTCAGAAAACAAAAGTGAATAAGTAAACTTAATGTGGTATATGTTTAAAACACTTGCTGATTTGTATTACCAAATGTCAATTCAGTTTTTCATTGACACGATTTTAATTGTATGCCTTGATTTTGAAATTTAAGGTCATTTATAAAACTTACTACTATGTATTTCAGATAATATTTTATCCATGTGTACATATAACTCTGAAAATACATAAACAAACACGAATATGAACAGAACTTGTTGACTGTCAAATCTCATAGGTGCTTTAATGTGTGTGTTTGTGTATGTGAGTTTGTGTGTATGTGCACTCACACACATTTAACATAAGTCCCAAACACAAAACAACTCTATAGTCAAGACTCCATCTCATTACCAAAGCTGTTAGCACAAAAGTTTCAGGGAATTTGTCATCAGACCTAAACTGCTCCCGTCCTTAACATGATGTGAAATGCAATAGAACCATAGCACAGTAGTTGAAAAATGTGTTGGCTTTCAAAATTCGCTTTCTTAAAGGAGCTTAAAAATCTAGAAAATTCATTTTCTCAGAGCTTTAGTCAGGAATATACTGAGTGATTTAAAGGTGACTGAGAACTTCGCATTCTCAAGACTTCCATATTCTTGGACAGATGGGTATCTGAGCCAGACTTCTTTAAAAGGCTATGAGAAGAGCACTGGGTTACAAGTCAGAGGGCTTGCATTTGAAACCTTGTCTTGCGCATTCTTACTATGTGACAAGTTAGCTACTTCTTTGGGCTGAAGTATCCTCATCTTAAAAATGAAGGCATTGCATTTGAAAGTCCTTTGCAACACAATTCCTTAAAAAGCAATACTTTTAAAAGAGAGTAAAGAAGCAGCTCCATTATCTTGCATTTAATATCAGTAAATGAAAGTTCTGAACCTCTCAAAAAGACAGGGGGCTCCTAGATCAAACCTAGTGATGGCTTGATTCTTTGGATGAACAGAACATGTTATAAGTCAGTCCTGCTCAGCTCCCTGAATCACACATTCTTCACCTATTTGGCTTTTCCACTTTAGTAATAACAGAGATAAATGAGGAAGGGGTAAAGCGGGATCCCTAACCTTAATAAAATTTACATCACCCCCACATAGAGTATTTTTCAAAGTGTGCTCATTGAAATCACTATGCTTGAAATACTCGATGGAGAAGAAGGAATCTGGATGGAAAGCTGCATTTATAACAAGTTTCCCAAGTAATTCTTGCATACGCTAAGTTTGAAAACCTCTGCAGCACTGAGACATAAATAGTGTTGGGGCGCCTGGGTGACTCAGTCAGTTAAGCATCGGACTCTTGATCTCAGCTCAGGTCCTGATTTCAGGGTTGTAAGATGGAGCCCTGCATCAGGCTTTGTGCTGGGTGTGAACCCTGCTTGATTCTCCCTCTCCCACTGCCCCTCCACTCCTCTAAAAAAAATTTTAATAAATAAATAAATAGGGGCGCCTGGGTGGCACAGCGGTTAGGCGTCTGCCTTCGGCTCAGGGCGTGATCCCGGCGTTACGGGATCGAGCCCCACGTCAGGCTCCTCCGTTATGAGCCTGCTTCTTCCTCTCCCACTCCCCCTGCTTGTGTTCCCTCTCTCACTGGCTGTCTCTATCTCTGTCTAATAAATAAATAAAATCTTTAAATAAATAAATAAATAAATAAATAAATAAATAAATAAATAAATAAAAGACATAAATTGTGTTGGAGGCTAAGAGCCTGGGATACATCAGGGATTTGAGGAATCCATCCTTAGAATGAATCTAACACAAAGTTGAGAGTTAAGGTAGTTTACTACTCCTGGGTAAAATTTTAAATCCTATTTATTTTAATTTAATGGAATACATTTAACTGAGTAAGTTTAATGAGGAACATAATATGTTTCATGAAGGGTCATTAGTTTTATATTTCCCATTTGGACCATTACCCCTCTCCCTTAACCCTCCAAAAACAATTTACTCACAAGAAAAAAAGATTGGCACAGAGAGAGCAATAATATGATTCCCAGCATTTAGACCAAAATACAAATTTCTGGGCCACACCAGAGTAGTGTTACAGGGTCATAGGAAATTGTGCAGCGCGTGGGTGTTGAAAAAGATTCCTTCTTTTAGCAAAAAAGCTCTGCGTAATTATCATGTCTTTGCTTGATAATTAGCACTACTGTTACAATGGCACAAAGACAAAGACTTAATAGACAGACTGAGATAGGTTTTTTTATTATTATATTATAATGCAGCTTGAATATCTGTTTAGATACAATATATAAATATGCCAGATTTAGTAAATGTGTTAAATTTTTAATCCATTGCTTTAAAAAAACAAAAACAGTTAGTGTATTAAAAGCGCTTCCTTTGAAGAAAGTCCGTTTTATTTAACTATGTGACAAGTGTATGGATATTTACTCAACATGCTGGCTTATGAGGCTGTTGAAATTCAGTAGGGATTCTGATGTTATTAAGGGAACTATCCCCTTCATCTCCTCCGACTGTCTTAGCTACACCCCTGGCTGCCTTCTGCCTTCCTACCCTCACAGTTGATATTGGGCTCTATTGCTGTAAGAAGATGTGGTGTTGAGCACTTCAAGATAACCTGAAGAATGCAAGGCCCACAGGACATGCTTACAGGCCAGCCTTCTCTTAACAATGATTTAGCAAGTGTCAGCTTACAGTCAGCACTGTACAAGGCATTCTGAAACAGCAGAAGACAGGCATTCTTGTTAAGGATGTAGAACGTATATAAAAATCAGCTTGGGAACAGTTGGAAAGCAAAGGAGCAATAACCTCATTAATGTAATACAAGCTACTGAAAGAAAGACATAAGCTAAACAATTAAACAAAAGTCATTCAAACAAGTCATTGATCACCAGATTGTTGCAGGTGGTCCTTGGAGTGACAGAAGTCCCAGACAGGTTACCTCCATTATCAAACACGTTTTCTAACCGCAAAACCCATATGAGAATGTTGCTTAGCACCTGGCCGGGAGGGAAGCTGTCACCCTTCAGTGATTCACTGATTCTGTTGAGCTTCTCATCCAGTCTGGTCCAGTAGTCAAGTGACTAAATGTGGAAGGGAAATAGAACACAGGGCCCTCTGCTGCTCCCTAGGAAACCAAAAAGATGGACATAACTCCTGCAGAAGAAATCTTTGATTTACAATAGTCTCAGTAAAAGGATTGGTTTTTTTTTAGATGCACAAATGGCAAGAAGAGTGCGTGTGTGTGTGTGTGTGTGTGTGTGTGTGTGTGTCGGGGGGGGAGAGGAAGAGAGGAGAGGAAGAGATGATATTTACATGAAATTTTATTTTCTGTCATCTGAATCTTGTTTGGATTTAAAGAATTCTAAGAACAGTTCCACCAAAATGTTTCCTTGCGCAGTAATAATTAAGGCCTGAATTAGAACTGAAAAGACATGGAAATAGCTTATAAATTTATTGTTTCACAATGTTCCTGGAGGTTATCAATAAGCTAAGTACTTTTGCATAGTTTGATGAAAATTGAGGAGTGTCATTTTTGTTGAAAACCAAATGCAGCAAATAATGGAAATGGACTTTTTTACAAACTCTGTATTATCTAATTTGGGAATAGATGTAAAAATATGAAAATATGTTTATTTTACTTGAGCTTTCGTTGTATCTAAACTAATTAAGTAGGTTCCAATTTTATACTTATAAAATATAGTTAGATATATAAGGGGCACCTTAGTGGCTCAGTCAGTTGAGCATCTGACTTTTGGTCTCAGCTCAGGTCTTAATCTTGGGGTTGTGAGTTGGGGCCTCACATTGGGCTCCACACTGGGCATGGAGCCTACTTAAAAATATATATATGGGGGGAGATAAAATTATTTTTATGAATGCTTTATAGATGTATATTGCATATGGGTACTTTTTTTTTTTTTGCAGTGAGGTGGCATGTGGCTCTTTCCATGGGCTTCATTTTTTTCTCATTTCAAGTTTTTATTTAAATTGCAGTTTGTTAACATATAGTGTAATATTAGTTTCAGGAGTAGAATTTAGTGATCCATTACTTACGTATAGTATCCGGTGCTCATCCTAACAGGTGCCCTTCTTAATACCCATCATAGGTACTTAAGAGTAAAAGCACATTCACTTATTTGGTTATTTATTGTATTTTTATTTCTTTATGCATTCACTGAACAAAGACTGGTTGAATTCCTACCATGTGGTGTGTGTCTTGGAACGCCTAGAGATACAAACATAAACAAAGCCCTCAAGGACTCTTGGTCCTTAAGATTGCTCACAAGGCCATGCATGATCTGGCCCCTGTTTTATCTTCCTCTCCAGCCTCCCCCTTTGCTATTTCCCTCCCCCCACCACTGCCATCCAATATTTGAGCCATGAAAACATGCTGATTTTCCTCAGCTTCTCCGAACCTGATTTCTTTTGTCTTTAACACTCCTTACTAGGCCTTTGCTTGGCTTCTATTTATCCTCCATTCAAGGCAGGTCCCAATTTATACTTTCAGAAAGCCGTCCTTGAACTGTCCTATTTACCTTGTGGTGGGTTTTTTTCCTATATTAGAATTAAAACTGTATTTTCTCTACCACAGCACCATGTTATCCAGTTGCCTGTTCCACAGAAGATGTTAAACTCCTGGAGGGAAGGGACTGTGTACATTTTGTTTACCATCATATCTCCAGAACTTCATGTGAGGGAGGCCTAGAGAATATGAGGCGCTCAGAATATATTTGTAGAATAAATAAGCAGAGGGAGACAGTTATAACAGGGTATGTCCGAGTGATTATCACATAGCATAATGTTATAAATCTAAAGTATGAAAAATGCTTTTATAGCTCCAATGAAACTTCATTAAAATTTGGCAACTTTTATCAAAGCACAATCAAGAAACTAAATCCAGATCTATTCTAATACACTAACCACTAGTCATTATATGACTATTCACATTTAAATGAATTAAAATTAGATAAGATGTCCAGTTCAGTCCCCCGTTTGCACTACCCACATTTTAAGGGCTCAGTAGCCACGTGCAACTAGTGACTGGCAGATGGCCCAGGGAAGATGTAAAATGCATTGATCATTACAGAGAGTTCCGTGCAACAGCGCTGGTCTAGACTGAAATGTGAAAAGAGAGGCATTTAGGGGCACCTGGGTGGCTCAGTTGGTTAAGTGACTGCCTTCGGCTCAGGTCATGATCCCAGGGTCCTGGGATCCAGCCCCACATCGGGCTCCCCCTGCTCTGCAGGGAGCCTGCTTCTCCCTCTGCCTACCACTCCTCCTGCTTGTGCGCTCTCTCTGTCTCTCTCTGTCAAATAAATAAAGTCTTCAAAAAGAAAGAGAGAGAGAGAGAGGCATTTAAACTAATTGGGTTCTCAAATTAACACCAAGATTAGTTCTTCAATATAAAATTTGAGGAGTGCATTTCAGAAGTAAAGAACCGTGTAACAGTGACATTTTAGAATCCAGAGCATAAATGTTCACTACGAGAGACACCAGTTTGGAACTAAACACTCAGTGTAAAACTAAAAACATATTTTACCCCTAAACCAATAACCACAGAGTCAATCGGTAAACTTACTACCTGGTCAGAAAGCACTTGCAAATTGTCCAGACTGACAAGGAGCTAAGCCCTGTGCGCTATTTTTTAAATGTGAAGCTTGTGAACGGAAAGGGGGTAGACCTTTCTTGTTACTATTTTAAATTTACTTGAGGCAACATGAACCAGTATTTAACTTTATAGTTAGTAATTTCATTTCTTCAGAAAAGCAGGTTGTTTTCTTTATGAAGGAACTTAGAGAAATAATATTCTTGAAGTACATTAAAAATTCTTCTTAGGTTACTATAAAATATAATTAAAATAGTTCTTACTGCAAGTAACTCGGTAGCTCTCTCCTGTCCTCTGTTAAACCAAGTATATAATTGCTTTTCAGTAGATAGTAGTGAAAAATGAAGAAAGCATTAGTATATTCCATAAAGGATTTAAACCTTCGGTGTTGAGGCTTCCAAGAAAAAGGGGGAAAAATGATTTTGTAAAAACAAGGTCTTGCAAATTTCTACTAAATTGTAATGTTCATTTTAATTTATATATCTATAAAAGACTTTTACTAGTCCCTATGAATCACATTTATATTTATTCCCCAAAGTTTAAGAGAAGAAATGGGCCTAAAAATGTATTCGTATTTGTCAAAACTACCAAGTAGATTTTTATATGTCGAATTTGAAGATTCGTTTCTTTTTAAAAATAAGATTTTTGCTTAATTTACATGCATTTTGTAAACATGAAAAGCTGCTTCACATCTCATTTATTAAGAACATAAAAAAAAGGAACATCATTGTTGAACAAAGAAAGTGCATGTTAAATTACTTAAGTTATATGCACTGGGCCATAAAACTGAATTTCCTCTCATCTGCTACTGCACAGCTCTAAGGGCGTATGGGCATTAGTACTAACACAGACTCGGCAGAAAATTATTTAATAGTAGAATAGACAACAGGTTTCAAAATACAGCCCTTTTCTCACTAATGTAGTCTCTTTGTCATGATTAATCACCACCACTTTATTTTACGTGATCATTCTTGAACTGGAACAAACAAAAGTTCTCATGTTCGGGGTTTTTTTCCCCCCTAATATCTGAAAGTGAAAGGGGAAAAATATTTAGCCTGGATCGTAATAGTCACTTTGTAAGTGATATTTACAGATTTCATGGCATATGGAATTTGGTGTTGGACAACATATTTAAATCAGTCTAGTGATTGATAGTGTCTCAGTAAATGTAGCGTTGCTTGGCTTTAAAAGTATCAGATCAGATATCAAAGAATAGAACATCCTTCCTTCCTCAGGATTGGTTACTGACTATATCACCATGGAATATTCGAAAGTGAAGTTTTAGGAACAATTCCAGAGTCCTGCCTAGAGAGTCAGAATAAAAGATGATAAGTCTTTTAATCAAATGATATTTATTATTTCAGTTCCCCCACTGAATTTTTTTTAAAGTTATTATTGTAAGTCTGTTTCCCTTCCCAGAAAGACATAATGGTGTTTTATTTATCGCTGTTAACTCCAATGGCCATCTCAATGAATGGCACATTGTAGACATTCAATAAATATTTTATACACACACATATATTTGTGTATATATACGTATGTGTATATACATACGTATATATAAAAGAACTTACTGATGAACATTATAGTATAAATAAAATTAAACTTTACCAAGTTTTCCTTGTTGAAGTCAGATATGTTCTGATAATAATAAAGGTGAGAATCTTTCAAGTGAACCTGAGATGAATAAAGTTGTTGCTCTGTAAGAAAAAAATAGGCACAGCACACCACGTAGAAGTAACTACCTATAGTAATGGTGGAAAGTAAAAGACCAACATATGTTGATTCCTGGGGAAGAGAGAAGTGACCTGTTGGTACTTTGGCCAGGATCTGACAAGGGGGATCACTAGGTCTCCAGTGAAATGCCTCTAGTCCAGTCTGAATCACTGGGACTCTTTCTTAAAGTCTGATTTGGACCCACTGGTATGGGGCAGGGCCAGAAGTCTGTGTTTCTGACCAGTTGCCCAGGTGATGCTGGTGCTGCTAGGCGGTGCACTAAACTTTGTGAGCGGCAAAGATCTAGACTTCCCTTTCCAAACATCTGCTGTCTCCAGCATGGAGTTTGAAAGTACATTTTTAAACATTTCCTCTTTGTAGCTTTACTGAGGTCTAAAATCATACCATAAAGTAATTTTTTTAAAGCGATATTTGGTGAAACTAGCTCTTGAAAGCAAGTGCGTTAGGTCTTCGGAAGTATGATGTAAAAGGCCCGTCACTACCCAGTTGAGTCACCCTGTGTGTCTTGAGCACCGCATCTCCTGGTCCCTGCCCTTGTGAGTGCCTGTCAGTTGGTAGTGGCTGCCTGGAACACATATTGAGGAAGATTTTTGAGTCCTTCTGAAAGCAGATAGCGGGCGTGTGTGATGTGATTGGTTTGCGTGTGTGCTATGAGTGCAGAGAATAGTGGCGGCCGTGCTTTCCTCCTTATCTTCACGGTCAAATAATTCATAGAACATTCTGAGAAAAGACTTGAGACTTGATCACTAAAAGGACTGTAATTAGGCAAGTGCTGCAAATGTGAACAACAGATTGGGTGGATAGATTATATTATTGGAAATATATCTCATTTTATTAATAGCTGTTTTGCATATTATCCAGTCGTCTCAACGGCATTTACTGTAGTCTCTGTTACCCTGAAATTTAGCCACCCGATGGAAGTTTCTTTATAAGGAAAAAAAATTTCCTGTCAATTATTTCTAAAGGTCATAGAGTTAATGACTAGCTGGGAGGTTAATTAGATTCTGAAAGCCTCTTCATATCAATTAAATCTCTTATCTTTATGTTTTAGTAAATAAACTCAGTAACTATTTAGAACTACTGTTTTAGGATAAGAAACACTGTAAACAGTAAACTGTACAATGGGTATTTGGGGTTTTTTCTCACATCTCAGAAAGCATGATTACAAAATAAACATATATGAATTGGTAATAGTATCTTTTATTCTAGAATTTCTGAATTAGATAATTTATTTTTCAAAATTGCATGCAAATGACTCCTTAGTCATAAACACATGCCTTCAGTGTAACCTCTAGAAAACCATTGCAGAGAGGAAAAAGTAAGGTCAGAGTTACACTGAGAATGAGCTACTAGTAAAAAACCAACTCTAGTCTCTGTGGTTCCAGAAACCTGTCTCCTTTCAGAGTTACTATATACCTTTGTAAATGAGTGGTATATTTAGTGCCTGTGGCCCAACAATTGCAAACCCAATCATTTCTGTCATGTGAATTCTCTTTAGATAATATAACCAGATTTCAGAATGAAATGATATAGATCTGCATTGATCAATAAGGTAGCCACTAGCAACATGTGGCTATTTAAATTTAAGTTAATTGAAATGAAATAAAATTTAAAAGTTCAGCTGCTAAGTGCCCCTGGGTGGCTCAGTCGGTTGAGTGTCTGACTCGTGGTTTCCGCTCAGGTCATGATCTCAGGGTGGTGAGATATCAAGCCCTGTGTTGAGCTCCAAGCTCAGCAAGGAGTCTGCTTGAGATTCGTTCCCCCTCATTTCCCTCCCCCTATTCTTCTCCCCCAACTAGTGCGAGCGCTCTCTCACTCTCTAAAATAAATAAATTAATTAAACCTTTAAAAAATAAATAAATAGAAGTTCAGCTCCTAGTCTCACTAGCCACATTTCAAGTACTTGATTGCCGCATGTGATTGATGGATCCCATATTGGTCAGGACAGGTCTAGAAATATGCGTCATCCTAGAAACCTTTCCTTGGGCAGTGCTGCTGTAAGGGGTGAAACTGGCGAATCCAGTGCTCTTGTTCATGATGTAATTGCATGATGGTTGATGAATACACCTAATAAAGGGCCTGTCAGCCAGAGAAGATGTGCGCAGCCATTTCATCTTTTGTTCCTGAGCAGATGTTTACTCCATGCCCATCATGTGTCAGGGTCTGGGTCAGGGCACAGAAACCCAATCAGGAAAGCTGAGCCACTAAGTCAATGTTTAATCCCAGGAGTAGAGCATTTGTTAAGATAAATGTGGTTTTGTGGATTGAGGTGAGAGGGAACACCAAGTGGGACTGACATAAGGAATGAGAGAAAATGGAAGAAGGGATAGGAAACAAGAGTTTTAGGGAAAGAGAAACAAGCTAGGTCAATTCCGGACTTTCCTACAAGGAAAGAAAGAGCACTCATGCACCTGGTTTCTTCTGATTTTTCTTCATTGGAAATGTGAGAATTTTATCTTCATCCAGGGTTCATGACCGGGGTCTCCTTAAAATGTGGTGGTGCTGAATGAATACTATGGGAGACGGAGAGAAAGCTGCTGAGTGATTTTCCCGAAGAATGTTGTTGAAGCATTATCATGAGAGCTCACCTTTTAAATTTTACATTTAGGAAACAGAACTTTAAAAGCCCCACAGATTTGGAGAGAAATTAAGTTCTAGTTATAGCAACATCACACACTAGTTCTCTAACCTGGGGCAAGTTATTTAACCATCTTGACTTCAGGTTCCTGCTCTGAGTCAGTATTGCCGACCCTGACCCAGACTTCCTCGCAGGCTGTTGTGATGATTACAGGCTATAAAAGATGTCAGAGTCCATTGTACACTGTTAAGTTATATAAGCTATTTTTATTTTCAACATCAAGGGGAAAGTTTAGGTAATGAATGTTGTTTAACCAAAGGAGAGAGAAGAAGCAAATTCTTAATTTGGGGATAAATGTATAACATTTTATATTAATAAGTATATAAGTATACCATTCTTATATAAATAATGGTATTTTATATAAATTAAGTATTTTATATAAGTTTATAGAACAAAGGCCAATGAATTTTCTTTTCCCCAGGCATTTGTGAAATATTCTGTATGTGCAGGGTGAATTGGAAATACAACAATGATGATGATGTGTCCAGCACCCTCCAGGGCTGATAATCCAGTATGGACAAAGCATACGCAGGGCTTATCTTTCATTCAGCAGATATTAATGAACATGAAGACTATGTGCCAAACACTGTACTAGTTATTGGTGATACATCTGTGACAATCCGACCTAGCAGTCTGAACTGAAAGACAGAGTGCAATGTGTTATCTGAGGCAAAAGAAAGTAATTGCAACTGTGAACAGCTGAAAACATCTCGTAGTGGTTCAAGATGAAACTATGACTTTGAATGATAAGTAGATAAGTTGATAGGCTAAACCAATCTGCAAGTCATTTATTCCCAATTAAAATAAAAGCGAGACGAATAAAGGTGACAGTGTACAGACATATAAATGCATACACACACACACACACACACAGATATACACACACATATTTATGTGTATATGTATACTGTGTAGTAGCCTTTGTTTTGGTTTCTGGTTGGCATTGGATTTTTTAATATATGGTTTTTCTGTAAGCATGTGTTTATAATTTTTAGAGAAAATCTATAGAATACCAATGTTAGGAAAATGCAGTGAGTATAATTGCCTTTAAGTTTGATAAAAGGTTCTCTGGTGCTAAGAATGGAAACCTTAAGATTACATCCCACATCCTTGGTTTAACTTTACATATGAGGTTTTCCCCCCTTTCTGTGAATTCTAAAACATGATACATCTGGCTGAGAGGCTGGAAAATTGTTACATGCCTGTGTAACATTCTTATAACCTAATCGTTCTACAACTTTTCTCGCAGTTTAATCATTGGAGAATGTTCTTTGTTTTTGTAGTCACTGTTTCACATAGTAACAGCTTGTTGTATTTTGGTCTGTTTGCCAGAGGGTAGGTTTATTTTTAAAACCCTGAACTCTGAATTTTTCTTTATTTTTCCAAGATTGAAAGCAGCTGAAATGCCTGGAGTTACAGGTTGAAGGCTGCTTTACAATATGTGAAGGGAAGCTTCTTTCCCTCCTCCCTTTGTGTGTGTGTGTGTGTGTGTGTGTGTGTGTGTGTGTGTGTGTGTGTGTTTAAATTTTTTCCTAACAAATGTCTTCTAACTGGTAGTTGTCTAAAAATAGAAAACTGCCTAACTAAAAATAGCCTGGCTCTCAGTCGTGCCAAGGAAAATGGAGAGGAATAGGCGTGGAATAGAAGGCTGAGTAATCCAGTTCTATTCATTCAGAGAAACCTTTGAGAATGCGGGCGATGATAAAGTGCCCTCAAAAAAACCACAGGCCTGACTCTCTCTTCAGACTTCTAGGTGCCAATAAACATTTTAGCCCCAGGATACATTTTTTTTTTTTCTCATAGGTTGTAAACATTTTCTGAAAGACAAGGCTTTGTTTCACAGACCCTGACAAAGTGCCATAATCAACTTTCCTAAGCTCTTAAAAATTCATAATTGTAAGATGTATTTTAAAAGAGCATCTTAAATGAAAGTATTGTAAAATAATGTACATCATGTAATAATTAGGAGAAAACTGTTACAATAAAAACTGCTTACTGCTTGCAATTAAAGTTTTGACTTTAAAGTTTCACAGAAAGTTATCCCTGTGACTCACGTAGCTAAAGAGAACAGCTGACTTAGTTTAACTCCCTTAGATACAGAGATTCTTTTAAGTGTACATCCCCTTGATATACCAATATTTACTCTCTTTCTTACAATTACAGTTTCCATCCAGGCAGATTTTCTCTTTCGATTTTTTAACTGGAGTAGAAACTACCTTCAAAAATAACATTTCAAGAGTAGAATGGCTTGGAGTTTAGAGAAGTGGATTTTTGAGTAAGTCATAAAAAAAAATACATAGGCCAGTTTTGCAATGGTAACGCTTTTTTTTTTTTTTCATTTTGTTTTGCTTAAGTAATCTGAATAATCAGGTCAAACATAGCAACAGGGTGTGGAAATGTCAGCACAGTTCATGGGGTTATACGGGTCTGAGCATTGTTATGTTCAGTTCCTGTAATGATGCTAGTGATAAGACTCTTGAGACAAAGGACGATAATTGATGGAAAGAGCCTTAAATCATTGCTAGAAGAATCAAGGTCCTTGTATCTGTGTACATCGACTCTTCTGGTCTCCTTCCGTCTTGTAAAGCATTTTGTCGTCTTGCATGGTGGCCCCCTACTGCTCTTTGTAATAGATGCAGACCACAAGTGATTCCTTCATGCAGCATACAGGGTGTAATTGTGTCTGTGTGGTGTATTAGTAATTACCAAGCTGAATTCCCATATTGTATCTTTACTGCAGGCATGGAAAAATAGGACATACAACCCTGCATAGACGTTTTCAACCTAGATAGTGAACCACTTAGAACTACATTCCAGGGACAAAGCCTTTTATTTGCATACTTTTTAAACAAAATTTTCATTGTTGAGTCATTTGTGCTATGCAGGATAAATTCAGTTTTGGAAATAATTACCTCTGATATATTCATTTCTGACTCTTTAGCAAAACCTTTGTAATATGAAAAATATTTGCTATTTTTAATTGCTAAAATCATTTTAATATTGCTTGATATAGTAGTGATACAAGATATAATAATTATGCTAGACTATCATGTAGAGAGAATAGTGCATGGATCACTACATATAACAGGTTGTATAGCGTTCATAAACATTAAATAATATTATTGTTTTAGCAGCATTTTAATGTTAAATGGTGATATTTTCATATATAATTTATTGATTTTTGGCTCAAGCATTGTTAAACTTCAGAAAAAGCTGACAATGAATTTTTGTTGCAGTAAACAGATATAAATTAATAATTAATTTCTTTGCTATAAAATTTACATCCATCCTTTATGTATTATGTAGCCAATATTGATTTGACTACCTCCTAATCTTTGGGGATTTGAAATGTTTACAGTATTATTTATCTATAATAGAAGCCAAAATAATGTAAGCAAATTGGTTTAAACAAGAGAAGGTATGTTTATTTTATGCATCAAATGCTCATAAGGACAGCTAAAAACTATTAAATACAGTGACGAAGAAATTAATGTGGCCATTTCATTAGCAATAGCAAATGACATTAGATTTATTTTGTGAATTATTAAAGCATGCAAGAGTTTGATTCCATTTTTACCTTCAAATTTAAAAGTCACCTGCTAATATGTGTATTTTAGAAATATACTTCCTCTTTTATCTGTGGATATTTTTATTCTAGCAATAATTATTACATTCCTAGGATGTAGAGAACTTTATAATGATGCAGGAGACATAGAAGTTTGGAAGATATAGTCAATGACATCACAAAACTTAACAGTCTAGCTAAGATAGAAAATACACACATGAATCAACTGGACGAAACAACATAGAAGACCCTGTAAGATATTTGGGGGAGGCAGAATAGCATAGTGAGAACATCAGCCTGAACTAGACTGCATGAGGTTTGTTTTGTTTTGTTTTGTTTTTATTATGTACAGTTAGCCAGCATATAGTACATCATTAGTTTTTGACGCAGTGTTCAATGATTCATTAGTTACGTATAACACCCAGTGCACATCACAACACATGCCCTCCTTAATACCCTCCTTTCTGAAACCCCCAGTCTGTTTCCCGGGGTCCATAGTCTCTCATGGTTCATCTCCCTCTCTGTTTTCTCCCCCTTCAGATTTCCTTCCCATCCCCTATGGTCCTCTGTGCTATTGCTTATGTTCCACATATGAGTGAAACCATGTGGTAGTTGTCTTTCTCTGCTTGACTTACTTCACTTAGCATAATCCCCTCCAGTTCCATCCATGTCGATGCAAATGGTGGGTATTCATCCTTTCTGATGACTGAGTAATAGTCCATTGTATGAGTTTTTATCCCATCTCCCTCACTGACTGGTTGTATTTCCCCAGAGAAGTTACTTAGGCTGTCTGTTGCTTATGTCTTGTAAATGGGGGTTAACAATAGCCCCTGGGATCTAATTATTATGAGAATTAAATTATTGAACATTTATAAAATGCTTAGAATTGGGTCTGGCACATAGTAAGGTTCTTGGTGATGACTGTGATGATGACAATGATACCCTGGTACTTGAAATCAAGTACTAACCTCTAGGAAGTAGAATTTTAAAAGTCTGGAGAGGGGCGCCTGGCTGGCTCAGCTGGTTGACTCTTGGTTTCGGCTCAGGTCATGGTCTCGCCGTGGTGGGATCGAGCCCCGTGTTGGGCTCAGTGCTAAGCGCTGAGTCTGCTTCAGATTCTCGTTCTGTCCCCCTCTGCTCTTTCCTCCCACAAATAAATAAAACCTTTTAAAAAAGTCAGGAGGAGGTGAGTGATAAGTAGATATTTTTAGTCTCAAACAAATGAAGTTCAGACGGATATAACTTGAAGAAGAGAATGTGGGCAAATCTTTCGAAAGACCAATTATGGGGGTGCCTGGGTGGCTGAGTCCTTTAAGCATCTGCCTTTGGCTCAGGTCATGGTCTTGAGGTCCTGGGATCGAGCCCTGCATTGGGTTTCCTGCTCAGCGGGGAGCCTGTTTCTCCCTCTGCTTCTGTGATCTCCCTTGCTCTTACTCTCTCTCAAATAAATAAATAAGATCATTAAAAAAAAAAGACCAATTATGCAAAGATCCACAAGAAGAAATGATCAAGGGCATGAAAAAGAGTAGCTTGATATGAATAAAATGTTCACATACAGTAGAAGTTATAAGAAAGATGGCAAGGTAAATCAAGTGCTCTAAATGTTTGGTGTGGAATTAGATGCAATGCAGTAGGTATGAGAAAGATACTGGATGGCCTCAAGCAGTAGGATAGCATAATGACAATGCTTTAGGAAAATTCTACTGGAAAATATAACTATCTCTAGATGGAAGCAATTTAATTGTAAAAAGTAGAAATGCCAAGTTATTTTAATTTTTATAGTAACGTATGTATATGTGTGCATGCTAAAAATCCTGAAGCCTTTCATTATACTTACATATTTTAAACCATTTACATCATTCTATAAACATCTATGATAATCATAATGCAATTATGATTATATAATAATTATAATATAAAACAAGTTGTTTTGAAATATGCATACAATTTCAGTATACTGATAATATGCACATGCATTTCTCTGGCTAAGGACTATTTGTCATATATAGTATGTTAAAGGAGCAAATTATGGAGACCTCAGGAGATATATTTGAACTATATAATCTTCTCTAGATTAAATCAAAGAAGAAATCAAAATCTATAAATTCAGAAGTTCCTAACAAGGTATGTGCATTTTCAGTGACCACATAAATGATCAGGATTCTGGATACAATACTTCCAAATATAAAAACGCTACCCTCATACTTTCAGATTTATAGTCTAAAAGCCCAGCCTTTTCATCGTAAGACAATGTGGTATAGGAAAAGAGACAGACAAGTTTTAGACTCCAACAAACCTGGTTTCTACCACTTTCATAAACTCCGTGCTTTGGGGCAAGTTTCTAAATCTCCACCAAATACTTGCTTTCTAAGCAGTAAAGTATTGATGGTAAATCTCACTTTTGGTCTTTTTGTAAGAATCAACTCATACCATGTACATATATATCCATTACCACATGTTGGACACATTATGCTCGTAAACATGTCCTTTCCTTTTCTGCTTCTCCTTCCTACAAGTGTAAATTTAGGCAAAATTTTTAACTTTTTACTCTCTCTCACACACACACATACACAGCTTGGACATAGAAATCTTCAGCGTATTTTCTGATTATGTTCAAACAAAACATCACACTTTATAAACTTACATATATGTGTAACTATTTCTTGCATAATGAGGTTATGAAATTCTTTAGAGATTAAGATTCACTATACAGATTCTAGAACTAAGGAAAAGGTAGAGAAAAACTTGGATTCTATTAAGTCAAAACAGAATTGATTTTAAAAAAATAGGTGGAACTCTGTCATGGGGGCTTGCCCAAGTTCTGTTGTGAACTCTGGTATATAGTTAGGATGTAATTTATTCCCTAGTGTTCCCTTTGAACTACTGTGTGTCCAGGGAAGAGCACAGTTAGACAAGGAAAGGGAGGGTAGGGAGAGGGAGGAAGGGAAGGAGGAGGGGGGTTGATTAAGATTTTAAGGCAATGAAAGTAATTAGCAAAGCTAAGACAAGAGTGTTCCTACACTGCCGGTTTCTTCTCTGATGCAAAAACAAATAATTGATTTTTATTTAAATACTAGCCAGCCAACAGTGTCTAGTGTGATGATATTGTTAATGATAAAATATATCTATCTTACATTGCTTCTAACTTGTATCTTTGCCCTAGCTCCCTCAGTATTTTGATGGCAGTAAGGATACATGCTCTTGGAAATGAGCCAAGCACACGCTAACGCATTATACATTTGGCTTGGTTCCAAGTGAACAGGTGTTTTAAATATTCCAGTCACATACCCACAATGTATATTGCTACTGGGGAGAGGATATCATTTCTGAATCACTGATGTTTGTTTGACTCTGTTCCGAACCACACCTATTTTGCACTCTGAAGATTTAACAAAGATGAAGTGTGGTTTGAGGAAGGAGGACCGCCAGAGCCCTACTTTTACTGATAGGAGGTGCAGCAAATTTATAGTTCTAAACTCTGCACCTGATGTCTGGCTACGGAGATCAAAGTACTTGCTGCTCTACATTAGAAGAAGGGAAACTCAGAGCATTCCACAACTGAGTTTGTACAAATATGAGAGATTTTATTTATGTTATAGAAAAATATAATAAATCATATGATAGAAATTTTCGTTATGATTAGGGGAAGAAATTTATTTTCTATTAGAAGCCATCATTCAATTTGCAGACATACTACAATAAAACAACCTAACTTTTCTGGGGTCTAAATTATGAAATTGAAATATTTTCTTTTTTTTTTTAAGATTTAATTTATTTATTTGACAGAGATAGAGACAGCCAGCGAGAGAGGGAACACAAGCAGGGGGAGTGGGAGAGGAAGAAGTAGGCTCATAGCGGAGGAACCTGATGTGGGGCTCGATCCCATAACACCGGGATCACTCCCTGAGCCGAAGGCAGACGCTTAATGACTGCGCTACCCAGGCACCCCTGAAATATTTTCTTTTGGAGGAAAAAAGATAAAAATAACTACGCAGAAATATATCTATCCAGGAATAATTCTGAAGATCCTTTCAAAATTCTTAGCTTCATGCTGTGTGTGGGCACACACACACACACGCACATGCTTGCTTGCTCACACACATACAAGATATGTACACATAACACATGTAGTTAATGTGAGACTGGCAATTTCCAGCAGATGAACTCAGGTATATAACTTCCATTTCACCGTGCACAAGTTCCTGTGTCAGATCAACAAAATTCATTGATTTCTGTCTGTCCCTTTGGCTTCAGCAATAAAATAATGCAAGAAGGTGGAGACGGAGGTTGAGGGGCGGAGAGGTTCTAACTTCTCCCAGCCACCTGCCTTAACTTCATACTTCATCTCAGTATAGATTGCATTCCTCTGGCCATTAGTCAATAGTGTGCATTACCTCATGGAAACAGACTCTGAACCATGGTTTGCTTCCTCTTTTAATGGTACCGTTTCCCCTCATCTTTTAACTGTGGTCTTTAAAAAGAAGTGGGATTCTATTCAGAATGATGGTGATGGCTGTTTGGGGCATTTTAAAACTATTAGGTGGTTAATGTGTGGTTAATATTATTTATTCAACAGAAAATTGACTTTAAACCCATGTAAAAAGCCAAGTATCATAATTGTAAACTTCTTTTAAATGTTATACAACTTTGTTTAATTTCAATTTTCAAAAAATTCAGTTTCCCATCTAAGAGATTCATGTATTGGCCAGGCTGGGGAAGCCTCCAGAGAAAACAGGGCAGCTCAGCCACTGCGGAAGCCGCATCGGTGACTGTGGGTGGCATTTCTCTGCTGAGTCAGGCTTGTGCCAGGCCTTCCCTCAGCTTTTACTAACTGTGGATTTTCTGACAAGATGCAAAAACCCAAGTCTTGCGGTTCTTGAAGCTCTCCTGCAGTTTTTCCTTTTTCCTTGGGACTTTGGGAAATTTTCACTTAAGAAGATCCCATCTTGCTATGTCTTCCTTGTAACTGTTGAAAAAACCTGGGAACTTTTACAGTCACTCCCTTCACTTTTTCTCCCTTCTGGGCTATTAAGTAACACAGTATTATCCATATCATTTTGAAAACCAGAAAAAAAGGGAAGAGCTTCTGTTTTAAAAGGAGAATTTTTATAGTTCATACACGATTTCTTCATGATCCCATAGTATTGGCCAGAGAGAAACAATAGTCCCTCCATAAAAGTATGTATTTCTTTTCTTTTCCCCTACCTCCCCCCACAACCCCAGCAAAAGTGTTACCAGCTTTGGCATCCCTTATCTACCCAAGGAAATTGAAGTGAAGAGCTGGGCAGTTAGCTTGGGCATCGGAAGAGTATAGGCACCAAAAAACATAAGGCAAACTTTTTCTCTTACTAAAAAAGACTGAAAGTTCTTGCTAGTATTATTTTAATAATTATGTCATTGCAAAGGACTTCCTTCCTGGTCCTAAAAATGTAGGAGTGGAAAAAATTAAGCAACCTTCCTTTGCCTTAGGTTTTCAACAACCTACACTTCATTTTAACTAGGTAGCTATAACCTAAATATTACGGAAGGGACCTTCCCCTCTCTTCAGTGGCTATTGCAATAACACAGTAGGAAATACATTTTAGATAAAATCATTCATCAGAAAGTGAATTCTATGACAAATATATCTCTTTATGAAAAATATAACATTTGTCAAACATTTCACCAATTTCATCTGAGAACAAAGTGTTCAAAGAAAACACAGGCATAATTTATGCCATCTTTATAATCAGATGACTTGCAGAGGCAGTATAGGGGGAAGTGTACATTTTCGTACATGAGTTTATTAACTCAATTCTACCACTGACTAACTTTGCAGACTTTAGCAAGTGCTTGAAACACCTTGCACCTAGTTTTCTTCATCTGTGGCAGTTATGGGGAAGAGTAGTTATGAGGGTTTAAAAAGAGATCCATGCAAAGCTGCAGACTCAGTCCCGGGCACATAGGAAACGCTCCATGAATGGAAGGTGTTACTGCTGAGGAACCAATTCAGTTAAGGGGAAAATTAATATTTTGATAGTGTGGGAAGACTGGTTTAATTTCCTTTTCATGCCATAGAAGAGGAAATGTTGTTTTTATAATTACCTAATGAATAATATGGAAGAAATTATTGTGCAAATGAAAAATCTAAGTTTACCACCGAACTAACAAAATCACTGAGGATTCATAAGGTATGGAAATTGAAATACCAAACTTAAAAATCAGGTTGCAGTACATTTTCAGTGATAATGCCTGAAATTATTAAAGCCCTCGTGACTACAGAAGCAGGTAGCTAATGCCGCAGGGACCAGGAGGCCAAAGCCACAGAGACTCCCCAGAGAAGGCCATCCTGGGCCGGAGGACAGAGCAGTCTGTGGGGCTGACAGATGCCACTTGGCCTTACTGAGTTAGACAACAGGTGCCCAGCTGCTGCCAGAAGAGGATATCAGGATGAGCAAGATTGCTGATGGCCTGTGGTAAAGCTTTATGTTAGATCATAAAGTGCTGAGCCCAGGCATGAAGAGAGGCCAGCTTACCTGCTGGGGGATCAATTGATGTGCTCACTGGATTATTTTTTCACCCTGTCCTTCATCAGACCCTCAGCTTCTCTCTCTTTTTCTCATTCCCTTCCTCCCTCCCCATATCCATCCATCTATCTATCCATCATCTATCATCATTTTATCCTTTCTCTCTCTCCTTGTCCTTACTTTTCTTCAGCATATACTCTCCATAACTTTGTTTTTCATTCCTCAGTGCTCTCTCAAGCTTTTGTAGCAATTGTTTAAAATCCAAAGTGATAAATGCAAACTAGGAATGTTACTTACTTGTATAATGTATGAAGTCATGGAAAATGTGGTTTTGTGAATGAATTGCTCGAAGATTCTGGGACCATGGATTCATATATGGACAACATTCATAACATAAGGAAAATAAATTGAAATGAGTTTGATTTTAATTATTGGTTAATTTAATTTGGAAACATTAACTTAGAAAAATTTAAACCTACACATAAAATAATAAGGTAGCTTAGCCTGTGTGGGTGTTCATCAGCATTTGGTATTGATAATACTAGCCTTTTCAAAATGTTTTTTATGAATTAAATTTTCTTTGAAAGTATTTCATTTAGGAAGAAAGATCCCTATTTGCTATAATGGACTGTGCATTAGGTATTTTCAGAATCTTCTTTGTAGATAGTTTGTATCCTATTTATTTTTAATGATTATACTAAATTCATTATTATCTATGCTAATGAAAAAGGACTGTTTATTCTTTTTAATTCTAGCATTGTTAACATACAGTGTTATATTAGTTTCAATTAGTTTCAATATATTAGTACAATATAGTGACTCTTCACTAATCAGTGCTCATCATGGTAAATGTACTCCTAATCCCCATCACCTATTTTACCCATTCCCCCCTCCCCACGTCCCCTCTGGTAGCTATCAGTTTGTTCTCTTAGGAGAAGAGAGTGTCTTTTGGTTAGGAATGTCTTTTGGTTTGTCTCTTTTTTTCTTTATTCATTTGTTTTGTTTCTCAAATTCCACGTATGAGTGAGATCATATGGTATTTTTCTTTCTTTGGCTTATTTCACGTAGCATTATAAACTCTATATCCATTCATGTTGTTGCAAATGGCAAGATCTCATTCTTTTTTTATGGCTGAGTAATATTCGTGTGTGTGTGTGTGTGTGTGTGTGTGTGTGTGTGTGTACCACATCTTCTTTATCCATTCATCTATCAGTGGACACGGGCTACTTCCATAATTTGCTTATTCTAAATAATGCTGCAGTAAACATAGGGGTGCATATATCTTTCCAAACTAGTGTTTTAGTTTTCTTTGGATAGATACCCAGTAGTGGAATTACTGGATCATACGGTAATTCCGTTTTTAATTTTTCGAGGTACCTCCATACTGTTTTCCACAGTGGCTGCACCAGTTTGCATTCCCATCAACAGTACACAGGGGTTCCTTTTTCCCCACATCCTTACCAACACTTGTTGTTACTTGTGTTTTTTATTTTAGCCATTCTGACAGGTGTGAGATGATATCCCATTGTGGCTCTGATCTGCATTTTCCTGATCATGAGTGATGTTAAGCATCTTTTCAAGTGTCTGTTGGCCATTTCTCTGTCTTCTTTGGAGAAATGTCTGTTTTTGTCTTCAGTGAGAACAGACCCTTTATATCAATATTATAAAATAGTAGAACCTCCAGTGTGAGTCAGGAGACAGCAACCTGCGAAAACGAATAGCTCTGGAAACCAGAGGGCAGGTCCCTCTGGCAACCTGAGTAAAGGGTCCTACTACTAAAATGCTACTGGTACTTGTGATGTCTGTGCAGTAGGTGCTCTGGTTATGCTTCTGGTACCAGCTGGAAAAAGCAAATAGAGGCCCTTTGATTAATGAGCCCAAAATTCCCATTAATTTATGAAATTCTGGGGGCCTAATGCTCTCCTTGTTCATAAGGATAGGTAGAAGGCATGGCCCCTGCCCTCAAGGAGCTCAGTCATGCGGAGACTGAGGCAGGCACACAGTCGCCCTACAGAGAGCACGGCTGTGTTAAGACTGCAGGGAGGGCTAATCTAAATGCAGACTGGAATGGTGTCCGTGTGCTTTGTGAATACAGCAAAAGTCTCAGAGAACTGAAACTGAGCAACTGCCTAAGAAGTTTGAGGCACTTTTAATTGTAAGCACCTTTTATTTACCTGAAGCTCCTTGATTATTAAAAGGTACGATTGAAACAAACTTTCTTCCACTGGACACCTACCCAAGGCAACTGAGCATAAAATCCACAACTTATTAACAATCCACATATAAGATTTGTGGTAATGACATACAAGCTGTAGATGATAAATAGATTAGACCCTGTCCTTCCCGGCAAGTAATTTTTAATGTGGAGGAAGAGATAAAACATATCACCAATGTAAACTTATTTGCAGAAAAGAAAGAAGGGGGCATTGTAAGTGTCCTGCTGTGCATTTTGGAGATTCGATCTAAGGGACTTTCTTAATGCCTGTTCTGAGTGTGGGTAGACATTTGTTCCCAGACCAATTGACCGCATCCTATAAACCTAACATCCAGTACAACAGCATCTACCTCCAGGACAACCCTCCAAACCTAGAAGTCTTTCTTTCCCAGATCTTGACTTCCAGCCAGCGTTGCTGGCCTGGTTTCCTGTTCACAGACCAGGTCTGATAGAGCGCCGTAGTGTTCTTGCATCTCCTGGTCTAACTGTCCCAGCCCCTGATCAGTGACCATCTCACCCATTATATCTTGGGCACTCTTTATTAAACAGAAAGTTTTCCAGTGTATCAGCCAATGAAATGAAACTATTAATACTGCATTAACCAAATCCCAGCGGGGGAGCAGGGGTTACATCAAAAAAGACAAGTAATAAGGCTAGAGACCCAGACTGCTAGCCTTTGGCAGACCTAGCAAACATTACTGATGTTGAAAGAAGAGGGAAAAGGTGCAGTGTTAAAGGAAAAGGAAAGCTCAGATCCCCATTAACTTTGGCTTAATATTTCTGAGCCTCCTTATTATATGTCATCGGGCCCTCCTTGGCTGTCCAGAAGAGCCAACCAATTTGTTGCTATACTCTACTGTCAGATACTGCACCGGTTGCTAAGGATAGGAAGATTTCAAGAGATACGTCTTGTCTACAGGGATCTTATAATCTAGAAAATGAGACAAAAGCAAGAATACAGAGAGCAACATTATGAAATAAATGTTAATTACAAGTCCTGGAGACTCACAAAGGAGAGACACATTGATTCTCTTACCTCTCCAGTCCACAGGATTCTTTCCTTTTATAATTGGAATTTATTTGTGAAGCTGGCAGAAGGTGGAGTTAGAGAGAGTGGGTTGTAGGGGCAAGCGCAGAAGATACTCTTAGCACAAATCTAGCAACTGCCCCCTGTGCGTTTTCAGCTTCCATTGTGATTCCATCTTAAATAAGAACCTCTGTCACCGCAGTCTTGGATTCCATTATTCTTTTATTAGCAACAGCAATATTTATTGGGTATCATCCATGTGGTGGGCACATTCAAGTTGCTGTCGATAGAGAGGTGAAAAAGACATTGGTTCGGTTCTTGCAGGGAGTTGGTTCTAATGCACTGAGGCTCTTCCTTCCCATGGCAGCCACAGTAGCTGTGGCGTACCTGTTGTTCTCACATAATCCCAGAGATGCTCTGAGGCCCTGATACCTCAGGTTAACATGGCAGAGCAATACGGGTATTGAGCGGCGTGCGCTAACAAGTTGTCAATACCACTCTCTCAGACAGTTCAGGCTCAGGCTCAGGCAAAACCCTCAGAATTAGCATAGAGGCTAGTTTTCACAGGGCATACTCACAGAGTGTACCAGCTGGGAAGGCAAAGAATAAGAGGCCCTTTCCTTACATTGCTGTCCAATCACTATAGAATAACCAGAATCACCCGGAGTGAATGACAGAGAGCGGGTTTCCCCATCAGTCCAAAGGCCAGCCCAGGAGAGAAGGAGACTAGGATCAAGCCCCCTGGAGCTTTTTTTTTTTTTTTTTTTTTTTTAGATTTTTTTATTTATTTGTCAGAGAGAGAGAGAAAGCAAAGCAGGGGGAGTGGCAGGCAGAGGGAGAGGGAGAAGCAGGCTCCCCACTGAGCAGGGAGCCCAGTATGGGACTCTGATCCCAGGACCCCGGGATCATGACCCTAGCTGAAAGCAGATGCCTGACTGACCGAGCCACCCAGCCAGGTGCCCTGGAGCTTTTTACGTCTCTGCAGCCTGGCAGAGGCCCAGGGTAGGGGAGAGGTCTTAAGAAAGGAAGCAATTTAACCTTCATCTGGGAGTCCCTGGCTGTCTCAGAAATGAGGATTTGGATGGCTCAAGTACAATTCTCAGGTATGATCAGAATTGTCATGACATGAGTCGGTCACTTGTGGACCTCACATCCTATTTTGTGTTCCCTTATTGGATGCTCTGTGTACACTCTGCTTTTCAGATAAACTAGGGATAAACTAGAGGTCCCAACTAACAGGTTCTTCAAATTATGTCAAAGGTAAATGCCTTTGTTTCTGAAGTAAAACCTAGAAACAGAAGAGAATGTACAAAAGGTACAGAAATGTACAAAAAGAGGGGCGCCTGGGTGGCACAGCGGTTAAAGCGTCTGCCTTCGGCTCAGGGCGTGATCCCGGCATTACGGGATCAAGCCCCACATCAGGCTCTTCCGCTATCAGCCTGCTTCTTCCTCTCCCACTCCCCCTGCTTGTGTTCTCTCTCTCGCTGGCTGTCTCTATCTCTGTCGAATAAATAAATAAAATCTTTAAAAAAAAAATGTACAAAAAGAGAATGTTCACCTCTTGCAGTATTTTCGCAATGTGTTTACATCCTCCTGGTGGTAACTGAGAGCAGGGATAGCCACAGAAGGCTCGGGAGCTGGAAAGGAACAGCCCATCACACCCAGGTCTCTGAGCAATTGTAAACAGAAGAAACCAACCATGTGTACCCTGTATAAGATAGTCTGTGTCACCTCCACTATTTCCACTCCCACAGGGATATTCTATTGCCACAATTAGGAAGTGATTAGAGAGCTTGCTTTAACTCACCATAACTTGTGTTCCTTGAATTTTTTTACTTAATCTTATTAAAACAAATAAATAACGCTGTCATCTTAGGAGACCACCCAACTCATTTCAGTTAGTCTGTCAGTGTTAGAAAGTATGACTGTCAAGTTCGTTTGCTTATTCATTTAGTTACTAAGAACCTTTATTGAGCTCCCATGTATTAATCCGGCCCTGTGGCAGGAACCAGAGATACCCAGTCTTTACAGAACTCGCTGTCTAGTGGTGAAGCAGACATGTGAGAAGATAAATTAGAATATAAGATACCATCTATTATTAAACACACACAAAAAGTCACGGACAGAGAAGGGAGTCCCTAAGTGCCTAGAAGAGCTAGGAAAGAGCTTTGTGGAGCTAGTGATGGCATTGGATAATATGTAACCTAGGATGACTAAGGTTTGTGTAGCAGAGAACAGGAGCAAACACAATATTCTAGACAGGAATGAATGACACATATCAAAACAGCATTGTTATAGGATCCTCCTGACTTTGGAAATGGTAGGAATTTCCCCCCTGATGAAACCCAGTGTGCTGGGGGAGAAGGGAGGGAATGAGGCTGGAGAAGAAGAGGAGGGCTTGCTGTGAAAACTAGTGGTTGTGGCTGTTGGGAGCCACCAGTGTTTATATGGAGAATAGTGATAAAATTAGATTTGCATTGTAATGAAACCCTGCTGAAAGTGGGAAGGCTGACTGGCTGGAAGGTAAAATCAGAGGACAAACAGATTAAGGGTGGGAGACCGAATAGAAAAAATTAGTAAATCAAGAAATGGTGGAGTCAACGTTGACTTCTGGGTTTCCAGCTTGAACAACTAAGTTGTGATGTTTGCTAGGAAAGGAAAGATGGGAGGGGAATGGATAAAGGAATAGGTTACAATCAACAAAATAAATGAGAATAAGAGATCGTGGGAATCCTGTAGAAATGAGGAAGCATGGTGACTGAGAATGGTAGTCCTGAGCTGCTGATAAATATAGGCAGTGTGGGCTACTCCCACTTCATGACTAATCACGCACTGACCCAACTTCAATAAAAAGGCATTTGCAATTAGATAAGAGCTTACATGGAAACAAAAATAATGATTTAACCTATCCTTATACATACACATCTTCTTTTGTTAAAATAAGGCTTAATGGTTTTAAAAAGATGCTTCAGTGTGTTATTTTTAAAGAATCAGTGCTCCCAATAATCTGCCTTTTTTGTCCCTGTAACCCATTTGCAAGTAAAATGCCATAGTTGAAAAAGGTTAGTAGGTGAAGTTACATTTATATTTTAGACTTTCAAAAATCCTGCTTCCTGATCTTTGTTAATTTACTCCTCTCTTTCTCAACCTTTGTTTAATTTATTACTTCTGTCCTATCTTTTCCTTTCTTATTTAAGAAGTCACTAACATCATTCATCCCTCAAACCCACTTCCAGTTTGATCGTTCATTTTCTAGCTTTTTATTTTTTATCTCATCTTCTATTTTTTAGCTTGCTTTATAGAGATTAGGATTAACTGCATATTTTAGCATGCATTTCAGTCATTATATATTAAATGTTCCCTGCTTAGTATTTTACTTCAGATCTCTCCTGGATTCAAAATGTCAGGGAGCATTTCATGGCTAAGTGTGCCAAACTTCCCCATCTCAGTCCTGTTTCAGGCCAACCTCATGACGCCTGCCCTGTCCAGGTTCCAGAAGAGGTGTGGTGGAAGAATTCTTAACAAAAACATCAACCCACTGACCTATCCTGAGGCAGCCTGAATCATCTGACTGGCCTTAGAATCACCCTGATTTTCCATGAATCCTCCGGGCTAAGGTTGGCCCAGAATAAGACCAATGTCAAAGCCCAGGAGAATAGTGGCGCAGTAGACCAGCATCCAAAAATGGGGAAAAAGATGAACTTTGACCAAGAATTTTAAAACATGCTTATTTCAAATTTATAGTATCTGACTCAAATTCACAAAAGTCTCCCCACGCTCCTGAATATAAGGTTTCTGTTTTTCCTTTTCTACCTTTACAAATTCTGCCTAAAAGACCACTCCCTTTTTCCTTCTTCCATGCTGAATCCTGTACCCTCTTTCCTGCTACTCGTATCATGGCCAAGATTATATGATCATGGCTTTTTGACCTTAAAGACTTCGTGAATGCCTAGTTACTTCTGACATTCCATATCTAGACCAGTACCCCAATTTTTAAGTATTCAATGACATAAATCTCCTGAGTTTTAATCAGTTTCATACTGCATTGTTTTCTACCTTTAAAATGATATGTTCAAAAAATAGTCAATTTATAATAGTTACTTAAAAAGAGCAAAACAATAACTGAGTTTTAACATAATGTGAAATAATAATATAAAATGGTGAAAAAGAAATTACAGTTGCAAAAATATACACAGACTCCTCTTTCTCCCTCTAGCATCTGAGCATTCTTTCCTGTTGTGTTCACCCATCCATTCAGTCTCTCATTAGTACTGCAGGCATTTAAGCTTCTGCCATGTGCCAGGCCCTGTGCGAAGTCCTGGTGATACAAAATGGCTAGGAAACAATCCCTAACCTCCACCAGTTCACTCAGGGGAAGAAAAACATGTAAAAAGAAGTTCTTAATCATATCTCTGGGAATGCATCTTTGCAGCCAGAGGACCATAGACAACACCTGACACATAGTAACCCTTAATAAATATGTATCAAGAGGTCTGAATCCCACTACTATTTCTGCCTCCAGCCAGCCAGACAGCTTTGGTCCAGTCTTGAAACCTCTGCATACACTAAGATTAAAGGGAAAATGTGTGTTCGGTTCATTCAACAAGCATGTACCAAGCACCTACAAGTATGTCAGGCTCTGTTCTGTATTGAAACTCCAAAAGTGACTAAAGGAATGTGCTTTGTTACTTGCCTCATGAGCTAGAGGGACAAAACGTAAGTAACAATGTGCGATAAAGGCTCTGATAGAAAAATGTATACAATAAATGGGTACATGAATGAGGGAGAAATTAATTCCGCCCTGGTGATCAGAGAGGTCTACAAAGAGGAGATGATGTATTAGCTTTGCCTTGAAGGAGGACTGTCCCAAGTCCAGGGAGGAGATATTGGTGGGCTCATTCCACAAGCCAGCTTGAGCAAGGACATGAGGTATGAAAGGCCAGTTGCTTATGCACCGTTATTCCTCCCCTCTGGAAGACATGAGGAAGGGCCAGATGATCCTTGGTGGTCTAGTCTAGGATTAGAATATCAGTACTTATAGGAACTCTCACCATCTGAGTGTTTATATAAAATAACTCCCACTTTGAAAGGCATGGGTTCGTGTTTCTTTATGTTCTATCCATTAAAAGTCTTCAAATCTTTAACTAGTGTCTTTTATTTCCATTATTTAAAAATGAAAAATTGTGAAAAAAATTTCAAGTCCGATGTTAAGATTATCTTTTGAGAAAAGGAATAAAATGAAACAATGAAAATCTCCAGCTCTTCCCAGCCTTTCCTCAGTAGGAGTTAATATCTGGTTAGAATAAGCATTAATAACCTGGAGGAAATGCAGTGTTAAGGTTTATATTTTCAATTTTTTATTAAAATTTTCACCACAAATGAATAATTTGGGTAAAATTTAATTTTTTATAGTCTGTACTAGATATGATTTGCTTGTCTAATTAAAGTCTACCTACTGATTGTAGTAAATTTGCAGTATTTTAATTGTCTTTTCATTTCTATATTAAGAACAAAGAAGAACTATGGAACAGGAAAGATAGAGCAGACAACGCTTACAGTTTTGGTAATTAAAACCTATGGAGAAATTTCTTGGCATCTGATCTTCCCCCAGCCTAAGTAATCTGTGCTAGAAATCACGCACATAAAAACCATATATAATATTATAAGGCATTTCAGAGGTTTTTCATTGAAATGTGTATTGCCTGCTTTTCTAAAACATAAGTGCACCAAACAGTATCTGTGTATGATAGGTTTTCAGTAATTGTTTGCTGACAATATTTTAAGTGAAAGAAGTTGTCCCCTTGGGCAGCCACTCCCCAGTGCTGGAGGGACAAAAGCAGCAGCACCCAGCTTTGGGAGGATGTTTACGAAATACTCTCAGAAACTTCGCTTACAGGCAGTATCCATTTCAACTGCATCTTCTTTTCCTGTGTGGATTTACTGCTTTCTGAAGATTATTCAGCTTGTTAAGAGTAGACACTTATTTTCATTAAGCTGTGAAAGACAAGCAAAAAAAAAAAAATGATTTAGTATTAAAGAAAAGGAAACTACCTTTTCTAAGTTGATGCCTTTTTTTCCCCTTGGCTTTTGTGCGAACATGACATTCATGCAACTAATAGAGATAATTCTTGCATGTGTTCTCGACACATCAACCCTCTGAAGTAAGGGTAATGCTAGCTGTGCAAAAAAGGTTGATTATTTGGATTTTAAGAAAAATTAATGGGTATTTATGGGTTTTTTGCAAAAAGATTTGAAGTTGCTGCTGTACAGTGGGTAGGTACAGAAAAAGAAAGATGATGAGAATAGACATTCTTTTTTTAAAAGATTTCATTTATTTATTTGACAGAGACGGAACAAGCATACAAGCAGGGGAGCAGCAGAGGGAGAGGGAGAAGCAGGCTTCCCACCGAGTGGGGAGTCCAATGTGGGGCTCGATCCCAGGACCCCGAGATCATGACCTGAGCCAAAGGCAGATGCTTAACCAACTGAGACACCCAGGTGCCTCAAAATTAGATATTCTTGAGGACTAAGATTGCCAACATGGAAAGAAGTTGAATGGTTGGAAGCTTTAATCTGTGATGGTGGCTCTCTAAAAGAAGCTTAATTTTATGTAAATAGCAGTAATATAAAATATATAGCTTCATTTAATTGAAAAAGGCCAATAATTTAGTTATTTCTTTTTTACTAACAAGAAATAATTAAGAAAGGGAAACCAGTTTTAACCATTGTATACAGAAGGGATTTTGTAGATGATAACATAATGCCTAAGACAAGAAATGAGAGCTCCATGTGGCATTCTTTTTCATTTATATTCCTTTCAGTAACGAAGTAGAATCTGTTCCCTACATCTATTTCATTAGAATTTTTGAAGCACCTGTCACCTATCATCGTCAGTTTATATGTATTTCAAGTTTTCCTAATGAACAAATGTAATAATTCAGGGTCCATATGTCCACATGTCTGGGAGGGGAGATTCCACGTGGTTTTTGGATTACCTGTCTGGACTCCCTTTCCCATTTATTGTTTGGAGTATGTCACCTTCTGTCAATCTAATTACTTCTCTAAGAAACGGCTGTTCTCAGCTCACTGCATGACAATTGCTGCCTTGTGAAAACATCCCAGAAGCCTCTGCAGTCAATTGATCTACCCCAAAAGTGTCACTCTCACATGGAAAGTTGAATTCAGTGTGCAGACTCACTCAAGATTTACAGAGTTCTCTGAGGGAAGAGTTTCTTTAGATACGTAACAGGAGAAGCTGGTTTCGGTAGTTCTCTTGCCTCATCCTGACATACAGAATAAATCTTTTCACAAGATAGTCAGCTGAGAAAGACTTACAATATATGCAGCCAGGACTTCTAGCCCCTGTAAAAGAATAATGATTTAAGCGCTTACATTACCTGACCAATAACATTTGTAAAAGATCAGAGAAGCTTTCAAAGGCCAGAGGCAGAGTTTTTGATTTTTCTAGAAAAAGGCCTGAAGGAATAATGTTTATTTATCCAGTTAACAGTCCCTTTAGTTTATACCGACTATTTCTTGCTACGATAAAGACGGTCTTGGCTGATCTAACAGTAATTCCTTTGTCATCCTTAAACAGCTGTAGATTTTTAATATAATAAAGATAAGAGTTCCACATTCACACGATAGTATTTAAGTTTATGCCGTCACATCCATCTTCAGAGCCTTATAATTCTACCATAATCATCTGTTCTTGGCAGAAATGTGTTCTACAAGCTCTCAGCTGAGGATAATATTTTTGAACAATTTTTTTCAATGTTCTAGTTATGTGATTATGGGAATTTGGAACTCACTATTAATTTGCCCTTGGGTTTTGTATTTGTATATCTCAAAATGCCCCCTTATTCAACTTGAAATTATACTATACCTTTCAGTGTTAGAGATATTTCATTACCTAAATACTGGTGATAGTCATTGAAGATAATGTAGTCAGATACAAGAAGAATTTATAAGGAGAAAATGAGCCACTGTTTCCCGCCCCCCTCACTGCTGTTTCCTTTGTGACTTCATGCCACTTGCTTTGTTTGCTTATCAGTTTATATAATTCTTTAAGTACAAAATGAGCTCTTGGTATAATGATTTTTTTAATCCAAAAACTGATAATTGCATTATTGACTAATAAACATTCCCACTCTAAAATCTGACCTCTGGAAATATCAATATTTTAGCCATATTTTCATACTGAAAGCTTTCTCACAGCCCAATTTTTAAATTTTTCTACCTTAATTTATTTCACTGTTCACTCTACTGCTGTAGTTGCATGTGACTGAGTGATCTCTTTCACATCCCTCACTTTACAAGTGCCCTTCCTCTGGGTGGGGGAAGGTAGCCCCATGTTGCCCCAGCAGGAGGCCAGAGGTATGGACCTTCATGCTTGCCCATGCTGATTTGAGAACTGGTATAAGGCTTCCCTAAAATCTTCATGGAAGACTTGCGAGAGATAATGAGTTAACATTTGTGGAGATCTTTCAATAAACTGTAATTGATGTTTGAATTTTTATAAACCAAACACAGTATCTACCCTCGAAAGCTTCATAAGAATATTTAGCACACATGTATGTGCCAGATGGATCATAATGACAGTTGATAGGCCTCTCCTAGCCCTTGCGTTCTGTTGTCAAAAATCTGCACATCAAAACAACTATAATTTTTACAATATGATTTATTGGCTAAAAGATTTGGGTGCACATTGAAAAATCTACTATCTAGATAAGACTGTAAATTAACGTTATATAAGATAAGACTTTAAATTAAGGGTTTATTTAAGAATATTCCTAGCATGCCTTGTAGAAATATAGGCAGGTAAATTTTGAAAATCATCAGATAATATTTTCTTGATGTGACATCTTTCTCTACATAAGTGAATTTTTATGAAAAATGTGTGGATTATGATGCAAGACACTCAGAAATTATTCTCAAAAGCTCAAGGATATGTGGAGATCAAAGCAGAAACACATCATAATACAGCAAATAGTTATCACCCGGAAGAATACTCTTGTGGTTGAGATAATGCTAACAAAACAGCCTAAAACAGAAAATTAAGTTAGTAAATAAAATTATTATAATAATGTATTGTAACATTCTTTGTAGTATTATTTTAAGAACCACCCCAGGGTAGTTATTCTGGTAAAAATGATGGCATAGATCCGTAGTAGGGGGACAGGTGGCCCCACCGATTATAAATTCCCCAAGATTGTAAATGTATATATTATCATCTTGTGTCAAAATATTCATTTTAATATTCAAACATTATACCACATAATAAGCTGTAACCATATGTTTATTTGTTATATTATACCACTATAACATTAATAAATATTTACAGAGCTGCAGTGTATCATAGATGTATTAGAAATGGTGGCTCTCTTAGTTTGATTTTAAGTGAAAATCTTCCGTGCCTCAGAAACTAATTTTAAATGTTACATTTGTTACACATTGATAAGAGCCAAGGAGTTTAAATTGTTAAGACTGACACCCCCTTTTTAACTCATGTTGTTTTATTTATTTTCCCCAATTGCATGAATTAAAGATGGAGTGTTATCTCAGCTTTGAATTCCTTAGCTTGATGTCGCAGCTTTTGCTTTATTTGTATGTGAATTCTGTCTTTAATAAAGATGAGCTCTGCTGAACTTTCCATTAATGAGAGACACTTAGGTACCCAGCTCTTTATAAACGATGTTGGTAGTACCAAGAAAAATCAGAAATGTTGCTAGTCTATTAATAATTGACATGGCAAGCTGTGTGATTAATCAGAAGTTTTATGATCTCTAAAAACATAACATTATCTCTGTAAATCAGATGGTGTACAATTAACTTGACAACCATCAGTTAAAAGGGGGGGAAAAAGGAGGGAAAGTCAAACTCGGGACTCCTGACTCATACTTTTTCTGTTATAGTGTTACATTCGTATTTATCCTTCTGTGACAGCTGAGACTAGACCAGTTCTACATTCAGGAGACAGGAGGTTCAGGAGAACGCACTGACTTTTCACTTTCATGTGTCAGCAGATAGTCTCAGAGTGATGCTACTCGGCTGGAACCAGGAGGAACTTTTTCTAGTTTGGTAGTTATTGACTTGGTTACCTATTTTCAGTATTCTCTGGCTTCCTTGCTCAGCTTATGGAAAGTTAAGCTCAGCCGTTTTGACTTTTCTTTCAGCCTATGTTTAGGCAGATAGTTTCTCAGTATTCTCGATCTCAATACAGGTTTTCACAAATATAGACTTGTAACCAGAGTAGACAAAGGTGAGTCTTCTGATCACAGTGTCTGGACGTTCTTACTGGGTGCTTGGTGAGAATATTAGCTGGGTTCTCTCATGGCCTTTTGCTGTCATGCACATATCCAGAGGAGGGGCAGGACACCAGGGGCACCAAGCATTGTGTCAAACTCAAACTAGAGATCTATTTCCGACATTTCTGCTTTGGTCACGATCACAAATTCTGAAATCATTGTGTAACGCCCTGACTTCTAATTTTTCTGTGGGAAGATGGTGTTGCAATTTGCCACCTTACTTGTATTCTTCTGTAAGTGTCTTGTCACTAGATATTTGAAACACGTATGAATTCCGTACCATGACATTTCAGCCCTCATACTGTCCTTGTTCATCGACTGAATTTAGTTGTAAAGGGACTATTGCCCTTTTATTTTTTTGTGACTAGTAATGGGTACACTATCGAAATCACTCACGGGTTCACTCTATGGTTTCTTTACCGTAATGTAAAAAAGCATATGTAATAACAACCTGAAATACCAGACAGCTTAAACTTCTCTAATACTCCGAATGTCTCTTACAGCCTCTGTCTAGGTTTGAACTTTCCAAATTATGTATTTCAGACGTTGAGAAAGAAGGGCCTTAATGGCTGTGACAGCCCAGATCCCGATGCAGACGACTCAGTAGGTCACAGCCCTGAGTCTGAGGACAAGTACAGGAAAATTAACGAAGATATTGATCTAATGATCAGCAGGCAAAGATTGTGTGTAAGTACTCGGAACACCCTTCATTTTTTTTACTCTTGATATTTCTCTGAACCTGGCAGGCCTTGAACAAGAAAGAAAACAAAGGCTGTGAAAGCCCCGATCCCGACTCCTCTTATGCACTCACCCCACGCACTGAAGAAAAATACAAAAAAATTAATGAAGAATTTGATAATATGATCAAGAGTCATAAAATTCCTGTAAGTACCAAAGGTAGATGGCTGGTCTGCTGATAACTGCTGCAGTAACATACTTTAACCCTTTCAGTGATGACTTTCTTTTTAAGAAGCACTAGAAAGTCAAACCGACAAAATAGCCATCTCATCCCACGGGCAGTGCGTTTAGAAAGCAAACCCAAAGGGATGCTGAACTTATGTAATCTAAGAGTTGCCATCAAGAAGTTCATTCAGAGGCAGAAGTTATACAGGCGGAAGAGAAAGATATATGCGACACACCCGAATTTACACAATCTTTTAAACACACAGTTCACACGAATCACAGTGCACTGGTAAAACGCTGGAATCTCCTTTGAACAAGCTTGAGGATTTACTATAAAATAGACACGTAGCTGTCCTGAGACCGGATACACGAGTAGAACCCCAGTTCTCTCACGTAAACTGCCGATCGTCACCCAAAGAGAAGCTTGTTTCTGAATAAAGCTTCAGCCCCTCTCCCTAAACATGACATTCAGCAACAGCACTGAAGGGTTAAAGCTAATGCTCGCTGCAGGGAAAGAGACTGCATGAAAACCTAATGGTAAGATTTCAACGTGTTTGTGTGCTGGGGTGATTTTAAAGCTTTATCAGAATATTCGCTTTGCCTACACCAACATTTTCCATGCTTTAACACTTGGCTAAATTTTGTCTTAACCAAGTCAAAAGATGTCTAACAATCAATCATTTGCCTTGCCAGATATTGAAGAGAAATAACTCTGCATGTATTATTTTGTTTGCCCACATAGAGAGGGGAAAAGTACATACCTTTTATTATACTCTGTCATCAGTCAAGTGATGTTAATTTTGTGACATCAAGTGATGCAACTCAAAGGTTCACGTGCTTTCTGAATAACTAATATTAGAGTCTGAAACCCTCATTGTGTACCAGCTCTTCAGGAGGTAATTAATTCCTTTCTCAAAAAAGAACATTTTTCGTAAGTTAGCAAAACACCCTCAACCTGAGGATTGGGAGAGACTCTGCAGTGAAAATTTGCCTCAGCAATTACAAGTGCAGGTATTTGGGACCGAGAGCTCTAGGCTGAGTCCACATCTGCCCTCGCAGGGTAAATTAATGCCTTACACGTAGTAAGTGCATGACCACCCTGTGTCGAATTAAATCAAACACTTTAAAACTCACTTATAAAATGTATGAATATTAAACGTTCTGTCCTCATAAATACATCTGCTTCTTTTGTTAAATGAAATAATGTCAGCAGTAGAGCTTTTGTTGAATCAGAATTATTAATACACGGTATCATGAAAGAAAGCTAAGTAGCTTAACTTCTTAAAGGTTTCAAACAACCCAGTACTACGTACAACACATCCACAGTGGGCACTTCATCAAAAATAAAACATTTCCTATCAGATGCAGCGATGCATACTTATTATACCCGGAATGCTTAAATGATAAAATGCCCTTTGAGATTTTATCTTGCCCAGAAGAAGGAAAGAAACCCCTCATTTCAGCCAGTTTTTAATTCTCACGGGCTGAGTTTCACTTGCTATTCAATACACTGGCTTAGAGCTGCTGGGCATAAAAGTTCGTGAATATAAGATTGTCGGTGTCTCAGACGGGAGGAATCCCCGGCACAGTTAAGAGCAGCATATGTAATACGGCGGCACAGTCTCCATGGCCGTGATCCTAAATGCGTGTGAAGCCTTAACCCCCTGAGGCTCTGGGAGAATGCCCATATTTGCACACTGGATCGTTTTTCCCATGCTTTAGGAGAAGGAGGTGTGATGCATACCTGGACTCCCTCACACTATTTCATCCTGTCCTGTAAAGAGTTCAAAATCAGGATACATGATTTCTTAAGAGGTGCAGTGGTGTGTGGCAGGGGATGAAAACCACATGAGAGTTTATAGGCCAGGCTGTGAGAAGGACTACACAGCTCCTAGCTGTGCCTCCCAAGTCTTCATCTCTTTAGTAAGTGCTCCAGTCTCCACGATGAAAAGCCCAGTTTTCGCACATCGCTTTCAGTTGCTGGAAGTAAATTTTGTTGAAAGTTTCCACAGCTGCTAAAACATTTACAGCAGAGCAAGGACACTCTGCCCTTTGTATGTAGAGAGTGTCTCCACCTCTTTAAAAACATTACAAGACTGTTTTTCTGTTTCAGAGACCCAGTTTGAAGAGTTTCCCTTTTAAAATAGAGAATTTAATATTGCAATCACCTGTTACAATATAATTTATACCCATATTCCTCAATTACATGAAATAATTCATGGATGATTTGGAATCTTGTTGACCAGCATTTCCTCATGTGGGGTTTGCCACGGTTCATGCTGGGCATCACAGCAAGAAAAAAACAGTTCCATTTGAGGAACCAGGAATTAGGAAATGGGCTGAAGGAAGGAGGTGTGGTTGCAAGATTGGTTGAAAGTGAACGGGAAGGGAGGAAGTGGAAATAGTATGTGTTTTCTTCAAATAACAGACTGTGAAGAGAGAGAAATACTGCTGTAACTAGATCAAGGAAAGAGTTAAAAGGAAAGGCTCTGGAGATTACCTGCAGAGGAGGAATGCTTGTAGGAAAGAGAAGATCAAAGGCATTGGTGCAATGGGGCTACAGTGGGGAGCTACTCAAGGTAGGGAAGGAGGTTGGGGCCGGAACAGGACAGAGTTGTAGGTAGACCCATGACCTAGTTAAGGTGGTAGATGGGTAGAGTGAAGCTAAGTATGTGACCACCTAGTGATTTCTGTGTTTTATATGGAACTTAGCTTCTATAGATATTGAGATGAGGGAGTAGGTGCTGGAGAGAGACCAAGAATGGTGAAGGTGTAGACATTGTGAGAAATGGGGGATGAGAAGGGAAAGAGCAAGTATGGGCTAGAGTTGTCAGGCAACCTTGAGGGAATCTGGATATCAGCAATTGGAGCGGTGTGATTTCTTTTCTTTGTTGGTTCTCAGCAGTCTGGTAATGGTTGATCGAAAGGGAGTATCATTAGTGGCCCAAAAAGGGGACTCAGTTCAGTCATTCACATTAAATAAAAGAGGGCCTATTAACTAAAAATATTTTATTAAAAATATTTTATTTAACTTTTTATTGGACTTTTCCTTGTGGTAAGTTTGGGAAAATAGTGGGTTTTGGGTAAGAGTTCAGATACCTTTCTGACCACGATGACTCACTTCAGTAACCATGATCAGTTTGTTCAGGGATAGACACTAAAAGCTTTTTAGCTCTCATGCTTGTGTATCTTAAAGCAGGGCTGGCATCTTGGGCATGTGACCTATGCAATTACACAGGACCCTGGTCTTATAGGCTTTGCTGTTGCCACCTTGAAATTCTTCATAATTTTTTAACAGGAGGCCCCACATTTTCATTTTGGCCTGGGCCCTGCAAATTACATAGTAGTCCTGCCTACTAGTATTTTATTTAATCACCCCAAATTCCCTCTTCCTACCTGCCTTGAGTGTTCTAAAATTTGGAGCCCGGCCCTGGAAAATATGCAAGTTGGGAGCTCTTAACTACTTTCTGGCTTCCAATTTTTAGACAAAAGTTTTTTAAAGAGATGCTGTTAAGTTCCCTCATTTTGAAAGATCAAGAAGAAAAAAAGTAATGCCAAATTCCCGTAAACATTTATACATTTTTGTAGCCTTTGCATTCCCTAAAATGTTTAGAGCTGGTTAGTCTCTTTACGTTTGCGAACAGTTCATGTCTCAGGTCAGGTCAAGGGAGATTAAATGACTTGCCTGGCTAAATAGCAATTTATTACACAACTGGACTGCAACTGAGATTTCTGATATAAAAGCTGTTGTTCTTTCTGAGTCTCTGAGCTATCTCCTCAGTGTGGTCATTTTTAAGCTTATAATTCGACTTTAAAACTATTTAGCCAGTTGCTAATACAATAAAGAAACAAAGCAAAAGATAGAATGCAAGAAATGTTAGCATATTTTATAAATTGTGATTTTTTTGACGTATGCTTTGGTTACAGAGTTATATCTGACTGCTGTTTAACCAATCACAAGAGAATTCTATACTTATCAAATTGTTTACAGTCCAGAATGCTGGAAACCGAATAATTATTTGGGATGATGGTCAGAGGAAGAGAGGAGTAGAGAGATTTTCACTGAACCAGTTAGTAGGGTGGTTCAGATTTTATGAAATAATTATTGATAAGTTTTCTTATTTTGGATGTGCACGTAGTCGGAGGAAATGGGCTTTGCTCTCTACTGAGACACAGTCAACACTCTGTAGAACATTCAGGGGAGAAGTAGTTTTATAGCAGGTCCTTAAGTATCCAATCATAGTTAAACATTTATAAGTAGTAATAGTGAATACAGATTAAAACATTTGTAGCTAAAAGATAGCTTTTAAAATACCAAACCTGAGTAAATACAGAAGAGAGGAGTCGCAAAGGTTTTTTTCCTAAGCCCGCAGTCACAGCCTGGCAGTTACAAGCACAGAGCTCACACTTAACATGGATGCTTACCCACATGTCATGGGAACCCTTTTAGTTCATTATCTTCATGGTTTGCAAATAATAAGCTGCTAACACGAAGCCCATGCTCACTTCACAGTATGATTTCTGACTGCAGTAGTTTATTTCTATCCAAAAACTTACACTGTGTTACACAATGATTTAATGGAAAAAGCAACAGGCTCAGTCACTTACTAGTTTGATGACCTTGGGCCACTTAATCTCACTGATTTAAAAAGGAAAGGATTATATCCATAGTGAAGGGATGTTGAAAGGGTTGGATCATATAATGTGTGTGAATTATATAGTATGGTGCCTGCTCAGGAAATAATCTACAGTAAATTGTAAGCTTGTATGTTCATATTAGTACAGTGTCTTCCTAAAAATTCTCCTTTGATGAAAAACATTCAATTGATATAATAAAAAGTAGACTAGGCGCTGCATTCCCTTACAACAAAACAGCTCTAGCAGCTTGATGAAAGGGAACATTATTTGGCCAACATCATAAGTGATGTTACAAAGGAAAGAGGAGCAAGAGAAAGAGATCAGGAGAGGGATGGGGGGTAGTCAGGGTGGGCTTCCCTGAGAAGGCCAGATTTTGAGCAGAATATTGAAGGAAGTGCTGGAGTTAGCCATGGAAATGTGGCAAGAATGAGGGAGTGTGGAAGAGGACAATAGGAAATCAGATCATGAAGCCTGGTGAAAGCTGGAATTTATGGGGCCTTAATGGAACATTGGAAGAAGTTGGGCTTTTCTCTGAGTAAGGTGGGAGCTTCTCATAGGGTTTGGAATAGAGGGGTGTCATCATCTGATTTGTGGTTTTAAAGGATCAATCTGATTGCTAGATTGAAAATAAAAAGAAGGAGGGCAAGGACAGAAGCAGGCAACTCTTAGGAGGTGACTGCAGTGATCAAGGCAGGAGGTGATGGTGCTGGAAGCAGAGTGGTAGCCATTAGAATGAGAGGTGTTTGGAGAGTGGGTATATTTGGAAGTTAAGCCCATAGGATTTCTGGGTAGACTGGATGTCAGGTGTGGGAGAAAGTGAAGATTCAAGGGGGATGATTTTATTCTGTGCCATTGAAACCATTGTCATCAGATGGAGATGAAGAAAGGTATGAGTGGAGTGAGATTGGAATTGATTTTGAGATGTTTGAGACATTCCAGGAGAAATATTGAAGTTGTTGTTGGATATGCAAGGCTGAATAAGGAGAGAGTTCTGAGACACAGATAAAGAACCATGCTCCTCTTAAATTCAGAGATCAGGGAGAAAAGAAAGAACCAGCAACAAAAGCTGAGAAGGGGCAGCCATCAAGGTAGGAGGGAAAGTCCAGAGTTTGTGAAAAGGAAGAAAGTTTATCAAGGAGTGACAGCTGTGTCCAAGTTGAGGACTGAGGAGTTCCCATTGGATTTCGCAGCCTGAAGGTTAACAATGACTATGACAAGAGGATTTTCAGTGAAGGGGGAAAGGAGCACTGTTTAATGGAACGAGTTGAGAGAAAACAGTGTGCTATATTTACAACCCAAATTACAAAAGCAGAATTGCCATTGGTGACATGATTTTCCAAGATGGTGAACAATTTTTAATGAAGTTCCTTACATAAGAAAGTAGAATATTCCCTCAATGCACACAGTAATTGCATTTCTGGAAATTTCAGTATATAACAAAATCCGTGTTTCGATGTATAAAAATACCTTGTGTTTGTAGAACAAAGTTAGTTCTGACTCACATCTTTGTAAATGGGTTTTTTCACACATATGAATGTCCAGTGGGGGCTTTTGAAAGTCGAATGGGATAAGAGATGATTCTTTGTTGTGTTGAACTCTCCCACATATGACAGGGTATACAGCATACCTGTCTACCAACCCAGAAAATACCAGCCACACACCCCCAATTATTGTGACATCCCAAAATTGTTCCACAGATTTCCAAAGTGCTCCCTAGGAAGGGAGTCCACCCCTGGAGAGTACCACTATTCTGGATCTGGAGAGTCACTATTACGGCTCTGGTGGGAAACACAGTCACTGAAGGGAGTTTGGTAAAAGGACTGTTTGTAGGTAGGTAGAGTTCAGTGAAACCCAAAGAAATAGTAAGTATATTAGGGCTTGCAACCTGGAAGCTGTTACCATGACTAGGCCTAAAGGAGCAAGAGGACAGAAAAGATACCAGAGCACAGCAAGATCTAAGTCTGTAGAAGACGTGACCCCTAAAGAGGCGTGACTTTCACAGGAGGAATGCAGCCTCTGCCAACCTGTGGCTCCGCACAGAGGATGCTACAGTAGCAAAACCCCCTGACCTCTCCTACTCTCTGTGCTCCTGCCCGTGCCTCTACTGGCCCAGCGGAAGCCAGAGGGCAGGGGGAGCCAGGTGCATGCAGCCCAGGGCCCAGAGCAGTGAAGAGGGTGGAGAGTGGATCTGAGGGGCAAATAGAGAAGACCTCCCACAGTTGCTTACCTTTGTTTTCTTAGGTATTCTAAGTAATTCTTATTTGGCCTTTGACTACAGGAATACACTATTTTATTCATTCTACAGACATTTATTTTACGGCACACACGAATCCTTTTTGTTTAAAGGGCTCTGAAAATTTGAGCCTCTGGAAATTCATTCTTAGATGTCTTATCCAACATTTATATTTCATTGTATCATGATGTTTATCCAAAATTATTGTTTGTTACTCTGCTTAAAATAAATAAAGTCTTAATAAAGAATGACTTTTAATAAAGCAGTTCAACATTGTTATTTCCCTGTAAAACAAAGACCTGTAAAAGAGTTATGAAACATGTGCTTCTGTGAATATCGACGTGTCCAGATCATGGAAGAAAAGAAAATAGGAAAAATAAAGAATAAGAGAGCATAAGCCTAAATAGAGAGCAGTATTGAAATCACCACCAGGATAAACAGCTTTTGCAGAGCATGACATATGATGCAGACCAGCCAATCAACCAGGAAAGGAAAGTTGATGTTAGGGTTACCGAAAAAAATGATAAAAATATAAATAAAAATAAAAACCTTTGACTCACATGCACATAGGCATTTAAACTCACACAGTGGCTTATCTGAGAATCCTGAGGGAATGTTCTATATAAACCCTGTCTCTAATAGATGATATTAGATACATACATACACACACACATATATATCTGTTTTATAGTAAGAATGCTGTATGCTCTGACACCATGAGACCTCTGGCAATGTATTCAAGCAGAATTTTCATTTATAATGTCAAAAAAAAATTTTAAAGGAGGAAGTTGTAAGTATGATTATCTAGTTAGTGCAAGCAGAGAAATAAGCATGATTTTGCTTAAATTGCTAAAATAATACCAAAATATCAATAATCAGGACCTGATTACTCTAATTAGATATCCACATGACTTCATTGCACTAAATATTTGCCAGCTTTCTCATTTGAGATAGAGGTCTTCCCATTTGTTAGTGTCAGTGCATCCCCAAAATGTAAAGTGTAACATATATTCTGAACTATCATTTTAAAATATGAACTATTGAATGATACATGCTCTGTTGAATTCTGTATCTTAAAATGTCTATTATCTTTAGAGTTACTCTCAAAAGACAGACTTTTAAAAATAATAATTAAAGTATATGTGCTATTCACAATCTTGGAGATGATTTTATATCATTAAACTTCTGCATAAATATGCTTCAATAAGCAATTAAACCGAAGACTCTGGTTTGCATTTTAATCCTCCTTTTTCTCTGTGAAGTCATCACAATCATGTACCTTTGATCTTGCAGTCATTTCTGGCACCAGATTCAGACATCACAAATGAACAATTATTACTTAATAGAATGGAATTCAAAGACAATGGAGTCTAATGAAATGGGGCTTTGTTTTAAACAAAAGTGAAACGTTTTCTAATAGTTGCAAAGAAAGAGTTCTAAGCACATTAAAGAAATCAATTTATGATCTGAACATCTTGAGAGCTCTTCTTAATGGTCTTCTAGACACCAAGCAGCTTGGAATTTGAAATTTTTCTTGGGAAAGTAAAGGCTGTCTGTACTTGAGGGCTTCTGTTTCTCTTCTTTCCTTTTACCCATATTTTTTTCTGTTCCTACAGGCTGTTCCACCTCCCAACTTTGAAATGCCAGTCTCCATCCCAGTGTCCAGCCACAACAGTTTGGTATACAGCAACCCCGTCAGCTCACTGGGAAACCCCAACCTTTTGCCACTGGCCCACCCTTCTCTGCAGAGAAACAGTATGTCTCCTGGTGTAACACATCGACCCCCAAGTGCAGGTAACACAGGTATGTCCTCATACGGATGCAATGTTAACAAATCATTGGAGGGAGCCACTCTTGGCAAAAAGGGTATTTTATCACCAAGATGTAGACTTTTCCAGTTTTCCATTTGTTATGTTCCTTCGTTGCTTAATATCCACTCCCTTTTAGGTCTTCAACCTTGTTGGCCTGTTTTTTGAAATCTTTCGCAATCTGCTATTTATCTGTTCAGACCATCACCAGTCTCTCATGTGGCTATATTAACCACATACTTTCTCAAACAGAAAGTCAAACGTCCTGTCTCCATTCTTTTGCTTCTGCTCTTCTCCCTCCTGAAATGCCGTTTTCCCTCTTCCTCTGAGCCAGATATCACCTCTTCCATGAAATCTTCCTCTGCGTCCTCCGATAGCATTTATGCCATTTAGTTATGTATTATTTTGGCCCGTTTTTATTTATTTATACAGATTTATACCACAAAGGACTTAAAGCAGAAAAGAAATATGATAAAATAGTGTAACTTAAGAAGTATGAAATAAAAACAAAACTTAGACATGAAATTAAGAGTACATCATAAGAACGTATATACGCGCCGCAAATTTGTCTCAACATTTCTACAAAATCCCTGTTGTTGTATAATTCACGGTGTCCCAGAGAAAAGAAAGTATCGCTCAGGAAAATTTCACCCATTCTTCATACTCAGATCAAGCAAAATACAATATGATGTGCTATGTTGAATATGTGTCTGTTTCCCCACTGGATTTAAAGAATATTAAAGGGAACAAAGTCCTGGTTTGCCAGCTTCAGTCAGAGCCAAGTAAATGTATACTGAATATAACCAAACAATTCCTTTCTATCTCCAAAAGAAGCACCAAGAATAATTGTATTTCTAAATTGTATATAGCAAACTATCATATATTACATTTTAATTTTTAAAAAGCACTCCATAGGACATTTTTAATATATCTTAGGCACACATAACTGTATTAAAAGCAATTTATTCACAGAAGAATTTTTCCTTGAGAATACTTCAATATCTGCTGTGTAATTAAAACTAAACATGTGTTATTATTTAGTACAGAAACTTTATATAGAAAATATAATCAAAATCAACCAAATAATAAAATCTTGATAAATCTTGAGTCTGAGAGATGTGTATAAAGGACTTCATTATGCCATTCTCTCTACTTTTGAATATGATTGAAATTTTTCATAAGAATTTTCAATCACCATATGTCATTCCTTTCAGATCATACTCAAACACAATTCAATTTCCTATTTGATAAATTCATGCTTGTTTATTTTTTAGAATTTCATACTTTATTTCCAAAATATTATTTGATTGGAAATAATAAACATTTCTTAAAATATAATGAACATTTTCTTCAAATTCCAAAACCAGAACCGACTAATAATTATAGACTGCCACTTAGGATCAGTTAGAAAATAATCCAGCTGAGGGGCACCTCAGTGACTCAGTCGATTAAGCATCTGACTCTTGATTTCAGCTCAGGTCACGGTCTCCGGGTTGTTAGATAGAGCCCCATGTCGGGCTCTGCGCTGGGTGTGGAGCCTGCTTCAGACTCTCTCTCTCTCTCTCTCCCTTTCCTCCCCACCTTCCTCTCCAAAAAAAAGAAAGAAAAGAATCCAGCTGATAGTCAATTCTTTTGGCTAAATCTTATTCCTTAAAAACTAATAGTAATTACTATACTCAGGATCTTATTGAAACATCCCAGATGTCATATTTTAACATTGCCAAATTTAAGTTAGCGGTGAATAAGCATATCTTTCCAAATTTGTAGCGGATGAAACCTACTTTATTGTGTCAGTAGGAAAAATTCACGTAGTAAATGAGGTCATTCACTGTGGGTAGATTCATGAAATGACCAAAGTTCTGGACAATTAGCATTTTACAAAATTAATTATATAAAATATGTTTACAAAGAATTAAACATCAAATGTATGGTTACTTGAACATATAGTAAACCTTACTCGTTTTTTTCCCACTTTCTATAAAACATCCAAAAATGAAAATTCAGAGACCATTTAAACACTGGATTTTTAAAATGTAACCTTTCTTAGAAAGAAAGATTCTGCGAAATGTCAGTGATTGAATGTAGGTTTAATGTTTGAGCTCAGCATGTCCTAATAAAACAAATGTCAGCCATCTAAGTTAGGTTATATTTTACAAATTTAGGACCCTTGGGAGAGTCAAAATACTGTGTTTGCTAAAGGTAAAGTGTGTTGTTTTGTGGACCTTTAGCATTTTCTCCTTTTGATCTTTCTCTTTAATCCATAGGTGGTCTGATGGGTGGAGACCTCACATCCGGTGCAGGCACCAGTGCAGGTGAGTGGGAACCTCTGTGCCACAGCAGTATCATTGTTCAGGGTTCCTTTGCTGGGCGATTTGCAGGAAGTACGTCTTTTGAACAAAGCAGGGAGATCTGTGAGATGCATGGAAAAATGGCCCCAGGAACTTCTCAAGCAGTTTTTATGATGCAGGAGTGGATGGATAGTAACTTAGAAGACTATTAACTAGAACTTTTCTTAATCAAACTTCACCCAGTCCACATAATCAGAAATGAGGGCTCTGATCAAACCAATTTAATCCTAGATACCATCTCTGGAAACAAAAGTACCTTTAGCAAGACTTGCCAATTGAGTTCTCTGTTAATTATTTCACATTAAATGTGAATCCCTCGCCACCCAAAGAAGTACCAAACTCCTGTACGTTTCTAAAGGAAAATACATTTTTAAAAGGAGGGAGTATACCTCTGAAATGAATAATACATAATGTGTTAATTGAATTCAAATTATTAATCAATTAAATAAATAGGAATAAATAAATAAATAATTTAAAAGGAGGCAGAGAAGGGCACCTGGGTGGCTCAGTTGGTTAAGCATCTGCCTTTGGCACAGGTCATTATTCCCAGGTTCTGGGATCAAGCCCTGCATCGAATCCCACCTTGGGTGCCTTGCTCAGCGGGAAGTCTGCTTCTCTCTCTCCCACTGACCCTCCCTCCTGCTCTTGCTCTCACTCACTCTCTTGCTCACTTGCTCTTTCTCTCTCTCTCTCAAATGAATAAGTTTTAAAAAATCTTTAAAAATTTTTTTTGAATTTAGAAAAATAAAAAGGAGGGAGTGAGATTATAACCATTCAACAATATTGTTAATAAAATAAAGCCAGTTTTGGCATTAAAATGAGCTCTTAGAGAATGTGAATATAGCATACCCCCAAAAAGCTGTTTGAATATACTTTAGCTCTTAAGAATTTCTTCCACTATGTCCAATCATCTTATAGTCACACTTCTCCAGGGTTCCATATTAATTCATATTATTGTCATTATTGAGATATTGTTGTCATTTTCAGTGCAGAGGTAAGACAGCGCAGTAGTTTTTAATGCAAACCACAGTTCACTGTTGGCATAACAAGTAACCATGGTAATTCCTGCAGCTGGAACATGATATACATTTAAAATAGTAGGAGACAGGCATGAATGACACGAGGTTATGTTTGAAATGTCAAAAAAAAAAATTCAGGCTTATTGAAATATCCATGGACAACCTAATTAAAATATTTGCCATGGTCAAATACAACAGCCTGCTAATTATAAGAAAGAAGATAAAGAAAATCAGCATATAAAAACATTTTTATAAATATATCCATTTAGGGGTAATGTTTCTCCTTCTAATACTGGCTCTTCACTAATTCAGTGAGTAATGAAGAAAAAGTATTAGGACTACACAGTGAATTGACAAACAGAATCAATGGAATTGGCGTCCTATTTTATCTGCCTTTTAAAAATTAGGTAGAGTCAAATTAATGAGTAAACTCAATAAACTATTTTTCTGGGCATTGAAATGAAGTGCTCATTTTTTTCCCCTTGAAATACTTTGAGGCTTGCAGCCTCAAAATTACAAAACCAGACCAAAGCCAGACCAGTGTTGCTTGGATTCAAGTCTCTGCCAAAACTACGGTTAGAGAGAACGGTAGGGAGTAAGAACTGGGTTGTCACAAAGACCAAGAAAAAGGTAACTTTAAAAAATGGTTTAGATGTTATGATATTTTATCCAGTATCTCAATGCTTTTATAGGAACAGCCAATAGTGGTGAAAAAAGTTATTAGATGTAGTAAAAAACATATGGGGGGGATGGGTTGCTCAGCCCTAATGGAAATAGACTCTTGTTTCTGCTTAATAGCTAGAATGCTTTAGGATTCTCTATTGAAAATAAGAAGTGTTTGGTTGTTCAATTATGCTGTCATTGTCAATTCTCTGACAGCCTGCTAAGTTTAATGGCCCTCCAGGGACAGAGAAGACACTCAGTCTTGTAAGTGTAAAAGTTAGCCACATATACGGCTATGGCGTCATTGAAATAAAAAAATCTTAGGAGCTTAGCAAATTTATCTTCCTACATCGAGACCTCTACCACAGACATGAGAATCTCCTACTTCAAAAATAAAAGGAAACAAAAAGAAAGACACTCAGTTGCTCCACCCTGATGATAATAAACATTATATCTGGATGAATGTATCTCGTAGCCATGAGCATGTAACTCTCCCAGTCTCTATATACTTGCGAAAGAGTTACTTCCTCACTTTTTAAAAATAGAGGAAGAAGCCCTTTCTAACTCTGGCTCCACAGAACACCTGTTGCAGATGCCATTTAGTAGAGTCCAACTTAGCTGTCATGTCCTGCTGCAGGCTCAGCCACCTTCCCCTCCTTTCTCAAACCCGCCAGTATCGTGTGTCAAAGCTGAATATATCTATGCTGATGTCAGAGAATCACATAACACCAGGGGAAGCAATGCCAGCCACAATGTCTCTGCATTTTCAGAAAAGAAAACTAAGGCAAAATAGCCAAAAGATATCTTTCAAATTTTGAATATTGTCATTGAAATTCAAGGTCTCTGATAAAGTTAGAAACTCTGAGGTCAAGTGCACATAATTAAATACTTTTCAGTCTTTGTAATTTTTTTCAAAATCAGATCATCTCAACTTATAAAGAAAGGGGATAGTACCGTGCAGAAAGAAAGTAAATTTAACAATTAGCATGTGCTTGTAAATACCAAGAGACCAAAGAGATAAGCATCCACTTTTTCAGCTAAGCTCGATGATAAAGTATAGCAACTTTCCCATCCAGCCCCTGAACTGTACCTCTCCCTCACCCCGTCATCCAGTCTTACCAACTCTGCCTCCAAGGTATTTCCTAAATCTACTCCTTTCTCTCCATTCCTGTCCCATTGCCCTGGTTCAGGCTCCTAGCAACACTCCAGGACTGTTTCCAGAGCCCACTAATTTGTCTCCCTGCTTCACATTGCATCCCCCTCCAGTCTCCCCATGACAGATTAGCCTTTCTCAAAGGCTCAAACTAATTGTAGGTCATCCTTCATGTGCCCAAAGTCCAGACATGGCTTCCCATCTCTTTCAGAATTAACCAGGAGCCTCTTATCTCTGGTCCAGGCCTCCTCTCAAGTCTTAAACCTTCCGTTCTGCCACTGCCAGCAAGAACCCTGCACTCTAATAATAGCAAACATTTAAATTGCCCTTACTGTGTGCTTTACAAAAAGTAACTCACTTATTCTCATAATGGTTTTTTAAAGTAAATGTGCATACTATGCCCTTTCTATGGATGGGGAGACTGAGACAGAGAGAGGTTAAGTAATTGCCCAAGGTGGAACCCAGGCAGTCTGTCTCCAGAGTCCATACTCTTAACCGCTTCATTGTGCTGTTGCCTGACAGTGTTGAAGCCACTTGCCTTTATGTATGCATTCCTAGTGCTTCTTTCCCTCAGCTTCTTCTTGCTCCTGAGCACTCCTTGCCATCCCTCAGAATTCAGTATAGCCATTCAGGAAATCCTTTCGTCCAGAAGGAATTATACATCTCTTCTTTTTTCTCCCATGGAAGCCGGTGCCCACATCACTATCTCATTGCATTGTAATTGCAATGTCTGGGCACACATCTTTTTCCTGTGTGCTCAGCCCTCTAGGGGCAAGCAGTGTCTTTCTTACTCAGATTGTATTCCCAGCTCAAAACAGAAGAGATAGCACATGGCAGATACTCAGTTAATGTTTGTTAGCTGAATAAAGGAAAAATTAATCTACTAGTCATAAATGTTTAATAATGTTGATGTGAAAAAAGAAAATACTTCCAAAAAATAATGTAATTTTAAATATAAAAAATAGACCCTCAATCTATAATGCACAAAAATAATATACTCTTTTGACACTTATACAAAGAATAGTGAATTATTTGATTAAATGACTGAGCACCATTAGCCAATAAAGTTTTACTAACTTTTCTAACATACTTAATAGAAATCCTGAAGACGGATCTACCGCAGTAAATGAAATGTGGGTTGGTACCTCGGACCATCACAAATCGCCTCTTAAAATAATAAACCTCTTATCACTTAAATTGAAGCAATTTCAAAGATGAAGGCAAATGGTAATAAAGAAGTAACAGGATGGGGTTGTACTCTTGGTATAAGGGAAATATAGAGCAAGTCATTATAAGACATTAGTAGTGGTGACATTTCTAGGTTTCAGTTCACTGTTATTCATCCAGGGCTTAGTCCTTTCCTCTCAACAGCCAAAATCAAAAGTCTCTGCTTTTTAAATTACATTTGGTCATAGCTGTGTAATTAAAGCTTTTAACATGCTAATCTTACTGGTTATTGATGATTGAAGATCAAGTTCAGGTGAGTTTTTGTAATCATTAGATTTAATAGAAATAAGAGGTAGGCATTCTCTTTTTTCAGCACAACTTGATGATAAAATATAGTATCTTTCCCATCCAGTCTCTGAGCTATGCCTTGTGTTGGCTCCTTCTCAGGGCCTCTAGTCCATGTGGTACATGGACAGCCGTGCCTTGGGTTGGATTTTTCACTATCCTATTAGTACCCTTTGTTTTCACTTTGATAACATAGCCGCTTTTTATTGAGTTCCAAGTACCTGTATGCTCAAGGATTCATGATTGAGACAAAAGAGAGAGAGAGAACGGGAAGGATAGAGAGAGAAAGAAAGGAGAACCCGTTAGGAATCTCTTTGAAAGTTTAAGAGAATTTTACAATCTACGTAGCTATTTGACAATAAGGCAAAGGAGATTTATGTATATTGGTTAATAATTTTAATTGGCATTTATTGTAAATTAGATATAATTTTATAAAAAAGAAACTAACAGCTGTTTCCTTATTTTGATTGTTAATTGTTTACTATTTTATGCATTTGGTTGTCAAGCATTGTCACTTCTGGAATGCTTAATTTATATCAGCTAAATACATGGAGACTTGATGGTGGCAGTGTACTGCTGTGGATAAAGCACTGAGTGGTGAACGAAGAAGGAGCCCTCGCTTCCAGGCTCTGAACGGACTCCATCTGGCACCACCTCAGGCTGTAACTTTGAACGTTTGAACTTAGTACTCACACTGGGGATAAGACACAAATATCTTTACGTACAAAGTTTTATGATTATGTAATCACAGAACTTCACTTACACGACTCTTTCATAATTCATTTAGTATTGAAAAAGAAAAATTTAGGGGCGCCTGGGTGGCGCAGTCTTTAAGCGTCTGCCTTCGGCTCAGGGCGTGATCCCAGCGTTCTGGGATCGAGCCCCACATCAGGCTTCTCTGCTGGGAGCCTGCTTCTTCCTCTCCCACTCTCCCTGCTTGTGTTCCCTCTCTCGCTGGCTGTCTCTCTCTGTTAAATAAATAAAATCTTTAAAAAAAAAAAAAAAAGAAAGAGAAAAAAAGAAAAATTTAGCATATAAAATAGAACTGAGAAGAGGAAAAGGTCATAGATTGTTTAATTATTCTGTACCAGTACCGTTGTTTTGCAAGTATTTGTTTTTGAGGATACTTATCAAAAGTTTGTTGGCTGACTTTCTTATCAGCCAAAAAGACTTCTCTGCAGTTCTTACTCACTGATTTGAAGTTTCAGTAAAGTAGTTAAAAATTCAGTCTAAAAGGATTGGCTTTAACGAGTTTACGTTTTTGTTACCTAACAATATACAGATTCAGACAATGTAATATTCAAGAAAAGGAGATGGATACCATTTAGTTGCTCTCAAACAACAAAATTATTAGTGTTAGTATAAAATTTATATTACTTTTTGAAATACTGTTAAGCAGCATGTGAAAAAAATCCAAATTAATAGTCAGACTCTTGTTTTGAAAGTATTATTCTTGTTAGTTTGAATTATTCTGAACAAAAATTCTGAATTCATTTGCAGTTTTACCTTGGGAGTTCACCCAAAACATAAATAGAGATCCATCAGCATTGCTGTATTATTATCTATGAAATTAAGTAACAGTGATATTTTTAACCCAAACCAAGGTTATTATCTAGATTTATTAAAGGAAAAAAATACTAAGTCCTCTTAGTTGGACGATCTACAAAATAAGATTCTTAGCCATTGCCAAAAAAAAAAAAAAAAAAAAAGCAGTGTCCACTTCCCATATACAAGACCTGGAAAATTATAAATACCTTGATGCCATTTCCTAGGGGCCGTTGTTGAAGTGGGAGAGACAGGTCAAAGAGAAGATAAATAAGGATGTTACAGGCTAGGTCAGGATATCGTAAAATCGGCTTTGACCCCCTTAGTTTAATTTAATTCTTAAGGAGTTTGATTTCCACAGGGAAAAACAAAATTTCAAATTACAGCTTCCTCGAGAGTGTTTTAGCAGATTTTAGAGCCCTTTGTGTGTTTCTGATCTCACAATTTGTATCATTTGTATCCCCATCTTCCTATTGTATTCAGCAAAGCAATGTGAAAATTTGTCTCTTCGCTTATATACCATTGACTTAACTTGAGAGTGTGACCGATAAAACTTTGGTCATTTTTAATATTAATACAAGCAGTTTAATATTTCCTCCTAAAATATTAGTTTTGCTCAGCCTTTTTCTTTTTTTTCTCTTAGCAGTTTTTTTTCCTCATTCACAACTGGTTTCTCTTCTCCTTGTTTTCGGCAACACCATAAGATTTTATTTAGGGATAATACAGAGAGTAAAGGTCTTTTCAAAATCATTTCTGATATGAAATTGTGCATCAGAAGATAGCAGATGCTGAAGAAGGGATGTGGTTAAAAAAGCCCCTCTTTTGGAAATCAGCTTCTTACCTACCAGGGACTTTTTGGGGCTTCAAGGCTGTTGGCCAAGAGTATAATTTGCTGTTTTTAGACAAAATTTAGTCACTTAGATTTTACAGTTGGTCTTACATGGTGTGTTCACTCAAATTTCAATTCAAAGAGTACTGTAGTCTTGATAAAGTCTCATATTTGAAAGAGTAAATCAAATATATTCCTTTAGTTTATTTTAAACTAAAGGAAACTATATTGTACCAAAACCTGGATAAACAATTTCAATTTATAATCTATGGATGTGTCCACAGGATGCTTTGGTATTCACTGGGTTTACTTATTATTGTTCCATTTTAATCCTTTTCACTGAATTTAGTATTTACTTGTTAACTGTTTTACTAAACACTGTGTCCTCCTTTCACAATTTCTTGACCTTACACTCCATGTACAACCTCCAGTTATGGTAAAGAACGGATTGTGCTCTATTTGTAGTGTGGGGGGAAAACAGCCTGCTGTATTAATATAGGTTATTATTAATGTAGTAATAATAGCAAATCTAAATCTATGGTCAGTTTACATAAACATGATAACATCAATTTACATGACAATCATGACAAAGAAAACTTTAGTTTAATACTAAGCAACTCAGAGATATCTAGAAAATCATGGAGCAAAATTTTGCACAAGCAGTAATTTGGGAAAATACTCCAGAGGCAGATATTCAGAAAAATAAAATAATCAGTGAAAATACATGATATATAAATTATTTTAGGGATGACATTATTGCCCTTGGAAAGTCTGTGAATTCCTGTTTTATACAACTGTTGTGAAAATTAATTGAGGTAATGATACAAGGCAGCACCTAGCACAGTTTCTGCACCAGAGTAAGTACTTATTAATAAATGTTAGCATTGTCCATATTACAATTATCTATATTCTTGATTTTGTAAGCAAAAAATGAAGCTTAGTTTAATGCAGTGCCAGTAATATTTATTAAATGTGTAGTAAGCGAGTAGAGCACTAGTAGGCTTCACGGAGATGTCTGCCGCAGCCCCTACCTACCCTCCAGGATGGGAATAAATAGGATATATTAATAAACCCGAGGAAGAATAGGAGTGCAATGCAGTGTAGTGCAGTGCAACACATTTTACTTTGAACATTATCATCTTCTGATGTGTCTGCAGCAGTTGTGTAAATGTTAAAACCACAAGTAATTATTCTTTCTCTTCTGTCACATTCTCTCTAATTTGTACTGTCTCAATATTTTTGTTTATAAAAATGACTGTAAGAATGAGCGATTGTGTCAATAATGAAGACACCCCCTCATTTTTAGCAAAGAGACAGTCCCAAAATCTCAAGAAGTGAACGATTAAGTGAGTCATAAATCTATCATTCATTGTTAAGTGGAATTTTTTTTTAAGATAGCAAGGTTCCGTATCATTTTTATGGTGCAATTAAAAACTATCCCTTCAGCAAATCAGTACTCGAAGTAGAATGATATTTTGAGTGCCTTTGTGCATTGAAAACATCAGGTTGTCAAATTCTTCCTTATTTGCAAATGGAGCTTTTATTCAGAGAAATACAAGGATGCATTCTAAATCTGAAACATCTGGCTTTTGTAACAAAGTAGTAGAAGCAGCTTGTGTTTTGGATTCAAATCAAAACTGTCCCACTTACTGACGAGTCACAGAAGCTCCCTAAACCTCAGTTTCCTTCTCTGTCAAAAATTAGGATGATAATGCCTGACCCACAGGAGCGTTAGGACAAATGAGAGACTGGTTTGCCCAAACAAACCTGCTTGGTGACACAGACTCTCAATCTTTGGAAAAACAACTCAGTAATAAGTAAAATTTCTTTACTTCTGCCTCACAATCCAGAGCCTACCGTATGCGCTGAATGTTTAGTGTTCAGTGCTAGTCGGCAGATAGACTGTTAATTTCACAAAAGATACTAAACAAAACGGGTCCAAGAAATACCAAGGACAAGTGGGGTAGATATGAAATCCGTGAAGGTCTGATTCAGCATCGGGGTGACATGGTCAAGAAGAAGCCAGGCTCTTTTTAGAATATCTACTGCCCTCTAACTGGTACAGCCAAGAATAGTCTTGGCTTTTGTGTATTCTTGGATTTTTTTTCTAAGAATACACCACAAAAAACACTGAGGTTTCACAGGAGTTTCTTCATAATCTAACATTATGCATTATTATATTATTTCCCTAAGAAACCCTCAGATAGAGTGGAGACTTGATTTTATGTTTAAGAATCTGTAATCAGGAGTCTTTACCAGGGTAAGAATCAGAAAATCTGCTTTGCCTCTATTCCACAGTAGGCATATTAAAATTTTCATCATTCCCAGATTTCTGACCTCCACATGTTTTGTGGTTGCCTTTTGCCTTAGAGCCATCCCATGAAAAAGATCTCCCTTTCCCTCAAAAAAAAAAAAAAAAAAAAGATTGTGATTCACAATAGCTAAATAACATAGATTCTAGCACTTTTGACAAGGTTTCAGGCATTCAGGGCACAGTGAATATAAGACTGAATTCTATAAGGTGATAATATTTTTCTACTAAAAACTATTTTAAGTGCATTGCTTCCAGTAGAGTAGTGGGTTGTCTGAGCAAGTTTATTGTATACAATTTTAAAGTAATTTCAAATGACTGTGAAAAGATGTATGTTTGAGAATACAAAATAATGTCCTGATACTGGAAACTAACTTATCCTAAACTAACTCAAATATAAAATTAATCGATGGTAGTGGGCATTTTTATGTATGTGACATCTCTAGTTTAACAAGACAGTATGCTGTAAATGTTTTCAAATTGTTCTAATGAAAGAAAAAGAAGAAAACCTAGGTTGGTAAAACCTTTTGCTGAAGTAAAAGCAGAAAATCAATATATCAGGTTCAACTGAATGCTATCCCGTGGCAGTTTGCCCCAAATTCCAAAAAATAAGATACCATTAACAAATTACAAAACAAAGTCAGTTTTATATATCTCTGTATTAGAAATTACAGGTAACAACTAATAGCAGATACTATAAAATACTGAGCATTTCACTATCGTGTTAAGTGGTTCTGATGGAAGCTGGTGTCTTAAATTGACAATAGGTAGGTAAACATCTTTGCCCTCCATTACAGGAGAGATTATTGACTAAAATATTACAAAATCTACCTTTAAGAGCATATTTAATCATCCACTCGAAATAGCACACTGGAAGTTAAACAGTTGCTCTGGCATTTACTGTTGCTAAACCCAGTATTTCCTATTTGTAAATATTTATTTATCCAGGAGACCAGAAATACGGTTTAGAACATCACCATTCTGTGCCTCTTTGTGTAAGTGCAGAGTTTTCTCAACCAGAAATGCCATTTACGACGGCCAAGCTGACCGTTGAAGCTCCCACATTACCTCTGGCTTAGGAAGGGCCTTTGGGTCTCACGTCCCTGGTCTCACACGTCACTTGTTTCCTCACCTTCGCATTCGTGTAATTTTAGAATGAGATTTGACACAGAAGGGTTTTCAAAATCCTAGAGTGTGACGGATTCTCAGGGAGCAGAGCACTGCTATCCTTCAAAGCACGGACTCTGGACACACGACTGGGTTCAAATCATGGCTCCACCAGTTGGTAGCAGTTTGACATTGGGCAAGATGCTGGACCTCTCTGTTAAGTTTTCTCCTTATGTAATACAGGGATCCTATTAGTACCTGACAAGGTTGTCATTGCAAGGATTAAATGTGTTTATATCCATGTATAATAGCAAACAATTATATAGCGGTTACTAGGTGCCTGGTACTGTTCTAGGTCCTCAGTGTGTATGCTTGATGTTGTTGATACTATTGATAAACAGTACTCTATAAAGTGTTTGATATTGTTAATATTATTGCATGGTCATATTGGCGATGGCTGTCTCAGACAAGTATGTGAGAGTCTCTGATTCAGATTACTTTTATCCTTCTCTCATACTAATGAAATCATTGCCCAGGGCTAACAAAACTAAGGCTCCAGGGGCGCCTGGGTAGCGCAGTCGTTAAGCGTCTGCCTTCGGCTCAGGGCGTGATCCCGGCGTTCCGGGATCGAGTCCCACATCGGGCTCCTCCGCTGTGAGCCTGCTTCTTCCTCTCCCACTCCCCTGCTGTGTTACTTCTCTCACTGGCTGTCTCTCTATCACATAAATAAATAAAATCTTTAAAAAAAAAAAAAAAACCACTAAGGCTCCATATGGTCGGAGGAACTCTAATGGAGACCTCAAGACCAGAACGTAGATTTATCTACTTTATCCTCCTTTGTCCTTGACTCCCGTCTGCCTTGTAGATCTTCCTGTCTCTGCTGGCCCTTCCTCACATGTTCTATGACAGATGCGTCCTAACTAGCTTCTCTGTAGCAGTCTAACCTCTAATCTACCCCTTCCACTGACACTCTTTTCCTAACGCAGTTAAAGATGTCACTCACCGGGGCGCCTGGGTGGCACAGAGGTTAAGCGTCTGCCTTCGGCTCAGGGCGTGATCCCGGCATTCTGGGATCGAGCCCCACATCAGGCTCCTCCGCTATGAGCCTGCTTCTTCCTCTCCCGCTCCCCCTGCTTGTGTTCCCTCTCTCGCTGGCTGTCTCTATCTCTGTCGAATAAATAAATTTAAAAAAAAAATCTTAAAAAAAAAAAGATGTCACTCACCACTCACAAACTATATAACTTTGCTCATTCTCTAAAGTATGAAGTTTAGTAAAAGTTTAGTGTAAAGTCTAAAGTTAACATGGTCTGAGAGGTTTGTGTTAATCAAACGTACTTTTCCAGCTTCTGAAAACTGCATACTGTAAAGTCACTGGCATTCCATTCTCATGGGAGTGCGCATCCCTCTCCAATACAGTCGTGACTCTGAGATCTTTCATGCATTCCCTCTCTCCGGGAAGTCTCTCTCTAGACCACCTAGTAAAATCCTATTCGTTCTTACCATCCTTCCACCGCTCTTTTTTCTGGGATATCATGCAGCCCATCTTTTGGTGGAAAGTTCTGTATGAGTAAATTATCATTGAGATGTATAGAGACAACCTGTGGCAGTAAGCGTAAGCACTCGACAGTGTAGAAGAGAAGATCCAGTGCTTCTGAGTTTTCCTTTTCATCAGGGAAAATTTCTACTTTATTTGATTCTACCACTTGCAGTTAGCTAAGGTAATGTGCTGTGAAATGATTAACAGGTGCAACAAGTGAAAAAGCAGCTTCAATTATCTCTCTCTAAACAAATTTAGTAGTTGGGCACTTGCGTGATTTCCTGACTTTAATATTATATGGTTGATGAGCAGTTTGTCTCAATGGTGTACTTGGTCATCAGTGTGTAATCATTATCTAAAATAAGAAATGTTCTCAAGTAGCACATAGAGGAGAGACCCTCGATATTTGAAATTAGCAAGTTACATATTACATTTTCAGTTCTCATCTCACATTCCCTCAGGAACTTAACTTTTAGTGCCATTCCTGAAGAATTCCTAATTTTTCCAGCATCGTCTGTGTATCTGTTTTGCAAGCGTCTGAAACACTTAAAGAGCTAGTCCTCTGTGTGTATCACTGCGTCTAATTGCAGCAGGAGAGAAGGGAATATGCTCAAGGTGGCTTGAGTTGTCTGAAAGGTGGTCCGAACTCTCATGAAAGAGTTGCCGTGTTAATTGATTCTTTAAAAATGAATTTGAATTAAGCAGGAGAGCAGGGTGCCTGGGTGACTCAGTCAGTTAAGGGTCTGCCTCCGGTTCAGGTCATGATCCCAGGGTCCTGGGATCCAGCCCTGCCTCTGGCTCCCCGCTCAGCAGGGAGTCTGCTTCTCCGTCTCCCTCTGCCCCTCTCTCCCCACCCCGGCTTGTGCTCCCTCTCTCAAATAAATAAATAAAATCTTAAAAACAAAGAAACAAACAAAAAACACAGGACAGCAAACCCTGCTAGACCAAACACTCAGGCATATCCAGAGGACTGTGAGCTTGCCTGTGGACACTGGAAATTAGGTGAAATAGAGGGGGTCAGACTATGCGCAGTTCTGAGAGCCAAGCAGGGCACCGACCGCACCGTGTTAAGTATGGTCTGTAAAGTAACATAACAGTAGCCACACTTTAGAAAGATTTTTAGAGAAAATTTTGAGACTGTACATTACATTTATTATCACACATGTGCACAAAAGTTTGCATACAGCGTTAAGGAGCTCACAAGCGTTGTGAAGCCCGTCTTAAGGTGCGGTGAAGAACCCTTCAGCTGGAGACCAGGGACCCTGATAAAAGACCTAGTCAAATGGCGATGAAAACCTTACCTAGGATGGTGGCAGTGGAGATGGAGAGAGGCATTTCTAAAGAAAACAAGATTTGGTATCTGACTGGATAGGGAGCTGGAAGAGGAAGCTGGAATGGTCAAAGATGACAATTTGGGAGACTGAAGAAAAAATTTTGCCAGTGAAAAAATCAGCCTTGGTTCATAAAGACTAGTATCTGTTTTGTGCTTATTAGTTTTGTATGCTTGTATTTATCATTGAAATTCCTGGAGGAAAAAGTGAAGAGATTCATGTCTAAATATCCAAGTAAGAGAAAGTTTTAGAACTTAGGGCTTAGAGAGAGCTACATGCTCAATTGAGCTCTGTGAGACAAGGCAAAATGTCCTCCTGACAACATCGTAAGCCAGGAATATGTTCTTTGAATTTACAACTTCTTAAAATAGGAGTCAATAAAAAAAAAAAAAAAAAAAGCAGCAAGTGTTTTCAAGTTAACTGGAGAGAAAAAAATTTTTTTCTCCTAACACCACATTTCAAGTTTTGTATATTTACACTAGTTTTAATATGAATGTTTAGAAACTTGTAACCAGTCGAGGTCGATTCTGTTATCCTTCATACAAATTATATTGTGAATGCTCAAATTGTCTATTTTACGTGAAACAATATTTTTAATCAAATCAAACTATAAAACGAACTGACTCTAAAGTCGGCCTGTTCTTCATTTTCTTATAATCTGTAATCAGGAAATCCATTCACTCATGCTTTATAATTTTTGCGCTTTTAAGTGGTCAGAGGTCGGTGACATCTGCCTACAGTCACATCTGCATTGATCATTGTCCAGGCGGACAGTGACTTTACAACATAGCATGAGGAGAGGTTGAATGTGTATATCCGAAGGTTATTGAGAGGTAGCATTTCCCACCTCCCTGACCCCTGACTTTGAATGAGACCATTCTCTTTGGTGAATTTATCTTAAGGTAGGACAACAGCCTCCACGCAGGCCGCAGCATTCTCAGTGAGGAGGAGGCCCGCGGTTTCCAAGCCAGTTTAAATGCAGGCTCTTCTGAGCAGTAAACCACACGCATGTATTCATCATTGATTTTCAAATGATAGGTTTCTATATCGCTGGTTTAGGATCCACAGTCTTGCATTCCTGAATCTATATTATGCCAAAAGAATAACAACTTGGTGGCTGGAAACAGAAATGGTGATTATACAGCTCCAAAATGCTAGCTGGCACAATATGCTAAAAACAGCAGAAATTCACCGGTAAAAGGCAGAATTTATTTGTTCTTAAAAATAACTTTCTGCTCTAAAAATATGAATTTAAGAAGTGTCATCGTGGTTCAAAATACTTTATATTCAATATGTAAACACCTTAAAATATGTGACTAATCTTCTAAAATGGCATAATTTCCAAATAACAGGAAATATTCCAAGAGAAAAATAGAAAGCTTTTCAATTTTTTTTTATTTATTTATTTATTTATTTTTTAGTTTTGAGGCATTTATTGGATGAAAAACTATAATGTATGTTTACTGGGTTTTTTTTTCCTGCTGCCCTAAATCATTGTTTAATAACTGTGGGCAGAAAGATGTAGGCTTTTGTTGGAATTTCTCAGAGTTTACTGTAGAAATTTTTTTTTTAATTTTCAAAAAAAAAAAACCTTTTCTCAGAGCATCCGTGAAGCATTTCCATTTTCGCACACTGGCCCAGTGCTTGTCATATCACAGGACAACACATTTCACAAAGTGGTTTTACTTCCTTTTAGCAAAATAACTCCTCCATGCAAACCAGTATTGGCATCTACCAAGCCAGGGTTTTAGTTTCTTCTGATCTATTCAAGCTTCATTGCACTGCTTAACTGACTTTTTCCCCCCCTTCTTTTGAAATTACCCACCTAATTTTCCATTTAATTGTTTATTTAAACCAGATCTCACGCAGGCTTAAGAGATAAGTGACATATGTATTGAGTATACCAGACTGAACTTCAGCTGACAGGAAAGTATAGGGCAAATTTTGTCTTGGTTTTCTGTCTCTTTTTATCCAGTAGAATCTATTAATTAAAACTAGAGCCTTAAGATATTCACAAGAATGATTCAGTTAAGACACATTAAATATAAACTCTATTTTATCAAGCATTTTTGTAAGTAAGCATATTCTTTGTATCTCTCCTGGTGATACTAGGTAAATGTATTTGTTTCATATAATAACTTTTGCCACCAAAAACTGTCCAAATTAACTGGAAAAGAAAATTTTGGCTTTTGACATATTTAGCCAGCTGTAGAGAATTTAGCTACTTTCAACGAAGTTTTATTATAGAAGAGTAATTTATATTCAAATACAACCAACATTTCCTAAGAAACTACTGTGTCCTTGACACATGTTTTGGGGTTTGGGGCAGGGGGGCTTCGTTTGTTTTTATTTTTCCCCCAGTAACTTGGAGAATTTTACGGATGACCCAATTGACAGATTTAATCTTGTAGTTATTTGTTATATATTCAGCCTGTTTATTCATGCATAAAATGAGACAGGTAAATGAATGGGATATGAAGAACAAATGTGCTCTACACAGTTCGCCTCAAATGTATTTTAATTCAAAAGATGTTTCCATAAATATTTCCTGAAATATGCCTGTGCTTTGCCTTCCCACTCCCTCCTGGTCTCTAGCTCAGGCCATCACCATAGTTTCCAGACTGCTTCATAATCCCAGACCTTCCAAATTACAGGATATCCCGATGCCAGTGTATCTCTCTGTCCACTTAGAGGCCTGTGTTCCGGCTCTGCTCTGCGACCATCATGGGTCTGCATTTCCACCATTTAAATCCAAGATCTGTCAGCCTGGAAGTCAAGATCTCCATGTCCTTCCAAGGTCTTCTACACTCTTCTCTTTTCATGAGTTCCCTTCTAGCCAGTTTGCTCATGGTGTTCCTGACTGTGCTCTGTAAATTCCTACCTCAGCCCTTTCCCCGAGCCCCGTCACAAGCCAGCATGTCTTACTATCTCTTCTCTTTTTTCAAGGCCCACATCAATTGCTGCCTCTTAGGTGAATCTTCATTGGATAATCTCTTCCCTCCTAGGAACTCAGTAACACTTAATCTGGATGGCACCTCTCTGTGAGCACCTCTCCCTAGGCTGCCTTGTCCTAGTTTGGACATTTCACACATGTGTGTATCAGATTACCACAAAGAAATTGCAGGGCCTTTGAGGACTGGGGCCACGTCCTTGCCTCCCCACAGGGTAACACACAGTATCATTCGTCCTGGGGTAATAGACACTTGTGTTTTAGGATAATGATAATGATGACCAACCGTAACAGCGAGGTTTGACTGTCTCCTTTAGAGAGCTTCAGAAAACAACTGTCTAGGATTGTCACATTGGCTAGTGGGTCTCTATTCCCCTCCAATGAGAGGCAGTGGATAAAGCCAGCAGATGACGTCTGGCTCAGCTGAGCTTGCATCAACTCCCTCCATAGCTCTTCCCATCATGGAGCAGTATATTTTGAATTATGAGAAATGGCATCCTTCAGATGTCCAGTTCTGTTCATAGGGGGTTGAACATCAGATACCTATGAAAACCCTTTCAGTGTCCACATTAGATCACTATTCTTGTGCCTTGGTGAATCAGTATATCAGTGGAGGCATCATGCCTTCATTTCAGCTCCTAAGAAGGAGTCCTGCTTTTTGAAATTCTTCATGAGCAGGAGAGCAAGCTTTCAGGGTCACACACTGAACTTGGGAGGAGGGCAAACCAGACATAAGAAAACCATAAGGAGTAACCACTCCAAGGCAAGGGGAACTCAACAGCAAACTGTGGAAGAGGTTACTCCTCCTGCGTGTCCTAGAAATTATAGTCTTACTGGTGTGCCCTTTCTTCACTTAAGGACAGGCAGACGCACAAAGTAAAACCCAAACCATTGAACTGAAAGAGTGAGTCATGCCAGCCAGACCTCTGCCAAGCTAGTCAATTAAAGTGCAGGACCGATTCTGTGCTTTTAGACCCTGAACAACAGTCTGACTTTCTTCCTGAATTTTTTTCATAGAAAAGAAGTATACGTTGATTTCTGAGCAAGTTGGTATATATTAGCTCTTCTCATTAAATATTTTTCATCTTCCTTCAGAGAATATTTAAAAACTAACTGATCAGGTTACTCTCCACATGGAGGCTGTTAGTCATCCTACAGACTTTGTTGTATGTCTTACCCTGTTAAGCTTTTATTTTTAATCTCACATAGAGTATTCTCTAGAAACATACTTGAGTCTGGATTTCTTCCTGAATGCTTTCATCGTTTTGTGTTAACAGGGAACGGATATGGCAATCCCCGAAACTCACCAGGTCTGCTGGTCTCACCTGGTAACTTGAACAAGAATATGCAAGCAAAATCTCCTCCCCCCATGAATTTAGGGATGAATAACCGTAAACCAGATCTCCGAGTTCTTATTCCACCAGGCAGCAAGAATACGATGCCATCAGTGGTAATGCGAAACTACATTTTAAATAAATGTTGATAATGTTTTGTATATGTTTTGCTGTTTTTGTATTTTTCTAACATTTTGAATTATTTAGGTTCTCCCAGAAAATTAACTTATCAGTGCTATTGGAGGAGCCCTGTTTGTATTTAGCCATTATTTCTGGTAACTGGTTCACATTTCCCTTTTCCATATAAAAACAAAACAAAACCAAAAACAACATCCAATAAACCCTCCTATAAAACTGATGTTCTGGGGCAAAAAAAAAAAGCATTTCCTTTTTTTAAGGCCTCTAATTTATAATTAGAAAAAAAATCATTACTTATTACTCTGTTGGGGTACATACAGTTTGACCAAAGGTAGACTCAAAGTCACAGAATAGGGAATTTCAGAGCAGATTTTTGTAATATTGAACTAGTTATGTCCTCAAGGTGCTGACAACCAAAAATCCTTTCCATAATTTCTAAATGAATGTTCTCCTGTTAATTGGCCATTCTTTTCTTAGGTATTTTACAATGATTAATATATGACATGCCTGTGCGTTGCCTCAATTCGTCTTTCCGTATATATGCTTCATGCAAATAACTACCTCTTAAAAGCAAATTGTTTTAAAATCCTAGGGCATTCCGAGAACAAAGGTTATATTTTACATCCAAAAAAAAATTGGCATTTTAAGAAAAAATAAATAAATAATTAAGAAGTATAAATAATATCCCTGGACTCTATCTTTTTTCTTTCTCCTGGGTCCACAGGGCTAAGACGAAGATAATAACTGTGGGACCAAATTCAACAACAAAGAGACTTACATCAGTGTTCTCCAAATTAGCTTTGCTTAAGAGCGAGAACATTTAAAACCAAGATTCAGTAGACAAATTTAGATCATTCTGCAAACACATTTCTTTTTTTTCTTTCTGTGCTCTGTGGCAAGCTTCAGGGTAAAACAGTCCTGCAAGCTGATTAGTTTATTATGGCACAGTGCAGATTAATTTTGAATATCAACCAAAAAGAAATATCACATAATATGCAACGTTCCCTTCGGAAAAGACTGGGTCTAATAAATAAAACCTCCCACAGGGCCATAGCCAAGCAGTGTGGGCCATGCATGGCAGGCTGTCTCTATCAGCAGATTTATTCCAAGTTCTTAAAACTGATGCTCTCCCAGGGATCCTGTGAGTGGTGTAGAGCCTCTCACCAGCAACCAGGTGCAGCGCCCCCCCCTCCTCTGGCAAGTGGGGTTTCAAAAGTACGATCTTTTTTTTTTTTTTTTCTCAAAACGTGGTGCTGAAATAATGAAGGTTGAGACACTGACCTGTGCAGAAAACTGGATAGATTGTCTTCACATTTGAGACAAACGGCTCATTAAGGGAAACAAAGAATGTCTTTGTAAGGAGTTATCTGTAGAGTCTGGGTTTTAAAATTGTTTAAACTGTTGTGTCTATCAGAAGATGCTTTGCCTTTTGTTGGAAAGGTTTTGCCCAATTATAAATATTTACAGACACTAATTAATAAAACTCCTTCCCCATGCTCTCAGTCTGAGGATGTCGACCTGCTTTTGGTAAGTACTAAGAGTACGTCCCTTAAACTGCACATGCAGAGGAGAAACCCAAGGTGACTTTTAGGTGGTGTGGCTCTAGTAAAACGGGAAGATTTCAGAAGCTACCATAGTGTGTCCACATTAATCATATTTAAATGCCATTAATTTCAAGTACCACACACAGGTGAAAAGAATATCAGGTTATTTATTTTTCTGTCTCAACCTTTGCACGTGAAGACCATGTTTTCAGTTTATTTTAGGGCTTAATTTATAGTAAAATTCTAACAAAAATAATTTCCTTAGTTATTTAAACCATGAAGGTACTTATTTTTCTAAGAATTAAAAGTCTCATGATCTTGAAATATATGGGAATCTTTAATCTTCTTGCTGTAAGGAGTTAAATATACATGTTAGCTGCTTTGCCATCTAGTTCTGAAGGAAGTTTAGAAGAATCTGAAAAAAGTGGTCAGAGCACCACCTGCTGGCCAGAGTATAGCATGAAATTCTGCCCATCTGCTCTGCTGTATATAGAACTGAGCACAAAAACCATCATGGTTGATTTTAATTTTTTTTTAATTTGCATTTGAATAAAAACTGAAACAATGGAGTACAGTATACATATTTCATCAGTTTTCAACATAGTCTGTTTTTACCCATAATAAAGCTTATGGTACTTGTTACTAGTTCAGTTGCCTAGGAGATACTGATGTAATGGGTTACTATGGCAACAACTGGTCTCTTGAAGGATTGTAAATGATAGGGTTGGCAGAGTTCATAGAGACACATGTTAAATGATTAATTTCATGAGATTTGTACCAAGTTATTTCTTTATATGCAAAACTAATACTGAAATCTAATATTTTTAACTTTTAAAAATTCTATCAGTAATGTCTCTTTATTTACTTTAAAAGAATCAAAGGATAAATAACTCCCAGTCTGCTCAGTCATTGGCTACCCCAGTGGTTTCCGTAGCAACTCCTACTTTACCAGGACAAGGGATGGGAGGATATCCATCAGCCATTTCAACAACATATGGTACCGGTGAGTAGCTTTGCCATGTTCAAATAGTACATTAAATACTTTTTATTAAAAAGCAAGATTTAAAAAAGGTATTATTACCTTCTAGTCTATTAGGAAACTTCATTTAGAACCTGTGGTGTCCAGAGACTATACCATTATCTATGTGTTATTAAGACAAAGTGAATATCCATATTTTTCTTCCTTAAGTGACTGAAAGTTTTATTAACCCAACCTGAATTCAATATAAAAGACTAATTTCAAGGAAAATGAGCCATTATTTCTTTGATGTAATAGAAAGCTCACTTTCTCAGGATTGTTTAAAAAACATTTCTAGATCATCAAATACATATATACTGAAATGCCAGATTGTAGTTCTATTAACTAAACTTGCAAGCTGTACTACTTCGAAGCTTTCATGGAATCCCTATTTTTTGGCATACGCTACATCTCTTTTAAATTAAAATTTCTCCTGATGCTTTATCTCCTTCTCCCCCCAGAATATGAAAATTTATGATAATCATTAAATGATATTAATAGAATATTTTTCAATGGGAAATGTTTATTTACCATTCGATAATTTTCAAATTAAGTATTTTCCCTTATTATTTGATTTGTTGGTCTAGAGTACTCTCTGAGTAGTGCAGACCTGTCATCTCTGTCTGGGTTCAACACCGCCAGCGCTCTTCATCTTGGGTCAGTAACTGGCTGGCAACAGCAACACCTACATAACATGCCGCCGTCCGCCCTCAGTCAGCTGGGGTAAGCAATATTATTTCTTTTGTAAAACACTTTGAGAATGCATTTTTGGATGACAAAAGCAGTCTCTAAATACTGTGCGCTAGTGTCCCATTAAAGGATGTAAAATTCTGCTTTATCAGAATGTGAAAGTAATTATCAGATCAGTATCTTCGAAGTCAGTTAAATATTACTTTCCAATTTTTTAAGAGGAGGGGTGCTCTGTGAAAATGAGGTCAATTATTTCTCTATTGTTTTAGGCTATATTGGTTTCCACTTCGGTCAATGAAAAACTTTCATTTAACTTTTCATATAGCTCACATGAGAGATAAGAAGGCACTTATAAGTTCTTTAAATTTTTGAGATATTTCTGAATCCTTTTCACTCAGCATACACCATATAGTTCATGCTAACCTTAACCTAGTACTTACAGGATCTACTATTCTATTGATTTCATGTATTTATAATGTACTCATCACATATAGTTATATATTTATAGATATTGTACAAATATAAATATATGTGTATATGTACATACACTAATTACCTAAATTTGGGTATAAAAATAATTTTGTTGTTTTCTGAAATCAGAATATGTGTATTTCTGCCCCCTTGTGGTAATTTTGAGAAATGTCTTTATCATAGAAATGACTCCTGTCATTTATCTATGGAAATGTTCAAACCTTTAAAAAGCCCCGAATTCATAATTCACCCTATTTGTAAAACAGATAGGTTTTTTTTTTAAGTTTAAAACGTGAATCAAAGATCTGAGTTTAACTAAAAACTCCGTAACTGCAATTAACCTTCAGAAGAAAATATTAGGAAGGTATAAAATATTGAAAGATAAGAGTTTATATTTTAGAAACATTCTATATATCTACCTCACTTTTACTTTTCTGGTGAGCCATTTGGTTAGAATAGTTAGCTAGCTCTATACTTCTGTTTCTAAAGAGATAATGAAAATAAAACACTGATTAGAATAAAAAATCACTGACTGACATCACAACTTCATCTGTTACCCTCCCTGCCCTCCTAGCTTTCTTGTGGAATTGATTTCACATAGATTAGTGCTCTAGTAATGGAGTCTTCCCCCATTCACTGTTTGCTTATGTGCTGATGAATCATTATTGTTGAAACTCTACCCTTTCATGTAAGCAATAAAAGAAACTCACATGACATTGTTGCTGTGCTTTCTTAAAAGATTGTTAACTTTGAAGATATATTAAATATTGATCAGCAACAGAGTTTCTCCTTTTAGGACATTTAAATTTTCTCAGAATTGTTAACTATGCAAGTAGACATTTCTTGAAATAATGTTTTAAGGTAATTATCACTAAGTACACGAGACCATCCAGGCAATCTTGAAATACATACCTGCAGCACTGCACCGCTAAGGCTAAGCAGTGAATCCACTGTACGTGCTTCTTGGCAAAGATAAAGGCAGCGGTTCACTTCTCATTTTTCACAAAATTCATCCACTAGGGGACTAGATTTCCTTAGAAATTATCAATGTCAAAAGCCATATTATTTTCTCTGAATGTGGCTTTCTTTTGTTTTTAGTAACACCTGACAATTTGCATTTTATATATAAATTTATGTATTCCAACTCTACTGTGATCTTAAAAGTCCCTTCTATTACATGGGAAGAATCTACCTCTCTGCTGCCCTTAATAAAGTCTTCAGTAAATGAGAAAGGAGAGAACTGGCCTAGAGAGGAACCAAATTACAACAGCCAAGGATGAAGCATTTTGTTTAGTTCCGGTTTCTTTCAACAACAGTTCGCGTGGTGCATGATTTGATTCTGAACTTAGTCTATGAGTTTTTATTGCACTTAATCACTTCCCTTATCCCTCAAATAGATAGGATACCCCTTCCAGTCCTTCTAATTTTGGCCAGCCTGCCTGCCTGCCTTCTTCCTTCCTTCCTCTCTCTCTCTCTCTCTCTCACACACACATACACAGGATAGCTTTTTCAAAAGGAGGTTCCTTCAGATGAGCTAGCCCATGTTCACACAATTAAATGTTAAACTATTTTTTAAAATCCCAAGTTGTAATATTTATGTAAAATAAATTAAATGAGGTGCCTTAGTTCCTTACAGTGTGAATTAATTTTTAAAAAATCAGTATTCTTTTAGGCTACAGTATCCTCATGTTCTTGTGTGGTGGGTTCACATTCCTTTGTATAGATACAGTGTTCAGAGTAGAGTAAAATATATTTTAGTTCCTCCAAAACGGATATTCCCAGCAGCCCAAGATGGTCATCACAGTTCTTTCCCAAAATTAAGAGTATAAAAGAGCTCTTCATGTTATGTTGATGGAAATACCTTTAATTCTTTGAAGGTGTACTTTTAACTCTGTGCAGTATTTGATTTTATCTAACCAAGTCAGCTAAATGACATACAATGATTTGATGCAGGATGCAGGAATGACTGGCAGAAGGAACTTTGCCATCAAAGGTTAGGGACAGTCATTTGACTCTAAATTTTTGAGAAAATGACCCTCACATTTTTAAGCGTTTTTCTCATATCACCTTAAAAAAAGGGCAGCCTGTTTTCTGGAAGTATTTCTATACACCATCTTTGTTGATGTGGGTGTTTAAAGACAACTTTTAAAAGGTTAAGTTAAATATAGTTTGATAGTCTAATTTCCAGGCGGAGGCAGTAAGAAATTTGAATAAAACTATCCAGTCATGTTTCATTTCTGAGCAATTATGGGGAAGGGTAGGTGTTTTCCCAGTTGGAAGGCATCTGTAGTACATGAAAACTTGCTGTAGGATTTGATATGGGCAACTTGCATATCTGGCTTCTGTCTCCCCACCCACCTCTTTCTCACCCACACACATGGAGCATTTCACAATTATCTGTGTCTATAAAAATTTTGTTCTCAAGAACAAGCAGACCAACATGCTTGTATCTGAATCTAGCATGTATACAGCTAAGTGACTTTTAATGCTTTTTCTTTTCAAGATAATAGTTTGATAACAGAGACTAGCCAATTACATTTCATTCTATTTGGAATCCTCTCCCACACTATAACGAGGCTGAACCTCAGTCATCACGTACATTTTGTTACTGTGGATTTCGTGTCCCCAGAACTACTCAAAATGCTTCATAGATGCTTTCAGGGTCGAATGAAATGCCACCAAAAAGCAAACTTAGCAGCTAGCCTGTTTGTTTATAGGAAGGGATGAACAGTAAGTGTTAGATCTCTTATGGGGAAGAGATGCAGCAAAACCTGTACAAGCCAGGTCGTAATGGGAGACACAGGAAATACGTAGATGATGCAGCTTCTAAAAGCTGTGTTAAAGAAACAGCATTTTAATCATACTGTGTTTTGCTTAATTGATCCACATTAACTCTTATACTAGTCCAACTCACCAATTTTTTTTTCTAATTGTCCATATCTCCCCGCCTGTGAAGAAGCAATCTAAATGTCAAAGGGTAGTCAAAAGTATTTGTTGATACGCCACTTTGTTTTCAGACGCCTAACTGACGTTCGTTATTAAAGAGTTGTGTGCTTTGTAGTAGTAGCATTTAATTAAATTTTAGTGAAATAGTCGTTCTTATCCAGAGCCAGGAAAATTCTTTCTTCCAGAAATCAAAAGATGATTTCCTCTGACTCTCAAAATGAATCATTAAGTAACTTTGAACCAAGATAAAATAGTCCACCACTATGGATCCTTTTGAAATACAGGTGTTTCCCCCCACCCCATCTTAATATCTTCTTATTTAAAGATTATTTAATTAAACTCTTAGAAAAGTAATAAACTCATATAGACTGTAAAATAAAAACTACAAATAAATCATGACAAGTATAAACAGGTGATTGAAAATCATATGTACTCAATGGGGTAACTTGATATAAATGCTAAGACTGTTTTGATTCTAGAACATAAAAGCCGGAGAAAGAAAGGCTTATTAGGGAAACAAATAATTCTCCTTTAGGTCACTGTAGACATTAGCTCATCTATTAATAAGAGAAGGAAAGTAGTTCTTTGCCAGTAGGTGGTGCTTTTGTATAAAACATCACTCAAAGATAAACTCATTTTGACTAATCTTATATCTCTATACATCTTGAACCCGAATTGCATCTCCCAAAAAGCCAGCCCCAAGTTATTCCACTTTTTCCTCTGAAATATATACCCATTTTGTCACTGCTCGTAATGACTTCTTAGCGTCACCTAATTCTCTCCCTTTGAAAGTCACATAATCACATCCATGCGTAGGTAGGCTCACTTCCCTTTGTCTAGAACGGGTGTATCTGTATGGATTATTCTGCACTGTGACTGGTCACTAGGAGAGAGATCTCTCTTGACACTGTGGGCCAGTGATGCTGACTCTAGCCACGGATGTCAGTGCGATCAGAGTGCAAGAGCAGTACGAGCATCTTCAGATTGATGTTGGCCGTGTCCTTCCGGTTTATCCTGATCAAAGTCATTGCCACTGCCAGTCAACACCTAAGGGCTTAATGCTTTTCCCTCCAGAGTTTCAAGTATCCAAATTCTTCCACATTTTGGAAGAAGGGAAAGTTATACTCTCCTGGGATAGATGAGGATTAAGGCTTATAAAAGCAATAAAATCACACTAGATCCTTCTTTACAACAGCCTTCCTTACACAAATCCAGGTTCCTCAACTCATGCCAATTACAACTACAGGCTGAGTGATATCCTACTACGTACCCCAGCAGGGAGAGACTAGCAGCGATAAAGTGAAGGTGCTTGTGGAAAATAGACACTACTTGCATCCCACGTAACTGAGAAAGGATGAGCAAAGTCCAGCTATTGACCAGGGTTAGTGGGGTAGGAAGTCTATGTGTTTTTAAGCCAACACGAAACTTTTCTGCAGCTAATTTTCAGCCTCCTTCCCCATCTTTTCCCCCTCCAAGCTTTTCACCAGATAGTTAAATGTAGCATTTTATGGATTTATTCGTTTGAAATTTGAACTCTCTTCACTCTCTCTGAAGACTGTACAACCTCATGTGTATGTGCTTGTTACGTGGAGGGAAGCGTTTATATCCATCACAAGCTTTTTACGATAATTTCCACACACATGCATTAGTAAATCAAAGACGTCTCATGCAAAAGCTAAATGTTGTATCTTAAATCTTAGATTATATTTTGGAACTAGTCTAGGGAGAAATTCCATGGACACAGAAAATGCTTTTTCCAGCATGTCATGTTAAGCCTCTCTGAGCCGGTAACCTGTATGTGTAGGGAGCCTGTCGGAGACTAGAGGTACGATTCACGAGGCCTGGCCCCGTTAAATAGTGTAATTACTCCCAGGCATCCTCAATGGCTCTGAGAAGGTGCTGCCCCCCCCCACCCCGTGCTTCCGAGCACGCTCTCCTCCCTGTGGGCATGCTCCGGTGTCTATGCGAGTCTTGAAGCTGATGTTTGATGTAATTGTGAGTTCCTGGGGGCTCCAGGCCTCCTCCATCTGTAACTGGGTTTCCTTTCCTCCTACAGAGCTTGCACTAGCACTCATTTATCTCAGAGTTCAAATCTCTCCCTGCCTTCTACTCAAAGCCTCAACATCAAGTCAGAACCTGTTTCTCCTCCTAGAGACCGTACCACCACCCCTTCGAGATACCCACAACACACGCGCCACGAGGCGGGGAGATCTCCTGTTGACAGCTTGAGCAGCTGTAGCAGTTCCTACGACGGGAGCGACCGAGAGGACCACCGGAATGAGTTCCACTCCCCCATTGGACTCACCAGACCTTCGCCGGACGAAAGGGAAAGTCCCTCAGTCAAGCGCATGCGACTCTCTGAAGGATGGGCAACATGATCAGATTATTACTTAATAGTTTTTTTTTTCTTGCAGTGTGTGTGTGTGCTATACCTTAATGGGGAAGGGGGGTCGATATGCATTATATGTGCTGTGTGTGGAAAAAAAAAAAAAGTCAGGTACTCTGTTTTGTAAAAGTACTTTTAAATTGCCTCAGTGATACAGTATAAAGATAAACAGAAATGCTGAGATAAGCTTAGCACTTGAGTTGTACAACAGAACACTTGTACAAAATAGATTTTAAGGCTAACTTCTTTTCACTGTTGTGCTCCTTTGCAAAATGTATGTTACAATAGATAGTGTCATGTTGCAGGTTCAACGTTATTTACATGTAAATAGACAAAAGGAAACATTTGCCAAAAGCGGCAGATCTTTACTGAAAGAGAGAGCAGCTGTTATGCAACATATAGAAAAATGTATAGATGTTTTGGACAGACCCGGCAAAGGGTGGCCATTGGTAAATGTTAGGAACACACCAGGTCACCTGACATCCCGAGAACGCGCTCACAAACCTGCACGCATATCATTGGCGTATGGCACTCATTAAAAAGGATCAACGACCATTAAAAGAGGACCATACCTATTTAAAAAAAAAATGTGGAGTTTGAGGGCTAACGTATTTAATTAAATAAATAAATAAATCTGGGTCTGCATCTCTTATTAAATAAAAATATAAAAATATGTACATTACATTTTGCTTATTTTCATATAAAAGGTAAGACAGAGTTTGCAAAGCATTTGTGGCTTTTTGTAGTTTACTTAAGCCAAAATGTGTTTTTTTCCCCCTTGATAGCTTCGCTAATATTTTAAACAGTCCTGTAAAAAACCAAAAAGGACTTTTTGTATAGAAAGCACTACCCTAAGCCATGAGGAACTCCATGCTTTGCTAACCAAGATAACTGTTTTCTCTTTGTAGAAGTTTTGTTTTTGAAATGTGTATTTCTAATTATATAAAATATTAAGAATCTTTTAAAAAATCTGTGAAATTAACATGCTTGTGTATAGCTTTCTAATATATATAATATTATGGTAATAGCAGAAGTTTTGTTATCTTAATAGCGGGAGGGGGGTATATTTGTGCAGTTGCACATTTGAGTAACTATTTTCTTTCTGTTTTCTTTTACTCTGCATACATTTTATAAGTTCAAGGTCAGCTGTCAAAAGGATAACCTGTGGGATTAGAACATATCACATTGCAACACCCTAAATTGTTTTTAATACATTAGCAATCTATTGGGTCAACTAACATCCATTGTATATACTAATGAGTTTCTTTCATGCTATTTTTTGTTTTTGTCTTTGCATTATTATCAAATGCAGGGCCCCTTTCTGATCTCACCATTTCACCATGCATCTTGGAATTCAGTAAGTGCATACCCTAACTTGCCCATATCCTATATTATCTGGTTGGTTTTCAGCCTAGAATTTGAGACACTTTTTAGAAACATGCCCAGAATAGAGAAGCTGTGTTGGGGCACATGTCCTGCAAATATGGCCCTAGAAATCAGTGATATGGCGTTTACTCAACGCACAAGTTATAAATTCCCACAGAAGAAAAATGTGAAAGACTGGGTGCTAGACAAGAAGGAAGCAGGTAAAGGGATAGTTGCTTCGTCATCCATTTTTAATTATTTTAACTGACCCTCAACAATCTTGTCAGCAATATAGGACTGTTGAACAATCCCGGTGTGTCAGGACCCCCAAATGTCACTTCTGCATAAAGCATGTATGTCATCTATTTTTTTCTTCAATAAAGAGATTTAATAGCCATTTCAAGAAATCCCATTAAAGAACCTCTCTATGTCCCTTTTTTTAAATTTTTCAAAAAATAACGATGACTCTTGTCTAATATTCGTCTATAAGGGATTAATTTTCAGACCCTTTAAAAAGTGAGTGCCATAAAAAAAAAAAGTTGATATATATTGTTTAAAAGAGATTTCAATCTAGGAATGATTTTCCTTCTCTTGGAATGTGAAGATCTGTCGATTCATCTCCACTCATGTGCATTGACATACACAGCAACGAAGATCCAGACAGTAAGATCAACACTGCTGTAGCACGCCTAGGACATGTCTTATCCATCCTTTTCTTTCACTTGCATAGTTGCTATGTGTTTCTCACTGTAAAAGGCTGCCGCTGGGTGGCAAAAGCCAAGAGACCTTACTAACTAGGCTGTATTTTCTTAACTTGATCTGAAATCCACGATTGGACCACATCACACCTTTGGTTGTATCCGTATAGGATGCTAGCCTGCCTTGTACGAACGTTTTATATACTAAAAACAAAACAAAAAAAATCTTTCAACCTTTTCATATATCCCACTACTCAAGGTATCCATGCAACATGAAAGAAAATCATTTATGTAGAGGAAAAACAGAATCATCCCTGAAAACACACGCGTGCGTGCGCGCGCGCGCGCACACACACACACACATATATTTACGCACATGTGGGGGGAAATCTAAGAAAGTCATTTTCCTCACCATAGACTTGATCCCATCCTTAAAACCATCCTTATAACTTGATGTGTATAAAATATGCAAACATGTCACAAATGTTCTTTGTCATTTCAAAACACTTTATCAATATCAGCAGAAATTTACCAGTGGGTGGGAAAGGGTCATTATGTGAAAATATGAAAAAATAGCCATATTAATTTTTTACCTGCAATTTGCCTCAGCAACAAAGAGAAAAGTGAATTTATAATGCTGAAGATAAAGTAAGCTGAAGTACCAGCAGAAGCCTTGGCTATTTATAGCAGTTCTGACAATAGTTTTATAAGAACATGAAAAGAACAGAATCACTTGAAAATGGATGCCAGTCATCTCTTGTTCCCACTACTGAATTCATATAAAGTGGTAGCAAGATAGCGGAGGGATAATCTGAGAATTTTTTTAAGATGATTTAATGAGAAAAAGCACAATTTTGATTGTGATGAGTCACTTTCTGTAAACAATCACTGTCTATCTTTACCCTTCTACCTTATCTGTAATTTACCATTTATTGTATTCGCAAAGCTAGTATGGTTTTGGGTTTTTATCACAGTAAATCCTTTGTATTCAGGAGTTTAGGGCAGAGCCCTGAGGGAGTATGATTTTACATAACCCATCCTAGAGTAACATTTTAGGCAACATTCTTCATTGCAAGTAAAAGAACCATAAGTAGCATTTTACACAGCTACAAATATTGTTATAGCTAATCCTGTCTTAACAAATTTTTGGTAATATTAAGCTTAAATACTGGTAACACTGATGCAATATAGGGAAGCTGCACAGCGTGTATATTGTATGCATTGGTGAGTGGAAGGCTGTTCATTTCAACCTTTTTTAAAATTGTGTTTTTTAGTAAAATGGCTTATTTTTTTCCCAAAGGTGGAATTTAGCATTTTGTAATGATGAATATGAAAATACCTATCACCCTCAGATCATTTTAAGGTTGACTAAAGTGAGAAAAAAAAAAGAATTCCAATACATTTTTTAAAAGAATGTCTGCCCTCTCACACTTTCGATGTATTTGTTTTTCTTACATACCCATCTTTTAATTTAGATCTAGCGGGTTTTTTTGCCCCCTTTATGCTTTTGTTTGTTTTTCCAGAGGGTAAATGCTTTGTAGTTTCTTTCTTTAAAAAAAAAAAAATTTTTTTAAAGACGCAGCCACTTGAACCCTCAATAAAGGCTGTTGCCTCAGCATGGCACACTTCATCTGTTCCCATTTGTGCCATCTGCTGTGATGTCGTCACTTACATGGCGTTAATTTCCTGCCACTACAGATCTTTTGAAGATTGATGGAATACTGGTGTCTGTTAGAATGCTTCAGACTACAGATGTAATTAAAGGCTTTTCTTAATATGTTTTAACCAAAGATGTGGAGCAATCCAAGCCACATATCTTCTACATTCAATTTGTCCATTTTGGTTATTTTCATAATCGGGTATTGCATTTTGCCTTCCCTAGTCATACCTCAAATTGATTCATACCTCAGTTTAATTCCGAGAGGTCAGCTAAGTCATGGATTCTGTCGTGGTTTGAATGCAGTACCAGTGTTCTCTCGTAGACCCGGGTCACTGTAGGCATAGGACTTGGATTGCTTCCGATGGTTTGCTGTATCATTTTTCTTCTTTTTCTTTTTCTGGGGACTTGTTTCCATTACATGACAGTAATTAAAATAGCTTGTAAATGAGGGCATACAAGCATTTGCAACAAATATTCAAATAGAGGCTCACAGCGGCATAAGCTGGACTTTGTCGCCACTAGATGACAAGATGTTATAACTAAGTTAAACCACATCTGTGTATCTCAAGGGACTTCATTCAGCTGTCTGTAGTGAATAAAAGTGGGGAATTTTCAAAAGTTTCTCCTGCTGGAAATAAGGTATAATTTGTATTTTGCAGACAATTCAGTAAAGTTACTGGCTTTCTTAGTGATGCAGTGTCTGTGGTGCATTTTTTTAATTAATGTTTTGCTGTTCAAATTTTTCCATTGAATAGTGTTTGTTAAAAGCAGCTTCTCTCACAAGTACAAGTGAGCATTCTGAGTTTCCAGCTCAAAATACTTTTACAAAAGGGGGATATATGTGTTTGGGAGGGAAGAAAGGTGTAAATTGGATTTCTTTTTTGGGGGTGATATATGTACTCAGCCAGTGGGAGCAGGTCAAGGTTCTTATCAAGTGGTTCAACTTCTTTATCAAAGTAGTTGCATGAAGATCTTGGATAACTCGCTTAAACACAGAGAATTTTCCAAAAGTCATTTTGAAAAGCACTACCATACAGTGAGTTAAATTATTTTTGAACTAAAATGTGTAGATAGTATTTTCAGATTTTTTTATTTTTTCTTCATCAAAATAGTTTCTTTAACCAAAAAAAAAAACCAAACAAACAAAAAAACAAAACAAAACACATGGGCTTTTATCTAAATACTTGAAAAAATCAGTAAATTCCTACGTTTTTAGAAACTAAAAAATATATGTATTACCAAAATCCAATGATAACTTCCAAAGGGAATGTCCTTAGAAGGAGCAACATAAAGACTAATTTAGGAACTGAAAAGGAAAACAAGAAGGCACTCTCCAGCCACCTGGAGAACTTGGACTAGTGCACGAGGTGATTCCTGCTCTGATGGAAAAAAGAATGCAGCTTGGGGAAACATTGTGCGTGGCTTCAAGTTGACAGCGCTCTTCTCTCTGTTTTAATTCATTGTCAGCAAACATTTATTAAGCATTTATTATGTGTAATTCATATGGTGGATCCTGGGATGAATGAAGACACAGCCCTTGCTTTTAAGAAACTTATAAACAGGGGCGCCTGGGTGGCTCAGTCGTTAAACGTCTGCCTTCGGCTCAGGGCATGATCCCGGCGTTATGGGATCGAGCCCCACATCAGGCTCCTCTGCTTGGAGCCTGCTTCTTCCTCTCCCACTCCCCCTGCTTGTGTTCCCTCTCTCACTGGCGGTCTCTCTCTCTGTCAAATTAATAAATAAAATCTTTTAAAAAAAGAGAGAGAGACTTATAAACAAATAGGAGATTAAAAGACTAATAGGAAGTAGAAACTGTTCTCAGGGACTTCTGCAAAGTGCAAGGAGGAAGCCACTTCAGAGATCGTTGGAGCAGAGTGGGGCATGGACACTTGCTACTCTGCCCAGGTTTATGAGGGCAGGACTGATTAGTGGGTGTGTGACCTCTGCAGTCCACGTGGCCCCACACTTAGTTTCATGTTCTACTGTCACCCATCTTGGTAATTTCATCTTTGTGTCTGTTTTGTAAGTGAAGTCTGTGTGTGAGCAGAGGAGATACACAAAAAGAAGTGGAAAGCTTTGGTTTTTAGTAACTTTAAAGGCATCTTTGCTTCTTTATTGAAAAAGGGACATTTTCATTTCACACTGAGCCCCACAACTTATGCCTAGTTCTGGATGAGGGCATTCTACAAGGAGAAAATAATAGGTATCAAGGTACAGAGATGGGAAAACGAGAGAAAAATTTACAGGAATGGTGGCCCATCCTGTTTAGATAAAGTATAGCCCCGTGTAGGTGCTGGAGAAGGTCATCAAGAGGACATGACTGCCAGCTGACCTGCAAGCTGGACCCAGACAGTTGGAGCCTCCTCACCTCTGTCTGTAGAAGGTACACTCTGCCCCACCACCATTCCCACAGGGAGAGCCATTTTCAAGGATGCAACCTTGAGAAAGCGATGTGTTGTTGAGGCCAGCTGGATGGTATATATGACTGAACCCAGTAAAGGCCTCGATATAAACGTAAGAGTCTGGCAGGCTGGTGTGGAGATTTCCTAGTCTTGTAGCCACCAAAGACCAGGCTCACATATAAGTTCCCTGGCTTCTGAAGCCTGCCACCTGCTGATCTGGAGTGATCTGCCTCTTTCTTCGGTCTCTCCTTGCCTCCCCGTATAGCAGCCAGTTTCAGATTTCACCCAGGAAGCTCCCAAGCTTTTGAACCAACAGCCAGAGGAGCAGAAAGAGACACGACTGGAAGAGTTGGCTGGGATCTGATTATATAAAGAACTCTGGGGTTTAAGCAATTAAACGAAAGATTTAGAAGAGATGGAACTGTCAAAATTCAGCAAGTGATGAGATTAATGGCAGGAGTGATGATAGAATTGTTAAAGTTTGCAGTTTTAAGCTTAAATGGTTAGGATCATAGTAATGTCCAGATAGGAAATGGAGAGGAGCTTACTGCTATGTGAGGAAGGTAACTAAGTCACTTTTCAGCTTGACGTATATATCCCAGTAGAATATGAGAACGTCGTTAATGTGGACTTGAACTCAGGATACCAGTTAATGCTGAAGATAAAGCTTTGGATGTTATTAACAGGGAGGTAGTAGTGAACACCATGACCATGAAATGAACTTGTCAAGGGTGAGGGAAGAAGTAGGCTTAGAAGGGAATGTTGAAGAGGGGAGACCTACAGAGAAGGAAGGACCTGTGAAGAAGTCAAGGATATTCAGACAGAAGGAAAAACCAAAGTGTGCTGTCAAGGCAAAGACAAGATTTCAAGGTAAAAAAAAAAAAAAAAAAAAATCAACAGGTGTCCAATGTTTTATTGGGGTCACAAAGAAGGAAAATGGAAAAAGGGACTTAGGCGTTGGGTGTTATCTGAGAATCATTTCAATAAAATGGTGTGGGGGAGAGAGGTTATCTAGCAGATGTGAAATTTCAGGCAGCAAGTGTGAACAAATCTTTCACAATGTTTGTGATTAGAAAAAGAGAGCTGGCGTGAGGGGCCAGCAGAGTCTAGGATAAAGGGGAAGGTTGTGAAAAGGCCAGGTGGTACCTGAGCATGTTTGGGGCGGGGTGGGGGGGGGGGACCTAAGGGAGCAGAACGCAGACGTGAACCATCGTAACCAAAAGCCAGAGGATTACATTTTGCGCCCCTAGGCCCAATTCCTATGTGGTTCTTTCATTCCAGAGATGTTTGGGAGTCTCAGATAAGTAGTTATTGAATCTGGTAAAGGAAAAATATTCTCACAGAGTATCCGAGCTTTCATTTTGAGAATTTTTAAGTCCTTTTTCCATTTTGTGTGCATATTCCTATGGCATCCTTCCTGTACCCACCCTGACAGATGAACTTCAAAGCAGGATTCGGTGATGAAAGCGGAAAGCCAGGCTGGCTTCCCTATGGTTGTTTCCCTTGAATTCCCGCTGCTTCTACTTCCTGAGAGCAAATGTCTCTATCAGCAAAAATACAGCTCTTCCCTTCACCTCACCTCTCCCAGGCAGAGGTTACAGTTAGGAAAACACATAGGAAATATTCAAAGTGTCTGGCCCCAGAGTAGTTCCTGCTTTTAGCGGCAGCCGCTTGACCAGCTCAGAATTGAGGAAACTGTCCTGAAATTGTCCTGAAATTCTCAACCCCAGCAGCCAACTTCTACTCTAGGCCAAATGAAAAGGACAATCACAGTTGGAATCTGGTAACCCGTGCAAGAGCCAGGCAGAAAGAGGAAACTTGAACTACCAGCGGGGCAACTCCACACTGAGCAGAAAGTAAAGAAAGCCCTTGACCCAGCACTCGGCCACCAGAAATGCTGGGTCTATGTTCATTCCTTGCCCCTGCCCTCCCTCCTTAAAGAGAGCACCGGTGGGGGGAAGGTCGCAGTGACCCCAGGCAACCCAAGAAAACAGGAGCTGAAGCTGGTGTGGGAGGGAAGGCAAGCTGCTAACACATATTGAGTACATTTCTGCCCTGGGCTTGACCGATGTGATCTGCCTGCTTAAAGACACAAGGTGTAATTTTTCCAGAGGTCATCCAGTGTCTTGGTGGAGAATCAGACCAGCTTTATCCCTCCCAAGCTAAGAAGCATTTGTCAAGTTACCTAAGTATCCATTTTCTCACCTATCACTAAACTCTCAGGGTTGCTCTGAAGCCCAATTAAGATGTTTATAGTTGCTAACCACTGAAAAGATCAGAATCCCTACTCCCCCACAAGTTACTCAAAATAAACATGACTCTGCTCTCTAAAATAATGGTAAAAGAAGGTAACAAAGTTCTGATTTTTCCTATGATGACTACAATGTGCTTTTATATTTCTTAACAACATCACATTCTTTCCCAAAAGGCAATGCGGTATGCTCCTACTTTGCTGATGCCCAAAGAACACGTTCTATTTACAAACAAAGCCGCGCTCTGCAGTATTCATCCTAAAGCTTCCCACCAGTGGTGCTATATATATCAGCACAGAGACACTTTTCTAGAAGCAGTAGTTATAGAAAGAGACTAAGTCCTCGAGCATTTATTCCATAAATATTCAATACGGTATAGGCTTGCTTCTCTTTACAAATAAGAACGCTGCTTGAGCAAACCTGTTTCTATTCAAAAGTTTATATGTGCAATAGCTATGAGTAAAATATTGAGAAGGTGGCCATTCATAAAGGAACTTTTAAACAATTTGTGATATATCAACACAATGAAATACTATGCAACAGTTTAAAAGAAACAAAACAAAACAAAACACCCTCTACGTACTGACACAAATTTTCCGGAATATATTCTTAGATAAAAAAGCAATAATAGAACAGTGTACATAGTATGCTATCTTTCAGGTAAAAATGTAGGTGGCAAAAACAATGATTGTTCTTATAATTGCATAAAGAAACACAGGAAGCATATGCAAAGAACCCAACAAAGTTACCAAGATAATGAGGGCTTGGGGAGAGGGGTGAACAAGATGGGAGCAAGACTTGACAGAATGTACTTATTAATATTATTTTGATTCTTGAACTATAGGAATATGCTTACTTACTCAAAAGAAGAAAGTTTTAGTTTAGAAAAAAAGCCTTCCAAACAAATATAAACACCAACAGAACACTTTTAGAATTCTCTCCTACAGCTACAAAAGCTTGTGGGAGATGGCCATGCACAGAGCAAATCTCAGGACAGGTGAGCTTGCCTTTAGGATTATGCAACTGTCCTCTTCGGCAGATGACAGGAACGAAACCTTAAGATTAGGACTTTGCTTCTCTTACCGACCACACTAGTCAGGCAAAAAGCCTTACTAAAGCAAGCAGTTTCCCATAGTTAAATCACAAATATCCTCTTCTAACAATATTTGGATTTTCTCCGCCATTTTCCAAGTCATTGCCTACCTTTATTTTAATTCATTCCATAATATTTAAATCACTCTTCCTATTAAAAATCTGTATATCCTACTGAGCCATCTAATTTTAAGACTGAAAAATCTAGAGATCTTGACGGGATTTCTTGAACTGACAGCTGCCTCATTCATTGGAAGCTGTTCCCACGTGTGAACAACCCAGTTGTAGCACCGGAACACAGAAAACATGTTCTCCTAACCAACTGCTGTGTCCGTAGCAACCAGTTGAAATGGCGTGGAGGGCGTATCATTCTGGGGTAGTTTCTAATTGATCAGCTACATTTCCAAGTAAGATTTGGAAGGCTCGAAACAATATAACTTTTTCTCAATTCCCTACCTTCTTGTTCTCTGCATTTACTATTAACCTGGTTTATGTTCTTTGCATGAACAAAATTCTACCATTGAAACATGTTAAAGAAATGGCTTGGCCAAGTCAAAAAACATGTTCTCTATTTCAGAGTTCTACTGACAATAAAGGATAATATTTTCTGCTACCTCTCCCCCTAAACTCTCACTGAGTGATGTCCTAACTTTGAGTCCTTTGAGGTCAATTATTAAGAAGGGATTCAGAAAAAATGGTTTACTTCTTCCACACAGTGCATCCTCTCCAGAATTCTCTTTAAAGATACTGACAACCATGTGAGAACATATACCACAGCCCTTGAAAGTTCACCTACCTTAATAAAGCCCGGTTTTCTTCCTGCCTTTAACGATGTGTTTTGTAAAATCTGGGAATAGAAGAGAAAGTTACTGTGAAATATAGAATCAAGAAATATGAGACAGAATGCACTGAATGTGTCTGCCTATAGAAAATTATATATGGCTAGTTAGATAAACCAGAATATAACCAACGTTGGTGTTAATTGTGTTAATAATTATTAAAACATTACTTCTTAAAATGTGTGCAAGGATTATGTCGAGCACAGAAGATGGCGCGTTGTATAATTCTATTTGTCCTGCAGCCTGAGAAGAGAAAGAATTCATCTATAGTCACAAAAATTAGAACAGTGGTGGACTGGGCGAAGTGGAAATTGACTGGAAGGGGCACAAGGAAATTTCTGGGGTGATAGAAATGTTCTTTATCTTGATTGGGATACTTGGTCAAAATGCATCTAATTGCACATATATGATCTGGGGGGGGGGATCTGTGAACTCTATCCGGTAAATTTTACCTCACTTAAAAAAATTCTTACATGGGGGTGCCAGGGTGACTCAGTGGGTTAAGCATCCACCTTCAGCTCAGGTCATGATCCTGGGGTCCTGGGATTGAACCCCGAGTCAGGCTCCCTGCTCATCATGGGGGTCTGCTTCTCTCTTTCCCTCTGCCCCTCCCCCTCGCTCGTAGTCTCTCTCTCTCTCAAAACAAATAAAGGAAAATCTTTAAAAAAAAAAAAAGCATTAAAAAAATTCTTATATGAAGAGAAATCTCAAATTCAGAATGTCATGTAGGAAAGAGTAGTAAGAGACATCACTCCGCTGTGCTTCCTGTCGAGGTATGTGGGGCCTCCTTCACCACAAATAATCCTCATGCTTCCATCAAGCCTCAAATCAAGATGAGCTGATCAAAATTATTTATTCTCTTAAGTACCTTGAGCATACCCCCCCACAATAGTCATTCGCAAAGATTCACAATAGTCGCCAATAAAAGAAGGGAAGCTTTAGTTCAGTCCTGACCAAGTAATGACGAATCCTAAAGTAGTTGAGCTAGATTAATGTGATTACATTGTGACTGATGATGTAATGTAACGCGCACATCAAATAAATGGACGACTTCAAAGACGAAGGCATTATGTATTCCAGAATATTAAGTGACTTGACTATTTTGCTACAGTCTTACACCACATTCTTACCAAATCTTGCTCAATATCATGTTAAACCTCAGAAAGGAGAATAAGAGAGCTAGAATGTTTATCTTCTGTCTCTAGACTAGTCCAAAAAGAGAATTCGTTTGTTTCTCCCCCAGGGAAACCATTTGAAGCTGCACTATGAGTAGAACCAAAAGTGGTAGTGCAACCAGTGATATTAAACCACTTTCCCATAAAGTCGGTCATCCGTCTACCCATCCCTCGAGGGTTAAATAAAGGACAGCACAAATGAAAATAAAGGGCCCAGGTGCATTTTGAGGTGCACTTAGTGAAATTAAGTGCAAGTCTTATCTGCTTAAGTACTCTGAAGCTATACTGGAGAGGACACTGCATTCTTCTCTTAATTATTAAAAAAAAAAAAAAAAAGATGCTTGGGGCACCTGGCTGGCTCCGTTATTGGAGAATGTGACTCTCGATCTCACAGTTGTAAATTCGAGCCCCATGTTGGGTGTAGAGATTACTCAAAAGTAAAATCTTAAAAAAAAAAAAAAAAAAAGTAAAAACTTAAAAAAAAAAGATCCTAAAACATTAAACATTTAAAACATAAAATATTTTCCATATGGTACTAAGGACTATTTGTTTTTATGCATTTAACCAAATTCATATATAAAACTCAAATCAACAGGCAGTATTTACACACACACACGTGCACACATGCACACACGTAAAGAATGTGTAAGGAGCTCATGAACATGAATCAGATTGATACAATAAAATAACAGAAAAGAGGGGCGCCTGGGTGGCACAGCGGTTAAGCGTCTGCCTTCGGCTCAGGGCGTGATCCCGGGTTATGGGATCGAACCCCACATCAGGCTCCTCTGCTATGAGCCTGCTTCTTCCTCTCCCACTCCCCCTGCTTGTGTTCCCTCTCTCACTGGCTGTCTCTATCTCTGTCGAATAAATAAATAAAATCTTTAAAATAAAACCAAAAAACAGAAAAGAGGCCTTGATTTCTGTCTACATGGATATCTGTCTCAGAATATAAACTCTATGAGAACAAAGTATTTCCCACCCAGGCCTTCGCTCATCCTCCCTTGTCTATCACCACCGCAAGGGCTGTGCACACCCAAGCAGCCTCTCCAAGTTGGAGGACAAGCAGAAGCCGAAGAAATCCTCATTCTGCAAAGCAGGTATTTGGACGTAAACGATAAGGTCACTGGCTTACCATTCCATTTTTCCTGGGTAACATCAAAGAATGATTCCTGTATTACTTCTCAGCGTTCCTCCCTACTGAAACAGAGGACGTGAACGTGCGCGTGTGGAAAAAAAGTGTGCAGGCAAGCTCCCACACATACGAAAACCACCAACAGTCTTTTTGTTTTTATAAACTGTCGTATAGATGGAAACCGTCTCCAGTCTTGGTCTTGTGCTATTTTTATTACATAATAAATACTATCTTAAGTCCTTAGGAAAATGATATGATGTATTATGTATGAAGAAGTGTCTTAAATCTTTATGGCCTCATTTCAGTATTGTGGACATTGGTAAAGCAGTAGCATGATGTGGTCAAAAGATTATAAACGTTGGAGTAAACAAATCTGAGTCTGAATTGTCCCCCTGGCCAACTATGAGCTGTATAAAATATGATTTAAAAATCTCTGAGTTGGTTTTCTCATTTGTAAGTGGAAATAATAATATCTACATTTAGAGATGTTGCAAGGATTTTTCAAATCCTTACACATATGACTGTATATACACATGCACACATATATGTAGCTTTTATATATAGTTATATGTGTATATATTATGTGTGAGTATATAAATATATGTGTGTACATATATGTTACATATGTGTATTTGAATATATATACACACACATCAATCAGGCGCTCAGTACTTACTGGGTTATTCTAATGCAGTATATAGTATATATATTCACAGCATCTTGGTAAAAAATAAATATACATCCAACTGAGCTGAAAGTTTCCAGAAAGCAAGTGGACATAGTAAATGAATGTGTTCCTTATCTGCAACCAACCACTAGAAGTAATGAACTAAATACTAAAGCATTCCTAAATGCAAATTAATTATGCATTTTTAAAAAAATTAAGGTCACTCAACAATGGGTCAAAGTTCAAGGTATTCAATGGATGTTCCATGTACCTAACCATTCACGAACATTTGGTTTGTACCGCCTTTTCAAAAACCAACCCCAAAGGATTTCTGACTGCATCACATTCAGCTCTCCACACATTCGTAAGGCGGGCTGGCCACTGAAGGCAGCTGCCCACAGGAAGGGTCATCTTCTTTTGGCTGACTCTGGGGTAGTGATCAGGAAAACTGGAGAGGCTATAGACACCTATTTTGAAATTTTAGAATTCCACCCTGACCATCACTGGGTATGATACTTCTTTCTTTCCCCTGACAGCAACCACAGGATGGCCTAACTGGTACATGCCCCACATGGCAACCTAGCCAAAATGGGGCTTTATCTGTTGTGTTCACTGTGACATCCTAAGCTGCTAGACTGGTACCTGACATAGAATCAACTGTCAACAAATGTTTACTGGATTAGGGAACGGATGATATGAGTAGCATAAAGTAGTCCATGCTTCTTTAGTTCTTTAAGTTAGTTTAAAATACGTAAAATGCTTATACATGTAGATTGAGTTAGTTCATTTTGACTCCTAATACTATACCTTGTAAGAATAAACAATGATTTTTTATTCCCTCTACTGATAGATGGTCAGTTTGCATGTACCAGCATGGAAAAATCTTAAGAACATAATTTTTGGAGAAAAAGCATTTTTTTTTAAAGATTTTATTTATTTATTTGAAAGCGAGAGAGACAGCCAGCGAGAGAGGGAACACAAGCAGGGGGAGTGGGAGAGGAAGAAGCAGGCTCCTAGCAGAGGAGCCTGATGTGGGGCTCAATCCCAGAACGCCGGGATCACGCCCTGAGCCGAAGGCAGACGCTTAACAACTGTGCCACCCAGGCGCCCCTGCATTTTTCTGTACATTTGAAATATTTTATACTCAAAACTGAAAGATAAATTTTAAGAAAATGATAGGGGCACCAGGCTGGCTCAATAGGTAGAGCAGGGGACTCTTGATCTCGGGGTCATGAGTTCAAGTCCCAAATTGGGCATAGAACTTACTTTAAAAAAAATAATAATAATAATAAGTTTTAAAAAGATGATGATATTTTCTGGCTTTAACAAACTCCTTGAAACATAAGAACTTAAGCTCAACCAAAGAAGAGTACACTAACATAATTTATGCTCAAAATGAATGATTTCTAATAATAGTTTTTATTTTTATTTGCATAGAAATAAAATACAATTAAGTTAAAATTTTTAGGGAGAAATACCATCACATTTTCCCCATTATATTTATAGTCTCGTATTCTTCTTTTTTATGATTTTATTTATTTATTTGAGGAGGGGGGGAGAGAGAGAGTACGAGTGGGGTGGGGGGGCATTGAGGGGCAGAGGAAGAGGGAGAAGCAGGCTCCCTGCTTGAGGGGTGGCGGGGGCTCGATCCCAAGACCCTGGGATCATGACCTGAGCCAAAGATAGACATTTAACTGACTGAGCCACCCAGGAGCCTCTACAGTCTTGTATTTTTATAAATACATTATCTTAGTATAATTTCTCATATCCACTATTTGAGTGGCTAATAATGTCCCATTCCCAGTTAATTTATGCAGGATTTCCAAATAAACTTAATTATACGTAAGTATTTAAGGGCTATATATTTTTGTGAGATCTGGTTTCTCCACTCATAATGAATAATTCCACAGAAACGTGTTTCTCCTTACTAAGACTTTACTCATTACATAAATCATTTAGATACCAGGGATCATACTTCACTTACAAAACCAGTCTCCTCTATGTTCATTTGTTTTTTGTTTTCTTGGGTTTTTTTAGATTTTATTTCAAGTAATCTCCATATCCAATGTGGGACTTGAACTCACAACCCTGAGATCAAGATTCACATGCTCTACTGACTAGGTGAGCGAGGCGCTCCCCAGTTTCCTGTATGTTGTGTCTTGTTTTACCCAAGCCCCTCTGGAGACATGACTTGTCTGAGAGAATTCTAGCCAATTTACTAAGTCTGCTATACCAACAAGAATATACATTTATAAGCAGAAAGAAGTCAATGTTCTTTAAGTCGGCTAAAAAAAAAATTAATCAAAGCAAGTTAGAATCTTCCACAGTTGTAAGTTAAAAGACCAGGTACAACTTAGATAGCTTACAATTTTGTACTGTGTTCCTCCAAAGAAATGTGAAGACTAAATAAGAATAAAAGGAAGAAGCAATGACATGTCATCATGTGTTCATTTGCACTTTTTCCCACAGATCCTGCAAAGGTGAACATTGAGGATTTTTGAATAGCAGGCTGATGCATTTCTTATTCTTCCATTACAAAATACATATATTCAGGAAATAGGGCTGACGTAATAAAAAGTTTGATGTAACTTTTACAAATATTCAGGTAACCCAGTTTGTAAATTCATTTAGACTTTGACCATGTATTTTTTTCTTTATTTAGGAAGATGGTGACTGAGCAAGGGTGATTTATCACCAAAGGACATGACTGAGAGATGGCTGCCATGCTCTCTGTTTTTCCCTTCACTAAGCAAATAGTTATTAAATCCTGGGTGCAGAACACTGGTATTTTAGATGCTTTGGAAAATAAAATAATCTTTCTAAAGTATAAACCCTGTTGTCAAAGTATTTTGAAACTAGAATGTCCTAAAGAGTTAGAAATATCATCTGTTGCTGTGGCAAAGAGCCAAGCCAACCAGTCCCTAATGGACAGGAATCCAACCAAATATCTTGGCTGGTGCACTGCTGTCCTCTGCCAGCTGAACCGAGTGGCTCGTGTGGCGGCAGGAGCAGGTTAGAACATAAGCAAGATAATCCGAGTGGATCTCTAGATAAAGATAAAACATATAGTAACACAAAGTTAAGCAAGAAAGGAAACATAATAACTACAAAACCCCAGACTGTTTAGTGTGCAAAATACTACAATCTATTTTCTTTGGCTTCAATTAAACAAGTAGCTTTGCCAAAAACAAAGGCCTCAGATTAAGGAAAACTTACCTGCCGCATATTGTATTGTATTTGTTTCTTATGTTAGGTTTTGTATTTATACACCTCTTCTAACTGGTTATTTCCAGGTTGTTGTTGCTGTTTTCCATTCAGCAGGCTAGAATTGGATTTTAAATTGGGATGGTGATGATGTAGGGGTCTGTGAGACGCTGCATTCGTGGAATGACATGTTTTTCTGCTGTGTTTCTCTTACATAGAAAAACATTCATGTGCCAAGTGGAGGCAGAGACGTTGTTTTACCCCCGCTTTGTGAACCCCTTCGGGCGCACCTCACGGATGTGCCTCTCATTCAGCGCCTGGGGGAACAGCAGGAGTCTCCTTTTCTTCTTCAGAAATGTCAAAAGGGGGAGGGGCAGACTGGATATTGTGACACTATTTTACAAGGATGTAATATGGAGTCCCTAGACTTCATGGTTCTGGAAGCCCCATCACAATGTGGAATGTTATGCTGTGTTTGCCTCTGTCTGTATCTCGGAAGTCTGCGTGTGTGTGTGTGTGTGTGTGTGTGTGCACGTCGTGTGCTGACACAGATCACTGTTTGGATAGGTCTTGAAGTTAAAACCCGCACTTTACATTCTCAGTATCACTAATCTTGCAGCTACTTCCCTTCCTCGCAGAAGAAAAATGTATTTTATGTAGAGACACCATCAAGACCGTGTGGCAGACCGCGGTTACATCTTCTGACCAAAATGACAAGACTCAACACTAAGCCAAAATACAGGATTCATGCGTTAAAACATGCAGCAGGCAAGAGCCTGGTGTAACCCGCCTCGAGGTATAATGACTGCTGACACTATATAAGCGCTTATTATATGCCAGACACTAAGTGCTTTACATGTAATAACTCACTGAATCCTCAATGAGGATTGTGAGATAGGCCCAATCATTGAACACTTTCTATAGGTACGAAAAATTGAGGCCCAGAGAGGTTAAATAAACTGCCACAAAGTCACCCAGTTGGTAAATCGCAAAGCCAGAACTTGAATGAGATGGTCTGAGTCTGTCACCCTGAAGCTGTAAATGCTGAGAATTAATGCATCAATCCTTTCTGGGGTGCCTGCCCCCACTCCTTACCAAAGTATAATGAGGTTCATTCTAAAGGTAAGAACTTTAGCTATTCTATTAGAGCAGGGTGGAGTTTTCTAAGCCAGAAGAATTATAAGCAAATCTCCATCATTCCCTCATGAGTCAGACAGGGACCCAGGCTGCCACGAACTAGCTAATTGCAAGAACTCTTTCTGAAGTTCATTTAAAAATCCAATCTAAGACACTTGAAATAAATGTTACAAACTTCGCAAGTAGTTAAGTCCCAGAACCCATATAATTGTAATAAAAGAGAAACAGGAAAATATCCAAGATGTTTTACAGGATTTGAAGGGGAAATCCGTACGGCAAATGTGCTGATTCAAGGCAAGTGTTTAGGCAAAGCCTGTGTCAGTTTCGGTCTTTGTGACAAGGCATGGACAACTAGTAAAAGTAGTTAAAGTGTCAAATATGGTGCACAATGAAAATCAAAAAGGGGAAAATGTGAGAGTCAATGTTTGGACAATTTATATAAAAAAATATGGGTACAATATGGCAGAAGGTGAAAGAAGGTGGCCTCCCCTACAAATGCAATATGCTCAATGAAAGAATGTTTTATTTGGGCATGTCAACAGTCAGCCTAATCTGAAAACCCAACCATCAAGTGCCAGATGAGGAGTGCAAAAATGCCAAGAAACATATCAAGAGGTAAAGAGAGCCAATAAAAAAAACTTCCATCTTGTGGCAGTTTTATGAAAGGGATTTACATAGAAATCAAGGGCTAATAATGAGAGCACACAAATTACTGTGGAAAATGATGATTAGTGATAATAATTGTTCGAGAAAACATGTGTGTCACCTGCCTCTAAATGGTAATTTACGTTTGACTGATGAATAATTCAAGTTCCTAGGCTTAGGACAGGCCCTGCTGTTGTTACTACTAGTTTCCTAGTCAGGCCAAGGGGACAGGGTTGCAACTGAATAGCCCCCCAGAATTGCTTATCCCTCACACGCAATTTCTTCATTGCCTCCGACTCCCCTGTCCTGCCTGCTGAGGCCCAAACATCTTTCTCTCTCTCCCTTTCCAGCCCCCTCCCACCCTGCTTTGTTCATCTTCAAAGCCTGAATAAAACAAAGGGCTTATAACCCCCGTTTCCAGACACTTAAAAGGTTTTGCGTGTATCACATGTAAGACTTTGAAAGAAAACTTGCAAAGGGATAATCGGCTTGGTCAATCAGAGGAAGAAATTGTCTAAACATTGACCCCAGTGCTCGGAAAGAAGTTTTATTCTGCTTCTCTGCAAACTCATGTTCTGAAAAATAAAATGTATCAGGAGTGCTGTTACAGATACTATTTTAAGATTGACAAAGACATTAATGGAACAGAGAAGTTACTATCACCAATCTTCCCAAATGAGAGGTGTCATGATATCACCCTCAAAGGAAAAGAGCTATTATTTAAAGAAGAGGGGAAGAGGCCTGCTATCGTCTTAATCTTTGTGTCTCTTCCTTCCCCCCTCCCCCACTCCCAGCCCAGAATTCAGACGTTGAAACCTAATCCTGGGTGGGATGGGATTTGGAGGGGGGCCTTTAGGAGATAATGAGGTCATAAGGCAGAACTCTCATGAACGAAATTAGGGCCCATATGAAAGAGACCCCAGAAACATCCCCCGCCTCTTCTGCCTTGTAGCAAAAAGTCCACCTAGTCTATGACGTTTTGCTACAGCAGCCTAAAGAGACTAAGAAAAGGCTCAAAGTTATAATTTTCAATATATTTGAGTGGTGTTTCCAAACCTCTTATTGTCCTCAATCAAGGGTCTCTATGAGATTTTTAATTACATGTTCACAAATTAATTTGGTAAAAATTAGCTATTAATTCTCCATCATGTATCTTTGCTCAAGATATAGAAGTATTTAGACAGCACTTTCTTTGTTTATTTGTCTGTTTTTGCAGTGGGGTTCTTTGAGCAGAGCAACTGTTTTTTCAAAGATTCATTTATGTATTTGGGGAGTGTGGAGGGGCAGAGGGAGAGAGAGAATCTCAAGTGAACTCCACACTGAGCGTGGAACATGATGGGGGCTTTGATCCCACGACCCTAAGATCATGACCTGAGCTGAAATCAAGAGTCGGTCACTCAACCAACTGAGCCACCCCGGCAGCCCTAGCAGAAGTAACTTCACGACATTTCCTGTATCTTCCAGATTTCTAGGGGTAAGACTTGGAGAATGAAGGAGAAAGAGAAGGAGAAGGGGGAGAAGGATTAGGAAGAGAATGGCAAGAAGAAAAGAGGAAGGGGGGAAAAAAAGGAGGAAAAGGGAAGAAAAAGATGGGAACATATTAAAAATATCTTTGCTCCAAATGTTAAAAGCATTGAGGAAAGTTTTACTTGGTTTTAGAAATATCCATGCAGTCTTACCTGTTAGATCTTACAGAAAAATCCCTTTGTGGTTCAATGTTAAGTTGTCAAAGTTTACAAATAAGCAAAGAAAGCAGTATCTTAGGTAGCGTGAGTTCAAGGACACCGGCTTCAAAAATAATTCTCTCTCTGGTTTGGAAAGTCCGTAATTAGAGAGTTTTGTTTGTTTGCTTGTTTTTTTACTTTCTAATTGGATACAATGTAAATATTTCTAGGAGATAGCCAATGTAAATCTTTTACACTTTAGTATGAAACTTTATCAGATACTTTTCTACAAATGATTGAAGAACAGGGAGAGCCAGATGCAAAGTGTGCCTGAAGAAGGGGAGGGAAGTAAAAGCAAACAGAGAAAGGACTAGATGCAGCCCAGTTAGTTTTCCTTGACTTTGCAGTTTTGCCTAAAAGGACGGTGACTATTACCATGCTGCTCTAACCCATCAGAAAGGAACCCTGTCAATTGTCTTTGTATGCAGAGCACCAACCATAGCGTAGCTATTCTATGGATATTTACTGAATTAATGAACAAATGAATGCAAGTATTTAATGGTTAATATATTCTTGATATTTTGTATAATCTATATACATGATCGCTAGGCTCTAGAAAATTGCTTCTGGAGACATGACACACATAACAAGTATTCTTCCCAAGTGGCTACTCCTTTGCTTTAATTTCTAAATGGGGCTCTACCTTCCCCCCACCCCATTTTAGTTTCTGGTGAGGAAATTTCCTGTGTTTTTCGATAAGCAAAGCAAAGCAGGCACTTTTTGGTGGGTATTGTAGTAAAAGATGGATAATAACAGAGACATCCAAAAAATGAACCATATTACAGATAAACATATTTCATAATTTACTTAATATTTACTGAGTACCTATTATGTGGTGAGTAAGGAGGGGCAAAATCTCTGCCCTCTTGGAGTCGATAGCCTAGGAATGGGAAGCTGACCAAAAAAGGTGTAAACAAATACCTAACATATTTTTGTTCAGAATGTTATAGGTTCTGTTTTAGAAGAGAGGATGGAGGAGAAAGACTGGTAGGTAGTAGATTTGGCCTGGAGATACTTCCTGAGGAAGCAATGAGAAAGATGCAGCCATGTTAGTTTCTGGGGGCCTGGTTCCAGGGCAGAGACCAGCAGCTGCAAAGAGTGTGAGGAATGTACTCTAGGTGAATGTGGTTTTCATACAGGAGGAGAGAAGTCTAGTGTCTAACACAAGCCTAATAATTTAAATTGTCACTGAATGTTCTTTAAAAATTAATGTGTAAGAGTTAGAAACAGATCTTCTAAACCAGTTTCTAAATTCTAATTCTGTCTTTGCCTTTTTTTCTCAGCGGTCTTAGCTACCAGATAGGTATGTTCTTTCCCTATTGGGCTTTCTTCATACAGGCACTGATGAGTTTAAGGATGAAGACTGGTCAGAATTCAAAAAGTGAGTGGTTATGCAGCCATGATGGCTTGAAGTTAGAAAAGAAAAAGCAAGTGTATTCCCTCCAAACACACCCATTAGAATTTACATCTGAACTGGGGAGCATGAAGGGATGGTGGCCTATGATTTGGACATTAACACATTTCTAATCATCAGTACATTAACATGGATTCATTTTACCACGTGATCTAATCATTGCCTTGGAAGGCAAAAAGCAGGACCCTGAAAGACTAGAAGAAAGGAGAGCTAAGTTTGGTTGATGAAGGAGAAAAGCAGGAAAAGCTCAACACGTGAAGACAAAGTTATTTTATGCTCCTAAATGGTTCTAGAGAATTTTACGTGAAAGTATAAATGTTTCCTTGCTTCAATAGGATATGGGAGACAACAAAGCAGACGAACATTTTTTCCTACAGCGATGACAAATCGCATCCTCTCTGTGCATGAGTGCTGTGACTGTGTCCGCCGCTGATTGCATCTTACAAGACATTGTGCTTGGAGCGCCTGGGTGGCTCGGTTGGTTAAGCGGCCGCCTTCGGCTCAGGTCATGATTCCAGGGTTGTGGGATCGAGCCCCACATTGAGCCCCACAACAGGCTCCTTGCTCAGCAGGGAGCCTGTTTCTCCCCTGCCTGCTGTTCCCCCTGCTTGTGCTTGTGCTCTCTCTCTCTGTGTCAAATAAATGAATAAAATCTTTAAACAAAACAAAACAAGACATTGCGCTTTATCTTTAATTTTCAAAATTAAGGTTGCAGGACTACATACATCACGATGGTAGCTTTAAAATGTTAATTTTTCATACTATGGTATCATCTATTGTAATTTAATGTTACCGTAATAGTAAATCCATTGTAACTGTAAAGCAACATCTTAAAAAATAGGGAGCATAGAAGACTTTCTTTGGAATTGCACGTACTGCTCTGAATATCTGCGACAGTGAGGAATGGTATTCAAATGGGCATATCAGAAGATAATATTTCTTTTCAAAAATACCATTGGAAGGAAAAATAAAGAAGCTCATTTTCTCGTGTGTCTCAGAAGTCGATTCCAAGGACAAAAGGGGTGGGAAGAAGTGGAGGGGAAGAGAAGAAGGAGGAGAAAAAAAGGGTGAAAAAGGGGTAGAAAAGGAGAAGAAAAAGGAGGAAGAGGAGGAAAAGAAAAAGAGTCCAAATATATTGTAGGAAGCGACTTCATTCAAATAAGTACATAATCTCCCCCAGATGAATACTTTGCATGCATATTTTGACACCTTTATTTAAAATTTTTAAAATTTCCTTTATCACATGTCATAATGAATAGAGAATTAATCTCTCCATAATTTTATCTCATTTATCTTAAATGAGATACATAAAAATACAGATACATTAACCACCAAAAAATCTTTGAATACAAAGATTCTCCCTATCAGAACTAATAAAATTAAAAGTAACTTTTTTAAAAAGCATGGAATTTTATTAAGCTATCATTTAATTTTCTCTATGCGTTGGCATTATTACATCACTTTGAGGGACTACCTCCTTTTTATTCCTGGGCCTTGTTTTCCCTCTTTATATCATTCCAATACATCTTCCACAAGTCTAGCCTCAAATTCTAAAATTAAACCACCAAGAAAAGTGGCAAAATGTTTGGGTTTCTTGCAACCCCCTGTGGGAATGACCAAGAAGAGATCCAGGGAGCCAGGATGAACATCACGCAAGATCTCATTCTGCCGGTGAAGAGCGCCAGTTGAATGGGGTGGGAATGCCAGCCTGTTTCAAGCTTTCCTCGCTGGAAGGCAAGCCATCTTGGCTATCCACTGCTTCTACTGCTTTTTAACCACAGCTCTCCCTTTTAATGGGCAACCAGGAAACATAGGTTGGAGGGTACTGAAGAGTACTGGGGGGATATGGTCTCACCTGAAAACCTTGGTGACCTTTCCTAAGCTCTTCCACCCAGGGTCCAGTAGACAAGTTCAAACGCTGCCTCTGCCACTTGCGAGTTCTGTACCTTTGTGAAAGTCATGTAACTGTCTCTGCACAAAAATTCTGCAGTTTTCAAGTTGGAAGGAAAGGAAGGGAGGAAGAGAGAGAGGCAAAGCTATCTTACATGGTTGCTGTGAGACTTCATGAGAGAAAAATTTATAAAGCATTTAGCTCAATTCCTAGTGCTTTAAAATTATTAAATAAATGGTAACTGCATTACTTAACTCATAAGCCAAATACTTTCCAGATCTCCTTTTTAAAAATCAACAGAAATAAAAATTAAGTTAAAAAACACATTTTTTCCATCAAAAGAAGTATATGAGCAGGCAAATTCTGTCTTATGCTTAGTTTTGTGGTTCTTTTAAATTAATCCTAAAAAGAGAGAGAGAGATTTCCCATGTTTTGAATGGTGCCAGCGTCCAAGAGATAAAAGGGGGTGGGGGAATCACTTTTAAAAGAATAAGCCTCCGTAAAGTTCTTCTAAAACAGATGGGGAAACTGAGGCCAGGGGGAGATTGTCACTCGGCCACGTAGGCAGTGGCGGTAGACAGCGATCTTCAGGACATCGCCTTTGCTGGAGACCCGCCGCACCCTTCTCTCAACCCTGGGGCCCGAGTCCGAGGGAGTGTTGAGTCCTCAGCTTCCCACCCCAGCTCGGTTGTCCTCGTCTACCCCGAGGCTCAGCCCAAAGCTCCTGTGTCCTCGTCTACCCCGAGGCTCAGCCCAAAGCTCAGCCTTCCCTGGGCGCATTTTGAACCGCGCAGTGGAGTTCCGCTCCGCACTTTATCGGTCTTGAACTCCAGGGACTGGCTGAAAATAGCACGCAGAGGAAATGGAACGCGACCAAGTTGGAGGGTCAGTGCGGGAGGAAGCGCCAGGATGGGGGTGAAATGCTTTCTGGGTTTCTGAGACAGTTCACAGGGGTTCCAAGGGTGCCATATCCGAAGTCTGAGCGAGGCACTCGGTATCTTCCTGCCTCATTCAAAAGTTTCAGGACAGGAATCCAAGTTCATGCGATTTGATTCCCAAGATTTTCCCAAACTGCAAGGAGGACCAGCAAAATAGACTTCTGTTATCACTCAGATTATCATCATCGTGGTGGTCGTCGTTAAGGTGGAATGAGACATTGAGGGTAAAACAGGTAGTGGAAACTTCACTTGCAGGCTTTGGGACCCACACCTCACTCTCCCGGCTGGTCTTCCTCCCTCTTCCCTACTCTTCACCCAGGCGCTAAAATTTTGCAATTTGAGAAAAAGGGAAATAGGGAAAAGATAGGAGAAAAAAGAGAACGAAGCTTTTCAGGTCCTTTAAAAAATATATAGAATAGCTTAAATAATTCAGATTTCTTTTCTAAATTGCTTCACACATAAAATCTATAACTCCAGCCAAAAAAAGAAATTAATAGCCGGGATCCGGGAGAAAGATCTAGCACCATCCTTGAGCAGAGCTCCCACTCCGCTGCGGACTGGGGGCCACCGGTCGCCCACCCATCCTGGCCCCAGAACTTGCCAGGCCTTGGGCGCCCCGAGCTTGCGACACCGACTCCAGGGCCGCACGTCACCAATTATCTCGAACTCCAGTTTATTTTTATTCTTTGCAAATTTTCCAAATAAACTGTTTGGGAAAGGTGGTCGCTCCGATTCTCAGCGGGACGGCAGGAGACGCCCGGGAACTGGGTAGGAGGAGATTGCCCGGCCTTTGAGGCTTTACACCCCCACGAGCGGCGGGAGTGGGGTGCGGGGGGAGGTGAGGTGGGAGATGGTGGCCACTCGTTGGCCAAGTTCTCAGAGGTTCTACGGGCCAACTCTTCAAGTTCAGCCTTTTCTAAATCTTACTGGGAAAAGGTCCTGAACATGAACCATTTGAGAAGAAGGAGACCTCTTTAATAGTAATACCGGGTTGCTGGATATTGTCAACCGGGAAACCAGTCCTGTCACCGCTACCCTGGTGGAGACGTGCCAGTGCTGGGATAGTGGCCTGGGGTGCCACGGCCTGCCAAGCGCCAGAAGCTCGCTATTTTGTCTCCAAGACAAATGTGGGGCTACTCCTCATCGGAGCCCACTTTTAAGTTGGCTGAGGAAGGCTGCTGTGAGCGCCACCAACAAAGGTGAAATTGGGACGCTCGGACATGAGACCGAGTTCCCGGGGGCCTGATAGGCTCAGGTTTGCCCTTGGTAAGTCCCAGCTTACAGGGAGAAGAAGAGCTGTCATTTTGCCTTTGATGACAGGGCAAAAGGGGTGCTACGTGGCCAAAGGTAAGTCCTCAAGTTTCCAAGGGCCCCAAACAGGCAGGATTCCGGTTTGGAAACTGCTCTAACCTAGGCATGGATTCCCCACCTCTGGCCCCAGGTGTGCAGTCGCCCCAAGTGGTGCCAAGAATGATTTGTGCCACTTCCTGGGGGGCACGGAGTTTAAGCAAGGAGGGCAGGAACGCGAGTCGATCCTTGGTTGGGGCGCTACAAGTTTTTTTGTTTTGTTTTGTTTTTTATTCTTAAACTGATGGGGTTTCCTACCCTTGGGTTACAGGGAGCCCCTTCTGCGTGGTGGAGGGCAGGTTAAGGAAAACGCCTACCACCGGATGCCCTGTTGCTATGCGGGTCACGTCTGGGACTTCTAAAATTGAAAATTGTTTTGTTTCCTGGTTACTTTACTGATGAGAGCATTTTAAATACCATAACAACTCGCTTTTACCTATTAAAATCTATTATTTTATTATTGCATTTTTGTTTTAACTTACGTTTTATATTTGGGACTTAAAACGCTCATACTTCACTTAAGCAGCTCTCAATCCTTCTTCTTAGGTCTGCAGTGAAATAGAGCTCTTTGAAACCTTTCGGTCCGCATGGGTTCATTTTCATCGCTCATTCCTCGCCCTGCTGGGGTGCAGTCCCCTCCCCCCACCCCACCCCCCGCACTGCAATCTGACAGCCTCGCTCCGAGGGTAGACACAGCCGCACCCTGTGGCTTACTTCCGACTCTGGACGGTCCCATTCATAGTGACCAATTCACAGGGAACCCTCAACGTCTCTTGCCCGTGAATGGAGGGGATGGGATCTCTCTCTCTTGGCGGAGCCGAGCCCCCTTGCCCAGAGTCCACTCGGAAAATCGGCCACGGCCCTTGGCGGGTGGTGGGGGGGGAGGAAGCGAGGCCCAGCTCCTTCTTGCAGCCTTCCAGCCTCTGCGCCTTACTTCCAGGACATTTCCGAACGCGTAAAGCGGAGAGGGGGAAAACTCCTCGAAATAACACAGTCCTCCTCCCTCGCCCAGCGGCCAGTTCTGCTTTTCCTTCCGCCGCGGTCCAAACTTTATTCTGCCACCAGAGGAGACTGTCCCCCTGCCCCCGCTATCCCTCCCAGACGTTGCTGTCCCCTGACATAGGCCCCGGTCGCGCTTCCTGCGGTACGTGCCTGCGCAACCCGACTGCTGCTCTCCAGGAGCAGATCCTCAGTCCCGGGCGCTGTGAAACCAAGCTCCCGGTGTGCGAAGAGGAAACGCCTCGGGTTCCCCGTATCAGCCCCCCAGCCCTTAACCGCAGATTCGGGCACCTGCTTAACAGCCTGGCACAAAGGGAGGGGGGCCGGCGGCCGGCTGGTGGAGACCCCCGGGGAGGGAGTCACCTCCATGTTCCTGTTCCGAGCACCTCCTAATGTGAGCTTCGGCCCTCGGGGGAATAGTGCCTGCGGGGAAGGGAGGCTAAGACATCCTTAAATGCCCTGAGGGCGGGACCCGGGAGACAGGGTCCGGGCCGGCACGTTTGGTCCACAAGATTCCCTCAGTCAGTCAGACGGCTGAGCCCTGAGCTCCGAAGTGGCGGGTAGTGGGATCTAATTAGGGCCTCGCCAGCTTCTGCCTTCTCTTGAGGTGTGCGAAGGGGGAAAAAATAAAATGCAGAATTATATTTATTCTAAAAAAAAATGAGCACTTTGTCTAAATTACTATGGTCCATGTTTTGCTTTTGGACTCACACAGTGTTGGGACGATATTCCCCAAAACTTCTGCGCGACTTTAGCTAGCTGATTAAATAAACGGAGGTGAGAGAAAAACAGGTCATTTTATTCTCCTGGCCTTCCTCTTTATTTCTGATATGTGAAAAGGCTCTTTTGTGTTATTGTTGCTAGTATTTTGGTGGTGTTTGTCTTCTTATTTGCCTAAGGAGTGTGAACTCAAAGGCATCTGGACTGTTCAACACATCATTTGTTCTCTTGCTTTCCTCTTGTTAGCCAAATAAGCGTCTTCCTTAGTTTTTATTCTTTAAAGCAAAAACAGGTCATGGGAGTACTGATGAACTTTGTTTACCGAAGCACATTCTGATTCCTTCCCCTGACTAAAGACCTCCGGAGCTTCGAAAGCTCTGCTTTCCTTTAGGTTCCGAAACCAAAGTTCTTGAAGCTCACTTCTCAAACCCCTTCCACAGGCTCTCCCTCCCTATCTGCAAAGAACTGTAAATAACGACTCGTGTTTAAAAAACAAAACAAAACAAAAAAAACAAAAAAACGGGTTGGGTTTAGACTTCAGATACATCGGAAGGGGTAAAGCCATTGATCGACATCACTTGCTGAGGGTCCTTTTCCCCTTAAACCGGGGACTCGTGTACCGCCTTGCCGCTGAGTTCAGAGGAGATGCCAGGCATCCGCGCACGCAGAAGTTTTCTCCGCTACCGAGCCCGGCGTGCAGACTCGCTCGAGCTGCATATCCCCTCGTGTCCACTAGAGGTCACTGGCCCCTCGCAGCTCGCGGCGCGGCCGGCCGCCCCCCGCTCCTTAAGCTCAAATTAGCCGCGCGTTAATTAACACCCGAGTCCATCAAGGCGCGTTCTTCGGTACAGTACTCCGGCAGGGCTTATATAGGCAACCCAAACCCAGCCAAAGCAAACCTCCCCAAACCCAACACTTCCAGCATGTCCAAAATGGGAGACAGGCGCCTGAGTAACCCGGGGCAAGGTATAGTGCCATCACGCTTTAACTTTTGTTCTGTGGGGCTTGCGAAATTGCTGTGAAGATAACATTCTCTGCTAGCGCAGGTTCGGCGGGGCCCGGCTCTGCGCTCCAGCTTTCGGAGGCTGAGCAGCGCGCGTTTTGGCCCCTTTAGCACACTAGTCCCCCGGGCGGATTTTTCCAACTCGGTAGCCACGGGGGAGAGGGGCCCAGGTCCACACCGTCCTAGGCGCACACGAATATAAAAGAATATTTATTTAGAGAGCGGAGTACATAAAAATGCCCAGATGTCTTTGAAATTGGTAGAGCAAAGAAATAGAAACGACGCCGTTTCTCATGCCTATTGATGTGATCTGGAGGAAGGGGTGGGGTGGTTGAGAAGGACACTAGGAAATCAAATCGACCCTGGTGATTTTAACCCGCGAGGAAGAGGGTGCCTGCAAATGGCCAGGGAAGGTCCTTACCTCTTGCTGAATGTGCGCGGGTTTTTTGTTGTCGTTGTTTTGTTTTGTTTTATTTTAAAGATACATCACATAGAGCTTGACGGCTAGCTTTTTCTTTCTTTCTTTTTTCTCTTTCCCAACTTAAAGCCCCCAAAATATTTTCCACTAGGGACTGAGGAGATTGAGTCGTGTCTTCAGGGCCTCAAGCAAATCCCTAAGAATTGCATGAAACGGAGCCCAGGTTTATTCCAATAGCGCTGTTCAAGTGTATGATATTTGTAAACCTCCACTACAAGTTCCTTTGATACGGTGTTCTGGTGGGTGTGGAAGGGTCACCTGAGGAGCTTATAATTCTTTTGGAGAAAAGTCTTGGAAATATTAATATGGGTTTTGATAGAGGCGTTTACGCGGTCGGAGG